>NW_027507685.1:166943240-168413076 GCF_037356315.1 Lithobates pipiens | reverse complement strand
CAAACCTGGCCTTTATGGAGAAGTGGCAATAAGAAAGCCATTGTTGAAAGAAAGCCATAAGAAGTCCCATTTGCAGTTTGTGAGAATCCATGTGGGGGATACAGAAAACAGGTGGAAGAAGGTGCTCTCGTCAGATGAGACCAAAATGTAACTTGTTGGCCTAAAAGCAAGACGCTATGTGTGGTAGAAAACTAACACTGTACATCACCCTGAACACGCCATCCCCACCATGAAACATGGTGGTGGTAGCATCATGTTGTGGGGATGATTTTCTTCAGCAGGGACAGGGAAGCTGGTCAGAGTTGATGGGAAGATGGATGGAGCCAAATACAGGGAAATATTAAAAGAAAGCCTGTTAGAGGCTGCAAAAGACTTGAGACTGGGGTGGAGGTTCACCTTCCAGCAGGACAACAACCCTAATCATACAGCCAGAGCTACAATTGAATGGTTTAGATCAAAGCATATTCATGTGTTAGAATGGGCCAGTCAAAGTCCAGACCGAAATCCAATTGAAAATCTGTGGCAAGACTTGAAAACAGATGCTCTCCAATCTGACAGTGCTTGAGTTATTTTGGTAAGGAAGAATGAGCAAAAAAGTCACTCCCTAGATGTGCCATGCTAGTAGAGACATACCCCAAAAGACTTGCAGCTGTAATTGCAGTGAAAGGTGGTTCTACAAAGTATTGACTGAGGGGGGCTGAATACAATTAGACACCTCACATATTTATTTGTAAAAAAAAAATTAAACCCATTTATCATTTTCCTTCCACTTCACAATTATGTGGCACTTTGTGTTGGTCTATCACATTTTGGGTTGTAACATAACAAACTGTGGAAAATTTCAAGGGCTATGAAAATTTTTTCAAGGCACTGTATCTGCATATTCCCATTTACCCACCTTATTAGTGTTTTCTGTGCTTCACAGTAGGAGACAAACACTTTCAGTTTCTCACACTGCTATTTGGCTTATCCTCTGCTCCCAAAGTATTCACAAAGGTACTTTTACCCATTCTTGCTCGCTTAAGAACTTAGGCCATCGGGTCAAAGGGTATCTGGATGACCTTTTGAAGGGATCATCTCCCTCCAAACAATCTACAAAGATCCACAGGACTATTCAGATATTTCAGGCTTTTCAGTTAGGTAATCAAGAACTTTCAAAAAGATGCTCTCCAACCTTCCCTTCCCTTGGAATACTTGGACTCAATTCCATTCACAGCCCAAGCAAATGTCATTCTTCCAGAATATAAACTGGTCTCTCTCAGATCTCACTCTCAGGTTTCATTCTCCATGAGAGTTCTGAGCTATTTAACCACTTCAATACAGGGCACTTTCACCCCCTTCCTTCCCAGCCCAATTTTCAGCTTTCAGCGCTCTAGCGCTTTCAGTGACAATTGCGCGGTCATGCTACACTGTACCCAAATGAAATTGTTATCATTTTGTTCGCACAAATAGAGCTTTATTTTGGTGTTATTTATTCACGACTCCGTTTTTTTTTTTTTGCGATATAAGCGCAAAAAAAGCGGAAATTTGGGAAAAAAACAATATTTTCTTTTTTCTATTTGAAAAGAAATCCAATAAAATCAAATTTTGTCATAAATTTAAGCCAAAATGTATTCTGCTACATGTTTTTGGTAAAAAAAATTCCGTTAAGTGTATAATAATTGGTTTGTGTGATCACGGACATATGTACGCAAATGATCATGTACATATGTGTGCAGGTGATCACGTACATATGTGTGCAGATAATCATTGGGACATGTGATTTTAGTGGGACATATGTGGGGGACATGTTTTTATTATTAGGGACATGTGTTTTTATTATTTGGGGACATGTATGTTTTGGGGACATGTGTGTTTTGGGGACATATGTGGGGACTGTGTTTTCACTGTGTGGTGTGTTGTGTGTTTACACTACACTGATGATCAGTGAGTAAAAAGCTGTGAAAAGCAGCCCATACTCACTGATCATCAGTCGGCTGCAGCGTTCTGCTCTCCTCTTCTCAGCGGTGACTTCCGTGTGAGGAGAGGAGAGCCGATTGCCTAGCAACCGGCTGTTTGTTTACATCACATGACGGCCGTGATTGGACACGGCCGTCATGTGATCAGGAGGGCCAATCACAGAGCCCTCCTGCCGATCTGAGATGTGCCGTGTCCGGGTGACACGAGCACATCGGGATCGCGCCGCTGCGCGGGCGCGCACGCGCGCGATCCCGCTGCTCCTGAATGACGTTCCTGAACGTCCTATCAGGAGCAGGCGGCTCCCACCCGGCCGTATATATACATTGGCCGGGTGGGAAGTGGTTAAACAATATAATCTCTCCACCTGAAAATTGTGCAATTAATTTCCGTGTCATCAATGCAATACAATACTGTCTTGCTGAATTAGTTCACAAGCTACAATCTTGCAATACAAATCTCCTTGTTTGTGCAACCACCGTCAGATGTACTCTCACCTGAACGATTGGACCCTTCATATACATATATGGTCAGGCTCGTGTCCTCTATAGGACAGATAAAGGACATCTAGGTTCCTTAAATTAAAGAGATCTCCACTGGACTGCGTCACGATTTCAAAAGATGGTACTTCCCCTTCTTTTCCACTCGATAATATGCAAAAGGAAGCTCTTTTTGTTTTACTGTGCTTTACCGTTTTAAACAATTAATAACGCAACTTTACTACAAGTCACTACTCACATTTGTATGCATTTATAAGCAATCAGAAATAGCAGCTGCACTCACTTCAGATGTTCTCTCACCTGGCTAAAATGGTCAGAAGTCTTTATTAAGGATCACAGGGTGTATTTCTCCTTTAAATGAAACCAAGCCACTTGCTCTTTTGGTTCTGATGTCTGCTGATATCCTCCAAACCCTCACATAACAAGGAAACATTACCACTGTTTTAAAAGGTGCATAACATGTCCAGTTTTGAAGATGGAACTCACTCCTAATACACACAATACTTTCAGTGTGCAATACCAGTATGTTGGTAAACCAAGAGCAATGACATTATGTAGCTATAGCCCCACCCCTACTCATTTCATCACAGGTCACGTGACTTTCTCAGAGGATCGCCAATACAAATCTACTTGTGTGTGCAACCACCGACATCAGATGTGCTCAACTTGTATCTATCTTTCTTTCTGATTGCTTATAAATGCATACAAAATGTGAGTGGTGGCATGTAGTAAAGTTAAGCTATTTATTGTTTGAAAAGCACTAAATATAGCTTTTCTTTTGCCTGTTATTGAGTGGAAAAGTGGAGGTGAAGGTATCCTAAAGCAGAACTCCCCATTAGTCCACCCCCCACACAAAACACTAAACAGTCAGTTTTCTGATTTAAAAAATGCTTCATCTTTTCTGGCAAGAGTGATTGCATGATATCCTCTTCTCTCTCTAAGGCCGCTTTCACACTGGGGCAGTGGGTGCGTTGGCTGTAAAGCGCCACTATTTTTAACTAAACTTTACCATCAATTTTGTGGTGCTATTTTGGCGCTTTTAACCCCCCCCCCGCTAGTGACCAGAGAAAACCACCCGCAAAGCGCTTTGCCAGCGGTATAGCCACGTTGCCGATTGATTTCTATGGGCAAGAGTGATGGGGGACCGGCATACCCACCGCTCCAAAGATTGCTGATAGCAGGACTTTTTTTTAACATCCTGCCCACGCACCTCTCCAGTGTGAAAGCCCTCAGTCTTTCAGATTGGAGACACAGGGGCAGCTCTTTCGGGGCAATTTACAGGTGCTATTTTTAGAGCTGTAGCGCCTGCATAGCGCCCCCCGTGTGAAAGGGGTCTAACTGTAATCAGCCTACATTTCCCATGAATACTTGGAATGGGAGTGAATGTGGGAGGTACACTAGGCTTGTACATGTAAATGTGTACTTACCCACTTCAACATAAACATAAATCACACCCCTCATTCTGCAGTCAGCAAGCCATAGATAACACATGGTAGGATAGGTTACAGCCTTATAAATGCAAAGCATTTTAATATAAATGCGTATTAATATAATATTAATTGAATGCATTCAATAAATACATTTAAATTCAATTAATAAATGTAATTAATTTAATATAAATGCAAACCAGTGCAGCTTATCAGTCTCCACCAGTGCCGAATGTCAGGGACCACCAATGCCACTTGTCAGGGTCCTCGATGTCAGGGACCTCCAGTGATGAATGTCAGAGACTGCCATGTCAGGGACCACCAGTGCTGCTTGTCAGGGACCACCAGTGCTGCTTGTCAGGGACCACCAGTCAGGGACCACCATGTTGGGGGCCACCAGTGCTGCTTGTCAGGGACCACCAGTCAGGGACCACCATGTCAGGGACCAACATGTCAGGGACCATCATAGGACCAGCATGTCAGGGACCACCATAGGACCAGCATGTCAGGGACCACCATAGGACCAGCATGGGGCCAGAATGACAGGGACCAGCATGGGACCAGCATGTCAGGGAACACCAGTGCAGAGCGGGGGTGATTATCATCAATAATCACTTGTATGACCCAGCGGGGATCTCCCACTGCATCAGGTATAGTATATGAGAATGACGAGCATTGATACCCCGCCCCTGCCGTTATTATGATTTACAGTGCACTGTGCCAATAACAGCGGGGGGTGGGACATCAGCGATCAGCATTCTCGTATACAATATGTGACAGATCCCCGCTGTGTCATACAAGGGATTACTGATGATAATCATCCCTGCTCTGCACGGAGATAGCAAGCAGGTGGTGGTGGGGGGGTGCGTTTCTGCGGGGATAGAGTGGGGGGGAGTGATGGTCAGGGAGGAGGATGAGAGGGAGGAGAGAGGAGAAAGAGGACACCTCCTCCATGGGCGGCACAGACGGGGGGCTGTGAGACCCATTCCACCCACAACCTGTCTGCTTCCTCCTGTTTGGCTTTCGGAGGACTACAAGGAGGCGTGTCAGATGGCTTGCTGAGCTTAGAAGAGGGATAGCAGCCAGCGGTCTTACAAACAGGAAGTCACCAGGCAATAACGGTTTTTCAGAAAGTTCAGCAGCCTATTACAAAGCAACTACAGAGCTCAGAAGAATATGGATGGCAAAGTTGGTGAAGGTAGGAGATCAGTAACAAGGACATGGAAAAAAGGTTTTGGCCAGAGTTCTGCTTTAAAGGGAAAGTACGATCTCTTGGAATCGTGACTCAGTCTAGTGGAGATCTCTAAAATTCAAAGAACCTGGAGGTCCATTATCTGTCCCAAACAGTAGGGGACACAAGCCTATTTGACTGTACATGTATGTGTAGGATCCAGTCCTATAGGGGAGAGCACATCTGACAACGGTGGTTGCACAAACAAGATTTTTATTCCACAATTGTAGATTGCTAACTATTAAGGCAAGACAGTGTTGGATTGAATTTAGGACACTGAATTTGATTGCACAGGTTTCAGGTGGAGAAACTGTATTGCTTTAATATAGTTATACATTTTTGAATTTGAATAACATATTTTTATTTTATTAACAGTTTTGTGACACATAGGGGGTTATTTACAAAACGCAAATCCACTTTGCACTGCAAGTGCACTTGGAAGTGCAGTCACTCTAAATCTAAGGGGTAGATTTGAAATGAGTGGAAGCTCTGCTGATTTTATCATCCAATCATGTGCAAGCTAAAATGCTGTTTTTTTTATTTTCCCTGCATGTCCCCCTCGGATCTACAGTGACTTTACTTCCAAGTGCACTGGTAGTGCAAAGTGGATTTTCCTTTAGTAAATAACACCCATATTTTGATAAAGTAAGGTTATGATATCACACACAGTATGTTAAAAATAGTAGGGGATAGCGCTGTACCAGAGATAATAAAATTGTTTAATGGTGGCATGGCTGTTGAATCCCAGGTCTTAAAAGAGGAGGTCCAGACCCCCCCCCACACGAAAAAATGAAAAGCCAGCAGCTAAAAATAATATAGCTACTGACTTTTAATATTGGAACACTTACCAGTGATGTCAAAACCCCAGCTAATGTTTACACTGGCACTCGGGTGCTGCCACCGCCATTGCCTGTAGGGGAAACTGGCAGTGAAGCCTTGTGGTTTCACAGCCGGTTTCCTACTACGCATGTGCCAAGCACGCTGCACTTTTTGAATGGCCTAGCGGTGGGAGGGAAGGAGGAGGGGGGGGGCAAATTTCTCCCAGAAGTGGGAACAGGTACATGTCAAAAATGTGGCACTGGAGGGGGGAGGAAGCAGAAGTGGAGCTCCAACTTAAGGACAGAGCGGTCTGTTATTTGTTATTCCCACATTGCTAAAAGCAAGTAAAGCTACTTTTAGAAAGATCTGCCATCATACCAGGAAATCCTTCTTTGCCTGGTATGAGCACAGGCATTTCAACTCCAAAGAGTATTCTGTGTCTCACATTCTGGCCTTCTTACAATCCTGACTTAATGAGAACTTGGCCTTAACCACTTTCAGACTTTTTTGCGATTCGGCACTGCGTCGCTTTAACTGACAATTGCGCAGTCGTGTGACCTGGCTCCCAAACAAAATTGATGTTCTTTTTTTTCCCACAAATATAGCTTGCTTTTGGTGATATTTGATCGCCCCTTCAGTGTTTGTTTTTTTGCGCTATAAACAAAAAAAACAGTGACCATTTTGAAAAAAACACATTCTTTTTTACTTTTTGCTATAATAAATATCCCCCAAAAATATATTAAAAAATTTATTTTTCCTCAGTTTAGGCCGATACGTATTCTTCTACATAAAAAAAACGCAATAAGCGATTATTGATTGGGTTGCACAAAATTTATAGCGTTTACAAAATAAGGGATAGTTTCATGCCATTTTTATTATTTTTTTTTTACTAGTAATGGGTGCGATCAGCGATTTTTGACACATTTTTGGGACCTTTGTCATTTATACAGCAATCAGTGCTATACAAATGCACTGATTCCTGTGACTGACTTCTGCATATCCCCGTTCAGCCTCCCCGTGAGAGAAACGCGGGTATCCCCACGGCGATCAAGTCTGTGGGACCCGCGACCGGACTCACGGGGTCCCGACTGGCACGTGTGCGTACCGCCGATTTGCCTGCCCGTGCCATTCTGCCGACGTACATCATCATGCGCCGGACGGGAAGTGGTAGTACTGTTATAGGACAGTTTTCAGCTTAACCCATTATTTTCCAAAAACCTCTGGCTTTGCTTTACCCTTTAAAAACCTTTATTCAAGGTGTTCCTTATGCCTCCTACACACTCCCCCCATGTGTAGGCTCCGGCTGACTTTTTTTACCCAAAAGTCCGGCAGACTAAGAAAGTATTTTTGCACTCCAATCTGTCCGCCGGACTCGCATTTCGGCGGACAATCCGGCCGTGTGTGTGCCAGTCCGCCGTACTTTTGAAATGAGCGGACTTTTCCCACCCAGAGAAAAGTCTGCTCATTTTGAGCGTGTCTCGAGGTAGCCGGGGCCAGCGAAGGAGGCGTCGCTTGCCCCGTCACCTGGTATGGAGTTAAAGGGGAATCCCTACACCAAAAAATCAGCGTGGGGGTCCCCCCCGGTCCATATCAGACCCTTATCCGAGCACGCTACCCGGCCGGGCAGGAAATGGGGTGGAGACGAGCGAGCGCCCCCCCCCCCTCCTGAACCGTACCAGGCCGCGTGCCCTCAACATGGGGGGTGCCTTGGGGAAGGGGGGGGCGCACGGCCCCCCCACCCCAAAGCACCTTGTCCCCATGTTGATGAGGACAAGGGCCTCTTCCCGACAACCCTGGCCGTTGGTTGTCGGGGTCTGCGCTCGGGGGGCTTATCGGAATCCGGGAGCCCCCTTTAATAAGGGGGCCCCCGGATTCCGCCCCCCCACCCTATGTGAATGAGTATGGGGTACAATGTACCCCTACCCATTCACCTGTAAAAAAAAGTAAAAAAAAACCACAACACACAAGGGTTAAAATAGTTTATTGCACAGCTCCAGGGGTCTTATCGCCGGACTCCTCCGCTATCTTCTGCTAGCTCTTTTGCTAGCGGAGGAGCCCAGCTTTCTTCTTCGCCGCCGCCCTCTTCTTCTGACTTCGGGGGTCTTGTCCCCCTCTTCGGGGGTTTTGTCCCCCTCTTCGGTTCTTCTTGCCGGGCCACCGCGCCTTCTTTTAGCTTTTTTACAGGCAGTGGCCCGGTCTTCTGACGCCGCTGTCTCTGTCTTCTCTTCAGATGTTGCCTCGTCGCTGCATCCGCTCACAATGGCAGGGACGCGGCGCACGGCGACTTATATAGGGACATCACCGGATGATGTCCCCGCGCATTATGATGTCACAGTCCCAGAGAAGACAGCGGCGACAGAAGACCGGCCCACCGCCTGTAAAAGAGCTAGAAGAAGGCACGGTGGCCCGGCAAGAAGAACCGAAGAGGGGGACAAGACCCTCGAAGAGGGGGACAAGACCCCCGAAGTCGGAAGAAGAGGGCGACGGTGAAGAAGAAAGCCGGGCTCCTCTGCTTGCAAAAGAGCTAGCAGAAGATAGCGGAGGAGTCCGGCGAGAAGACCCCCGAAGATGAACAGAAGACCCCCGGAGCTGTGCAATAAACTATTTTAACCCTTGTCTGTTGTGTTTTTTTTTTACTTTTTTTACAGGTGAATGGGTAGGGGTACACTGTACCCCATACTCATTCACATAGGGTGGGGGGCCGGTATCTGGGGGCCCCCTTATTAAAGGGGGCTCCCGGATTCCGATAAGCCCCCCGCCCGCAGACCCCAACAACCAACGGCCAGGGTTGTTGGGAAGAGGCCCTTGTCCTCATCAACATGGGGACAAGGTGCTTTGGGGTGGGGGGGCCGCGCGGCCCCCCCTTCCCCAAGGCACCCCCCCATATTGAGGGCACGCGGCCTGGTACGGCTCAGGAGGGGGGGGGGGCGCTCGCTCGTCCCCATCCCCTTTCCTGGCCGGCTGGGTAGCGTGCTCGGATAAGGGTCTGATATGGACCTAGGGGGGACCCCCAGGCCGATTTTTTGGCGTAGAGATTCCCCTTTAGCTCCATACCAGGTGACGGGGCCAGCGACGCCTCCTTCGCTTGCCCCAGCTACCTGGAGACACGCTCAAAGAGCGGACTTTCCTCCGCGTGTGTGGGCGAGTCCGTTCATTTCAAAAGTACTGCGGATAGTACGCCGTATTAGTCCGCTGAAAAAGTGCCGTGTGTGGGCAAGTAGCTAGTTCGGAAAGTCCGGCGGACAGTCCGGCGGGAAGATAGTCGGCTACGTGTGTACGCGGCATTAGTTCAAATCACCCTTACAGCACTCTGTGCTTCCCTAGGGGTTCAATTTGGATCTCTCTGCCGTGCAGAAACAACACATAAGAGAACTCCTCTTGGAAGATTTGCTCTGTAAGGTAGTCTTCCTAGTGGCGTTCATGTCTGTCAGACATGTCTTCGAGGTAGCAGCTCTCTTTTGCCTCGCTCTTCACAAGGTTAAAGTAGTCATGCACCAGTGTTAATTTTGTCAACTAAAATGACTAAAACATTTTAGTCGACTAAATGAATACTATTTTAGTCAACTAAATTACGATTAAAACGAAAACTATTTGAGATGACTAAAATATAACTAAAACTAAAATGGCATTTTAGTCAAAAGGCTAAAATGGGACTAAAACTAAAATGCCATTTTGAAATTTGACTACAAAATTAACACTGGTCTGTAGTGCATGTTCATACCCCAATACCATAAATAATAAAATATTTGTTTTTTCACTCCAGCAGTATGTAATGAGTTTGGATATTGTAGAGAAATGTTATCTAATGCATTACAATTTAATTAGACCCATTCGATTTTAGACGACTAAAATGTACTGGAGATTTAGTCAACTAAAGACTAAGACTAAAATGGAACTAAACCTAAAATGCCAAGTCCTAAGACTAAAACTAAATTCGAAATTTTCTGCCAAAATGAATACTGTCTTGCACCCAATACTCTCCTTTCTTCCTAAGGTGGTGTTAGCCTACCATCTCAAAAAATATATAATCCTTCCTTCCTTGTGCCCTGCTCCTCAGAACCCAAAAAAAGATTGCTCTTCTTTGTCTGGATGTGGTCAAAGCCAATAAAGTGTACTTAAAACTTACAGCTTCTATCAGGAAGACGGACTCCCTACTTTTCCTAACCCCAGGACCTCACAAGGGACAGCCTGTTTCAAGATCCCCCACTGCTGGAAAGGACAACTCATCTCACAAGCTTAAACCCTAAAGGATAAAGCATCTCCTTCACCAATATGGGTCAGGTCCACCAGGTGGTTTCCTCTGCATTCTAACATCAACCCTCTGTTGCCCAGATTTTTAAGGCATCCACCTAGTCTTCAGTTCATACCTTTTTCATGTTCTTCCAGATGGACGTCCAATCCTGTAGATGCAGCTTTCAGTTACAAGTTTCTTGCAGCAGCACTCTGAATTGGATCCACTGAACCTTCTTAATCGTGGGCCTGTTGGTCCCAATAAGTGTACAGTATATTGATTGGTTTGTGCAAACATTATAGCGTCTACAAACTATGGGATATATTTATGGAAATTGTATTTATTTATTTTTTCTGCTAGTAATGGCGGCAATCAGCGACTTATAGCGGGACTGCAGTATTGTGGCAGACAAATTTGACATTAACTGACACTTTTGACAATTTTTTGGGGACCAGTGACATTATAACAATGATCAGTACTAAAAATATGCACTGTCACTGTACTAATGACACTGGCTGGGAAGGGATTAACATCAGGGGTGTTCAAAGGGTTAACTGCATGCCTAACTGGTGTTTCAGTGTTTTAGTAAATGCACTAGTAAGTGGAAGGCATGAATAAGTGTTTCTATTTTACAGGAACACAGGATCCACGCCTTCTATACTGACAGAATGGCAATCTGCCTTTACATAGGCAGATCACCATTTTGCCTGTATACAGAACAATCAGCGGGTGCCGGTGGACATTGGATAGAATCACAGCGGGACCGGGCCACCGGTGACGGCACTCGTGCCTGATACCCAGAAGTGCAGAATCATGTACATATACAGTATCTCACAAAAGTGAGTACACCCCTCACATTTTTGTAAATATTTTATTATATCTTTTAATGTGACAACACTGAAGAAATGACACTTTGCTACAATGTAAAGTAGTGAGTGTACAGCTTGTATAACAGTGTAAATTTGCTGTCCCCTCAAAATAACAACACACCGCCATTAATGTCTAAATCACTGGCAAAAGTGAGTACACCCCTAAGTGAAAATGTCTAATTAGTCATTTTCCCTCCCCGGAGTCATGTGTCTTGCCTACAGGCAAGCATGATGGTGGGGAGATACAGTTCATTGAGGGAAACATAAATGCCAACATGTACTGTAACATACTGAAGCAGAGCATGATCCCCTCCCTTCAGAGACTGGGCCACAGGGCAGTATTCCAACATAATAACCTCAAGCACACCTCCAAGACGACCACTGCCTTGCTAAAGAAGCTGAGGGTAAAGGTGATGGACTGGCCAAGCATGTCTCCAGACCTAAACCCTATTAAGCATCTGTGAAGCATCTTCAAACGGAAGGTGGAGGAGCATAGGGTCTCTAACATACACCAGTTCCGTGATGCCATCATGGAGAAATGGAAGAGGACTCCAGTGGCAACCTGTGAATTTCTGGTGAACTCCATGCCCAAGAGGGTTAAAGAGGAAGTAAGCCCTGATGGCTTTACTTCCTCTTTGTTTCCCTGTAAAAGTAAAGCATAATGGGCATTTGTCATTATGTGTCATTTACCTGACACAGGAGCCAGCGATGTCACCACTGTGCCCTCTTCCATGGAGCGTCCATCTTCTTTCCGGGCATCGTAGCTACAGCGCTGTGATTGGCTGGAGCCGCGATGACATCACTCCCACGCATGCACACTGGAGCCGCCACTAACCGCATATCGCCATTAGCTGCGGCATGCTGAATGCGCCTGCACACCTCTGTCTACGGCGCATGCGCCGTAGACAGCGGTGCCTGTCTTTTTGCAAATATCTCCTAAACCATGTAGGTTTAGGAGCTATTGCTTGGACCTACAGGTAAGCCTTAATCTAGGCTTACCTGTAGGTCAAAGTGGTCTGTAAGGGTTTACAACCACTTTAAGACAGGGCTGGAAAATAATGGTGGCCACACAAAATATTGACACTTTGGGCCCAATTTGGACATCTTCACTTATTATTTATTATTATTCAGGATATATATATATATATATAGCGCCAACAGTTTGCACAGTGCTTTACAACATGGGGGCAGACAGTACAGTTACAATACAATTCAATACAAGAGGGACCAGAGGGCCCCGCTCATTAGAGCTTACAATCTAGAGGGGAGGGTCAAGTGGAACAAAAGGGAATAGCTGTGGGGGATGATCAGATGGAGAAAATGAAAATACAGTTGTTGGGTGTGGGTAGGATAGGCTTCTCTGAAGAGGAGGGTTTTCAGGGATCGTCTAAAAGCTAATAGAGTAGGAGATAATCGGACAGATTGGGGTAAGAAGTTCCATGTACTTAGGGGTGTACTCACTTTTGTTGCCAGCAAAGTAGCAAAGTGTCATTTCTTCAGTGTTGTCACATGAAAAGATATAATAAAATATTCACAAAAATGTGAGGGGTGTATTCACTTTTGTGAGATACTGTACGTGATCCTGCACTGCATGGCCGTCCGGTATCAATAAAATGCTATGGGGCAGTCGGCAAGTGGTTAAATACTGAAGTTTGGCACCATTTCACAAGTGTGCACAATTTTAAAGCATGACATGTTTGATATCTATTTACCTGGCGAAATATCATATTTTATATTTCACCAAAAATGTGGCTATTATATTGTCTTTGTGTGCATTGCAATTCATTAAAATGTATTTATGTGTTAATGTGTAAAATGGAGTTAGAAAAAACTGCTGTGCAAATACCACGTGAAATAAAGATTTTCAAAACCCACCATTTTATTCTCTAGGGCCTCTGCTACAAAAATATATAATGTTTGGGGGTTGTAAGTAATTTTCTAGCAAAAATACAGATTTTTACTTGTAAACAAAAAGCGTCAGAAGAAGACCTGTCTTAAAGCGGATAATGCCTAAAGTTGCTACTTGTATGTTGCACCTCTTTATGTGGCTATGCAGTAAAAAAAGTCTCACATGTGGTATCACCATACTCAGGATGAGTGGGCAAACGTGGGCGAATTATGTTTTATTCTGTTTTTACCCTGCAAATCTTGAGCGCATATACTTTAAAATGGGTGAAAAAAAAACGCTTTGAAAAATAGAGCAAATGTGCAGATTTAATTCTTCGTTAGAAAGTGGAGGAATATCGGTCAAATTACCCATCAAATCATTCGTGAATAGACATCTCTGAGTAACTAATGTATGTAGCAGATTCATTTATGCAGAACTGTACACCGGAAATGAGAGAGCAAAGAAGAAGAAGAATTCAATAAAGAAGCTTTTCCTCCAAAATCAGATAGTTGGGTTACTTCAAACTGCTATTTACTCTATGCCTTATGTTTTTAACATGGTCTTTAATACATTCCTCATTTGTTTCTTCTTGCACAGATCCCCTAAGTATCCCTGAGAATGTTGGCTTAGAAGCTGTTAATGACAGTACAATAAAAGTGGCATGGTTGCCTGTACAGAAAGAAGGATTAAATGGTCACCTGAAAGGATTTGTGGTAAGTTTAGTCTGTTCTTGTAATTGGTGTAATGTAACTGAAAATTGTTGAGGTAACTGTTTTATGCTTTCACCATTCGCCAATACAGTCTGTTAATAAACTGAAGAATACCATCTGTGTACCCTGTTTCTGCATAAGGGCCCCAAAAAACAAGGAAGGGACACTTCTGAGATTCATGGTAGTATATTTGGATAGCCAGAGAACCAAGATTGAAGAGGACTTTTACTGCGTATCATCTAGGATTATTTTTTTATAGACCTTAACATTCTTTGAATGCATTCACACTAGCAGTTTTAACTGTGTCTGGGCATTGTTCATCCCTTTGGCCCAGTTCATTTGTGAGGTGTAAGTGCTCTGAATCATGCCTGGGAATGGTTAGGAGTACCATGCCCGGGATCACCTGGAAGTGGTGGCCCTGGCATGGTTCATGTGGTCCAGTACAGTTCATGTCAGGTTAAGTGCAAACAATGCCTTAGCACTCTTCATAGACCACCAAGCACAGACGCAGTGATCACTGTGGTCTGGTTGACAGATGTGATTATGCAACTGTGCTTGGGAATACTTGCCCAGTGTGAGTGCCTACCAGCAGGGGGGTGGGGAGGGGATACAATTAAACTTGGGCATGATTCAGTTCAACTGAAACAGTGTGCCCAGTATGAGAGCACCCTCCCTGTCCTAGGATGGAAATTCTCCATAAATACAATACAGTAGGTGAGGGTTTAAGCGCCAGGTGAAACCCCCAGATTACTGGCTACAAATGAAGTACAAAAGCCAAAAATGAATGCATGCATCAAATCTAAGGACAAACAGTTAAGCTGCATTATATTTATTTTTTGTTCTTACTGCTCTGCATTTTAAAATCACTATAAGCATAAAATATTTTGGAGGTTTTGGTATATTGGCTGCTGTGAGCGACCATAGCATCATGTGATAGCGGTGATCAATCACAGCGAGCACATGAACATTAATAAAACAATGATGTCATTGTTTACTAATGTGTGAGCTCTGTGATTGGGCTTAGCAATCACATGGCCAGACTGCTGGTTTGAAGCTAAACAGTGGGGACCTTGAGTGGAGAGTGTGAACAAGTTTTGCTTTTTGACTGCTGGTGATTGTTGGGTTTCATTTTTAGATTCTTTTTGGGGCTTTTCCTTGTAGCTTTTTAACACCTTTTTTCTGTCAATTTTTAAACAGCCAATTTTTTCTTTGCTTCCTTCAGCAAACTAATTAAGGGGAGTGGTTAATTGGTCACAGGTGCTTGAGGCCTATATAATCTTCTGTAGAACTCATTGTGAGTCTGCTCATCTTTGAGCTTGCTGGAACTTAGACCAAGTGAAACTGGATTAAGTGGTGAGTTAAAAAAACAGAGTTAGTGGAACTGGACTAAGTGGCGAGTTAAAAAAACAGAGTTGAAAAAAAAGAGGTTGTAACAGGGGTCAAGTACCTGTGTAGGGTGAGTGTGTACCTGTTTATTGTAAGTACATGAGTGCTGCGTGTGCACGTGGGCTATATTGAGTATTAGTGTCAGGTAGTACCTGTGTATTGTGAGTACCGGAGTGTTGTCTGAGTAGTGTGAGTGGATGTTTAGTACTTGTGTATTGTGTGTGTGTGCACGTGAGTCTGCAAGTGTACGTTGGTCGGCGAGTGCACGTTGGTCAGCGAATACCTGTGTATTGTCTTGTTGAGTACCTGTGTATTGTCTTGTTGAGTATTAGTGTCAGGAAGCTAGTTGTTGGGTAATTTGGACAGGGTAAAATCCCCAGTCCTCATTAAATTAGTAGGCACGATGCCCTGTGGGTGTGGAGATGCCACTCAGTGTACAACTTGTGGCATGTATGCGTGCCTTGATCATCCAATCAAGGGTGAATACTGCTGTGCAAAATGTAAGAACATTGTTTCCCTGGAAGCTCAGGTTCTGAATCTGGGAAGCAACTGTCGGCACTGAGAAGTCCTTCCATACTAAAGGAGAGCCAGAAACGTACACAGCAGGTGTCGGCAGGGCCAGCACAGAGGTGAGTGGAGACAAAGAGGTGCAGGCACTAGGAAAGAGTAGATGGGTGACAGTCAGGAAGGGTAAAGGGGGAAGTGCCAGGGAGACCGATCCAGGGCTGAAGCCTCGCAATAAGGACGCTCCATTGAGTGACATTGGTGAAAACAGTCAGGGACCAGCACTGCTGGAGCTGAGGGACTCTCCTAGCTGCTGGGGGTAAAAATCCTCCAGTGAGACTGGGGGGGAAGCGAAAGGAAAGGAAAGACAGATTCTGGTGGTAGGGGACTCAATTCTTAGAAGGACAGAGAGGACAATCTGTAACAAAGACCTGAAGCGCAGAACTGTATCTTGTCTACTGGGCACTCGGGTTCGGCACAGATCTGGTGAAAAGATTACTGGGAGGATCTGGGGAAGACCCGGCTGCAAGTTGGCACCAATGACAAAGCCAGAGGCAGATAGAGTGTCCTAAAGAACAATTTTAGGGACTTGGGAGCTTAATTGAGGAAAAGGACCTCCAAGGTAGTATTCTCAGGAATACTACCAGTACATCAAGCCACACCAGAAAGGCAGAGGGAGATTAGGGAAGTAAACAAGTGGCTGATGTAGTAAGGAGGGGTTTGAGTTCCTGGAGGCCTGGGCCGACTTCTCAGTCAATCATCAGTACTATAGAAAGGACAGACTGCACCTAAATGAGGAGGGTGCAGATCAGCTGGGAGTAAAGATGGCCAAAAAGTTAGAGGGGTTTTTAAACTAGGCGATGGGGGGAGGGCCCAGAGGTAGAGATAGTCAGTGCGGAACATATTCCAGAGGGTAGTAGGAATTTCAGAGACTTAGTTCAACAGCTCTCCTGATTGGCTGGCAACCATTCAAGGGTATACCTTTTATCGCAGGGATAGAGAGGGTAAAAAAGGGGGAGGGGTATGCCTATATATCAAGAACAATGTACAAGTGAATGTGAGAGATGACATCACTAAGGGAGCTAGGGAGGAGATGGAATCCTTATGGGTAGAGCTCCAAAGGGATGAAGCTAAGAGGAAAATATTACTGGAAGTATGCTATAGGCCCACTAACCTGAGGGAGGAGAGGCAGAAAGTATAGGAAGTGTTATCATAATGGGGGATTTTAATTATCCAGACGTAGACTGGGAGGAGGGAACCACACATTTGTCTAAGCCTCGCCAGTTCCTAAATGTCTTGCATGACAATTTCATGGTTCAGATGGTAGAAGCACCAACTAGAAATAGAGCGTTACTGAATCTACTGATTACCAACAATACAGACCTGATCGTGGATGTGGAAATATGGGACAATTTAGGAAACAGCGATTACAGGTCAATTGGCTTCAGTATAAATCACACAAATAGGAAACATAAGGGAAATACAAAGACACTGAATTTCAAAAGAGCCAACTTTCCTAAACTACGAACCTTGTTAGAAGGCATGAATTGGGATAAGATCTTAGGGACAAAGAACACAGAGGAGAGATGGGTTTGCTTTAAGAGCATATTAAATAAGGGCATTAGCCAATGCATCTCATTGGGTAAAACATGTAAAAGAGTAAAGAGTTAGGTATGTAAACAGTAAAAAAGGGAGGACAGACCATATTGGGCCCATAAAGAATGAGGAAGGACATCTGGTTAAAAAGGATGGGGAGATGGCGAAGGAATTGAATTTATTCTTCACAAGGGAATCGGGGGGGCTTCAGTAATCAAAACTGCAATGTTTATCCTTATGACACATCACAGGAAGCACATTCATGGTTAACAGGACAGAATTAAAATTAGACTTGGGAAACTTAACAATAATAAATCATCGGGACCAGATGGCTTGCATCCGAGGGTCCTTAGGGAACTCAGTCAAGTAATTGGCAGACCATTGTTCCTAATTTTTACTGACAATCTACTGACTGGAATGGTACCAGGTGATTGGAGAAAAGCCAATGTAGCACCAATATTTAAAAAGGGCCCAAAATACATCCCTGGAAATTACAGATCAGTTGGCCTAACATCAATAGTATGCAAGCTCTTGGAGGGGATGATAAGGGACATATCATTAGCAGTAATCAGCATGGGTTCATGAAGAATCTTTTTTGCCAAACCAATCTATTAACCTTCTATGAGGAGGTGAGTTGCCATCTAGATAAAGGAAGGCCTGTAGACGTGGTGTATCTGGATTTTGCAAAACCACTTGACACAGTTCCCCATAAACGTTTACTGTACAAAATAAGGTCTGTTGGCCTGGGCCATAGGGTGAGTACATGGATTGAAAACTGGCTACAGCGAGTTCAGAGGATAGTGATAAATGGAGAGTACTTGGAGTAGTCAGAGGTGGGTAGTGGGATCCCCCAGGGTTCTGTGCTGGGACCAGTCCTATTTATTTTGTTCATAAATTACCTGGAGGTTGGGGTAAACTGTTCAATCTCTGTATTTGCGGACGATACTAAGTTAAGCAGGGCAATAACTTCTCTGCAGGATGTGGAAACCTTTGCAAAAAGATCTGAACAAATTAATGGAGTGGGCAACTACATGGCAAATGTGGTTTAATGTAGAAAAATGTAAAATAATGCATTTGGGTGGTATAAATATGAATGCAATCTATACACTGGGGGGAGAACCTCTGGGGGAATCTAGGCTGGAAAAGAACCTGGGGGTCCTAGTAGATGATAGGCTCAGAAATGGCATACAATGCCAAGCTGCTGCTAACAAAGCAAACAGAATATTGGCATGGATTAAAAAGTGGATCAACTCCAGAGATAAAACAGTAAGTCTCCCTCTTTTACAAGACTCTGATTCCGGCCGCACCTAGATTATGCTGTCCAGTTCTGGACACTAGTCCTCAGGAAGGATGTACTGGAAATGGAGCGATTACAAAGAAGGGCAACTAAACTAATAAGGGATATTAGTTATGAGGAAAGGTTGCGAGCACTGAACTTATTCTCTCTAGAGAAGAGATGCTTGAGAGGGAGGGGATATGATTTAAATTTATCAATACCATACTGGTGACCCCACAATAGGGATAAAACTTTTTCACGGAAGGGAGTTTAACAAGACACTTGGCCATGTGAAGAAAAGAGGTTTAACCTTAAACTACGTAGAGGGTTCTTTACTGTAAGAGCGGCAAGGATGTGGAATTCCCTTCCACAGGTGGTGGTCTCAGCGGGGAGCATCGATGGTTTCAAAAAACTATTAGATAAGCACCTGAACAACCGCAACATACAGGGATATACAATGTATTACTGACATAATCACAAACATAGGTTGGACTTGTGTCTTTTTTCAACCTCACCTCCTCTGCAAATATGTAACATGGTACCAGGGCCAATGATATAGGCCCTGTACCATGTGATAGCTGTGACCAATCACAGCATCACAGTAGTACATGGGGTTAACAAAAAATAATAGCATGGTAACACTGCACTGCTCTGGAGACCGTATATAAAGAAAAAGAAAAAAACATAAATATTGTCCACTTGCTGACCAGCCACAGTACATATACTGCGGCTGGGCGGCACATGCAGGCAAAATCACGTACATGATCATAATGTCAACAAAGCTGTTATGAATTAATTAATTCATAACAGCTGTGTTTCCTATGCTATGATTGGCCCACAGCTATCACATGGTACCTGGGCCAATCACAGCTCTCTGTACCATGTGATTAGCTGAGGCTAATCACAGACCACGCGCGATCACAGTTGTCATGAATATAACCCAGAGGTCAGCAACCCCCGGCATGCGTGCCAGACATGGCACATGGCCACATTAACCACTTGCCGCCCGCCCTATAGGCAATTGACGGTGGCAAAGTGGTTTCATAATCCTGATCGGACGTCACATGACGTGATCAGGATTATGAGCCGCTGCGCGCCCCCGGGGGCGCGCATCGCGGCGATCGTTGTTGCGGGGTGTCAGTCTGACACCCGGCAACTACGATCTCGGTAAAGAGTCTCCGACGGAGACTCTTTACCACGTGATCAGCCGTGTCCAATCACGGCTGATCACAGTGTAAATGGGAAGAGCCGGTGATCGACTTTTCCTCACTCGCGTCTGTCAGATGCGAGTAGAGGAGAGCCGATCGGCTGCTCCTCTGACAGGGGGGGTCTGTGCTGATCGATTATCAGCACAGCCCCCCCGAGGATGCCCACACTGGACCACCAGGGATGCCACCAGACCACCAGGGAAAAGGTAATCCTCCCTAGACCACCAGGGATGCCAGTCAGCACAATGGATGCCAATCAGTGCCCATAATGGATGCCAATCAGTGCCCACAATGGGCATGACTGATTGGCATGCATTATTGTTTGGCACTGATTGGCATCCATTAGTACAGTATAACACCAATGCTGCCTATGAGTGCCCACCTGTGCCGCCTATGAGTGCCCACCTGTGCTGCCTATGAGTGCCCACCTGTGCCACCTATCAGTGCCCACCTGTGCCGCCTATCAGTGCCCACCCATGCCCATCTGTGCCGCCTATCCATGCCCATCTGTGCCGCCTATCCATGCCCATCTGTGCCGCCCATCCATGCCAATCCGTGCCAGCTATCAGTGCCAATTTGTGCCACCTATTAGTGCCCATCCGTGTCGCCCATCCGTGTCGCCCATCAGTGCCGCCTATCAGTGCCACATATCAGTGTCCATCAATGCCACCTCATCAGTGCCACTTCATTGGTGCCACTTCATTGGTGCCCATCAGTGCCGCCTTATCAGTGCCCATCAGTGTAGCCCCATCAGTGCCCATCAGTGAAGAAGAAAACTTACTTATTTACAAAGTTTTGAAACTGAAACAAAAAAAAACATTATTTTTTCAAAATTTTCGGTATTTTTTTATTTGTAGCGCAAAAAATAAAAACCGTAGAGGTGATCAAATACCACCAAAAGAAAGCTCTATTTGTGGGGAAAAAATGATAAAAATTTCATTTGGGTACAGTGTAGCATGACTGCGCAATTGTCATTCAAAGTGCGACAGCGCTGAAAGCTCAAAATTGGTCTGGGCAGGAAGGTGTTTAAGTGCCTGGTATTGAAGTGGTTAAAGGATGGCACGCAAAGGTGTTTTAGACACCTGCATAGCCTGATGCTATGCGGCTGGTATACAAAGAGCTCAGCTGCCTCTGCCAACCCCCATTCCCGGAGACACCTGACAGATCGACATAGCCAGCTGCCAATGCTTGCGACTGGAATAACAAGAAGGAGGTCGGCTCCCCCTGTCTCACCTCTGGTCCCATCCCTCTCCGTTCCCAGAAACACCTAACAGATCGACATAGCCAGCCGTCCGATGCTTGCAGCTGCATATACAAGAATAGCTTGGCTGCCTCTTTCCCCCTTCTGGTCCCTCCCACCTCCTTTCTAAAATCTTCCTCCACTGCTCTTCCGTGATTTTCCCTTCATCTACTTCCCATTTTCCCCTACTTTTAAGATTTTCCACGCTTTCCATACTTCTGCTATGGATGCATGGATATATTTCTGAAATAAATCCCTTCTTCTTAACCTTAAATATCCTTTGCAGAACAGGGGCAGGAATTTTTCTCATAGGGGCCATTTCCTGGAGATTCCTGTTATTCCATAGTGGGTAAATTCTGTCATTCTTCCCTGGCCATTTAGCAGCTTCAGAGCTTTCCAAACCTTTGTAACTAATTTTATTGTGGGATTTCTATAGACAAAAGAATTTGCCTCTAGTACCTCTACCAGAGTCTTATGGGCCACCCCTATCATCATTAATCTCCCTTCCTCTGGGCCTTTACTACCCCATAAATGTTGCAGTTGTGCAGCCAGAAAAAAGCCACGGGGATGTGGCACCGCCATTCCCCCCTCCCTTATTGGCAGTTGTAAAGTTTGGAGGCTTATTCTGGCCTTCCCTCTTTTCCAGATCAAGTCTCTGAACAATGTATACATTTTTTTGAACCATTTCTTATCAACCCATACTGGTGTATTATGTAAAAGGTTTAATAATTGTGGCATCCACAGCATCTTAATAAGATTGCATCTCCCTGCCACTGATAATGGGAGGCGCCGCCATATATCGGATTTCTTTTTAAATTTGGTCAGGAGAGGTGTTAAATTATTACTTATAAATTCATTAGGGTCTTTTGTGACATATATTCCTAAGTATTTTAGTTTCTCCACAACTTCCAATTGGTGTATCCCTGACATTATTCAGTTCTCCATGGGATCGATCGGCATAAGTGCCGATTTCTCCAAGTTTATTACCAAGCCCAAGAATCTTCCAAATTTCCCAATGATGTTCATCTCCATCCTAAGGGAGTTCCCCATGTCTCCCAGGAAAAGGAGCACATCATCTGCGTATAATGCAATTTTTTTCTTCTCTTGGCCCTCTCACAAACCCTATCACACCTGAATTTGCTCTGATTGCTATGGCCAACGGCTCCATAGCTAGTGCAAAAATAAGGGGTGATTGTGGGCACCCTTGCCTTGTCCCTCTTTCCAGTTGTATCTTGCCCGAGTAATCGTTGCTAACCCTTATTCTAACACTTGGACTGTTATACAATATTTTCAGCCACTTAATAAAGAGAGGGCCAAAACCAAAACTCCCTCAGCACTGGCCATATATACCACCACTCCAGGCTATAAAATGCCTTAACCACATCCAGAGACACGATCGCTCTTGTTCCCATATTTTCTATGGGCATCTGCAAGTTGAGAAATGCCCTCCTAATGTTCATGCTGGTCGATCTACCAGGAATAAATCCTGTTTGGTTTGGATGTATGATTTTAGAAATTATTTTATTTAGCCTGACTGCCAATACCTTAGCAAGGATTTTTGCATCCGAGCAGAGCAGGGAGATTGGTCTATAAGAGGTGGTGTCTAGAGGGTCTTTCCCTTCTTTAGGAAGTACTATTATTGTGGCTTCTGTCATCGATATAGGTCATTTCCCCTCCTCTTCCGCCCACTTCAATACTTTAAAGAGTTCTGGGAGCAGTACCTTCCCATACTGTTTGTAGGTTTCCACCGGCAGGCCATCAGGCCCTGGGGATTTCTGATTGGCCATCTCTGTCACTGCTTGTATTTCCTGTAATGTTATCGGGGCCTCCATTCCCTCTCTATCAGCATCCGTAAGTACCAGTGTTTTTATATCCGCAAAAAATTCATCCAACTCCTCGCTCGCTGCCACCCCTCGCGATCTATCTAATCTTTTGTAATATTTTTTAAATGTGTCTGTAATCTCCAATACTTGAGATGAAATTTCTCCATTTGTTGTCTTAATCGTGGGAACCACAGAGGGCGAGGAGTTAGCTGTCACCAAGTGAGCCAGCATACTTCCTACACTTTCCCCCTCTTCAAATTCTGCTTGTTTCTGAAATAATCTCTTGTTTTCTGCTTTCCTAGTTACTGCTGCTCTATAATCCCATTGTTTATTTAGCCAGGCTCTTTGTTTCTCTGGGGATGGGTCTTCCATATATTCCTTTTCTACTCTTGCCAACTCCTTCCTAATCTCATTTTCCCATTCTCTCAATGTCTTTTTGATCTGTGCCACCTGTTGGATTAAAATACCCCTAAGAATTGCCTTCAGTGCATCCCACATTACACCCCTTGTTACAGACCCTTCATTAAACTCCACAAACTCCTTTAGTTTGTTATGTATCTCGTCTGGATTCTTCAGATCAAACCAAAAGGGGTTCATCTTCCAAATCCTAGGGGATCTTTTCCCTTCCAAAGTCACTGATGCCAACAACAGTGAGTGATCAGATACCCCTCTTGGTTGATATGTTATATTTCTTATTATATGTGCTGTTTTTCCATTTACTAGAATCAAGTCTATTCTAGAAAGTGATGAGTAGGAGCTCTAGAAACAGGAGTACTGCCGGGAGTCTGGGTTCTGTACCCTCCATATATCAAGTAGCCCTGCTTCTTGACAGAATTGACATAACTGACGTTCAGACCTACTATATGCTTGTTTGCCTGGGGGAACCTATCCAAATTTTTGTTCATTACCTCATTAAAGTCTCCTACTGCTATTATCGGTATTCCTGTTTTTCCCAAAATAAATTCCATTAAACTATACATTACTTCTAATTTAAACGTTGGCGGAATATAAACACTTGCCAAAACGTATTCCTTTTTTTTCTATTTCAAAATGCATAAAGATGTACAGCCCCTCCTCATCTATGCTTATTTGCCTGCAGAAGAACACCACTCTGCTTCTCACCATCACACTGACTCCCCTTGAATAAGAGGAATATACAGAGTGATATTGATATTGAAATTTTTTTGTTCAAAGTTGTGTCTTAGTAGCCCCTGTTAGGTGCGTCTCCTGCAGGCAAACCAGCTCCATCTTGTGCAAATCCAATGCATCAAAACAGTTGTCCACTTAACTTGGCTACTTAACCCTCTAACATTCCATGATCCTAAATTTAATATTCTGGACTCCATGGCATAATAGATGAAAATAAGCACAAGGGGGAGAGTATTTCCCATAATAAGGCCTCTCCTATAAATCTTCTAAATACATGTGGCCAATCGTATCCAATCTTTACTCTATCAACCAAAATGCTCCAGTTTTTTTGTCTATCATTTTGTGCAATGAGTTTACTTTTTCCACCTACTCGTGGTTTAAATTGCTTTAGCTCTGATTTTGTCCTGTTCACTTTTTTTCCCCCCCTTACCATCAACATAAGTGTGAAAAATATAATAAATGTAATACCTTTATTCAATCCCTTCAATACACCCCCCCACCCCCCTCCCTGCACCTCACTAGGTTAACCCTAGGGGCTTTTCTCATGACCGGTGCACACATTCCCATTGTACTCACTCCCACCCATGCTTCACTCCCCCCTTTCTCCCCCCTCCCCCCTGCTCCAACTCCACCCCTCCTACCCATGCCACTCCCCTCCTCTCCTCCCATCAAACATTTTTTTATTTGAGTCTTAAACATCTCCCACACATTCATTACTCCTGTATTCTCCTATGTGTCTCCCTCCTCCCTAGCTTTTATATATATAATCATATTAATGTACACACCTCAACAAAAAAAAAAAAAAAACAAGAAAAAAAAAACCTCCTTTCTAAAAAAAAAATAGTTTTTTCTAAATTCACATCTATGTGACCTGGTCACCCTCCCCCTTATCTCATCGTCAGTTGGTCCTTTTCATCTTCCAGCCATGCTATTGCTCCTGCAGGAGTGTCAAAAAACTGAGTTCCACCCAATGCTACCACACGTAATCTAGCTGCATAAATCAGCACTTATGTTACATTGAATTTTTGCAGTCTTCCTTTTAATTTCCACAAATTCAGCCCTGCACTTCTGCAGGTCATATGAGAAGTCTGGATACATTGAGATTTTAGTGCCTTTGAAGTAAATATTTCCTACCTCTCTGGCTTTGCGCAGCAGAGTTACCTTGTCATTGGAATTTAAAAATTTCAACAACATTGCTCTTGGGTGTCCACCTGAGGGTGGGGGCCTGAATGGGATTCTAGGTGCTCTCTCTATCAAAAATTGTTGTGAAAATGTCTCTCTACCGAACAGTTCAACAAACCAAAAACTCGATTGGTTTCTGCCCCTCGCTTTTCTCCGGGAGCCCCACCACCCTTACATTGGACCTGCGGAGTCGGTTTTCTATTTCATATGATTTTTGCGCCATTTTACACATCTGGTCTTTCAAAATGTTAACCTCTTGTTTTATTGGATATAAACCCCTCTTTTGATTGGCTCCAATTGAGCCCCTTAACATTGAGAGCAGATGCACAAATGTGTGTCTGTTTTTTTTGTTTTGTTTTTTGTTTCAATAGTTTTTATTTCAAGTTTTCACATTTTTCATAGTAAATAGTAAAATAGAAATACAAAATGAATAAACAGTTTCATGGTGATATTTGCAGCACTACACATTATAACATATGTAAAGTTTTTAGAAAATGGTACTGGCTTTTTGCCACCTGAATTGCAATTTTTATTATTATTGCTATATTAATTCTTTTTGCGTGGGACCTATGCCCAGACAAATTAAAATTTTTAGATCTCTGCAATATGACCCTCATTATTTTGTCAGAGTCTAATTAGAGGTGAAGAGAAGGGATAATTGAACATAAAGAATGACAGGTTGAGAAGGAAAGGAGCAAAGAGTTAGAGAGTTAGAAAGTGACCCCCGCATCCCGATTCCCGCCCCCCACCGGCCAGTCTATGCCGATATGACTCTGGGGTCTTCCATTAAGTACTGGATCCAGGGACTCCAGATCTTTTCAAATCTGTTTCATTTTATCATTTAAGGCTGCAGTCATTTGTTCATTAAGCATAATCCAGGAGAGTTTATGTTTGAGCTGATTAAACGGCACTACCACCGATTTCCATGATTTAGCTATTGTGATTTTTGCTGCTGTAAATATATACCTTATGAAATGTCTCTGAAAAGTTGAGGCTGATTCTACCTTGGCACCAAACGGTGCTTGTCTAGGGGACTTGACTAAGTTTACCTGGGTGGGGGTGTATATAAAATTATACACCCTAATCCAGTAGTGTCTCACCTTGGGGCACTGCCACCACACATGGTACATTGTCTCAGTTGTCCACAGCCACAAAAACATTGAGGAGATGCCTCAGGAATGAAGGTTGCCAGACTTGCCGGGACCATGTACCATTTCATTATGACTTGGTAATTTGCTTCTATTAATGATGTGTTTTGTGGCCCCCTGGGCCATCTTGTGCCACTCATTCAGCTCAATACTCTCTCGGAGGTCTGCCTCCCATCTTTTCATATATTTCAGCTTTTCCTTAAAATTTGTTAGGACTGTATAATTCAGAGATATGTCCTTTGATCTTATTGTATTGCGTGTACAAATGTTCCATAGGGGTCATCATAGCTATTTCTGAATTTCTTGATATGGTGGTCAAGAAATGTACTATCTGTGTATATCTAAAGTGTTCTGTGGTTGGCAACTGATGTTTTTCCTCTAGTGCCTTTCTCGTTAGGATGCCCCTATGATCACATAAATCTGCGATTCACAATAGCCCCTTGTTCGTCCACCATTCAAATGCTCTAGTGGTGAGGCCTGTGGTGAAGTTCATGTTTCCCAGTATGGTGGCTAATGGGGTATGCAAGGATTGAAATTTGTGAGATTTAAGTAGTCTGTCCCATATACTCAAAGAGATAGAAAGTGTTGGACATAGAATCGGGGGTCTTTGCTTAGGAGGTAACCAAAGGATGGATGAGATTGACTATTTCTTGCAGGCTCCAGCCTCTATCTGCATCCAAATGCATTGTCGCAAGCTATGGAATCTGTAGTACTTAATAAATAGTAATAGGAATAGTAGTACTTCAACAGATCTGGGAAGCATAGTACACCTTTTCTCTTGGGATTGTGTAACGTGCGTTTGTTCACCCTAGGCCTCTTATCCCACCCCCCTCCCTCAGATAAATGATAGGAGTTTAGTTTGGAACGATTTCAGGTCTAGTTGGGCTAGTGCCACTGGTAGTGATCTGAAGAGATATAGTATTCTCAGTAGCACATTCATTTTAACCGAGTGTAGTCTGCCAAACCACGATGGTGAACAAAGCTGGGTAGTTTTGAGAGTACAGTGTGCTCCAGGATGGGGTGAGGTTTATCCCTAGATATGGGAGTGTATCGGTTTTCCATATAAATTTATAAGATTGTTTTAGGGTGGAAATTGTGTTTTCCTCTAACGTGATGTTCATGGCCTGCGATTTGTCATGGTTGATTTTGGGGCCTGAGATTATAGAGATGGTTTGAGTATGGTGTATAATTTGGGGAGGTTGGTGATAGGGGATGAGACCGCCATCAATATATCATCCGCAAATAGGATGCATTTGTGTTCAATGTCCCTACACTCTATTCCCTTGACGTCTTGTGAGGCTCGTGTCTTTATTGCAAGCAGTTCTAATGCCAGCACAAAAAGTAGCGGGGACAAGGGGCAGCCTTGACGTGTCCCTCTTTGGATGTTAATCGGGCCTGAAAAGTAAACTTTTATCCTTAATGCTGCCATCAGGAAGCTGTAAAGAGTTTGTAGTGTGGAAAGAAAGTGAGTTCCGAACCCTAGTCAGGTCAGGACAAAGAAGAGGTAATCCCAAGACATGGAATCAAATGCTTAATGAATATCATGAATATCTAATGATAGCAGCGTTCCCCATCTTGGACCCTTCCCGTCCCAATCCGAGTGAACTGCAGATATAATATCTATAACCCTTCTTGTTTGATCTGTCGTTTGATGCCCCGATACAAAGCCCGCCTGATCTAGGTGAATATATTTTGCTAAGAATGAGTTCATTCTGACCGCCAGGATCTTTGTCATAATTTTTAAGTCCGTATTGATCAATGAAATGGGTCAGTAATTCGCGCAACTTAAGTGATCTTTTCACAGTTTCGGGGAGAACATGTATAAATGCCTTATTTTCTTGCGCTGGAAAGGCCATGCCCTGCCTGATTGCATTAAAAAAGGTACAAAAATGTGGGGTCAGTACCTCGTGGAATTTTCTATAGTATAGTCCTGAGAACCCATCTGGACCGGGGGCTTTGGAGGGGTTAAGGCTCTTGATTGCCTGTATTATCTCAGTTTCTGTGAATTCTTGATCCATTAATTCTTAATTCTGAATGTTCCCTCTTCAGTTTGTGGAGAGGAATATGTTTAAAAAATACTCCATTTTGTTTGGTCCCACTTTTGCTGAAGCACTATATAATTTGGTGTAGTATTTCGTGAACTAGGTGACTATTTTTTCTGGGTTCTGACTTAGCTGCCTGTTATTTAGTCGCAACCTAGGTAATGCTGATGTGTAGGGGTGGGATACAAATTTTCTTGCTAGTAGTGTGGTGGGTTTATCTCCCATTGTATAGTATCTGTGTCGTGACCATCATATTCTGCCTGAGTGGTAAGACTCAGGTTCGGTGCTAATCTAGCCTCATTTATTTTGTGTTTGATGTCTGCCCGTGGTAAAGATTTTTGTTCTAATAGGAGGTCATTCACTACCTTTTTAATGTTGTGTCACTATGCTGTCTCTGGGTCGTTTGTGTCTTGCTGCCATTTGAAGCATGGATTCTGTTTTACCTAAGGCCATCTTCACAGAAGATGGTGGATGAGGCGGAGGGAGGTGAGGTAGGACGAGGATAAAGGGAAGAGGAGAGAGGAGTTAAAAAAAGGTATAAAAAGAGGTGCCAGCTCAGTACTTCAGACCTAATATGCCTAAGGCATAGCAAAGAGAAAATCTCAAAGCACCCCAGTAGCACAACAAAATGATTTAAAGCGGAGAGGAAAAAAATTAAAAATAAATTGCCAAAAGGGGACGGCTCTATGTGGGGAGGAGGTTAAGCACAAAAGGGATCAAAGACTCCCTATCCCTCCAAAACCCAATTGAAAATAGATTTAAAAAGAGAAAAACAAAACTATAGCAAGTAGACAGCCAGGTAATGTATACTCTACCAGTGTAGTCACTCAGAAAATGGGCAGAGCAACATGACCCTTAAACAAATATATAGTAACATCGTACCACCAAACTGCTAGACAAGGATTACTTTTCAGCTGCAAATCATGCATTTTGGTTCAAAAATGGCCAAACTTAAACGCCTAGGCAGGGACACCCAATAGCTGGCTATCTGGAGAAGACTGCCAGATAAAGCAGGAAAATAAGGGGAATACTAGAGGAGCAGGGATGGGGGCCAAGGTAAAGGGAAAAGGACAGCAAGAACAAATCCAGGCAGCACCTCCAGAAACCAGCTCCTGGAACACACAGTAAATTAGATATCATCACAGCACAGTGGTAAAACAGTAACCAGAAACCAGCTCCTGGAACACACAGTAAATTAGATATCATCACAGCACAATGGTAAAACAGTATAAGGCTTGAACAAGTGCTAACCCACAGCCCCAATTATGCAAGCCCAACAAACTAAAGGCAATTTCTCTACTGCAAAACGAAAATAGACCCGCTAAGCAAAAATCATACCCCCATTCTCACCACGGGTTGACAGGTCAGACCAAACATGAGTGAGACACCACAGCATGAAAAAAAAACCCATAGGAGCACATAAGTCAGTTTATTTCCTCCCTAGCAGAGGGACACTGCCTGGTACACATAGATTCATGCTGAGTAAATTTTTCTGGCAGGATTCGCAGAAGTTTTTGGCACCCCGGCAGGTGAACAGGGTGTAGTTCAAAGGAGCAAGCAGGGGAGACAAGAGACGGGGGGGCAGAACAGTCCCTTGGGCAGTTCTGAATCGGATGTGTGGGAGAGTCTGTGGTGTTCTTCCCATGTTATAAGTGACAGAGTCTACTGTGCAGGACCAAATGCAGGATACTGATGAGCCAGGCTAGTAATCCATTAAGTCTCTGGAGCATCCATCGGGACCAGGGCACAAGCCTCTCTCCTCTGTCTTGTTGTGCGGCAGGTGGGCGCCCGAGCAGCAGCACAGGGATCATGGCCAGGCAGCGGGTGCAACCAGTCCAGTATTGGAATCGGTTTATGTCATGGAATGAGAAGAGGTCTAGTAGGTCTGTGTGGCATCTGAACTGGAAACAGGAGCCTCCTTTACAGATGGTTAGCTGCAGGGGGAAGCCCTACCTGTAAGTAAGCTCCGTTGGCGCAGCTTCTCCAGCAACAGTTTTAGCATTGCTCTTCTTAGTAGGGTGGCTCTGGAGACATCAGGCAGCATAGTGACCCTGGCTCCATCTAAATCAAGGGGCCCCTTTGTCCATGCATTGCCAAGGATTGGTCCTTCTGTCTGTAGCGATGCAGATGGCAGATCACATCTTTCAGATGATCAGGATCAGCTGGTTTAGGACCCAGCGCCCATTGCACTCTGCACAGACCCTCCTCTTCTTCCACTGACTCCAAAATAGGTCCAGATAAGAGTCAGGCTGCACATGCGTATTGTTAAGGGAAAAGAGTGCTGCGCTAGAATTTTGATATTGCAGAGTGGCAGTGGCAGTGGCAGTGGCAGAATTGTGTTGGGATCAGGAAGGATCACAACAATATTTTTGGGATCAACCCCGCTCCCTGATTGACCGCTGGCTCTACCTTTCAAAAAGCAGATGAGAGACAGAGCCACCCATGTCTGCCTTTCACCTGCCTGGGTGCTTCATTGTGAGTGCTGGAAGGGTTGAGCAGTAATTGAGGCTCTCCACTCAGAGGAGACCAAGAACTAATCAGCAGTAGGGATGAGCCAAACACTCCCCGATTCGGTTTGCAGCAGAACATGCGAACAGGCAAAAAATTTGTTAGAACATGCGAACACTGTTAAAGTCTATGGGACACGAACATGAATAATCAAAAGTGCTAATTTTAAAGGCTTATATGCAAGTTACTGTCATAAAAAGTCTTTGGGGACCTCGGTCCTGCCCCATTGGACATGTATCAATGCAGAAAAGTTTTAAAAACTGCCATTTTTTCAGGAGCAGTGATTTTAATAATGCTTAAAGTGAAACAATAAAAGTAGGGCTGTTACCGATTCAAATTTTTGTGTTTAATTCATCGATTTTATTTAATCGATTAATCGACTCATTTCGGCTAATTATAACGCACATACAGATCCAACTACTTTTAGTTGATTTAGCACCGTTGTTATTGCCAAAGCCAGACATAGCGGGGCATGGCTAGGATGTCACACGTCATAAACTCGGCCTCACCGTGTCCATAATCTCAGCCTTACCATGCCCATAATTGCAGCCTCTCCATGCCCATAATTGCAGCCTCACCATGCCCATAATTGCAGCCTCACTGTGCCCATAATTGCAGCCTCACAGTGTCCATAATCACAGACTTACCATACCCATAATGCAGTCTCACCGTGCCCATAATCTCAGACTTACCGTGCCCACAATCGCAGCCCCACAGCTTGGCCCAAAGTTCCCCCAGGGCAGGCAGCCTATCGATATAAAAATTTTGATCAATCAAAAAAATTAACAATTAATCGAAGAATTAATCGTTAATTTCTGCAGCCCTAAATAAAAGTGAAATATTCCTTAAATTTCGTACCTGGGGGGTGTCTTTAGTATGCCTGCAAAGTGGCACATGTTTCCCATGTTTACAACAGTCCCTGCACAAAATGACATTTCTAAAGAAAAAAGTAATTTAAGGCTACTCGCGGCTATAATGAATTGTCGGTCCCGGCAATACACATAAAAGTCCTTGAAAAAAAAGGCATCTGATTCCCCCACAGTCCATTACCAGGCCATTTGGGGCTGGTATGAATATTAAGGGGAACCAAAATGTAAAGAAAAATGGTGTGGGGGTCCCCCCAAAAATCCATACCAGACCCTTATCTGAGCATGCAATCAGGCAGGCCGCAGGAAAAGAGGGGGGGGGCAAGAGAGTGCCCCCCTCCTGAACAGTACCAGAAACAGAAAAGGTGACTGGCAGTAACAGTGCTAATTTTGTGCCACATCCAAAAATAACAGAGCAAAGAGACAAGGTTTTTTTCCTCTTTAACTGGACTTTTTAGGCAACATATATTCAACAATATCAAAAAAAGCATTAAAATAAATGATATTTATTCAAATTTAACATCATAAAATTGATATGCTTATGAAACAATGACTAGCTGAATACAGTCAGCAAATATCACCATATAGACCACATATGATAGAGTCTCCTTACCACTGACACGTTTCGAGATTCCTTCTTCAAGGGTGCAGAGATAAGGAGGAATTCATCTACAGCATAAAATATGCAATCAGTAAAGTTTTATATATAACATTCATTTTCAAAGTTTCATTCATCAAACATTAAAAATTGAAGTAAAAAAATGCATATGACAGGTATGCCAATGGGGCCATCAACTCAAGGTAGACAAGGCAGGCAAGGAGAAAGAAATATGCTGTAGTAATAGAAGTTGAAAGTTGAAGTTTAAGCTAGCATGGAGCGCCGCTCAAGTCCGCCGTCAAAACAGACAGGTGGGCCTGAACGGTCCGTCAGTGTGAAAGGGGCCTTAGAGCTAAAGTGGGGCAGCTGAAGCATTACACAGATGCTGCGGTGTTGGTGTGAGTATGGATGTTGTGTTTTTTTTTTTTTAAAGCCCACACTTCTCCTTTAATGAAATGCCCACGTATGTACACAAATAAAAGCCTATAGATTTTATTAGTTTTTATTTAAATAAAACAAGTTTGGGTTTTCAAATCAGGAAGAAACAGAATCTTTGATTTGCTATGACTTCTTTTTTACATCTCAATACAGGAACTAAGAGATTTTTTTCTTCAATGGGACAAAGGCAAATGAAGTTACCTAGTGAGTTCTAACCAATGTCTAATCATTCCAAAACAGGAAAGAAAATGTTTGGCCTAGGATATCCTTGAAGGGGATATTTTATAATGGAGAACAGATATTGTTATGGCTTTTCCATTTTACTTGGTTGTACTAATCCATACTACAGCCCACCTGTTAATAAAAACGGGGGTGTTCTCCCTGCTTAATGCAGTAGTGTGATTGGCGGAAAGCCAGCCATGTGACTTTGACAAGTTTTTTTTGTAAACGCCTCATTTAATGGAGGGGAAGGTGTATAATAACAGGATTAGTAAAGTTCATTATGCTAAAGAAGGACTGAAGAATAATAATCTGATGCTATACTCTTATAGGGATCATTGATCTAAGCAGGTGCTCCAACATGGCCCACTACATACGGTACATACTCCATTTTTGGGCTACTTTTATCTTTCTGATTGAAATGACATGACAGGTAAACAGATTGTATGCAATATAAGCCTGGGAGGAGTTAAAATGACCTGACAGTTAAACTCCTCAGCAGTTCAGTGAGACAAACTCAGAAGAGTATTTTGTACCATATGAAGTAGGTTGTGTAGGAGGGTTTGCCTTAATAGCAACTGTATAATATGTAAATAAGTTACTATTCAAGAGCCTTTGCAGTCTGTCTTAGTTCCTTGTCAACTTTATTTCACAGGTCCAATATGCAGCTCAGAATGAGAGGCATACACATAAGATAACTGTGTATGGTAATGTTACTCATGCAAACATCAACAGCCTAAAGCCTTTTACCAACTACTCAGTCACAGTTCATGTTCTCAACGGTAAAGGTGAAGGCTCAGAAAGTGAGAGAAAGACCATCAGAACGGAAGAAGGAGGTGAGTTCACACAGATACAGGTAGAAGTATAGCTCAAATCTAACCCCCATGTATATATCCTATTGATCCTCCACCTTCTCGATTTTACTTGGTTGTATTAATGCATACTCAGCCCACCTGTTAATAAAAAGTGGAGTTCGCCCTGCAGTGTAATTGGTAGAGAGCCAGTCGTGTGACTTTGACAAGTTTTTTTGTAAACTCCTCATTCAAAAGGGGGAAAGACTTGCATGATTAGTAAAAGTAATCCAATTTGTGAAGCATGTGATTAAGTTTGGCTGTAAATCTAAACCTGCAGAGATACAGACTAATTTATTTTTAAATTCAAGGTCTGCTCTCATTATAAGTCCACTGTATCCCCACCCACAAACAGTGGAGTTCAAAGCTGGTTATACACCTATGGTATTTTCTCAAACAAATTAAATTCTAAGTCTGAATGTGATTTTTGTTTAGAAAAAAATCAATCATACTTATTATAATGTCCATGTATATCCTGAAATCAAACATAGGATTTAAAACTTGGCAATTAATACATTTTTTTTTCAGGGTTTTCATCCAAAATGTATTGAGTCACAATTGTTCTATCGAATACTGTGACAAACGATCTTTCCTGCCTGCTATACCAGCAGGTGTATGTGTGCTTACAGTATCTATGAATTTATACATTTGTAATATCACAGTGCTGCACTGAGAATATTTTTTATGGTTATTGTGTCATATTGTGACACTGTATTTTGATTTGGTTATTCAATTATTTATTTATATATTGATAATAGTTGGGAATTCATTCTAAAAACAAGTTAGCTCTAATGATTACTGTTGAGTAGTGTAAAACTCGTAGGTTCATTGATGCTGAGAAGTATGGTCATCGTTATGACCATGAGTGATGTGGCTGAGAGCACTCTGTCCTTGTCTGTTTACAAAATGTCTTGTACCCTTTAAAGAATACAAGGTGTTCTGTGATGGACAATGGGAGAGGAGGATCGGGTTAATTAGAAGATCTCCCTTGTCCATTCACAAACACCTTTTATTCTGTAAAAAGAATAAAGGACATTGTGTGAATGGTAAAGGGGAGGGAAACTGGAGGGTAAAATACTGGATCTCTTTACTGTATGATAGAAATTGCAATTACAGTTCTGTACTTTCCAACACTAGTTAGAAGTTTTACACTATACACCAGTGATCAAGAACTAGGATTATCATCTTTAGAGCTAACTTGTTTATACAAAGCACATTTCAAAAATATTTTTTTCCTGGAGATTCACTTTAAGATTAATGTGTACTGAATATAGTAGTTGTAGAATAAGCAAGAGGGAATATAAAAGGTAAGTTAATCTTTTTTGCAAAAATAAACCAGAGCCCCCTTTCTTAGCCCACTATACTCATGAACTCACTCATCTCTGTTGCCCCCTTCCCCTCCCCCACTGATCAGAACATACCTCCACCAATGGCTACGGCCCCCAGCTCTGTCTACGCCTGGCTGTTAAAAGTTTAGTGCCGGGCTGCTTGTGTCAAATGTCAGTGGTAATCAGCCCATGTAGAACGCCAACCTGGGGTGTCTAAAATCCGGCACACACTACTATTTTTTTTTTCATTCAACCGAGTGGGCTGAACAAAAAAAAGCTGAAGCTCAGGTCTGAGCCACTGTACTAACTATGCAATGTTAGTACAGCGATCTCCCCTGCTGTTCTCCTGTGTTCTGACAGGGGGGTGACCTCCCTGTAATTTGCTGGATGTCTTGAAGACCTGAAAGACATAAAAGAAAATGCATATAATGCAATAACAATAACTCTTAATTTAAGGTTTCAAGATATGTCAACTAAAGTTCAAGACACTTTCTTCTTGAAATCACAGGTAGGATTCAGCAGCATAGGCAAACAAGTTCATTCTCCAAAGGGTAAGAGCAGAATAAGTTCAGTGAGAGGTCTTATGAAAGTCTTTACAGTCCCTTGTCTTGAAACCTTCACCTCCACTTTACGTACTTTACCATCATTACTAGGAACTCTCTTTACAATTAGAACCATGGGGGGGGCCATTCAATCCTTTCAGCTTGCTGGTCCTTAAGCAGAACACGATCTCCAACTTGTATGTTTAGCCGTTGCCATTTTCTACGTCCTTGCAGAGTAGAAAGATACTCCATCTTCCAACGATTCCAGAAGCAGTTGGCGAGGTGTTGTACTCGTTTCCACTGGTCACAGCACAGATTTCCCACTTTAAAGTTTCCAGGTGGAACAGGAACAGACCCAAGCTTCTGGGTAAGAAGAGTAGCTGGGGTAAGGATAGTTGGAGTCTCTGCATCTTTGTCAGGTTCTAGAAGAATGAATTCATCAGCTGTGGTTTCTTCTAGATGATCCAGCAGGAATTCAGGCCCTGTTAATGAAGAAGAATTTGTAAAGACACTTGCAGACCCTGGCCTGGTGGCATGATCTTCAGGGTTAATGTCATATGGAACATAATGCCATTGTTCAGGTTTAGATGATTTCCTGATTCTCTCTACACGGTTGCTGACATAGACATAGAAATGTTTAGTCTGGTTGTATATGTAGCCCAGAACAATTTTGCTGTCTGTGTAGAATCTGACGTCATCTATGTGTCTAGTTCACGCAGTATGAAATCTGCTATTTCTACAGCTAGCCCAGTCCCACAAAGTTCAAGCCTGGGAATCGTGTGTTCAGGCTTGGGTGCTAACTTAGCTTTCCCAAACAGAAACCCTATGTGGGCTTGATTCAAAGAATCTCTTATCTTGAGGTAAGCGACAGCTGCTATGGCCTCAGTAGATGCATCTGAGAAGATGAGAAGCTCTTTCCTCTGACTTGTGGCAAGGGAGGGAGAAGTATAGCAGCGTGGTATGTGGATTCCATCTAAGGCATGTAGAGATTGTTTCCAGGACTCCCACTTTGAAAGCTGGTTTATTGGTTAGTGGAGAATCTCAATCTTTAATAAACTCTGAGAACTGTCTAAGTAAGGATTTACCTTGTATGGGGATGGGAGCTACGAATCCCAATGGATCGTATAGGCTCTTCACTACTGACAGAACACCACATTTGGTAAATGGTTTGTCTGCAAAGCTAACTTGAAAGCCGAAGGTGTCTTTTAATAAGTCCCACCGTAGGCCCAGACTTCTCTGTACAGGTGGTATGTCCATTCCCAGATTCAAGTCTTTAAACCCTGTGGCATGATCGGTTGAAAGGCTTTCATAACAGCAACACTATTTGAAGCAATCTTATGTAGTCTGAGGTTAGCCTCAGAAAGCATACCTTGTGTCCTTTGGAGCAGGTCTATGGCTTCTTTGTCTGTAGGTAAAGATTTAAGTCCATTGTTCACATAGAAGTCTCTCTCAACGCAAAATGCACCTGCAATATGCAAACTGCAACCGGCACAAGTGTGATTCAGGCCTAAGTAATGAAATACTTGCAGGCCTGGTCTGCGCAGGATGACAATCTAGAAGCCAGCTAAAAAAATTAGGAGCCAATTTTTTTTGAACTAACAAATCTTACGGGTGGCACATGTAACATGTTCCCAGAGGTGAACTTTCACAGCTAGAGTTGTTTTTTGTGTTTATTTGTACTTTTAAAAACCATTTGAGGTAATCTGAAGATTACATAAAACCCCCAAACATTATATATTTTCTGAAAGGAGACACCCTAGCAAATAAAATAGTGGTAGTTTAAAAGTTTTATGTCACACAATAATACCACATAAGTTTAGGAAACACAAAATTTCAGTAAAAAACACATTAAAATTGAATTTAACAGGGGCACAAAAACGCAATAAATTACCCAATTTTTTGGTAAAATATAAAATCTGAGGTTGTACCGGGTAAATAGATACCCAACATTTCAAACCTTAAACCACCTCAAGGTGATATGACGTCCTGCAATTTCAGTGAGGATATCTGAATGATGCCTGCAGCTACAGGCATCCTTCAGATATTGTTCTTTTCAGCCAGCGATTCTGTGCACTAAAAGAAAAATCTCTCCTGTGTGATTGGTGACCTGGAGAAGGAATCTGCCAGCACTCAAAGAGAATCATAGAGAAATCCAAGGGACAGATGGTCCCCGGCAATCTCTATGACTCTCGGACGCTTTGGCGCCACGTTATGACGTCACCTCCGGGCTGACAGAAGTAAACAATGCTGGGGACTCGTGATTTTTTTTTTCTGCCTAGAGGCATATGTAAACAACGTTCAAATCACACATTAGAACGTTAGAGTGAGAGCAATAATTCTAGCCCAAGACCTGTAACTCTAACCAGGTAACCTGTAAAAAAATGTAAAGCGCTGCTTGCAGAGATTTTTAAGGACCAAAGTTTGGTGCCATTCCATGAATGTACATAATTTTGAAGCATGACATGTTAGGTATCTATTTACCCAGCGTAACATCATCTTTCACACTATACAAAAAAATGTAACTAACTACTGTTTTTTTTTTTTATGCGTGAAACAAAAAAAAGCGCTTGAAAAATCGCTACGCAAAGACCTTGTGACATAAAAAGTTGCAATGACCGCCATTATATTGCCTAGGGTCTCTGCTAAAAAAAACATATATAATGTTTTGGGGTTCTGAAAATTTTCTAAAAAATAAATGATAATTTTTACATGTAGGAGCGAAGTGTCAGAAATGGCTTGGGTGCAAAGTGGTTAAAGATGTCAGTACCCTATATTTTCCATAGGCAATGCTTTAAAAGCCCCCTATACAGAAGATCATCAGTTTAGAAGGTGGTCTGGTACAAAAATGATTGCTCTTATTCCGACGCAATATGTAACATGTATCACAATCAACGTTCTCAGGTGTAGGCGCCCCACCGTGTGCGTTTACGTTTGTACATGCATATATGTAGGGGGCCTAAATTTTTGGGGGGTTATGTACTTGGGTGTAACTTTCATTTTTTACAATCATTTTTTTTTTACTTTTATTTGTAACATCTCGTCTCTGGTCAAGCCCCTGACTGATATTACCAGAAAGGACGGTAACCCACAGAGTTGGTCTCCGGAGTCTATTAAGGCCTTTAAGACTCTCAAGGATGCCTTGTTTCTGCTCCTGTGTTGGCACATCCTGATCCTATGTTGCCTTTTATCCTAGAAGTTGATGCTTCTGAGACTGGAGTTGGCGCCCTTCTGTCTCAACATCCTAACTCTGAGAGCGCTATGCATCCGTGTGGCTACTTTTCCAAGAAATTGTCACCTGCTGAGTGCAATTATGAGATTGGTGACAGAGAGCTGTTGGCGATCATTTTAGCCCTGAAAGAATGGAGACATCTCCTTGACGGTACCACTGTGCCTGTTCTTATTCTTACTGACCATAAGAATCTTACATTCTTGTCTGAGGCTAAGCGACTCTCTCCCAGAAGGGCGCAATGGGCTCTTTTCTTGTTGCAGTTTAATTACATTGTTTCATTCTTACCCGGTACCAAGAATGTAAGGGCTGATGCCTTGTCACGAAAATTTTCCTCCACTTCCAAGTCGGAGTCGGTTCCAGTTCCTATGATTCCTCCTGATCGTATCTTGGCTACGGTTCGCACCAGTCTTACTTCTCCTTTGGGTGACAAAATTCTTGCTGCTCAGGTCCATGCTCCTCCTGATAAACCTTGTGACCGCTGCTTTGTCCCAGAGAGTCTCCGTACTGCTGTGCTCCAGACTTACCATTCTCCCAAGGCAGCTGGCCATCCTGGGAAGAATCAACTCATTTGGGCCATTTCACAACAATTCTGGTGGCCTAGTCTATGGGCTGATGTTACTGCCTTCATAGCTGCCTGTCCCGTGTGTGCTCATAGTAAGACTCCACGACACCTTCCAGTGGGCCTGCTACAACCCATACCCAATGGAGAGAGGCCCTGGACTCATCTGTCTATGGATTTCATTGCGGAGTTGCCCAACTCCCAAGGCAACATTGTTATCCTTATGGTGGTTGACCGGTTCTCAAAGATGTGTCATTGTATTCCACTTAAGAAGTTGCCCACCTCTAAGGAACTGACTTCCATTTTTGGGATCTTTCGCTTACATGGGCTACCCAAGGTGATTGTCTCGGACAGGGGCAGTCAGTTTGTCTCCCTGTTCTGGTGAGCTTTTTGCGCACAGTTGGGAATCCAGCTTGCGTTCTCTTCAGCGTATCACCCGCAGTCTAATGGGGCCGCAGAGCGAGTCAATCAGTCCTTGAAGCAATTCCTACGTTGCTATATTTCTGACCATCATAACAACTGGTCTAACCTATTACCTTGGGCAGAGTTTGCTCACAACAGTGCCTTGAATTCTGCCTCCCATTTGTCTCCATTTATGGTGAATTATGGTTTCCAACCTTCCATGTTGCCTGACTTGTTTGTTCCGCAGTGTATTCGTTAGAAGAGCATCTCCGTGGTCTTCGTTCCACTTCGGTACAAGTCCAGGAGGCTTTGTGTCATGCTAATGATAGGTACAGACTCCATGCTGACTGCAGACGCCTGCCTGTGCCTTCCTGCCAGATTGGGTACAGGGTCTGGCTGTCATCTCGCAACCTCTGGCTTCGTGTTCCCTCATTGAAGTTTGCACCTCGGTTTATTGGGCCTTTCCGTATCCTTCGCAGGATTAACCCAGTGGCTTTCGCGTTGGATCTTCCTCCTAGTATGTGCATCTCAAATGTGTTTCATGTCTCCTTATTGAAACCGTTGGTCTGTAACCGATTTACCACCTCGGTGCCACGTCCTCACCCTATTCAGGTTGAGAACCATGAGGAGTATGAAGTACAATCCATTGTTGACTCCCGTAGGTTCCGTGGGTGCATACAGTACCTGGTGCATTGGAAGGGGTACGGTCCAGAGGAACGCTCCTGAGTTTCATCCTCTGACGTACATGCCCCTGTCCTCCTCCACGAGTTCCATAGACATTTTCCCCTCAAGACCGGTGGCCTTCCGAGGGAGAGGGGTCATTGAGGAGGGGGTACTGTCAGGGCTGGCTTAGCCCTTCCTTCTCTGGCCACTCAGCTGTTGGCTAATTGCCAGCTCTCTTCTCTCTCCACAGTTACCAGCTGTTCCTGATGATGCTCGTCTGACCTGCCTACTTAAAGCCTTCCAGCTCACTTCACCTCTGCCTTCGCCTTGATCACATCACTAGAAACCATCTCCTGCTGTTTGTTTAAAGTCTGGCTTGCTGACATCCCTTCTGGCTCCTTATCCTGCTTGCTGTTGCTCTACTTGGATCCCTGACTTCTGGCCTGGCTGACTACCCGATCTGGTTACTGAACTCTGGCTATGCTTGACTACGCTTTTTCTATTTACCTTTTTATTTTTATTAATAAACAAGTGTGATTTAATTGTACTTCTGTCTCAGTCTGATTCATGGTTTCTGACAGGAGTTGATGGATGTTAGAGACCTTGCGCTCCTCCACCTTCCATTTGAAGATGCCCCACAGATGCTCAATAGGGTTTAGGTCTGGAGACATGCTTGGCAAATCCATCAACTTTATCCTCAACTTCTTTAGTAAGGCAGTGGTCGTCTTGGAGGTGTGTTTTGGGTTGTTATGTTGGAATACTGCCCTGCGGCCCAGTCTCTGCAGGGAGGGGATCATGCTCTGCTTCAGTATGTCACAGTACATGTTGGCATTCATGGTTCCCTCAATGAACTGTAGCTTCCTAGTGCCAGCAGCACTCATGCAGCCCCAGACCATGACACTCCCACCACCATGCTTGTCTGTAGGCAAGACACACTTGTCTTTGTATTTCTCACCTGGTTGCCACCACATGCTTGACACCATCTGAACCAACTAACTTTATCTTGGGCTCATCAGATCACATGACATGGTTCCAGTAATCCATGTCCTTAATCTGCTTGTCTTGATCAAACTGTTTGTGGGCTTTCTTATACATCATCTTTAGAATAGGCTTCCTTCTGGGACGACAGCCATGTAGACCAATTTGATGCAGTGGGCAGCGTATGGTCTGAGCATTGACAGGCTTACCCCCCACCCCTTCAACCTCTGCAGCAATGCTGGCAGCACTCATACGTCTATTTCCCAAAGACAACCTCTGGATATGACGGTGAGCATGTGCACTCTTTGGTCAAACATGGCGAGGCCTTTTCTGAGTGGAACCTGTATGGTCTTGGACACTGTGCTTTAGTTCAGTTTCAGGGTCTTGCCAACCTTCTTACACATGTACCCTGTACACATGATCGTAGTTTCCGTTGGAAAAAATCTTGGATGGTGTTTCGGACGGAATTCCGCTCAAGCTTGGCTTGCATACACACGGTCACACAAGTTCTCGGAACTTTCGACCGTCAAAAACGCGGTGATGTACAACACTAGGACGAAATTAAGTTCAATGCTTCCCAGCATGCGTGAGATTGTTTCCGAGCATGCGTAGGAATTTTGCACGTCGGAATTGCTACAGACGATCAGGTTTTCCGATCAGAACTTTTTCCGTCGGAAATATAGAGAATCTGCTCTCAATCTTTTGCTGGCAGAAATTTCACCAGCAAAAGTCCGATGGAGTATACATACAGTTGGAATATCCGACCAAAGGCTCTCATCGAACTTTTGCTTGCAGGATTTTTGATTGCGCGTACGGGGCTAGTCTAGGCCAGTGATGGCGAACCTTGGCACCCCAGATGTTTTGGAACTACATTTCCCATGATGCTCCAGTACACTGCAGAGTGCCAGAGCATCATGGGAAATGTAGTTCCAAAACATCTGGGGTGCCAAGGTTCGCCATCACTGGTCTAGGCCATCTTTATGTAGAGCAACAATTCTTTTTTTTCAGATCCTCAGAGAGTTCTTTGCTATGAGGTGCCATTTTGAACTTCCAGTGACCAGTATGAGAGAGTGAGAGCAATAACACCAAAGTTAACACACCTGCTCCCCTATTCACACCTGAGACCTTGTAACACTAACGAGTCACATGACACTGGGGAGGGAAATTGGCTTAAGGGGCCCAATTTGGACATTTTCATTTAGGGGTGTACTGACTTTTGTTGCCAGCAGTTTAGACATTAATGGCTGTGTGCTGTTATTTTGAGGGGAGAGCAAATTTAGACCATTATAGAAGCTGTACACTCACTACTTTACATTGTAGCAAAGTGTAATTTCTTCAGTGTTGTCACATGAAAAGATATAATAAAATATTTACAAAAATGTGAGGGGTGTATTCACTTTGAGTTATTGCAATGTGTGTATATAGCTATATATTTCATATTATTCAATGAATGTATATTTACATTCATTATTACAGTGTTAGTATTATTCATTTTTTTATTTTTGCTTTTTCTTCTAATTAAATAATATATAATCAAAAACATATAGTTAAAAACACTGAAAGCCGACAGGAGGGGAGAGGAGGATTGGTGCTGCGGGGCTGGCACTTATGTGTCCCGGTGTCAGGCGGACACCCGTACAACACAGAATTCAAATCCCGGACTGTACAGGTGATTCTTGTACAGGTGGCAACCCTATGTACAGCATTTTTGTTTAGTAAAATCACATTAATACAATGCAGAGGTCTGAGCTTCCTTGCTTATACCAGCAAATAACCTTACTAGAGATAGACGCAAGCAAAACACTGACTTTCACAGGCTGTCTCTGCTCATTACCAGCTTGATCCTGTGGGACATTTAGTACATCACTTTTCAACTTATAAGACACTCCCATCTGTTAGGGTGGCTACACAGTTGTCCTGAGAAACTTCAAGCTCCTGGGAGCTCTGCAGGGGCACCTTTGTTGCACCTGTCATAGTTGTTAGGGGCAGTGGTGACCCCTGACATATCTACTTCAACACTCTGCTGAATCAGTCCTGTCCCTTGCACAGAACAGTTTTTCCTATTAGGCTATATTCACACTACAGCATTTTGAATCGTGAGCGAATCTGCCCGCGACTTCACCACGCTGATGTGTGAATGATAAATTGTAGGACTCGCATCTGAGATGCCATTCATTTGAATGACACCTCAAATTGTGGTGCGAGGCTGTTCAGGAGATACTTTGGGGCTATATGCTTCCCACAATCCAGGTTGCTGTGTGACAATTGCGGCAGACCCACACCATGATTTAAGGTGTCATTCAAATAAATGGCATCTCAAATGCAATTCCCGCAATTTGACATTTATACATAGGCACTGTCAAATTGCGGGCAAATTAACAGAAACTCTTGATTCAAACACTGTAGTGTGAATGCAGCCTTAGACACCAACACAGAGGAAAATATACAGTGCATCCAGAAAGTTTTCACAGCGCTTCACTTTTTCTACATTATGTTATGTTACAGCCTTATTCCAAAATGGATTAAATTCATTGTTTTCCCCAAAATTCTAAAAACAATACTCCATAATGGCAATGTGAAAGAAGTTTGTTTGAAATCTTTGCACATGTATTAAAAAAAAAAATCACATGTACATACGTATTCACAGCCTTTACCATGACACTCAAAATTGAGTGTATATCCTGTTTCCACTGATCATCCTTGAGATGTTTCTACAACTTGATTGGAGTCCACCTGTGGTAAATTCAGTTGATTGGACATGATTTTGAAAGGCACACACCTGTCTATATAAAGGTCCCACAGTTAACAGTCCATGTCAGAGCACAAACAAAGCCATGAAGTCCAAGGAATTGTCTGCAGTCCTCAGACAGGATTGTGATGAGGCACAGATCTGGGGAAAGGTACAGACCAATTTCTGCAGCATTGAAGGTTCCAATGAACACAATGGCCTTTGTCATCCGTAAACGGAAAAAGTTTGGAACCACTAGGACTCTTCCTAGAGCTGGCTGCCTGGCCAAACTGAGCGATCAGGGGAGAAGGGCCTTAGTCAGGGAGGTGACCAAGACCCTGATGGTCACTCTGACAGAGCTCCAGCGTTTCTCTAGAAGATAACCTTCCAGAAGAACAACCATCTCTGCAGCACACCACCAATCAGGCCTGTATTATATAGTGGCCAGACAGAAGCCACACCTCAGTAAAAGGCTGGCAGCCCACCTGGAGCTTGCCAAAAGGCACTTGAAGGACTCTCAAGACAATAAGAAGCTAAATTCTCTGGTCTGATGAAACAAGGATTGACTCCTTTGGCCTGAAATGGTAAGCGTCATGTCTGGAGGAAACCAGGCACCACTCATCACCTGCCCAATACCATTCCTACAGAGAAGCATGGTGGTGGTAGCATCATGCTGTGGGGATATTTTTTCAGTGGTAGGAACTAGTTATGATCTAGCGAAAGATTAATGCAGCAATGTACAGAAACATCCTCGATGAAAACCTGCTCCAGAATGCTCTGGACCTCAGACTGGTTCAAATTCCAACAGGACAAAGACCCTAAGCACACAGCCAAGATAACAAAGGAGTGGCTACAGGACAACACTGTGAATGTCCTTGAGTGGCCCAGCCAGAGCCCAGACTTGAACCTAATTGAACATATCTGGAGAGATCTGAAAATGGATGTGCACCGATGCTCCCCATCCAACCTGATGGAGCTTGAGAGGTCCCACAAAGAAGAATGTGAGAAACTGCCCTAAAATAAGTGTGCGAAGCTTGTAGCATCATACTCATACTCATACTCATAAAAAGACTTAAGGCACTAATTGGTGGCAAAGGAGGTTCAAAGTATTGGGCAAAGGCTGTGAATACGTATGTACATGTGATATTTGTTTTTCGTTATTTATTTTTAACAAATGTTCAAAGATTTCAAACAAACTTCTTTCACGTTGTCATTATGGGGTATTGTTTCTAGAATTAAGAGGAACTTAATGAATTGAATCAATTTTGGAACATAACAAAATGTGGACAAAATGAAGTGCTGTGAATACTTTCCGGATGCACTGTATCACCATTCTCAAACTTGTTAGTACACACCACACCATCATGTTTAGCTTTAACCCTTGCCTCTCTGCTACAAAAGCCATTGCATGGAGACAAGTCCTTAACAGTCCTCAAGCTTGCTGCAGATTCTGCTTTTAACTGTGCTTACTACCACACAGGGTATTAATTAGCAACAAGTCTCTAAAAGCAGATTTTCTCAATAGACTTACCCCCACTTCACAGGGAATAATCCTATGACCAGTCTCTCTCAGATTTAACAAAACTGGGACAGTTTTACCATCCCATTTGGCAGGTCTTGAAAGCTTCAGTTGAGGGTGTTGTCCCTTCTTTGCTGCTTTCTTACAAGCTAATGTTCCCACATGGACACAGGGAAACATTTCAGCCTTCTTGGACTCTCCAACATTCCCTGCAGGCCGATCAGGCTTCCTGTTGCCAGGGGTAACAGCAGACAAAACACCTGGTCATACCCCAGATGCTAGATACTGTGCCCTCTTCTCTGGGCTGACCACTTCACACAGGCAGCCATAACATGAAACCACCGGTTTCTTGTGCTCTACCACCCCTTGCAGGCTGAACAAAATTTTCTTCACAGTTGCTAGGGGCTACAACAGACACTTTTGCACCACAAAACATCAGAGCAAGTAGTCCTAGACTTCCACTCCTCTGGATTACCTGGTGCAGCATCCTGAGACCCAGCACACTCAGCAACAGCATGCCCCATTCACGGCACTGCAAGCACCATGCTTGCCACCATTCTTTGTCAGAGCTCTCCATGTGGTAATTTCATTCACCAGAGACTTGCTGAGGTTTCCATTCTCGCTTGATCTCTTCTCCATTCATAATCTGTGCCTTGTACTTGTCATGGTGATCTGGACCTTGACCCATTAACCTTAAATTCTCCTGCAACTCCATCACTAACATAGGTTGCAACAGCTCTGACCAGTGGTTCCTAGGCCAGGAATGCCATGCGGCAACTCTCTCAAACTTAACAAGAAAGTTCTCAATGTCCATAGTAGACAACATGGACTGTATGAAGTCAGCTACTCCAATCTCAGCATTGTTGCTATAGGTAGCAGCAGCAGTCTCCTGCTCTGTTTAGGCATGTATGAGGCTTGTCCTGTCGGTAACAACCCCTCCAATCACAGAGTTCTGTCTCTTATCTCAGCAAACATTTCTTTAAGTTTTGACCACCCCATCTTTACAGTCACTCCGCTGCACAGCTACAGCACACTTGCACAGTTCAATTTGGAGTACTATCTCTTTAAGAGCTGAGAAACATGCAGTGCTGCACACACTGCAGAGCATATACAGTTACTGGCCAACTCATTGTTCTGGTGTGCAAGGATCTGGAACGCCACCATCTTGCCCGCATCTTCCACCAATATGTGAGATTGGGATGGTTAAACTCAAGCAGCATTTAGAAGGAGTTGCGCCAGTCCAAACTGTATTTTAGGGCATGGCAGCCCACTTTTATTGAATAAATGAAAAGTTCACTTGTACATCAGTTGCCCACACAGGGGTTTTATCCATATAACATGCATTAACGAAAAAATACAGAGCCACCTAGCTCATTTGTTGGCAGCACTGCTGCTCCTCTTACTAGTCCTTTTGACTGTGTCATACAACACCAATGGAAAACTCTAGCCTTCAGTCGCAGCGTCTTGCTGCAAGGCCCACCTCTTGCCTAAAGATTGGGGTTCTCTGGACCTGCTGTCTCCTGACTTCTGGCTGTGTCCTTTGACCCCTGGATGAGACCTTTGCCTTGTAGCTTCTGGCTGGGACCCCCTGACCCCAGTGAGCCCTTCTGTTTCCCACACTGGGAGCAGTCTCCAAACTGAAAGCCCTGAGCAGTTCTCAGACCCGAGTGTATATAATGACCCTGCACACCTGTGTAGTCAGTCAGGTTGCAGGCGTTTAGCAAAACCCGGACCCATGATTTAATGTTCTGATTCAGAACTATAGAGTCTGGAGTAAGCCAAAAATGCAGCTTTCTCCACTGATAGTTCCGAACCTTGTATTAACCCTAAATGAGAATCCTTTGTCACACTTTCCTATATACTTACAGGGACAAAGCCTCCCTCTGTCGCACTACTTACCTGACCCTCACCTTATGAGGGTTTCCGGGAGAGCTCATAGCTGTTTCTTTAAGAGGCTGCAAACAATAAAAACACACTAAGCACATCAAACAGCTTGATCTAAGAAAGAACAAACAGTGGATGGCCTGCCTCTACCCAGATTAGTCCCAACACAGCAGTGGCAGGTATTACACTGTAAAAGAAATGCCTGTCAACCTAAAGGTTTACATCCCATAACATAGTGTCGCAACTGATCAATCTCTTACCTAACACAGCATGTCTCTGAACTTCCTGCCTTGTGCACTGTGCTGTCCATGCTGGTCACCTATAAGGTGTTGGGGAGGTGGGTCCTCCTAGCTGCAGGTGCTTCACAATTAAGTTGCTTGGCCACCAGGTGGTCACTGAACCTCCAGCTGCTTATTTATGGTGATACCAAAGTCACCCTGCCACCATATTGATGCTCCTTCGCCAACCCAGAAGTCTGCCAGGCGCCATCTTGGATAGGCCAGCCATTGGCGGGCCCCTGGAAATTCACCAGGAGCCATCTTGGAAGAGGGAAGTGGGCGAAATAGCACCCCTGGTGGTCAGAAATCAATCCGGGGCAAAGCACTTATAGCACTTTCCTACTGAACAACCTCCGCTGCAACCGCACCTTAAGCTAAACAAGAGACGGACCCCAAATTCGTACGAACGTTAGAACCCCATTGAAGTCTATGGGACTCGAACGTTCGAAATTAAAAGTGCTAGTTTTAACAGCTAATATGCAAGATACTGTCCTAAAAAGGGTTTGGGGACCTGGCTCCTGCCCGAGGGGACATGGGTCAATGCAAAAAAAAGTTTTAAAAACGGCCGTTTTGGCAGGAGCACTGATTTTAATTCCTTTAAATATCATGCCTGGGGGTTGTCTATAGTATGCCTGTGAAGTGCCACGTGTTCCCCGTGTTTAGAACAGTCCCTGCACAAAATGACATTTAACGGAAATAACGTCATTTCAAACTGCTTGCGGTTTTAATGTTATATCTGGTTCCTGCAATATGGTTGAAAATCATTGAGAAAAATGGCATGGGTAGCCCTCCCTGCCCATTACCAGCCCCTTTGGGTCTTGTACGGATATTAAGGGGAACCCCGTACCCATATTAAAAAAAGGAAATACGTGTGGCCCCCAGGCCCTATATACTCAGAACAGCAGTATACAGGCGGTGCAAACAAGACAGGGACTGTGTAGATTTGTTGTGTTAAGTTGAATCTGTTTGTAATTTTCAACTGGTAAATTTTTAAAGTGCAGCTCCAGTCAAAAAATCTATTTTTAAGCTTTTTGGAAAACATAGGGAAGGGTTATCACCCCTGTATAATTTGTTTTGCCGTCCGTCTTTTTTCATCTCACTTGCTGTTGTCTCCTTCCGTTTGCAAGTAGGAGATGTTTGTAAGTTGGATGTTTGAAAGTAGGGGCCTGCCCTATATGCTCTGCAGAAATGGCGGAACAAGGTGTTGGTTTTGCCACAACATTGTAAGCCCTCAAAGTGACTCTTGGTGGGCGCTGGAGCGCCCTGCTGTGAACGATTATATCAAGAATTGTAATTACATGCCATTGTTGAACAGTGGTAGAAAAATTGGGCCTTTGGTGGTTGTGGTGCTGGTGCCACAACACTATAAGTCCTCACAGTTACTCTGGGTGGGTACAGGAATGGGCCCTCCTGTGAAATATTATATCAAGAATTATAATTACATGTCCTTGTTAAACAGGGGCTGAAAAATTGGGCTGCTGGCACTGGTGCTGGTGCCATGACACTGCAACCTCTTCCATATACTCTAGTTTTAGTGCAGGAATTAGCCCTGCCGCAAAGCATTGCATCAAAAATTGTAATTAAACGCCCCTGTTAAACAGGGGCAGAAAAATTGGGCCTTAGGCACTGGTGCTGGTGCCACGACACTGCGACCTCTCCAATATATTCTAGTTTTAGTGCAGGAATTAGCCCTGCTGCAAAGCATTGCATCAAAAATTGTAATTAAACGCCCCTGTTAAACAGGGGCAGAAAAATTGGGCCTTAGGCACTGGTGCTGGTGCCACGACACTGTCCATTATTCCACGCAGCATATGCTCCAAGAGGTGGACAAGAAGTACAGTGTCACTGATGCATGCACTGTCACTGCGCACCATCCTTGTGGCCTCCTCAAACGGTGACAGGACAGTGCATGCATCCCTGATCATGCCCCACTGGTGTGGTGAGAAAAAACCGAGCTCCCCTGACCCTGTCCTGGTGCCGTAGTCGCACAGGTACTCATTGATGGCCCTCTGCTGCGTGTGCAGCCGCTGCAGCATGGCCAACGTTGAGTTCCACCTGCTGGGCATGTCACATATAAGGCGGTTCTTGGGCAGGTTCAACTTTTTTGGTGCTCAGCCAGCCGAACACAGGCATTAAATGATCGGCGGAAATGCACACAGACTTTCCTGGCCTGCTTCAGGACATCCTGTGAGCCCGGGTACCTGCCCAAGAACCACTGCACCACCAGGTTAAGGACGTGAGCCACACAGGGCACATGGGTCAGTTGTCCCTGTCGGAGGGCGGAGAGGAGGTTGGTGCCATTGTCGCAAACCACCATTCCTGGCTTAAGCTGGCGTGGCATAAACCACCTCTCGGCCTGCCCCTGCAGAGCTGACAAAACATCCGCCCCAGTGTGGCTCCTGTCCCCCAAACAAACCAGCGCAAGCACGGCATGGCATTGTTTTGCCTGCGTACTTGCGTAGCCCCTTGAACGCCTACGGAGCACCGCTGGTTCTGAGGACAGAGCACTGGAAGAGGCCATGGAGGAAGAAGAAGAGGAGGGGGTGGAGGAGAGAGGTGTGTCACAACCAATAGTAGCATTTTGGAGGCGTGGTGGCGGAACAACCTCCAACACTACTGCACCTTGTCCTGCATCCTTCCCAGCTGCCAGAAGAGTGGCCCAATGGGCCGTGAAAGACAGGCAACGTCCATGCCTGCTGGACCATGAGTCAGCGGTAATATGCACCTTACTGCTGACCGCCCTGTCCAGCGAGGCAAGGACATTGCCTTCCACATGCCGGTAGAGAGCCGGAATCGTCTTCCATGAGAAAAAATGGCATTTGGGGACCTGCCACTGAGGAACCGCACATTGTACAAACTCACAGAAGGGGGCCGAGTCTACCAACTGAAAAGGCAGCAGTTGAAGTGCTAGCAATTTAGCCAAGCTAGCATTCAACCACTGGGCATGTGGATTGCTGGGAGTGAACTTCTTTCGCCGGTCCAGCAGCTGGGGCAGGGACATTTGCCTGCTATAATCGGACGTGGGTGTACTGCTAGCAGAGTGCCCGGAAGCACTTGCCTGTGACACACCTAATTCTACACCTTCATTACTCTCAGAGCAGGTTTCAGAGAGGACTGAAGGTCTAGTGGGGTTGGAGATCCCAGCTGATGAGGAGCAAGGAGAGGTCCGCTTTGTTCTTTGGTGTGGGTCTTTGAGGTACGCTTGCCAACGAGCTGCATGGCAGGTCAACATATCTCTGGTCAAGCATGTGGTGCCCAAGCGGCTGATGTTTTGGGCGTGAGAGATAGAGACATATGTTGCAAATAGCAGCGGTGCGATCTGATGCACTCGTCTCAAAAAAGGCCCACACCAAAGAACTTTTAGAATAACGTGCAGAGGCAGCGCCCTGCACAGGCGGAGCTCTGCGGTGTGATTCAGTCGGTGTGCTGCCCCTAAGCTGGCCCCCGGAGGGCATCCTGCCTCCTTGGACATGTGCCTCCTCCTCCTCCTCCTCCTCTCTCCTACCAGGCACCCATGTGGAGTCAGTGCCCTCATCATCCCCTCCCTCTTCATCGCTGTAGCAAACCTGGCAGTATGCTGCAGCTTGTGGAACATGACTGCCAGATTGCTGTCCTTCTTGAGCATCCCCTCTCTCTGCATTCACGCTACTGCCTTCCTCTAGCTGAGTATCATCATCAGAGCCTACAAAACACTGGGCATCCTCCTGGAACATGTACCCAACACTGTGCTCAAAGAGTTCAGGAGACTCCTCAGGAGGACGTGGTGGGTCTAGGGAAGGAGTCACTGATGATGACATTGAGGGGGCTCCACTAAGGAATAGGGACAACAAGTAAAAGGAAAAATATATATTTATTAGATAAGGACACACGTGCACCACCAATAAACAGCAACCATAAGCAAGCAAAGAAAATACAAACCCCAAAACCACCTATCTATCTAACTAATATAATACACAAGCAAGGAAACAACCAAGAAATAATAAAGCAGGGACAAAATCAACAAGGGGACAGAAACCAGGGATAAGGAAGCAGACCAAGGAGCAGGGAACAGGACTGGATGACAGGATAACAAATGGGGTGCTGGAACAAACTGGAACAAGAGCAGGTACTGGCAGGAACAAGGGCTAGCAGAGGAGTTCTGAAGCACTGAGCATAGTTCAGGGCGGGTCTATATAGTCCAGCAGACCCATGACAGGTGTGCTTGATGGCACGTCTGAAGTCCGAGCAGGGAGACACCGGTTGGTGGCCACTGGAATTACACCTTTTGGTCCAGAACGTAATAGTGCCACGAGCAGGTGAAACCAGAAATGACACCGTTCCTGACATCCTGACCCAATAAACAAACTGACAAATAGGGAGGGTACTGGGTAGAACAATAGGGTAAAGAAGGTAGCGGGTCAAGGGGAGTGGGTAGGAGGGAATAGGAGGGAGGATACTCAGCAGTAAAAGTCTTATAACAATTCAATCTTTACATTATATTGTAAGCATTATCAGAATCTCTTTTATTAAGAGTTTGTACCTTTCTTCCCTTCAGTGTTCCACATTTGTGAGGCCTGTTTCTCACGCAGCTATGCTGTTGAGGAAGGGGTCGGAGGAGGAATGATGGAGCCAGGGGTACCATAAGTGTGTGTATTTATCCCAGGTATCGTTTTGTTTTGCCTGTAATTCCTCCATGAGCATAATATCATTCATGGTGTGTATCCATCTAGTAATGGAGGAATTGTGATATGACATGTCGGGCTGTGGAAAGGAAAAACCTAAGGAGGTTTATTCTGTGGGAGCTTATCAGTCCCGGGAGGATCGATAATAGTGCCACTTGCAGGGATGGTACCATGGAGGCATTGTATAAGTTATTATAAATACTGAATGCCTTGTCCCTGATAGGGCGAACTCGATCTCAGTCCCACCACACATGCATGTAGGTTCCCTCTCTTCCATGACAGCGCCAGCACCTGTTCAAAGTACCTGGATACATCTTGCTAACCATGACTGGATCTCTGTACCATTGTGAAAGTAGTTTGTAGTTTTTCTCTTGTGAGAACCTGGATATGTAAGATTTGTGTGTAACTGTGAATGAGGTGTTCCATTGTTCAATAGATATCTCCAAACCCAGGTCCCTTGACCATTTTTGTGTGAAATTAGGCAGCGTATTGCATATGTCCGACTGTATGTCTTTGTAAATTAGGGATAATGGGTGTTTGGGTGTCCGAGAGAGACCACACATATCCTCAAAGTTTGTGTGAGGTCTGTGGACCTGTCATGAAAGATGGAGCGTCCTACAGTGTTGTGTTATTGATAACATGGAAAGCTAATCTATCAGGGCGCTTGATTGGGCGTCTAGTTGTGGGTGGAATTGGCCAGGGCATTTGATTGGGCATCTGGTTGTGGGTGAAATTGGCCTGTGGAGGCTTGGATAAACTGTCTGGCCATAGGCCATTGTTCCCTGGTGTATGAGCCACATTGCCCTCTAGTGTTGTATGTCAGGAGTGCTGGGTTGTCAAACAGGGACGATAAAGGGCTAGGGTCTGTGGAAAGTGAAAAGGTGGTTTGTTTGTGGTACCAAGTGGTTAGTGCTGCTACCGTCAGTAGAGACATGCCATCCATAGTGCAAAAGTTTGCATTATATCCCCACAAGAGAGCTCTGAGGTCTACTTGTGCCATGTCCTGTTCAATAACCATGGATGGTTTGGATAAGGGACGTGGGAACCACTCAAGGAGTCTCGAGACTATAGCAGATGTGTGATAATTGCCTTTGTTGTTGGCGCATAGTGTCTTTGGGAAGGGTGTAGAGAGGAGCAATATAGGCATATGTGGGATTGTGTACCCCATGGTACACTGTAATAGTCTGTGAGGGGGTAGCTCAAGCTAGTGTCCAGGTTGGGGTGTGGAACATGGATACTATCTAGAAGTACTAAAATAATCTTCAAGTACAGTTAGTTAATCTTCAAGTACAGTTAGTCCTATGGGTGGGAGCATGATTAGTCTGACACGTGGTACTCCACCCCCGTCCTTGTCTAAAGTAACAGTGATATAACCTAAAATTAAGTAGGTAACACAGTACCAAGTGCTAATTTGAGTGAGTGTTTAAGTAAGCTATGCACTACTCAGGGAAACAGGAAAAATAATTCTAACATCATGAAGTCTCAAACATCTGAGGTGCGTTGTAACCAGTATAATAATAATGCAAACCTCAAACTTGTCCCTGAGAACCATGAACCGAGATAGGTTGAAAAAATGAAATCCCCACCGGCCGGCGGGGGACTAGGGGTATCATCCAGCTGGAGATTTGGAGGCACTTGATCGGGAGCATTTTTTTGGAGAATGTTTCCCATCCAGTAGAGAGGTTACCTGGGGTCATTGGGCGAATCTGAATTTTAGGGAGATCAAAAGTTCCTAGGAAAGTAGCCAAGTCCCCCAGGGTGTGGAAAATCGCAGATTTGCCATTCTGAGATGCAGATAGTTGAAACGGAAATCCCCATCGGTATTTGATCTGCTTGGATTGGAGAGCATCCGTGACAGATTTCAAAGATTTCCACATAAGTAAGGTCTGCTTTGAAAGGTTGGTCAGCAGCATGATAGGGGTATAATTAAACATGATGGGGTCTTGCGAGCGGGCTGCTTGCATGATGTCGGACTTCATGTTGCAAAAATGTATGCGGCAGATGATATCCCTGGGGTAGGCAGGGTTTGGGTTGCAAGATCCCAGTGATCTGTGGATCCGGTCTATTTATTTTTATTTTTTAATCTTTATTTACTTAAAAAAAAATAATAATAATAATTACATTATTCAACAGAAACATAAATTTGCTAATATCTTTCGATATATACAAAACATACTTTACATTTATTTTCTTCTATTATTTCTTTGTTACTTCCTTTATTAAATATAAAACCTCCCTCCAGTATTTTTTAATAGTGGGGCAGTCCCACCATATGTGGGCCATTGTTACAATTTCCTATGGATATGACGCTGAGCATGTGCGCTCAGCTTCTTTGGTCAACCGAGTAGAGACTGTCCTGTTAAACCGCTGTATTTTTTTCAGATCTTCTGAGACTTCTTTGCCATGAGGTGCCATGTTTATTGAGGGAGGGGGGTTGCCAAAGGTCTTTCCAAGGTAACCATCACAATTTTTGGCACAATGTCCTCTTGGCTGATTGGAGTTGGGAGATCAGAGAGTTGGTAACACAAGAAGAAAAAGGCCAACAGGTACCCCTATCAGGTCATGAAGACTCTAGATGTAGCCCCCTACATCTAGAGTATATCTTTTGCTGAGGGTCTAGAGGTCTCAAGTGATGTAGGACCTCTTCTCTTATTTTAGTTACCTCTTGGACACTTACTGTCAGGGTTCGTAGGTGCACAGAAGTCACTGCCATGGCACATCACTCTGGATTGATGGCAAATTCAGTGTGTCCCTAATTCACAGCGCAGCGCACAGGCTGCAGAAATTGTGAATATCTTCTAAATGGTGCACATTTAGGAGATTCCTATAGGTACAAGTGACCAAGCAGTGTTGACTACCACTTTAAGGCATATTTTACCCTAGTTGGGGCTTCACTATGGCCTGCTGTTGCTGCTATTTGAGTCTGCAAGAACCCTAAGATTGGAGAAAGGTGTCTGCCCAGTAGATTCTGCAGAATGGGCTAGATGAGTTTTTAGCAGTTTTTCCCTTGGGCTTTTTGTGTTTCCATGGATGCTTTAACAGATTCCATTCAGCAGATTTCACACTTGTCCACATGTGCAGGATTCTTGTGCTACAATATTGGTCTGCAAAGTCACACTGCAAGAAACTGTTTCCCTTGTCATGGGGAACGTCTATTTGGACTAGACTATCCAGAAGATTTCATGAGGAAATTGTTCTCTTTTACCACCTTGAAAGAAAGGGCAACTGCTCATCTCAAAGGGCAGCTGCTTCTTCTTCTACTACTGTTTCCACAAGAGAGTTCTTTCACATTTTGCAAGCTTGGTCCCCCAGAGCAAAGTCTTGTGCCAAATTCCTGCATCAAAATTGGACACGAATGCCGCGTACACGCGATCAGACAATCCGCCGGACTTTGCAGCGGAGGTCCGCCCGACTTTCCGAACGAGCAGACTTGTACACACACCACCACACACAAACGGACTTTCCGGTGGACAATCCATCGGACTTTTGGCGGAGGTCCGCCGGACTTTCCAAATGGATGGACTTGCCCACACACAGACTATATTCCATTAATTTTAAACGTGGCTTCAGGTACGACGGGACTAGAGAAGGAAGTTATTCTTGCCACCTCCATCGGCGAGATTGACACCTTGCGAGCCCCGTCGCCTGGTATGGGTTTTAAGGGTAACGCCTTTGGGGTCCCCCCAAAGTCCATACCAGACCTAGCATCTTTCATGCAACTTTGTCAAATGTAAGTTGATTCTTTTTTTTGGATATTTTCTTTTTTCCAAATGAATATACACTACAGACTAATACCATCTACATACTGGGGCTCTCCTGTCTCCCGTTATTTTTTTTCAGCAAATCCTTTGGATCTTGCTCCCTCCCTTTCCCTGCACACCTTTTAGGACTAACACCCCTGAACCCACGTTTACCTTCTTTCATATTTCTTCCTGGCGACAATATTTATTATGTAATCATTTTTTCTTTCCTCATCACACAATTTTTTTTTACTTTGCTGTGTCTTTCCAGTCCCAGACAGTTTTTCAAATGTAGATAGTATGTTCATAGGTAGCATGTATACTGTCCAGTGCAGTTCAAAGCAACATCGTTAGAAAAGCATTTTTCAATTTAATTTGCAAGAGATAGGGGGAGGAGGCAGAGCAGCACAGCATACCCTTTAGAGTGAAGGTCTGCTTTAAGTTAACTTTGAATATAAATTATTTTTAAGATTATGTATATATCTATTTAAACAATCTTTTTTGGTATTCTATGCAGTTCCCAGTCCACCTTCTGGATTACGTATTGAACGGCTGTCTGACACATCTCTTGCACTGTTTTGGGGACCTCCGGAACATCCCAATGGAATCCTTACAGGCTACAAGATTTCTCATCACTTAGGTAAATCAAAAGAGAATGTCTGAATGGGGCTCTTATTTAAAGTTCTAGTGACATTCAGTATATCAAGGTAAAGCTCAATTTCAGTTAAATTCATCTTAAGAGATTCATTTTCGAATAAGGCCTTACATGACTAAATTACAGCATACAACAGTTTTATGTATTTATTTTATATTATATTTGCCATAATGTGTAACACTTCACAGGGAATTTCCTTACTTTTCCCAAGAATAGCTTACATTCAAACTTACAGTACCATGGTCACCAAAATATGCATCCCTTTGGTATTTTCTGTGAAGCCCTTTGCAGACCCCAGTAGACAGTAGTAGAACTGAGAGAATTAATTTGTAAAGAAGATGTAAAGGTAGCCTTGTGAAGCACATACTGAATGTCACAGCATGCCTCCAGTCACCAACAACACTTGTTGCATGTTTTCAGTCTCTGACCAACTCCTTGTAACATTATATGTGTATATACTGAATATTATTTTTGGCCCTTTGGTGCTGTCAGGGGCCACAGCTGCAATCCTCTCCCTGTATGTACAGTACATCATGAGTTCTGAACATCTGTTCTAGTCCAAGATGTCATGCAGAATTATATGTAGAAAGAATACAACTAACCTACCAGTATTATTAAACTTCAGTACACAGCGCTCAATTATCCTTGTGCTATTATCTACTATTAATCAACCATGTGAAACATATAAATTCATCATTAACATAAAGTGCTCCTGTGCATAAATTTTCAAACATTTAAATCTCATTAGTGAACTCTAACATAATAATCCATATATAAAGAGTCCAATTGCTTTCCAATACTCTTCCTCTGTAACTCAATTAGTGATGTCTCTTTTCATAGAGCTCTGTGCTCAAAGTACCAAAAGTGAATGAGGAATTTATATGTTTCACATGGGTGATTAGTAGTGGATAATAGCACCAGGATAACACAAGTGAGTGCTGTGTACTGAGGTTTAATAATTATAAGAAAATATAAAAAATATAAAAAAATCAATTTTACACAGCAGCTGTTACTATAGAGATCAGTAGTGCAGGTATTTTTGGCATATATAACCTACCAGCATGTCTTTGTGAGATAAAAATCCCATTACCACAGGGAGAACATACAGTGTCCATTAACATACAAGGTCCATGAAGAGAAGTTACCTGGTTGGAGTTTAAGATCTCATGGATTGGGCCCCACCCCGCTATGAATTTAAAGCGGGATTCCACCCTAAAGTGGAACCTCCGCTGATCGGATCCCTCCCCCCCTCCGGTGTCACAATTGACACCTTTCAGGGGGGAGGGGGGGTGGAGATACCTGTCAAAGACAGGTATTTTCACCCACTTCCGGGCATAGACTCCCGTGGGAGTCTACGCCATTTCCTGCCCTGCCGCGCCGTCTGCTGGGACACACACGGGTCCCAGTGACAGCGCGGAGATTTCCTATTGCGCGGCACGGCTCACGCATGCGCAGTAGAGAACCGGGAAGTGAAGCCGATTCGCTTCACTTCCTGATTCCCGCACCTAGAATGGTGGCGACAGCAGCCGAGAGCCGAGCGATCGATCGGCCTCGGCATCACTGGAACCCGGGACAGGTGAGTGTCCATTTATTAAAAGTCAGCAGCTGTAGTATTTATAGCTGCTGGCTTTTAATTTTTTTTTTTGGTGGAATCCCTCTTTAAATGGGTTCAAAACAAGCCTCAATGCATGGAAAATGTACCTGCACTTCTTTTGTTGATGGGGACAAAAGCCTCTTACCCACAACCCTTGCTGGTGGCTGTGGGTGTCTGCAGACAGGGGCTTATCGAATCCAGTAAAAAAAGCTAAATACAACGATTTTACCTTCCAAAAAAATTTTACAGTGAGTATAAAAATCACCTCTTCTTTCAGCAATTACATTGTCAATTATTATGGAACTGATAGGATATCTAAAAGCAGTCCCAGGAAAAGAGGACAGGCAAAACAAGTACCATGGAAACCCTCAAGGAAAATGTGACTGCATAACAGCAACATACACCCAGTATAGTTTAGTGAATATGTGAACAGAACAAGAGAGCAGATTGCATGAATGGAGTCCCAGGAAGCACTCACCACCCTTGTAAATTAAGCAGTGACCGAAAAGAGAAGATTCTTTGCAAGAAATCTCACTGTAATCGCCAACGAATAATCTGTTCTTCAAAAGTAGGTCCTGTTTGTCAGACACAACCTGAAAGACTTCAACAAATACAAAGTATCTCTCTCAAATGAGAAGATGATAGACAAGGAAGCGTGATATTGAATTGAATCATCCTGGTCAAAAAAGATGCCCTAAGTCTCATGACAGCACTATGAAGGATGAGAAAAGGCGACTTGCAAGACAAGGCTGCAAACTTCACAATATTGCTGGCACAAGTCATGACAATAAGAAAATCTGCCTTCTAAGAAAGCAGGGTCCATTCACAAAGTGGTATCTTACCGCATCCAAGTATGCGGTAAGATCCTGCATAGCGTTTTTCAAAAAGCTTTTTGGTATTCACTAAAGAATGCTACAAAAATACTGCATAGTTTATTTTATGAAGTCATGTGATATTTTAGTAGTGAAAGCATGCAGTAATTTACCACTGGTACGGGCTGGCGTCTTTATCACAGGCTGTCACTAGCTGGTTTTTAAGGTGCGAACAGCTTCCCCACTGACAGACGAAAGTTAAAATAAAATACCAACAATAAAAATTAAGAACAAAATGCAGTGGGGTTCCCCCCAATCCATACCAGGCCCTTCGGGTGTGGTATGGATTTTGAGAGAAACCCCCACGCCAAAAAAGTTTAAAAAATGGCATGGGTCCCCCTTAAAATCCATATCAGACCCTTATCCGAGCATTTAAGGGGGCCCACAGATCCCACCCCCCCCCATGTGAATGATTATGGGATACATAGTAAAAAAAGGTGTAGTGTAAAAAAAAGACATTAGAGTTTTTGGCAAGTCTTATATGTAAAAGATAAATGTCCCAGGTGTAAATCCATCATCAATCATGATGCCAGCTGGCACATCCAAAAAAGTTTTTTAAAGAAATGCTCCGCTCGCATTGAATGCTCCACTCCACTGCCTGACAGTTCTTAACTAAGGGACGGGAGCCACCCAGTGACATAATTTTGTGACCACACTCCTTGTTACATCATCGGCCAGGGGTATGCTGGGTTGATGACATCACAAGGGGTCTGGGTCACCCAGTGATGTCACCAGGTGGTCCTGCCCCCTTGTTATTTAAGAACTGGCAAACAACAGAGCTGGTAGACGGCAGGAGCCTTTGGTTTGAGCAAAGCTTTTCTTTCGGGTTGGCAGTGGGCATCGTGATCGACGATGTATCTACACCAGGGACATTTGTTTTTTATTTTTATTTTTTAAATAAAGGAATTGTGTTGTGCTTTTATTTACTTTTTTACTCATACTCATTCACAGCGGGGGCAGGATTTAGGGCCCCCCCTTGTTAAAGGGGCTTTCAGATTGTGATAAACCCCCTGCCCGCAGACCCCACAACCAATGTACAGGGTTGTGGGGAAGAGGCTCTTGTCCCAGTCAACATGGGGGCAAGATGCTTTAGAGGAGGCGGAGCCCTCCTGCCCCAAAGCACCCCCATGTTGAAAGCATGTGGCCTGGTATGCTTGGGAGGGGGTGCTCGCTCATCCCCCTCCCTTTTCCTGACCTTCCAGGCTGCATGCTCGGATAAGGATAAGGATCTGGTATGGATTGTGGGGGGGGAATCCACAATATTTTATTTTACATTTGGGCATGGGGGTTCCCCTTAAAATCCATACCAGACCCGAAGAACCTGGTATGGAATTGGGGTGGGGGGGCCCACACCATTTTTTTTTTTATTGCAGGTATTTTTTTTTACTTTCAGCTGTGACCCGGGAAGACCCCCTGCTCCTTCAAAACCAACTAGTGACAGCCCGTGGTAAGGACGCCAGCTCCCGCCAGTGGTAAATTACCACATGCTTTAACTACTAAAATATCGCATGACTTCATAAAATAACTTTTTTTGAAAAACGCTATACAGTATCTTACCACATACTCGGATGCAGTAAGATACCACTTTGTGAATGGAGCCCACAGTCTTAGAAGGCAGATTTTCTTTTTGTCAGGACTTTTGCCAGCAAGATTGTAAACTTTGCAGCCTTGTCTTGCAAGTCACATTTTCTCATCCTTAATATTGCTGTCATGGGACCTAGGGCCTCTTTTTTGGCAAGGATTATTCACTTCTATATGGACATCCATAATTTTGTCTATTATTTGAGGGAGACACTTTGGATTTATTGAAGTCTTTCAGGGTGTCTCTGACAACCAAGACCTACTTTTGAAGGACAGATTCTTTTTGGGTGATTCCCTCTCCTGTCATTGCTTAATTTACAAGGGTGGTAAGTTCTTCCTGGGCAACATGACTCCGTTCATGCAATCTGTTCTATTGTTTTGTTCACATATTGAGTAAATTGTACTGGGTGTATGTTGTTGTGATGCAGTCACATTTTCCTTGAGGGTTTCCTTGGTGCTTTGGTTTGTTTTGTCTGTTCCATTTTCTTGGGACTGCTTTTAGATATCCCATCAGTTCCACAATAACTGACAATGTAATTGCCAAAAGAAAAGGTGATTTTTTTTTACGCACTGTAAAATTATTTTGGAAGCTAAAATCGTTGAATTTACCTTTTTTACTGGATTCCAAATTAACTGGGGCAGCATAGCAGTTAGGTGCTTTTGCCTAGCAGCATTAGGGTTGTTGGTTCAAATCCCAACTATGGCGCAACCTGCCTGGAGTTTTCATTTTCTCCCTGTGCCTGCATGGGTTTCCTCCCACACTCCAAAGACATGTTGGTAGGATAAAGTATACGTTCATGTTTAGGAGCATGTTACATCCATATTTAGGGTGTAGCATGCTAACCCATGCTCCACTCACCTCCAGCCACCAGCGCTCCCCTTTCTGTGACAGCAGGCGTGAGATCCTCTCCCCACACCTGTTGTCATGGCTGCATCATTCATTCACAGTTTCCTGTTAATGGAGTACAAGCTGTCAGCCATTGTGGCTGATGGCTTTCATTTCTCAAAGAACTGTGAGGGGGCTGGTTAGCGGTCTTGTAGTTCATTGATCCTTCCTGCCATTCAATAACTGCTTGCCTTTTTTTGAGGTACAGTGAGAGCCTGAGAGTTCAGGCATTGCACACACAATCTGCTGATGGCAGGTGCAAAGCTTTACAGGATGCAAAGTAAAGAAATAATAAAGGCACTTTTATATAGGCAAAAGATTAGTATTTATTTATTTAATTTTATTCAAAAGGTGAACTTAGCCTTTAACTGGCTCCTGCATAAATTGACCCTAGTATGTGTATGTATAAATGTGAGTTGGGAAGCTCCTTGAGGACAGGGACTTATGTGAATGTACAATATACTGTTTTTAAAGTGGTGTGTAAATTGTCTGTGTTATATAAGTACCTGTAATAAAAAAATAATAAATTGCTCCAAGATGGAAAAACATGCCTGCAGTTCTATGCAGTGAGCATGTGTCCTTTGTGATGGAATTAGAAAAATAATTGTTGTTGCATACTCCTGATCTTCCTCCATTTATCTATTTCTTCCAGTGAATAAGGATTATACTGACTCATTTGTACTGCAAACAATCAATGATCCAACTCAACAAAACTGGACATTTCACAACATGAGTGCCAAGGATACCTACAAATTCTATGTGTATGCTAAAAACTCTGTTAAAGAGAGTTTACCTGTCAAGATAGAGGGCAGCACAATGAAAGAGCTAGGTGAGGAACTTGAAATTCATTATAATTATCAATGGTTATATTAAATAAATAAACTGAAATAAACTCGTATTTTTGATTTTACCATATTTCCCCCCCCTTCAATGATAAATGGTAAACAGGAAAAATAGAGAGGGTTAATCTCCCCAACGAGGGCACAGGCAGCTATAAAAACTGACAAGCATTCTAATTCCTCTCCACTCTATCCAAAACTAAAAAATACGTTTTTTGCCTTTAGTTATACTTTAAGTTTAAATCTGCTTTTCTTCTAAATATAATATGCAATCTAATCTGATAAGGTGCCTTTACTGAAAAGGGTATACATTTTAGTTTGTATTATAGTTTATACTATTGTTAGAATTATTGTTGAAGAGATAATAGAAGTTAAACAAAAGTAAACAAGCTGCTATTTTAATAAGCCATCTTGAACTGAAAACCAGCCTGTTTTTTAATGCATTTCAGCCTTTGTAGAGCTGGGCAACCCTTTATCTTAGTAAGAACTCTATTCTCTTAACCTGCATTCACGCTACAGTAGTGTATGAAAGTGTGTAAAATTGTCCACAAAACACCCAAAAATCATGTGCCACACTTACAGTGCCATTCATTGTTAATAGCACCTCAAATGTAAGTAAGACATGCGGTTTTGCATGCGTAAAAAAAACATTAAATACAGCAAATCATGCAGCTAAAACTTGCAAAGCTGAAAAAGTTTGTTGAGCTTCTTCAGATGAGGCAGAAGTTTGGTTTGAGGTCTGGCTTATTGTTGAGAGAGGATTCTGGCAATAGAAGTGTGTGTGTGCGTGTTGGGGGGTGGTGGGGTAAACGTTAAGTTCAGCTTTGCTTTACAAAAAGTACTCTAGATGGCACCATTGATCTAGTTGGTTCCGTGCATCAAGGTGTTCAGGATGGGGCAGAGGAAGGCCCAAGCCTGAGAGAAAGTCCGTGTGGGACAAGAGGGACAAGCGCAGCTAGGGGCTAGGCATAACCTTGCATCTGTGTATAACCCTGGGGTGTGTTTGATGGTCAGGAACATGAAAAGTTGTTTGGTTGGGAAGACCCAGAGGTACTTGTAGCAGTGAAGCTGCCACAAGAGAGCCAGGAGGCTGAATGTTATGGTTACGCAGTGATGGTGAGCACCCCCTGCGTGGAAAGACGTATCTGTATGAGCTTTGACTTGCTTTTAAATAAAAGTGGGCAGCCATGCCCTAAAAATACAGTTTTGGATTGACACAACTCATTGTAAACGCACCTACCGCTTAAGTTTAAAGTGATTGTAAAGTCTTTTTTTTTCTTTTTTTAGATAACAAGATCTAAACAGATAACAGATCCTCCTCTTCTCGGGTCCCTTGCTATGGGGGCACCCGAGCTGAGCTGCAGCTCCGTGTGTCCATTCAGACACGGAACTGACATTTGGCCCGCCCCTTTCCCCTCCTGGTTGGATAACTAACTTTGATTGACAGCCGTGAGAGCCAGTGACATGCTGCTGTGTCTCAGCCAATCACGAGGAGAGTCCCAGATGGCAGAGGGACTTGTGGACATTGCTGGACAGAGATGTAGGGGTGACTGGGTAGGCTGCTACACACAAAAGGCTTTTTTATCTTAATGCATAGAATGCATTAATATAAATGACTTTATGCCTTTACAACTCTCCCCTTAATCACCCCAATCTTACACTGCCTATCACATTTCTTGAGGTGCTAAAATGCCCTCAAAATTACTCCTTTTTGGAAAGTAGACACCCCAAGCTATTTGCTGATAGGCATGTTGAGTTCATGGAAGATTTTATTTTTTGCCATAAGTTTCTGGAAATTACAAAAAATAAATGTTTTCTTTTTTACACTAATGCCGCGTACACACGAGCGGACTGTATGGCGTACTTAGTCCGTCATACAATCCGACGGACTAGCCGGCTGTGCGTGACTTCCCCCGCGGCCAGGGGGAGGATATCTCTGCGTACGCGCTGACTGCTACAACACATGACAAGCTGTCAGCATGACGACATGCTTCGGAGGCGTGGCCTCCTTCTTCCATGCATGGATATTTTTAAACTTGATCTCCTCTGGGAGAGGGTACTTAAGATGCAGACGTCACATTATTTTGTATGTTTCTACAACAACGTCTGTGGCAGAGACTTGTTACTGAGTAAGCACCAAGTTGGCTGCTAGGCCTTGTGAGAGAGGAACTGTCCAACCTGAGTGATCATCCAGTTGCAAATGGCTATTCTCTGGATGCAAAGTAACCAAGTCCTTCAACGTTTTTTGTCTTTGACACACGATCAGACTATTCGGCGGACTTGGTGGGCTCCAGCGGACTTGACATCATAAGGGGTGGGGACATCACCCCCTGACCCTGCCTATTGTCCCTATATAAGTCACCACACAATGCGTCCCTGTCATTACTGCCAGAGACAGCGTCGAGTCAACATCTCAAGGAAGAAGAAGAGAAGAAGAAAAGAAAAGGCGGCGGCGACAGCGACAGAAGACTGGGCCACCACTAGTACAAGAGCTGGAAGAAGGAGCGGTGGCCCGGCAAGAAGAACCGAAGAGGGGGACAAGACCCCCAAAGTCGGAAGAAGAGGTGGCGGTGACAGAAGACTGGGCCACCGCTAGTAAAAGAGCTATAGGAAGAAAGCGGAGGCCCGGCAAGAAGAACCGAAGAGGGGGACAAGACCCCCGAAGTCGGAAGAAGACCCCCACACAGTGACGAAGAAGAAAGCCGGGCTCATCCGCTAGTAAAAGAGCTAAGTCCGCCAGATAGTCTGATCGTGTGTACGTGGCATAAGAGTACCTGAACTTCCTTTCCAACCCTCTGATCCCAAGTTGAAAGACTGTTCAATTGTCTGAGTTTTTCAAATAAAATCCATTCAAGTGGATCTATTGTCAGTCTCAAGTTACAGGGCCATTTACTACGGGACATCCCCTAGATGTGCAAGAAGGAGAACGGAAGGTAACGGTAAGCCCAAAAACCAGCAGCTCCTTCGGGGGTAACCAGCAGCTCCTTCGGGGGTTAGTGTTACATATATATGGGTAACCCTGCTGAAAGCTGGGAAGGATGCAGGACAGGGTGCAGTAATGTTGGAGCTTGTTCTGCCACCACACCTCCAAAATGCTGCTAGTGGTAATTCTGCCACACCTCTCTCCTCCACCCCCTCCTCTTCTTCTTGCTCTAAGGCCTCTTCCTGTGTAGATTTGTCCTCGGAACCAGCGCTGCTCCGTAGGCATTCTAGAGGCTACGCAAGCACTCAGGCAAAAAGATGCCATGCGGTGCTTGAGTTATTCTGCTTAGGGGACAGGAGCCACACTGGGAAAGAGATTCTGTCAGCTCTGCAGGGGCAGGCTTAGAGGTGGTTGATGCCATGCCAGCTTAAGCCAGGAATGGTGGTTGGCGACAATGGCACCAACCTCCTCTCTGCCCTCCAACAGGGACACTTGACGCATGTTCCCTGTTTGGCCTAACGTCCTTAATTTGGGGGTGCAACGGTTCTTGTGTAGGTACCCGGGCTTGCAGGATCTCCTGGGGCAAACCAGGAAAGTCTGTGGGCATTTCTGCCGGTCATATAATGCCAGTGCTCGGCTGGTTGACCTTCAAAAGGAATGCAACCTGCCCAAGAGCTGCCTCATCTGTGGCATGCCCACCAGGTGGAACTCAATGTTGGCAATGCTGCAGCAGCTGCACATGCATCAGAGGGCCATTAATGAGTACCTGTGCGAGTATGGCACTAGGACAGGGTCAGGGGAGCTAGGCTTTTTTTCACCACGCCAGTGGCTAATGACCAAGGATGCAGGCACTGTCCTGTCACCATTTGAGGAGGCCACTAGGATGGTGAGCAGTTACAGTGTGTGCATCAGTGCTACTGTCCCTCTTGTCTTCCTGTTGGAGCACACACTGCATGGAATAATGGACAGGGCACTTGAGGCAGAACAGAGGGAACAAAAGGAGGACTTCCTTACCTCTCAAGGCCCCCTTTATCCAGGCAGTATTCCCGCAGGCCCACCTATCACACAGGAAGGAGGAGGATTATGTCAGTGTGGAGGTGGAGACTGGCACTCAGCAGCAGTCTTCAAGGGATCGTTTTCAGTCCGCAGAAACCCATGGACTTGTATGTGGCTGGGAGGAGGTGGCAGCGAATCATGTCATCCTTTGTGACCCAGAAGACTCCGGACCAAATGCCTCAGTAAACCTATGCTTTATGGCCTCCATGATCCTGCAAAACCTGTGAACGGACCCTTGGATTCATGGTATCAAGAAGAGGGATCAGTACTGGCTGGCAACCCTTCTTGATCCACGTTACAAGCGTAAGGTTGCAGAACTTATCCAGCCTTCGCAGAGGGAGCAGAGGATGAAACATCTCGGGAGACCTTGCAGAAAGGTTTGTGCAATGTGTTTCCAGAGCCTGGAAGGTTGCAATTACCTGGTCCTCCTGAACAAAGTGTTGCTGAGGCTTTGGTCAGTCACAGAAGGAGTGGTGGAGAAGGTGGCCGTCTGACCGATACTTTCAAACAATTTTTTAGTCCGCATCCCCAAGGTCTGATCGTTTCCAGCAACCACTGCCAGCGTCTGATTTACATGGTGCAGGAATACCTTGGGGCAAGATCAGACTTGGAGACCTTTCCAACTGAAAATCCACTGGGTTACTGGGTCTTGAGGATGGATCACTGCCCAGAGCTTGCACAGTATGCAATTGAGCTACTGGCCTGTCCTGCATCCAGCGTTCTATCTGAACGCACATTCAGTGCTGATAGAGGCTTTGTAACTGATCAGAGTGCACCTGTCCACAGACTCGGTTGATCGGCTCTTCATAAAAATGAATCAGTTTTGGATCACCAGCTATCAAGCACCTGATGCTGATGTAACTGATTAAATTTTTTATGAATGTGAGATCCCTTGAAGATTGCCTATGATGATGTTGAGTGACTATCCTCTCCCTCCTCAATGTTCATGTTGATAGCTTCTAAGAACATTTTTGATTCTGGTCACCACCACCAGTGCCTATAGCCCAATTTTTCTGCCCCTGTTTAACAGGGGTGTGTAATTACAATTTTTGATCTAATATTTCACAGCAGGGCCCGTTCCAGTGTCCACCAAGAGTAACTGTGAGGGCTTACAGTGTTGTGGCCACACCACCACCAAAGGCCCAATTTTTCTGACTGTGTTCAATAGGGGCATGTAATTACAATTCTTGATAAAATATTTCACAGCCGGGCCTGTTCCAGCGCCCACCAAGTGTAACTGTGAGGGCTTACAGTGTTCTGCTATCACCAACACCTAAGGCCAAAATTTCTGCAGAGTATATAGGGCAGGCCGTATAGTATATTCATGCGGTCCCCCAATTTTTCAAACATCTGACTTACAAACAGAGGGAGACAACAGGAACTGAGAGGAAATCTACCCCTAGGAAGGGAAATTCTCTCCTGTAAGAGTTAATATGGGAAAAAGGTGTCTTCACTGATGCTTTATTATCACCAATCCTTGTTTCCCTAAAAAACCCAAATTTTCTAAATCCAACTGTCATTGAGACAGAAATTGAGGTAAAATCTTCTTAACAGGGGCACAGACAGCAAAACAAATGTTACAGGGGTAATGATAACCCTTCCCTATGTTATCCAAAAAGATTAAAAATGTATTTTTTGCCTGGAGCTACACTTAAAAAATGTACCTGTTCCAAATTACAAACAGATTCAACTTAAGAACAAACCTACAGTCCCTGTCTTGTCTGGACCGCCTGTACTGCTGTTCAGCAGTATACTGCTGTACTGCTGTTACGCCTTTTCTTTTTTTCATTTGGGTGTGGGGTTCCCCTTAATATCCATACAAGACCCAAAGGGCCTGGTAATGGGCTGGGGGGTTACCCATGCTGTTTTTCTCAATAATTTTCATCCATATTGCCGGGACCCAATATTACAGTATATTACAGCCTCAAGCAGTTTTAAATTACTTTTATTCCTTCAGAAATTTTGTGCAGGGACTGTTCTAAACACGGGAAAAAAATGTGCCACTTTACAGGCATACTATAGACACCCCCAGGTACGATAGTTAAAGAAATATTTCACTTTTGTTTTTTCACTTTAAGCATCATTAAAATCACTGCTCCCGAAAAAGCTGCAGTTTTTAAAACTTTCTTTTGCATTGATACATGTCCCCTGGGGCAGGACCCACGTCCCCAAACCCTTTTAAGGACAATAGCTTGTACATTAGCCTTTAAAATTCGCACTTTTGATTTCTCATGTTCAAGTCCCATAGACTTTAATGGTGTTCGAATGTTCACGCAAACTTTCGATCTGTTCGCATGTTCTGGATGCCGGGGGGTGTTTGGCTCATCCCTAATTACTACTTTAGATTTACACAGGAGGTTTAGTGCTAGAATTGTTGCCCTTGATCTGACCCCACATTCATGGTGCAATTGCTGTTTGCATGAGACATGAGACCGATGCTTGTGTTCGTGACGAGGTGCTTCATTTAATTTTTTTTATTATTTATTTTGCTTTTTTATTTTCATTTCACACTGTCCCTTTCATTTACTTATTTTTTTTTATTACTTTTATTGTTATCACAGGGAATGTAAATTTCACCAGTGATAACAAAAGGGAATTAACAGGTACTCTTTTCTGAGAAATATGGGGTCCATTAGACTCTAGATCCCTCTTCTGCCCTTAAAGCATCTAACCACACCAAGATCAGTGTGATCAGATGCTTTCCCAATTTAAAAATGGCGCTGTTTATATCCGTTTATATCTGGCGTAACTGAAGTGGTGAAATGTTCATAGCTTCCAGGTTCTTAGACCATAGAGATGATTGGAGCCATTCCATAGGGTCAGCTGGCGGAACCACTGGCTGCAATCTCGGGTTCCCCAGTGGGATAGGGAGCCTGAAAAAATGGTGGAAGGCGATGGGGGTGGGGGAGGGCGTCCGATCCCACTGCTTGTAAAAGCAATCGAGCCACTAATTAGCCATTAGGGTTGGTTTTACATGAAAGCTGACTGCCGACTGAAAACAACAATATCTCAATTTCCTCCATTCACATGGATCAATGTGGATAAAAAAATTGTGTGGTATGCCCACCATTATATCAAGACAGGAGGTTGGGACTTTAAATGAGGTGGTTGATTTGTGTAGATTGTATCAATTTTTTTTATTGTTAAAATACAAAGTATATAAATACATAACAAAGATATAATTAATGTAAGAGAGTCAATGAGTAAATATTAACACATCTGTGCATGTGTACACCAATGATAACGTATTTACAGTTATATACATAATTGGCACATAACAGCAATAAAATGGTAAAAAATGTTTAAAACAATCACAAGGTTGATTCACATAGCAATTGGCAGCCTTGGTGGTACAAAAAATATAACATGACCAAATGTATATCCTATTAGGACAAATAAGTATATTCTTAAAGCCCAATGTGTTTCTGTGTAAAAACACTTCTTCAGGGGCGGATATTATAAGGTATCTGTAGAAACATGTAATGTGAAAGTTAGTCCTGATGGACTTAGTCCTGATGTTGAGGTAAATACAACAGGACAAACCATGGTTATTGGCGCTAAGTACTTACGTGCCAACAGATAGCGACGGCAAGCACCATGAACAGAATAAGGGCCACAAGAGTACTCAAGTTATTGTCCTTAATAGGGTTAACCCGGGTCCTGCCCCAAGGTACATGTATAAATGCAAAAAAAAAGTTTTAAAAACTAATGTTTTTTCGGTAGCAGTGATTTTATTGATGCTTAAAGTGAAAAAATAAAAGTGAAACATTCCTTTAAATATCGTGCCTGGGAGTGTCCTTAGTATGCCTGTAAAGTGACGTGTGTTTGCGTGTTTAGAACAGTCCCTGCTCAAAATTACATTTCTAAAGGAAAAAAAGTCATTTAAACTGCTTGTGGCTTTAATGTCATGTCTGGTCCCAGCAATATGGATGAAAATCATTGAGACCCCCCCCCCCCCCCAGCCCATTACCATCCCCTTTGGGTCTTGTATGGATATTAAAGGGAACCCCGCACCCAAATAAAAAAAGGAAAGGCGTGGGGCCCCCAAGCCCTATATACTCTGAATAGCAGTATACAGGCGGTGCAAACAAGACAGGGACTGTAGGTTGTTTAAGTAGAATATGTTTGTAATTTTGAACTGGTACATTTTTTACGTGTAGCTCCAGCCAAAAAAATCTATTTATAAGCTTTTTGGAAAACATAGGGAAGAGAGGAGGGAATTTCCCTTCCTAGGGGTAAATTTCCTCTAACTTCCTGTTGTCTCCTTTCATTTGCAAGTAGGAGTCATTTGTAAGTTGGATGTTTGAAAGTAGGGGCCTGCCCTATATACTCTGCAGAAATTTGGGCCTTAGGTGTTGGTGTTGCCACAACAGGGTAAGCCCTCACAGTTACTCTTGGTGGGTGCAGGAACAGCCCTGCTGTGAAATATTAGATCAAGAATAGTAATTACATGCCCCTGTTGAACAGGGTCAGAAAAATTGGGCCTTTGGTGGTGAACGGTGTGGTGGTGTTGCCACAACACAGTAAGGCCTCACAGTTACTCTTGGTGGGTGCCGGAATGGGCCCTGCTGGGAACTAATAGATCAAGAATTGTAATTACACGCCCCTGTTAAACAGGGGCAGAAAAATTGGGCCTTAGGCACTGGTGCTGGTGCCACAACACTGCAACCCCTCACAGATACTCTATTTGGAACACAGGAATAAGCCCTGCTGCAAAGTATTGAATCAAAAATTGTAATTACATGCCCCTGTTAAACAGGGGCTGAAAAATTGGGCCTTAGCCACTGGTAACGGTGCCCAGAACCAAACATTTTCTTACAAGCTATCAGCATGAACATTAAGGAGGAAAAGCATAGTCACTCAGCATAACAAGATAGTCACTCAGCATCAGCATAGGCAGTCTTGAAGGGATCTCACATTAAAAAATATATATATATTCGGTTACATCAGCATCAGGTGCTTGGTAGCTGATGATCCAAGACTGATTCGTTTTTTATGAAGGTCAGCCAATCAACCGATTCATTGGACAAGCACACCCTGTGATCGGTTATAAATCCTCCAGCAGCACTGAATGTGTGTTCCGAAAGAACACTGGATGCAGGACAGGCCAGTAGCGCCATCCCCTGATGAAGTCACGTGGGCGTGACATCACGCGTAGGGACGGGAAAGGCGCTTCAGATTGATGTTCGCTGCTCGTTGGAGATAAGTATTTTTTTAATATTCTATATGTGAGTACCCTGTGAGATATCTTAATAAATATACTGATTGTCAAAAACTACTACACCATGGTACTTCTCCTCTTTTGATTCACTCTTGCTCCCACTGAGAAACATAGATGCAAAAGAGAAGTAAGGACTTATTGTGACCAGTACCCATGGACATGGGGAGAAGAATCTGAAACATCCAGTGTTTTTGTGTGTATATGTGGTTACCTCCTTGCCGCAAGGTAAGGGGCCCCTACCTATCAGTGTGTGTTTGCACAAAGTGGAGAAACACCTGGATGTTGTCACTTTTCTCTGGAAAGATTGCTCACTTTGCACTTTATTACGGATGTTTGCACAGTTTTTCCTATTGTTTACATTAGCAATATTTGCACGTTTGGAATCTTTGCAATTTTTGCACTGGTTGCACAATATTATATATTGTTGTCACGTAGCACTTTAATAGTAAGGTAAAAAATACTGAAGTTGGCTGTTTCGGATTGCAGTATACCTTGAACCTCTACCTTTACTTTTTCTGTGCCTCTTTATATTTACAATTACTGGTGTCCCATGAGAATTACAGCAATACACCAGTCATATTTAGTATCATCTCTTTATATATCTTCTTGTTATTCTATAGAACAGCACAACACCACCCTCTTTATTCAAGTCTGATCTTGCCCCTAGGCATTCCTGCAACATGTGAATCAGACACTGGCGATGGTTGCTGGAACCGGTCATACCTTGGGGCTGCAGACTAAAAAATAGTCTGAACGCATCGATCAGATGGCCACCTCCTCCTTCTGTGACTGACTGAAGCCTCACCAACACGTTGTTCAGGAGGACCAGGAAATTGTAACCTCCCAGGCTCTGGAAACGTGTTGCACAAACCTTTCTGCAAGGTCTCCCGAAGATGTTTCATCCTCTACCCCCTCTGCGAGATAAGGTCTGCAACCTTACTCTTGTAACGTGGATCAAGGAGGGTTGCCAGCCAGTAATGATCCCTCTCCTTGATACCACGAATAAGAGGATCTTTCTGCAGGCTTTGCAGGATCAGGGAGGCCATGCAACGTAGGTTTGCGGAGGTATTAGGTCTGGAGTTCTTTGGGTCACGAAGGATGACATGATCCATAGCCACCTCCTCCCAGCCATGTACAGGTGCATGGGTGTCTTTGAACTGTAAATGATCCCTTGAAGACTGCTGCTGATGCTGAGTGCTAGCCTCAGCATCACCTCCATGCTGACACAATCCTCCTCCTCCTCTTCCTGTGTGATTGGCGGGCATGCAGGAATACTTTCTGGATAAAGGGAGCCTTGAGAGGTAAGGAAGTTCCTGCCTCTGTTCTGCCTCAAGTGCGCCAACAGGTGGACAAGAGGGACAGCGTCACTGATGCATGCACTGTCGCTGTTCACCATCCTCGTGGCCTCCTCAAATGGTGACAGGACAGTGCATGCATCCCTGATCATGGCCCACTGGCATGGGAAAAAAAAACAAGCTACCCTGACCCTGTCCTGGTGCCATAGTCGCACAGGTACCCATTGATGGCCCTCTGCTGTGTGTGCAGCCGCTGCAGCATGGCCAACGTTGAGTTCCACCTGGTGGGCATGTCAAAGATTAGGCGGTTCTTGGGCAGGTTAAATTCCTTTTGGAGATCAGCCAGCCGAGCACTGGCATTATATGACCAGCTTAAATGCGCACAGACTTTCCTGGCCTGCCTCTGGACATCCTGTAAGCCCGGGTACCTGCCCAAGAACCGCTGCACCACCAAGTTAAGGACATGAGCCAAACAGGGCACATGGGTTAGTTGTCCCTGTTGGAGGGCAGAGAGGAGGTTGGTGCCATTGTCGCAAACCACCATTCCTGGCTTAACCACCTCTAAGCCTGCCCCTGCAGAGCTGACAGAATCTCTGCCCCAGTGTGGCTCCTATCCACACCAGCTCAAGCACCGCATGGCATCTTTTTGCCTGTGTGCTTGCGTAGCCCCTTGAACTCCTATGGAGCACCGCTGGTTCAGAGGACAAATCAGCACAGAAAGAGGCCATGGAGGAAGAAGAAGAGGAGGGCTGGAGGAGAGAGCTGTGGCAGAATCACCACTAGTAGAATTTTGGAGGCATGGTGGCGGAACAACCTCCAACACTACTGCATCCTGTCATGCATCCTTCCCAGCTGCCAGCAGAGTCACCCAGTGCGCGGTGAAAGATAGGTAACGTCCCTGTCCATGCCTGCTGGACCATGAGTTAGCAGTAATATGCACCTTACCGCTGACCGCCTTGTCCAGCGAGGCATGGACATTGCCTTCCACATGCTGGTAGAGAGCTGGAATCGCCTTCTGTGAAAAAAAGTGGCGTTTGGGGGGGGGGGTAGTGTCTACCAACTGAAAAGGCAGCAGTTGAAGTGCTAGCAATTTTGCCAAGATAGCATTCAGCTGCTGGGCATGTGGATGGCTGGGAGCGAACTTCTTTCTCCGGTGGAGCAACTGGGGTAGGGAAATCTGCCTGCTAGAATCGGATGTTGGTGTACAGATAGCAGATTGCCCGCAAGTACTTGGCAGTGGCACACCTAATTCTACACCTTCATTCCTCTCAGTGCAGGTTTCTGAGAGGACTGAAGGTATAGTGGGGTTGGAGATCCTAGCTGATGAGGAGGAGCAAGGAGAGGTCCGCCTTGTTCTTTGGTGTGGGTCTTTTAGGTAGTGTTGCCAATGGGCTGCTTGGGAGCTCGACATATGTCTGATTAAGCATGTTGTGCTCAAGCACTTTCTGTCTAGTCCACGCTTGATACGCGTCAGACATATGTTGCAAATAGCAACAGTGCGATCTGCTGCCCACGTCTCATAAAAACCCACACCAAAGAACTTTTGCAATAACGCGTGGAGTCACCAGCGCCCAGCACTTGCGGAGCTCTGTGGTGGTATGCACTCGGTTGGCTGCCCTTAATCTGGCCCCTGGAGGGCATCCTGCCTCATTGGAGATGCTCCTCCTCCTCTGCCTCCGCCTCCTCTCTCCTATCAGGCACCCACGTAGAGTCGGCACAGATGGGGCGGCACAGTGGTGTAGTGGTTAGCACTCTCACCTAGCAGTATATATATATATATATATATATATATATATATATATATATATATATATATATATATATACACACACACACAACATCTGGGATGCATATATATACTAAATACACTGACTGCGGCTTACTGACTCACCTGCCTGCTCTATCTAACTCAAATTAAATTACACTGTCTCTCTCTCTCTCTCTCTCTCTCTCTCTCTCTCTATCTCTCAGCACGCCGAAACACACTACACAAGGCCGACTTCCAGGTGGTCTTATATAGTGTGGGGCGTGTACTAAATCCCCTGAGGCATAATTGGGCAAAGCCACCCTGCCTTTGGCCAATTATGGCTCTCCTTTCTTACCACGCTGTGATTGGCCAAGCATAGTGCATGCTTGGCCAATCATCAGCAAACAATGCACTACAATACCGCAGGGAATTATGGGCCGTGACGCGCCACTCAAATTTGGGGCAAACGGCCCATAACGTTTGTAATCATTCCACTGATCCCCGCTGAGCAGGTGGCTGTCAGAGTACCGCTCTCCTCTATCCTCTATGGGGAGATGAAAACTGACCCATCCGATCCATCAGATGGATGGAAAATAGGGCCTCCATTGGTCTGGATTTGGTGGAGAGGATCGCATCAGATAACAGCGGATGTCAACGGACAAGTCCGCTGACATCTGCTGCTCCGTAGGAGTGAATGGAGGGTCCGAACAGGTCCGCCTGAAAAACTAACAGTGTGAAAAGGGCCCTGATGCCACTTACACACGAGCGGAATGTCTGATAGAAAAAGTCAGATGATGTGTATGCCTCATCAGACTTTTCTTTTCGAAAATTCTGACGGACCTAAAAGTAGAACATGTTCTAAATATTTCCGACAGAACCAATTCCTATCGGGAAAACCGCTCCTCCGTATGCTGTTCCGACTGACCAAAGACGACGCATGCTCTGAAGCAAGTACGAGACGGAAGCGCTCGGTGTGGTAAAACTAGCATTCATATTGGAGCTAGCACATTCCTCACGCTGCTAATTCTGTGATCTTTTAACCTCCCTGGTGGTATGATTCAGTCTGGAATTAGGTGCTGAAAGCGGTACAATTATTTTGCATGGAAATCTGGCTTTTATTTTGTAGTCCTGTAATTCTTAGGAATAACGCTCTTAAATCTCTTCAAACCAGAGTCTAGCACACATCTCGGGTATGATAAATTTTATAATATAATAAAGAATAATAAAAATTATTCATTAATGTAATCAAATCCTAAAACACTGAAAAAGGGACACTTTCTGGTTGCTATGGACAATCTCCAAATTCCAGGCAGAAAAAACAGTATTTATATTATAAAAGTGCATGCAGGGCATTGCACAGACAACTAGGGACAAAGGGGGTGTGTAATTGTTTAATACAGCACTGTTATCTGTAAGATGACAGTGCTGTGTGTGTTTTTATTTTTTTGAATTTGCCGCCGTTCTCTGCTCCCGTGCGCCGTAACGTCGCAGGGAACGGAGCTCAGCGGCATTCGGCACTGTGAATCGAGCGGAGGACAGCTCGATCACACAGCGCGGGGGACATCACTGGATCCAGGGGACAAGGTAAGTAACTCTCCCTGTGTCCCCCCCTGCATCCGGCGAAGCGATCCCGAGTCTGGCTCGGGGTTACCGCTTCTATCAGTAAATTCCCAACCCGAGCCAGACTCGGGATTACCGCCAGGGAGGTTAATGCAGCGCATTCTTTTCTTCTTTATAATGCTAGAAGAATGAAGTTGTTTTGCTGCTCATATTCACACAGAGTTCTCACAAACTTAATTCTTCCTTATTTATCCTGATCTCATGAATAATATTGTATTATTTAAAAGCCCGATCTCCATAATAATATTTACAATTATTTTTTATAGTCATCTTTTATTATTTTTTATTTCATCAAGTTTTTTTTTTTAGGATTAATTAAAAATTATTTTCTAGTAATCTCCATATAATTTTTTTTTTTTTGGTGTGTCAAGTTACCACAATAACATTATTATCTAGTATTTTTTATTAACCTCAATGAGGTTGGTGTCCCTTGTTAATTTGACATTGTCTTTTTGAAATGTACCTGCCTACTCACAAACTGTTCTTTTTGTAGAAAAACACATAGGAAAGTATTTTCTGAAAATAAAATATCCATTTATTCTGAGTAACAAAGTAAAGAGGAAGGCAACACTGAAGAAACTTTGGGAATTTGCGAAGCCTTTTGGCCCCCGGGGCACACATCAAATCTGTGGAAAAGAAAATTGGAAGCTTGAGGAGTCCATATAATTTGGAGCCCAATCTGGTCCAGGAATCCCAGAGATTAGGACCAGCAGCAGATGACATATCTGTCCCCAGGCTGTGGTACTACACCAGCCTGCTTCTTATGTCAGACCAGACTGAACCCATGTCATCACTTTCTTCTCTTTGCTGCAGCCTTCCCTCCATGCTTCCCGGCAGCCTTCCTTGGAGGCTGTGCCTCTAGTGGTGGACTTGTGGGAGGAGGAGGAGGATGGGCTTGCTCATATATGTGGCTGTTCTTAGCTGGCCCCTCAATCCCTTCTGAAGGGCCTCAAAAATAATTCCCTCACAGAGGAGGCATTGGCCTTTCTCTGATTCTAGCAACCTGGTGGCTAGATAGCAGCCATAGGCCTCTTCAGTGTTGGAGGGGCCTCCTGAGGACATTGCTTGCTTCCCTAATGAGGCCCAGTGCTGCCTCCTCTATCATCGTCCCCTTCCTGGGCCTTTTGGTGGTAAGGCAGAGGGGTGGCACCTGGGATTGGTGGGCACGGCCACCTCCTGGCTGACACTGGGCCTGCCCACCTCCTGGCTGACACTGGGCATGGCCTCCTCCTGGTTGCCACTTTCCAGACCCTCCTCCTGGCTGAGCTCATCCTGTGTATAAAAAAGGAACATCGTTTTAATTTTTGCTTCATCAATCACACACAATTTTCAGCTCATGACTTGCAAATTCAGTGTTAATAAGTAGAAAAGACCTCAGCATTTTTCAAGCTGGTCACAAACATTTTTGGTGACTACTGTCAATTGATATGTATACCTAATTTTTGGGATAAAATCATTCATTTGTAATCATTTATCACATCTAGTTAAGATCATTAATATTAGGACAATAAATATGTCTAAAAATAATATACCTGCCTCCAGCTGGGCCATCCACTTCTTCCAGGATGGAAGGCCCAGGTTGTATCTCATCAACCTCTGCTGGGTTTGAGGGAAGGATGGAGCGGAGGCTGCGGGGAAGGATCGAAAGTGATCCTCTGGCTTCAGTCTGGTCGTCCAGAAACCACAGTTTGTTGAAGTACCACAGCCTGGGTATATACACATTCTCTGCTGATGCTGGATCCAGTGATTTCTGGATCTTATCATGCTCCTTCTTATACATGTTCCTCAAGATCCCAATTTTCTTTTCCAAGAACTGGATGGTTGCATCTGGGACCCGAGTCTTCACAAATTCAAGAAGTTTTTCCAGCGTTGACTTCCTAGCTTGTTTATTATAATAAAAACCGTGTTTCACCTCCCACAAATTCCGCATCTCTCTGTACTTGTCAATGAAACTGGCCATAAATTCTGGGTCCTTAAAGTGATTCATATTTTCTGTAAAGACAATACACAAGACAAAAACACTAATGTCAGCCTAAACTCTCATAATCTTATCCCAATATAGGCTTCACAATCTTGAAGCAGTATAGGCCACTGATGTACCAAAGTTAAGATTTTACCTTCGTTAGAATGTTCGTTCTCCTTCCTCAGCACAACGATCGTACGTACGACACACGCTTGTTACTTTTTATATACAATGCGCATGCGTCTTTCTAGTGTATTCCCCGCCCCTTCCCTTCGGCGCAGAGTAAGGCCGCGTACACACGGGCGGACTGTTCGCCAAACTTTGTCCGTCAAACAGTTTCGGCAAACAGTCCGCTCAAAATTAGCATGGACGGACATGGCCACACACAACGAACGAACAGTTTGCTGAAACCGTGCGCGATGACGTGAACGGCACGTACGACGGGACGAAAAATACGCATCCTATACACTGCATTATAACTTTCGGCATGTAAATCCTTTCTGAGCATGCGCGGAACTTAGTTTGACGAACAAGCCTACACACGGGCGGACTGTCCGCTCAAACAAAGTTTCAGCGGACAGTTTTACGGAATTTCCGAAAAACTTTGTTCGTCAAACTGTCCGCTGAACGCCCACACACGAGCGGACAGTCCGCTGAAACACTGTTCAGCGGACAAAGTTGGGCGAACAGTCCGCCCGTGTGTACGCGGCCTTAGAGCAACATGGCGGAGACACAGCAGGTGTGTGATTGGAGTAACGAGGAGGAGGAAAGCCGATCCCGGAGGTGACGATTTAAGGCTGCAAATATGTCCTTTCTTGAGATGGTGGACATATTGAGGAGGAACAACTATGATGGCAAGAATGGACTGTACACCAACCCTAATGTGAGAGAGGCCAAAATTATGACGAAAGTTGTGAAGAGTCTGCACACCAATTTTGGGGTACAACTATCAAAGGAGCAAATAAGGAAATGCTGGTCAGACCTGAAACTGAGGGAGCTGGATCAGTATAGGAGGATCAAGAGAGTGCTTAGAGAAAAGTAAGTAGTCTTTATTATTACTTGCATGCTGCGCCATGTGATTTTCTTTTCTGTAGGACATTTTAAAATGGCAAGTTTCAGGCTAGTGGGCACAGTAATCGGTCGTATGAAACATCATTCGCTCATTAAATACAATGTTTTGGGCAGATACAGGTTAAATACATTTGATCATGCCTAAATATCTGTGTGCTAAAGTATACCTTTTGTTTCCTTCTAATAGGGGACCAAAGACTTGGAGGACACTTCTCAACAGAGGACACCAGGAACCCCCCACCTGAGGAAGATGGGGAACTCCAAACACCACACCCTGAGGATTTGGAGGAAGGAGAGGTGGAGGAACTTGGCAAACTTGTCACCACAAGTATCTGACACCCCAGCTTCAGGTAATATATGTATGCCTGCATATTTATAAGACATGTTTTTCCTAAATTTTTTAGGTGATTTGCTGGTTGTGGAACAGCAAGCCCAACATTTCACAAGTGCAAGTGCAAAACTACTAATCAAGAACATCATGACATGGAATCGTGAAATCTACATCATAAGAAACAAGCTAAATTTTATGGAGCAACAAAGGAAGAACATGATTGATGTGTTGAGGAGAATTTAAATTATCTTCAAAATACAACCATTTTCTCAATTGTTTTTGTCTTATTAAAAACATTTTTCTTTTTGGAATTAGTAAAAGACAAATTTTGAAGATGCACACAGTGTGTCAATATGTGCTATCTGCCATCAGGGGATTTCAATGTACGCATTTGGTGGGTGCAACCCCTTCCTCCCAAATGAAGTATGTTGCCCCCCCAAAACACGTTCATTGATCCCCCATGATGGGAGATAGCACATGTTGACATTAGGCATGGGATCAGGAGGGAAATCTCCAATTTGTGTTCATCTTCAAAATTTGGCTTTTACAGGGGGTGACATCACCCCATCTGATGAAGGCAATATCAAGACACTTTGGACACTAGAATGTCTCATATTGCCTTCTGTTTTTCCAAGTTGAACTTTGTAAGTTCCAGAGTTTTGTATATTATGTTATTAAACATGCCTATTTACAACAAAAAGATATTTTTTTTCCAAAAATAACAAAAAAATTGTCAACAAAAATTACACACAGTGAAAAATTTGCTAATCAACAATGCTTGGCTTCTTCTTTCAATGCTCAATACCATTTTTTTTAAGGAAATTTGTGTTTACAGTGACAATGGGCCTTATTTACTAAAGGAAAATCCACTTGGCACTACAAGTGCACTAAGATAACCTAGGATACAGCAAAAAACAAACACAAGCAATAAAGAAAAATCAAGATTTTATCAGATAATATTTTTTTTATTTAAAATTTTTTTAGACATTGTCTGGCATGGCAATGGCCCCCTACCCATAAAATAATTTACATATTTCTCCCAAACTTCACAGGTGCTTTGGGGGGCCAGGCCAGGACAGCCAGTATCCAGGCCCATCAGGGGATTCTCTGTAATAAGTCCAGCTTCCGGCCCAACTGAGGCTATATCATTTTGGGATTTTTCTTAAATAATTGTGCGGTGTGGAGCAGCATAGCATGATATGATTGATTTTGTAGTCCACCATATGGATTGCTGTCAGAAACATGCGGAACCTTGTGGCCATTATCCCCAAGGTATTCTCAACAACTCTTCTCTCTCTGGCCAGCCGGTAGTTAAAAACCCTCCTCTCTGGGGTGAGAGTCCTTTGGGGAATGGCCTCATCAGGTGCTCGCCCAGACCAAAGGCTTCATCTGCAATAAAGATGAAGGGGAGTCCTTCCACATTATCCGCATCAGGTGGCAATGCCAGGCCACCAGTCTGGAGACGCTGGTAAAACTCCATCTGGGCAAAGACTCCTCCATCCGACATAAGGCCATTCTTTCCCACATCCACATAGAGGAACTCATGTTGTGCCGACACCACCACTATTAACACTACACTATTAAACCCCTTATGCCGCGTACACACGACCGGACTTTTCAACATCAAAGGTCCGGTGGAACGATTCCGGCAGACCATTCGATCGTGTGTGGGCTGCAGCAGACTTTTGATTTGCAAAAGTCTGACAGACTTTAGAAATGGAACATGTTTCAAATTTTTCCGCCAGAACTCTGCCGTACCCAGTTCCTACCGAGAAATCCGCTCTGGGTGTATGCTAGTCCGACGGACAAAAACCGACGCGAGGGCAGCTATCGGCTACTGGCTATGAACTTTATTATTCTAGTCCGGTCGTACGTCATCACGTTCAAATCCATCGGACTTTGGTGTGCTTGTGTGTGGCAAAGTCCGTTCATTCAGAAAGTCCGTCAGAACTCAGTCGAAAGTCTGTCGGACCTAGTCCCTCAAAGTCCGGTCGTGTGTACGCGGCATTACAGTTATGTAAGTTGTGTAAGACCCCCGAATGTGGTGGTGGCATGATGTGGACGTGCTTCCCATCTATAGACCCTCCACAGTTGGGAAAGTCCCAACGGTCGGCAAAATGGGAGGCCGCAGTCTGCTATTCCTGTGGCATTGAAGGAAACTGTGGAGTCAAACAAGAAAAAAAATATATAAGTACTTTTGCACATAACATTGCAAGCAGATTACACAAAAACATTCTTGCACAACATCAGTATAACATTTATTTTGAGTGTAGTGAGTATTTAAATACAAAAATATAAGGCCCACTTATCAGATTCCTCACCCTCTGATGGCCCATTGATAACATTTTAGGGTGGGGGGGGGGGGGGGGTTGAGGTGACTTTGGGAGACAAAAATAAAAAAAAAACCTCCAGCACTCTGCCTGAATTTAAGGGCACACATAAGATTTGTACACGTTTTAGGGGGTGTTTTGGGTAAAGCACTACAATGGAGCTGACAAAATACATTTTTAAGGGACTAGGCTATAAATGTATATGGACCCAGGATAGCATGCTGGGGAGGTTAGTGAAGGCAAATATGCATGTAGGCCAAAAAAGAAGCATTAAAAGCTTCCAGCATGCATGAGCATAAAGGGGATATTCACAGCATATTACAATCATGGTAATTAGGGAACAATAAAATTAGCAAATCTTAAATACATATAATGTGATGTTAAAGGAGAAAACTTACCCTAATATAGTCCTCCTGCAGTACCTGAATGATGGCATAACAGGTCTCTGAAATAATGATCCCCATAACCTAGGGGGAGATACCTGTAGAGAACTTGAAGTCCTGTAGACTTCTGCCAGTCACCAAGTACCGCAAGGTGGCGACTAGCCTCTGCTCCGGAGTGATGGCTTGCCTCATGCAGGTATCCTGCCTGCTGATATAAGGGGTGAGCAAAGCCAACAGACGATGAAAAATGGGGTCTGTCATCCAGAGAAAGTTCCTGAAATCATCAGGATTATTCTCCTGGATCTCACACAGCAGAAGCACGTGCGAGAATTGGTCACACTGGAGTAACCAATTCTTGGTCCATGAACTCCTCCTCACCCTGTTCATGCGCTGGGCTTGGGTCAAAATATAAACCCCAACACCAAGCCTCCACACAGCACGAGCTGTACGATGAGTACGTAACCACAACATAGTTTCAAACCGGTCGGCTGGTCAGAATGAAGTTAACAGAACACACTGAAGAACAACAAGGCCTGAAGAGCAAGCTGAAAATCAGCAAAGAGTGGACAAGAATGCACTGAAAAACAGATACAAACTGAGTGCACAGCAGGAGTCTCTGAAAAGCGGGAATTGTCTCTACCAAACTTCTAACACCAGATTAGCAGGAGTCCTGTTGTACTTGCTGTATATCACCGCGTTCTTGGCGATCGGACTTTAGTATGAGCGTGTGTACGCAGAACAGTTTCAGCGGAATTCCATCAGAAAAACCTTCAGAGTTTATTCCGACAGGAAAACCGGTCGTGTGGTCAGGGCATGAGAGGTCTTTAATGCCGCATACACACGATCAAACAATCGGGTGGAAAAGTCCGACAAACTCAAGTCCACCGGACAATCCCCCCATGTGTAGCCTCCGGCGGACTTTTTTTACCCGAAAGTATGGCGGACTTAGAAAGTATTTTTGCACTCCAATCTTCCCGCTGTACTTGCATTTCGGCGGACAATCCGGCCATTGGTATGCCAGTCTGCCGTACTTTTGAAATGAGCGGACTTTTCCCGCGCGGAGAAAAGTCCGCTCATTTTGAGCGCCTCTCCAGGTAGACGGGGCCAGCGAAGGAAGCCTCGATGGCTCCGTCACCTGGTATGGACTTAAAGTGGAAACCCAACGCCAAAAAAAAAAAAATCGGCGTGGGGGTCCCCCCAGGTCCACATCAGACCCTTGTCCGAGCACGCTACCCGGCTGGCCAGGAAACACAACACACAAGGGTTAAAATAGTTTATTGCTCAGCTCCGGGGGTCTTCCGTCTTCGGGGGTCTTCTTGCCGGACTCCTCCGCTATCTTCTTCTAGCTCTTTTGCTAGCGGAGGAGCCCGGCTTTCTTCCTCGCCGCCGCCCTCTTCTTCCGCCCTCGGGGGTCTTGTCCCCCTCTTTGGTTCTTCTTGCCGGGCCACCGCGCCTTCTTCTAGCTCTTTTACAGGCGGTGGCCCAGTCTTCTGTCACCGCTTTCGCTGTCTTCTGTTCTTCTCTTCTTCTCTTCAGATGTTGCCTCGTCGCATCCTCCGCTCACAATGGCACGGCCGCGTCGCACGTCGACTTATATAGGGACATCACCGGATGATGTCCCCGCCCATTACGGTGTTACAGTCCCAGAGGATGCTGGGACAGTGACATCATAATAGGCGGGGACATCATCCGGTGATGTCCCTATATAAGTCGCCGCGTGCCTTGTCCCCATCATTGTGAGCGGAGAGAGCGACGAGGCAACATCTGGTGGAACAGAAGGTGGCGACAGCGGTGACAGAAGAGCGGGCCACCGCCTGTAAAAGAGCTAGAAGAAGGCGCAGTGTCCCGGCAAGAAGAACCGAAGAGGGGGACAAGACCCCCGAAGTCGGAAGAAGAGGGCAGCGGCGAAGAAGAAAGCCGGGCTTCTCCGCTAGCAAAAAAGCTAGCAGAAGATAGCGGAGGAGTCCGGCGAGAAGACCCCCGAAGACGCAAGACGCCCAGAGCTGTGCAATAAACTATTTTAACCCTTGTGTGTTGTGTTTTTTTACTTTTTTCCACAGGTGAATGGGTAAGGGTACATTGTACCCCATACCCATTCACATAGGGTAGGGGGCCGGTATCCGGGGGCCCCCTTATTAAAGGGGGCTCCCGGATTCCGATAAGCCCCCCCGCCCGCAGACCCCGACAACCAACGGCCAGGTTGTACCAAAATGAGCGGACTTTCCCCCGCGTGTTTGGGCGAGTCCATTCATTTCAAAAGTATGGCAGATAGTCCGGCGGACTTAGTACGCCGTATTAGTCCGATGAAAAAGTGCCGTGTGTGGGCAAGTAGCCCGTTCGGAAAGTCCGCCGGACTAAGTCCGCCAGATAGTCCGCCGGATAGTCTGCTACGTGTGTACGCGGCATAAGAGTTTCTTTATTGCAATATATGGGCAGATTACTATTTAGAAGTGCTACTCTTACCATGATGGATAACAGCTTGAGCTTGCACCACTCTTTTGTAATTCCTACCATTGTATGTAGTGGCACAAGCTGAAGGAGTTCACAATACACTTGTGTAGCGCATCCCCTAGGGAGCCGCTGGTGAATTTGCCAGCTTATATATTTGATTGTATTTTTGCTTTTAATGGGATATTTGCAGGGTTTATCCATATCAGTAAAGCTAAAATATAAAATGTAAGAGGGTATATACTGCGCTAAAAAATCTGAAAATTTTTGAAGTACAGCTGCAACAAAGACCATCAAATATCTCTATGGTGAACCACATTTATAAAAAAACATAAGTTGCGCTTATAAACAATCGCAAAAATAACATAAGTGAGAAAATTGAGTCTATAGACAAATCGATAAAAAGAAAGAGTCCAATGCGAAGACAAAACCCAGGATTCATCCACCTTCACCAAGGAAGAAATGAGGGGGGAAGAGGAGGTGTGAGGGGGTCCCCGAATGAAGATAAATCCCACTCTGTATGTGATTACCCTTATCAGAAATGATGGACCCACTAAATAGCAAGGTTTTATGCGCAAGCAGATTAAGCCCTCTGCAGGGACAGAGGGATCCCCTGTACCACCGGAATCTTCATGTTGTATTCAGAGATCCTCCATGGTGCTCAATGGAAGGAGAGCTGGAACTACAATCTAGGGGTATCACACACTCAGACTGAAAGGCCACGAGTGCAGAAGAACAAGGAACTCTGATAGTGTAATAAATTATATAAAAGCCTTTATTGCTTTAAAATTAGCAAGCGTAATACAACCGCGTAATACATTAAAAATAGCCGGCAAGCTTAACCACTTGCTTACTGGGCACTTAAACACCCTTCCTGCCCAGACCAATTTTCAGCTTTCGGTGTTCTCACACTTTGAATGACAATTACTCAGTCATGCAACACTGTACCCAAATGAATTTTTTGTCCTTTTTTTCCCACAAATAGAGCTTTCTTTTGGTGGTATTTGATCACCTCTGGGGTTTTTATTTTTTGCGCTATAAATGAAAAAATACCGAAAATTTTGAAAAAAAACGCATATTTCTTCAAAATTATACAAATTATAAATTTTTCGTCATAAATTTTGGCCACTATTTATACTGCTACATGTCTTTGGTAAAAATAACCCAAATTAGTGGATATTATTTGGTCTTTGAGAAAGTTCGAGAGTCTACAAGCTATGGTGCGAATTGCACAAAATTGATCACATCTGATGTACTGGTGGACTATCTCACTTCTTGCGACCCGAACAAGTCAGGAAAGTACAAATACCCCCCAAATTACCCCTTTTTGGAAAGTAGACATTCCAAGGTATTTAGTAAGAGGCATGGTGAGCTTTTTGATGTTGTAATTTTTTCCCACAATTCTTTGCAAAATTAGGATTTTTTTATTTTTCCACAAAATTGTCATTGTAGTAGGTTATTTCTCTCACATGGCATGTGTATACCACAAATGACACCCCCAAAAAAATTCTGCTACTTCTCCTGAGTATTACAATACCACATGTGTGGGACTTTTTCACAGCCTGGCCACATAGAGAGGTCCAACATGCAGGGAGCACGTCACATGTTCTAGGAGCATAAATTACACATCTAACTTGTTGACTACCTATTACACTTTTGAAGGCCCTGAGCACCAGGACAATGATACGTGGCACTGATGACAGATGGCACTGATACGTGGCACTGATGGCACTTATACGTGGCACTGATGACAGATGGCACTAATATGTGGCACTGATGACAGATGGCACTAATACGTGGCACTGATGACACGTGGCACTAATATGTGGCACTGATGGCAGATGGCACTAATACGTGGCACTGATGACAGATGGCACTAATACGTGGCACTAATATGTGGCACCGATGACAGATGGCACTAATATGTGGCAACGATGACGCGTGACACTGATGACAGATGGCACTGATAAGTGGCATTGATGACACGTGACACTGACAACAGATGGCACGTGACGACAAATGGCACTGATACGTGGCACTGATGACAGATGGCACTATGTGGCACTGATGACACGTGGCACTGATGACAGATGGCACTGACAACAGGTGGCACTGGGGACAGATAGCGCTTACAGGTGGCACTGGGAACAGATAGCACTAACAGGTGGCACTGGGGGCAGGTGGCTCTGGAGAGGATGGCACTGGGGAGGATGGCACTGGGGCAGATGGCACTGGGCAAGGATGGCACTGGGCAAGGATGGCACTGGGGCAAATGGCACTGGGCAAGGATGGCACTGGGCAAGGATGGCACTGGGGAGGATGGCACTGGGGAGGATGGCACTGGGGCGGATGGCACTTTTTTCCTTTTTTTTAACTTACGGCTATAGGGCGGGCGCAAAGCGGTTAAAAACAAACAAACACCTGTGTACCGGGGTCACTTGGGGCGTAATGGCGTCAGTATTTAGCACCAACCTACATGTTTCGTCATATGTGATGTCTTCCTGGGGCACGGGCAAGCACTTTCATCAGTGTTCGTTCTTTAATTTGTCTATGAACACATTGTATTTTGTTTTTTCACCAATCAAGTATTTTTATCACTTGTTATTTTTGTGATTGTTTATATTATAAGTGCAACTTATGTTTTTTATAATATCAGTAAAGCTGCTGTTATTTGAATAGTCCTTTTTCCCTCATATTTTGCGCAGTGGACTTTACTCCCTCTTCTTATTTTATATTCACTGAGCAATAATGGAGTTTCATTATCAAACCCTTAAATCAGACTTTCTCAACCTTTTCAACACCCTTGAAAAAAACCTTTCGGTCTCAGGAAACCCCTGTTAAAAAATGGCTATATCTCAGAGACTTGATGCACGTTTATAGGTTTACATTTTATCCTTTTTGGCCTGTAATGGGTTTTCGTAGCTACTGATGTTTGGGGTATTCATATCCGTCACTCTTACGCCCATTACTCTTATGTCCCAGTCTTCTAAGCAACATGATAGACAGTAGTGGACCCCATGTAATTCAATACCCCGCTTATATTGCTCAATTATTTGTTCTCTCCCCTTTTATAAACAATAATTGTTCCAGATATGCTTCATCACCAAATCTTTACGCTTAGGTATTACATTGACTATGTATTTGCATTGTTTGTCTCTGAGATGATACCTTGATGTTTATCTTTTTGCTTATGTATGCTCTGTTTGTTATATTTCAAAACCACAATAAACTATTTTGAAAAAAAAAAAAAAATGGCTATATCTACAACTCATGATACATTGGTGTAATGGTCAGTGGAAGAGTGCTCCTTACATCTATGGTCTTGGGGAAGAAACTCCCCCCTACAGATAGCTAAAAAGATCATTGATGTCACTGGGAATTTATCATTGCTCAAGGAACCCCTAGCAACCATTGGAGTAACCCTGGTTTAGAAACCCTGCTCTAGATATTTCTCTGCAGCACAATATTATATTGTCCTTGTTTTCATTTAAACATATTATGTTGTTTTCAGAATTTCCACCAGTCCTAAACATTACAGTTTTCAGCACAGAAAAATATATCTGCTTCAAATGGAGGCCACTGGATGGACTGAGAAATGGTGAAATTAGAGTGCAGATAAAGAATAAGAGCAGTAAGTAGAATATAACCAATGCCTAATTTGTCTCCATTACCTTCAGCCTATACACACACAGCAGTATTGCTACCCGAGGTGCCACCTAGGTCAGGAATAAACAGCCTAATGCCCAGTTCACACTAGTGCGATGCCAGACATTGCATGTGATTCGCACCGCATTGCTGTGCAGATCACATGTGATGTCTGTGCGATGCTAATTTAGCCATACAAACTGTATAGCTAAATTTGCATCGCATTCAGACAAAATTCGTGCAGGAACCTTTTTTTGTCCACACCAGAATCGGATAGCACTGCTTTTTGCAAACTGATTGTGCGGTGTCTGTAACTTAACATGCACTCCACAATCAGTACGCATGAACAGGTTTGCGATTTTGATGCATTGCGGATTTACAGTGAATTGGCTGTGAATTTGCATCGAATTACCGTATATACTCGAGTATAGGCCGACCCGAATATAAGCCGAGGCCCCCAATTTACCCCCAAAAAACTGGAAAACTTATTGACTCGTGTATAAGCCGAGGGTGAGACATGGCTGTCCATCCCTGTGTGTCCGTCCATCCCTGTGTGTGTGTCCGTCCATCCATCCCTGTGTGTGTGTCCATCCATCCATCCATCCATCCATCCCTGTGTGTGTGTCCGTCCATCCATCCCTGTGTGTGTATCCATCCATCCATCCATCCCTGTGTGTGTGTGTGTGTGTGCGTGTGTGTGTGTGTGTGTGTGTATTCATCCATCCATCCATCCCTGTGTGTGTGTGTGTGTGTGTATCCATCCATCCATCCATCCATCCCTGTGTGTGTGTGTGTGTGTGTGTGTGTGTGTGTGTCCGTGCAGCCTTGTGTGTGTGTCCAGCCTACCTGTGTCCCAAGCCTCCGTCCCGAGCCGCCGTCGTCCCGAGCCTCCTCTGTCCCGTGCCTCCTCTGTCCCGTGCCTCCTCTGTCCCGTGCCTCCTCTGTCCCGTGCCTCCTCCGTCCCGTGCCTCCTCCGTCCCGTGTCGTGCCGATGGATCGCCGCTCTTCTCGGCGGCCATTCTACAATTCAAAAGCCGCGCCTCCGTCCTCCGCCTGTGATAGGCGGAACACTCAATTTCCCAGCAGCCTGTGTTCCGCCTATCACGGACATCCTCTCATACTCGTCCGTAGTATGAGAATGAACGGATGTCCGTGATAGGCGGAACACTGACTGCTGGGAAATTCAGTGTTCCGCCTATCACAGGCGGAGGCGGAGAAGGAGGCGCGGCTTTTGAATTTTAATGTCCGCCGTCTGTCTGCTCGATACGCTGATCGAGCAGTCAGACAGCGGTGACTCGAGTATAAGCCGAGGGGGCACTTTCAGCCTCAAAAAAGAGGCTGAAAATCTCGGCTTATACTCGAGTATATACGGTAAGTGTGAACTGGGCCTAAAAGTGTATTAATGCATCTATGGTGTTAATGAACATTTAGTATGTACTGCACAGGTGTACATTTTGTACCATTCAACACTTCTCAAATGCCCTGTGTTTTTTTATGTTTTTATTACAAGGCTAAAATGAGAAATAATCATTTTTGACACTTTGCAACCACGCTATAAATGCACTGTAAACACCATAAGTGTGTTCACAGTGCGTTTAGGTGTGGTTGTGATGTGTTTCAATAGAAGTGAATGAAGACATTTACAAAGCATCAATGTCTGCCAAACTTTGCAAGCAGCGTTATTTTTGCATCATTGCAACCCAAAGTCATACTAACGCTGGAGTGTAAACACCTCCATCTGCTCTCTATTGTAACAATTTTTAAAACCATTGATAGGTGTTCAGGAAGCATTAAAAACATGACCCAACTGCCTATTTTTAATGCAAAGCAAAACCCAAAAACAAATGGATGTGGGCTTTATCCCTTCTCTGCTTTGTTGGTGTAAGTATCCTAACATGCATGTTCTGGAATACCTCCCCATATATATCTGTGAGAGGGAGGTAAAATGGGAATACCTATATGGACACATTACAACAGTCCCTTCCTATCTTGCTTCCTCTTGACCACAGGTCTTATGAACAATTATTCCATCTATGAAACCCGAGTGGCACTATTGAACAAGGGCTGAAGGAAATTGTACTTTTTTTGGAAAAAAAATTCCATATAAAATTGCTACACAAGCCATTTTGTAAATAAATGTTAATAAAAATTACTTTTCTACCAACAATTACTGTAATGATTGCTGTAATGTTCTTAGTTTGTCCAAAAAATGCAGTGCAATGTGGGAATCTGATGGTGTCCTGTACATCAGAAATGTCACATATTTGCTTCTGTGATTGGCTTATTGTTTTTTTTGTCAGACATCTGCAATGTGATACAGCATCCCCTGCAATAGAAATGCCATTTTTTCTAACGGGTTAACTAACTCCAAAGGAATGCAGCCAGTACAGCCTCCCTCACCAGAGCACTGAGATTTCACAAGGTGGTTATAATGAACACAAATCCTCCCATTCAGGAATCGGTGTGGAAAGGGCATAGTGAAACAAACAACTTGCCCATCTCACATCAGCACACAATGGGTTAACTCCTTTGGAACCCACAGGATAACCTCTCCCCAACTCTCCTCTCCCTTTCTCACTTTTTTGTGAGAAATAAGTTGCCCTGGGTGCCCGGGCATGGCAACTGGGTGCCCTTGTATTGTATAGGTGTGGTGTTAGTAAGCTCTGCAATGTCACCATTTGCTTATCCCTTGGGTTTTTCCCTGCCTTGTATAGGCAGTGCTCACGCCACTCTCCTGGCTTTATTTTCAGTCTGAGAGCAGCTGTTGTGAGATGGTGGGACGTGGGATAGTGTCTGTCAGTCGCCAAGCACTGACATAAACAGTCTTAGAAGTCAGCAGAGAAACTAGCTTCCCTCCCTCTCTGTCTGCAGTCCCAACAGTTTTCTCTTATGAGGTAAAGCCTTGTTGCTGTTGCTCCCCTGCTGTGCTGTCTGCTCCTGGAGGTTCCACAGTCTGACTGGTGTTGTCTCAGATTCTGTCTGTGTCTGCCTCTGGAAGTGCTGGAAGTGCTGCCTGGGCTAACCTGCTGCTGCTTCTTGAAAGCAGATGGATATTAATGTGACTGTGTACCTGTTATTTTTGCTGAGAGAGTAATATGAGCTTGCTACATCTGTCAGTGGCACCGAAGACTAGAGAAAGGTAAGAGGAGGGAACATGTTTTTAAAAGAGTGCTCAAGGACCACAGAGTATGGTGTTTTGGATTATTTTAGGAGCAGTAGCCCTGAATTCAAATACTCTACAAAACACAAGACCCCCCCCCCCCCCTCCCCCAATTGGTCTTCTTCTGACCAGGGCAAGCTGCATTCTTCAGATTCCCTCACAGGGTGGCTTTCATGCTCCCCAAAGCAGCTCATGTGGCAATGGCTCGCATGCGTTTATATCAGCACAATAGGAAATGCCTTGCCCAGCTCATGATGTATATTGGATGGAGTCTCCAGTGGTGGGGAAATTAATTTGCATGGATTGCCATCCATTGACAATGGATAAGGAAGTGGATGCACAAATTTCAAAACCTATGTTTAGGAGGCTACAGCGGAAACAATGCGGCAAATATCCATGCCACAGGCAAGACAAAAAAGTCGAAGGGCTGATGAAGAAAGGTGGTGTGTGCATACTTTTGTTTTTGCTCTCATAGCCGCCTTTAGTATCAGAGGCCAGAGGCCCTACCACCACAAAAGGCATGCAAATATTTGTGCATATGAAGAAGTAAGGGTCTTCTTTTCCCATAATGATCTGAGTAAAGAGCTCATTGATGAAGAATGGGAGAGACCTGATAAGAATGCACATTTACAGTACAGTACAGGTTCTCTGAGCTTTATCCCATGAAGGTGGCTGATGCATGTGTAGCACTGCCCCCATAGGGATTGCTGTGTGTAGACTTCTTATATTTTATTTTCCCTTCTTATATTGCAGCCAATTGCTAAGGGTTTTCACGCAATTGTCTGTATTCTCATCCTCGTTTCCAATAATCAATCCAGGGGTTTGGTTTTTTGGTATTTAATGTTGGAACTTGGATAGGAGTAGGGAATTGTGAGATACTCCAACTGGAACTAATTACAATTGAGGACAACTCTCACTCAGCCTCACAGGTTAGGTGTGGTAACAGAATTGCTATTATACCATACAACACTTGTATGGGAATAATAAATCTTTTGCTTGCTCTGGCAACAGACTTGATGAAACGGTTTATCTTCAGGACACTCACTAGCATCCCCCTTTTGCCAGCACCCATCCGCTGACTCTACTAGCTGAAGGGGAGACCCCCACAGGACAGCCCCCATGACACAGATGTGTACTGACTGTAAGCCGAAGCAGATCCTTCCTAACATGTCTCCCTTCCAGTCAGCTCTGCAGCACATCTGGGTTGCAAATATTCTCAGATTCAGGCTCTCAGGTCAGGTTCCTGAGGCCGCATGGAAGCTTCTACAGAGGGGCAGCAGCCCCCTCTCTCCTGGACCCTGCTCTCCAGCCGAAGACCCTGAGCACATGTACCCTTGGCATTTATACAGTCACCCAGTATGCATCGAGGCACTTTGCTCCGCCAATAGCCAAGGCTGTAACAATTAAAAAACACAAATCTATTGGGTTAATATAAATCCTAACATATTGCAGCTAGCACAGTATTGGGGACAATAAACAATAACAAGTGGTAATGGTGCAGCGCTGTATTAAAGTCTGAGATTTAAAAGTTCATAAACATTCAAATGGATGTTCTTAAGCTATGTTACAGTGATAGATGGAAGCCGTCACCAACACCGATCACACTGACTCCTACCCTAAGGCAGACCCGGACTTGCCATAGGGCACATCGGGTTTTTGCCCCGTGGGCCAGGGGCCGCCGGGCCACATGTCTGGCTGTGACATGCAGGGCCGGCCGCTGATGTTCTGCATATGGTGGTGGTGGGAGGAGGGGGGGCATTCTCTGCTTACCAAGCTCATCCATGGCAACCTAGGCTGCTGCTGAACAGAAAGTCCCTGTTCGCACATGAGCCGATGGGCACCTGGCAACTAGGACACCAGGAGAGGAGGAGGGACGGAGAAGCCGAGGAAAATGCACTTCAGACCCACCTCCTGCAAGTAAAAGCCGGTGAGGTGCTGCGGTCGCCTATAGGGAAAGCATTGACACTGGTGTATGCCCACCTCTTTTCCCGCCAGTGAAGAGGTCCTAATGTTAATTTATTAACTGCAGTCTGATTAGGGCTTAATTCGTGTACACCCACCTGCTGTCTCTGGGCACTCATCTCCCTCAGCAGCCATGTTCCTGGCTCAAGATGAAGGGGAGACCATTCTACCCAGAAAAGTTCACTGTGGATGAAGTATTTAACAGGCTAACAAGCACTACTAAAAGTAATACTCAACAAGCCAGTTATTAAGCAAAACTCTTTTTATAGCTGTCTCTGTGAGTAATGCATTGCAGTACTAACAAAGCCAGTTGTAAAGGATTACTCACAGAGCCAGTTACAAAGGAGTGTTGCTTAATAGCTGTCTCTCCGAGTAAAGCCTAGTGCACAAGGGCTAAATGTCAGCCGGCATTCGGCCCATGTGTATGGTAGCCGGTTCCGACAGAAGCCTGGCATTCAGCCCGGGTTCTGTCGAAGCTCATGACCGAAAAAGGTCAGCGTTCTTAGCCAATGGCTGAGAGCGCTGACTGGAGTGTTCTGGCGGGGGTTGCGTCCCCCTGTCAGAACACAATAGCTCAGCAGGGGAGATTTCTGTACTAACATTGGATTGTTAGTACAGCGGCTCCAACCTGAGCTGTTGGTTTAGTGGTGGGTACAAGGCTTAATCATTTATAACTGGCTTTTCACTAGTCACAACGTCGGTTATTACGCAGTATTCACAAAGCCTGTTACTTGGAGGTATTGGGGCTGATCTGAGGTGTGATGGTGCAAAGCTCAGTTGATTTCTTACTATTATTCAAGTGGTTTACAGAATTTACTTAACTATAAAGATTCCTTTCTGTGTGAAGTTGACAGTTTTTTTTTGTTTGTTTTTTTATGTATCTGGTACTTTCAATACCTTTGAAAACATTTTTTCACACACTATGCCCAAAAAGGTTGCCCCTGGATTAGAGCAACTCTCATCTTTTGCTGCTTCATACTATTTTCAGGACTCCACCGAAACCGGAGTTAAAGTAATCAAATCCAGACATCCTGGAACCCCACATCCCGCCATCCACCCCATCCCCCCCCCCCCCCCCAGGCTTCTAAGTCTAAAATGCCCGGGCCTATTTTTTGCCCCAGTCCGGGCCTGCCCTAAGGTAATAACATATTAGCAGCAAGTATCATCTGATGGCCTTCTCAGCAATCCTCCACTCCGAGGATATCACCACCCTCTGGGAAAGATTAGCAGTGATACCAGATGATGGATGCCGGTTCAAAAAATATATTCCATCAAAGTGTCAATAGGAGCTTTTCACCAGGGCAATGTTATTCTCAAAATATAAATGGAACAAACCTCATTGCAGACATCCCCTGTGGGTTCCAGAGGAGGAGTTAACCCATTGTGTGCTGACATGAAGATAGGAAAGGAAAGGCAATATATGGTAAGGACACAAATTGCTGCTGGGAAATCTCACAGTTTCAGTCTCAAAGAAAAGCAAATTAAAATATTAAAATGGTATATTTTAATGATATCAGCTTTTCTGTCTTTTTCGTGTCGGCAAAGGCTGCCTCAAGTAGATTTTCTTTTTGTATAGGTACACAAATGGGCCAGTTTTCACTGTTTCTATTTTTTATTATAACTCAAATAATTTCTTAAAGGTGCTCTTCTAGCTTAAGGCTTAATATTATACTACTCTTCCCATACGCAGATGACCAGTGGTATCTCCATGGTATTGTCAATGCATCAGATGCAGAGTACAAGCTTCTTGAACTGAGATCAGGACAGAATTATCACATCCGTCTTTTGGCCTTAAACTACAGTGGATTTGAGGAGATCTGGATAAATGAAGTGCATACTCCACTAGGTGAGATACAGACTTTTCTGACGTTGACATGTTGTATCTTTCTCCTCTGAAATCTCTGAAAGATGTTAGAGCAATTGTGAAGTATATTTTGATTCTGCATACAGAAGGTGTAGGCAAGCTGTATTTATTTAGGAGCAGAGCTGTTTTACCTCTTTAGTCCCTTAGCACTTTACCTTGAGTCCCAGAGCTTCCACAATGAAAATCCTCTTTGTGGGATTTTTAAGGCAACCAATAAATTTATAGCGTATGTTATTTAGAAAATTACATTCTTTGCTATTTTTATTTTTATTAATAAGAGGAATTGTTCAAATTCTGTATTTAAAATAAATATTGCATATATATTTGTTGTCACATAACACACATTTTACATTTCATAATAAGCCATATAGAACAAATCTGGATGCTGTATGAGCAATTGATGGTTCCAAGAGTTGAGGATATCTAACACGTTTCAAAAAACAGTACATATAATATCTTCTTCAGAGATTTAATAATCTCATTCTGTGCATGCAAAAGAACTTACATAATACACTGTCTGTTTTGGCTGGAACGCTCTCTCATCTGTCCAAGGAAAGCACCGAGGATTATACTTCCAAAAGCGCATTTGTGAGGTCAGGCACCGATGTTGGACGAGAAGGCCTGGCTCGCAGTCTCTGCTCTAATTTATTACAATGGTGTTCTATTTGATTGGGGTCAGGACAGTCAGGTTCCTCCACCCCAAACTTTCTCAGCAATGTCTTTATGGTCCTTGCTTTGTGCACTGGTGCACAATCATTTTGGAACAAGAAACCAGCCATCTTCAAACTGTTGCCACAAAGTTGGGAGCATGAAATTGTCCAAAATGCCTTGGTACACTGACTCCTTAAGTGTACCCTTCCCTGGAACTAAGGGGCCAAGCCCAACCCCTGAAACATAATCCCACACCATATTTTTCCTCTCACCAAATGAATTGGACCAGTGCACAAAGCAAGGTCCATAATGACGTGGATGAGCGCATTTCGGGTTGAGGAGCTTGACCGACCTGCACTGAGTCCTGACCTTAACCCAATAACACATTTGGGATGAATTAGGGAAGAGACTGCGAGCCAGGCTTTCTTGTCCAACATCCGTGCCTGACCTGACCAAATGCACTTCTGGAAGCATGGGCAAACATCCCCATAGACACAATCCTAAACCTTGTGGACAGCCTTCCCAGAAGAGTTAAAGTTGTTATAGCTGCAAAGGGAGGGCCAACTCAATATTTAATTCTACGGACTAAGACTGGGATGCCATTAAAGTTCCTATTGACATGAAATTTTCAGCATATGTCAGTAACAGCCCATGCAACCCATACATACAAGGAAACCAAAACAAATAAGTTGAAAAATTAGGTTATGTGTAATAAAATGGCACAGGGAAAAACTATTGAACACATGAAGAAAGGGAGCTGCAAAAAGGAATGGAAACCCAAGATACCGGCTGATCACACTAATCAGTAGAAAGCAATCCTGCCTCTTGTCAGTGCAAATGAATATCAGCTGGTTCAGTCTCAACTGATTGCCTATAAAAAGGGTTTCACACAAGAAACATCTCATGATGGATAAAAGCAAAGAGTGCTCTCAAGACCTTCACAACCTTAATGTTGCAAAACATACTGATGGCGTTGGTTACAGAAGGATTTCTAGACTTCTGAAGGTTCCAGTGAGCACTGTTGGGGCCATAATCCAGAAGTGGATAGAACATCATTTCACCATAAACCTAGAAAAGGAAACCCCTAAATGGAGTATTGAGTAGCTCTTTCTTCAGGGGTGTTATGGGAAGATCAACCGTGTATCTACAATATAATGATTTCAAAAAATCATTAATGTTATCATATAACATATAATATCTTTGGAATAAATGTAATTTGAGCAGACTCACATATATTGTAGTGGTGTCACCAACTAAAACATTCCATAGAACTATTAAAAACAAACATAGAAAGGACTATGTCTCCAAAACCTTCTGCTTAAGATAGCTGCTCTTGTTCTATACTTAAATGATTGCAAAGAAATAATGAAACTAGAACTGAAAAATGCCAACGCTGAAGCCAAGAAGTAGGCATCACTCTGTAGCTAGAAATAATAAGGTATATAGCACAGGATGAGCATGATTGAAACTTAATTGACTTAGAATAAGTCCTATTACTATTCATATGTATAAGTAATGCATTCTACCTGTGCCAAATAGGGACATGTTCATGATGCAGAGATGATTTGAAGATATAAGGATGGTATGTACTAAAGGCATAATAAATGCATAGCAATGGATTAGTCATCTAGGTATATAAACCAATATCTTAAATATCTAGGTTTCCATAAATGTTTGTGTATTTTTTTATTTATATTTTATTGATCGATCACATGCTCGTGTTTAAATAATGCTTCAAAATACAGAAATGTAGAAATATCGATTGATCTCATATCTGGACCAGATAATATGTCGATGTGCATTTACATAGATGCCTGGCTTGGGTTATCTATACCGTTACCAGAGAACTATCTCTGCATTAACATATTACAGGTTAGTCAGTAAATATGATGAAACTTGTTGTAAATCAATCTTGCATAATCCTGAAGATCCCCATTTATTATCCTATAAGGTAAATATTGGGCAAGTAGTACTATCAATAACTAGATCATTTGACTCACACATATACATAGGGTACAGTGCATACCCCCCAAAAGAGAGAGAGAGAGCAAAGCCCACAATGTCAATTAAGGCGGAAAAGGGAGGCGGAGGGAAAGAAGAAAATCTAATAATGATGCATCATACCTTGAAGATAGGCAGCAGTCACATGAAGACATGTCCTGGCATGGCACGGTGGATGTCGGCCATGACTCCAAGGGCACCTAAAATGTAATTCCCCTCCAATCCCAGGGAGGGGGGGCGGGGAACTCAGAGCACACCTGTGCTGGCTTCCTGAGCCGCACGCACATGTCCCCATCCCGACCACACATGCGCAACGGAATGACGTCATGCGCTTGTGGCACACCGACACAGAGAGCTACTCCAGCAGACTGCGCATGTCTGCTGGAGTAGTAAGATGGAGACCAGATGAGATGCAATAACATTTATGGTCCCCATGAGAAGCCACCACTGTTTGAAAATCCGGGCGGCTATGTGTGCCGGGCACTCTACAGTCTGTCCCCAGAGAGTCAGTTAGCATGAATCAATAACTTGCATACAATGGTTGTATCGATCACCATAAACATATCCAATTATAGTGGGACATGGAGCCGAAAAGGCCCCAGCCATCAAGTGGTGGGTAGCAGAACTGCAATTAGGCAGAGAAGACAGGAAAACATTGATCACAATGAACAACAAATAACAGAACAAAAATGATTTTACAAACATAATGAATATCATAAAGTTTTTGAAGTGATCAACAAGATTAACATCATGAATATAGAGATAATTCCAATATAATATTGGTACTCAAGAATTCTTGATTAATCACATGTAAATTAACTCAAATTACTTAGATGGGGATAATACAACGGACCCGGTGATACAAATAGATATACTATATCCTATTTCTCCATTTCCCCTGAGGAAAAACCCTCAAGAAAGGGTTTAAAGCATGTGGCCTCATTAAGGCCTGGCGAAGATGTAGCTTTAAGATTGTGTATCCAGCGCAGCTCCATTTGGAAGAGAATCTTGTTCCAATCTCCTCTGGAGCTGGGGTGAATACGATCTAGTATAAGGAACTTCATTTTAGGAAATTTACCTCCATGAACAATTTTAGTGTGTCTGCCCAAAGGTAAATCAGGATTATTGATTTGCTTACTTATGTGTCTATATGCTCATCTCCAGAATTAGAGTTTTGTCTTGCCAATGTGAAAGCAGCCGCAATCGCAGCATAACATGTAAACAACTCCAATGGTTCTACAATTGGCAAAGTCCCTTACTAACATATGGTCCATGTACATCGACAGTGATTCTTCCATAAAAAACATTTTTTCCCACTCCCCAGATGCACAGCAAGTCCCCATCACCACCCGCTTTACCTGGAGGTAGTGGGATCCATGGAAGGAAAGACATTGTGTCCCAAAATGAATCAGAGAAGGGAGAGAATGAACTCGTCGTAGGCTGGGTCCCTCTCTCCTCCCGGACTTGTAATGTGTTTTATGGCTACAATGCCTTTGGAATTTGGAATGTGGAATTGAACTATATAGGGCTTTGACATCTATTGTAACTAAAAGGGAGTGTTTGGGGATATGTAAACTATCTAATATTTGCAGGAAATGTGTGGTGTCTTTTACATAAGAAGGTAAGGCAGTAATATGAGGTCTAATGCCGCGTACACTCGGACCGTGTCGTCTGATAATCCGACTGTGTGTGGTATGCATCAGACTGATTCCGTCCGAATCTCCGTCGGACCCAATTTTCCAACATGTTGGAAATATTTCCCGACCAACTGGGCCGGTCGGACGTAATCCGATCATGTGTAGAGAATTTTGATCGGACCAAGTGCCACGCATGCTCAGATCAAATTCCTACATCAAAGCTATTGGCTACTAGCCTGAATCTAGTCCCATCGTAACGAAATTACATCATCACGTTCTGAAAGATCGGATTTTTCGACAACTTAGTCCGACCGTGTGTATGCAACAGTTTCAGACACAATCCGTCAGACAAAATCTGACGGACAAAATCTGACGGATTTGGTTGGCAGAATCTCCGACCGTGTGTACAGGGGCTTAGATATTCATCCACTAATTTGCTGGCGTTTTCACTCAGAGCGCCTCTCCCTGAAATTATGGGTCTCCCTGGTGGATTGTTTACATCTTTGTGGATCTTGGGCAGTGCATAGAAGGTTGATATTATGGGGAAGTTAGTTCAAATGAAATCCCATGTGCTTTTTGTGGTGGTACCATTTAAGTATGCTGCATCAATGAGTAAATAATATTCTTTGTTGTATTTCTCCGCTATGTTTGCCGTAATCCGCCTATACCAATCCTGGTGCTTGGGGCTGGACACTGGTCTGACTTCTTTTTGAGTTATGATTTTTTTAGAATTGCTAATGGTAGATCCTGATTCCTTAATTGTTTTTAATACTTATGATAGATCAATCAATCTGATCAATCCGGTCGACTGTATCATTCTCATTCAGGAGAGAGATGAGTTGGTCGGGGGCTCGATTTTCCTGTGGGGTACGATCGATGTTAACTTGCTGTTTTTGGTACAAACTTTTCAAGAGCAATTTGCAAATGAAAAATAGAAAGTCTTTAAATATTTAAAATTTATCGAGCTCTTTACTTAGGCAGAAACTCAGTCCTTTCCTTAGGACTACGATTTCATCTTTAGATAGGATATATGAGGAAAGATTGATTACAGAAGAACAGAAGCGTCACACGGCTGAAGACTCCCACTGAGGCGGATCGTGCGGACGGAGCGAAGAAGAAGCCAGAGCAAGATGCGGGACAAGAAGAGCGGAGGAAGAAGAAGGTGAAGAAGAAGATGGAGAAGAAGAAGAACACCGAAGGAAAACCAGAAGAAAGAAAATGGAAGAAGAAGCGTAAAGAAGAAGAAATTAATAAAGGACTTGTCAAAAATGGTCTCTTGTGTTTTTTAACCCTTTTGACACTTTTTTTGCGAAATAGTACCCCATTACCAATTCACACGGGGGGGGGCGGGATCTGCGGGTCCCCTTGTTAAAGGGGGCTTCCAGATTCTGATAAGCCCGCAGACCCCCACAACCACCAGGCAAGGGTTTTGGGGATGAGGCCCTTCTCCTCATCAACATGGGGACAAGGGGTTTTGAGGTGGGCCGCTGCCCCAAAGCACCCTCCCAATGTTATGTTATGGTATGTGGCCTGGTACGGTTCAGGAGGGGGAGGCTGCTCTCCTGCCCCCCTCTTTTCCTGCGGCCTGCCAGGTTGCGTGCTCGGATAAGGGTCTGGTATGGATTTTTGGGGGACCCCACTGCATTTTTGAAAAAAAATTGCCGCAAGGTTACCCTCAAAATCGGGTCTGGTATGGATTTTGAGGGGGACCCCCATGCCATTTTTATTTTAATTTGCACGCGGGGTTCTCCTTAATACCCATACCAGACCTGGAAGGGCCTGGTATAGAATTTAGGGGGACCCCCACGCATTTTTTTTTTCATTTTGGTTTGGAGTTCTCCTGTGGGGAAATTCCATGCTGTTTTTATCAATGAGCTGTTATGTGTATTGTTGGACCCGACAATTCATTATAACCACGAGTAGTTTTAAATGACTTTTTTTCCTTTAGAAATGTAATTTTGCTGTCAGACTGTTTTAAAAACGAGAAACATGCACCGCTTTACAGGCATACTATAGACCAATGTTTCTCAACTCCAGTCCTCAAGGCGCCCCAACAGGTCAGATTTTCAGGATTTTCCAAAGAATTGAAACACCTGTGGTAATTACTAAGGCAGTGAAACTGATCTAATCACCTGTGCAAAATAATGAAAATCCTGAAAACATGACCTATTGGGGCGCCTTGAGGACTGGAGTTGAGAAACGCTGCTATAGACACCCCCCAGGTACGAAATTTAAAGGAATATTACACTTTTATTGTTTCACGTTAAGCATTATTAAAATCACTGCTCCCGGAAAAACTTCAGTTTTTAAAACTTTTTTTTTGCATTGATACATGTCCCCTGGGGCAGGACCCAGGTCCCCAAACACTTTTTATGACAATACCATCCATATAAGCGTTTAGAATTAGCACTTTTGATTTCTTCCATAGACTTTTAAAGGGTGTTGTGCGGCTTTCGAAGTTGCCGCAAACACCCAAAATTTTTCGCTGTTCGGCGAACTGGTGAACAGCCAGTGCTCGAGTCGAACTCATGTTCGACTCAAACATAAAGCTCATCCCTACTGGATGCATGACAGGTGATGGTGGAAGATCTAATCCTTGTTGTTCGCCAAGAATTGGAAGATTCACATGCACATTTTTGATCATTCATTTTGATTGGACACTTAGTTAGATATTTTGTGGACATAATTTTACACTACATGTATATGATTGTGTTTGCTGACATGCACTTTGAGCACTTTTAATTCATTTTTTTTTCACTCATTTTGTTTACAACAAGCTGATCCTATTATTGTTATTATTATTATTGTTATTAATATTGAATATTTGGTTTTGTCATTTGTGCAGGTTTGGTGGTGGTTTAGTACTTCCACACATACACATTTCTTATAAAACTCATATGAATCTTACCGATAAGGAAGACCAAGCATTAAAAAAAATTCTCAAAATAATCTTATCACAATAAAATCTGCTGATAAGGGAGGTAACATTGTTGTATTTGACAATGAGAACTATATCGCTATGTGTTAAAAAATTCTTAGAAACCAGGATTGGTATAGGTGGATCACGGCAGACATAGTAGAGAAATACAACAAAGAATATTATTTACTCGATACAGCATACTTAAATGGTACTATCACAAAAAGCACATAGGATTTCATTAGAACGAACTTCTCCATAATACCAACCTTCTATGCCCTGCCCAAGATCCACAAAGATGTAAACAATCCACCAGGGAGACCCATAATTTCGGGGAGAGGCACTCTGAGTGAAAATGCCTGCAAATTAGTGGATGAATATCTTAGATCTTATGTTACTGCCTTACCTTCCTATGTAAAAGACTCCATACATTTCCTGCAAATATTAGATAGCTTACATATCCCTGAACAACCCCTTTAAGTTACAATAGATGTCAAAGCCATATATAGTTCAATCCCACATTCCAAAGGCATTGCAGCCATAGAACACATTACAAGTCCAGGAGAGAGGGACCCGTCCTACAAGTTCATTCTTTCCCTTCTCTAATTCATTTTAGGACACAATGTATTTTCCTTCCATGGATCCCACTACCTCCAGGTACAGGGGGTGGTGATGGGGATTTGCTGTGCCCCATCTTACGCCAAACTGTATCGGGGGAGTGGGGGAAAATGTTTTTATGGATGAGTCACTGTCAATGTACACAGGCCATATGTTATTATGGTACCAGTACATCAACAATGTTTTTCTTCATTTGGGATGTACCCATTGACACACTTCAGCAATGCTTGATTAGGATGAACAAAAACAAGTTCAATTTAAATTTTACCATGGCGTATGATAACAAGCACATAGCATTCTTGGATGTGGAAGTATATCGAGACATTAAGGGAACCCTTGGCTGCAATCTCTAAAGGAAACCCACGGCAGGAAACCACATCCTGCAGCTTTCACCCTCAAACATTGGTAAACTCTATACCCTACAGCGGACTAGGTGGAAGTGCTCTGATGATGCAAGTTTTAAAACTGAGGCTCAAAAATGCAGTGACTGGCTCTTACTGAGAGGCTACTCACATGCCTCTATAAAAAGAGCATACCAACGGGCATTTACACAAGATAGAGAAAAATCTAATATATACACAAAAACCCCAAAAATGATGCAAATCCTCTATGCATCATCACAAAATATAAAAACCAACAAGTCAAAGTTAACAAAATTGTCAACAAGTACTGGCATATGTTGTCCTTTGATCTTCTATTAGGACAATTTGTCACTGAGCTTTACATTTAAGAGGGCGCCATCAATCGGAGACAAACTTACTACTAGTGAGTACAAGGGGGAAGCTAGAAAAGACCCATGCAAATATAAAGGCACATCTATTTGTGGAGCTTGCAATTATTGCAAATATATGCTAACTCAAAGGAACCCTATCTTCCCTAATGGCCAAACATTCCGTCTTAGGCACTTTGCCGATTGTAGAACCATTGGAATTGTTTACATGTTATGCTGTGATTGTGACTACTTTTACATTGGCAAGACAAAACTTGAATTCTGGAGACAAGCATATAGACACATAAGAAGTATGCAAATCAATAATCCTGATTTACCTTTGGGCAGACACACTAAAATTGTACATGGAGGTAAATTTCCTAAAATGAAGTTCCTTATACTAGATCGTATTCACCCCAGCTCCAGAGGAGATTGGAACAAGATTCTCTTCCAAATGGAGCTGCGCTGGATACACAATCTTAAAGCTACATCTTCGCCAGGCCTTAATGAGGCCACATGCTTTAAACCCTTTCTTGAGGGTTTTTCCTCAGGGGAAATGGAGAAATAGGATATAGTATATCTATTTGTATCACCGGGTCCGTTGTATTATCCCCATCTAAGTAATTTGAGTTAATTTACATGTGATTAATCAAGAATTCTTGAGTACCAATATTATATTGGAATTATCTCTATATTCATGATGTTAATCTTGTTGATCACTTTAAAAACTTTATGATAGACATCATGTTTGTAAAATAATTTTTGTTCTATTATTTGTTGTTCATTGTGATCAGTGTTTTCCTGTCTTTGCTGCCTTTTGCAATGAATTCTGTTTGCAGTTCTGCTACCCACCACTTGAGAGCTGGGGCCTTTTCGGCTCCATGTCCCACTATCATTGGATTTGTCTATGATGATCAATACAACCATTGTATGCAATTTATTTATTTATGCTAACTGACCCTCTGGCGCCCTACAGATGGTCTGTAGGGCGCCCGGCACACATAGCTGCTGGATTTTCAAACCGTATCATCTTCTCATTGGGACCAGCTCATCTGGTCTCCATCGTACTACTCCAGTGGACATGCGCAGTCTGCTGAAGTAGCTCTGTGTCGGTGGGCCACATGTGCATGACGTCATTCCGTCACGCTGACATCGCACATTCGTGGTCAGGATGGGGACGCGTGCGTGTGGCTCAGGGAGCCAGCACAGGCACGCTTTGAGTTCCCCCCCCCCAGGCACAGCTGAAGCAATTCCGCTTGGCCTGGGATTGGAGGGTGAATTACATTTTAGGCGCCCTTGGAGTCATGGCCGACATCCACCGTTTTGATGCCAGGACGTGTCTCCATGTGACTGCTGCCTATCTGCAAGGTATGACGCATCATTATTCGATTTTCTCCTCCCCCCTTCTTAATTGACATTGTGGGCTGTGCTCTCTCTCTCTCTTGGGCAGGCATGTACTGGCCATTGGGACTACCGGGAGTTTCCCGGTGGGCCGATGGCTCAGTGGGCCACTCTGATGTAAGGGGGCTGCTGATTGGACACTCTGATGTAAGGGAGCTGCTGATTGGACACTCTGATGTAAGGGGGCTGGTAATGGGACACTCTGATGTAAGGGGGCTGCTGATTGGACACTCTGATGTAAGGGGGCTGCTGATTGGACACTCTGATGTAAGGGGGCTGGTAATGGGACACTCTGATGTAAGAGGGCTGGTAATGGGACACTCTGATGTATGGGGGCTGGTAATGGGACACTCTGATGTAAGGGGGTTGGTAATGGGACACTCTTATGTAAGGGGTGCTGATGGGACACTCTGATGTAAGGGGGTGCTGATGGGACACTTTGATGTAAGGGGGTGCTGATGGGACACTCTGATGTAAGGGGGCTGGTGATGGGACACTCTGATGTAAGGGGGCTGGTAATGGGACACTCTGATGTAAGGGGGTGCTGATGGGACACTCTGATGTAAGGGGGTGCTGATGGGACACTCTGATGTAAGGGGGCTGGTAATGGGACACTCTGATGTAAGGGGGCTGCTGATGGGACACTCTGATGTATGGGGGCTGGTGATGGGACACTCTTATGTAAGGGGGCTGGTAATGGGACACTCTGATGTAAGGGGGTGCTGATGGGACACTCTGATGTACGGGGGCTGGTGATGGGACACTCTGATGTAAGGGGGCTGCTGATGGGACACTCTGATGTAAGGGGGTGCTGATAGGACACTCTGATGTAAGGGGGTGCTGATGGGACACTCTGATGTAAGGGGGCTGGTGATGGGACACTCTGATGTAAGGGGGCTGGTGATGGGACACTCTTATGTAAGGGGGCTGGTAATGGGACACTCTGATGTAAGGTGGTGCTGATGGGACACTCTGATGTAAGGGGGCTGCTGATGGGACACTCTGATGTAAGGGGGTGCTGACTCTGATGTAAGGGGGGTGGTGATGGGACACTCTGATGTAAGGGGGTGCTGATAGGACACTCTGATGTAAGGGGGTGCTGATGGGACACTCTGATGTAAGGGGGCTGGTGATGGGACACTCTGATGTAAGGAGGCTGGTGATAGGACACTTTGATGTAAGGGGGGTGGTGATGGGACACTCAAAATGTAAGTGGGCCGATCTGGGTGAAGTCCAGGGCCAAATTTCTGTCCCAGTCCAGCCCTGCTCTTGGGGGGTATGTATATATGTGAGTCAAACGATCTAATTATTGATAGTACTACTTGCCCAATATTTACCTATAGGATAATAAATATGGCTTATATAAGATTGATTTACAACAATTTTCATCATATTGACTAACTAACTTGTAATATGTTAATACAGAGATAGTTCTCTGGTAATGGTATATATAACCCAAGCTAGGCATCTATGTAAATGCGCATTGATTAGTTCATTATAGGTATTTGGATTATATATTATCTGATCTAGATATGAGATCAATCGATATTTCTACATTTCCGTATTTTGAAGCATTATTTAAACACAATCATGTGATCAATCAAAATACAAATAAAAAAAGACACGAAAATTTATGGAAACCTAGATATCTAAGATATTGGTTTATATATCTAGATGACTAATCCAAGCATTTATTATGCCTTTAGTACATACCATCCTTATATCTTCAAATCATCTCTGCATCATGAACATGTCCCTATTTGGCACAGGTAGGATGCATTACTTATACATATGAATAGTAATAGTACTTATTCAATTAAGTTTCAATCATGCTCATCCTGTGCTATATACCTTATTATTTCTATCTACAGAGTGATGCCTACTTCTTGGCTTCAGCATTCCTAGCTGTTCTTTGGCCTCTGTGGGAGCTTGGCTCAGTTCTAGTTACATTATTTTTTTACAAGCATTTAAGTATATCAACAAGAGCAGCTATCTTTAATCAGAAGGTTTTGGAGACACAATCCTTTCTATGTTTGTTTTTAATAGTTTTATGGAATGTTTTCATTGGCCCTCAACCTGTATGTATACCTGTCTGCCTATTTTGTCTCGGAGTCTGCCAATTCAAGCCCTAACCCCCCTCTCCCCCAGTTCTTGTTAAGAGACAATAAATCTTTTGTTCGTATTCAAAAAGTGACTGGCGCCCAATCATTCTATCTTGCATTACACCCACTGTGCCTAGTAACCCACTCTACAAAGAAGGATGTCAGCTCTCCCTGACTCTGGAGGTAACCATTAGGCCTCTAGGGGGTTGGGCCCTTGCTACATTAGCTAAGTGAGAGAGCAAAACTGAGGGATAAGACAAACTCTGGAATACTAGTCAACAAGGGTGTTTTTGCCTTGGAAGAATAAATCACATGTAATGTTGGGTGTCCAACATGTGTGGATGTTTGCTGCATTATGTAAAACTATTAGTTTAGTTTTTTACATTTTATTTTAGGGCGCCTCCAGAATTTGTTATATTGCGGCAGGGCGGCTTTATTGTGCGAACCGCCCGCAGCACCCCGCCAAGCCTTCATTTATAGCACTGATAAATGTCACTGGTCCCAAAAAAAGTGTCAAAAGTGTCCGATCTGTCTGCTGCAATGTCGCAGTCCCACTAAAAATCGCTGATACACCGCCATTACTAGTAAAAAAATATAATAATAATAAAAATCCCATAAATATATCCCCTATTTAGACGCTGTAACTTTTGCACAAAGCAATCCATATACTCTTATTGCGTTTTTTTTTTTTTACCAAAAATATGTAGAAGAATACATATGGGCCTAAACTGAAGAAGAAATTCATTTTTTTACAAATTGATTTTTTGGGTTATTATAGCAAAAAGTAAAAAATATTGTTATTTTTCAAAATTGTTGGTCTTTTTCTGTATATAGCGCAAAAAATTGAAACCACAGAGGCGATCAAATACCACCAAAGCAAAACTCTATTTGTTGAGAAAAAAGGAAATCAATTTTGTTTGGGTAAAATGTTGCATGACCGCGCAATTGTCAGTTAAAGCGCCACTGTGCCGTATCGCAAAAAATCGCCTGGCCATTAATGGGGGAAAATCCTTCCAGGCCTAAAGTGACTAAAGGGTGCCTTGCCTGAAAAAAAGGTTGAGAAACACTGCTCTATACTTATTTTGAGCAGTGACTTAGACACCAAAGCATCAGCATGACAACCAGGAACCTATCATTCTTAAATGGAGAGATCAGCAATGGCAGCCTTCATTAATCTGTAATGCTACCATTTTTTTTTATCACATGACAAATATTGCTCAGACCTGTAATTGTTTCTAAGAATTTTACATTTATACAGCATTAAGAAAAATATCACTTTAATCTGTTCCTTTTTGCTAAATATCTGTCACTCTATATCATTTTACAGCTTTAGACGTTAGTCATAAAGGATTCGCTACAGAGGGCTGGTTTATTGGGCTGATAAGTGCTGTTGTACTGCTGCTGCTTATCCTTCTCATCCTGTGCTTCATCAAACGCAGCAAAGGGGGCAAGTACTCAGGTGAGACCTAACCTGTGCTTTTAGCTAATTTCAACTGCTTCTCTTCCAGTCTTCTTGAAATTGTACAATCCTTTCTATAAAAAAAAAAAAACTTTTATGTCATTAGATATCTTAAAAAAGAGTAATCATTTATAACAAATGTGAAAAGAAGCTTGCAAATGGAAATGCAATTTATCTTCACAGAGTCCATGAGTAAGGCCTCACTGGCTGAAACGGCTTTTAAACTGCTACTGTGTAGACCAACCCTAATGCCGTGTACACACGACCAGACTTTTCAACAGCAAAGGTCCGATGGAACAAATCTGCCGAATCAATTTGATTGTGTGTGGGCTTCATCGAACCTTTGCTGTCGAAAAATCAGACAGACTTTAGATTTAGAACATGTTTCAAATCTTTCCAACGGACTCAAGTCCGGTCGAAAAATCCATTCGTCTGTATGCTAGTCCAACAGACAAAAACCAATGCTAGGGCAGCTATTGGCTAATAGCTTTGAACTTCCTTATTCTAGTCCGGTCGTACCCCATTGCATTCGAATCTGCCGGAATTTGGTGTCATAGTGTGTGGCCAAGACCGTTCCTTCAGAAAGTCCGTCGTAACTCTGCTGTAAAGTCCATCAGGAAGACTGTCGGACCTAGTCTACCGGAAAGGCCGGTCGTGTGTACACTTTCACACTGGGGTGCTTTTCAGGCATTTTAGCACTAAAAATAGAGCCGATAAGGTGCCTGAAAAGCACCTCTCATGCAACCCGAGTGCTTTCACACTGGGCTGTGCATTTGCAGGACAGGAAAAAGTCCTGCAAGCAGGATCTTTGGGGCAATGCGGGAGTGGTGTATACACCGCCCCCAAAACGCCCTGCCCATTGAAACGAATGGGCAGCACTGCTGAAGCACCTGCAAATCGATTCGGCAGCACTGCAACACGGGTGCTTTTAACCCTTTCTTTGACTGCTAGCGGGGGTTAAAAGCACCCCCCCGCTAGCAGGTGAAAAGCGCCTCTACAACAGAGGTAAAGTGCTGCCCTAGTGTGAAAGTACCCTAAATGAACTTCACTAAATGGCACCAATAGACATTTTAAAAACGATTTGAAATTGTGTTCATTGATAACAGTCTGTGTAATGGTGTGTCTGCCATCTTTGTTGAGTTCTGTTCTATATATCGAGCCACAGAGATCAGGACACAGACAATTAAAGCTTCTCCAACTGGGCACAGTTTTGCTTCTATATTTTCAGCTACTTTGCAATGAAATGAAAAACCCTGTAATATATTAAGAAGAATGTTGCATACAGTTACAGTTAAGGAAAACAATATGTCATGAACATGCACTCAAACACAGTAACTAGCCTTTCCTAGCAAATTTTCCCAATAGTATGTATGCCGTAAGAGTACAATAAAATCACTTAAAACAGAAGTATGGGAGCAGCTAAGCCGGGTGACATTCCAGGCATGTTGGCGGATCCTGACTCCATTGTCACGATCTTGCCTGGGCCGGCTCTGTGACATCAACCAGCAGCGGGCTTCAACCTGCTATCTGCTGAAAGCGGGTCACGGGAGTGCAGTCCTGCACTCCTATGATCCCCAGGCGAAGTACAGCCAAACAATTCTACCACTTTACAAAACTCTAGTTAGGCCACATCTTGATTATGTGGTCCAGTTCTGGTCATAAATTCTCAGGAAGCATGTACTAGAGAGAGAGTCCGGAAAAGGGCAACAAACCTAATAAGGGTGGAGAACCTAATAAGCTGGAGAACCTCAGTTAAGAGAAACTACTACAAGCACTAAATGTATTCTGTCTGGAGAAGAGACACAATGAGGTTTGACGAGAGGCGGTTCTATCTTAAAGCACATCTTCACTGCACCACAAGCCAAAAACACTATTTAAAGGATAAGTTCAGTTTACAAAAAAAAATGCAAATTTTTTTTATGTAAAAAAATGTGCATTTATTTATTTTGGAGCCTGTAAAGCTCGCTTGTGCTATGCAGGTCTCTTGCAGATCAGTCAGTGTATCTTTGTGCCCATAGATCTCATTTGGCAAGCAGATACACTGACAGGAAGAATCAACGAACTGCCAATAAATTACTACATTGGTAAAAATAATAATTTGATCCACTGCAGATTTTGTAAGTTCTATCATTTTTATCATAGGTGTATTTTAAACGATAGAGATGGAATATCAACCAACAATCCAGAAAAAAACAACATGATACAAATGCTGTAAATTGAGTTGCAGTTCAGTGAGTAAAATAAGTACTTTATTTGCCTGGGTGTAAGATAACCTTTTATACTTAAAAAAAATCCCCCAAAATCAGGGATCGTCTTATACGCCGGTATAAAAGTCCGCCCCATGGATGTCAGCCCGCTGGTTGTGCGGTAATACTGTATGTAGCTTTGGCTACATACAATATACCGCGCTGAGCCAATCACAGCGAGCGATGTATTCTATTAATGAATACAAAGCCTGATCAGATTGGAACAACCTCTGCTAATCCGAGCAGGCTACATACAGTATACCGCCTGCTCGGATTGGCTTTGAGAATCAGAGAGGCATGGGCTGATGATGGTACAGTCTCTGCCAATCCGAGCAGGTTTTGTATTCATTAATTGAAAACATCGCTCGCCATGATTGGCTCAGCACTGTATACTGTAATGAGTGTCACCGTTTTCTGCAATGGAGGCTAGGAGACTTCAATTCCCAAAAGTGGCTGCACCTAGAGGAGGGAGTGTCACCATTTTCTGGGCAAACTGAGCCCAGACCTATAGCTGGGGTCTGAGCTCTCAGCCTGCCGGGACCAGAGCCATCAGGAGAGAAGCTAAGAGGATCTGCTGCGGTGCCTGCTCACCTCTACTGTGAAGAGAGGATGGACCTACATCTAAGTCTTTTAGAGTTTGCTTCAAAGATTGGGCTTGGATTGGAGCTACAAGACTGCATCCCTGTGTGAGGAAGGGTAGTCTTATATGGCGAGTATAGGCCAAAACCTGTCATGGTACTACTACTGTGAGCCCACAGGCGAGCAGGTGACACGGGATCCCCCAGGGCATGGAGTCTAATGGCCAGCCGGTATTCTGCCAGGGACCCCCTCATGAGAATTTGGGCTTAGCTGCATGCTGACCCCAGGTCACGACCCCCGGGTTCACCCTGCTTGCTAGGGGAGTACCAGAAGACACTGTCAGACATGGATGGATGAAGCAAAGGTCAGGGCAGGCACCAGACAACGTAATCAGGAGAACTAGCCGAGTCGGTACACAAGCGATCAGTTCACGAGAGGACAGGTTAAAGCAGGTTACACAAAGGGAGCTCAGAAACAAGTGTTGCTCAAGCAACCAGAAACTGGTCTGAGTGGAAATTAAATAGAGAGGCACATGGGAGTCTGGACAGGAAGGAAGTATACAAGAGACAACAGGTGAAGCCGGCGACACCCATAACTGCTGATCTGTGACAGTACCCTCCCCCCCGCTTACGAGGTCCCCCTACACATCTGGGGGCTGGCTTCTCAGGAAGCTTCCGCAATTTCCAATGTAATCTGGTCACCAAGCGTGCGGCTGAGACATCGGTAGCAGGAACCCAAGACCTCTCCTCCAGACCATAGCCCTTCCAATCAGAGCAGCTTCCCTCGGGAGTATTTGGAGTCCAATGTTTCTTTAATCTCATACTGATCTGTGGTATCAGCCATGGGAACAGGGTGAGAAGAAGGGTGAGAGAAGCGATTGAGGACCAGTGGCCTGAGCAGGGAGACATGGAAGGCATTGGGGATCCTGAGATGAGAGGGCAGATGGAGCTTAAAAGCAACTGGATTCATCTGACGGAGAATGTAAAATGGACCAATGAAGCGAGGGGCAAATTTCATTGGGGGCACCCAGAGTCGGATGTGCTTGGTAGAGAGACAAACTCTATCGCCAGGCAGGAACTTAGGAGCCGGACGGCGATGGATCTGCTGTCGTTTTATGCCTGGAAGCAGCTACATGAAGATTCTCAGAGACTTCTTTCCAGATTGAGTTGAAGGACCTTTGGGTTTCAGCTGCTGCTGGTACAAGAGGAGAAATGGGAACAGGAAAGGGAACAGATGGATGCTGCCCGCAAACAGTGAAGAAGGGAGATTTTAAGGCAAACTCTGCCCAGGGCAAAAGGTCCACCCAGTCATCTTGGTGGGATGAGATGAAGGCATGGAGAAAACGTTTTACATTTTGATTGACACGTTCCATTTGCCCATTGGACTGGGGATGAAAGGCAGATGAAAAATCCAATTTAATCCCAAAGGAGCTGGCCAAGGCACTCCAAAACGAGCAGTGAATTGAACTCCTCTGTCAGAGACGATATGTGAAGGCATCCCATGAAGACAAAAGATCTCCTTAATGAAAGTTGTGGCTAGACTGGGAGCAGAAGGTAGGCCTGGGAGAGGAATCAAGTGACACATTTTGGAGAACCGATCCACCACTACCCAGAAGACTGTAGAACCTGTTGAGGGGGGCAGATCCAAGATAAAATACATGGAAATACAACACCAAGGTATATTGGGAACTGGTAAGGGCAGAAGCAAACCAGCTGGGACAGACGTGGAAGATTTGGATAGTACACAAACCGTACAATCTTGATCTCCTTGACATCCTTACGAAGAGAAGGCCACCAATAATGACACTGAAGAAGGTCACAAGTATGAGGTATGCCAGGATGTCCAGAGAACTTGCAGTTATGTGCCCAAGCAAGGAGTTTATGATGAAGTGCGGGAACTACAAAAGCTTTACTTGGAGGAGGGTGCGTAGACCGGTGCTGAGTAGTGGCTAGAATATAATGCGGAGGGATGATGGGACCAGGATCAAGGTGACTGTCAGAATCGTTGACATCAAACGACCTGGACAAGGCATCGGCACAAAGGTTTTTGCAAGCTTGGCGTGGGTTCAAGCGCTTCACGGATTGTAAATATTGCAAATTTTTATGATCAGTATAGATGGTAATACAATGAGGAGAACCCGCTAGTAGATTTCGCCATTCTTGAAGAGCTAGTTTAATAGCCAGTAGCTCATGATCCCCAATGGTATAGTTCCTCACCGCCTCTGAGAGCTTCTTGGAAAAGAATCCACAAGGCAGAGACTTGCCCTTCTGAGCTTGGAGTAGGACGGCACCGACTCCTGCTGAAGAGGCATCAACCTCCAGAGAAAGGGGTTATCGTAATGTCCAGGCGTAGGAGAATTGGAGCGGTGAGGAAGGCTGCCTTGAGTTTGTGGAAAGCATTAATGGCTTCAAGGGACCAGATCTGGGCATTGACACCCTTGCAGGTAAGAGATGTAATAGGAGCTACCAAGGTGTCAAGGCAGTTGGGACCACAGTCTCCAAACAAACCATTGGTAACTCAATATGCCGCCATGGACTGAAATCCTGCATTGCCAGCAAGGTCCCCCTCCTCAAGAAGGCACATGTACAGGCTTGTCTGAAGCTTGCCAATGAACATCTAAATGATTCAGAGAAGAATTGGGAGAAAGTACTGTGGTCAGATGAGACCAAAATTGAGCTCTTTGGCATTAACTCGACTCACCGTGTTTGGATGAAGAAAAATGCTGACTATAACCCTAAGGCCTTGTACACACGGTCGGAGATTCCGACGGAATGTGTCCTATCGGACCGTTTTGTCGGATAATCCGACTGTGTGTGGTCTCTATCGGACTGTACGCCGACGGACCAAGTTTTCCAACTTGTCCGTAAAATTTTCCGACAAAATGCTCCGATCGGACATACTCCGATCATGTGTAGCCTACTCCAATGGACAAAGTGCCATGCATGCTCAGATCAAATTCCTAGACCAAAGCTATTGGCTACTAGCCTGAACGTAGTCCTGACGTAACGAAATAACGTCATCACGTTATGTACAATTGGATTTTCCGACAACTTTGTCCGACCGTGTGTATGCAACAGTTTCGGACAAAATCTGTCGGACAAAATCCAACGGTTTTTGTTGTCACAATATCCGACCGTGTGTACAAGGGCTAAGAATACCATCCCTACATTCAAGCATGGAGGTGGAACCATAATGCTTTGGGGCTGTTTCTATAGTAAAGGTACAGGCTGACTTTGCTGCATTGAGGGGCCAATGGACGGGGCCATTTATTGTGAAATATTAAAGCCACTCAACACTTTTTTGGGCTTTACCAATTACTATCGCCAATTCATTCGTAACTAGCTCCTCCCATGTAGTTCTGGGTTGATCTCTCACTTTTCTCATGAGGCGAAATCTTTCATGGAGCTCCAGACCAAGGATGATTGATAGTTATTTTGTATTTTTTTTCATTTACGAATAATCACTCCAGTTGTTACAGTTGTTACCTTCTCACCGAGCTTCTTGCTGATTGTTTAGTAGCCAATGCCAGCCTTGTGCAGGCCTACAGTCTTGTCCCCGGCATCCTTTGACAGCTCTTTGGTCTTGGCCATGATGGTGAAGTTTAAAAGGAAGAAAGAGATTCTGTGGACAGGTGTCTCTTATACACATAATGTGTTGTCGCTAGGAGTACCTTCTTAAAAGGACAGGACTTTGTGTACTACATGAGCACATACTGTAGACAGTCTGTGGGAGCCAGAATCATTGTTGGTTGGTAGGGGATAAATATTTATTTTACTCACTGAAATGCAAATCATGATACATTTGTATTAAGCTCAGGCAGCGCTTGCTAAACCACATGAATATGCTAATACGTGCTCCATTTAATAAACTGCAAACATCAAAAGTGAATATTGCACATAAGTGACAAGGAATTAAAAATAAAGTGACACAGTGCAGTAAAAGTGCAAAAAAAGGATTTAGTGCTTGGTGCTTAATCCCAGGGATCACCCTGTATATTCCACCATGTGCTGTAATAGTTATGCGCTGCACTCACTAGATGTCAGTAATTGCCTTGCAAGGTCAAAAAGGCTTTTAGGTCTCTAGGGGTACCTGTCCCACAGTTCCTGATATCACCTGTGACTCTCAGGGATCCTTGCTTCTCCCCTTTATGATCCGGTATGTTCTCCCCAGCATGGTTAGGCAGGTAGAAAATAAATGGAGAGACAGCCTCTCATAGTGTTAAAGTCCTTAGGTATGTTTATTTTTAAAATAACAGTTATAAAAAGCCTCACGAATACAATGATAATGATAAAAAATCGTCCCTGTGGAGTGTGCAAAAGGATGGCCGCCTCCTTTTCCCTGGGCCAGAAGTGATGCACAGGAACACCATCTTGATGCGTTTCGTCAGTTATCAACATCTTCAAAAGCAGAAAGTTCCCTTGTGTACCACCTACTATATAGACCCTGGGAAACGATTCTCCCCCTTCCCCCTCCCCTTCCAATCAAATTCTGTGTTATAGAAAAAACAATCAGGAAGTCACCTAAGGGGAGAGGAGGAGTTGCCTAGGTGGCCAGGCAATCAGACCAGGAAGTGGGAGCTGGGTCCCTATCAAAACTAGGAACCTGCTCCCCCCCCCCCTCCAAAAAAATTACATGCCAATTGTGGCATGTCAGGGGGCGAGGGGTACTTAATTGATTAACCCTTTGCTGTACTAATAGACAACAGCTGCACACATTAGTACCATTGCTTGTGCATCCAGGCGTGGGTGTTTTTTTCTTCTTTCATGATACATTTGTATCATGTGTTTTTTCTGATATTCTATCTCTATCATTTAAAATACATGTGTGATAACAATTATAGACCCTTCATTTCTTTGTAAGTGGGCAAACTTACAAAATAGGCCTGGGAACAAACAGGCACAGCGCAAATAGTGTAGTAGTTTAAAGATGGTAGTAGTAGGTTAAAAACTAGTAGTTTAAAAACTGTGTACAGATGTATTACATTTTATAAAATTGGACTCACAAAATTGTATTGATGCAGAATGGGGTTAAAAAACAATGCCTTGAAAAAGTATTCGTAGCCCTTGAAATTGTCCACATGTTGTCATGTTACAACCAAAAATATAAATGTATTTTATTGGGATTTTATGTGATAGACCAATACAAAATGGCACATAATTGTGAAGAGGAAGGTTTTGATAAATGTTATTAATTTGTTTTTTACAAATAAACATCTGAAAAGTGTGGCATGCATTTGTATTCAACCCCCAATGAGTCAATACTTTGTAGAACCACCTTTTGCACGTCTAATTTTCAAAATAGCTCAAGCGCTGTCAGATTGCATGGAGAGCATCTGTGAACAGCAATTTTCAAATCTTGCCACAGAGATTCTCTATTGGATTTAGGTCTGGACTTTGACTGGGACATATTCATGAATATGGCCAGGCATATTCATGAATATGCTTTGAAATAAACCATTTCATTGTAGCTTCTTATGGCTTTCTTTCAACAGTGGTTTTATTTACCGTGGACAGATTCTCCCACCTGAGCTGTGGTAGGAGTTACCAGAGTTACCATGGGCCTCTTGGCTGCTTCTCCGATTAATGCTCTTCTTGCCCTGCCTGTCAGTTTAGGTGGACGGCCATGCCTTGGTAGGTTTGCAGATGTGCCATACTATTTCCATTTTTGGATGATAGATTGAACAGTGCTCCTGAGATGTTCAAAGCTTGGGATATTTTTATATAACCTAACTCTGCTTTAAACTTCTCCACAATGTTATCCCTGACCTGTCTGGTGTGTTTCTTGGCATTCATGGTGGACCTAGGTGGACTCTACTAATTAGGTGACTTCTAAAGGCAATTTGGCCCACTAGATTTTATTTAGGGTTATAGTAAAGGGGGCTGAATATAAATGCATGTCATACTTTTCAGATATTTATTTGAAAACAATTTGAAAACCATTTATCATTTTCCTTCCACTTCACAATTATGTGCCACTTTGTGTTGGTCTATCACATAAAATCACAATAAAATTTACGTTTTTGGTTGTAACATGACAAAATGTAGAAAATTTCAAGGGGTATGAATAAATTTTTTCAAGGCACTGTAAATACAAGCAGCCAATCTCATCAATCAATCTCCTCCTAATCCCACTGTTGTCAGGGTATGCTGGCCACTGCAGAATCAGAGAAGGGTAGGAGCCGCACCATGCAATGAGTGCATGCACCACAATGACATCACAGTGTTAGGCAGAACACCCTTGTATTGGTTTTGCAATACAATGATGTTGGTACGGTATGGCTCCTTCCTTTCTCAGCTTCCTGAGTGGCCAAAATACTCTACTAACAGCAGTGGGATTACAAGTAGATTGATATAGGAGATCTGCTGCTTGTCTTACAAAACTGCATCACTGCAGTTTTGTAAGTGGAGTTTCATAAAATGTAATACATTTGTACATAGTTTGTAACATAGTTTCATAACACTGTAATATTTCTCTTAAATTGTATCTTTTTATATTCTGGGAGGCCCCATTCCTTCCTGATCGATGATGTTGGATGCCTTGTAGTTGTAGATGTTGCTCTTTAGATGATGGGACTACCTGCTAGGCTTAACACCAGCAGTTATTCATTATTGGAGATTGATTGTGCTGTAATTTGTTATTATACAATATGTTTTTAAATCTTTAATTGAATATTTTATTACACACTTTACCTGTTAATACAGTGAATTTTTTAGGCTTTCACCTTCACATTTCTAAACGCTTACTTACATACTCTGTCCAAACAGTGAAAGACAAAGAAGATACTCAGGTGGATTCTGAAGCAAGACCAATGAAGGATGAAACATTTGGGGAATACAGGTAAAAAACATAGGAGAAAGCTTACACTCCAGACAAAGTTTTCTTCAGTCGTGGGTAAAAGAGAAGGGCTATGACATTTTATGAATGTTTTCCTTCCTACTTTGCCACTGTTGGGGAATTGTTCTGTTCTGATTACTATGCCAGGACACTTTGGTAGGAAGGTCATGCCACAGAAAAACCAATGGATATACAGTAAGAAGCAATCATAAGTTTCAAACTACCTGAATCCGCCTAGCTGACTACACCCCTCACATTTTTATAAATGTTTTATTCTGTCTTTTCATGTGACAACATTGAAGAAATTACACTTTGCTACAATGTAAAGTAGTGAGTGAACAGCTTGTATAACAGTGTAAATTTGCTGTCCCCTCAAATTAACACAAAGCCATTAATGTCTACACCTCTGGGAACAAAAGTGAGTACACCTCTAAGTGAAAATGTCCAAATTGGGCATTTTCCTCCCCGGTGTCATGTGACTCGTTAGTGTTACAAGGTCTCAGGTGTGAATGGGGAGAAGGTGTGTTAAATTCATACTGGTCACTGGAAGTTCAAGAATTGTTTCTCTACATCCTAGGCTATAAGTAGATTGCCAAGACTCTGAAACTGAGCTGCAGCATGGTGGCCAAGACCATACAGCGGTTTTACAGGACAGGTTCCACTCAGAACAGGCCTCTCCATGGTCGGCCAAAGAAGTTGAGTGCACATGCTCAGGGTCATATCCAGAGGTTGTCTTTGGGAAATAGATATATGAGTGCAACCAGCATTGCTGCAGAGGTTGAAGGTAGGGGTGGTCAGCCTGTCAGGGCTCAGACCACGCCACACACTGCATCAAATTGCTCTACATGGCTATCATCCCAGAAGGAAGCCTCTTCTAAAGATGACACACAAGAAAGCCTGCAAACAGTTTGCTGAAGACAAGCAGACTAAGGACATAGATTACTGGAACTATGTCCTGTGGTCTGATGAGACCAAGATAAACGTATTTGGTTCCGATGGTGTCAAGCATGTGTGGCGGCAACCGGTAGTGAGGAGTACAAAGACAAGTGTGTCTTGCCTACACTTAAGCCTGGTGGTGGAAGTGTCATGGTCTGTGGTTGCATGAGTGCTGCCGCCACTGGAGAGTTACAGTTCATTGAGGGAACCATGAATGCCAACATGTACTGTAACATACTGAAGCAGAGCATAATCCCCTCCCTTCGGAGACTGGGCCGCAGGGCAGTATTACAACATAACGACCCCAAACATACCTCCAAGATGACCACTGCCTTGCTAAAGAATCTGAGGTTAAAGGTAATGGACTGGCCAAGCATGTCTCCAGACTTAAACCCTATTGGGCATCTGTGGGGCATCTTCAAATGGAAGGTGGAGGAGCGCAAGGTCTCTAACATCCACCAGCTCTGTGATGTCATCATGAAGTGGAAGAGGACTCCAGTGGCAACCTATGAAGCTCTGGTGAACTCCATGCCCAAGAGGGTTAAGGCTGTGCTGGAAAATGATGACCACACAAAATATTGACACTTTGGGCCCAATTTGGACATTTTCACTTGTACTCACTTTTGTTGCCAGCTGTTTAGACATTAATGGCTGTGTGTTGAATTATTTTAAGGGAACAGCACATTTATACTCACTACTATATATTGTAGCATGCAAGTGTCATTTATTCAGTGTTGTCACATGAAAAGATATAATACAATATTTACAAAAATGTGAGGGGTGTACTCACTTTTGTGAAATACTGTATATCTGATCCTTTACAGTGATTCTGTCAAAAAAATCTAGAGTCTGCCATTGCTAGTAACTGCAGTGCCAGGTCATGTGGCCCTATCATTACTTTATTAGAATGTGTCCTGATGCACCTTTCTATTGTGGGTGCAAATGTCAGCAGAGTCTTTATTCACTTTGGCTAAAATCTCTGCTGATGACAGTACCCAGTGCTGCGCTCAACTATTTATCCTGGAAATGAAGCAGCATGGACCTCCTTGTGGCAGACGGATATGATTATGATGAATATAATAGAGCTTTGCCAGTCCTTCAAAACAGAGTTTTCAATTTATATGGGCTGTTGCACACAAGCATTTAAGATCAGTTTAACGAGGAAGTAAATTTCCATCACTAAATTTTACCTTTGGGTAAAATAGGTGCAACGTTCAGGAGATATTTACTGTACATGCACCCAGTGACATCACTGGCACATGCGCTCTGAAGGAATGGCCACCTGTGCCGTTCCTTCAGAGCCCTGTGCCATGGCCGTTATCTTGCATGTAAGAAAAAAGAAACAAAAAAGCCAGCGGTTTACAACCACTCTAAATACCATTTGAACAAAGTAAAAACCTCAAAGTTTGCTTTAGGCCCCTTTCACATGGGAAATCTGTCAGTTTTTCATGTATCCATTAATGGTTGAGAAACGGAGAGCAATGCATTCCTATGGGCCTCCCAGGCCTGTAATGGATTTTTGGGGAGCCCACACGCTAAAAAAAAACAATTGCTTGAGGTCCCCACCAAAATTCATGCCTGACCCACCACCTAACCCCCCCCCCCTCCTTCCTGAGCCATTCCACATGCCCTCAACATGGCAACCGCACCTCCTCACCATGTTGATGAGGACAAGAACCTCTGCTTGGGATGGTTTCATTCAAGTGTCAAACAAATGGCCACTGCCCCCAATATAACTGGCCTTTGCATTAAGGAACAGAAATTAAATTCAAGTGAACCTGTTTTTGTCATGTCTGGGCAAAGCCTGAGTTGCTTTAAAGTAATTTTTAGATCTGTTTGTGACTTGCTTTTATTTATTTGTGTGAGTCGATGTAAATGCAAAGTAAACAGATCTCAAAAACTCAACTAGGCATTTTGATGATCTGGTGAACATTATTATGCAATCATTATTTTTTAGCCAAAGCCGAAAGACCTGCCGATGGCCAGACCAGAAGAGAACCTGTCCTCTTGCCCAGTTGTATGTTACATATTGCCTTTAATCACTTTGAAAATTCTATTGAAAGATGATAAAAATTAACAATGAACATCTGAAGTTTCAGTCAAGTCATTTATCAATGAAATAAAATGAAAAGACAATTTCTAAAAACTGAAACCTTTAAAGAACTCATATGTGTTTTAAATGAAAACATAATATTGTGCTTCCAAAAACAATCAGTATATGATGTGATTTATTTGTCTGTAAGTCTCGGTAATGCCCATATACACTATTCTGTGGTGTGATTGGTATGCTTGTCCTTATGCATTCATTCTCCCCTTTTTTTATCCATGCTGCAAATCAGATCTCTGGAGAGGTAAGCTGCTCTCATGTGGTAAAGTTTCTTTTGAATGTAAGGCAAATAGGGGATGCATTGATGCACTTTGAGTGTTGAGTTATATAGTTATACTGGTGCCCTGTTACTTTTATTATCAAAAGTGACAGCAAAGTCATTGTTTAAAATATAGATCGGCTTATGCCTTTGTGGCATTCCCATCATAAATAGCATAGTTGTTCTTTATTAAAATAAAAATAAAATAAATAGCGGCTACAATTTTCAATGTCCCTCAAATCTACTTTTGAAAAAAAAATCTAGAAGCCTTAGAAATAACAAAAGTCAATGACTGGTTAGATTCAACAACATCTGCCAATTAAAATATCAGGTTGTAAAGAGGACAGGCATCTAGTTGTAGAATTTACAAATAAATATGTGATGTATTTATCAGAAATAAGGTAATTTTAACTAGCTTAATTTTACAATGCACTTTTCCATGTGGTTTCGCCAGATATAAACCACATGTACAGTAAGCAATTTTCTATGTTCCTGATAAGTGACCAACCTGGAGGATGGGGTAAACAGTTCAATCTTTGTATTTGCGGACGATACTAAGCTAAGCAGGGCAATAATTTCTCCGCAGGATGTGGAAACCTTGAAAAAATATCTGAACAAATTAATGGGGTGGGCAACTACTTGGCAAATGAGGTTCAATGTAGAAAAATGTAAAATAATGCATTTGGGTGGCAAAAATATGAATGCAATCTATACACTGGGGGGAGAACCTCTAGGGGAAGCTAGGACTAGGATGAAAAAGAATCTGGGGGTCCTAGTAGATGATAGGCTCAGCAATGGCATGCAATGCCAAGCTGCTGCAAGCAAAGCCAACAGAATATTGGCATGCATTAAAAAGGGGATTAACAAGATAAAACGATAATTCTCCCACTCTACAAGACTCTGGCCGCACCTGGAGTATGCCATCCAGTTCTGGGCTCCAGTCCTCAGGAAGGATGTGCTGGACCTTGGTTATGAGGAAAGATTACGAGCACTGAACTTATTCTCTCTGGGGAAGAGACACTTGAGACAGAATATGATTTCGATGTACAAATACGGTATTGATGACCCCACAATAGGGATAAAACGTTTCCGCGCAAGAGAACTTAAAAAGACATGCGGCCATTCACTAAAATTAGAAGAAAAACCGTTAAACCTTAAACTGCATAGAGGGTTCTTTACTGTAAGAGCCGTAAGGAGTAATTCTCTTTCACAAGCAGTGGTTTCAGCAGGGATCATAGATAATTAAAAAAAATATATTTAGATAGGCACCTAAAAGACCACAATATACAGGTATATACAATGTAATATTGACATAAAAGAACACACACAGATTGGACTTGATGGACTTATGTCTTTTTTCAACCTCACCAACTATGTCACTATGTAATATTATTGAAACAATATTCCTTGTATACATTTTTAAACTTCCATGTGACCCTATCATATTATTATTAGGAGTGCTAGATGATGAAACCCTTACTCTCCAGACTCATCCTTTGGTTGCTTTATATTGCCCGGAAGCAAATTGCACAATACTAGATGTCTACTCGCACCCCAATTAAAAAAACACTGGGTTGACAAAGGGAATTGTGTTTTCATACGTGAAAAGGGAACCTATCAGTATAGGAACGCCTCACAGAAATTCCATTCCATGTGGCAAAATTTGTTGGATACACCAGGTTTAGCTCCACCTCAATTAATACTTAATAGGTCTCTACAAGTTTAAGATCTTGAAAGTGGTTGGGACATTGTTTTTGGTGAGATGACCAGTTATAGTAGTCAGATCTTTGATTGTATACAGTGGTGTGAAAAAGTGTTTGCCCCCTTCCTCATTTCCTGTTCCTTTGCATGTTTGTCACACTTAAGTGTTTCGGAACATCAAACCAATTTAAACAATAGTCAAGGACAACACAAGTAAACACAAAATGCAATTTGTAAATGAAGGTGTTTATTATTAAAGGTGAAAAAAAATCCAAACCATCATGGCCCTGTGTGAAAAAGTGATTGCCCCCTAAACCTAATAACTGGTTGGGCCACCCTTAGCAGCAACAACTGCAACCAAGCGTTTGCGATAACGTGCAATGAGGCTTTTACAGCGTCCTGGAGGAATTTTGGCCCACTCATCTTTGCAGAATTGTCCTAGTTACATTAGAGGGTTTTCGAGCATGAACGGCCTTTTTAAGGTCATACCACAACATCTCAATAGGATTCAGGTCAGGACTTTGGCTAGGCCACTCCAAAGTCTTCATTTTGTTTTTCTTCAGCCATTCGGTGGTGGACTTGCTGGTGTGTTTAGGATCATTGTCCTGCTGCAGAACCCAAGTTCGTTTCAGCTTGAGTACACGAACAGATGGTCGGACATTCTCCTTCAGGATCTCTTGGTAAACAGCAGAATTCATAGTTCCTTTTATCACGGCAAGTCTTCCAGGTCCTGAAGCAGCAAAACAGCCCCAGACCATCACACTACCACCACCATATTTTACTGTTGGTATAATGTTCTTTTTATGAAATGCAGTGTTCCTTCTACGCCAGATATACTTGGACACACACCTTCCAAAGAGTTCCACTTTTGTCTCATCGGTCCACAGAATGTTGTCCCAAAAGTCTTGGGGATCATCAAGATGTGTTGTGGAGAAATTGAGACGAGCTTTGATGTTCTTTTTGCTCAGCAGTGATTTTCTCCTTGGAACTCTGCCATGCAGGCCATTTTTGCCCAGTCTTTTCCTGATGGTGGAGGCATGAACGCTGACCTTAACTGAGGCAAGTGAGGCCTGCAGTTCCTTGGACGTTGTTGTGGGGTCTTTTGTGACCTCTTGGATGAGTCGTCGCTGCGCTCTTGGGGTAATTTTGGGCGGCCGGCCACTCCTGGGAAGGTTCACCACTGTTCCATGTCTTCGCCATTTGTGGATAATGGCTCTCACTGTGGTTCGCTGGATTCCCAAAGCTTTGGAAATGGCTTTATAACCCTTTCCAGACTGATAGATCTCAATTACTTTCTTTCTCAATTGTTCCTGAATTTCTTTGGGTCTCGGCATGATGTGTAGCTTTTAAGGATCTTCTGGTGGACCTTACTGTGTCAAGCAGCTCCTATTTAAGTGATGCCTTGATTGTGAACAGGTGTGGCAATAATCAGGCCTGGGTGTGGCTAGAGAAATTGAACTCAGGTGTGGACAACCACAGTTATAGTATGTTTTAACAAGGGGGGCAATCACTTTTTCACACATGGCCATGATAGTTTGGATTTTTTTTCACCTTTAATAATAAACACCTTCATTTACAAATTGCATTTTGTGTTTACTTGTGTTGTCCTTGACTATTGTTTAAATTGGTTTGATGTTCCGAAACACTTAAGTGTGACAAACATGCAAAGGAACAGGAAATGAGGAAGGGGGCAAACACTTTTTCACACCACTGTACATGTGAATCGTATTGCTATGTATGTGTTTACTGTATGATAGTTTACTGTAGCTCTGCTATGGTTGTAGTGGAGTTTTTTACAAGATAACTTTTATTGCCTTATCAGTCTTGTCAGTCTGTATTTGTCCGTACTTTACCATTTATGCTAGTTCTATGTGTGTTTGAAACCGTGTATTGTTTTCCTGCAGTTTGCTTCTGTATGCACCATTTTTTGTTCTTTAAAAAAAAAAACTTTTTTGATAAAAAAAAAAAAATGTCTTATACTACATAAAAAACATCTGGGCCTTGACACTTTCCAGAAAAGGTAGTTTGAAATTGAAGAGTACTGGAAGTAGGGAGTGGTTTCTTAGTGAGAAATCTGAAGGTATGCTTTCAATTCCCCTTGAAGAGAAAATGCTATGCTATGTAAACATCCCTTGTAATAAAAAAAAGCATGACAGGACCTCTTGAATATGAGATCTGGGGTCAAAAAGACCGCAGATCTCATATTTACACAAAAATGCAATAAAAATGCATTAAAAAAATACAAAACAAAAAAATGGCTCTTTAAAAACTATTGGCGGAAGTGACGTTTTGATGTCGCTTCCGCCCTGCAATGATATGGATGTGGGCCATCTTCCCCTCACTCGTCTCCATGTCAGGCTAGCAAAAGGATCTGATCACCTCTGCTACTGCTAATGCCTCCGGTAAGCGGCGGGGGGCACCGGAGCACGAGGGGAGGGGGGCCCCTCTCCCACCGCGATAAAAGTGATCTAACAGCGAATGTGCCATAGAGACCACTTTTATCTTGAAGCGGACCACCCGCTGAAGAAGAGCATACCAGGGTTATGGTAGCTAGCTGCTGCCATAACAACGATATCCTCTTCAAAGTACAGACGTATAAGGACGGTGGGCGGTCCGGAAGTTATCTACCTGTTCACTAGCTTATATATTCGATGATACATAAAAGTAATTAATAGGGGCGTGGCTAGCTGCGGACTGTGATGGCTGCATAAGAGCGGAGCTCCTCAGCAACGGAATATACAGCGGCACATAACGGCTCTCCCGGAGGCATATACTCACCCCGCCTTGCTGCTGATCACTGGCGGACCGCATGGCTAAGAAATGGAAAGGCGAAAGGAAACCGCAGAGACTGACAGAATACTACCAGTACTGCCAGGATGGAGGTAGGCAAAATGGCGCCAGCTTTACTTTCACGCCGGCCATCAGCACGCGGGACCCTGTCTCTCCTTGGCCACCCGGGATTGAAATGAGGGCTCTCCGAAGAGCGCCAATTCCTGCCCAGATACCTCACAACTGGCCAGTCCAGCCAAAGCAAGGCCAAGGCTGGATGGCCCTGGATGCAGCTCGCTGAGTGGCCATGAGGATGACTCAGGGGAGGACACTAGGGATCTGCCTGATAGCATTGAGAAGTTTCCCACGAACAACCAACCTGTCAGACACTGTTCTTAAAGACATGTTACTCTCCCTACGGAGCATTATACAGGCTGATATGATGACGTGTATGAACAAGTTTCGCACTGACATCCACGAAGTGGAAACTAGAGTTGATCATATTGAATGCAAAATGAGCGAATTCGCTACCACAATTAACAATCTAGTAGACGCCCAGGAGGAGGCTGAGGGGGAGATAGAGGACATACAGGCAAAAATGGCAGACATGGAGGACAGAAGTAGGAGAAACAACATGAAGATCATAAGGCATTCCGGAAACGGTTCAACAGAGCGACTTGCAGTCATTCCCCACTACCGTATTCATAGGCCTCCTACCTGACCTGACACAGTTGGGTGTCACTATAGACAGGATACCCCACCTCCCCAAGCCCTCTTACCTCCCCGATCATACTCCAAGAGATGTCATACTGAGATTGACTTTTTATCTTGTCAAAGAACAACTAATGGCCACTACGCTGAAAAAAGACCTTGTCCCTGCCCAATATCAGCACTTGCAATTCTATGCAGACCTCTCACAGTACACACTGAAAAAGAGGAGAAGTCTAGTAATGATTACCAAAGCGCTCCGAAACCACCAGATATCCTACAAATGGGGATACCCAACCAACCTCACTATCACTAAGGATGGTGCTACTCATGTGGTCCATTCTCTAGAGAAAGGTCTTGCTCTTCTTCGAGACTGGCACATAGTCCCTGACCTGGAAAACAACCCCAACCCTGCAAAGAAGACACAACAACTAGATGCAGGATGGAAAACTGTCACGCCTGACAACACCAAAAAACATGCCTAACCAATGGATTATGCTCGGGATAACACATATTCCATTGCAGCAGGGACTAACCCTCTCTGCCACGAACTTGACCCCCACATATACGTTTGAATAGCACTAGTTGCATTCAAATAGACAGTTGACTGCCTTGGGCCGTTCACTGACAACGAGCCCGAAATGTTCACCAATGTTCAGAAAATACCACTACAGCTTTACCTTGTTCTCTGCTTACAGCGGAGGTTCTGTTGTTTTATTTTGTTCTTTTTGTTTACCGCTCACCACAGTTTGAAATGTCTGCTAATTGGAAACGTAACAGACCATGCTCAACTCTCCTTGCCTACCCCAGCTGATGCCTTGCCACAAAGCACCATCTTCCACAAAGGAATACCCTACGACACTGTCTACTTCTACACCTCGACTACTGTGGAGGATCATCCACATGTGAGTAGCTCACACTCCATCTATCTACATCCTTTCTATCGTCAGGAACACCCCTTACTATCACCTAGCACACAATGCCCATCATGTGCCCCCGAGTACTTAGCAGAGGGGCACTGTCTAGGCACAACCAGACCTGGTAAATGGGAGTGACATTTTTATCTATCAACGCCAAGGGTCTCAATCACCCTGCTAAAAGGAAAGCCCTGTGGACTGAAACCTCTCAATATAATTGTGACATACTATGTGTACAAGAAACCCACTTTTGTGCCAGTGCGCAGCCTAAATGTTCCCACAGAAAATACCCCTTCATATTCACAGCTGATGCAAAGAAAAGGGGTGTACTCACGGCGTTCAGAGACACGGTCTCCCTCCATGTCCATGAGGAAGTAAAAGATCCTAATGGCAGATATCTTATAACCGTGTGTGACATTAATTCCCACACCTATATGATAGTGAATGTCTATGCCCCGAACTCGCACCAGATTACATTCCTTAACAAATTACGGAAAATAATTGAGTCGGTTAAGAGGGGATCTTTAATTCTATGCAGAGACTTTAACCTACCCCCGGATACGGCTATGGACACCACCTCTAAAACGAGACGCACCGCACTTTCGTTACAGGATTTCATCCACAAAAGTGATCTGTATGAGGTATGGCGTTGTTGTTATGCAGGAGAACGAGACTTTACTTTTTTTTCAGCAGCACATCAATCCTACTCTCGCTTTGACCTCTTCCTGGTGGACCGATCCCTTCTGGCGCGGGCCACCAGGACAATGATCAATACTATTACCTGGTCGGATCATGCATCTGTTACCCTAACTATTGCTGACCCACTTGCCCCTGGGCCTAACCCAGTCTGGAGAGCGAATCCATATGTTATTCAGAATCAGGGTTCTAGGGAGCAATTGGAGACTCAGCTCAATGCATATTTTGATGATAATGTGGGTTCTGTATCTAACCATGCTGTATTGTGGAATGCTCACAAGGCATTTATGAGGGGTATATTCATAAAAATAGGAGCGGGGCTGAGGAGGCAGAGGCAACAGAAAATAACAGAGCTTACTGATAGGATTCGCTCCCTAGAAGCACAAAACAAAAAACAACCCTCAATTGCCCTATCCAACTCCATTTCGCTACTTAGACTTGTTCTGAGGCTTAGTCTCCTGGGGGACTTTGAAAGGGCCACCAGGAGATTGAAAATGACACACTATGCTAGTGGTAATAGAGCAGGGAAATTTCTTGTACAACGATTACATGGACATAGATATAAGTCGAGAATCCCATATCTTATTCATCCCATTACCCGAACTAAACACTATCACCCGAATGAAATAGCGAATGCATTCAGAGAGTACTATAGCTCCATATACAACCTAAAAACAGATCACTCCACCCCTCAACCAGAATCGGCCGACATATCTACCTTTCTGACACAACTTGCCCTCCCAAGGCTAACTCCCGATCAACTCCATCAGCTAAATCTACCTTTCACCATGTTGGAAGTAAACAAAGCTATAGACACATTACCATCTAGCAAGTCCCCGGGACCTGATGGCTTCATAGGGGAATATTACAAAACGTTTAGACATATTCTAGCCCCCCATCTACTGCAGGTATTTAATGATGATGTTGCCTCTGCCTCTTTCCCTCCAGAGATGCTTAAAGCGTTAATAGTAACTATACCCAAGCCAGGGAAAGACTCGACCAGCCCGCAAAACTTTCGCCCTATTTCACTACTTAATAACGACGTGAAGCTTTACGCCAAACTGATAGCGATATGTCTAACAGATATTCACCCAGACCAGTCAGGGTTCACGAAGGGTAGGCAAACATCAGACGCCACCAGGCGCTTAATTAACATCATCCACGGTGTCAACATGGGGGGGAACGCCTTCTCTGCTCCTTTCACTGGACGCGGCGAAGGCGTTCGATCATATACATTGGGGGTATTTAGCTAGTACCCGCACTGCGTTTGGCTTTGCTGGCCCTATCTTCTCAGCGATTATGGCCCTTTACATCAGTCCCTCGGCTCAGGTCCTAACGACGGGAACTCTTTCCACTCCATTCAACATTACGAATGGGACTCGCCAGGGCTGCCCTTTATCGCTACTGATTTTTAACCTACTGATGGAGCCCCTGGCGTGTGTCGCATTCGTACTCACCCAAACATCTCGGGAGTTAAATTGAATAATTCCATCCACACCATCAGTCTTTTTGCTGATGATATTATCCCGATGATCACAGATATAGAGAACTCCCTGGCTTCGGTACATCAAACATTACAGTGGTTTAGTAAACTATCATTTTATAAAGTGAATGAATCCAAGTACTATATACTAGGCCTGAATGTACCTTTAGAGATAAGATGGAAGCCGACAACTGAATATCCTTATACCTGGGAAACATCGGGCATAAAGTACCTCGGTATCACTTTGACACCTAATTTAAGTGACCTCTATGGTTCTAACTATGTCCCCTTTCTAGACAAATTACCGACAAAACTGCAAGACCTGGGACGGGTTGAACTCTCATGGACTGGCAGACTGGCGGCTTTCAAAATGACTATACTGCCACAGCTAATTTATTTGTTCAGGACCTTACCAATACCCTTACCCAACACGTTTTTTCTTAAAGCCCATTCTGTCATCAATTGTTATATCTGGCAAGGGAAAAGAGCGAGATGTGCCTACGCTCGTCTGATACCACCCAGAAACACTTTACCAACTGCTATTTTACAAAGTCTGTATGTGCGGTATTCATGTTCACGTAATGTTTAAATCCCAATAAAAATTAATGAAACTAAAAGTAATTAATATACTTCTGCTTCTTGAATATACAGTATGTGAAACTTCTGTGATCTAGTGTTCTGATAAATCAATGAACAAACAAACATATATAGATTAAATTGCAATAGCGAAGTCTGTGATATATCAATACTCCATAGTGCACAATCTTCTTTAATTTCCCCAAAACTATTCCACCACATGCCCAGTATTATACTTGAACAGATTGAAAGCTCACCAGAATTTACTGACCCCTTATGTAGCAGTAGGGTAGGGGCTGCTGAAAGTTGTGGTCCACCTGTCATTCTGCCCAGTCTGGCATTCACTTCCCATTCACCTTGGAGACAATGAACAGTCCATATGCTTGTTTTTGTATTTTTATTGAGGGATTTGAACTTGGATAGGGATGGGAATGCCCAGTAGAATTATTGAACAGTCAATTTGGGACAGAATTATGTACACTTCTTCAAACTCCTTCTGCACAACACTTGCTTGCAGACTATCACTTTCTCTCTCTCCTGTACTACACTTAACTCCAGGCACTTCTAGCACATGGTTAGGCCCAACACCGACTCAGTCAGGCCCTAGAAGTTGCTATTTGTAGGCAGGGACCGCGGGTCCCTTTTTGTGTAGCAAAAATATAAAGTCTTTAGTGCTAGCTGTCCTATGGGGGACTACTGCTCCCAGCAATCCCTCGTCGGACTTCACTATCCATGACATTGCAATCCTCACTGGCTCCACACCCAGCTCTATCTGTTGCCTCTCATTCCTCTCTGGCATGCCTCTCCAGTACTCCCAATAGCACGTCACTCACCAGCCCTCCTGGCTGTGCACACACCAGTGGTTACCTCCTGAAGACTTGCCAGGCAGCACTAGCTCCTGCTTTCCTCTCTGACTCCTCTCTGTGCCTCCTGTCCAGATCCTTCATGCAGGCTTGAAGGGATCCTTCCTGCACCAAAGTCCCAGGCCAAAGGTCACTGTCCGACAGCCTAGCATTCTCAGTTTTTCCAACCCATGTGTCCTCCCCAGCTTGGATGACTCTAGGTATTTAAGGAGGCCTGCCCCCTGACAATCCAAGTTGGGGATTGGTTGGGGCTCCTCAAAGGCAGTTCCATCTCTCTTCCTCTCCTCTCTTCTAGAATCCTCTAAAAGCCAGAGGGAGGTAACCTGGAAGTGATGCTATGTGTGAGTCCCCAGCCTACTCTGAGCCACTCCCAGCCCACACAGATCAAAACAAGGTCTGCCTAACTTTACATGCACTCACCAAAAAAACTCACTTCTAGCACCTACCTAAGTAGAGGGTGCTACATTTATAACAAAAAAATGTTCATGTAGTGCTTTTCCCCAAAAGCATCAGCTAACCAGGATGACCAATATGCCTTTTCTCCCTGGTCAGAATGGATTCTATATCAAGTTCCCTTTTGACTCCTTCTCCACTTTTCTTAGTCCTTTGCTCACAATCGTCAATTAAAAAGAGAAAAACCTCTCCATAGTACATAATACCTCTCAGAAGCATTAAAGCTATATATAGCTTTATAGTATCATGCTCACATTTCATCATTAAAAACTCATCATATATTAAAACCCTTAAACGGCTCACCAAATGTCTCATATTTTTCAAGTCATACAAGTATTTCTCAGATCTGCATATTTAAAATATTTTCCCATATAACCTCAAATCATATAATATTATTCAAACAATATAATGTTCTCACATGTAACCTCAAATTCTGCCGCCCACTGTGGGAAAAAGTTCCCCAACCTCCCACAGAATACAGCAAGGCATACCAAAATGATCACCTGTTGTATCACGCTCACGTGATAATTTACTTTTTTGGGGTTGTATTCGATATGTGCAAAGAGAGTTCACACAAATACTTAAAAATATAACATTTATTAAAGGTAATGACATACAGATAAAGATAAAGAAAATATAACAAGATTACTTAACTAAAGCTGCTCTTCCCACCATGGGTCCCTCCTATAATGGCATGACACACAGGTGACCACAAAACGAATCCATAACACAACTCTGGCATGAGACTAAATGTTCTAAGTGACTTGAGTATAAGGAGTGTAAGGAATAGACCACCGTCGGCCATGTCCCCTTGTAAGCAACAATAAGACCTCTTAAGGACTTAGTTAACAATCACACATTCCTATCACATAAGCTAACTAAAGAAACCATCCTTGGAGGCTTAGAATTCATTAGTGAGCCACATTTTAAAATAAGGAAATATGTAATATGCAATCGCTCCACCCCTAGCTCACAAATATCATACAGTAATGCCTCTAACTAGGCAGCATATCCGCATCAGCAAAGCACCTGATAACTGTAAACAAAAATAATAATGTAAACCTCCCCCCCAGTTTACCTTAATGGAAAAGGGGATCAAAAGTGTATCTAAACTGAAGTGTAGCTACCTACTTTCCCTGTCTGATTTACCTACTCAAAAAATCTAATTTGGGGTTGAAAAAATATATAAATATCCAAAGTTCAAAAAATATAATAAAAACTATATTGGACTAATAAAATAACACCAAGCTTTTCCTGTTGAAAACACAGGAGCAGGTATGAACATAAAACTTTCCTTTCCAAGAGTTTAAAAGTGTAGAAGCTTGTCAAAGTGCTCCATACCTGGTGATGGACAGTAGAGTATTAGACATTCGATGATCAGATCACAGTTGCAGCACAGCACAGCTGCATTTTTTGTTTTTGTTACAAAACTTTGTAATTAAGTAAGTTTTCTCCTTCACTGATGGGCACTGATGGGGCTGCACTGATGGTCACTGATAAGGTGGCACTGATGGGCACTGATAAGGTGGCACTGATGGGCACTAATATGCGGCACTGATAGGTGGCACTGATATGCAGCACTGATGGATACATATAGGTGGCTCTGATGGGCAATTTTGATGAGGCAGTTTTGATTGGGGCAATAGGATGGATCAATTTTGATGGGGGCCCATTTGATGGAAGCCGTTTTGATGGTGGCAATATGATGGGGCCATTTTGATGGGGGCAGTTTTGAAGGGGGCAATTTTGATGGAGCAATTTCGATAGGGCAGTTTTTATGGTGGCAAAATAATGAGGCAGTTTTGATGGTGGCAAAATAATGAAGCAGTTTTGATGGTGGCAATATGATGGGGCAGTTTTGACGGGGGCAGTATGATGGGGCAGTTTTGGTGCTATTCAGCATTCCCACGCATTTTCTCCAGGAAATGCATTTTCTAGTTAGTGGGAATGCTTTAGCAGTCCCAGTATTGTTATTCGTTTTTTTATTTATTAATCATCATCTTTTTATTATTATTCCGTAAGTTTTTTGGCTCTGCGTAACTTCTGCATACTTTCAGCTATTAAAGCCATTCAACTTTTAAAACATTCAGCTCTTTCAGCTGATGTGTGCTCTCCTTCAACTTTTGTTTACTATTTATACTTTTTAAAATATTAAGCTTCTTAACACTTTTTTCAACATTGAAGTCAATGAGAGCATGCTTAAATCCATAAAATCTTCTTCCGCTGCCAAAAGTTTCAGCTCCTTCATACTTTCACCTACAGACGTCAAACAAACTAAAATGTTCACAACATATTCAGCTATCTGGCTATATCTTTTCAGTTTTATATCTTTTACAGTTTTTGTGAAAAAGCTGTTTAAGTTTAGTGATCATTTCATAAAATTCCATTAAATTTAGGGCATCCAGGCTTTTGTTTTTGTTTCCATGGTTACCAACACTTCTTATACACAGTGATGGATGGTGGGGGAGAGCACAGATACACCATGTACTGATTTATAATAGAGGAATATGATGGGCAGTTTTGATGGGGGCAATATGATGGGGCAGTTTTGATGCTATTCAGCATTCCCACACATTTTCTCCAGGAAATGCATTTTCTAGTTCATAATTGGTCTTGCTAAGATTATGCGTTCTGCCTCTCTGTTAAAAGGTGGTGGTGGTAGCTAAAGGGGTAATTGTTTAATAGACGTAGCCCAGTGACAATCGCTCCCAGGTTGCTGGCAGATTGTGATCCCACAAGCTGGAGAAATCATTGTGCAGGGAGCAACTGAGAGCGGCATTGTTACGCAAGTGACAGCGCAGTGTGATTTTGGCCAGTCCTTTGTCATGAGTAGGGATGAGCCGAACACCCCCCCCCCGGTTCAGTTCGCACCAGAACTTTCGAACGGACCGAACTTTAGAACCCCATTGAAGTTTATGGGAATCAAACGTTTGAAATAAAAAGTGCTAATTTTAATGGCTAATATGCAAGATATTGTCCTAAAAAGGGTTTGGGGACCTGGCTCCTGCCCCAGTGGACATGGGTCAATGCCTAAAATGTTTTTAAAAACGGCCATTTTTTCGGGAGCACTGATTTTAATGATGATTAAAGTGAAAAAAAGTGAAATATTCCTTTAAATATCATGCCTGGGGGGTGTCTGTAGTATGCCTGTAAAGTGGCACGTGTTTCCCGTGTTTAGAACAGTCCCTGCACAAAATGACATTTAACAGAAAAAAAGTCATTTAAAACTGCTTGCGGTTTTAATGTAATATCTGGTTCCGGCAATATGGATGAAAATCATTGAGAAAAATGGCATAGGTAGTCCCCCCTGCCCATTACCAGCCCCTTTGGGTCTTGTGCGGATATTAAGGGGAACCTCGTACCCATATTAAAAAAAGGAAAGGGATGGGGCCCCCAGACCCTATATACTCAGAACAGGAGTATACAGGCGGTGCAAACAAGACAGGGACTGTGTAGGTTTGTTATGTTAAGTAGAATCTGTTTGTAATTTTGAACTGGTACATTTTAAAAGTGTAGCTCCAGTCAAAAAATATTTTTAAGCTTTTTGGAAAACATAGGGAAGAGTTATCACCCCTGTATAATTTGTTTTGCCGTCCGTCTTTTTTCATCTCACTTCCTGTTGTCTCCTTCCGTTTGGAAGTAGGAGACGTTTGTAAGTTGTATGTTTGAAAGTAGGGGCCTGCCCTATATGCTCTGCAGAAATTTTTGCCTAAGGTGTTGGCGCTTCCACAACACTGTAAGCCCTCAAAGTGACTCTTGGTAGGCGCTGGAGAGCCCTGCTGTGAACAATTATATCAAGAATTGTAATTACATGCTATTTTTGAACAGTGGTAGAAAAATAGGGCCTTTGGTGGTTGTGGTGGTGGTAGTGGTGCTGGTGCCACAACACTGTAAGTCCTCACAGTTACTCTCGGTGGGCACAGGAACGGGCCCTGCTGTGAAATATTATATCAAGAATTGTAATTACATGCCCCTGTTAAACGGGCTGAAAAATTGGGCCTTAGGCACTGCTTGCTGGTGCCACAACACTGCAACCTCTCCCAGATACTCTAGTTGGAGTGCAGGAGTCAGCCCTGCTGCAAAGCGTTGCCTTAAAAATTGTAATTACACGCCCCTGTTAAACAGGGGCTGAAAATTGGGCCTTAGGCATTGGTGCTGGTGCCACGACACTGCAACCTCTCCCATATACTCGATTTGTAGTGCAGGAATGAGCCCTGCTGCAAAGCATTGCATCAAAATATGTAAATACACGCCCCTGTTAAACAGGGGCTGAAAAATTGGGCCTTAGGCACTGGTGCTGGTGCCACGACACTGCAACCTCTCCCATATACTCTAGTTGGAGTGCAGGAATGAGCCCTGCTGCAAAGCATTGCATCAAAAATTGTAATTACATGCCCCTGTTAAACATTGAAAAATTGAGCTGGTGGCATCACCCAGAACCAAAAATGTTCTTCCAAGATATCAGCCGAGGAGGAAGAGGATTGACAGTCAACATAACAGGACAGTCACTCAGCATAGGCAGTATTGAAGGGATGTGATATTTCAAAAAAAATTATTCCATTACATAAGCTTCAGGTGCTTGGTAGCTGGTGGTGATCCAAGACTGATTCATCTTTATGAAGGTCAGTGGATCAACCGAGTCGGTGGACAGGCGCACCCTGTGATTGGTTACAAAGCCACCAGCAGCACTGAAGGTGCGTTCCGAAAGAACGCTGAATGCAGGACAGGCCAGTAGCTCAATTGCATACTGTGCAAGATCTGGCCAGTGATCCATCCTCAAGACCCAGTAAGCCAGAGGATTTTCGATGGGAAAGGTGTCCAAGTCTGACCTTACCCCTAGGTATTCCTGCACCATGTAAATCAGACACTGGCGATGGTTGCTGGAACCGATCATACCTTGGGGCTGTGGACTAAAAAATTGTCTGAACGCATCGATCAGACGGTCACCTTCTCCACCGCTCCTTCTGACCGATGTCTCAGCAACACGTTGTCCAGGACCAGAGGATTTTCGATGGGAAAGGTGTCCAAGTCTGACCTTACCCCTAGGTATTCCTGCACCATGTAAATCAGACACTGGCGATGGTTGCTGGAACCGATCATACCTTGGGGCTGTGGACTAAAAAATTGTCTGAACGCATCGATCAGACGGTCACCTTCTCCACCGCTCCTTCTGACTGATGTCTCAGCAACACGTTGTCCAGGACCAGGAGTTTGTAACCACCCAGTCTCTGGGAATGTGTTGCACAGACCTTTCTACGAGGCCTCCCAGAGATGTCTCATCCTCTTCTCCCTCTGCAATGGCAAGATAAGGTTGGCAACCTTACCCTTGTACCGTGGATCAAGGAGAGTGGCCAGCCAGTAATGGTCCCTCTCCTTAATCTGAAGAATATGAGGATTCTTCCGCAGGCTTTGCAGGATCAGGGAGGCCATGTAGCATAGGTTAGCTGAGGCATTCGGTCTGGAGTCCTCTGGGTCACTAAGGACAACATGATCAGCAGCCACCTCCTCCCAGCCACGTAGAAGTCCATGGGTTTCTTGGGACTGTAAATCATCCCTAAAAGACTGCTGATGCTGAGTGCCAGGCTCCACCTCCATGCTGACACAATCCTCCTGCTCCTCCTCATCCTCTTCCTGTGTGATGGGTGGGACAGCAGGAACACTGTCTGAATAAAGGGGGCCTTGAGAGGCAAGGAAGTCCTCCTCTTCCTGCCTCTGTTCACCTCAAGTGCCCTGTCCATTATTCCATTCAGCGTATGCTCCAAGAGGTGAACAAGAGGTACAGTGTCACTGATGCATGCATCCCTAATCATGCCCCACTGGCGTGGTGAGAAAAAACAGCTCCCCTGACCCTGTCCTGGTGCCGTAGTCACACAGGTACTCATTGATGGCCCTCTGCTGTGTGTGCAGCCACTGCAGCATGGCCAGCGTTGAGTTTCATCTGGCGGGCATGTCACATATAAGGCGGTTCTTGGGCAGGTTCAACTCCTTTTGGAGCTCAGCCAGCCGAGCACTGGCAAAAAAGGGGAAAACACTGCGCTACTGTAATAAAACTAGCAGCTAACAATCAAACAAAGTTATTATAAATGTGAAACAAAAAATGTAGCACAAAAACCTCAAAACAGTTTTTAAGTGAATATAAACAACCTGTGCTAAAAGAAACACGGTCTCACACTTACTGTGAGATAAACGTGAACACCATTGTGTAAAATGTGCAATGCCCAATGCACTATAAATACAATTGTTAATGAGTAATATAGTAACAATGGGATTACATAACATGAATTCTGGAAAATAAACTATTATCAGTTCATCAGTCTATAAAGGAGTCCTCTTATAACAAACAAGAGTGGCCAATCTTCTCATATAGACCATGGGCCAGGGTGGCTACAGGACCAGCGGCAACAATCTGTTTGTCTGTAGTGGTATCTGACGACACAACACTCGATAAATGTAAGGTAGGTACTCTTACCAGAAATGTTGGACCCGCATGCCCTACGACAGTGGGTCTAAAGCGTTTGTAATCCCAGAGGATTGTATTCCAGCTTTTGATGAGATAGGTCGTAGTACATAATCCTCTTATGGGGGTCCTCGGTCCCGGGTGGGGGTTGGTATTCCCGGTAGTTGCCAACCAATATTTTCCCACTCAAGGGCGATGATATTTTGGGAACCCAATGTATCCAGACTCCACTTTCAAATAAGGGCTCATGCGGATGGCATATAAAACAGAAAAAGAAAGAAAAAAAGAGGGGCTCCGGATAGTGTAGGTAAAAAAAAAGATAGGTTTTATTAAAAAATATACATATTGTATAAAATATAAAAAGTGATCACAAAAAAAGAGAATTAATAAGAAAAAAGCAAAGTGGGGTGCAAGTAATGCTGTCCGACGCGTTTTGACACAAGCGGTCATCAACAGGGGCATACTGTGTCCCCCCACATTGCTGCTCTATAAATGCACTACTCTAAACTTAATCCGCCCATAAAAGTGGTGGAACAGGAAATTGGACTAAATTGAATGCTAATATATTCGGCACATACATAGGACAACCCCTTTATAAATACAAGTATTATGGCGCTCGTAAAAACACCCACCCGCCTATCACTATTTTTCAAGAAATGAAAAACACTTAATAAACACAATATTTAAAAAACAATATTTAAAAAACATTTAAAAGGCATAATAATAATGCTGCAAGTAATAATGCTATAGGTGCAATCAGCACAAGAGGGGGAATGGAAAGGGACGGGGGGAATGGGAGTGAAAGGGGCGGAAGTAAGGAGAGGACCCCTTCCTTAACTAAGTCTAAAATCCGACAGGGAAGGGGTTAATCACTCTCAGGGGGGTAAAAGTACAGTCCAAACACGGCAGCCATCCAGTGGAAACTGAAACAGGTTCCCAATTAGTACTGTAAAGATAAGAGAGAGAGGCGCCTCTGAGTGTAGACTGTAAAATTCTTATTTAATGCACAGGTGGTTAAAAACACTCACATTAAGTGGTACATTAACAGGCAAAGTAAAAGATGTACCACTTAACCACTTCCCACCCGGCCAATGTATATATACGGCGGGTGGGAGCCGCCTGCTCCTGATAGGACGTTCAGGAACGTCATTCAGGAGCAGCGGGATCGCGCGCGCGCGCGCCCACGCAGCGGCGCGATCCCGATGTGCTCGTGTCACCCGGACACGGCACATCTCAGATCGGCAGGAGGGCTCTGTGATTGGCCCTCCTGATCACATGACGGCCGTGTCCAATCACGGCCGTCATGTGATGTAAACAAACAGCCGGTTGCTAGGCAATCGGCTCTCCTCTCCTCACACGGAAGTCACCGCTGAGAAGAGGAGAGCAGAACGCTGCAGCCGGCTGATGATCAGTGAGTATGGGCTGCTTTTCACAGCTTTTTACTCACTGATCATCAGTGTAGTGTAAACACACAACACACCACACAGTGAAAACACAGTCCCCACATATGTCCCCAAAACACACATGTCCCCAAAACATACATGTCCCCAAATAATAAAAACACATGTCCCTAATAATAAAAACATGTCCCCCACATATGTCCCACTAAAATCACATGTCCCAATGATTATCTGCACACATATGTACGTGATCACCTGCACACATATGTACATGATCATTTGCGTACATATGTCCGTGATCACACAAACCAATTATTATACACTTAACGGAATTTTTTTTACCAAAAACATGTAGCAGAATACATTTTGGCTTAAATTTATGACAAAATTTGATTTTATTGGATTTCTTTTCAAATAGAAAAAAGAAAATATTGTTTTTTTCCCAAATTTCCGCTTTTTTTGCGCTTATATCGCAAAAAAAAAAAAACGGAGTCGTGAATAAATAACACCAAAATAAAGCTCTATTTGTGCGAACAAAATAACAATTTCATTTGGGTACAGTGTAGCATGACCGCGCAATTGTCACTGAAAGCGCTAGAGCGCTGAAAGCTGAAAATTGGGCTGGGAAGGAAGGGGGTGAAAGTGCCCTGTATTGAAGTGGTTAACAATGTAAAGATTCTAAACCAGAGGGAGACCCTCGATGTGTCATCTGTATCCCTTGTGCTGTCGGCATGTGTCCGCTCCTGGGGGCTGTATTAGATGTGCAGAGCCAGCCGATGTAGAGCAGTGAGCGTTAGTCGGAGGCGTGGAAGGCAACGGGAGATGACTATAAAGACCACATGTCCATGTCCACAACAGGCCATCATCCAGCACAGTCAATCGCCCAATCTCAATATAAGCAAAAATCACAAAAGAGGCCAGAATGACACTAAACACATGACCGAAAAAATATAAACACTTGAGCTCATACCGTCTATCGATTGTGTCCCCAACTTTGAAATGTGTTTGAAAATGCACTTCCGGGGTGACTCTACTGTGTATTATAACAGATTATGATGTTGAACAAATATAGACCTAATATAATACAGAAACCTTGAGTAAATCTATCATGGTATTCCACTGAAATAAAGATAAAAATCATAATACAAAAAGCTATATTATGGTGCATTTTATAATTGAAAGTCTCACATCCCCCACATACGTCACATGATCGCCAAGGACTCGGAGACCACGCAACCTAAGGGGGAGGGGAAATGCACGCATCAGCCGTAACCATGGTGATGTGACAACAACTTCCTATATTACAAATCTCATAGTCTCCGAGCATTAGCCACTCTGATAAACCAGCACACGCTCACCACGGAGCTGTGCCAGAAACACTGGGGGCTGCCTCAGAGATCAAACGGTCTCTGACTGTGCAGAGGGCTCATCGTACTACACAGAGTCCGCGGTCCAGACGAGGGGGGGAGGGGAAGAGGCTCGGCACCATACACGGCCAAGGTGAGCCACACCTCCTCCATCCCCCCAGACTTAACGCAGGCATCATGTGACACGAGACGTTCCCCCACTGCGCGGCCGAGATGAGACACCACCCCTCCACCCTCCTGAACGTCACACGGACATCATGTGACACGGGACGTTCCTCCTTGCCCTGTATTGCGTGCCACATAGACGCCATACGGAGCAAGCCACACTAGCCACCACAACGCAACACAATGCATAGGGGAAGGGGCAAAGGAAAAAAAGGAGGAAATCCAATAGGAGAGGGCGTGGTCGGGCCGGAACACAGGATGGTGTCCCCAGTATATAAACATAGCTCATGTGGATGTTCCGTGACAACACGGCAATTCCCCATGGGCAGAAAAAAAGAAGCACTGGCATTAAATGATCGGCGGAAATGCACACAGACTTCCTGGCCTGCTTCAGGACATCCTGTAAGCCCAGGTACCTGCCAAAAACCACCAGGTTAAGGACGTGAGCCACACAGGGCACATGGGTCAGTTGTCCCTGTCGGAGGGTGGAGAGGAGGTTGGTGCCATTGTCGCAAACCACCAATCCTGGCTTAAGCTGGTGTGGTGTCAACCACCTCTCGGCCTGCCTCTGCAGAGCTGACAAAATATCTGCCCCAGTGTGGCTCCTGTCCCCCAAACAAACCAGTGCAAGCATGGCATAGCATCGTTTTGCCTGCGTACTTGCATAGCCCCTTGAACGCCTACGGAGCACCACTGGTTCTGGGGAGAGAGCACTGGAAGAGGCCATGGAGGAAGAAGAAGAGGAGGGGGTGGAGGAGAGAGGTGTATCACAACCAGTAGTAGCATTTTGGAGGCGTGGTGGCGGAACAACCTCCAACACTACTGCACCTTGTCCTGCATCCTTCCCAGCTGCCAGAAGAGTGACCCAATGGGCCGTGAAAGACAGGTAACATCCCTGTCCATGCCTGCTGGACCATGAGTCAGCAGTAATATGCACCTTACCGCTGACCACCCTGTCCAGCAAGGCAAGGACATTGCCTTCCACATGCCGGTAGAGAGCCGGAATCGCCTTCCGTGAAAAAAAGGGGCATTTGGGGATCTGCCACTGAGGAACCACACATTGCACAAAATCACGGAAGGGGGCCGAGTCTACCAACTGAAAAGGCAGCAGTTCAACTGCTAGCAATTTAGCCAAGCTAGCATTCAACCGCTGGGCATGTGGATGGCTGGGAGTGAACTTCTTTCTACAGTCCAGCAGCTGGGGCAGGGAAATTTGCCTGCTACAAACGGATGTGGGTGTACTGCTAGCAGAGTGCCCGCAAGCACTTGGCAGTGACACACCTAATTCTACACCTTCATTCCTCTCAGCGCAGGTTTCAGAGAGGACTGAAGGTCTAGTGGGGTTGGAGATCCCAGCTGATGAGGAGCAGGGAGAGGTCCGCTTTGTTCTTTGGTGTGGGTCTTTGAGATAAGCTTGCCAACGAGCTGCATGGCAGGTCAACATATGTCTGGTCAAGCATGTGGTGCCCAAGCGGCTGATGTTTTGGCCACACGAGTTACGCTTGAGACATATGTTGTAAATAACAACGGTGCGATCTGGTGCACTCGTCTCAAAAAAGCCCCACACCAAAGAACTTTTAGAATAACGCACAGAGGCAGCGCCCTGCACAGGCAGAGCTCTGCGGTGTGATTCAGTCGGTTTGCTGCCCCTAAGCTGGCCCCCGGAGGGCATCCTGCCTCGTTGGAGATGTGCCTCCTCCTCTCTCCTACCAGGCACCCATGTGGAGTCAGTGCCCTCATCATCCCCTCCCTCTTCATCGTTGGAGCAAACCTGGCAGTATGCTGCAGCTTGTGGAACATGACTGCTAGATTGCTGTCCTTCTTGAGCATCCCCTCTCTCTGCGCTCACACTACTGCCTTCCTCTAGCTGAGTATCATCATCAGAGCCTACAAAACACTGGGCATCCTCCTGGAGCATGTATCCAACACTGTGATCAAACAGTTCGGGGGACTCCTCAGGAGGACGTGGTAGGTCTAGGGAAGGAGTCACTGATGATGACATTGAGACGAGGGAAGAGAATGCGTTGGCAGCTGCATTGCTAGTACCCTGAGCCTGGGTGAGAGAGGATGAGGAGGATGAAGAGGGCTTGGTCATCCACTCTACCAAGTCTTCGCCATGATGCGGCTCAACGCGTCCAGCTGCCGAAAATAAGGACAAGCATGTCCCATGGCCACGTGCTGATGATGATGATGCACAGCGTCCACGACCAGCACTGTTGTCTCTAGACACAGAGCCTGCTTGCCCACTTTTATTGGCTCGTGTCTGTCTGCCTCTCCTTGTTGGCCTTCCAGACATGGTAATGGCCTGCAGGGAGATGGGAAAACCAGCAATTGGGTAGTGTATATTGTGCTGGAGGCACAAAACACCCACTAACTCCTGCAGATGCCTTTATTATAGAACACTAGCAATAAAGGGTAGATATAGGTGTATACTGTGCTGTGCAGGAGGCACATAACCCCCACTAACTCCTGCAGATGCCTTTATTATAGAACACCAGCAATAAAGGGTAGATATAGGTGTATACTGTGCTGTGCTGGAGGCACACAACACCCACTAACTCCTGCAGATACCTTTATTATAGAACACCAGCAATAAAGGGTAGATATAGGTGTATACTGCGCTGTGCTGGAGGCACACAACACCCACTAACTCCTACAGACGCCTTTATTATAGAACACCAGCAATAAAGGGTAGATATATGTGTATACTGTGCTGTGCTGGAGGACATCCTATTACGGCCTCCCGGAAATTGAGGCCCGCACTGTAGCCATCATTCCGCTATTGCCTGGACCTCAAGTGGTTAAACAAACATACAGCAACAGCTCCTTCCTATCTCTGCTTTCTGTTCTATCTTTTTTACTTTCAAACATGCCTGGGTTATCATAATTTAAGATGACCAAAAATTACCTGTTTGCTGATTGTGCATTAAGAGGAATTGATGTTGGTAGCAAAAATCATGAAGGGGCATGAACTGTATAGCAAAAGTATAAATATACATATAAATATAAATGTAAAACAATGAGTCCAAAGACAAGTGCATCCCTGGAAGAAGTTCTTTTGTAACGAAACCTGTCATTGCATTTGGATTGAACCAACGTCCTTGTCTTTGGACCGAGGAAGATTGTACCCATGTAATGGCATGTTATGCGTTACTTAAATAAAGGCGTTAATCTTTATATTAGCACATCCTACTGGACATCTTGCTTCGGGACAGGGGGAGTACCACTCAGAGGTGACTGCTGGATGATTCCTCTTGTTCTTTGATGTGGAACAGCAAATGTCGATGGAACATATAAGATACACAAGCCTTATTTGACCCTCTGTAATAGGTGGTCAACATGCTCTGGTAAGAGTACAGCCTTTATTATGGTGGTGGTTATCACAAGGTGGAGGAATTGAATGAACAATCATCTGCGCACTTTTTATCAAAGTAGAGGAATTACACTGATGTCAGTTGGAAGACACATGGACTCATTGTTTTACATTTATATGTATATTTATAGTTATACTTTTGTTTAGCGCAACCAACACTTTTGCTATACATAAATTTTTTATGTGCTCATATCTCACGTCAGTGGTGCTGCTATACACAAGTTAAATACGTATACACAAGTACAGTTTACTTTCATCTTCACATGATACATGACCTACAGGAGTATGATATTCTGGCAGACCAGAACCTGGGGGAACCTGAAACCAAAGGGGTTCACGCTACTTTAGAGCCCAATTGTTCAGAAACTACCTCGCAGGATGGGCAAGGAGAGACTGATGCTGAAGTATCACTGAATGTCGCCTCCAAGCCACAGCATGAGTAGACCAGCCCCAGAGTGCTTGAAACCCGCATAGACTCTCCGCAGGTCCTACAATGCATCATGGAGAAGGATACTCTAGCATACCTGCAGTTTCTTGAGCGCCAGGCTGAGAGAGGCTGCAGAATGCTGGGCTGTGGCTGAGAGAGAGGCTGCAGAATCAGACTGGCATAGGTACAAGGCAACTTGTTGTACCCAGTCAATTCAGGGGAGAGTTGCTAAACATGGCTCATAAGATTTCTACCAGAGCACTTGGGGATCACTTAGACCCGGGGGTGGTTGATATATCATTTTTTTGGCCTACCATGCTCGCTGACATAGCTGACTACTGTCAGTCCTGTGTTACCTGCCAGTGAGTTGACAATGTAGGAGTTGCAGACTGGGTTCCGCTACAACCTTTGCCTGTTATTGACGAACCTTTTAAGAGGGTGGCAGTGGATATTGTTGGGCCTCTAGCCACCCCTAGCAGTTCAGGTAAACGTTATATTCTGACAGTTGTCCCCTATGCCATGCGTTATCCAGAAGCTGTGGCTCTCTCCTCCCTCCCGGCAGACAAGGTCGCAAATGCTCTTCTGGGAATCTTCACAAGAGTGGGATTTCTGGCCAAGCTTATTAGCGATCAAGGCCCCCAGTTTGTGTCCGACTTAATGGAAGCTCTCTGTCAGAAAATACAGATAAAACATATCATGACCAGTCCTTATCATCCACAAACAGCTTGTGTGAGCGTTTCAATGGCACCTTGTCAGAAACCATGAATCAGACTGAGACAGAAGTACAATTAAATCACACTTGTTTATTAAATAAAAATGAAATGGTAAATAGAGTAAGCATAGTCAAAGCATAGCCAGAGTCCAGTAACCAAATGTAGTAGTCAGCCAGTCCAGAGTTCAATAACCAGATTGGGTAATCAGCCAGGCCAGAAGTCAGGGATCCAAGTGGAGCAACAGCAAGTAGGATAAGGAGCCAGAAGGGATGTCAGCAAACCAGTCTTTAAACAGAACCGCAGGAGATGGTTTCTTGTGATGTGACCAAGATGAAGGCAGAGATGATGTGAGCTGGACAGCTTTTAGTAGGCAGGTCAGAGGAGCAGGATCAGGGACAGCTGGGTAACTGTGGAGAGAGAATGAGAGCTGGCAATTAGGCGACAGCTGAGCAGCCAGCCCAGAGAAGGAAGGGCTAAGCCAGCCCTGACAGTACCCCCTCCTCAATGGCCCCTCTCCCTCGGAGGGCCACCGGGCTTGAGGGGAAAACATCTATGGAACTCATGGAGGAGGACAGGGGCATGTACATCCGAGGATGAAACCCAGCAGCGTTCCTCTGGACCATACCCCTTCCAATGCACCAGGTACTGTATGCACCCACGGAACCTATGGGAGTCAACAATGGATTGTACCTCATACTCCTCATGGTTCTCAACCTGAATAGGGTGAGGACATGTCACTGAGGTGGTAAATCGGTTACAGACCAACGGTTTCAATAAGGAGACATGAAACACTTTTCAGATGCGCATACTAGAAGGAAGGTCCAACGCGTAAGCCACTGGGTTAATACTGCGAAGGATATGGAAAGGCCCAATAAACCGAGGTGCAAACTTCAGTGAGGGAACACGAAGCCGGATGTTGCGAGATGACAGTCAGACCCTGTCCCCAACCTGGTAGGAAGGCGCAGGCCGGCGTCTGCGGTCAACATGGAGTCTGTACCTATCATTAGCATGATACAAAGCCTCCTGTACTTGTACACAAGTGGAACAAAGACCACAGAGATTCTCCTCTAACGCAGGAATACTCTGCGGAACAAACGAGTCAGGCAACATGGAAGTATGGAAACTGTAATTCGCCATAAATGGAGACAATCTGGAGGCAGAATTCAAGGCACTGTTGTGAGCAAACTCTGCCCATGGTAATAGGTCTGACAAGTTGTTATGGTGGTCAGAAATATAGCAATGTAGGAATTGCTCCAAGGACTGATTGGCTCGCTTTGCGGCCCCATTAGACTACGGGTGATAGGCAGAAGAGAATGCAAGCTGGATTCCCAACTGTGCACAACAGACTTGCCAAAACCGGGAGGAAAAACTGACTGCCCCTGTCCAAGACAATCACCTTGGGTAGCCCATGTAAGCGAAAGATCTCCCGAGCAAAAATTGAAGCCAGTTCCTTAGAAGTAGGCAACTTCTTAAGTGGAATACAATGACACATCTTTGAGCCCTGGTCAACCACCATAAGGATAACAGTGTTACCTTGGAAGTTGGGCAACTCCACAATGAAATCCATAGACAGGTGAGTCCAGGGCCTCTCACCATTGGGTATGGGTTGTAGGAGACCCAATGGAAGTTGTCGTGAAGTCTTTGAGCACACACGGAACAGGCGGCTACGAAGGCAGTAACATCAGCCCATAGACTAGGCCACCAGAATTGTTGGGAAATGGCCCAAATGAGTTGATTCTTCCCAAGATGGCCAGCTGCCTTGGGAAAATAGTAAGTCTGGAGCACAGCAGTACGGAGACTCTCTGGGACAAAGCAGCATTCACAAGGTTTCACAGGAGGAGCATGGAACTGAGCAGCAAGAATTTTGTCACCCAAAGGAGAAGTAAGACTGGTGTGAACCGTAGCCAAGATACGATCAGGAGGAATCATAGGAACTGACTCCGACTTGGAAGTGAAGGAAAATTGTCATCACAAGGCATCAGCCCTTACATTCTTAGTACCGGATAAGAATGAGACAATATAATTAAAGCTTGAGAAGAAAGGAGCCCATCGCGCCCTTCTGGGAGAGATTTGCTTAGCCTCAGACAAGAATGTAAGATTCTTATGGTCGGTAAGAATAAGAACCAGCACAGTGCTACCTTCAAGGAGATGTCTCCATTATTTCAGGGCTAAAATGATCGCCAACAGCTCTCTGTCACCAATTTCATAATTGCACTCAGCAGGTGGCAATTTCTTGGAAAAGTAGCCACACGGATGCATAGCACTCTCAGAGTTAGGACGTTGAGACAGAAGGGTGCCAACTCCAGTCTCAGAAGCATCAACTTCTAGGATAAAAGGCAACGTAGGATCAGGATGTGCCAACACAGGAGCAGAAACAAAGGCAGCCTTAAGAGTCTCAAAGGCCTTAATGGACTCCGGAGACCAACTCTGTGGGTTACCGTCCTTTCTGGTCATATCAGTCAGGGGCTTGACCAGAGAAGAGAAGTTACAAATAAAATTCCGATAGTAGTTGGCAAAGCCCAGGAAACGCTGCAGAGGATGTAAACCCACGGGTCGAGGCCACTTTAGGACTGCCAAAAATTCTCTGGGTCCATCGGAAAACCAGCGGTTGAAATGACATAGCCCAGGAATGTAACCTGTTCACGATGGAACTCGCATTTCTCGTTTACAATAGAAATTGTTCTCTTTTAGTTTCTCCAGGGACATGGAAAATATGAGGATATCATCGAGATAAACCACCACACATAACTACAACAAATCTCGGAAGACATCGTTAATAAATTTCTGGAAAACTGCTGGGGCGATACAAAAGCCAAAAGGCATTACCAGGTACTCATAATGGCATTTTCTGGTATTAAACGCAGTTTTCCACTCGTCGCCCTCCTTAATGCGCACAAGATTGTATGCCCCTCTCAAGTCAAGCTTTGTGAAAACCGTTGCTCACTTGAGTCGGACAAATAACTCTGTAATCAATGGAATCGGGTAGGCATTCTTAATCGTGACACGATTGAGACCCCTATAATCTATACAAGGTTCACCGCTCTTCTTCTTCACAAAGAAGAAGAAACCAGCACCAGCAGGAGATGAGGATTTGCGGATGAAACCTTGAGAAAGTGCGTCAGCAACATACTCCTCCATGGCCTTATCCTCCAAGACCGGCAAAGGGTAAACCCGGCCACGAGGAGGTATGGCACCAGGTTGAAGGTCAATTGGGCAATCATAAGACCGGTGTGGAGGCAAACTACCGGCTTGACCTTTTTCAAAGACATTGCTAAAATCGCGGTACTCCTCCGGCAGATAGGAGAGTGAAGAGGTGCACAGGACCTTGGATACCTTCAGGAAGCATGTCTCACTGCATTGTGGTGACCAGGAGAGAACCTCAACACGGAGCCAATCAAAAGAGGGGTTGTGCCTCTGTAACTAAGGATAACCAATAACCAGCAGAAACCTGGGTGAGGAAATAACTTGGAACTGGATTATCTCATGGTGAAGAGCTCCTACGGCCATGGACAATGGAACCATCTCATGAGTCACATAGGCAGGCTGTAAAAGTCTCCCGTCAAGAGCCTCAGTGGCAAGTGGAGTGTCACGCAGCTGCAGCGGAATCGAGTGCTCCGAAACAAATGCAGCATCAATGAACAGACCTGCAGCCCCAGAGTCGATTAGAGCCTGTATCTCGATGACTCAGCCCAAGAAAGGGTGACCAAAACCAGGGGCTTATCCTTCAGGATAACTGGGGATGAAGCAACGCCACCTAAGGTCTGTCCATGACAGGACCTCAAGGTTCGGGCTTTCCCTGGATGGGTAGGACAAGACTTCAAAAAGTGACCTGCCTGGCCACAATAAAGACACAATCTCTCCCTCCTCCTAAAGGCTCTCTCATCCGCAGAGAGACGCGTGAAGCCCAAGTGCATGGGTTCATCTTCACTGACCGATTCAGTACCAGGAGGCATAGGAGGTGAGGGAGGCACAGGTGGGACTACAAAGCTCGGAGGCAAACGTACAGGAGGCTTCTGCAAGCGCTCCTTAAAAGAAAATCTTTTTCTGGGTCTGGAGTCAATGAGAATGGCAAACAAGATCAAGCTCTCCATCTCAGTGGGTATATCTCGGGCTGCTATCTCATCCTTGATGGAATCTGAGAGACAATGAAAAAAAGCAGCCACAAGGGCCTCATTGTTCCTAGCAACCTCTGCTGCCAGAGTACTGAATTCAATGGTGTAGTCGGCAACAGTTCTTGTACTCTGTTTGATGGACATGAGGCAATTGGCAGCAGAGGTGGAGCATGCGGGAACATCAAATACCCTTTTAAAGAAGGCCACAAACTCAGGGTAACTCAAGACAACAGATTTTTGTGTCTCCCATAGAGGGTTAGAGCAGGCCAAGGCTCTCTCAGAAAGCATAGATATCATGAAACCTACTTTGTTTCTATCCGTGGGAAACGCCTGGGGCAGCATCTCGAAGTATATCTCAACCTGATTAAGAAACCCTCTGCATTGAACTGGATCGCCCCTAAATCGCTGGGGAAGCGGAGCGGAACCCGACATGCCTCTTATAGAGGTAATACTCAAGGGGGGTGCCTGAACAGAGACTGGCGCAGCAGCAGGGACGGCCTGCCACCGGAGCAGCCACAGTGGGGGTCTCCAGGTGAGCCGTGCAACTCAGAAGCATTTGTAATGCCATGGCAAACTGATCCATGTGGTGATCTTGCTCATCCAATCTGGAAAAATATTATTAACAAGTGGATTGACTGTATCTTCTGAATTCATGGCCTTCGCCTACTGTCAGAAACCATTAATCAGACCGAGACAGAAGTACAATTAAATCACACTTGTTTATTAAATAAAAATAAAAAGGTAAATAGAGTAAGCATAGTCAAAGCTTAGCCAGAGTCCAGTAACCGGATTGAGTAGTCAGCCAGTCCAGTGAGAGCTGGCAATTAGCTGACAGCTGAGCAGCCAGCCCAGAGAAGGAAGGGCTAAGCCAGCCCTGACACACCTTGAAAGAAATGTTGTGCACCTTAGTGGAATCCCAGGGCAAGGACTGAGAATGATATCTGCCTCATCTGCTGTTTGCTTACAGAGTGGTGCCCCTGGAGTCCACAGGCTTGTCGCCACTTGAACTTGTCAACACTTGAACTGGCGACAGAGGGCCCCTGGACCTAATCTGTGAGTCCTGGGAGGGCAAAATTCCTGACCTAAAGGTTTCTTTTGTGGATTGCATCGTACAATTCAGATAAAATGGAAACGCTGGTGGGAATTGTACTGAAAAACATGGCACAGGCCCAGACTAGGCAGAAACATTGATATGACCGTAGTGCTAAGGAGTGGACATACAATGTTGGTTAGCAGTTGTATGTTCTATTTCCCCTGTGGCAGAACAAAATCTAAGCAGCATGGGATGGCCTTCAGCAGCATGGGGACGGCCTACACCATCACCCAGCATCTAATGATGTCACCTACATGGGCGTAACTATAAATCACAGGGCCCCATAGCAAAATGTTGTATTGGCCCCCCTTCAAACACCCCCCCACAATAAAAAAAAGAAATGAACTAATGCCATTGAACAACAGATTACCGCACTCATGTGGCACAGTACCCAGGCAACAGCATATATTAATTTCGAACAACAGAACAAAAATTAAAATAACCATACAATAAAATGCAAAATTCAAAGCAATCTGTGTACTACTTTTATCACTTGCCACATTACTGCCACATGTTGGGGATTGTCCACTTGCCACATAACCTGCCACACATTGTGGATTGCCCACTTGCCACATCACCTGTAACATGTTGCAGATTGTCACTTGCCATGTCACCTGCCACACATTGCAGATTTTCCACTTGCCACATCACCTGCCACATATTACGGATTATCCACTTGCCTAGCTGCATGCAGGGAGATGTGTGACTCAGCCTCCAATGCTATGCATGCACAGCAACATTGGAAGCTGCAGTGGCCTCCAGATAACTGTAGGTTGGGATGACACTGAGGAGAGGCTGGAGCCATCTAGTGCGTAAAGAAAAAAGTGCGTAAAGAAAAAAGTGCAAGTGCTAGGCAGTGAAGATAAAGAAATACATAGAGACAAAAGAAATGGAGGAGTAGAGCGGGGGCAGAAGAAAATAGTAAAATAGTAGAGCAAAGAAAGAAAAAAATAAGAAGAAAAACAAGCAAGGAGCCAAAGACAATTGCGGAGGAGGAAGAAGAAAGGAATAATCAGTGGTGGATAAAAAGAAAAAAAGAAATGCGAATAAAAATAAAATAAATTATAAAATAAATTATAAAATATGAAAAATGGAAAAAGAAATAAAAATAAAATAATAAATATACATATAAAAATGAAAATAAAAATTTAAAAATAATAGATGAAAAATAGAAATGAAATGAATAAAATAGAAATCTCAAAAATGGATGAAGTATCCTGCAGAACAAGAGAACCAGAACCCAATAGAAAAGAAGCCGAAAAGAGAAATCAAAGAAAAGGAGGAATCCAAGAAAAAGAAAAAGGGAAAACAGAAAGAAAGAAGAGCGGAACACAGGGGAAGTAAACCCGGAAGGAATGGAGGAGAAGGTAACGGTAAAGAACTAGTCCTGAACTCATCCTACAACAGATCATCCCTCATTAAGAAAGCAAGTGAAGGATAAATTGGAGTTAAGGCCATATATATGTACATGTATAAATCCAGTAAGTCTCCCTGCATAAGAGGAAGCAGTTGCGGTCGTCACCTCTTACCGAACAATCAACAGGTTCAATTACAATGCCCTTAAGCTCATGTACCTGATATTTTTTTGTCACAAAATGAACAGAAACAGATTTGGTGAGGTCAGTCAGAGCTTCCCCCTCAGTCTTGGCCAGGGCTGCCCTGATGTAACACCTGTAATAGCCCTGTTTTTTTAAATCTCCACTTAAAGGGGCTAATCATTTTACCAACGTATATGGACACTTCAAAAGAGATACACAATGTTCAGTTCGCATAATTATGTTATGTGGATGTACAAATGTTTCTCCACATATTAAGGAGTTGCAGACGTTACAGTTGTAACACCTGTAACAGCCCTGTTTTTTTTTTTACAACCTGGTGACCGGTTCAGCATATTTTGTTCTAGGGTCTGGACTTATAAGTCCCTTAGAGACTTTCTATGTTTGTGGACAACTAATGGTGGGATTTTAAAACCAGTCATCAGGTTGTCATCAGCTTTGAAAATGTTAAGGTTCTGTGTGTCTGCGCCTCTTGATCAGATCTGATTCACAGTTGAACCTGTTTATGAACAGCGACCTATCAATGGTTTTGGAGGTCCTGCCATTGGCCTGCAGTGGCTCTAATTAGGGCTTGGCCTAGTATAGAAATGGGATACCAACGTTCCAAATTTTTTTTATACATAGCCAGTTGTTTTTTTTCATCATCTCTGGAGCAAAAGCATAGGACTCTCTTAAACTGGGAAATAGGTAAGCTGTTAAAAAGGTGCTTAGGATGCATGCTCCGATAGTGGAGCAGAGTATTCCTGTCTGTTGGTTTTGCGAAAATAGTGGTAATGAGTGACCCATCTACATTTTTGATCATTACATCAAGATAGGTGATGTTATGTGTAGAGATATCTGGTTTGAAATCAATACCAGGGAAAATCCCATTCAAGTAATTAACGAATGCCAAAAAGTCAGGTTTGCTGCCATCCCAGATCAGGACAATATCTATGTACATAAACCAGCACCTAACATGGTCAGAGAAAACAGTGGTTGTTAGGTTGCTCGTCTTCTTAATAATACCAGTTACCCCTGGTTGCCTAGGCTAGGATGGAGGAGCGGAGATCCCGTTTCACCGGTGGACAGACATCACACATACTCGATTTGTACGTGAATAATGGCTGCTAGGTTTATTAACTTACACATAGCCTTTTATGCAGTAGGAGAAAAAGACCCTGCCCCTTAGAAGGCATTACACATAAACATACGTCAGCATTATACTTCCTCAAACAATAGTCCTTGTTAATAAATATAGACCAAAGGTTAGTTAGCTCGTTACGTTTGCACATCAGTGTCTGCTGACTGACCCCAAATATGTCAAGAGTTCAGCAAAACCATTCTCAACCAGCATTACCTCACCATGCAGTTGGTATCACAAGTTGAAACAGACAATTGATGCTTGTATAGAAACTTGAGACTGACCTTCTGGTCAGACTTGAGTAATCATCTTCTTTCTGTCACGCTACTAATTATCACGTTATCAGTAGTCTGTTACGTACACATAACCCAGGCTTTATAAAATTAAAGTAAAGTATAAATAAAAAAAGGTACCTTATACCTTATAATCCTCCCTTTGGCCATTCTGTACTATACAGAATGGTCAAAACCTAATCAAGGTTCATGTTCCTGATTCTCATACCAAATATTTGAACTATTGGGAATGGCAGTTAACTTTAGGGTCTCCTGATTTGATACAGTCCCCTTAGCAGAACAAAGACATCCTACAATTCTATAGCAAGCGTATAAAAATAAAATAAAAAACAATATGATCACAATAGTCATGGCTGTGTTTTTTAACCAAGAGGTTATATTTCCAAGACTAAAATTGGCTAGAGGGTCCCATGTTATTGCAATATTCCTAGCCTCGTCTTGGAGTTTATTTACTTCTTTTCTGTGTTGTGCAATTATATTATAGTAATCAGGTATTTCAATGCTAGTATTATGAATCCAGGTACAGCACTCATAGTCTTCCGTAACTTCACAAAGCCCTGTGAGTGCTGCACTCATACTTTCTATGGCCAGTTCATGTAGTTCTAGCGGTTTCCTTATTGCCCTAGTTTCTATGTTTAATTTAGTGATATCGTCGGAATTCTTTTCCAAGATCTCATCAATAATTCCAGTATAATTATTCAGTCTCTTCATTAAATCTATTCCCCATCCTGTCCAGGATGGGAACCAGGCCCATGCCATATCTTTTTCTAGGAATACCTTTCTCTTATTACGATGTTTAAGGGGATATCTGGGATGAACACTGGCTTCAAGAAGGTGACTCCCTTCTTTATCCCCCAACACACCCATAATGGGGGCTAGTGCTGCGAGATAACACCATCCCTGGGGTTTTGTGGGGATCCAAGGGTGACAAAGCTTCCCACAACAGATATAAGTATTATTCCCCAAGGCTATGGGGCGTTTGAGGAACACTTTATACAATTTGTCACAATAGCCAGAAAATGTAAGAGTTGATAAGAGTTGAGCCATAGGGGAAGTGGTGCTGGTATTTAAGAATTGGTATAATGTGGTGTTTAAGGTGGTGTCTTGAGTTCTATAAAAGGTCTCGTTTAATGCTGTCATTGAAATATTAAGCTTTGATTGCTTACAAATTTCGGCTCCCTTGGTAGTATTTCCCAACCTAAAACACCAATCTGGATAATGGCTTCTACCTATGATCTGAAAAGTGAGGGTTTTGTTAGAAGCTTTTCTTGTAACATCGGTAAGAACTATTGGGGGTGTGCCTTTAAGGAGAAGGGTGAAATTTAAAGGTATGGCCATCAAAGGAATCCTAGCAGTACTAGGGTGAAGCTTACTACATATCCAGCATTTATCAAAACCTGATTTTTGGGCATAACTGTATTTAAATTTTAATAACAACATTTTATCAGTGAACTCTTGGGGAGGTTCACTTCTTTTGTGTCTAACAGCGGGTGTGTTATTTGTCTTGGGGGAGGGAGTCCCACAAATCCCTTTTAATGGTCCCAAATCTTCTGGGTGGTATATACAGTTAGCTATCAACCAGGTTGGTAGGAACACTACTAGGGTAATACAGCATAAGAGGCACAAGGCCTTCCCTGACACTGATGGAGAAAGCATCTTTGTTTTTTAAAGTTCTGATTATTTGTTATCTAAGAGTTCTGTTCTTCTTCTTCGTTTCTCATCCCGGCAGTTGTTGGCTCTGTTTTGTCCTTCTGAGGGAGTGTGGGATCTTCCAGGGAAATTTGTTCTATGCCTCTCTGAACTTCTTGTAGATCTTGTTCTTGGGAGTTGCTGCTCTCTGTCACTGCCAGGGGCTCTGGAGTCGAGGGAAGCTGGGGACACTTCTTAAGACGGCTGGCGTGGATCCAGGTGTTTCCTAGGTCTGTTAACACTGCGGTCCTGGATACCTTTTCCACCTTCCATGGTCCTGAGAAAGCCGGTCCGATACTCTTTCTTTGTGCTAATTGTTTGATCAGCACTTTATCCCCAGGGATGAAGGGATGCGTTGGTTCTGTGGGAAGAGGGAAAAAAAGGTGACAGAAACTTGTTCGTTCATTTCATGAAGCATACTTACCAGGTTTTTCACGTACATTTCCTGTTGGGAATAAATGTCAATATCAGTGTCTTGGTCTAATGGGGGTAATTCTATGTTTGCGGGGATTCCCATGAGGACCTCAAAGGGTGATAATTTTGTTCTTGCATGTGGTGTGGTCCTAATTTGGAACAATACAGCAGGCAGATGGTCAAGCCATCCTTTCAACGTGCCTCCTGTGGCCTTTTTTAGTTTATCTTTGATATTCCTATTCATTCTTTCCACTACTCCTGCACTTTGTGGGTGATAGGGGATGTGCAATTTCCATTGCAACCCCAAAAGTTTGGCTACAGTCTGGGTCACAGAGGAACTGAATGCGGGTCCTCTGTCTGACCAAATGGATGTAGGTATGCCGAACCTACAAATCCAGTGATTGAGCAAACACTTTGCTGCTATGTTGGCCGTCTCACCTGTACAGGGGATCGCCTCAACCCATCCTGACCATTTATCCACGATAACGCAGAGGCATTTCAGATTGCCTTTCTGCTTGGGCATGTGAGTGAAATCTATTTGCAAATCCGTCAGGGGGCCCAAGGGTGGGGGTAGGTGACCATGCAAACCATGTCTCTTCCCCTGGACATTGTTTTGGGCACAGGTTAGACAACTCCTAGTCAGGAGCTTGACCTGTTTGTTCAGATTATTTGTACAAAAGGATTTCATATATATATTGATCAAAGGGGCAGCCCCTATATGTCCTGGACCATGGAGATATGAGAGTATAAGTACACAGTTTGTTTGCCCAGGATCTTCCCCTCTTTTGACCAAAGACCTTCAGGGTCTTTGGTCAATCCTTCCTGTGTCCAAAAATGGACATCATCTTCTGTGGCCATTGATTGCATCTGTGCTATGACAGTTTTAAAGTTAGGTGCTGCGAAGTGTTCCTTGAAAAACATTGTTGTGGGGGCAGGTGGGTTAGGGGAAAAGGCAGCAGCTCTTTTAGCTTCTCTGTCAGCAAGAGCATTCCCTTTTGAAACACGACTGCTGTCAGAGGAGTGTGCCTTTACTTTAATTATGGCTACCTTTTTTGGAAGAAGAATGGCTTGGAGGAGAGCACTAATCTGTGTGGAGTTGGCAATTATTTTGTTGTCTGCTGTTTTAAAACCTCTATTGGCCCATATCACACCAAAATCATGCACCACTCCAAAAGCATATCTACTGTCTGTGTAGACGTTCACCTCTTTACCGGTGAATAGAATGCAGGCCCTAGTGAGGGCTTCTAACTCTGCTACCTGGGCTGAAGAAGGAGGTAATGATTTTGCCTCCAGTACGATGTCTGGTAGTTGAACAACTGCATAACCGGTTAAAAAGGTGGAGTCAGAGGGACGTGAGCAGCTACCGTCAACGAAAACATCCTCTGCACCTGAGATAGGGGTGTCAGTGAGATCCGGTCTGGGACTGGTAATAGCAGCAACCTTTTCCGAACAGTCATGTATAATGTCTGGGTCATGTGGTAAACGCATCATGGAATGCAAAAGGCGCACAGCGGGGTTGCTGGCAGGCACATATTTGAGTGTGAGGTTATCAGTGTTCATCAGTGTTATCTCATAACCACTAAGTCTTTGCGAGGTCATATGTTGGGTATTCATGTTCTGAATAAGATGCGTGACTGAATGAGTGGTATAGAGAGTCAATGGGTGACCTAGCACTAACTTGTTTGCATCTTGTACAGCCATTGCACAGGCAGCAAGATTTTGGAGACAGGATGGCATTCCCTGTACTTGGATGGGGAGTTTTTTTGATAGATATGAGACAGGGCGATACCCTGATCCATGTTGTTGTGTTAGCACGGCAGCAAAAGAGCTTCCTGAAACTACACAGTAAAGTTGAAAAGGTTTACCGTAGTTCACCAACCCTAGGGCGGGGGTACTTGACAGGCTGTATAGTAAAGCTTTAAAAGCTTTCAGTCTGTCTTCTGTCCAATCTATCAATTTGGGGGCGTTTGACCCAGTAGCCTCTCGTAGGATGCTATCGTAATGAGAACAGTCGGGGATCCACTGGCGACAATATACAATTGCGCCTAGGAAAGAAAGAAGTGCTGCTTTGTCTTTTGGAGGACTGAGAGCCTGCAGGGCTGCGGCGCGTTTGGGTGACACCAGCCTTGTTCCTTCTCTAAGGATACAACCTAAGTATTCAACCTGGGATTGGCACCATTGCACCTTCTTCCTGGAGGCGAGGTGTCCAGCTCGGGCTAGGTGTCCCAACAGTGATGTTGAATCGACCGCACAATCTTCAGCAGTTCGACTGCACAGGAGCAAGTCGTCCACATACTGTATCAGTACCGACCCTCGCTCAGATGTCCAAGACTTGACAGTCTCATTGAGCACCATTGAGAAGGCGGCTGGGCTGTCTACATACCCTTGCGGTAAACGCGTCCAGGTTAGTTGGCCCCCGGCCCAGGAGAAGGCGTAGATTGGTTGCGCCTCCTCAGCAATAGGAACGCTAAAGAAAGCATTCGCTAGATCAATTACCGTATAACAGAGGGAGCCTGCCGGTATGCGTGAGAAAATAAATGTGATATCTGACACTAAGGGCGGGAGTGGAACCACTTGTTTGTTTACTGCTCTGAGGTCTTGGACTAATCTCCACTCGCCACTGGCCTTCTTTACAGGGTAAATGGGTGTGTTCCAGGGGCTAATAATTGGTTTTAGGATACCTTTAGATATGTAATCATTGATCTGGGGGGAAATGCCTTGGGTTTTTTCGGGGGGCAAGGGGTATTGTTTGTGATATTGTGTCTCTGCATCAGGGCGCATCTGTGGGGAGTAAGGTGTACAGTTGATGAAACCCACGCTCCCCTTATTTTCTGCCCAGATGGCATGTGTTTCAAGGGGGGCGGGTAAGATCATGAAGAAGCCTCTGTGTGTATGTCGTTTCGGGGCATGCAAGTCACAAAGTGGGGAGCTGGCTGTGAGGGAACCTTTCTTGTCAAATTTTATCGTAATGTTAAGTTTGGACAGTAAATCCCTGCCCATGAGAGACACGGGACAGGAGGGCAAGATTGCAAAACTCTGGGTGCATAGTTCTTGTCCTTCTGGAGTGGCTACAGATAACGGTGGTGTGATGGGGTGGGTGACAGATGTCCCATTTATACCAATAGAGTTTCCCTCAGTACATTGTGGTGTGTCAAAAATAACATCATTCACTGAACTGAATGTGGCCCCGGAATCCAGTAGAAAACACACTAGGTGATTGTCTACTCGCAATACAACTTGAGGAAGGCTTTTCCATGAGGGGTTGTAACACACTAGGCTGAGGGAAGGGACATACTCTAGGCATCCCTATTGGGGTGATTGTTGTTGGCGAGATGGCCATTGCATGGGAATTCGAGGGGGAGGTCTGTTAGAGGTTGGGGTGTAGGGTGGCTGTGCAAGCGCATGGTTTTGAGATGGTGTTTGGGGAGGTGGCGGATATTGGGGGTACCTTGTAGTGTGAGGGGGGGGGGCGATTAGCAGCATTGTACCCCCTTCCCCTGCCCCTTGGATAGCTCGCCCTCTGTCTATATGGGCACTGTGATTTCCAATGTCCCTGTTCCCCACAATTAAAACATCCTTGGTCAGGTGGGTAGGGCTGCATGGTCATGAGGTGCGGTGGTGAGGATGAGGTTTCAGGTGTGACTAGGGTTTGTGTTTGTGTCAAGGAGGGGAAAATTCCCCCTTTTTGTTCAAAGACTCCTGAAGTCTCTCTGGACCTAGCGTCCTTCATGAATTCATCTGGTGCTTGCTCTGCCCATTTGGGGTTTGTGAATTTGAGCAAGTGCGTCACTTTGGGATCGCCTCCCGACATGATGGTAGTAGTAAATAATTGTGGTGTGTCCCCATCTACAGCTTTCCATAGGGAGTATACTCTGGTACAGTAATCATAGAATTTCTCTTTAGGTCCCTGCTTGGCTAGGATCAGTTCTTGGAGTGCAGATGATCCTTTGTATAATTTGGACCAATGACCTCCCATGCCTTTCCAAAAGGATATCCAATCCTTATCGGTCTGGATATGGGCTGTCCATAGGTCGTCTACAGGGGCTACTTCTGGGCTGTCTGGGTCTACAATGCTAAGAATACTTTTTATGTCATCTTTGTCAAGCCCTGTGCCTGCACTATATTTTGCCAGAAAGGTACCTGCATCTCGTGGATACTTCTTGGGATTGGGACATAGTTCTTTTATTTTGGAGAGTGTACCCAAAGGTAATGGTATATGCACCTCGGTGTTCCCCATGGTCATCAAAGGTGCTTTGAGTGAAGCCCCTACTGCTTCTCTCTCAGTTTCCTCTTCTATGGATAATGTCCCTGTTTTACTAATTGGGCCTGACTCCTCAGTTTTGGGAATAGGTGTCTCTTTTGTATGGCTTCTTGTAGTGGTGGGGGGCAGCGCTATAATCCTATCCTGCGCTTCTTTCAACATTTCCTCCTTCTTCCCTAATTGCTTTCTTAACTTTTCTAGTTCCTTTTGTAAGTCCTCCATCCTATGTACCTCTCTCTCTTTTCCCTCCTGAAATTCCTTCTCCCTTTCTTCCAAGTTTTTCTGATACATTTCTAACTCTATTTTCTTATCCACTTGTACCTTTTCTGCCTCATTGAGGACTATTTCTTTTTGTGTTAGGTCTTCCATAAGTGTTTCTAACTCAGTTCTCCTCTTCCCTATTCTCTCTTCTTCCTCCGTTTTCCTCTCTTCAAACTCTTTTATTTTTGCCTCTAATTCCTGCATTTCGGGACTACCCACTTCTTCTTGTCCTGTAACTTCTTCCTGTCTCCCCTCTTCCTCTCTGCCCCTACTTATTTGTTCCCATTGGGCCACTCGTTGTGGTGTTGCTGTGGTGTGTGCTATGGCGGCTAGGACTACAGGATCCAGTGTAGGATATAATTGAAGGTATGGACCTGGCGTCCCATCCTCGTTTTTTACCATAACATAAGGTGGGGGTGGACATTGAGGCAGGGGAGGGGGAGGTGAAGGGGGTGCAGGGGCTTCAGCCATAGCACTGGGTCCTATATTTGGAGTAAGCTTTGTAGTTTTATTAATATGCTTCTTTTTATATTTGTGTAGACATTTATCCCATGCATGGTAACAATCTTTTATATATTGAATATTTTCCCACTTCCCTGGAGGGTACGAATTTTTGTGGATTTGGCATATTTTACTTACTTCCTGCCAGTCTTCCTCAGTACAAGGACCATATGGCCCTGGGTCATGTATCCCCAATTGCTGACACCTTTCTCGGACTTGTGTCCAAAATGGTTCTACCTGGGGGCCAGGGATCATATTACTGACAAATTCATAGGGTGATGGGGTGGCCATGGCTTGGGTTGCTGCAGAATTCCCCATCTAGTAGTCTGGGCAGTGCGTGTCTAGTGGCAGGACACAGGTGATAACACCCGGTTTGTCCAACAATCCGGTCTCTGGTCTGGGAGTAGGATCCCTGATCTTTTTTTTTTTTTTTTTTTTTTTTTTTTTTTTTGGGCAGATGGACTTATATAAAACTATGAAGATTTACCCTTAATATACGATGAAGGGTAAATCTTTCCTGGTGGCGGGATATACCCCTCTTACACCAAGTCTGCAAGAGAACCCCCCTGGTCTGGTGGTCAGTAAAATCCACTTGTCATCTATTCTTAGGAAGAGTAGACCTAACGTGCAAATGGGGGCAGGCGGATGCTATGTCACTACAAGAGGGCTCCTCATACTCTGCACTCATTTAAACAACAACAATTATTTTCCTTATACTCTATATTAAAACTTATACTCTATATACTTACACACGTACCTAGAGAGAAACAGACATATTCTTAATATACTTTAAGACATGAAATAACCGTATTGCAATACATTTATCAATTTATAGTGCACTTTAAAAAAAAAAATTTTTCAAATGGGCGTCCACTCCACCAATCCCTTTGTCACGGGCGTAATCTACTACTTCCCGTGTTAAAAATACTATCACCAATAGTTTTAAGTCAGACCAACCTAGTCGGACTCCCCTAAACCTATAAATTCCTTGCGAGCCCTTTTAACCTTCCGAGGGACCAGCCTAGTCCGCCGCGAAGGCACAGTTACTTCTTTTAAATTAAACTAAGTTCATGGCGACCATCTGGACAGAGTAAGTATTCACACCATTCACCTTTTAGGCAAAAAGGAGTAAAGTGACTTACCTGCCGCAAGATGACCCCACTTGCTGGTACCAAAACTGTTAGGTTGCTCATCTTCTTAATAATACCAGTTACCCCTGGTTGCCTAGGCTAGGATGGAGGAGCGGAGATCCCGTTTCACCGGTGGACAGACATCACACATACTCGATTTGTACGTGAATAATGGCTGCTAGGTTTATTAACTTACACATAGCCTTTTATGCAGTAGGAGAAAAAGACCCTGCCCCTTAGAAGGCATTACACATAAACATACGTCAGCATTATACTTCCTCAAACAATAGTCCTTGTTAATAAATATAGACCAAAGGTTAGTTAGCTCGTTACGTTTGCACATCAGTGTCTGCTGACTGACCCCAAATATGTCAAGAGTTCAGCAAAACCATTCTCAACCAGCATTACCTCACCATGCAGTTGGTATCACAAGTTGAAACAGACAATTGATGCTTGTATAGAAACTTGAGACTGACCTTCTGGTCAGACTTGAGTAATCATCTTCTTTCTGTCACGCTACTAATTATCACGTTATCAGTAGTCTGTTACGTACACATAACCCAGGCTTTATAAAATTAAAGTAAAGTATAAATAAAAAAAGGTACCTTATACCTTATAGTGGTTATATAAATGTCCCATTCCTCCATGTAACCAACGAATAGATTTGCAAACGAGGGGGCTGCAGTCTCTTGACATTGTGTAAATTGATAAGTATCCGTGCTTAGGAAAAAACAAACAGCAGCCTCCCTACTAAAAAACACCACCAAGGTGGGGTCAAGAAAAATATAAACTCTGGAAAGGGAACGTGGCGCTATTCTATTAAAAATAAATCCTATATGCAAAATGCATATAGAGGGAATGAGACCTGTCAGTGCAAGTGATAACAATACTGCCTCTGAAGTGAAAAATGCATATACTAACATAGTATAACCAGCAGAAAAGTGAAATGTGCATAAATGTTAAAAAATATATATTAAAAAATATTATAATTGAGAAAAATACCAAAACAGAAAAAAGCAGAAAGAAAGTGCAATAATGTAAAATATTATGGAAAATATATGGTGTACTACAGCACATATAAAGTGACAAGTGCAAATTTTTATACTACTGCCAAAATAAAGTGACAAGCGCTAATTATAGAAATCAATCCCAAAAAATTATATATATATGAAAATGGTATGTGTATATCAAAAAATGTGTATGTGTGTGTGTATATATATATATATATATATATATATATATATATATATATATATATATAATTATATAATAAATGTCCAAAAAAACAATCCTCAAATGATGAAAAAAATAGATAAAAAAACAGACTATAAAAATAGAAAAAAATGATTTGATAAAAATGAAGATAAAAAACAGTTTATAAATGGTGATCTGTGCAAAAATAACGATTAAGGTGACTTCTTCAGTGTTCCCCTCCTTCATGCACTTCCCCCTCTTATGGCTGCAATCATCACAGCGCCTCACCCCTGCAGGGGTAACAGGCATAAATATCTGTATCCCAATGGTGATACGGGCACAGTTTCACTCCCATAGTCAAATAAAGCAGCATACTGGCAGACTCCTTAGACAAAAAGTAGAAAGGTAGACAGCAGTACAGAAAAAAGAGCATTTGAGCTGTAACCAGCAATCTGTACTTTTGTAGCCACAGCTGTCTCCTGTGGCAACTGAAAAATAACTCACAAAAAGGAGGGCAGGTCTGTATGATTCTGTCTTGACACTTTCCCAGGCTTTACACAGTTCCCCGGGCCATGGTTAGAGTAGCCTCTTAGGTCTTCATCCTTTCCTTCATCTATCCTCAGGTAACTGTCATGCTTCTTGGATGATGCATTCCCGCCCACCTTTTCTGCTAAAAATGCACAAAGCATGTTTCTGCAGTTCTGCTGCTATCTTCTACAGCAGGCATGTCCAAAGTCTGGCCCACTGGCCAATTGCGGCCAGCGTTCCGGTTTTAAACGGCCCGTCTGGTTATTTGGACATATATATCTTTTGTGGCCCCCAACGATTTCTCAGCGCTGGGGCCACAAAAGATATATATGCTGGCTGCTTTGGAGGGGACAGGGAGGAGGCATGACAAGTGCCATACACACAGGAGTATTTTGTTTTTACACGGAAGCCTCTGTAATAGGATGAATTATGGGAAATTACTATGCTAAACCAAAAAGTGTAAAGAAGCTGCTAACACTCAAAGTCCAAACAGAATAAAGAAATAATGTGTAGTGCTATACTTATTGTATAACAGTAATGAACTGAATAATATATGTGCATGACATATAAAAAAAATATGTAGTAAACAAAAAAATCCAATGTTCACTGTTGTGAACTAGAGGAATAGTGAAAGTTCAAAAAAGTGTCCGTCTCATATATAATGGTGAATCTTCAATCGAATAAGGATGGTGCAAACAATATAAAACTGGCTGTGAAGCTGTATATATGAAGAAATCCTTCATCAAAGTATAGATGGGTACTCTTACTGGATACGGTGAACCCACTTACCAGCGATAGTGGGTCAATCAGGCTTATGGGGGCCAAATGCTAATGGGATACTATGCAAAAAAAATTATACTTTTAGGTGCCTAAATAAGCCTGCTAGTCTTTTTATGGTTTTTATATGCTACATGTTATCATCATCCTTTTTTACTAATCCCTTTACTAGATTTCAGTATTGATTACTTAAGTTGTAAAATATACAACAAGACTTACTTTAAATTACTGTTTTCCACATTATTTGTTTACACAGCTTGTTATTGTTTGTTAATTTTGAATTTTTTTTTGTATGTTTACCTTGAGATACAACAAAAAAAATATTTTCTGAATTCAGGCAAAACATATATAAATGTATATCTGCTTTATCAAATATAAAAGTAAAAACATCATAGAAGGAAAAAATGGGCATGTATTTTAGTATAATTAGCAAATGGGCATGTACAAGTACTAGGTTTAATCCCCTTTGACCTGAACAGTACAATAACATTGAAAATGAAAACACTAAAAATACATTTTCTTTCCTACATCCCTTTCTAGTGATAATGATGAGAAGCCATTTACTAGCAGCCAACCTTCCCTGAATGGAGACGTAAAGCCACTTGGAAGCGATGATAGTTTGGCCGACTATGGTGGAAGCGTGGATGTCCAGTTTAATGAGGATGGTTCCTTTATTGGCCAATACAGTGGCAAAAAGGAAAAGGAAGCCACCGGGGGCAATGACAGCTCTGGCGCAACCTCTCCAGTTAACCCCAACATCACAATTGAATAGAGAAACACATTTTAAAAGGAGTGAAGGTTATAGAGGAAAGAATAGTGGAAGGAACTGGAAGATTCTGAACAATTTATTTTTGTTTGCAAACCTATTTACCAATTTGGTGCTAGAGTGGCAAGTAGTACATTGTAAGTCTCTCTTGCACCAAAGTGGTTGAACTGCTGTTGTTTGTTGGACTGCAACTCAATGACTTGTGCAAAAGCAAAATGGACCAAGAGGAGACAATGGATGTTACAACTCAATATCTACTGCAAAGGATAGGTACCACTGTTCTCATTATTGTTTAGGTAAAATAGATAGAGGTAAAAATATGAAACAAAAAAACACATCATGATGAATGCATGTATATAACAAAAGAAAAAAGAAAAAAAAAAAAGAAAAACCAAAGAAAGAAAAAAAAAATTCTCTCTTTCACGCCAAGTTCTGCATTCACATGAACCTGTGTTACTTTTCTATGGTGTCTTTTCTTTGTATTGTTCTCTTTCTATGTGTTTGGAGTCTTTTGCAATGGACATTCCAGCTACACAGACTTTCTATGTGCAGCTTGCCAAAAGAAGAAAAAACTATGTTTTCTAATCACCACAACACCTTCTGTCCTTCTCCTCATTTTCTAAACTGATCAGTTATATGCAAATGATCAAACTAGAGTCTAGGGCACTTTCATTATTTCCTCCCTTGCAATCGCAGAGCGTTCGCCCTGGAAAATAAATCAATTCAGAAAAGTATTATTTTAACACTTCCCCTCATCTAGAACAGAAGATTCATTAATGATTTGATCTTGAAATGAAACAGTCCTCTTATGATCTATATCATCTGTCTTAAGGAAAGAAGGTTACATTTAACATATGGCATCATTCACCATTTTTGTAGAAACAGCGATATTAATTATGCAGCATTAAAATGTTATTAGAATAGTTCAAACAAGATGTGGCATAAAAACCACATCATTCCCTCCATTTGTCCAATTTTAAGATTGATTAAATACAAATACTTTTTGCTAAGGGATACACTAATTTGCACAGATGCACCATAATATACATAAATATAAATATAAATATGTATTAACACTGTGTCCGCATTGGAAGTAATGATCATCAGAAAAATTTCCAGCATGCTCCTTTAAGAGAAATCAAATAAATAATTGAAATCTATTGAACAATGGAACCCACATACTGACTGAAATTCAGCCTGTCCAGTAGGGAATTTCAATGTGTGTATGGCCATCTTGAAACCTTGTATTTCAAAGAAGAACCAAGTTTCTGACATACCTGACTTTACAACTAAAATCATCTGAAGTAAGAAGTGTTTCTTGCCCATAGCAATTGAGCATTCATTCATATTTTTCCTTTCATTATTCTAGTGCAATGTGGAAAAATGAAAGGGGGGGTAAGTCTGAATGATAAGTATAAGCAACATGAATATGTTTAGATATGTTGGTTTTCATTTACAATGTGTCTGAAATTGTCTCAGTGTTTTAGTGCACAAACTGTCTCAAACAATGCAGATTTAGACAAATCCTTTCTCGGACACATTAACAGACTATTTTTTTAAATTTTGGGGGCCTGTTGTATGAGCAGCTGGAAAGCACATAAGTATAGATGTTGAACATTGGCTCTTGCTGGTTTTTTCAAGATAATTGAGGTGCTCCTTTCCTTAATGTCCAAAGGAGAATACATTTTCTTACTTCAATTTGTCTTTTCTCAGGGGAAGCTGCATCAAAATGGATAAGGTTCTTACATGGAGATACTTTCCAAGTCACCTTACCTCCCTGTGCCTCAGGGTGCTCCCAATAGAATAGTTCTTACCTGTGTTTCTGCAATAACACACAGCAGTGTTTTTGTTTTTTTTTGCCTCACAGGTGGCTGCCTGGAGACCTTAGCAGAATATTTACAGGTATAAGTGCTTTGTATAGATAAAAGGTACTATTTTCCTCCTGGGTAACCGCAACCCCTATCTGTTACCACACATTTATCTGTGGCTATTTAATTTTATTTCCTTTTTGTGTGCAGAAGAGGGGGAGAGAAAGGGGAGTTTTATGAAAGCTGTCATAAAAACAATGCCAGGAAATGTTTTTCAAAAAAAACATGCAATGTTATAAGAGTTCTGCTAGGCCTCTTGTGGCATTACTTTACTGAAAGAGATAAAATGCTTTGCCAATTAGTATATATGAGAAGTGCATGAATGTTATGATCTGTTCTATGATAAAAAGTCTCTGTGGGGATGAAATTGGTTTTATCCCCACTAAAAAGTATTGATGGGGATGAAACAAATATTTACCATGTAATAAAGAAATAGATTGGCCAGAGTTCTGCTTTACTAACTAAAGCAGGTCAGATAAAAGAAATTTACAAGTGCTACCAGCAATGAAAACTAATGTCCCAGTACATATAGGAAGAATATAGAAATGTTCCTGCTACCTTCTATAAGCGGGAAGACCACTTCATGTCTCCCTAATGCTTTAGAGGAACCAGGCCAGTGTCGATAAATAATCATTTCATGTGCTCCACAGCAGTTTAAGCTGCTACTACATGTCAATGGCTGGTAGAATATGCTTTACTTTTCAAGTATAGAGTCTTTGGTTTGTCTCTAATTTACATCATTAGACTAAGGTCAGAAACCTGAAAGTTGACTTTTAAATGTTTGTGACTTGAATTTTGCTTCTTTTGAATATTTTTTAGCACAGGTTGGAAATGGAGAAGAATCTGTTGACACTGGTAATGTCTCCAATGGGGTGTTTAGATGGGGATTCGTTTCCTGGCATTGTTTTAGAGTGTATGTAAATAATGTGACTTGATGTTGACCCTCCAGTTCTAAAAATCATAATTAACAATTGTGCGGGGATTAAAGGGGAATAAAGCAGCACCAGGGAAGGGGCAAAATGTACCTTTTTGAATGTAAATAGCGTTCTGAAGTTTGTATCTGCCAGTAGAGTATAGGCCTATGTAAGTCCTGTCTATAGCTTAGTATTGTTAAAGAAAAATAAAAACTATATCAAGATATAAGTGGACTGCTTTGTGTTTTTCATGTACGTGTCTCCTTGACTGAAGAACTCTAGGCAAATATGTAAAATGAACCTTTGAATCTGTCTTGCCTTCAGCCTATAAAGAAATAATATCTTCTGGACTTGCAATATCAACATTGACTGCTAGATGCCACCCTTACCAAAGGACTATTGATGGGTAGTGTTCTATGGTTAATAGACATTCCTGTCATATCATTAGGAACTAGCCACTTCCTATTACAACTCTCTCATCTGTTCCATGAGGACAGATTGCATGGAGCCAGCTTAGCTTCCACTGCATGTTCAGAGGAAATCCCAATCCTTCTAAGGCAGCATCACTGGTAGGCTAAAGACTGTTTATTTGTATACCTAGTATACCTTTGTTATATTCATGTAATTCTTACATATGTTAATTTGTCTGTTTATTCCTAGTTTCACCATATCCTATCATACACGTGTGTGTACATCTATTCTTATATGGCCACCGTCTGTTCATTGTAATAAAGATCAAAAATTACAGACAGTCTGGTTATTGTAGGATTCAAGGTTTATTCTGTATGTTGAGCTACATACACGCCAGGGGCAAACGTGTAGCGAGAACAGAACAGAAGAGGATCATTTATGTAATAAGTAATAGGATTTTTAAAACGGCTTACCTGTAAAATCCTTTACTTTGATGTACATCAGGGGACACAGAGCCATAGTAGTTATATGGGCCACTGATAGGTGATGGACACTGGCACACCCCTAAGGCAAGACGTGTACTCCCTATATAACCCCTCCCACTACTGGGAGTCCTCAGTTTTGTAGCCAAGCATTACAAGTACACCAAGAAGGGAGGGACCTCTGTGTCCCCTGATGTACATCAAAGAAAAGGATTTTACAGGTAAGCCATACACAGAGCCATAGTACTTACTATGTGGGATGTCCCATAGCAATGGCAACTGAAGGGAGGGAGACACAACAAAAAAGGAGGCCAGTGGACTCATACTGCAGACTGCACTACACTGCGCCTGAAGGCAATATCCTCATGAACTTTAACATTGATTTGATAAAATCTGGTAAACGTATAAACTAAAGACCAAGTTGCGGCCTTACAGATCTGAGCCATAGAGGCCTGATGATGCACCGCCCAAGAGGCACTAATCGCCCTGGTTGAGTGTGCTTTAACATGAAAAGGAGGAATTCCCTTCTTTAAACCATAAACCTGAATAATGACTTGACGAATCCATTTGGAAATGGTAGCTTTTGATGCTGCCTGTCCCCTTTTTGGACCTTCTGGCAGTACAAATAAAACATCTGTTTTGCGAATCCGAGCAGTCGCCTTTAAATACACTCTGACCGCTCTTACTACATCAAGGGAATGTAGTGCGTTATCTTCCCTAGATTGAGGCGCTGGGAAGAAAGAAGGAAGAACAATATCTTGGTTTAAGTGAAAACCTGTCACCACCTTTGGTAGGAAATCAGGATGAGGACTTAAAACCACCTTATCCTTATGCATGATCAAATATGGCTCTTTACAAGACAGAGCCACTAGTTCTGATACTCTTCTAGCAGAAGAAATGGCAACCAGAATGATTATCTTTCTAGTCAAAAGAACCAAGGGAATTTCACATAAAGGCTTAAAAGGCTGATTCTTCAAAGCCATTAAGACTAAGTTTAAATCCCAAGGATTTAGAGGTGCCTTGATAGGGGGATTAATTTGTGTTACCCCCTGAAGAAAGCTATGCCAGAGGCCGTTGAAAAAGTACTGACAAGTCTGACGAGGTCGAGATCTGGCCCTTGATAGTACTCAAGGCCAGCTTCATCTCTAATCCCACTTGCAGGAAATCAAGGATCCTACCTATGACATATTTACTGGGGTGCCAACTCCTGGATCCACACCAAGAAACATATGCCTTCCAGACTCTATATTAAATTATTCTGGAAGCCGGCTTCCTGGCATTAATCAAGGTAGAAACTACCGAAGGAGACAACCCACGATCCTTTAGAATGTGGGTCTTAATAGCCAAACTGTTAAATGTAGCGTCTGTAAGGTAGGATGGAATACCGGACCTTGTGCGAGAAGGTCTGGCCATAATGGCAGAGTCCAAGGGACTCCTACTGCCATCTTTATGATCTCGGCAAACCAAGATCTTGTGGGCCATGCTGGGGCTACAGAATCACCTCCTTTCGTTCCTGCTTGATCCTGCGAAGCAGATGTGGAAGTAGCAGAACTGGAGGAAACGCATAGATCAGTGAAAACTGATCCCATGGGAAGACTAATGCGTCTGTTCCACAAGCTAGCAGATCCCTTGTTCTCAACACAAAGTTGTCGATCTTGTGGTTGAATCTGGATGTGAACAGGTCCACGTCTGGATTACCCCACCGCTGACATATATCGCCAGGAAGATAGGGTGAAGAGACCATTCCCTGGGAAATTGTTGGCAACTCAAGTCTGCCTGACAATTTTCTATTCCCGGAATGAATATAGCTGATAGGCAAGGAATGTTGTGTTCTGCCCAAGCTAGAACATGATTTTTGGGCTGCACGACTTCTCATGCCCCCTGTTGATTGATGTAAGCCACAGCCGTGGCATTGTCGGACTGAATCCTGACAGGACAATCCTTTAGTCTGACTGTCCAAGACTTTAGAGACAAACGAATTGCCCGAATCTCTAAAATGTTGATAGGCAAGGTCCTCTCCAACTTGGACCATCTCCCTTGGACGGAATCTTCTTCCAGGACCTCTCCCCAGCCTAGAAGGCTGGCATCTGTTGTCACCACAGAGATTGCAGTACTTGGGTCTGGTGATAGATACCATACAGAAAAAGGTATGGTAAGTATGGTAAGGTTCCAGGAGACTGGTAGGAACGATTTTCCCTTTTGGAGGTTGCTGGATGCCAACCACCAATTTAGGCTCTGACGTACATCGGGAGCCAAGTGTATTGGAAAATCCAAGGCCTGAACTTTTTTGTTCCAGGCTGCCAGGATTGTGTTTTGTAGAAGTCTTGAATGAAACTGCGCGTAAGGGACAGCCTCGAAGGCCCAACCACCATTCTCCCCAACAATCTCATGCACAACCGAATGGAAGGATTTTTCTTTGCTTTGATGAGTTAAATTAGTTCTATAATGGAACTGATTCTTGTCTGGGGTAGGGATACCCTTTTCTGTATGGTATCTATGACCAGACCCAAGTACTGCAATCTCCTTGATGGTTTTAAGGAGGATTTTTCTAGGTTGAGAATCCAACCTAGAGATTCCAGGTAGTTTACAGTTGTGACCAGACTCTAGTTTAGAACTGAAACTGAATGATCTATTAAAAGCAGATTGTCTAAGTAGGCTACGACCGTTATGCCTTGAGCTCTTAATCTGGCTAAAGGAGGTGGCAGAATTTTTGAGAACACCCGTGGTGCTGTGGCTAGACCGATTGGCAGGGCCACAAACTTAAAATGATGATTTTCTATTTCAAAGCGCAGAAATTTCTGGTGAGCAGGAAATACTGGCACATGGAGATATGCATCTTTGATATTGATAGAAGCCAAAAACTCCCATCCTTGCAGGATGGCAACAACCGATCTGATTGACTCCATGCGAAAGGATCGGATGTTCAAGTGCCAATTCAGATCTTTGAGATCTAGAATGGGTCTTACTTCTCTGTTTGCTTTTGGAACCGTGAAAAGGTTTGAATAAAAACCTGTGCCCTATCCCACTAACCTCTGATATCACCGACTGGGAAAATAGATTATCCAGCTCTGGATGGAGAGCCTTCTTTTTCCTTGTGTCCTTGGGAACATTTGACCTTAGAAAACGAGGAGAAGGAAAATCTCGGAACTCTAGTTTGTAACCTAGAGAAACTGTCTGTCTGTCTTGACATTGTTCCTGCCAGATCCTTGAGAATTGCAGGAGCCTTCCCCCCACCCGAGTGAGAGGGGACGCCCCTTCAAAAGGAGGCTTTAGCATTCTGTTTTGTGGGCTTTCTGTCCCAAGATTTCTTCTGACCCTGGTGCTTCCTTTGGGGTCTTCCCCTTGAACCTGATGGTTGAGGCCATCAAGACTGCCTAGAGGCTGATGCCCCTGGCACAGGTGAGGAAGCACACTTAAAGGAGAAATGTTATAACCTCTTCTTTGCTGGTAAAAGAGAGCCTTTCCCATTAGAGATCTTTTGGATGTATTTATCCAAATCGTCTCCAAATAACCATTCCCCATGAAAAGGGAAACTGGCTAAGAGCTTTTTACACGGTGCTTCGGCTGACCAACTTTTCAACTATAGAACTCTGCGAGAATGCACTAGTCCAAGCATAAGCCGTGTGGCTTAAATGATAGAATCTTTCATAGCATCTACTGTGAAACACAGTGCGTCTGATAACTAAGCCCATTGCTAGGCCTGCTCATCAGGCAGAATTTTAAGTATCTCCTCAAACTGTTCATTAATGGACTGGTATACACCAATTGTGGCAAGAACCGGCTGCGCTACTGAGCTTGCCAAAGACATATGGCTTTTGGAAAGAAGCTCCAACTTTTTATCTGTTGGATCCTTTAACATTAGTGCATTATCCACCGGACATGTGAGATTCTTGTTCACTGAGGCAATTGCAGCATTCAATCACTGGAACATGCTATTTTTTATAGAAATCCTTTTCCATAGGATAAAGTGTGGAGAATCTCTTAGGAGGATAATATTGTTTATCTGGATGTTCCCATTTAGCATACATAAGCTTTCTTAGCCATGCATGAATAGGAAAGGCATCCCCAGATGGAGGAGGTTTTAATGATCCCAAATTAGAGGTGGGTTCATCAAGAGCCTGCTCTGCAGGCAGCAAAAAGGTTGAAAAAAACAATTTAGTAAGAGAGTGTACAAGCAACCTGTCTTGTGATGTCACTCCTTCTATATTAGAATCCTCAGAAGAGGACTAAATGGTTTTAGTTTGTTGTGTAACCATTGACCCTTTAGAACCCTTAGAGGAGTTCCTGGTCCCTTTGTCACTCATAGCCTGAAGCACAAAGCAGAGGCACTACCAGCAAAAGAATGTACACTGCTAGGCTATAGTCCAGCGCAATAGCTGCTATTAATCCTAGCCTGTTAAAGTACAATGTGTCAAAGGGAAATGCCTGTTTCACCAAACCTGATCCAGCCAACCTCCTGCTCTGTCCCTCCACACCCAACAGCAGCTTCACACACGCAGCGTTTAAATCAGCATTTAAATCAACTTCCTGCACGTGTCTGGCGCCGTTAGCCATGCCCCCGCACAATTACGCCCCCCCTTTCCTATCAAAGGAAAGTGCTTTCCCGTGCGAGCGGCGTCTTATGGAACATGCTGAAATGGCAGGGGGTAAATCCTTCGCTGAGCAGCCACTTGTCTTTATCTTTTTTTTTTGCAAAAAAAGAAACAATTTTGGCTTCATGTTCCCCAAAGGGGAAAAAACAATATTGGGGGCACAGGAGGAGAACTAGACCCCCCTTCTTACCGGAGGATCTGTTGTGGCCGAAGGAGAGGAGAAATAAAGGCTCCTGTGCTGTTTCCAGCATCGGGTTGTGAGTGCTCAATACAGCCCCCAGAGGTGACACATAGGCATGACAACATTATACATAGAAGGAGAAATTCCTGAGAAAATCTCCCTTACCTTTTCCTTGCAGCAGGGTTTATCTGAGTTAAAAATCTTCATCCTTCACAGTGGGCTCCGAGACCTTTTAGGAAACCTTCAGGAACAGGGGAACGTCAGGTTACCCACAATCCTGGACCTGCGACAGCACCCTGCCAGTAAAAACGTTATGGCCTTACTACCAAAAAGTGCTGGATCCCAGGGTCCAGCTCTCTAAAAGAGAAGCATTCGCAAGCAAAACCTTGTTTCTTCAGACACAAGGCCCAGGTACCATCCATTTAGCCCATGAAAGGACATCAGAATGGATCCGGTCAGCATGGCTAGCCCCAGCAGGGAAGCTTCCAGTGGAGTTCAGCACATCTTTACTCATGACCAACACCTTAGACACTGGCGAAAAAGATGAGGACTCCAAATAGTGGGAGGGGTTATATAGGGAGTACACGTCTTGCCTTAGGGGCGTGCCAGTGTCCGTCACCTATCGGTGGCCCATATAACTACTATGGCTCTATGTCCCCTGATGTAAGAAAAAAAAAAGGCATTTTTCAATTCAGTCAAAATAAATACCTGAAATTTGCTTTTATGTCATGTTGCATGTGCCCTCTGAATGCTAAAATGTATCCTGTTCTGTAAAGCTCATGGAAATGGGAGGAAAGATTTAAGACAAGCAGCAGATTACATTGTTCTTCCAATAAGATAGAGAGAATAAGGAAAATAGGGATTTTAACGGTGCTGTTGAATATAAGTTCCAATGAGAAGGTAGCAAGGTTTTTTATATAATATTTATTAAAGTCAAGGTTAAAAGGTAATTTATACATAAAACATGCAGTGGTCTACATATATGGTGGTCTTTGAGGTCAAAAGCAGATTGAAAGACAACATTTGCTGCACACTAGCCCAACATGTTTCGCTGTTGCGCTTCTTCAGGGGATGTGCAAGCTATCACCAAAGACACTATATGTATGAAAAAACAGACAAACAGGATGTACCAAAACATAAATTATTAACTGTTGTATCAATTTAGGAGCACATCATCAAACCAGCACCACAGAGACCGCGCTTACCCCATGCCGTATCCACACACTGAAAGCTACTGTCTGTAATATCACACCTGCCAAACAGACGCCAGGGTTTTGCATCCCCCTACAGTCACAAAAGGCAGGAAAAGCCAAGCTACAAAAAAAGGAGTAAAGAATAGAATGAGTATATGTAAAGCAATGCTTAATTCTGCTGTAGACCTAAACAACAGAAAACCAAAGATACATTTGTATCTTTCCAAGGAAATTTTAATAATAAAGATTTGTATATGAAGATATATGTAGACTTTTAATGCAAATCCTATAAATTGATTGATATAAATGGATACTCACTTAAAACGCAATTTTAACAGAGCATGGGTAGGAGGGTGACCTGAAGTGCCTTACGCAGCAAAGCCAATAGAATATTTAATCTAGAGATAGGAACATTAGGAGAGAAAAAAATAAAATAAAATAGAATTTATAAATAAATATACAGTGTAGTATAAAGAGAAAAATTATTATCGTGTTGCAAAAAAAAGAATTTAGATTTAAAAATAGATTTTAATAGAAAATGTTCAATACCTCATAATTAAAGGTGTGGAAGAGACCATGGATGAACAGTTAAAAATAAACGAGAGTGAATAAATAAATAAAAAAAAGGGTTCAATTGGAATAAATCCAAAAATTCCTGTATTGAGGTAACTAAATATAGACAGGAGTACAGTTGACCAAATTATGTAGGTTAAATATGAGGCTTACCCATTGCAGTAGCGAGACACAGCAAAGTCATACCCTCCAGCTCTGGCTGCTGGGATGAAAGATAGGCTTGCTTTTAAACTGCCCTCCATCTAGCTGGCGTCTGACGTCACTGGCTCGGTGCGAACGTGAGGGCGCTGATTGGCATGCCCTGGGACCGAGAAAGCCCCTGAGACTGGATTGCCCAGAAGGCACTGTGTTGATGGGAGGGTTTCAAGCCAGACAGCGATGTTTACCATCGTGAACGGGAGAGTAGCCATGCCCACCTTTTTACCCTAAGGGACGCAGATACAGATGGTAGTTGCAGCAAGATGGATTGCAACGTGACTGGCGAGTCCCGGGAAAGCGCGGAGCTTGAACAGGCACTTAAGTGAATATACACCAAGTGCCCTGGGTGTCCATATGGCTGCGGGTGGACACATACCAGGGAGAGGGAGATGAACAAGGCTGAGGATAACAGAGGGAAATAGGCAAGATGAAAAAAGAAATAGGGGCCCGCTGTCAGAAACCATGAATCAGACTGAGACAGAAGTACAATTATATCACACTTGTTTATTAATAAAAAATAAAAGGGTAAATAGAAAAAGCGTAGTCAAGAATAGCCAGAGTTCAGTAACCAGATCAGGTAGTCAGCCAGGCCAGAAGTCAGGGATCCAAGTAGAGAAAACAGCAAGCAGGATAAGGAGCCAGAAGGGATGTCAGCATGCCAGTCTTTAAACAAACCGCAGGAGATGGTTTCTAGTGATGTGACAAAGGCAGAGGTGAAGTGAGCTGGAAGGCTTTAAGTAGGCAGGTCAGACGAGCATCATCAGGAACAGCTGGTAACTGTGGAGAGAGAAAAGAGCTGGCAATTACCGACAGCTGAGAGGCCAGCCCAGAGAAGGAAGGGCTAAGCCAGCCCTGACACCCGCGCGTTGCAGCCAAAAATTGTCCACATCATAGATGCCTGTGTGGGTGTAAGATAGACGATGCGCTCTAAAAATAAACAGACAGAAAATAAAGTTTTAAATAAAGTAATACAAAATTAATGTCAGGTCACCTTGAGGCCAGGTGACAGATGCACACCATAGGGATCAGGAGTGCACCGCAAGGTTGTGGACCCTATGGCTGACTGCTGCGGACCGGGGTTCAAGGTGATAGGAAGGCAGGGCCGCCAGAACACCAAGATGTATCCCACTGGGGTTAGAGCGTAAGATTCCCTGGGGCGCAGAGTCTAAGAACCAGCAGGTGTTCACCAGAGCCTCTAGTGGTGAGGATGGACTTGGCTGCAACTGGCTCCAGGTCGTGACCCCCAGGGTCCCCCAGCTCACACCCACAGTAGGCAACAGGAGGATAGGGATGGTGAGGGACAAAGCCAAGGTCGGGGCCACAAGCAGATAGGAATAGTCGGGGACACGCCAAAAGGTCAGGATCACAGGCAAACAGGGATAGTCAAGGACACGCCAAAGTCGGTAACGGAAAACAACAGAAGAGCACACGGCAGGTAACAGGAAGCTAATACACAAAGGTTGATCAGCAGGGTTGGTCTGCAGTGCACAGGTTAATATAGAGTTCTCTGATAGGAGCTAGGGTGGAGCCATGCCAGAGGATGGATTACAAAAACAGTCAGGTGAGGGTCGGCTGGTCTCTAGAGATGAACACATGGAGACAGGTAAGCAGACAAACTCTATTGCATAACCATGACAGTACCCTCCCCTCTTACGAGGCCTCCCCCTTCCCCGCCTGGGACCAGGTTTAGAGGGGAACTTCAAATGAAACTTCCTCAACAGACGAGGTGCGAAGACCGCGAAATCCACAACCTCTCCTCAGGACCAAAACCTTTCCAGTGCACGAGGTACTGGAGAATGCCTCTACAGAGTCGGGAATCCAAAATTTGGCTAACCTCGTACTCCTAATCATCCTCAGAGACTGGTGTTACCGTAGAGAGAGGACAAGAGAACTTATTGAGGACTAAAGTCTTCAAAAGGGCAACATGGAAGGAGTTAGAGATTTTGAGGCTTTTGGGAATCTGGAGCTTGAAACAAACCGGATTCAGTTTAGAAATTATGGTGTACGGACCAATGAATCTTGGGGCAAATTTGAGAGAAGGAACCCGGAGTTTGATGTTCCTGGTGGAGAGCCAGACTTTGTCTCCTGGCTAAAGAGAAGGTGGCTTACTCCTGCGACAGTCAGCAAAACTCTTGAATTTGTTGGCAGCTTTCTGGAGGGAACCATGAACGTCAGCCCACATGGAATTGAATGATTCCTGAACAGTAGCCAAAGCTGGAATGTCAGAAGAACAAGTCATAGGAAGAGAGAGTTGAGGATGTCTTCCATAAACAGTGACAAAGGGTGTTTTCTGAGAACTGACGTTGACATGATTATTGTGGGAGAACTCAGCCCACGGTAATAGTGATGCCCAATCATCATGATGGGCAGAGACCAAGGTACGGAGAAAGACCTCCAACTCCTGATTAACTCTTTCAGTCTGGCCATTGGATTGGGAATGATAAGAAGAGGTAAAATCCAAGGTAATGTCGAGGGATTTGCAAAAGGCTCTCCAAAAACGAGAAGTAAACTGCACACCCCTGTCTGAAACAACATGAGAAGGAACACCATGAAGGCAGAAAATCTCTTGTACAAAAATGGGGCAGGGGCAGGGGCAGAAGGGAGACCAGGAAGAAGAACAAAATGAGCCATCTTGGAGAACCGATCGATTACTACCCAAATGGCCGTATTATTCTCCGGCAGTGGAAGATCAGTGATAAAATCCATGGCGATATGAGACCAGGGCTCCTTAGCCCCTGTACACACGGTCGGAGATTTCCACAACATTAAGGTGAAAAAACATCTGACAGTGTCACCCCTCGAATGTCCCGCGCTCGTCCCCCGATGTCCTTTCCACCGTTCAGCCTGGCAGCTGATTGGCTGGAGTGGATGGATGGAAAGCAGCGCAGCCATTGGAGCGCCGGGGGGCGGGGCCGTATGATACAACGAGCGGCTATAGCCGCCGGCTGTATCACGGGAGCGCGCCCGCAGATGCTTCTCACCATGCGAGGGAGCTCGCATGAACGTGAGAAGCACCTGAGGGAGGAAGCAGAGACAGCCACCAAGGGACCCCAGAAGAGCAGGTTCGGGGCCACTCTGTGCAAAACGAGCTGCACAGTGGAGGTAAGTATAACATGTTTGTTATTTTTTTATTTTTTTTTATTTTACTTTACAATCCCTTTAATGTATAAATATAGAGAAAGTTTTAAATGCTAAACTTTAGATGACCTCTCTGCTTCTTTCTCATACTTTTTATAAGATAGTTTACTGGGTGAAAGTCCATTGGAATAGATTTAAGTTATATAGAACTGTCCCAAGTCCTTGAAATGCAAATAAATCAAACAGATAAGATAACAAAACAGGTGATTAAAATAATTATGTGGAATACGGGAAAGTTATGTGCAGAACATTAATTAAGTTTGACAGGGTCAAACAAAGGTCTGTAGTGCTCTCATTAAAACTGTTAAAATACATACATATAGTGAGACATATAACACATCTGGTGGGGTTATTGAAAGTTCATTCTCCCAAAAGTCATAACTCTGTAATTCTTGAACTTAGTTAAATCTTATCAAGATGAGGAGAGTTTGATAACACAGCTGGGTGCCAGACTGTCTCTACACAGGTGTTTTTAATTGGACAAAAGCAGTTATAAATCACTTTAATGAACATATAGGAATTCTGGGAATAATTAAGTTGATCTGATTATAGAACAGTGTCAGATTTATGGTTAGTTACACTGACGTAGATCTTAGTGACCAATCACATCTAGGACAGGTGATTAAGATAAGGCTTGTAAAAAGGGTATATAAATGCAAGTGTAGCACTGACCCCCAAAGGAGAGGCTGGTTTTGCTGGGCTTACCGTTACCTTCTCCACTTCATGCTCATCTAGGGGTTTCCCGAGGTTGATGACCCAATAAACTGTAGAGACCGACACTTGAATCCACTTTAGGGATTTTTATTTGCAAAACGTTGAACAGAACACAGTCTCTCAGTAGGGAATAGAGGGTATGGGTAGTAAAGCTCAGGTACTCTTGGAACTATTGACACTTGAAATGTCTTTCTCTATACAATCCAGGGAATAGCCATTCGCAACTGGATGTTACAGCTATCGGATAAATCCTCTTTTTTTGGATTTAGCAACCGACAGGTGATTTAAAGGAACATAGTCTCTGCCACAGACTTGGTTGTAGAACTTTAGAATGAGAAAAGTCTCTGCCACAGACTTGATTGTAACTGAAGGATGAAACTAGGAACTTTCTTACGGTACCAGTATCTTGCAGCCAGTCCGGCTATACCGTAAGAATGTGGATTTACTTTGGTGTCCTTTCCAGCTTAGCTTCCAGGCTTCTACCGAGCAGCCAGCCTCGTACATAAAGTTCTACAACCTGCAGATGCAGGGCTCTGCTGACTCCCCGCTGACTTTTAAATGTTCCTTGGTGTGGGTCTTTTTCTATACGTGTGCAGGAGATGGCACCATTGCTGTTTGCATCTTATGTCTAAAGCAGATCAAGCGTGGCCAGAACAGAAGAGGCTTGGGCACCACATGCTTGACCAGACATATGACGACCTGCCATGCAGTCCATTGGCAACAGTGCTTGAAAGACCCATATCAAAGAAAAGGGCAGACTTCTCTTTGCTCCTCATCTGGGATCTCCAACTCTACTATACCTCCAGTCCTCTCAAAAACCTGCACAGAGAAGAATGAAGGTAAAGAAATAGGTGTCCCAAGTACTTGCAGCCAATCTGCTAGCAGTACACCACCAATTGATTTTAGCAGGCAAATTTCCCTACCCTAGTTGCTGAACGGTAAAAAGAAATTTGGTCCCAGCCATCCACATGCTTAGCGTCTAAATGCTAGCTTGGCCAAATTGCTAGTACTGCAACTGCTGCCTTTTCAGCTGGTAGACTCTGCCCCTTTCATGAATTTGTGGAATGTGCTGTACCTGAGTGGCAGATTTCAAAACGCCACTTCTTTTCACAGAAGGCTATTCTGGCACTCTACCAGCATGTGGAAGGCAATGTTTTGCCCTAGTTGGACAGGGCGGTCAGCAGTAAGGATCATATTACCGCTGACTCATGGTTCAGCAGGCATGGGCAGGGACATTACCTTTCCTTCATGGTGCACTGGGTAACTCTGCTGGCAGTTGGGTAAGGATGCAGGACAGGGTACAGTGTTGTTGGAGCTTGTTCCACCACCACGCCTCCAAAATGCTAGTGGTCATTCTGACACAGCTCTCTGCTAAACCGCGTCCTCTTATTCTTCCTCTAAGGCATCTTCTGCAGGTTTATCCTCTATACCAGTAGTGCTCCGTAAGTGTTTAAGGGGCTACGCAAGCAGTCAGGCTAAAAGATGCAATGCGGTGCTTGAGTTGGTCTGCCTAGGAGACAAGAGCCACACTGAGGCAGAGATCTTGTCAGCTCTGCAGGGGCATGCTCAGAGGTGGCTGATGTCATGCCAGCTTCAGCCAGGAATGATTGTATGCGACTATGGCACCAACCTTCTCTCCGCCCTCCAACAGGGACACTTGACCCATGTTCCATATTTGGCACACATCCTGAATTTGGTGGTGCAGTGTTTCTTGACCAGGTACCCAGGCTTACAAGATCTCCTGAGGCAGGCCGAAAAGTCTGTGGTCATTTCCGCCAGTCATACAATGCCAATGCTCGGCTGGCTGACATTCAAAGGGAATGCAACATGCCCACCAGGTCCACTCAACGCTGGCAGTGCTGCAGCGTCTGCATACATCAATGAGTACCTGTGCGAGTATGGCACCAGAACAGGGTAAGTGGAGCTAGGCTTTCTTTTGCCACGCCAGTGGCTATTGATCAAGGATCCATGCACTGTCCTGTCACCATCTGAGGAGGCCACAAGGATGGTGAGCATCAAAAATTAATGCATCAGTGATGCTGTCCTTCTAGTCTTCCTGCTGGAGCACATGCTTCCTGTAATCATGGACAGGGCACTTGAGGCAGAACAGTGGGAGGAAGAGGAGGACTTCCTTTCCTCTCAAGGCCCCCTTTATCCAGATAGCATTTCTGTGGGCCCGGCAAACAAACAGGAAGAAGAGGGGGAGAGACATTGTGTCAGTATGGATGTAGAGGATAACACTCAGCAGCAGACTTCAAGGGATGGTTTTAAGTCACCAGAAACCCAAGGAGTTGTACGTGGCTGGGAGGAGGTAGTTACGGATAATGTGATCTTTAGTGACCCAGAGGACTCAGAATCGAATGCCTCTGCAAATGTACACTGCATGGCCTCTCTGATTCTGCAAAGCCTGTGAAAGGACCCTAGGATTCATGGCATCAAGGAGAGGGATCATTACTGGCTTGCAACCCTTCTTGATCCACATTACAAGGGTAAAGTTACAGAACTCATCCTGCCTTCGCAGGAGCAGAGGATGAAACATCTTCAGGAGACCCTGAAGAAAGGTTTGTGCAATGCATTTTCAGACACTGGTGCTGGACTACATGTTGCTGAGTTCGTTCAGTCAGTGGAAGAGCGGTGGAGAAGGTGGCTGGGTGACTGATGCCTTTAAACGATTTTTCAGTCCTCAGCGCCAAGGTCTGATCGGTTCAAGCAACCATCGCCAGCATCTGCATTATTTTGGTTTAGGGCACCACCACCCAAGGCCTGTTCCTGCACCCAACAAGAGTATCCATGATGGGTTACAGTGTTGTGACACCACCACCACCACCCAAGGCCAAATTTTTCTGCCCCTGCTTAACAGGCGTGTGTAATTACAATTTTTGATATACTTTTTCACAGCAGGGCTGTTCCTGCACCCAAAAGTAACTGTGAGGGGTTACAGTGTTCTGACACCACCAAAACCAAAGGCTCAATTTTTCTGAAGCGTATAGTATTTATACTGCTGTTCAGAGTATATAGTGCCTGGGGGACCCCCACACCATTTTTTTTTATTTTGGTGCAGGGTTCCCCTTGATATCCATAGCAGACCAAAGGCCCTGGTAATGGACTGGGTGTGGAATCCATGTCCTTTTTTTCAATGATTTTTTTATTTATATTGCGATCTCACAATACATTACAGCCGTGAGCAGTTTTAAATTATATTTTTTCCTTTAGAAATGTCATTTTGCTGTGGTACTGTTATAAATATGGGAAAGATGTGCTACTTTACAGGCAGACTAAGAAGACCCCCAGGCATGATATTTAAAGGAATATTTAATTTTCACTTTAAGCATTATTAAAATCACTGCTCCTGCAAACACTGACATTTTTAAAACTTTTTTTTGCATTGATACATGTCCCCTGGGGCAGGACCTAGGTCCTGAACACTTTTTATGGTAATAACTTGCATACAATGCCTGGCAAAAGTATTCGCCCCCCTTGAACTTTTCAACCTTTTGCCACATTTCGGGCTTCAAACATAAAGATATAAAATTTTAATTTTTTGTGAAGAATCACCAACAAGTGGGAAACAATTGTGAAGTGGAACGAAATCTATTGGATATTTTAAACTTTTTTAGCAAATAAAAAACTGAAAAGTGGTGCGTGCAAAATTATTCGGTCCCTTTACTTTCAGTGCAGCAAACTCACTCCAGAAGTTCAGCGAGGATCTCTGAATGATCCAATGTTGTCCTAAATGACTGATGGTGATAAATAGAATCCACCTGTGTGTAATCAAGTCTCTGTATAAATGCACCTGCTCTGCGATAGTCTCAGGGTTATGTTGAAAGTGCAGAGAGCATCATGAAGACCAAGGAACACACCAGGCAGGTCCGTAATACTGTTGTGGAGAAGTTTAAAGCCGGATTTGGATACAAAAAGATTTCCCAAGCTTTAAACATCCCAAGGAGCACTGTGCAAGAGATCATTTTGAAATGGAAGGAGTATCAGACCACTGCAAATCTACCAAGACCTGGCCGTCCCTCTAAACTTTCAGCCCAGACAAGGAGAAGACTGATCAGAGATGCAGCCAAGAGGCCCGTGATCACTCTGGATGAACTGCAGAGAACTACAGCTGAGGTGGGAGAGTCTGTCCATAGGACAACAATCAGTTGTACACTGCACAAATCTGCCCTTTATGGAAGAGTGGCAAGAAGAAAGCCATTTCTCAAAGATATCCATAAAAAGTCTTGTCTAAAGTTTGCCACAAGCCACCTGGGAGACACACCAAACATGTGGAAGAAGGTGCTCTGGTCGGATGAAACCAAAATCAAACTTTTTGCCCACAATGCAAAACGATATGTTTGGCGTAAAAGCAACACAGCTCATCACCCTCAACACACCATCCCCACTGTCAAACATGGTGGTGGCAGCATCATGGTTTGGGCCTGCTTTTCTTCATCAGGGACAGGGAAGATGGTTAAAATTGAGGGGAAGATGGATGCAGCCAAATACAGGACCATTCTGGATGAAAACCTGTTGGAGTCTGCAAAAGACCTGAAACTGGGACGGAGATTTATCTTCCAACAAGACAATGATCCCAAACATACAGCAAAATCTACAAAGGAATGGTTCACAAATAAACGTATCCAGGTGTTAGAATGGCCAAGTCAAAGTCCAGACCTGAATCCAATCGAGAATCTGTGGAAAGAGCTGAAAACTGCTGTTCACAAACGCTCTCCATCCAACCTCACTGAGCTCGAGCTGTTTTGCAAGGAAGAATGGGCAAGAATTCCAGTCTCTCGATGTGCAAAACTGATAGAGACATACCCCAAGCGACTTGCAGCTGTAATCGCAGCAAAAGGTGGCTCTACAAAGTATTAACGCAAAGGGGCCAAATAATTTTGCACGCCCCACTTTTCATTTTTTTATTAGTTAAAAAAGTTTCAAAAATCCAATAGATTTCGTTCCACTTCACAATTGTGTCCCACTTGTTGGTGATTCTTTACAAAAAATAAAAATTTTATATCTTTATGTTTGAAGCCTGAAATGTGGCAAAAGGTTGAAAAGTTCAAGGGGGCCGAATACTTTCGCAAGGCACTGTATAAGCCTTGAAAATTATCACTTTTGATTTTTCATATTCGTGTCCCACAGATTTTAGTGATTCCCCCTCCCAAATTTTTGCCTGTTCTCATGTTCTGCTGCAAACTGAACTGGGGGGGGGGGGGGGGGGTGTTTGGCTCATCCATAATCTTGAAAAACTGAAATACGGCAAAGACCTAAGACCATTGAGCCATTAGAATCCTATATCAGGCAATCATGGACAATGTTTCTCTCCCGAAATTCCAATAACTGGTCTCAGCTCCCAGACTTTTACAGAGTGTTGGTAAAAAAGAGGGGATGTTACACCAAGGTAAACATGGCCCTGTCCCAACTTTGGAGACGCGTTGCTGCCATCAATTTCAAACGGACCTTATTTTTTCTTAAAATTGCAAATTTTCGAACTTTAAACATTGGATATGTTTTCTATTCTCTACTGTGAATAAAACATGGGTTTATGATATTTGCAAATCATTGCATTGTTTTATGTCGCATTTTACACAGCGTCCCAACTTTTTGGGAATTGGGGTTGTAGATCATCGGTGCAATAGCTGGCTCCTGCAGACTCTCAGTACAGCCATCTGCCCATATGGTCAATTACTGAAAAGCAGGATGATCAATTAACTACGAGAATTCTCACCAGTGTGCTGTAGTTGTAGTCCATTCATTCACAGAAATCCATTTTTGAATGACGTGGCTGTGTGGGAGGAGCCTCGCACGGCCACGCTATTATTAAATTGTGACACCAGGTGCAGGGAGAAGAACCCCCAATTGCTGTCACAGGGGGAGACTGCTAGAGAATGTTACACCTTAAATATCAAAAAGAATCCCCCTATAAGCAGGACTTTAATGGCACTACCAATACACATATATAACCAGGAAAGCATATAATTATATACATTTTATTATATATAATAGAAAAATACATAGAAAAAAATTATATACAAAAACACGGATGCATCATAGTACATACCGAAAAAGTTAGCCTAGACGAAGTACAGTTGCCTGAACCCAACGACATTTTCGAAGATACAACATATTCTCCTTCATCAGGGGATATTTTTGCAGGGAAGAACTGTCTATAAAATTCAAATGTACAGTAATTAGCCAAAAAGTTCCGTATACACATATACCATTGTTTCATGATCATTCAAGTAACAAACATAACTGTACTTATATCACAATCACTTAGCAGGATGTATCTAGGCATCCGAATATTAAAAACATAACGAATGGGATTCGTGCAGCATGGAATTGTCGCCAGGTCACGTTGGCCAAATATCAAACATAATTAGAAAAAGCCAGCAGAGGGAGGCATAAAAAGGAAAATATCTCCTCAAAGCCTGTCCCCCTATCCACCTAGGACCCGGAATCCGGACCACCAGGCGGTGGATGTGCGCACTGAGGTCCCAGAAAAATTGGAATCTGCAAATACTGAGCAGAGAGGAGCGAAATAAGCAGAGAGATACAGATATAAAGGACAGTGTATTCAAAGACCCAGGTCTTAGATATTAGCAAAACCCACCTAGATCCAAATAGTACTTGCTTACAGGTGAGCAACGTCAAGAAGGGGGAATCAAAAAGCCAGAATCCATGGGTCAAAGAATCGCAGAGATCTTCAGCGGAAAGACAATTCCTATAAGACAATATAAAAAAGAGCCCCCAGAGACGGACATAAGAGAACTGAATACAGGGAGCAAAAGACAAAAGTGAAAGCTAGTAAAAAGTCCAACTGAACAAGAAAGAGTTTAACTAGCAAAGAGGATCCGGCAGTGTGACACCATACAGCCTTCCCCTCACCCTGTCCACCTCACACTAACCCAACCCTTAAATAGAGTATATGCGCACAGCTGAACCGCAATCATGCCGATCAGTTGTGCGCATCAGAAATCCATATAGGGGCCCCCTGGTATGCCACGCACAGTCACGGCGCACGCACAAATGCCACCATGCGCATGCGCAGACCAAGCCGCACAGAAAGCATCCGGCGGAACCATCGGTGCACCAACAATGACAACATGTGCACACGGCGCGCATGCGCACGACATGCAAGTGTCCCACCAGCGCAGCCAGAGATACCTAGGTATACAAATATACCCCGAATCACCAGAGGAAAGAGGGCAATATGCTACCAAGCAGTGCCCTATTCCTCATACAGGACCCCCCAGTCAAAAAAGAAAGGGGGCCGCGCTGGGTGTGCACATACAAAAACTAGAAAGAATCGAAAAAGTCAGACCTAACAGTTATAAGGTCAAATATAGATGGAACATAATAAAATAAAGTGTATACGCCACGTGGCTTATGTTATAACCATAGGGCACAAAAAGGGGCATGTGGAGAACTCCAGGCTGCATAACACAAATAAGAACTAGGCATGGCCACATCTAGAATAGAACACAAAATAAAAAGAATATGAATACAAAGAAATCCGTTTTTTGAATAAATATACATAAAAAAATTAAAAAATACTGAGAATATCACACAATCGTATCAATAGATACAATAGCTGTCATAAAAATAGAAATTATACAAAAAGGACCACGGGGTCTGCGATAAAAGAACCTGATTCAAAATAACAACAGAAGATGGTAATTTTTTTTCTCCATGCCCCCTGAGTTGAAGCCCTCCAAAATGGTTCTGAAGCACATGGCATCATTCAACCCAGGGGGGTGGGTAGCTTTCAAAGTATATATCCACCGTGGCTCGAGCTGGAGGATGGCCTTATTCCAGTCACCCCCTTCGGGCTGGGGTGGACACGGTCCAGGATCAAGAACTTTATCTTGGGAAACACTCCCTGATGGACTAAAGTAGTATACCTACCAAGGGGTAAGTCGGGATTGCAGACCTGCATACTATGAATATGGCGATATGCCCTCTTCCAAAATGGGAGTTTTGTCTTACAGACATAAAAGCAGCAGCAGCTGCACTTAAGAAGGTAAACAACTCCAAAGGTTTTGCAATTTGCAAAATGACGTGCTTTGAAAGGATGGCCATTGGGTAAAGAAGGATGTTTGCTAGTGTCCATAAATCTACAGTACCCGCAGGTACCGAACATATATGTGCCCCTGTATTTGCAGTGGTCGACATCATTCTCCCCCCTGTACTCACCTTTCACCAATCTGGAGGGAATAGAAGTGGCTCTCCTAAAGGTGAAAAGGGGAGCCTCCGGTATCAGACGGGCAAGACTAGGGTCTATTGTGAGAGTGTGCCAGTATTTGGTGATGATTTTACGGATTTCTACATGCTAGTTACAATACTTGGTGATAATTCTGATAGGATTCTCAGAACTGAGTTGTTTTTGAGAGAAAATAAGATTCTGTCTACTTCTAGTTATAATTAGCTATAAGGAACACTTTTTTCAAGGTTCTTTTATCACAGACCCCGTGGTCCTTTTTGTATAATTTCTATTTTTATGGCAGCTATTGTATCTATAGGATTGTGTGATATTCCCAGTATTTTTTAATTTTTTTATGTATATTTATTAAAAAAACTGATTTCTTTGTATTCGTATTCTTTTTTTTTGTGTTCTATTCTAGATGTGGCCATGCCTAGTTCTTATTTGTGTTATGCAGCCTGGAGTTCTCCACATGTCCCTTTCTGTGCCCTATGTGAACCTCGTTATAACACTAATCTGCCATGTGGCTTATACACTTTATTTTATTAGGTTCCATCTATATTTGACCTTATAATTGTTAGGTCTGACTTTTTCTATTCTTTTCAGTTTTTGTATGTGCGTAGGACTGGGGTCCTGTATGAGGGATAAGGCACTGCTTGGTAGCATATTGCCCTCTTTCCTCTGGTGATCCGGGGTATATTTGTATGCCTAGGTATCTCTGGTTGTGCTGGTGGGACATTTGCGCCACACGCATGCGCAGCGCGTGCACATGTTTCATTGTTTGTGCGCCGATGCTTCCGCTGGACGCTTTCTGTGTGGCTTGGTCTACGCATGCGCATGGTGGCGTTTGCGTGTGTGCCGTGACTGTGCATGGCGCACAGGCGTCCCAGGGGACCCCTATATGTATTTCTGCTGCGCACAGCTCATCGTTATGATTGCAGTTTACCTGTGCGCATATACTCTATTTAAGGGTTGGGTTAGTGTGAGGTAGACAGGGAGAAGGGAAGGCTGTATGGTGTCACACTGCCGGATTTACTTTATGGATCCTCTTTGCTAGGTAAACTCTTTCATCTTCAGTTGGACTTTTTACTAGCTTTCACTTTTGTCTCTTGCTCCCTGTATTCAGTTCTCTTATGTCCGTCTCTGGGGGCTCTTTTTGATATTGTCTTATAGGAATTATCTTTCCACTGAAGATCTCTGCCATTCTTTGACCCATGGATTCCGGCTTTTTGATTTCCCCTTCTTGACGTTGCTCATCTGTAAGCGAGTACTATTTGGATCTAGGTGGGTTTTGCTAATATCCATGACCTGGGTCTTTGAATACACTGTCCTTTATATCTGTATCTCTCTGCTTATTTCGCTCCTCCCTGCTCAGTATTTGCAGATTCCAATTTTTCTGGGACCTCAGTGCGCACATCCACCGCCTGGTGGTCCAGATTCCGGGCCCTAGGTGGATAGGGGGACAGGCTTTGAGGGGATATATCCCTTTTTACACTTCCCTCTGCTGGCTTTTTCTAATTATGTTTGATATTTGGCCAATGTGACCTGAGGACAATTCCATGCTGCACGAATCCCATTTGTTATGTTTTTAATATTCGGATACATTCTGCTAAGTGATTGTGATGTAAGTACAGCTATGTTTGTTACTTGAATAATCATAAAACAATGGTGAATATAATGGAGAATATGTTGTATCTTCGAAACATCGTTGGGTTCAGGCAACTGTACTTCGTCTAGGCTCACTTTTTCTGTCTGTACTATGATGCATCTTGTATACAATGCATTTTGTATATAACATTTTTTCTATGTATTTTTCTATTATGCATAATACAATTTATATGATTATATGCTTTCCTGGTTAACCACTTCCCGACCAGCGCACGACGATGTACGTCGACAGAATGGCACGGGCAGGCATATTGGCGTACAGGTACGTCCAATATTCAATGCCGCCCTGCCATCGGGAGCGCCCCGCCGGCGGTGCGCTTCCGCGCTGGTCGGGACCCCCGTGAGTCCGGTCGCGGGACCCGCGGACTCGATCGCCGCGGGCATCCCCGCGATCATCTCACGGAGCGGCCAAATGGAGGAAATGCCGTGTAAACAGCATTTTTCCATTCTGCCTAGCAACTAGTGACGCTGATCTCTGCTCCATGTAATTGGAGCAGAGATCAGTGTTCACTAAATGAAAGCCCAACCCCCCCACAGTTAGTAACACACCCCTAGGAACACTTAACCCCTACACTGCCACCCACTGGTTAACCCCTTTACTGCCAGTGTCATTTACACAGGAATCACTGCATTTATATAGCAGTGATTACTGTATAAATGACAATGGTCCTAAAAATGTGCCAAAAATGTCCGATGGGTCCCCCACAATGTCGCAGTCACAATAAAAATCGCTGATCGCCGCCATTACTAGTAAAAAAAAAATAATAAAAAATTATTAATAAAAATGCTATAAAACTATCCCTATTTTGTAAACGCTATAACTTTTGCGCAAACCAATCAATAATCGCTTATTGCGATTTTTTTTTACCAAAAATATGTAGAAGAATACGTATCGGCCTAAACTGAGGGAAAAAAAAGTTTTTTTATATATTTTTGGGGGATATTTATTATAACAAAAAGTAAAAAATAATGCGTTTTTTTCAAAATTGTCACTCTATTTTTGTTTATAGCGCAAAAAATAAAAACCGCAGGGGCGATCAAATACCACCAAAAGAAAGCTCTATTTGTGGGGAAAAAAGGACGTCAATTTTGTTTGGGAGCCACGTCGCACGACCGCGCGATTGTCAGTTAAAGCGACACAGTGCCGAATCGCAAAAAGTGGTCTGGTCTTTGACCAGCAAAATGGTCCGGTCTGCAAGTGGTTAAATATGTGTATTGGTAGTGCCATTAAAGTCCCACTTATAGGGGGATTATTTTTGTTATCTCAACTTTGGGATGCGGCACACTGAGTTTCTAACAATCCAATTCAGAATCTTGTTTACCTTAAATATGGGTGTAACATGCTTCCAAAGGTGAACTTATCATTTAAGGATTGAAAGGATTCTGGAAGAGAATACTCAAGGTAGAAACATGTGCTCCACTCAGGTGGCCAGACCATTTTTGAAAAATTTACATTGTGCTTCCATTGTCAAATTAGTACCTGCATCTCTTTTTATATGAGTCCCATAGCAGCAACTAACAGTTGGCAGAGAGAGAAATGGGGATTAATGCTACAGGGAATGAGGTTTGAATGGCAGGATGGGGGGTTAAAGCAGTGGGTGGCAGGAAGTTAAGGAGAGGGGTGTTACAGTAGCAAGGGTATTACGAAGCAGCAGGTGAAGTGGAGGAGAAAGGGCAGAATAGCACAACCCTATATACACAGTTGATCCAGGGGAAGGTGCAAAACCCCAGCAAAGCATGATCCCAATTTGTTCCAGCAGGGGAAAAATTTCCTTCTTGGTTCCCAGAGAGGCAATTGGATATTCACTGTCTCAACTTTACCTATAACTGTTAGTATCCAGTAATACCAGCTCTTCAAGGAGTCTATTTCACATCATCACAGCTCTTACTGAGAAGAAACCTGTCCATGTCTCTTTTCCTCCAGATGAAAAAAGAGTGCCCACTTGTCTGCTGTGATGAGCTTAAAATGCATAACGCAACGCCAAGTTCACTATATGGACCACTTTTGTATTTATACATGTTGATCATATCCCCCCATTCCTCTTCTCAAAAGAGAATTCAGTTCCTCTAATCTATCCTCATAGCAGAGCTCCTGCATGCCTCTTATTGGTGCAGAGAAGCGCAACCAATCTTTCTCCAGTGCCCCGCAATACCCTCTTTGGGAACTGGTGCCCAAAATTGAACTGCATATTCCAGATGAGGTCTTACTAATGATTTGTACAGGGAAAACATTAGATCTTTCTCTCTGGAGTCCATACCACTCTTAATACAAGCAAGGACTTTGCTCGTTTTGGAAACCACAGCATGCTGTTATTAAGCTTATAATCTACCAAAACACCCAGATCCTTCTCCACCACTGACTCCCCCAGTTGTACTCCACCTAGTATGCATGATGCATGCATATTGTTAGCCCCCAAGTGTATACCTTTACATTTATCAACATTAAACCTCATTTGCCAAATAGTCGCCCCATTTAAACGCATTAAGGTCGGCTTGTAAGTTGTAGACTTATTCCACTGCATAGCTTTGTGTCATATGCAAAGACTGAAATCATACTTTTAATCCCAGACCCTATATCATTTATAAATACAGTTGTGCTCATAAGTTTACATACTTTATGATTATACAGAATTTATGATTTCTTGGCCATTTTTCAAAGAATAGGAATGATGACACAACAACTTTTCTTTCACTCATGGTTAGTGTTTGGCTGAAGCCATTTATTATCAATCAACTGTGTTCACTCTTTTTAACCACTTGCTTACTGGGCACTTAAACACCCTTCCTGCCCAGACCAATTTTCAGCTTTCGGTGCTTTCACACTTTGAATGACGATTACTCAGTCATGCAACACTGTACCCAAATGAATTTTTTGTCCTTTTATTCCCACAAATAGAGCTTTCTTTTGGTGGTATTTGATCACCTCTGGGGTTTTTATTTTTTGCACTATAAATGAAAAAAGACCGAAAATTTTGAAAAAAAACGCATATTTCTTTGTTTCTGTAACAGAATTATGCAAATTATTAATTTTTCTTCATAAATTTTGGCCACAATTTATACTGCTACATATCTTTGGTAAAAATAACCCAAATTAGTGGATATTATTTGGTCTTTGTGAAAGTTAGAGAGTCTACAAGCTGTGGTGCGAATCGCACAAAATTGATCACATCTGATGTACTGGTGGCCGATCTCATTTCTTGTGACCCGAACAAGTCAGGAAAGTACAAATACCCCCCAAATGACCCCTTTTTGCAAAGTAGACATTCTAAGGTATTTAGTAAGAGGCATGGTGAGCTTTTTGATGTTGTCATTTTTTTCCCACAATTCTTTGCAAAATTAAGATTTTTCATTTTTTTTTTCCACAAAATTGTCAGTGTAATAGTTTTTTTCTCTCACATGGCACGTGTATACCACAAATGACACCCCCAAAAAAATTCTGCTACTCCTCCTGAGTATTACAATACCACATGTGTGGAACTTTTTCACAGCCTGGCCACATAGAGAGACCCAACATGCAGGGAGCGCCATCACGTGTTCTAGGAGCATAAATTACACATCGAACTTGTTGACTACTTATTACATTTTTGAAGGCCCTGGAGCACCAGGACAATGACACGTGACACTGATGACAGATGGCACTGATACGTGGCAATGATGACACTTATACGTGGCACTGATGACACGTGGCACTGATGACAGATGGCACTAATACGTGGCACTGATGACAGGTGGCACTTATACGTGGCACTGATGACACGTGGCACTAATACGTGGCACTGATGACACGTGGCACTAATACGTGGCACTGATGACAGATGGCACTAATACGTGCCACCGATGACAGATGGCACTAATACGTGCCACCGATGACAGATGGCACTAATCCGTGGCACCGATGACACGTGACACTGATGACAGATGGCACTGATAAGTGGCATTGATGACACGTGACACCGACAACAGATGGCACGTGACACGGACAGGTGGCACTGTTGACAAATGGCACCGATACGTGGCACTGATGACAGATGGCACTAATATGTGGCACTGATGACAGATGGCACTATGTGGCACTGATGACACGTGGTACTGATGACAGATGGCACTTATACGTGGCACTGATGACAGATGGCACTGGGGACAAATGGCACTGACAACAGGTGGCACTGGGGACAGATAGCACTAACAGGTGGCACTGGGGCAGGTAGCACTGGGGTGGATGGCACTGGGGCAGGATGGCACTGGGGCAGGATGGCACTGGGGTGGATGGCACTGGGGCAGGATAGCACTGGGGCAGGATAGCACTGGGGCAGGATTTTTTTTACACTTACGGCCGCTGCAGCCGTTCATCTCTCCCCTCTCACACGCTGTCTGTGTGAGGAGGGAGAGCGGCGCTGAGAGATGATCTCATATGTTTACATATGAGATCATCTCACATTGGACACGCCGATCGCGCTGTAAACGGCCGCTGTGATTGGCCGTTTACAGTGATCTGTGTTTGCCTGTCTCCGGGGGACACCGCAAACACAGAACTTCCCCGATGCGCACCCGCAGCAGCGCGCATAGCGGAAGTAAACATCAGGACATCCAGGGATTGCCTCCCGGACGAAAGCGCCTGCTCTACGGCTGTCATTCGGCTATAGGGCGGGCGCAAGGTGGTTAAATAATGGCAACAGACTAACCCTTTTTTTAATTCAATTCTTTTTTATTTGAAAAAAAAAAATACAATTGTTTCCCATACATATTGATACAGTAAACCCCTAGTGTATAACATCAATCTCCCCCTTTAAAACACATAGACAACCAAAACAAAATAAAAAGAAAAAGTGCCAGAGAGGAGGGGAAACAAACTTATATCATCACAATAAAGTAGTGATCAACCGCTTTTTCTTTTTATCCCCCCCCCACCCTCCTATATTCACAATTTCTACCCTTCTATTCTCCATTCATACCTACCATTCCTTACTCACTTTAATCCCATCTCCCACCATTTTTTCCATATCCTTTCATATTTCTTATAATTACCACTTTTCCTATATATATATATTCCTCTTTCTTTATCGTGTCTTTTACTACTTCCACCCATTCTTTTACCGTTGGTGATTCTTTCCTCTGCCATCTATGAGCGATCAGTTTTCTCCCTTGAAATAGACATCTGGTTACTGCTATCTGAGTATCTCCTGTCGTTCCTTCCTGTTCCATTAAACCCAATATACAGGTTTTAGCCTCCACTTCTAACGATGTCCCAAACATCTGGTTTATTTTTCCTATTGCTTCTTTCCAATATCTATGTAGCCTGGGGCATCGCCACATCATGTGCACCAAATCCCTTCTTCTATCTCCACATCTCTGGCATTCTGCATCCTGTCTTTTCCCAAACATAAATAACTTCAAGGGCGTATAATTAGGGTGACCACATTTCCAAACTGCCATTCAGGGACCCCCCAGCATGCACTGGTCATGTGACATCACTGGGTGGCACCGCCCCTTACCTATTTAAGAAATTTCACTTGGCTTACAATGCAGATGGTGGGTGGTTGGGCTTGAGAGTGGAGTTATATGCAACTTATCTACAAGCATTTGTTTCATGTATGTTAGCCTAACATTGTAGCTGCAGGTGGCCACTTAGATTCAAAGAATGTAATTGTTTTTTCAGTGTTAGGCTGACATAATTAAACAAACGCTCATTATATCTAAGGCACTAAAGTTGCATATAAAAAAAAAATATACTTTATACTACAAAAGGTCCACTGTCCATTACACTGACCTACCTGTCCACTACACTGATCCTTACATTGACCTACCTGATTCCTACTCTGGCCTATCCGATTCCTACACTGACCACTATACTGATCTCAATGATAAATGAATATTGTCAGTCTAAACACATTGGGAAGGTATAAATAATAAGTTGCCAGCTGAACACTAAAGGTAAATTCACATCCCTCTAAATAGCCATATAGGAAAAAAGGCAGTGCACTAGTACTTAACACTAAAGCCCCATACACACTATCAGTTTTTCTGCTGAGTTTTTCCTTCAGGTTTACCAAAACCATGTAGTAGAAGGGCCTGTCTGATTGAATACGAATTGAAACTTCTAATGTTTGACCTCATATTATATGGTTTTGGTAAATCTGATGGAAAAACTCAGCAGAAAAACTGATAGTGTGTATGGGGCTTTAAAAACACACACAAATATAAACCCTTATAAAAGTCCAAATAAGGCAGTACACAATAGAACCACAGAGCCCAGACAGCAGCACAAGTATCCACGTGGGTGAAGGAAAATCTGGTATCCTTAATGGGTGACAGCGCCATCCACCACCATAAGAAATGCTTATTCACATCCAAAAGGTGGACCCCTGAAGCAACAGAAGATCAAAAGGACTTGTCCCACCTTGGGGAATATATGAATGCCAGCAGTGGGTCTTGATACTTGGATATATTGCAGAACATGTGGGTAAACAAAGTATACTAAGTGCTCACCATTTGCTAAAAAAATTATTAGTTTATTAACCAGCCCATAGCTGAATGACGGCTACAGGGCGGTTGTTTAACTCTGAGAGGCCGTCATAAGACGTCCTCCCAGAATTCCGCTCTCGCATGCCCCCTGGGGCGCGTACTCGAGAGCATCTGTGACCACCGTGATCGCTCAGTTTACCACGTGATCGCTCCGTCAAGTGACAGAGTGATCACTTGTAATCAAACCGGCATCATGTTATGCATCTGCAGTGCCCACATCACTGCTCCCCGAATTTAACCCCTCAATACCCTGACAATACTCTGCAATGCCAGCTAATACTCTGCAATATCAGCTAATACTCTGCAATACCTGCCAATACTCTGCAGTACCCGCCAATACTCTGCAGCACAATTCCAGCCAATACTCTGCAATACCCTGCCATACTCGGAGATACCCTGCCATACCCAGCGATACTCTGTGATACCCTGCAATACCCAGCCATAGACGTCCCCCCCCTCCTGCCGCCCTCCTGCCGCCCTCCGGTGCTTCTACCGACTCGCCAATACGGTCAAAGCCAGAATCTTTTTTTTTTTATTTCAGGCTTCCCAACTTAGAGGTGAGATGAGGGGTCTTATTGACCCCATATCTCACTGTAAAGAGGACCTGTCATGCCATATTCCTATTACAAGGGATGTTTACATTCCTTGTAATAGGAATAAAAATTATCAAAAAATGTATTTTTTTACTAAAATAAATAAAGTAAAATGAACAATAAAAAAATTTAAAATTTAAAGCGCCCCTGTCCCCATGTGCTCACATGCAGAAATGAACGCATACCTAAGTCCCGCCCACAAATGAAAACGGTGTTCAAACCACACATGTGAGGTATCGCTGTGAATGTTAGAGCGAGAGCAATAATTCTAGGCCTAGACCTCCTCTGTAACTCAAAACATGTAACCAGTAAAATATTTTAAAGCGTCGCCTATGGGGATTTTTAAGTAGCAACGTTTGGCGCCATTCCACGAGCGGTGTGCAATTTTGAAAGGTGACATGTTAGGTATCTATTTACTCGGTGTAACTTCATCTTTCACATTATGCAAAAATTGGGCTAGCTTTACTGTTTTTTTTTAAGCACAAAACTATTTTTTTTCCCAAAAAACACATTAAAAAAATTGCTGCGCAAATACTGTGCAAGATAAAAAGTTGCAACGGCCACCATTGTATTCTCCAGGGTGTTTGCTAAAAAAACATATATAATGTTTTGGGGTTCTATGTAATTTTCTAGCAAATAAATGATGATTTTTACATGTAGGAGAGAAATGTCAGAATTGTCCTGGGTGCTCCAGAACGCCTGATGGCACTCCCTGCATGTTGGGCCTCTGTATGTGGCCACGCTGTGTAAACGTTTCACACATGTGGTATTTCCATACTCGGGAGTAATAGCAGAATGTCTTTTGGGGTGTAATTTGTGGTATGCATATGCTGTGTGTGAGAAATAAACTGATAATTTGACAATTTTGTGAAAAAAAAAGTAAAAAAAATCTTGACTTTGCAAAGCATTGTGGGAAAAAATGACAACTTCAAAAAACTCATCATGCCGCTTACTTAATACCTTGGAATGTCTTCTTTCCAAAAAGGGGTCATTTGGGTGGTATTTGTACTTTTCTGGCATGTTAGGGTCTCAAGAATTGGAATAGGCTGTCAGTCCTTCGGGTGTGATCAATTTTCAGATATTGGCACCATAGTTTGTGGACTCTATAACTTTCACAAAGACCAAATAATATCCACCAATTTGTACTTATTTTTATCAAAGATATTTTCGTTTTCGTCTTGCACATGCGCTATAGACCGGGGACATCTCCTGGCCGATGCACCTACGTTTACGGCACGGCCATGTTTTTGGTGTCCGGTTGCGTTGGACGCATGCGCGGGATGATCGTGAGTGCGTGCACTGTTCAGGCCACTGACCCCACCGACGTCATGCGCCAGCGACGCGGCACTGAGGTCGTGGCGGGGTTGAGGGGTATAAAATGGCGGTGAATACGCCATCCCCATGTGCCGACCGGACCCAGAGGAACTACAGGGCTTCTACAGCGTCGGTGAGTGACGGAACCTTTATGACATTTCACCTGGTTATACATATACATATATATTTCTTCATATGCATCTTACTTATATCTTGACAGTGCGGTACTGGTTGTCCTATTGGAACATAGACTGTGTATGTCAACCAACTGATCTTAATGGGAAATTATTTTGCATTCGCTACCCACCGATACTCCCTGTATCTACCATCATTGGTCTAATTAGACCACCTATGCACCTCCGGGACCCATGTCCCCTCAATAACCAAACAAGGGGTAACTATGATTGAACATTTATTGTGGCCTTTCTGACTCTCACGTTGGTGTCTATACGGTAACTGGTCTACTCTCTTACTTTTACTGTATGTTATTAATATCTTGAACACACCGGTGGCATCTATTATACTTGGAAACGGGCCTTATACTTCTGAATTAGATCTCAGACCCCCTTCACTGACAACACAATAGGTGAATAATGATAATCTATAAGCTTTTACCAACTTGATTTAATTTTCTTTCAGTATTCACACCTATCTACATTCATCACTCTGTGGCACCTAGACAACTCTGTTCCTCTCCTCTTTCTTTTCTTTTCTTTTATTCACTCCCTTCACAGACTTGACTTATGCTTTATATCTTTTTGTGCTCAATCAATAGCATTCATATTTGGATCCGGGTCGGCGTTTGGGGAAATCTCCCCTCCCAGTCACCGGGTAAGACTTTCTCCTCTTTCTCTCACCGTTGGATCTGACCTGGTGCTGGGACGAGGTTGGAGAGGTAGGGATACGCTCTCATGTTTAATTGGTATAATTTTGTCTCCATACTGAAATAATGGTATATTCAAGACATGTATTTTTAGATGTAAGTAATATCCTGAAGAAGCTGTGAAGCAAAACTAGTCGAGAATTACCTCACCCGTTTCTACAAATCTGTGACTCATATTTTGAGATAATATATTTTTGTATTTTGAATAAATTGTTTTTATATTAATGAATGTTTTTGTCTTAACCATCTTTAAATATTATTTGTGCCCCGTGATAGTCCCCTTGCTCACATTTTCCCCATTGACATTGTGATAGGAGACCAGAGACATCAGCACTTTTCTCTAGACTACCTTATTGGGATGAGGGTGCACACTATTAAGTTATAGTTTACTACACCCTGAAGCCATTTATTATTCCAAAGATATGTAGTGGTATAAATTTTGGCCAAAATGTATGAAGAAAAATTACTAATCTGCTAAATTTTATAACAGAAACAAAGAAAAAAATATTTTTTTTACAGAATTTTCGGTCTTTTTTCTTTTATAGCACAAAAAAAAAAAAAACAGCGGTGATTAAATACCACCAAAAGAAAGCTCTATTTGTGTGAAAAAAGGACAAAAATTTCATATGGGAAAAGTGTTGCATGACTGAGTAATTGTCATTCAAAATGTGAGAGCAAATTGGTCTGGTTATTAAGGGTGTTTAAGTGCCCAGTGGTCAAGTTGTTAAAACAAATACGCACTCACATGAAATCCTCTTGATTTAAAAGTGTATAGTAATACAGTGCCAATTGCAGGTCAGCACAGCAGGATGGCAGCGAATGACATCATCCAGGTTAGCTCCTCCCTCCACTACACTGACCTACCTGTCCACTATACTTTCCACTACACTGACCTACCTGTCCACTTTACTGACCACTACATTGACCTATCTGTCCACTACACTGACCTACCTGTCCACTATACTGACCACTACACTGACCTACCTGTCCACTATACTGTCCACTACACTGACCTACCAGTCCACTACACTGACGTACCAGTCCACTACACTGACCTACCTGTCCACTATACTGACCACTACACTGGCCTACCTGTCCACTATACTTAACACTACACTGAGCTACCTGTCCACTATACTGTCCACTACATTGAGCTACCTGTCCACAATACTGTCCACTACATTGACCTACCTGTCCACTATACTGTCCACTACACTGACCTATCTGTCCACTATACTGACCACTACACTGACCTACCTGTCCACTACACTGACCTACCTGTCCACTATACTGTCCACTACACTGACCTACCTGTTCACTACACTGAGCCACCTGACCACTATAACCTACCTGACCTCTACCCTGACCCACCTACCCACTACACTGACTTCTTTGTCCCCTGCACTGACCTACCTGACCACTACCCTCCTTCCTGCACTACTCACACTACTGACCGCTTCCCCACACAAACATAAAGTAGATCGGTGGATTTCAATCACCACTCCAGGCCAGGACCCCATGAAGATCATCCATAGTGAGATGACTGCTATCCCCGCAGGCCGGAAACTCTGCCAACAGCCGCCGTACACTCGTCTGCACCGAGCACCGCCCCTCCCACTCACACATGGGCTGGCTGCAGTGAGCGATGGCATGCACTGAGGAATCATGAGGGACAGGGCAGGCTGGACCACTGGAGTCTCTGGGCGGGGGGAGATCCGGGTGCTGAGGAGTCTTCCTCATTAGAGGTGTGTGGAGCCTGGAAGAAGTCACTTGGACTGCCCACCCCCACTCTACACCACTGGGATGGCCCGGTTGAATGACATCATCGATATTTGGCAATCAATGAAAATCGTGAACAGCTGCATCAGTTTCATACCGGGACACTGTATTGTCCCGGAATGAAGGTGCCCGGGACAGACCTGCTAATTGCAGGAATGTCCCGGGCAATCCGGGACACGTGGGCACCCTACGTATACTATACTCTATATGTCAGATATAATTGAGATACAATTTGCGAGGGGGAGAGTGAAACCTTAGTCCCCAATGCCAGAACCCATCCCCATTGTTCCTCTGTCATTGGGCCCACATTTCTCTCCTACTTTACCCTGTTCCCACATTCTATCTCTCGTTCTTTTCTGCTCCCCTTATATAGCCGTATATATTGGAAATTACTTTAGTTGTTTTAGTGTTTACTATTTTCCTAAGTAAAGGCATCTTACTCCCCTCTAATATCTTACCTCTGAATTGTGCCTCCAGAGCATGTCTAATTTGCAGGTACCTATAAAATGAACAGTTTGAAACTTCCTATTCTTCCCTTGTTTCCTGGAATGATTTCAATCTCCCTTCCTTGTACAGTTGTATTAGGTAGTGGATGCACCTCCAGTCCCATTCCTCTATTTTCCCCATTACTTTAAGTTCCTCTAAATTTTTGTTTTCCCATACTGGGGAGAATTCAGAGAATCCACTATCTCCCAGCATAGACTTTACGGATTCCCAACATTTTACCATTAATTGTACCATTGGACATCTAGACCTGAACGAATCGGCCTCCACTGCTCCCACAACTGTATCATGAGGGGTATCGTTCAACAGAAGCTTATTGCCTACCTTCTGTTCTTCCAATAAGTTACTTCCCTTCATACACTGTAATTGGGCTGCCAGAAAGTAATACCTCATATTTGGTAATGTCAGGCCTCCCATTTCCCTTGGCCTTTGTAACACTTGTAGGCGAATCCTTGCCACCTCATTCTTCCATATTAATTCTCTAAACATACTTTCTATTTTCTTAAACCAGTGCTTCGGAATCCAGACTGGGGAGTTATGTATCACATATAGTATTTGTGGCATCCACACCATTTTGATTAGATTGCACCTACCAGCTACTGAGAGGGGGAGGTTTTTCCATACTCTAATTTTACGTCTTAGCTTTGTCATAAGTAGAACTATATTCCCTATTATATACTGCCCTAGGTCTCTTGTCATATTCACGCCTAAATATTTCATTTGGCTAACTATTTTTATTTGGGTTACCTGTTGTAGCAATGGTTCCTTTAAGGGATCTATTGGCAAAAGTACTGTTTTATCCCAATTAATTTCTAATCCAGAAAAATATCCAAATTCTTTAACCGTCCTCATTGCTGCCACCAATGAGGACCCCGTATCCCCAAGAAACAATAGCACATCATCTGCATACATAGCAACCTTTTCCTCTCCTTGTCCCCTTTTAAATCCCTGTATCTCCTGTGACTCTCTTAAAGCAATGGCCAATGGCTCCATTGCGAGGGCAAAAAGCAGGGGTGACAATGGACACCCCCCCCCCTTGTCCCCCTCCTCAGCTGGATCCAATCAGAGCATTCTCCTTTTATCCTCACCTTCGCCCTGGGTCCCGTATATAGCAATCTTATCCATTGTACGAACCTCGGCCCAAACTGAAATTCCACCAGGACCTTCCATAAATAATGCCACTTCAGGCTGTCAAAGGCCTTATTCGCATCAAGGGACAGGATTGCTCTATTTCCCTCATTTTCTTTTGGGATCTGCATATTTAAATATACGTATGTCTTACATTTGTACTTGTGGATCTATCTGGTATAAAACGCATGTCATGGTTATGCAGTGATCTTCCTCTGTTTGCTTACCTCCCCTCATGTGTTCTGAATAAGAGGCCAGCCACTTCCACCTGGTGGCTTTTATAACCTCTCCTCTAAGCATGGCTCCACCCCAGGCCCTATCAGGGAACCATATATTAACCTGTGCACTGCAAGCCAGCGGTGTTGATCAACCATTGTGTACCATTGTGTGTTTGGCTTCCTGTTTCCTGCTTGCCGTGTGCTGGATGCACCACTTTAGCGATTATTTTATTTACTCTTGTTGCAAGTGCTTTTGCCAGGATTTTTACATCTGAGCACAGTAACGATATAGGCCTGTATGAAGTTGTCTCCAGCTGGATTTCCCTTCTTTTGCCAATACAACTATTGTAGCCTCAGTCTTTGAAAACGGTAACTTCCCTTCTTCTAAGGCTCCATTGAACACCTGTAAGAGATTGGGTAATAATATATCCCCAAATTTTTTGTAGATCTCTATTGGCAATCCATCCGGTCCCGGAGCTTTCTGATTTGCCATTTCTGCTGTTACTTTTTGTAACTCTTCTAGCGTCAGTGGAAGCCTCCAATCCCTCCTTTAGTTTTCTTCCTCCATTAGTTACTTTTATTTTCCTGAAGAAATCCCACATTTCTCCTTCTACATTAGAGTTTAAGACATTATACAGTTCCTCATAATATTTTTCAATTCATTTGCTATTTCTGGGGTTGACCTCTTGATGTTACCTTCCTTGTCTCGGACCGCTGGTATGATAGCAGATGGGCTATTTGCCTTGGCAATTAAAGACAAGATTCTCCCAACCTGCTCCCCCTCTCCAAAAAAACTTTGCCTCTGAAATAGCCTTTTTTTCTCCTCTTTCTCCAATATTAATCTCTTATATTCTACTTGTTTCTCCACCCACTCCATGTGGCTATCTACCGTCGGTGCCCTCAAATACCTCACTTCTGCCTGCCTTACACTCTCTTTTGCTACTGTTTCTTTGGCTGTTGACTGCTTCTTAATCTGAGATATTTTTTTTTATCAGTACTCCCCTAAGGAATGCTTTCAAAGTATCCCACATTATCCCCAATATCGTAGACCCTGCATTTATACTTATAAATTCCTTCAAACTAACTGTGACCTCCTCTATATTCTCCATTATCTCTAACCAAAAAGGGTTTACCTTCCAGTCCTTTCTGCTGTAACTTATCCCTATTTTTATTAAGAGGGTTACCAGTGAGTGGTCTGAAATTCCCCTTGGTTTGTAATCCACCTCTTCTATTATCTACAAGGCCTCGCTATTACATGATACCAGATCAATCCTAGACAAGGATGAGTGCATCCTAGAGTGGCAGGAGTACTGTTTTACCGTAGGGTACCATCTCCTCCATATATCTACTAGCCCTGTCTCCTCAAAAAATTGGTATAATGGGCCACTGGGTACTGCTTTTCCGTGTACCTTCTGTGGAAACCTGTCTATATTTTGGTTCATTGTCATATTAAAATCTCCTGCTACTATGACCGGCACCCCTAGCTTGTCCACAATAAACCTCATTAGATCACATAAAATTTCTGTATTAAATGGCGGGGGAATATACACGTTGGCTATCACATATTCTATATCTTCCATCCTACAAAAAAGAAAAACATATCTACCCTTATCATCTACCATGCTTTGTCTACAGGAAAAGCCTATTCCAGGATCCATCAAAATGCTCACCCCTCTTGAATGGGGGTATGTGTGGAGTGGTATTGTATCTTATATTTCCTATATTTAAAAAAACACAGGTTGTTTCTTTTTCAAGATGCGTTTCCTGCAGGCAAAGCATTCCATAACCACCCATGCTACCTATAGAAAAAAATTGCCCACCTTTTGGCTTGGTCTTTTACCCCCGCACATTTCATGAGCAAATTTTAACTCTTTTGGTGAAATTTCAGCTTTGCTTCTTAATTCCTTATTTTCCATCAATTCATCATTTTTTCACTTATTCTTTTAACAAAATTATTCCTTGATTCTATTCCGTACACCATCCTTTTTTGTGTTCTAAAGTGTTCTTTTCCGAGACTAAATAACCCTGATCAAAAGTTTACATACCCCAGTTCTTAATATAGTGTATTGCACCCTTTAACATCAATGACAGCTTGGAGTCTTTTGTGGTATTTGTGGATAAGGCTCTTTATCTTCTCAGATGGTAAAGCTGCCCATTCCCCTTGGCAAAAAGCCTCCAGTTCCTGTAAATTCTTGGGCTGTCTTGCATGAACTGCACGTTTGAGATCTCCCCAGAGTGGCTCAATAATATTGAGGTCAGGAGACTGAGATGGCCACTCCAGAACCTTCACTTTATTCTGCTGTAGCCAATGACAGGTCAACTTGACCTTGTGTTTTGGATCATTGTCATGTTGAAATGTCCGAGTACGCCCCATGCGCAGATTCCTGGCTGATGATTGCAAATGTTTCTCCAGTGTTTGTTGATAACATGCTGCATTCATCTTGCCATCAATATTGACCACATTTCCTGTGCCTTTGTAGCTTACACATGTCCAAAACATCAGAGATCCACCTCTGCACTGTTTAATTAGGCGACTATGGGGGGCGTGGCCAAGCGCATGGAGGAGTAGGACGCGTGAGAGCTCAGCTCCCGCTCCACCGTTCCCATCGGCACACAGCGCCGCTATCTCGGGCTTCCCCAGACATCCCCATGAGCAGGAGAGGAGCCCCACACACCCCCCGCACCTCGGGGACCCAAAAACCGGGGGACATCGACAGCTTTTTCCCCGCGAGGGGACCGAACAACAAGGCCGCGCCGGAATCCAAGATGGCGGCGACCCGCTCGGCGGCAGCACAGGCAGCTCACACTGCCTCTAAGGTACAGGCCTCCCGGCCCCCTTCACCTCCGTCCTCCCCAGGGTGCCCCGAGCCGCAGGATGGGAGCCCAGAGAGCCCTACACCCTCCAGAAGCCCTTCTCCAGCCACAGGCAAGCAGAGCAGAGGATGGGACATGGAGAGCTATATTAAAGCTCTCCCCACTAAAGGTGACATTGAAGCCTATATAACCAGACTAGAGAGGTCCTATAGAAGGGAACTTAAGGATCTGCGCCAAGGAGGAGTCTGCGAATAGACTCAAGGAACATGATCATATTTTACAGCAACATACTAACCAGATTCAGCACTTATTCTATGGCGTTGATGACCAGGAAAACAGAAGTCGCCGAAACAATATCCGCATTCGCGGTATACCTGAAAAGATTGAAAACAAGGATCTGTTATCGGCTGCCACCACCATGTTTAACCAATTGCTGAATAAACCTAAGGAGTCGCCGATTGAAATCGATAGGATTCATAGATCTCTTGGTCCTCGCAATCCTAGCCCTGATCACCCCAGAGACGTTATTTGCCGCGTCCATTTCTTTAATATTAAAGCTGAAATAATGCAAGCCGCGCGTGCACAGGACTCCATCTTGTTCAACGGCACACCGGTTATGCTCCTGACGGATCTTTCTAAGCAGACACTGCTGATGCGGAAGGCCCTGAGGCCAGTCACCGACGCTTTGCATGCCAAACAGATCAAGTATCGATGGGGATTCCCTTTTCACCTTTTCGCCTCCCATGAGGGTAAATCTGCTACATTCCACACGCTAGGGGACTTGCCCAACTTCCTTGGCACTTTTGAACTGCCCCAAACCAGGATCCCGGATTGGCCCCTTACTGCCTTTACCCCTGGCCTGCCCAGCACCTCTGCATGGGAGAAGCAGACCAAGAAGAAGAGGTCCCGCTCCCGCACCACCAAATCTCCTCCAGGATGAACATTCTCAGCCCCACTTGACAGTGGGTGACTACCTCTACGTTCTCTACGGCTGCCTTTTTGGACTCCTGGTACCCGGGTCGTCCCTTTACAACCTCTGACCTGAAAGTCAAACATCTGATCCCTTGTTTTTCTTTTTTTTTCTCTCTTTTTTATCTTTTTTCAGGTTGACTGTTCGGTTTATATGTTTTTTATACTAAGCCTACTAACTTTGCTCCCCTGGCTTGATGTCACGTGCCCTTCAAACGTTAGTGGACGGTTGTCCGTCCTGTAGTTTTGCTATCTGTTTTCGGTAACGCACATCATCTATCACTTATATTTTCAGGCGCTGTGTGCTGTTCATCTGTTTAGCATTTATTACAGTTTATTGCAGGTGGGGCGGAGCCCCTGAGTTAACCTCACCCACGTTCCCCCACGATAGGGTGTACAGAGTCTTTAGTAACTTTGTTTCTGTTTTATTCTTTAGTCTCTTTTGTTGTAGTGTCTATCACTTTTACCCTCATATGGACACTAGAGGGAGCATTCTCCCTACAATTTTACATCTTCTGCTATTAGGCGACCATCAATTCATGCTGTTCCTGGACCATTGTTCACACTTTTACCTGCACTACATGTCCCTAGCCTTCCTAGGGCCTCACATTTCCTCTGTCCTTCTTCAGCGCTCTGACCTTCTTCACCTCTCTCCTTCCTTGCTCTTCTTCGTTTTTCCTCTCTTCCTCACCCCTGCTGCACAGCTCTTTTCCACACTCTTCTGCTTAGCCGCACTTGCTGAACCCAATTATCATGCCGCCTTCCTCCGTACGATATGTCTGCTGGGATAGATCTTAAGTTCTCCTCTCTTAATTGTAGAGGATTTAACACTCCTGAAAAGCGTAGACAGATTTTACATCACTTTCATAAGGCCGGTTCGAAAGTTCTATTATTACAGGAGACTCACTTTAGAACTGATAAAGTACCCTCTATCCCAGATAGACATTACACCACCTGGTTTCACAGCACGAACCCTCTTGCTTGCTCCAAGGGGGTCTCGATTGCATTTCATAGTTCTTTTACACCACAAGTGCTTGAGAGTGACATAGACCCTCATGGCAGGTTTTTATTTTTAAAATTGCAATGTTTTGAAAATGTATTGACTATTGCCAATGTTTATCTCCCCAATCAGAATCAACTCCAGTTCCTGTGCTCCGTGACCGCTCGCCTCAAATCTTTCGGAACCACTAATCTGATCCTAGGGGGCGATCTGAATGTTCCTCTTGTGCCGAGACTCGACTCTTCCACTGGTAAGTCCCACCTGTCACCCACCTCGTTGACCAAGCTCAGAGCCACTTTAGCAGACATGACACTAGTAGACGCCTGGAGGCTATTACACCCTTCTGACAGGGATTACACTTATTACTCCCCGGCACATAACCCTTATAGTAGGATTGATTACATTCTCCTCAGCCAAAACCTTTTGGACTTTGCCCCTCAATGTGAGATCGGGTTGCGGCTGTGGTCGGATCACGCTCCGGTACACTTGACCCTCGGGAACCTTCCTCGCTGCCTCCGTCGAGGCGCATGGAGGCTGAACGACAATTTGCTGACAGATACCTTATGTATCTCTGAGGTGTCCCAAGTCATCACGGACTTTACTACTGATCATGCCCATGATGAGACTAGCAACATGACCAAATGGGAGGCCCTGAAATGCGTCATCCGTGGTGTTTTTATAAAGCACGGCTCCAGGTTGAAGCGAGCGCGCACTGACGATATACGCCGACTCTTCTCCCTGATAGCTTCCCTGGAAGCCTCGCATAAATGCACCCTAGAACCGCGCACTCTCACGGAACTCTCGAATGCTCGTCGGGATCTGCTTCAGATTTTCTCAACCAAGTCATTGAACGCGTTCCACAAGGGCCGTCACATTCACTACTCGCAGGCGAACAAGTGCGGAAGGCATCTCGCGCGCATTCTCAGTCCCAGACTGCGGAGGCAACACATCCCCTACCTCTCTTCCTCTGCCCAACAGAAGAGGTTCCGGAACTCTGAGATTGTTTCGGAGTTCCGAGACTTCTATTCCTCACTTTACAATCTCCCCCCCCCGAGTACTCCCTCCTCCTCCGTCTCTCCACACGATTTATCGCAATATATTCGGGACACGGCCTTACCTGCCATTTCCTCTGCTGATAGTTCTAATCTAGAACTGCCCCTGACTACGAATGACTTCCTTATAGCAATAAAAGGTCTGAAGAATGGTAAAAGCCCTGGGCCCGACGGATACTCTCCGCTATTTTATAAGAAATTTGCCCTCCAACTCGCCCCGCTTATGGCCAAGACGTTCGAGGAAATAGATGACACACATCCCCTTTCCCCGCAGATTCTCCAAGCCCAAATAGTGGTCATACCCAAACCAGGGAAGGATCACACACAATGTGGAAATTATAGGCCTATATCCCTATTAAACGTGGACCTCAAACTCTATTCTAAAATCCTGGCGACACGCCTAGCCCCCCTGCTCCCCTCGATCATTCATGGAGACCAAGTGGGATTTGTCCCAGGCCGCGAAGCCAGGGACAACACCACTAAAACCCTACACCTTATCTCGTACGCCAAATCACACAATATCCCCACTTGTCTCTTAGCTTGTGATGCTGAAAAGGCGTTCGATCGGGTGAACTGGAAGTTTCTCCAGGCCTCCCTATTGCAAATAGGTTTGGGTCCACGCATGCTCTCCAAAATTATGGCTCTATACGAGAATCCATCTGCCAGGGTCCTAGCTAATGGGGAAACGTCGGAAGCCTTTGGAATCCGGAACGGTACCAGACAGGGGTGCCCCTTATCGCCTCTTTTGTTTGCGATAACGGTCGAACATCTGGCTCAAGCCATCAGGAATAATAGTTCTATTCATGGGATCGACACCCCTTCGGCTCCCTGTAAGCTATCTCTGTACGCAGATGATTTACTATTGTATGTCACTCGACCCCGCATTAGCCTTCCTGCCATACTCGAGGAGCTTGATCGGTTTGGAGCTCATAGTAATTTTAAACTGAATCTGCACAAAACGGAAGCTTTAAATGTATCTCTATCCCAGACCGACCTAAAATTTGTCCAGCAACGCTTCTCCTTCAAATGGCAATCTCGTTCGATCAAATATCTCGGTACGGAGATTCCTGCTAACTTTAACGACGTGTACGCTCTAAACTTTAGCCCTTTGTTGACTTCCATTAAGCGATCTCTTGAAAAATGGCACACTCTCAAGCTCTCCTGGTGGGGGAGAATGAGTGTTATTAAAATGGATGTCCTCCCGAAGGCATTATATCTGTTCCAGACCCTTCCCATCCTTCTACCGACATCCTTTTTTTTGGCCTTGCGAGCAATGGTGGGCAGGTTTGTGTGGCAACACCACCCCTCTAGACTCAAACATAAGGTTTTAAATGCCCCCAAACTCAGAGGGGGAGCAGGCCTCTCTGACTTCTGACTGTACCACACATCCGCGATACTATCCCGACTCTTGGACTGGTTCCCGAGACCTCGCCTTAAACCTTCCACCTTTATTGAACAAGATATGGCCCCGGTGGACCTACGGGCCCTTATGTGGGGACATCACGCCAGGTTCCGGATGATGCAGGGGATTTCCCCTCTAACAAGGGCAGCTCTCACATTGTGGTATGTTAAAGCTGTCCCTTATGCCCTATCCACAGACCCTGGCCCGTTGACCCCCCTGTTCGACAATCCGGCCCTCCCGGCCCTTGCTGCTAAGCAACACTGTGGGAACTATACCCGTGAGCACTGGCCCACAGCCAATCAATTCGTTCATCCTACTACCGGTCATTTCCGCCCTCCTCCACATCCCCAGTCCAATGTAAAGACGGACTGGCTCACAACTATCTCGCTGACTCAGATTTGCAGAGATCTCCATCTTTCCGGAAAAATGCATAGACCGCTCACACCATTTGAGGATCTCTGCAACCTGACTCAAACCCCAAGACATACCCTGTCGTACATCTATAAAGACATCCAAACCCGATTGTATGCTACTCTCCCTGCATTCACGGACCACTGGTCTAGGGACCTGCACTTAGAGATCTCCCCCACACAATGGTCCACCTCCTTTACCCATACGCATCAATCCTCCAGGTCAGGGTTTACACAGGAGAAAAATTATAAACTACTCTCGAGGTGGTACAGGGCCCCGGTCTCGGTACACAAGATGTTTCCGTCCACCTCTGATGTGTGTTGGCGCTGTCACGGAGCACAGGGATCATATGTTCATATCTGGTGGGAATGTGATGGAATACGCCCTTTTTGGGGTAAGATTTTTACGATTTACAATGACATGTATCAGACCTCTTTGCCTCCATCGCCTTTGTCTGCACTTTTATCCATTCTCCCTGGGTCGATACGGTCGCAGAAATGCAATCGCCTGAACTTTTTTCTCTCCGCGGCTCGTCACGCCATCTCTCTCTACTGGAAAAAAGATTCCACCCCCCCTGTTTCGGCGTGGGTGGCTATCCTTAATGACACAATGCTCATGGAGGAATTGCAGGCGAAGGCGGATGACGCTTATGAAAGGTTTACCATGTTATGGTCCATTTGGCGACACCACTCGCAGACGGAATTATTCCTTAACAACCTTACGATCTCATGAGCAGGCTGTTTGCCGGGTTTGGTTGGTGGAAGGTGTCGTTCTTATGACCATCTGTGGCCTAGCGGCCAAGCCTTAATAACTTGATTACTGCCACCTTTTGTACTAAACATTTTTGTTGTGAAGTGAGTGCATAACAATAAGGTGTATTTTGCACATGTCTGCTTCTATTAATGCGAATGCTATGCTTCTCCTTGTTCTTCCCCATCCTACTCTTCTCTCTTTCAGCTCTTACTGTCTATCTCTACCTCCCCCCCTGCCCCTTCTCTCCTTCTCCCTGGTATACCCGCTTCCTCTGCTTCCCCCCCCCCCCCCTTTATTCTTTTCTCTCTTCATTCTGTTTATATTGCAATGCCTTATTCGGTGTCCAGGCTACGTATATGATGCAATTGCCTGTTTGTAACTGTGTTATTTTTCTCTGTTTGGCACGCAATAAAAATATATTCAACCATAATTAGGCGACTATTTGGAAAATGAGGTTTAATGTTGATAAATGTAAAGGTATACACTTGGGGGCTAACAATTTGCATTTCATCATAGGCCTTGTTGACTCCTCTACAAATGTAGCATTTATAGTTGTGGCCAAAAAGCTAAATTTTGGTCTCATCACTCCAAATGACTTTGTGCCAGAAGGTTGAGGCTTGTCTCTGTGTTGGTTGGTGTATTGTAAGCGGGATACTTTGTGGCATTTGCTTAGTAATGGGTTTCTTCTGGAGATTCGACCATGCAGCCCATCTTTCTTCAAGTGCCTCCTTATTGTGCATCTTGAAACAGCCACACCACATGTTTTCAGAGAGCCCTGTATTTCACCTGAAGTTATTTGTGGGTTTTTCTTTGCATCCCGAGCAGTTGTGACTGAAACCTTAGTTGGTCTACCTGGTTTGGTTTAAACAGAAACCCTCATTTTCCACTTCTTGATTAGAGTTTGAACACTGCTGATTGGCATTCTCAATTACTTGGATATCTTTTTATATCCCTTTCCTGTTTTATACAGTTTAACTACCTTTTCCCGCAGATCCTTTGACAATTCTTTTGCTTTCCCCCGTGACTCAGAATCCAGAAATGTCAGTGCGGCACTGGATGAAACTCATTGACCTTTTATACACACACATTAATTACAAGCAAACAGATGACAGGTGAGGTTGGTTACCTTTTAATAGCCATTCAAACCCCTTTGTGTCAACTTGTGTGCTGTTATCAGGCCAAAATCAGCAGGGTATGTAAACTTTTGATCAGGCTCATTGGGGTAGTTTCTGTTGCCATTATAATTTAAAAGAATAAACACAGCTGATTAATAATAAATGGCTTCAGCCAAACACTAACCATGAGTGAAAATGAATGTTTTAGTGTATATTAAAAAGTAAGAGTCCCAGCACTGAACCTTGGGGTACACCACTGATAACCCTAGACCATTCAGAGTATGAATCAGAGTTGTGTTTCCAGAACCCTCCAGGAGTACACAGAAATGTTTGTTTGTTTTTCCCCTGGTTTGAGTGGCTGCCGTACACTCTTCTAGGTCCTCAGCCTGGGTGTGCCTGGAATCTGTATGCCTTATTCTAGAGCTGTACTTGTCTTCATGTAATAAGGCAATTACTGCTTCCCGCTGGTCTGTAGAAATTCTGGGTGGTGTCACGCATGGTGCAGTTGGAGAAGCTTTTCCCAGATGTCCTTATATGGTGATGCCTTCCAGGACACTTGGATCCTATTCCTTGGGTGTACCAAGATGACGTTTGATGACGCATATCTGGTAATGCAGCAAGATGGCGTCAATGGCAAAAGTAACGTGCTGCTTTTCCTGCCGCAAGGATTCATTTCCCCAAGAGCCTGTGCAGACTGAGGCAGGGCTACTGCCTGCTGTAAGACCCTCATTTGTAGTGCTGTGGTCTGTATACTAGTTTCCTTGGTTTCAGCAGTGGAAAAAGTTCCACAGGTGTCTGGCGGAACGAGTACTTATCGATTATGGATACCAATAACACTCATTGAGAAAATGGAGCACCATGTCAGGCAGGTTCATCGGCTGCTTCAACCTTGCCCCCAAGGTATGTGCCTCTCCTCTCTTTCAGTGAGGGTGACAGGTCTTTTATGGGCAATATTTTAGACTGAAATTTTTTTTTTTCAGACTGACAAGACCATAAACAGAAAATGTGGCAATTGCAGAGCTAGATTACCAGACAGTTGTAAGAAACTTATGTGTGATAGTTGTATTTTACAGGTAGTAGGATCTTAATCTGTGGCATGCTTAAAGGATTGAATGTCCTCTATGAAGGAGACAGTCTCTTACTTTAAGTCCTTTACTTCCAAATTTGCAAAGGTAGGCCCATCCATCTGCCAAGCTGTTACTACCATGTTTCCCCAAAAATAAGACCTACCCCAAAAATAGGACCTAGTGTTATTTTCCAGGGGGGCTGCAATATAAACCCTACCTCGAAAATAATCCCTAGTTTAAATGGCTTGTAAAATCCTATAATCCACTCGATTACAGTACTGTAAAATGTGTGTGTTTCTGTAATATAATCGTGGGGGAGACAGCTCCGGCGGGTCACAGAAGCGCAGAGTGGCGCTATGATGAAAGTAGTTGGCACAATTATATTACAGAAACACACACATTGTACATTATATACTAATGTAATATAGTAAATGATAGGATTTTACAAGCATTTTAACTCGGTTCACACTGGGAATTCCTGACAAGCAGGGAAAGAGAGGGGGAGAGAAGACAGCACATGATATGGTAAGACCTACCCTGAAAATAAGCCCTACTGTGTCTCTTGTTGCCAAAATTAATATAAGATCCGGGCTTATTTTTGGGGAAACACAGTATTGAGGCGTCTTCAGTCACTACTAGGACCCTTCCTCCCATGGAATTATAGACTTTGAGTTCAGGCAGTCTCTGATCTGAGAGAGGGTGAGAATTCAGCCTCAGCATCTGATGGAGCCTCCTCCTCTGAGTCTGAGGTTGGTAGCTCAGCTTTAACTTTTAATGGCTATATACACTTCTGAACATATTGTGTAGCATGCTCAGACCTCTTCCGTTCAGGACAAAAACGTACAGGGGCTTGCAGAACCATAAACAAGACAGGATACTTGATGGATGGAAAAAGACTAAAAAAAAAAAATTTTTTCTTTCTAGAATGCACAAGAGGCACTTTCCTTTTGACTCGAAAGAGGAGGAAATATTTTTAAAATGTCCTAAGCTAAGCACCCCCTCCTCCAGAGCTCTAGAAAAACCAGATCTCTCTTTTGATGACTAAGTCTACCCCCACCCCACAGATTCTCTCACACAAGACTGCCTAGAGACCATGTAAGTGTAGCGCACTGCAAAGTTGTTCATTTTCCCACTGACCATCCCAGACATTCGGGGCTACCCTTACCTCTGACACTTCAGGTTCCATGCTTGCAATAAGACAACCCACTATTTTGTAAGTAAATATTAGAATAAGTTTACTGAAGGAGATTAAGCACAAGAATTTTACTAGAACATGTATAAACAGTGGTTACAATAACTACACTGCCACACAAACGTAATGCAGCAATGCAATGAATATTCCCAATTTCTTCAGCATAAAAGATTTGTTTGACCAGCCCCTGTACGTGCATCTCCAAGTGGGACCAATGCTCAAAGTAGCAATGCCTTGACTCTGGGCACCTTCCCACTTCCAGCACACCGTAATAGACACAGAAATGCAAGGAGCTCCCCCTGCTTTATAATGCAGTCCTTTCTTATTGTGATTTAAGGTAAGGCCTTACAACAAAAGATGTAGTCTTTGGTCTTCTGTCTTCTGCTAGCTATTGTATTGAGGTGATTGTAATCCAAGGGTTTTACGAAGAATAGTGTAGAATGAGTATTGAAACTGTGCTTGTGATGTAGTCCACTTATAACTGCCTCATGTGTAGTTGTCTCCAAATCACAGTCGCTGGTTGTTCCGTTCAGCAATTTTTGCAGACCACGCTCTCTGGAACAGCTCCTCACAGATCCTTGTAGGCAGGCCACACGTCCAGAAGAGAAAGAAAATGGGCATGTAGGGCTTTTTATATCCTACCCAGCATGCAATTCAGTACTGAGTGTTCATGGGTAGGTTAGTTAACATTGTGGGTAGGTCAGTACCTGTATGATGTAAACAATTGAATCACTTCCTGTAATGTTTCTATTATGTTCATCAACAGAAATAGACAAAGTCCCTTTGACCTTTAGGCCACTAGATGGTGCCAAATACCAATTTAAAGCATTGTCCATAATTTAACATTGCCTGGCAGAAATATCAGCGCTACATTCTCCCCCTGCTTTAAATCTTTGGTCCCCAAAGATGGAATTGAAGTTTACTTACAACATGACATAAGTTATATTTAGCGTAGACAAATAATTACACACTTCTGGGCTCTCGCTAATTAACTTGTATACATCAGCTGTAAGCTCACAATCAGTTTCCGATAAAGCCAGGGCAATTGTCATGTCCCACCCTGCAGTGTCAGAGGTTAAGGTAGATTCACCCCCTATCCAATTGACAGTAGGGGGTGTAGCCTCGGGGTCAGATTTGTGAACCATAGGAACTGGTTCTTCAGAACTCTCCCCTAACGTATCATACATGAGTCTTTGTGGTGGGTGCACTTTCCGTCTCAACGTCATGGTCAAGGAATTCTCCTCCTGCTTTGTTGAGTCTTCCACTTTGTCCTGCTCTCTTATTTGAGTGTTGGTACTGATAATCCTGAATTTCGATTTCAGAAGTCTGTTTCAGCTCTTCAGTCTCTAAAGTTGACAGTACTTCACCAAGAAAATCTATCAAGTCTCCAATTTGTTCTCCAGAGTTAAAGGGGTTGTAAAGCTTTGTTTTTTATTTTCTAACTAGGTTCCTTTAAGCTAGGGCATTGTTGGTTCACTTACCTTTTCCTCCGATTTCCCTTCTAAATGTTTTTTTTTCTTTGTCTGAATTTCTCACTTCCTGTTTCTCCTCCGTAAACTTCACACCATAATCCGAGCGGTGTTTAGTTAGCCAGAACAGCTTACTGAACAGCTTACTGAGGAGGAACAGGAAGTGAGAAATTCAGACAAAGAAAACAAAGAAAAAAAAACATTTATAAGGGAAATTGAAGGAAAAGGTAAGTGAACCAACAATGTACTTAAAGGAACCTATTTAGAAAATAAAAAATGAACCTTTACAACCCATTTAATTGTCTTGGACCTCAAATCCGCCACTTTTCCTTCTTCCTTCATCCAGAACTCCGCAGGCAAGGACACCACATCATCCACTGCTCCCATATCTCTCTTTTCCGATGATGATCTTGAACTAGAGTTGGAATCACTGTATCGGATAACGGGAACAGATGATTTCTATGCCACATCTTCTTGGCCCCCGACTCTCCTTCTGGTCAGATCTGATACACTGGCAGTCCAGGGACCCGCTTACATACAATGAAAGGCTATGACTTCCATCTGTCTGCCAACCTGTGCTTTCATGGTATGCCCAGATTCTTTAATAGTACTCGATCCCCTGGCTTTAGATCCTGAATTTTCACCCTGGCATCGAAGTTCCATTTGTTTCTGGACTCCCTAACAGTAGCATGCTCTACTGTTTGCTCATACGCCTGTCTCAGATTCTTTCTCAGTCGATTTACATATCCTTTATGTGAGGTAAGGGGGACATCATTCAAAGATGTACCAATAGCCAAGTCAGCAGGGAGTCTGACTTTTCTTCCGAACATTAGCCGATATGGAGAATATCCAGCGACAAACCATCTCAGTGGTTTCCCAAGTGTTGCTTCTTGTCCGGCGTCAAGGTCCCCAACATGTTCAGCAAGGTCCTATTGAACTGCTCCGGTTGAGGGTCACCTTGAGGGTGGTAGGGTGTAGTGTGAGACTCTCAAAGTCTCTTCCTTGATCCGAATGGATCCTCACTGGTAACCAATAGTGTATGAAAACTTCTTCACAAGCAGTTTGGCTACCGTGCTGGCTTTTTGATCTTTGGTAGGGTAGGCTTGTGAATAGCGGGTGAAGTGATCTGTTACCACTAGAATGTTGCTTCTTCCACCTATATCGGGGTCCAAGCTCAGAAAGTCAATGCACACCAACTCCAGGGGCTCTTGGCTCTGCAATTGACCCATAGGGGCCGGTCTCTGTGGCAAAGTCTTCCTCTGAATGCACCAAGAGTGACAATAACTGTTCATCGTGCAGAGAGACTAAGACAGTAGCCCAATGTTTCTCTGGGAGGAACAGTTGCCACCTTTCTTCATTATTCTCCATGAGACAATGTTGGTATAGTACTCCATCCTTGAGCTTCAGTCGATCCCATTCCTTGTGTAACATTTTTCCTCGGGTTCACAACATTTTAGTAGCAACTCAGGGCTCTGACTCTTCAAGGCACGGACCGCTAATCTGCCCAATGAGTCCTCCACTTGGTCCCTTCTCAGGTCCACTTTCAACAGTTGTGGCAAACCTTCTCCTCTCACTTGTGCCAGTCCACAATATTGTCTAGGGATGACAGATGGATGAACTCCTAGGTATTCTGCAGCCACCTCTAATTGGGTCAGATCGGTTGGGTAAAAGGGGTCTAAGGCTGCTTTCAAGCTGATGCACTGGGGTTTACCGCATCACACATTTGGTATCACTCCGCCTGTGACAGGAGGCGGCGCTTCACAGGAAGCAGCACCTTATGCCTCTCTGCTTTGCCTTGCGTCCCCTACCATCGCCTTCATTCACAACACTGATGCTCTGAGATTTTCAACCAGCCAACCCAGAGCAGGAGGTCGCGGGCCACTGGTTGGGCACCCCTGAACTAGGATCTCCACGAGATTCATGTCTCTGACCGTCCTTTCCATGAGGCATTAGAATGCGGCAGGGGCCCCTGACGGACCCTAAAGCATTCGGCTGAATTCATAGAAGCCCAATGGGCATACAAATGCAGTCTCTTCCGGTCTTACGGATGCATGGGAATTTGGTAATACCCACTGTTCAGATCCAACACACTGAACCACTTGGCTCCAGTGAGGCACTGCAATGCATCTTCAATGCAGGGGGTGGTGTATTGATCGGGGGTAGTGCTTCGATTCAAAGTGCGATAGTCAACGCACATGCGGAGAGACTCATTCTTCTTCCTCACTACCACGATGGGGAAGGCATAGGTACTCCTGGATTATCCCTGACCTTTTCAACTCAGCCAGCTGTTCTCTTAGGTATTCTAGGTCGCTAAGCGGTACTCTCCAGGCTCTTTCATGGAATGGCTTGTCCTCCTGAAGAAGAATCGTGTGCTTAACACTCTTTGCACATCCCACATCGAAATCATTCTGAGCGAATAACTTCTCCCACCTCTTCAACTGGGTCTTTGCCCTTTCCTGCCAAGGAGGAGGCAAGTTCTCTGCACAGTGCTGTAGCTCCTTCGCCAGACCGTGATCATATTCCTCACTCTTCACCTCTTCTGGAAGTAGAGGATTGGCAGCGCTGATTGTCCCACTAGCTTCCAAGGCCTCAGCGTTATTGGCTGGTCAGTCACATTCTTCAATTGAATGGGCACTCTTCTCCCTGTTCGGTGCAAGTCCCGGATGGGGACCAACTCAGGAACCATCTCCAATCCTTTTGTTCGGGCTCTCTCGTACGTTTTTAGTACTAAAAATGGGCCTGGCTGATCCCATTTCAATTTAACAGTGAGCGACCTCTCCAGGCCATATTGTCCTTTTTCTGCCTTTGAAGTTCCACAACTGCCCCACTTATCCTCTCTGAGCTTTCTTCTCTCTGACCACCCGTTGGTATGCTTGTCCTAACTGGGGGTGGAACTTATTGGTGGTACTCCCTTCTGCGTCCAGGACAGCGAACAGCAGTCTTCTCACCAGATCCATATTTGTCCCCACCAGTATGGAGTTCCACCCAGCTCCAGTGGGTCGGGGGCACACAACAGCCAGCATGTCAAAGGTTTCCTTTTTTCCTACAGCCGCAGGCCCAAAAGAGATTTGAATGGGAATGTAACCATCGTAAGGGCATCTGGTGGTCCCAATCCCCCAGATCTCGAGCTCCTCCAACTTGCGTATGGGGATATGACTTAAGTGTTTGCCATAAAAGTCTTGATACAACAGTGTAACTTGTTCTCATGTATCCAGTAAAGCCTGGGTGTAGATTCCTTCTATCTGCACAGATACAAGGGGGATGGCCCCACTAATTTATCCGGGAAACTCTCTGACTGCCCCCTCTTGGTAGTGAGGCAGTCCTTCTTCTTCCCCTTTGCTTTATTTTGAGAACTCTGGTTGCTAATCCTGGACGGTGCGTTAGAGTTCCCTTGAATGGCATTCCCTGAGCGGGCTCTCTCACAAACATTCTGAAGAGACCCAACTGGGGTTCTAGAAACTGGCCAACCATTGACTTTCTGCACTCGGTTCCCTGACCCCGGTGTCGGGTTATTGTCCGTCCTCTCATCTTCCTGCGGTTTCAGGACTCCCTCTTCTTCCTTTTTTGTCTTCTACTACCCTCCCTTCATTTCTCTTGGAACTCTGCTTTTTAGTGGAGTTCTCAGCTGGCTTCTTCACTGAGACCCCCTGGAGTTTCCCACTGGTTGTCCCTTCAACAACGTCTTCAACATTCTGATTAGTTTCCTTAACATTTGAGCATTCGGGTCCTTCTTTGAGCAGTGGGCCCTGACATGCCCATGATCCCCACACTGACAGCACTTCCGAACATCCACCTGTTCATCTAGGCTCTTGGCTTGTGCCCCCATCACTCGAAGCAGCGAGTCCGTCTTGGGGTCCATCCTCAGCTGACTTGGCCCAGGTGGGTTTTGGCAAGGATTCCACTACAGGAGTTGGAAGGTGTTCTCCCCACTCGTACTCCTCCTCGCCAACATCTTCCATACCTTCCACTGATATTGACTGGGCGGCGACCCTCTCACTCCCCTGTGGAATGCCTGTGGCCAGCCAGGTTACTCTATCCTTTTCTTCCAAGATGGCCTCTTCTTCTCTCACTAGTCCCATCAATTCCGGATAGGAAGGAATCTCACCAATGCCTTTTAGGAGTAGCCGAAGGGCAATGGGATGGTTCGGTCTGGCCTCTTGTAAAGTCCGTTCTAATCTGACTTTGTCTGCCTCATGAGGGTTAACACCCTTTTTTAGATTTTAGATTTGATGCAGAATCTGGTCTATACAGACAATATATGCTGACAATTTCTCTCCCTTCTTCTGATGAGTATGTTCAAACTGATACATCGGGTCAGATAGTTTTTCTACTCTCTCATACACAGCATAGAGGGCTTTAATGTAATCTCCGGCATCACAGTCTGGTTTTCCTCTCCTAAAACTACTGATGACATCAGCTGCTGGATTTAGCAAGCTTTCATTAGTTCGCCTTCTCCCTAAATGTCCCGGGACATTCCAATCATCTAAGGCTTGCGTTGCTTGATCCATCCAGAAATCTTCCTCTCCCTCAGGCTTTGGTATTCGACCGGAGAATATTGGCAGTTTCCGATACCTCCCATTCGTAGATGTATGGTGGCTTTGTATTAGGCTGCCTACCAAACGACTCATGTCTAAGTAAAAGGAAGCTGGCGGCATCCTATGCTCTGGGTTCTCTTGTAATCCTGGGCACACAGAGTTTGGGCTGCCCCTCATTGAGCTTCTCGCCAACGGACTCCCTGGCGGTGTCACAGGTGGCTTTTTCTTGTATTGGAATCACTGGCCCATCCAGGCCTTCTGTTAAGCTCACCATCCCTTCTTTGAACTCTATTGGGGTGGCTTCTTTACACTCTAAGAGGACGTAGGTAAAGTCTTCCTGCACACCCTGCTTTAAATCTAGCAAATAGCAGCCTTGCTCCGGCACCGATCTCCGCATTAGTTGCTGCACCTCTCTATCAAACCACTGGTCTCCTGGCAGTCTCAGAATGGTGGCTTTCTGGTCCCCATTCCCAAATTCTCGACTCCATCGAGCGGCCATAGCTGGGCCCATGACTTCCTCCACTCTTGGCCCCTTTCCTGGTCTATTCAGGCATTCCAGTTGGGAAATCTCGGTGGGACCTCCATGTAGCGCACTACTCCCTTGGGAGCTGCAAAGTTGTTCATTTTCCCACTAACCATCCCAGACATTCGGGGCTACCCTTACCTCTGACACTTCGGGTTCCATGCTTGCAATAAGCCAATTCATTGTTTTGTAAGTAAATATTGGAATACGTTTACTGAAGGAGATTAAGCACAAGAATTTTACTAGAACAGGTATAAACAGTGGTTATAATAACTACACTGCCACACAAATTAATGAATATGAATATGAATATTCCCAATTTCTTCAGTATAAAAGATTTGTTTGACCAACCCCTGTACGTGTGTCTCCAAGTGGGACCAATGCTCAGAGTAGCAATGACTTGACTCTGGGCACCTTGCCACTTCCAGCACACCGTAATAGACACAAAAATGCAAACTTATCAACACCACACAATATAATGGCTAAGGAGCTCCCCCTGCTTTATACTGCAGTCCTTTCTTATTGTGATTGAAGGTAAAGCCTTACAATAAAATTAGTATTTATTTATTTATGTAGTCTTTGGTCTTCTGTCTTCTGCTAGCTATTGTATTGAGGTGATTGTAATCCAAAGGATTTTACAAAGAATAGTGTAGAATTATTTGTATAGTATTGAAACTGTTCTTGTGATGTAGCCCACTTATAACTGCCTTGTTTGTAGTTGTCTCCAAATCACACAGTATCAGTTCTCAGTGGAGTATAGGCTTGAGGCCTGCTTGAAGTCTAATAGTGCGAGACCTCCTCTGCAGGACTACAGGTCCCAGCGACACTGTGGTCTGGGTCTAAGCGTGCAAAAGTGTGTTAAGAATTATAGGTGGCAGCTCTCTCACCAAACTAGGCCTGGAAGAATAGGAAGCCTCCGCTCCGGTTGTCCCTGTCCTGCTCTAAGCCAGCATCGTCACGCTACTTCTGTTCTGCGAGATGACCGGGATCCTCCGAATGGCTCCATCAGATGTCTCTAGATCCTTCCCGATCCGGACACACTGTCTCTTCAGCACACAGGTATGAGACAGAGTCACTGGTTGTTCCACTCCGCAATTGTTGCAGGCCGCGCTCTCTGAAACAGCTCCTCACAGATCCTTGTAGGCAGGCCATGCATTCAGAAGAGAAAGAAAATGGCCACGCAGGGCTTTTTATATCCTACCCAGCATGCAATTCAGTACTGAGTGTTCATGGGTAGGTTAGTTAGCATTGTGGGTAGCTAAGTACCTGTATGATGTAAACAATTGAATCACTTCCTGTAATGTTTCTCTTATGTTCATCAACAGAAATAGACAAAATTCGCTTCTACCTTTAGGCCACTAGATGGTGCCAAATACCAATTTAAAGCATTGTCCATAATTTAAAATTGCCTGGCAGAAATGTCAGCGCTACATAAGGAAACAAGCAGTGGAGGCCCGTCCATTAGGGGCGCACGGATGCCACCCCCCCATCCATGTGTCCTGCCCCCTGATCTACATACAGGGAGCAGGACCATGGATTCCAATGGGGGGGGGGGGTTTGAAGCATGTGATTAGAGCCAGAGGCTCTAATAGGCTTAAAAAAAGGGTGGGCTCAAAGACAAAAGCGAATGAATATTGATACAAATAATGAACAAAAAATGCTCTGTCATTGGCAATTCAGAGCCTTGCCCTTTGGAATCTCAGCAGCCCCAAGGATATTTACAAAAATAATGGCCGGAGTAATTATCGTCCCTTATTTGAATGACTTTCTAATTTTTGCTCAGGATTAGTGAAAACTGATCAAAGATTTATCTCTGGTTCTCCAGACGCTCAAGAAGTTAGGCTGGGGAATCAATCAAGAAAAGTCCACCCTGGTCCCCTCAGACTGAAACCTTTTAGGTTATCGCATAGTAGTGATGATGGGCAGAACTCCAGAATAGGGAAAAAGTTCTGACCAGAACCCTATTAAATTCTATGGGACCAGAACACGAAAAATCAAAAGTCCCCATTTCAAGGCTTAGATGAAAGTTATTGGGAATAAAAAGGGTATGGGGGAAGAGGTACTGCCCTGGGGGCATGTATCAATGAAAGAAAAAAAAATTGCCGTGAATTTAAGCTTTTCTCGACCGGCGCACGCAGATGTACGTCGGCAGAATGGCACGGGCAGGCATATTGGCGTACAGGTACATCCAATCTTTAATGCCACCCTGCCATCGTGAGCGCGCTGCCGGCGGAGCGCTTAGGTGCCAGTCAGGACCCCTGTGAGTCCAGTCGCGGGTCTCGCGGACTCGATCGCTACGGGGATACCCGCGATCGCCTCACGGGGCGGCTGAATGGAGAAATGCCGTTGTAAACAGCATTTCCCTGTTCTGCCTAGCAACTAGTGACGCTGATCTCTGCTCCATTTGATTGAAGCAGAGATCAGTGTTCACTAAATGAAAGCCAAGCCCCCCACAGTTAGCAACACACCCCTAGGAACACTTAACCCCTACACTGTCACCCACTGGTTAAGCCCTTCACTGCCAGTGTCATTTACACAGGAATCACTGCATTTACAGTGCCTTGTGAAAGTATTCGGCCCCCTTGAACTTTTCAACCTTTTGCCACATTTCAGGCTTCAAACATAAAGATATCAAATTTGAATTTTTTTGTGAAGAATCACCAACAAGTGGGACACAATTGTGAAATGGAACGAAATCTATTGGATAAATTTAAACTTTTTTAGCAAATAAAAAACTGAAAAGTGGTGCGTGCAAAATTATTCGGCCCCTTTACTTTCAGTGCAGCAAACTCACTCCAGAAGTTCTCTGAATGATCCAATGTTGTCCTAAATGACTGAGGTGATAAATAGAATCCACCTGTGTGTAATCAAGTCTCTGTATAAATGCACCTGCTCTGTGATAGTCTCAGGGTTCTGTTGAAAGCGCAGAGAGCATCATGAAGACCAAGGAACACACCAGGCAGGTCCGTAATACTGTTGTGGAGAAGTTTAAAGCCGGATTTGGATACAAAAAGATCTCCCAAGCTTTAAACATCCCAAGGGACACTGTGCAAGCGATCATTTTGAAATGGAAGGAGTATCAGACCACTGCAAATCTACCAAGACCTGGCCGTCCCTCTAAACTTTCAGCTCAGACAAGGAGAAGACTGATCAGAGATGCAGCCAAGAGGCCCATGATCACTCTGGATGAACTGCAGAGAACTACAGCTGAGGTGGGAGAGTCTGTCCATAGGACAACAATCAGTCGTACACTGCACAAATCTGGCCTTTATGGAAGAGTGGCAAGAAGAAAGCCATTTCTCAAAGATATCCATAAAAAGTCTCGTCTAAAGTTGGCCACAAGCCACCTGGGAGACACACCAAACATGTGGAAGAAGGTGCTCTGGTCAGATGAAACCAAAATCAAACTTTTTGCCCACAATGCAAAATGATATGTTTGGCGTAAAAGCAACACAGCTCATCACCCTCAACACACCATCCCCACTGTCAAACATGGTGGTGGCAGCATCATGGTTTGGGCCTGCTTTTCTTCAGCAGGGACAGGGAAGATGGTTAAAATTGAGGGGAAGATGGATGCAGCCAAATACAGGACCATTCTGGATGAAAACCTGTTGGAGTCTGCAAAAGACCTGAAACTGGGACAGAGATTTATCTTCCAACAAGACAATGATCCGAAACATACAGCAAAATCTACAAAGGAATGGTTCACAAATAAACATATCCAGGTGTTAGAATGACCAAGTCAAAGTCCAGACCTGAATCCAATCGAGAATCTGTGGAAAAATCTGAAAACTGCTGTTCACAAACGCTCTCCATCCAACCTCACTGAGCTCGAGCTGTTTTGTAAGGAAGAATGGGCAAGAATTTCAGTCTCTCGATGTGCAAAACTGATAGAGACATACCCCAAGCGACTTGCAGCTGTAATCGCAGCAAAAGGTGGCTCTACAAAGTATTAACGCAAGGGGGGGCCGAATAATTTTGCACACCCCACTTTTCATTTTTTTTATTAGTTAAAAAAGTTTCAAAAATCCAATAGATTTCGTTCCACTTCACAATTGTGTCCCACTTGTTGGTGATTCTTCACAAAAAATAAAAATGTTATATCTTTATGTTTGAAGCCTGAAATGTGGCAAAAGGTTGAAAAGTTCAAGGGGGCCGAATACTTTCGCAAGGCACTGTATATAGCAGTGATTGCTGCATAAATGACAATGGTCCCAAAAATGTGTCAAAAATGTCCGATGTGTCCACCATAATTTCGCAGTCACAATAAAAATCGCTGATCGCCGCCATTACTAGTAAAAAAAAAAATTATTAATAAAAATGCCATAAAACTATCCCCTATTTTGTAAACGCTATAACTTTTGCGCAAACCAATCAATAATCCCTTATTGCAATTTTTTTTACCAAAAATATGTAGAAGAATACGTATCACCCTAAAGTGAGGGAAAACATTTTTTTTTATATATTTTTGGGGGATATTTATTATAACAAAAAGTAAAAAATAATGCGTTTTTTTCAAAATTGTCACTCTATTTTGTTTATAGCGCAAAAAGTAAAAACTGCAGGGGTGATCAAATACCACCAAAAGAAAGCTCTATTTGTGGGAAAAAAAGGATGCCAATTTTGTTTGCGAGCCACGTCGCATGACCGTGCAATTGTCAGTTAAAGTGACGCAGTGCCAAATCGCAAAAAGTGGTCTGGTCTTGGACCAGCAATATGGTCTGGGGCTGAAGTGGTTAATGATGCTTAAAGTGAAACAATAAAATTGAAAAATTCCTTTAAATATAGTGCTAGGGGGGTCCCCTCAAGCCCCATACACACTATCAGTTTTTCTGCTGAGTTTTTCCATCAGGTTTACCAAAACCATGTAGTGCAAGGGCCTGCCTGATTGCATACACATTGAAACTCCTAAGGTTTGACCTCATATTATATGGTTTTGGTAAGTCTGAAGGAAAAACTCAGCAGAAAAACTGATAGTGTGTATGGGGCTTTAGTCTGCCTGTAAAGTGGCCCATGTATATAACCTGTTGCAGCAAAACTGATATATAGAAAAAAAATTACATTTAAATGGATTTTCCCTGCAAGCTTTCTTTATTTTGTAAACAACAGCTTGGGAGCCAGTCTGTATGAGGCCACATTTTAGTGCGCTCGGAACAAGATTAGAGATTTTTTGGATAAATTCTGGTGTCCCCCAGTCTTTGGATGGAAATAACGTTTGTACCACAGTGAAAAAAGCCTTTTGTGAAGAAGCTGAATCATAGTACACTCAGGCCCAAGTTTATGGGGGAACATGACTGCCAATTTGTTGTTTATCAGAGTTATCCCCTCTCTAGGCTCATTTTACTCCCTTCCTCAACCCCAGAACCAAGTAATGGCTGTGTATCCTCAAGAAACAAGTGGCTGACGCTGTGTTCAAATAATTCGGCTAACTTCTCCGTGCATGATGGTGGGGCTATGGCAGGAGTAGCTGTGGACAAGGAGGCAGAATAGGCCTCTCTGGCAGCTCTGATGGACTGTAAACTAGTGTTAGCTTGGGTGATGGAGGATGGGAAAGATGAGATGTTTTAGCAAGCTAGCCCATCACCTCTTCTGCATGCTGTGGCTGGATAACATGGCCAACACGCCCTGCCTGAGGACGGACCACGTCAACCTTTGCCTGTAGATACAGACGCTGCTGGCCCCTCAGTGGCATGGGAACATCTGCCTCTCCTTGTTGGCCTCCCAGACATGATAGGGGGGGCTTATTACACAAATTTAATACATAGGAAATGGATAATTGTATGCACATTATTGAATGTTTGATGCACTATAAATTGAGGACTGCAGCTGGCAATAAGTATAAAATAAGGGGGAACACCAGCGTCGCAGTAAGTTAAACTGTGGCTGACGATTTAAAGCAACATCCCTGGTATAATGAATGGAAAAAGGAATACCCCCAGAAAAAATGTTCATCATGTTGTTTTTAATTAACATATTTATTTAATTGTATAGTGTGATCCCTTCCTGACAATCTTTCCCTGGTGAAGGGGCGTCACTGTCTCAAAACACATCAGGCCACCTGGATATTCATGGGGATCATTACCATCAACATGAATGTTTTATTGGTTTGAATATTATTATTTATGTATATACTTTTTGTAATAAACTACATTGTATTTTTTTATTACCCTGTTGCCACTAAAGTCCCATTTTTTTCTGGTGGGGGGGGGGGGGGGGGGTATTGGTATTTCCTTTTCCATAAAAAAAAAGTGTGTGTGTGTTTGTATACAGCACTAAATGTAATGCTGTTAAACACTGAGCTACACTATACTTACACTACACTGACACTACACACTCAGTCACAATAACACTAACTAGCTACTACTAAGCCCTGCTATATCTCCAACAACACACTGCAAAATGTTCCTGTGAGAAGGAAACTTTTATAGTGTAGGGTGGGACCATGAGCACTGAGCCCTGATTGGACAAAGCCGTGCACTCGACTAGCAGTGCAGTATGCACTTTGCGGCAAGTGCCCCACAAATTCGGATGCTCTGTAAACACCCGAATGTGAGCGGTTTGGGGCCAAACCAATGCTCAGCCCAAACAGCTCGCCCATCTGATAGACATGGTGTTTCCAAAAAAAATTCTAACAGAAGAGAAAGCGAAAAAGATTATCCTTTCAGTTCAAGCATTCAGGTCACTTCCACAGCCTTCTGTACGCCAGATTATGCAGTTATTGGAGTTGACTGCAACTATTGGCTCAGCTGCACTATAGGACCCTTCAGGCATTTCTTCTCAGGTCATAAAGGCTGGATTCACACCTATGCATTTTTAATGCTTTTTGCATTTTGCAGATTTGCACTACAGAACGTGTTCCATAGGAAACCATGTTAAATGGACGGTAGTAGAAATCTGCAAAATGCAAAAAGCACTAAAAATGCATAGGTGTGAATCAGGCCAAAAGGAGTGGCCTGAATCAGTGAGTGGGGGTCTTTCTTTCTGAAGATTCTCTGGATCTGTTTTGGTGGGAACAAGCAAAACATTTAGAGTCAGGAAGGCTCAGGTCTCAATGGTCAAGATTATCACAACTAGTTTCTGGGGTTGGGGTGTCTGCTCAGTAGACAGGCATGCTCAGGGAGTCTGGCACACAGTGGAAGCAAATCAGTCAAATTACAAAATGCTTCTTGCAGTAGGGAAAAAACGTATATGCCTTACAGGCATTGGAACCCAGGATCCAGGCTAAAGAGGTTTTGGTTTTCACAAACAATGCCATGGTTGTGGCATATCTGAACAAACAGAGGGGCACCTGTTATCCCTGTCTCAACAGATCCTGATTTGGGCAGAGACAACCATTTTCTCAACTGCAGCAGTACACATAAAGGGGTCATTGAACACCCTAGCAGATTATATTAGCCGTGTAAAAAATCCATAACTGCTAGGAATTAAATACAGAGGTCTTCAGGGAGATCACTCTGAAGTGGGGTGTCTCAGAAATAGATCTGTTTGCATCTAGACATAACAAGAAGATGGAGGCCCTTTTTTTTTCTATAGGGGGGAGAGAGAGAGTCTCTAGAGACAGATGCATTGACCTTCCCATGGACTTTCGGTCTAGCATATGCCTTCGTTCCATTTTATCTGCTAGTATTCGGAAAGGTCATTTGGGAACAGGCAAAAGTGATTCTGAGCTTCTTGATGACCCAGGGGGAGTTGGTTCTCTGCCTTGAAAGCATTGTCGGTGGCTCCTCCCTGAATGCTTTCAGATCAGAAGATTTACTCCTGCAGGGGCTGGTTTACCATCTAGGCCATCAGATTTAGTATTTGACGGCCTGGATGCTGAATAGCGCATCTTGCAGCTGAGGGGATGTTCGAACAAAGTGATAGACACTATGCTGGGTAGCTGTAAGTTAGTCACCAGGAAGATTTGTGGGAAGATTTGGAAGACTTTCCGGTCCTGGCAAAGGAAAAGGGGTGCGATTCCTTTTCTCTTCCTTGTATTCTGGACAGAGTGGTGTTGACAGAGGTTTGTCTATTGGTACCCTGGAGTTGCAAGTTGGTGCCCTGTCAGTTTTCTCAAATGTGAGGCTTGCTTAGAACTCCTTGATCAAGAGATTTTTCTTGGCAGACCTACCCTGAGGTTATCCAAACAAGTGGCCCCTAGGGATTTATCCCTAGTTTTTTATGCACTTACCAGAGAACTCTTTAAGCCCCTAGGGGAATCTACCTTAAAATGGCTTACACTTAAGACCACCGTCCTCTTAGCTGTAACTTCAGGTAGAAGTATCTCTGATCTGGAGTCCCTCTCTTGCAAAGATCCCTTTTTGAGAGTCCTGGAAGACAGGGTCATTGCTAATGATAGTAATGGGAAAAATCCCTTACCTGCGCAAATGCTAGAATGTTAATTACCATAATTGGGGGAGCTGCCTGTTGTAAGGCTGTTGAACCTTAAGTGTGAAAAATTGCTATAGAAAAATAAAAAATTTTTTGTATATCAATTTTTCACAGGGTCATTATTAACCACTTAACAACCGGCCCATAGCCGAATGACGGCTACAGGGCGGTTGTTTAACTCTGGGAGGGCGTCATATGACATCCTCCCAGAATTCCGCTCTTGTGCGCCCCCTGTGGCGCGCACTCGAGAGCATCCGTCTCATCGTGGCCGTTTACCACGTGATCGCTCCGTCATATGACGGAGTGATCACTTGTAAACAAACCGGCGTCATGTTATGATGCCGGTTCCTCCCTCCCCTCTCTGTACCGATCGGTACAGCGGAGGGCGAAGAGATCGGTGTCAGCAGCGCTGTGAGCTGCATCTGCAGTGTCCACATCGCTGCTCACCGAAGTTTAATCCCTCAATTCCCTGCCAATACTCTGCAATACCCGCCAATACTCTGCAATACCCGCCAATACTCTGCAGTAATCTGCAATACCCACCAATACTCTGCAGTACCCGCCAATACTCTGCAGTACCCGCCAATACTCTGCAGTACAATTCCAGCCAATACTCTGCAATACCCTTTGCCATACCCGCAGATACCCAGCCAAACTCGGAGATACCCAGCCATACTCAGTGATACCCTGCAATAACCAGCCATAGACATCCCCCCCCCCTCTCCGCCGCCCTCCGGTGCTTCTACCGACTCGCCAATACGATCAAAGCCAGAATTTTTTTTATTTTATTTCAGGCTTCCCAGCTTAGAGGTGAGATGTGGGGTCTTATTGACCCCATATCTCACTGTAAAGAGGACCTGTCATGCCATATTCCTATTACAAGGGATGTTTACATTCCTTGTAATAGGAATAAAAGTGATCAAAAAATTAATTTTTGGGGAAAAAAATTATTAATAATAATAATAACTAAAATAAATAAAGTAAAATGAACAATAAGAATATATTTTTTTTTAAAGCGCCCCTATTCCCATGTGCTCGCATGCAGAAGCGAACGCATACGTAAGTCCCGCCCACACATGAAAACGGTGTTCAAACCACACATGTGAGGTATCGCTGCGAACGTTAGAGCAAGAGCAATAATTCTAGCCCTAGACCTCCTCTAACTCAAAACATGTAACCAGTAAAAAAAAATGTAAAGCGTCGCCTATGGGGATTTTTAAGTAGCGACGTTTGGCGCCATTCCACGAGCGTGTGCAATTTTGAAGAGTGACATGTTAGGTATCTATTTACTCAGCGTAACTTCATCTTTCATATTATGCAAAAATTGGGCTAACTTTACTGTGGTTTTTTTTTTTTTTAAGCACAAATTTTTTTATTTTTCCAAAAAAAAGCATTAGAAAAATTGCTGCGCAAATACCGTGCGAGATAAAAAGTTGCAACGACCACCATTGTATTCTCCAGGGTGTTTGCTAAAAAAACATATATAATGTTTTGGGATTCTATGTAATTTTCTAGCAAATAAATGATGATTTTTACATGTAGGAGAGAAATGTCAGAATTGGATGCTCCAGAACGCCTGATGGCGCTCCCTGCATGTTGGGCCTCTGTATGTGGCCACACTGTGTAAAAGTCTCACACATGTGGTATCACCGTACTCAGGAGTAATAGAAGAATGTGTTTTGGGGTGTAATTTGTGGTATGCATATGCTGTGTGTGAGAAATAAACTGATAATATGACAATTTTGTTAAAAAAAAAGTAAAAAAAAATCTTGATTTTGCAAAGAATTGTGGGAAAAAATGACAACTTCAAAAAACTCATCATGCCTCTTACTAAATACCTTGGAATGTCTTCTTTCCAAAAAGGGGTCATTTGGGGGGTATTTGTACTTTTCTGGCATGTTAGGGTCTCAAGAATTGAAATAGGCCGTCAGTACTTCAGGTGTGATAAATTTTCAGATATTGGCACCATAGCTTGTGGACTCTATAACTTTCACAAAGACCAAATAATATCCACCAATTTGTACTTATTTTTACCAAAGATATGTAGTGGTATAAATTTTGGCCAAAATTTATGAAGAAAAATTACTAATCTGCTAAATTTTATAACAAAAACAAAGAAAAATTCATTTATTTTTTTTTACAGAATTTTCGGTCTTTTTTCTTTTATAGCACAAAAAATAAAAAACCGAGCAGTGATTAAATACCACCAAAAGAAAGCTCTATTTGTGTGAAAAAAAGGACAAAAATTTCATATAGGTCCAGTGTTGCATGACTGAGTAATTGTCATTCAAAATGTGAGAGCACTGAAAGCTGAAAATTCTCTCTCTCGCTCTAACGTTCACAGCGATACCTCATGTGTGGTTTGAGCACCGTTTTCATGTCTGGTTATTTAGGGTGTTTAAGTGCACAGTGGTCAAGTGGTTATGCTAGATCCTCTATAGCTGCTTAAAGTCTCTATTTTTTTCATAGATCACAGGTGGTGATTTTACCCAGTTTTTTTCAGTTATCCTAAGAATAAGGAGGAAGAAAAGGTTTAGCTTCCTAGATGTCAGAAGGTGTTTGCTTCCTTCCTTGGAAGTTGCCAGAGAATCCAAAAATTCCTCTCAGCTTTTGATTTTGTTTAGCGGTCCCAGGAAGGGTACTAAAGCCTCCAGAAGTTCCATCCCTAGATGTATTAGAGACAATACTCTGGGACTGTGACATCATAATGGGCGGGGACATCCGCTCGCTCATCCCCACCCCCTTTCCTGACCGGCCGGGTTGCGTGCTCGGATAAGGGTCTGATATGGACCTGGGGGAGGACCCCCATGCCATTTTTTCTGCGTAGGGCTTCCCCTTTAACTCCATAACAGGTGACAGGGCCAGCGACACTTCCTTCGCTGGTCCCGGCTACCTGGAGCCACGCTCAAAATGAACAGACTTTCCTCCGTGTGTGTGGGCAAGTCCGTTCATTTCAAAAGTACGGTGGACTATGTCCGCCGGAAAAGTCACGTGTGTGGGCAGGTCCATTCGTTCAGACAGTCCGGCGGACTTTACGGTGGTTTGTCTGCCAGACTAAGTCCACCGGATAGTCTGATCACGTGTACGCGGCATAAGACTTACCAGTAACTATTTTCATAAATTTTCCAGGACAGAGTCCAGATTCCCACCCATGGATTATGTCCTTTTTTCAGTTTGGTTGGAGTTATCTTCACATTATAGGTGTTCTTTGTATTTGTATTTGGCGTGATTTCTTCCCTTGTGCACATGGGTGGAGGTTTTCTCTATCTTCAATACAACTGAGGGCCTTTTAAATTCTGGTTTGTGTTTCCTGTAGAGGGCAGAGCCAATCATCTCTCTAATTAAACTGGAAAATTCATGTAAGTACCGGAAGTCCAACAGTGTTTTTTTCTTTGCCTGTGTCCAATCACCAGAGGGTACTTGCATATAACCTTAGATCTATAAATACAAGCTCTGTATCCTGTACTGTATGATTAAGATAAACATATTTGCTGCATTTTTCTATCAAGTTTGAACTATAGTCCACTATGCTTTCTTATTCTGTTCTCTATTGCCATTTTCATAAAAAAATATCTGACAAAGATCAAACTGTGCACAATATAAGAGTGTGAAAAAAAAACATTTAGGGTAACAGAATTAATTCAGCAAAACAATACAAAGATATGCCAAACAATAAGACAAAAATAGAACACAATTGTTTTTGCACTTCACTTATGGAAGCTGTCCGTTTAATAAAGTTTACAGGTATCATAAGAGCAGTGGGCACTACAGAAGAGTGGGCACCTTTCGCCAAAACATCACGCTCAGGAAAATAACCCAGATACTGCAGCTTTAATTCAGAAACAGCACAAAACATATCTGATTTCCCCAACCACTACAGGCCTTAACCCTGAAAGTACCAGAGTAGATGGCATCACCTGTAATATGGCTGTGCTGCTAGCCACTCTGGCAGCACACAAAGTTAAGGCCTTTTATTCAAGTAAGACTGAAATCAACAAACTCCTAAAATCCTGTATGTACACGTTAACAAAAAAGCTACCAGTCCCATTGCATCGGAATAGGTCCGTTCTGTTCCTTAGTCATAATCGATTTAACTGGGAATTCTTATGTTGGCAGAAAAGGACCACAATTTGAGGGCCACAGTGGTTGGTGGACAAAAACACAGCCCCTTAGCAGCAGCTCTATCTGTTATGGTGGCTGTTTCTTGGCCATTATATAGGTCATCTTCCCCAAAACAGCCTCACTTTACCAAAGAGGATTGGTGCTTGGAACAAAATATACTCTATTAAACAAACATACATTCATGTCTTGTCTCCAGTCAGTAATAAGAAGCATTCCCAATTAAATTTCCCAAAACAGTTTTAATATATAGCACTCTGCAGACATGTGGACCTCTGCATCCGATCTTCCTTCACTGTGCTGGAGCCCCGGAGCAGGTCATTCTGAATTCAGCTAATACAGTCTTTTACACAGTTTTTCGTGAGCTGAGAACTCGGACTATTGAACCAAGGCCTCCTATTACTAATGCCTGTGGGAGAAAAAAGAAACATATGGATCAGAAACAAGACTTCACTCCTACAGTAAATAAACAAGTTTAAAATGGGATTGTCTTACTCACAATTAAGCCCTTTTTTAGAGTCCATTGAGGGACACTGCAATTCTTAAACCCTAAGTTACTGCAGCCTACAGAAGGATGGGACACGGGTCAACAAAGAAAACTGTGGCCAGACCATAGTGTAATCCTGTATGCAAAGATACCAGCGCAAAGATTAAAGTTAAGGATTTACTTCGTTGTTTGAGTCTGCCGCAGTCAGAAAGTTTATAAAGAAAAAAATATATATATGTATATGGACTGCGCCAACTATTAAATAAATATATTTATCACCACTCGTGTTTATAACCATAAACCTTAATGATATTAGTCCCAGCGTGCTTATTAAGCAAACCGACGATCAATTTAAATGTACTTACCATTATCTGTGTCTATCAAACCCAAAAAGTATTCAACATTACATGTCAGAAAAATGTATACGTATGTATAAGCCAGGTGCAAGCAGTAATATATATAATAGAAATACATATTTTGGTGAGTCTAAAGTACAAACCACCCATCAAATGCCAACATCAAAACAGATAGAAAGCAAATAATTCTAGTTGCTACAAAACTAAAATCATAATGGTGATTGTAGGTGATATGAGTATGTGATATGAGTAAATAGACTGTGATATTAATCCAGTGAAAAGTCCTATAATTAGACAATTCTAATGAAAATTTAGTCCCAAGTGAATAGCCTCAGTGAGGCTCCTGTGTCAGGTAAGTGACACATAATGGACTACTATGCGATGCATAGTAGTCCATTATGCTTTACCTTTGCAGGGAATCAAAGAGGAAGTAAACCCATCAGAGTTTACTTCCTCTTTAATATCACAGTCTATTTACTCATATCACCTCCAATTCTCATTATGATTTTTCTTTTGTAGCAACCATAATTGTTTGCTTTCTATCTATTTTGATTTTGGTATTTGATGGATGGTTTGTAATTTACACTCACCAAAATACGTATATTTCTATTATATATATTACTACTTTCACCTGGCTTATACATAAGTAGATATTTTTCTGATATGTAATATTGAATATTTTTTGGGTTTGATAGACACAAAGAGAGGGTACATTTAAATTATTGATCAATTTGTTTGATAAGCACGCTGGGATTAATATTAAGGTTTACGGTTATAAACATAGTGTAACCCTTCCTACTACTAGCAAGTCTGAGTTCTGTAGGAAAGCGGTACCAAATTCATGCTTAAACAACACTCATGGGGTGCTGTGGATGCGGTCGATTGCTCATCTCAGAGGAGCCAACAGCAATTGCAAAACCCTCTGAGTGTCACTAGATCATGTATTTACATATGTTTGACAGGCAGCGAGGAGGTGATATGCTGCCTGCTTTAAAGCGGTAACTGCTACACCACTGTGCTGCCACAGTGCAGTTACACGCAGTTGCAGGGTGGTTGTGGAGCAGCCCCAGTCCCTTGAGTGTGTTATATCCAGCAGCACTACTGCCCTCCAACAGGGAAAACCATTTTTGTCATGGCTGCTAAGCAAAGCATTTGCTTGGCAGCCAAATGCAAAGCATTTGTAACTGGACCCAGCTAGTTACCTTTGTATCTTAAGGAGGGCAGTAAAAACATTACTCAAATGCCTGTTTTTATGGCCCTCCAACTGCAAGTGCATTCAAGCCCTAAAAGTGACTGATCAAAATGTAGTTGCTAATATGCACTGAGAGCAAAACACTTTGGGGAACATTTATCCTGACTGACTGATGTATGCCACTAATTTAGCATTGTCTGACTGGACCTAAATCAGGTGGTCCTTGATCAAACTGGTCCAACACTGAATGGACAGCCGTATTGCTCAAAGTTCTAAGTTGCTGCTCAGGAGACAAAATGTAATTGTTGACCAAGTCCCCTGAACCGACAAAGGGGCCCAGGACTCCCTCCCCAGCACAACAGGTTGGTATGCGTCATCAAGATTTAGCAGAACACAAAAAGAAACAACTCCCCACCAGGACAGGGATAGCCTTGTCCTTGGCCGTAACCTAATCAGTTTGTCCATTGACTAGACCAATTTGTCCTACAAAGTCCCTACTGACTGTTCACTTAACAGGAGGTCATCCAAGTATCTCACAATGGGAAATCCTGAATGTGCCACAGGGCCAACACCTTTGTGAACACCTGAGGTCTCAGAAGATATGCCAAATGGAAGAACCATAAAGTAGTAGTGCCAAGGCCCTACAGTATAGTTATAATAGGTGAGGTTGAAAAAAATAGGATTTTTGTACTCACCGTAAAATCCTTTTCGGTTTAGGACACAGAGATGGTAACACAATATCTTCATTGATGTGGAACGCCGAAACCACCTTCGGCAGAAAAGAAGGTTGCGTACACAACACCACCTTATCCTTATGGATAACCAGATAGGACGACTTGCAAGGCGAGGCTGCCAGTTCCGAAACCTTCCTGGCCAATGTAATGGCCACTAGAAAGACCACTTTCTGAGAAAGAGTCAACAAGGGAATTTTCCTGATGCTCTCAAAGGGCGGTTTCTGAAGCGCAGATAACACCAGGTTCAGATCCCACCAGGGTAACAGTGGATGCACCGGACATGTCGGACCCCCTGAACAAAAGTGAGACACCAGGGGTCGCTAAAAAGGACAGCCAAGGCTGATATTTGTCCTGTGCTTAAAGCCAATTTCTGGTATACTCCTCGCTGTAGAAAACAGCAGGGTCCTGGAAACGGAATAGGTGCATGGACGCCATCCTTTTTCCTCACACATAGAGATGTATGCCTTCCAGGTACGACGGTATATCTTCCGAGAAGCAGATTTCCATTCTCTCAACATAGAGAGATCACCGAGTCTGATAGGCCTCGGTACCTTAGCACCTGGCTCTCAAAAGACATGCTGTTAAAACCAGCGATGGCAACACAGGATGGAGAATCGGACCTCGACACAGAAGGACCTCTCATAACGGCGCCAGGAAGCCTTCGCAATCAGGTGTACTAAGTCGGCGCGTCAGGGATGCCTAGGCCAAACTGGTCAATCAATATTACTGGAACCCCCTCAGCCTCCACTCTGCGGAGCAGTCGTGGTAGTAGCTTTAGCGGGGGAAAGTCGTAGATCAGTTGGTACCGATCCCATGGAGCCACCAGCGCGATTGACGCATCTGCCCAAGGATCTCTTATCCTCAATACGATCTCGGCCCCTTCCGATTGAGATGGGAGGCCCGAAGATCTATGTCTGGTGTGCCCCACCGCAGGCACAATAGCCTGAACATCTCTGGATGCAACACCCATTCTCCTGGGCCCAGCATCTGTGACTTAGTCCGCCTGCCAGTTTTCTACTCCTGGGATGTAAATGGCCGATAAGGCCGGTACCTATCGCTCTTTCACTGAAGGATGTGAGTGACATCCCGTGCTGCAGCTGAACTTCTTCTGCAAGACTCTGGTATGAAAGTGGGTGCATGGTACCACTATCACCTCGAGGGAGGTCACCATAAGGTCCAGAACTCGCATGCAGAAAATGCAGCAACGACCACCTGCGGTTCAGCGATAGTTTAACTGTGGCTCTGAGAGTCTGCAGTTTGTCTGAAGGGAGAAAAACTCTCGCTTCCATGGAGTCCAGCAGTAAGCCTAGGTATGCCAAGCACTGAATCGGTATGAGCACCAACTTTTTTTAGGTTCAACAGCCACCTAAATACCTGCAGAGTTTGCATGGTGATTGTCACATCCTCCTGTAATTCTGAGGCGAAAGCTGCTCTCAGAAGGAGATCATCCTGGCAACTTACGATTGCAATCCTGCGTTGTCTCAGCAACGCCAAAATTGGATTCAATACCTTTGCTGAAGCCAAGCCAAAAAGGTAGAGCCACAAACTGGTACTGGGCTTCCCCAACTGCATTTTGCAGAACCCTCTGATGCCTGAGGCATATGGGTATATGCAGGTACGCATTCTGGATGTCCAAAGATGCCAGGGAGTCCCCTTGATGGAGTGCAGCGACTACTGAGCGAGTCGATTCCACTCTGAGCCTCTTTATTTAAACAAAGCAATTGAGGCTTTTAGGTCCAAGATTGGACGTACCCCTTCCTTCTTTGGAGACTACAAACATATTGGAGTAGAACCCCTGCAACCTTTCCGACACCGGAACAGGCACTATTACCTTGTGGCTTAGCAGGTCCCATAGTGCCCCCATGGGGCCTCCCAGCAAGCCGGGAGTAAGGGTATGCTGGAAGGAAAGAATCTGTTTGGTGGCCAAGAGAGGAACTATCTTGTAGACAAAGGAAATCAGTTCACAGACCCATTGGTCAAATAGCCAAGAGGCCCACTGGGCTGCAAACTCCCGAAGGCGACCCCCCACCCGTATGACGGGCAGGGGCAAACCTTCATGTGGTAGGACTTTTGCTCGCAGGCTTGTTAGGCTTGCGGTTCCAAGGTCGTTCTGTTGGACTTGGAGCGTTTAGCCGGAGTCCTGGACGGACAAAAAAAAAACTCTTTTGAGCAGAAAATGAGGACACTTGCCTGCGGTGTGGCTCCTTAGTCTTCCTGGCCTGTGGGAGCAGGGTACTCTTCCCACCTGTGACATTCTTAATAATGTCATCCAATGAGGCTACAAAGAGCCGGTCACCAAGGAAGGGTAGATCCGTCAAGGCTTTTTCAAATGCCTGGTCCGCCGACCAGCATTTCAGCCAAATCAGGCACCTCAGCACCACTGCTGACACCGAAACCCTGGATAGCAGAGGAAGCGTATACAGAGCAACGTTCCAAACGTACTTCTACCGGGATCATGGTTACTTTTATTTTACCTGGATACTGGGGGGTCCACGACCGGAGGAGCCGACCATTATTTAGGAAGGCTCTCCTCAAGGGGGTAACGCAATGCCAATGCGTTTTGGGACAGAAAAAGGTCTGCTGTGGTCGCCCCAATTCCTGTAAATTAACTTATCAAAATAAGTCAGATACTGAAACACCTTAGGTGTACGGGCTGGCTTACGGGACCCAAAAGGGACTACTACTGCAGCAGAAGGACCTGCCGTATCCTGATCTTCAGGGTATCATGCACAGCTGTGATAAATGCTTCAACTAGTGCTTTTCTTGCGTGGACCCAGGGACTCATCCTCACTGTCACATCGGTCCTGGTCAGCGTCATCTGAAATGACAGACCAGGGGCCACCAGTCTCAGCGGGGCCCGAGTCTGCGTCAGAGCTCTCCCCGAAGCATGGGGGGGCAGGGGCTGCTTTATACCACCTTTGTGCCAGCACCACGCCTCCACCCTGGCAACGAACGTGTCAGCTCCCAGGTGTCTGAGTGAAGAAACCACGCTGTTCTGAGCCTCAGGGACCAGCGCTGGGCATAAAAAAACAACTAACCAACAAAATGGCCGCCGGGCGTTCAGTAGAAGGGACATAATCACAGGAAAAATGGCTACTGAACTACAGTAAAATGGTTCCTGACTATGCTTCTCCCAGAGTCACACCAAACATGGCCAAACAACTGTACACAGAGAGGGACAGGGAAAAAAGAGAGAAAATGGCGGCAGAACAGCACTACGGTGATCAGCATGTGTAGACCTCCAGACACCCAGCGGGGAGACAACAGAAACCCAGGGGCACAGCCACGCAGCGCAGCCCCCCACCCAAGGTGAGAGCCCCCCAGGGGACCCCTATCTATATGGCACACACCCCGCTCAGCAGCCCATGCAGCATCCCCCACAGGGGGGGAGATAGGGACAGGGAGAGAAGAGAGGGAGGAGAGGGACCCCCAAATCGACCTCCCAGGGAATGCCCAGCTGCTCAGCCCCAACGAGGCAGGGAGAGCTGTACATACCGTCCAGATGAGCTGGGGACATTCCATCACAGACCCACTCCCAAAGAGTACGGGGTGGCTGCTGGCCATGGCACACTGACTCAGACATCAGTAGCCCAGTCATATATGTGTGCCCCGGAGCATTGTGCTCACCGGCCGCCGCTGGAGCCCGAGGGCATGTCGTGGCCGACCCAGTTCATAGCTATGGTCTGCACACGCTTGCTGGCTGGGGAGACTACAAGGATAAGGGTATCCAGCCTGTCACCCCGGCGGCTGTTGATAGTAGATCACAGGATCTTAATCTTGCGCAAAAGACAAACTTCTGCAAAAAAATCCCCGGACCGATGGGCCCACAGGGTTCCTAGGTCCATCCCCTTCACTAGGTAGAAAAAAACTGAAGCTGCAGGAAGCAGGCTGAGGGGACGTTCCTGGAGGGACCGCCCCCTGGGCAGAACTGTAAAGTTCTGTTTTTTCACATGTATAACATGTTCTGCCTAGTCCTCTCCTGAAGGTGGCGTAACAACCCTATGGTCAAGACTAATTCCGCCACGCGTGTGCGCCTGTTGGCGCCAGACGGGCTATTTAGTTCTGACAGTCACGCTGAGATCTTGCTGTCTGATCTACAGCGTGTGTGTATCCTGACCCTGAGAACCTGTCTCCTGTGCTTACTTACCCAGCTTGTCTACCTACCATCCTTGCTATCCGCCTGCATCTGACTTCGGCTTGTCTGACTACCCTTCTGCTTGATCCTCTGGTACCTCTGCTGTCCGCCTGATTACCAACCTGGTTTGCCCGACTACCCTCCTGCTTGATCCGCTGGTACCTCTGCTGACCGCCTGATCACCGACCCGGCTTGTCTGACTACCCTGCTCTCAGCATCCTGGTTCCTGGTGCCTGTCTGCTGTCCAGCTTCCAGTTGTTGGTCCAGCTCCTGCCTGCAGTCCAGTTACAGCCTGAAGTCCTGCTCCAGAGTCCTGGTTCCTGCTGCCTGCCTGCCTGCTGCTCAATTCCAGCCTGCTGCACCAGCTCCTTCTTGGTTCCAGCCTTCTGATCCTGTCGGAGGTTCCCCTACACAGTGCTTCCTGGGTTCCAGATCCATCCGCTTCTATTGATCCTGCCAGGCAATCATGCCACTCCTGACTCTTGTGCTGCCTTTATACCCTACCAGGGCCCTCGAGTCGGAGTCGCAAGAGAGGTCTCTCCCTGCAGGTCGGGCTAGTCCACTAGGTACGTGACAGTCAGTCAGTGAACGAAAGAGAAAAGACACAAGTCCAACCTATGTGTGTGATTATATGTCAGTATTACCTTGTATATCCTTGAATGTTGTGGTCGTTCAGGTGCTTATCTAATAGTCTCTTGAAACTATCAATGCTCCCCGCTGAGACCAGCGCCTGTGGAAGGGAATTCCACATCCTTGCCACTCTTACAGTAAAGAACCCTCTACGTAGTTTAAGGTTAAACCTCTTTTCTTCAAATTTTAATGAGTGGCCATGAGTCTTGTTAAACTGTCTTCCGCAAAAAAGTTTTATTCCTATTGTGTGTGGGTATTTCTAAATTTAAATCATATCCCCTCTCTCTTCTCCAGAGAGAATAAGTTCAGTGCTCACAACCTTTCCTTGTAACTAATATCCTCCAGACCCTTTATTAGCTTTGTTGCCCTTCTTTGTATTTGCTCTGTTTCCAGTACATCCTTCCTGTGGACTGGTGCCCAGAACTGGACAGCATACTCTAGGTGCGGTCAGACCAGAGTCTTGTAGAGCGGGAGAATTATCATTTTAATTCTCTGAAATTAATCCCCTTTTTAATGCATGCCAATGTTCTGTTTGCTTTGTTAGCAGCAGCTTGGCATTGCATGCCATTGCTGAGCCCATCATCTACTAGGACCCCCAGGTCCTTTTCCATCTTAGATTCCCCCAGAGATTCTCCCCCCAATGTATAGATTGCATTCATATTTTTGCCACCCAAATGCATTATTTTAAATTTTTCTACATTGAACCTCATTTGCCACGTAGTTGCCACCCTATTAATTTGTTCAGATCTTTTTGCAAGGAGAAGTTATTGCCCTGCTTAGCTTAGTATCGTCCACAAATACAGAGGTTGAACTGTTTACTCCATCCTCCAGGTGGTTTATGAACAAATTAAACAGGATTGGTCCCAGCACAGAACCCTGGGGGACCCCACTACCCACCCCTGACCATTCCGAGCACTCCCCATTTATAACCACCCTCTGAACTCGCCCCTTGTAGTCAGTTTTCAATGAATGTAATCACCCTATGGTCCATGCCGACGGACCATATTTTGTACAGTAAACATTTATGGGGAACTGTGTCAAATGCTTTCACAAAATTCAGATAAACCACGTCTACCGGCCCTCCTCATAGAAGGTTAATAGATGGTTTCGCAAGAACGATTCTTCATGAATCCATGATGATTACTGCTAATGATACCGTTCTCATTACTAAAATCTTGTATATAGTCCCTTATCATCCCCTCCAAGAGTGTACATACTATTGATGTTAGGCTAACTGGTCTGTAATTCCCAGGGATGTATTTTGGGCCCTTATTAAATATTGGTGCTACATTAGCTTTTCTCCAATTAGCTGGTACCATTCCAGTCAGTAGACTGTCAGCAAAAATTAGGAACAGTGGTCTGACAATTACTTGACTGAGTTCCCAAAGTACTCTTGGGTGCAAGCCATCTGGTCCCGGTGATTTATTACTGTTAAGTTTCCCAAGTCTAATTTTAATTCTGTCCTCTGTTAACCATAGAGGTGCTTCCTGTGATTTGTCATGAGGATAAACACTGCAGTTTTGGTTACTGAAGCACCCCCAGTTCTCTTGTGAAGACTGAAGAGAAGAATAAATTCAATACCTTTGCCATCTCTTCATCCTTTGTAACCAGATGTTCTTCCTTGTTCTTTATGGGGCCAATATGGTCTGTCCTCCCTTTTTTACGGTTTACATACTTAAAGAATTTCTTGGGATTTTTTTTGCTCTCCTCCACTATGCATCTTTCATGTTCTATCTTAGCCGTCCTTATTGCCCCCTTACATTTCTTGTTGCATTCTTTAAAATGTCTGAATGTTGAGGATGATCCCTCGACCTTTTATTTTTTGAAGGTCTTCTCCTTTGCCTTTATATGCATTTTTACATTGGAGTTAAGCCATCCAGGAATTTTGTTTGCTCTTTTAAATTTATTACCCAATAGGATGCATTGGCTAATGTCCTTATTTAATATGCTCTTAAAGCAAACCCATCTCTCCTCTGTGTTCTTTCTTCCTAAGATTTTATCCCAATGTATGCCTTCTAGCAAGATTTGTAGTTTAGGGAAGTTGGCTCCTTTGAAATTCAGTGTCTTTGTATTCCTCTTATGTTTCCTATTTGTGTGATTTATAACGAAGCCAATTGGCCTGCGATCGCTGTTACCTAAATTGCCCCGTATATCCACATCCGTGATCAGGTCTGTATTGTTGATAATCAGTAGATCCAGTAACGCTTTATTTCTAGTTGGTGCGTCTACCATTTAACCCATAATATTGTCCTCCAAAACATTTAGGAACTGGCGAGCCTTAGATGAATGTGTGGTTCCCTCCGCTCAGTCTATGTCTGGATAATTAAAATCCCCCATTATGACAAAACTTCCCATCCTTGCTGCTAATCCAATTTGTGATAGGAGATCTGTCTCCCCTTTCTCCCTCAGGTTAGGGAGCCTATAGCATACTCCCAGTATTATTTTCCCATTAGTTTCATCCCTTTTGAGCTCTACCCATAAGGATTCCACCTCCATCCTAGCTCCCTTAGTAATGTCACCTCTCACATTCACTTGTCCATTATTACATGAGATTGCACCTAGGACTTGCTACTATGCTTATGTGCTTTGGTCAAGCTATCACTAATGCCCCCAATACTACCCTCTGGAATATGTTCCGTGTTGACTATCTCTACTTCTGGACCCTCCCCCTGTCGCCTAGTTTAAAAACCCCTCTAACTTTTTGGCCATCTTCATGCCCAGCTGATCTGCCCTCTCCTCATTTAGGTGCAGTCCATCTCTTCTATAGTACTGGTTATCGACTGAGAAGTCAGCCCAGTCCTCCAGGAACCAAACCCCTCCTTCCTACACCAGCTCTACAGCTACTTGTTTACTTCCCTAATCTCCCTCTGCTTTTCTGGTGTGGCTCGATGTACCAGTAATATTCCCGAGAATACTTCCTTGGAGGACCTTTTCCTCAATTTAGTCTCTAAAATCGTTCTTTAGGACACCCCATCTGACTTTGTCAATGGTGCCAACGTGCACCATGTCAGCCTGGTCTTCCCAAGCCCCTCCCAGTAATATGTCCACAAGATCCGTGATATGCCAAACCAGAGCACCTGGTAGACAACATACAGTTTGGCGCTTCAGGTCCTTGTTACAGATTGGCCTCTCTTATGTATTCATGCCGACATAACACATATATGCGGCCTTACAGCACTGGGCTTTATGCGGGGCCCCATATATGTGTTTCTCCCTTTGTGCTGGGATCGAGCGCACTCCCAGTACAGAGATCACTAACGATCTCTGTGGTAGCCACTGATTGGCTGTCACTGTGATTTTTCTGTCAATAGGTAGGACAAAAAAAAAAAAGAAGCAAAATGCGCACTATATTCTAACATACACATATCTGGTATCATTTAGATTGTCAGAAGGAGAATTTATTTTGGGTTGTTCTTTAGTGGTAGGTTATGGTATTAACAAGTAATATACCTTTAATTAAAATATAGCTTTATTTAAAAAAAAATATTTTTTTACTATTTTGGGCCAATTTTTCTTTGATAATAATAAAAAAAAAATCAGGAGATATCCATAACTATTTACTCCCAAAAGAAAGCCCAATTTGTCCAGAAAAAAAACAAGGTATAATCCACCTGTTAGAAACCATGAACCAGACTGAGACAGAAGTACAGTAAAATCACACTTGTTTATTAATAAAAATAAAAAGATAAATAAATAGAGTAAGTGTAGTCAAAGCATAGCCAGAGTCCAGTAACCGGATCGGGTAGTCAGCCAAGCCAGAGTTCAGTAACCAGATAGGGTAATCAGCCAAGCCAGAAGTCAGGGATCCAAGTAGAGAAACAGCAAGCAGGAGAAGGAGCCAGAAAGGAGGTCAGCAAAGCCAGTCTTTAAACAGGAACGCAGGGGATGATTTCTTGTAATGTGACCAAGGCGAAGGCAAAGATCAACTGAGCTGGATGGCTTTTAGGCCCCTTTCAAACATGCGGACAGTATGTCTGTATTTCATCCACCCTTTTTCGGGTGAAATACGGACATACATGCTTCCCTATGGGATAGCAGATGTCAGCAGATGAACATCCCCGGCTCAGCGGGATCGCTGAGCAAGTGGATGTTCACGGGGTGGATCATCATGAATCTGTCCTGTGTGAAAGGACCCTAAGTAGGCAGGACTGATGAGCAGAATCAATAACAGCTGGGTAACTGTGGAGAGAGATGGGAGTTGGCAATTAGCCGACAGCTCAGTGGCCAGCTCAGAGAAGGAAGGGCTGAGCCCAGCCCTCACAGTATCCCCTCCTCAACCACCCCTTCCCATTGGAGGACCACCGGGCTTGAGGGGAAAACTATGTCTATGGAAATCACGGAGGACAGGGGCATGTACGTCCAAGGATGAGACCCAGGAGTGTTCCTCCGGACCGTACCCCTTCCAATGCACCAGGTAATGTATACGCCCACGGAATCTACGAGAGTCAATAGTGGATTATACTTCATACTCCTCATGGTTCTCAACCTGTATGGGGTGAAGATGTGGCACCGAGGTGGCAAAGCGGTTGCAGACCAAAGGTTTCAATAAGGAGACATGAAACACATTTGAGATGCGCATACTAGGAGGAAGGTCCAAGGCGTAAGCCACTGGGTTAATCCTGAGAAGGATACGGAAAGGTCCAATAAACCGAGGTGCGAAATTCAAAGAAGGAACACAAAGTCGGAGGTTGCGAGATGACAGTCATATTCTGTCCCCAACCTGGTAGGAAGGCGCAGGCAGGTGTCTGCAGTCAGCATGTAGTCTTTACCTATCGTTAGCATGTTGCAACCCCTCCTGAACTTGTGCCCAAGTGGAACGAAGACCATGGAGATGCTTCTCTAACGCAGAAACACGGGACAAATGAGTCAGGCAACATGGAAGGTTGGAAACCATAATTCACCATAAACTGGGACAATCGGGAAGCAGAATTCAAGGCACTGTTGTGAGCAAACTCTGCCCATGATAATAGGTCTGACTAGTTGTTATGATGGTCAGAAATATAGCAACGTAGGAAATGCTCCAGGACTGATTGGCTCGTTCAGCGGCCCCATTAGTCTGCAAGTGATAGGCAGAGGGGAAAGCAAGCTGAATTCTCAACTGTGCACAAAAGGCTCGCCATAACCGGGAGTCAAACTGACTACCCCTGTCCGAGACAATCACCTTGGGTAGTCCATGTAAGTGAAAGATCTCCTGATCAAAAATGGAAGCCAGTTCCTTAGAAGTGGGCAACTTTTTAAGTGGAATACAATGGCACATTTTAGAGAACTGGTCAACTACCATAAGGATAACAGTGTTGCCGTGGATGTTGGGTAACTCCACAATGAAATCCATAGACAGGTGGGTCCAGGGCCTCTCCATTGGGCATGGGTTGTAGGAGGCCCACTGGAAGGTGTCGTGGAATCTTACTCTGAGCACACACGGAACAGGCAGCTATATCAGCCTGTAGACTAGGCCATCAGAATTCTTAGTACTTGAATGGAAAAGAGCCCATTGTGCCTTACTGGGAGAAAGGCACTTGGCCTCAGACAAGAATGTGAGATTCTTATGGTCAGTAAGAATGAGAACCGACACAGTGGTACCTGCAAGGAGATGTCTCCATTCTTTCAGAGCTAAAATGATCGCCAACAGCTCTCTGTCACCAATCTCGTAGTTGCACTCTGCAGGTGGCAATTTCTTAGAAAAGTAGTCACACGGGTGACTAACGCTCTCAGAGTTAGAACGTTGAGAGAGAAGGGCGCCAACTCCAGTCTCAAGCATCAACTTCTGGGATAAAAGGCAACATAGGAACAGGATGTGCCAACACAGGAGCAGAAACAAAGGTAGCCTTGAGACTCTCAAAGGCCTTAATGGACTCCAGAGACCAACTCTGTGGGTTACCTTTCTTCCTGGTCATATCAGCCAGGGGCTTGACCAGAGACGAGAAATTACCAATAAACTTCTGATAATAGTTGACAAAGCCCAGGAAACGCTGCAGAGAACGTAAACCCACGGGTCGAGGCCACTGTAGGACTGCCGAAAATTTCTCTGGGTTCATCGAAAAACCAGCAGTGGAATCTATATAGCCCAGGAATTTCTCCAGTTTACAACAGAAATTGTTCTCTCAGTTTCTGAAGCACATGATAGACATCTGTGTGGTGGCTCTCCAGGGACTTGGAAAATATGAGGATATCATTAAGATAAACCACCACAAATAACTGCAAAAAATCTCAGAGGACATCGTTAATAAATTCCTGGAAAACTGCCGGGGCATTACAAAGGCCAAAAGGCATTACGAGGTACTCATAATGGCCTATTCTGGTATAAAATGTAGATTTCCACTCGTCGCCCTCCATAATCCACACGAGACTGTATGTCCCTCTCAAAGTTTCGTGAAAACCATTACTCCCTTGAGGCAGTCAAATAACTCTGTAATCAATGGAATCTGGTAGGCATTCTTAATCGTGAAACAATTGAGACCCCTATAATCAATACAAGGTCTCAGTTAACCGCTCTTCCTCTTCACAAAGAAGAAACCAGCAGGAGATGAGGATTTGCAGATGAAACCTTGAGAAAGTACATCTGCAACATACTTCTCCATGGCCTTATCGTCCAAGACTGACAAAGGATAAATCCGGCCACGAGGGGGTATGGCACCAGGTTGAAGGTCAATTGGGCAATCATAAGGCCAGTGTGGAGTCAAACTACCAGCTTGACCTTTCAAAGACATTGCTAAAATAGCGGGACTCCTTGGGCAGGGAGAAGAGTGAAGAGGTGCACAGGACCTTGGCTACCTACTGGAAGCATGTCTCACTGCATTGTGGTGACCAGGAGAGAACCTCAGCAGGGAGCCAATCAAAATCAAAAGAGGGGTTGTGCCTCTGTAACCAAGGATAACCAATAACCAGCAGAAACCTAGGTGAGGAAATAACTTGGAATTGGATTATCTAATGGTGAAGAGCCCCCTACGGCCATGGACAACGGAACCGTCTCATGAGTCACATGGGCAGGCTGTAGAGGTCTCCCGTCAAGAGCCTTAATGGCAAGAGGAGTGTCACGCAGCTGCAGTAGAATGGAGTGCTGCGATACAAAGGCAGCATCAATGAACAGGCCTGCAGCCCCAGAGCCTGTATCTCGATGGACGACTCAGCTCAAGAAAGGGTGACCAAAACCAAGGGCTTATCCTTCTGGATAACTGAGGACAAAACAATGCCACCTAAGGTCTGTCCATGACAGGACCTCAAGGTTCAGGTATTCCCTGGACGGGTAGGACAAGACTTCAAAAAGTGACCTGCCTGGCTACAATAAAGGCAGAATATCTCCCTCCTCCTAAAGGCTCCTCATCCGCTGAGAGACGCATGAAGCCCAAGTGCATGGGTTCATCTTCACTGACCGACCATGTACCAGGAGGCATGGGAGGTGAGGGAGGCACGGATTGGACAGCAAAGCTTGGAGGTAAACATACAGGATGCTTCCGCAATCGCTCCTTAAAAGAGAGTCTTTCTCTGAGTCTGGAGTCAATGAGGATGGCAAACGTGATCAACCTCTCCAGCTCAGTGGGTATATCTTGGGCTGCTATCTCATCCTTGATGGAATCCGAGAGACCATGAGAAAAAGCAGCCACAAGGGCGCCCCCAAATCGCTGGGGAAGCAGAGTGAAACCAGACATACCTCTTATAGAGGTAAAACTCGAGGTAGGTGCCTGTACAGAAACTAGCGCAGAAGCAGGGACGGCCTGCAACTCAGGTTGTACTGGAGCAGCCATAGTGGGAGTTTCCAGGTGAGCCATGCGACTCAGGAGCGTTTGTAATGCCATGGCAAACTGATTCATGTGGTGATCTTGTTCTCTGCAAATTAAAGGAATTTCTTGGGGGCCACCAGAACTAGTGCCCCCATTGGAAGATTTTCCATCTATTACTTTTCTGGGGACAACCCAAAATGTGGGATTTTCTTTTATTTTCACTTTCAATTATAATAGTAAACAGGACAACCAGAGAGGGTGAATCTCCTTAATGGGGGTACAGACAGCAATAACAATTGATAGGGGCTCCGATCCCTCTCCACTCTGGCCAAAACTAAAAAAAAAGTTTTGCCTTTAGTTATACTTTGACGCAAATCACGTGACATTTGGACGTTCGCTTTGCCGGCCAGCTTTTCTTAACGCTGATTTGACCTTTATGTTTGTGAGTATGTTTTTTATTATGGAATAAAAGATTTTGGTTTACGGTTTTACGCTATGGGAATCTTTGATTGCCTTTTATGAATGGTCCAACCACGTGAAAACGAGGTGATGTCCCTGTGTGATGACCCCTAAGATTTCTGATATCAAATGCCTTTCTGATTTTGGGATTTGGTAAGCGTGCATTTTTACCATTTATCAGCACGGTGTTGGTGAAGGAAATTCTCTCTTGCACCCGCATAGGATTTCTTGAGAAGAAACACTTATGATTATTGGACTGTTATGCCCACGATTACATCTTGAAGAAGAACTGTTTTCTTATATATAATTTTTGAGCACTCTATTCATAATATTTCTGATTGTTCACAAAAATTCTGTGCACTTTACCACTGTATGCTCAAGACTACCGTATATACTCGAGTATAGGCCGACCCGAGTATAAGCCGAGGCCCCCAATTTACCCCCAAAAAACTGGGAAACCTATTGACTCGTGTATAAGCCGAGGGTGAGATATGCCTGTCCATCCCTGTGTGTGTGTCCATCCATCCATCCATCCCTGTGTGTGTGTCCATCCATCCATCCATCCCTGTGTGTGTGTGTGTCCATCCATCCATCCATCCCTGTGTGTGTGTGTGTGTCCATCCATCCATCCATCCCTGTGTGTGTGTCCGTCCATCCATCCATCCATCCATCCCTGTGTGTGTGTCCATCCATGTGTGTGTGTGTGTGTGTGTGGCCTTGTGTGTCCAGCCTACCTGTGTCCCCAGCCTCCGTCCGGTCCCGAGCCTCCGTCCGGTCCCGTCCCGAGCCGAGCCTCCGTCCGGTCCGGTCCCGTCCCGTCCCGAGACTCCGTCCGGTCCCGTCCCGTCCCGAGCCGAGCCGAGCCTCCGTCCGGTCCCGTCCCAGGATCACCGCTCTTCGTCGGCGCCCATTTTCCTGTTCAAATGCCGCGCCTCCCTGTCTGTGATAGGCGGAACACAATTTCCCAGCAGTCTGTGTTCCGCCTATCACGGCCATCCTTTCATCCTCGTCCGTAGTACGAGGATGAGCGGATGTCCGTGATAGGCGGAACACAGGCTGCTGGGAAATTCAGTGTTCCGCCTATCACAGGCGAAGGCGGAGCCGGAGGCGCGGCTTTTGAATTAGAATAGAATGGCCGCTGTCTGTCTGCTCGACACGCTGATCGAGCAGGCAGACAGCGATGACTCGAGTATAAGCCGAGGGGGGCACTTTCAGCCTCAAAAAAGAGGCTGAAAATCTCGGCTTATACTCGAGTATATACGGTACGTCTTTATGAGGAACTGTTGCTTATATATAATTTTTGAGCACTTTATATATATATATATATATATATTGTTTTGTACACTTGATTATTGTATGAGTTATAGAGTATATTTTTATTATTCACTTAGTTGGGTTTTTGTATTATAATTTTTGACTAGTTATAGTGTATACATATTATTCTGTTATAGGTTTTAGATATATTTTTTTAGATTTTTGTAATTGTGAGCGCGGTTGAAATTCCTGACTTATATGCTTTATAGGTGTGTATCACATCGTATCAATCGCAGCCTTTAGATATTTAGACTGATTGTTTAGAGATTTCTTTAGCGCAGTATTTTTTTCCCAAATTTAGGAAAGACCAGTGCCCGAGGCTCTAGCCACAATGTTCAGTCCATTGGGGTCAAGTTGCAATATAGTTTAAAAGTCCAGATAAGGGCAGGATAGCTGTGAATTAATGAGTAGAACCACTAGCAGCTTTCTAGAGAACAGTCTTCATTGAAGGTTTCTAGAAGAAATCACAGGGTAGTCAATAAAACAGCAGCCCTTCAAAAAAAATATCCACTCTTAGAATACTAACAAAAAAACGAGGCATGCTGGCAGTTAGATGTGTTATATCCTAGGGCTGGTCTACAGTTTTCTTGTTTGCCAGTGTCCAATACTCCTGTAGGCACAGTTTAATGGTTAAGCCTTTCTGTGTCTCTCAATGGCCAAGAAAGAAAAAAAATTGTAAGCCACTAATCTAAGAGTTTGTAAAAAGATATACAGATTAATATTTTGTGAATATATTTGTACCTTGAGGTAATCAACATCAAAAGCTCATGAAAATTGTCAGGTTGTGCACTAAACACTTTCCTGGGTTTCCTAGGGATCTATTAAAGCACTTATAAACCCAAAAAACAAAAAAGCACTTGAAAGCATTTATAATAATTTTTTTTAACAATCTGTGCCTTTACTATCATAATTCCACATTTTCAATGGGGAGGATAAGCGTATCAAGTCCAGCTCCTCTGGAGAATCTTACAGCCACTGGCATTGACTGCAGAGCTAGAGGGGAGTTTACTGAGGATATCAGAGTGATGTGCTGCGGCTTGGTTCACCCAATGCTCAGGCCATACATAGCCCTGAAGGAATGAGGCAGTCATGCAACTTGTTTGACGGTGGCTCCACAGGCCCATTGTCACTGCTATCTTGGTATCACTATGCACGCAACAATGACATGCTGCAGTTTGGGCTTTGTATTAAGCAAGATAGTCACAAGATCCAGAAGAAACGCAAATGATGCTATTCAAAACTATCTAAAAAAAAGTTTTGGTTATTTTTTTTGGTAACAAATTCCTATATTTGTTCAATACAGCATTTGGATTTACATATGTTTAAGATAAATGAGAACTGAAGTGCTAGGGTGAGCAAATGCTGCTCTTTAATTACATTATAGTTTGTTACTAAGCAAAATTAATCCCACACTTTAAAAATGCCCTCATAAAGCCATGATCAATACACTGCAAACACACAATGACTGTACAAGAACAGATTATATGTTAAAATGCACATATTGTTATAAGAAAAATGCATGGGTTATTTAACACATATACGTGAATGAGCTCACAAGGTAGAGATGTACACACTATAGCATTGTATGACACATATACGGAGTCTGAGCGGCTGCACACCCCAGATAACAAATATTGTAAGAAATGAACCTCAGCATACACCTTGCACACATACTTATTCATTCACTCATCATTTATTCCTTTTTTTTATTAATTATTAATCATTATTTAATTTTATTTATTTTTAAATTATAAACATTATTTAATTAATTTGATTCACTCATTTTTTTCATTTGGTTTATCACTATATATTGCATTTTATTTTAATTTTATTTTTTACCTAATCATGCATGACGCCACAATTATTTTTACTATTATCTCATGATATTTCAATCACTGATTCACTTCTCCGGGTATAATTCATTACACCGGAGCATAAATGAGAACTGAATACCATACAAAAATATTTAATTTAACAGAGCACATATGGGAATTGATTATCATATATGAACACTTAATAACAATAATCAACAAAAATATTTTGAGGGATTTCGTGCTTATATTTTTTATTTTTTTCATAAAGAGGCCTGCTTGTTGTCCCCCTTTTCTTGCAACGTTTCCTCTACTAACCCAGCTATCATATTCATATAATACAAACGTATATAATATATTAATTACTTAATTATAATGACTTCCAGGTGCTAATAGTCCCCACAGTCTTCTCCTTTTGGGGTGACCAATAATCTGTGTCCACTTGTAAGCCCCATGGCCGTGGGTGGCCCCTCCTGGGGTGGAGGAAAGGATGGCTCCCCAGCATTTTCCGGGACCATCAGCAGGGAAATCAACTGTTCTTTTTGTGTGTGTTCTTTTAAACAACAAGAAGTCCCTGGTTAAGAGAGCTCATTTGGTGGAGAGGGTAAATATGATGTGACTATATTTCATGATAAATGTAAAAATAATTATGACTGTATACTACTTTATATATCATCGAAACCTGTCTTTTGATGTACTTATAGAAAATATAAGAACCCCCTGAGGAAGACCGAAAACTCTTAGGTCGAAATGCATTGGGGCTTTTTCCTGAACATCGGACAGTATAACCATAATTTAATTATTGTATAGGTTGGAACCACAATTTTATCATTGTAGGTTGATATATTTTTCTCTAACCCACATGGTATTGTCAACATTATGTTTCCTTTCTCTAATCCATTAGTCTCGCTATGTATATACCAGAACACATGTTTTAACCTTTATATCAGTATTGTATAATTGTCTTTTGATAATAAAATAATTTTTTTTTTTACAAATCTTTTTTATAATTGCTGCTAAAAAAAACCCATGGGGAATTTTTCATTTTTTTACAAGAAATGTACACACTTACTAGCCACCAATTCCCCCCAAACTGCTACCTAGGAAGTTATGCCAAATAGTGTAACCTGATACCTCCCAACTTATTGAGATGGGAATGAGGGATACTTATTAGCAATAGTATGCAGGCATAGGGTACGCCCCTTGCCATGCCCCCTTAAAGGAGAACTGTACAAAAAAGCAAGATTGGTTAAACCCACAAGTGCTTTTTTTTTACCACTACTATTCCTTTATATTGGCTTTTGGAAATTACAAATGCAGCAATTTAGAAATCAGATGAAAGATTTAGCACTGGAAAACACTTTTTGTTGGATAAAACATGCATTTTATATAGATCTGTATAGAGCAGACCAAAATGAGGGACAAAAGAGGAGGAATGAGGGACAGACGGACATTGCTCCAAATCAGGGACAGCCCCTCGAAATCGGGGATAGTTGGGAGCTATGCAACCTCAATTTAAGATTTTAACTTGGCTGGCAGCATAAACACCTACCTTTTTAAAGGGGAACGTAACATATAAGCATGAAGCGGTAAGTCATTCTGACATTTCTCAGACAGAATGACTTGTATTCTCAAACCCCCTCCCATTTATGGCTCTTTAGCTTTTTAGTACTGTTAGTAAGATCTACCCGACAGGCTGCCATAGCATAGTACTGTTCTGCTCAGATCTGTTTCTCGGTTCCTCCTGCTTGGGACACATACTTTTTTATTGATCCTGGACATGAGCTTACTTTTGGCGATTTTGCAGCTGTCCCTCCTCTTTTGCTGATCTCCCCCTCATGTCCAGTTTCTTTATAAATGTTTATATTTATTTACAGTTTTCACTTTCAGTCAGTCCCTTTAACTTTTCTTCCGGTACTTATAGTATATTGTGTGGTAGATAGTAGGGGTGTTGAAAAGAATCATCAAATCGATGCATCGGGATTCGACAGTCCACGATGTGGCATCAATGCTATAGCTTTAAGACATTGATTATTAAGGATGATGTCATCGCGCTGTGCCGCCGCACCATGCCCTGCCTCCGAGTGGAGCCGAAAAGCAGCCAAAGCTTTCGCAACGCTTTCTCCCGCCTCCTGCTGATGTCATCCCCCTGTGTCACGAGAGGCTCGAAGAGAGGAGACAGAGCGACACCAACGTCACGTGTCTGACCTCCTCCGAGTCTCGGTCCCCCCACCAGAGATTTCCACCCAGTGGGCTCCCGGGCTGTTACAGGGGGAGAGGGAGTACCGTCCGGCGTCCAGGTCCATCAGTCAGCCTGTCACACACAGGATTGGGAGAGAGAGAGAGAACCAAGGCCACGCTGAGTGATTTCTGTCCTAGTGTTCTAGAGTCCTGTCCTCACTCCTCAGTCCACAGGCAGCATTCAGCTCATCGACAATAAGTACCCCAGTCATCATCATCATCAGGTAGGTAACTGACTGTCACTAACACACACACACTAGTAGTACTAGTAAGAAGAAGTATGCCTGTCTCTGTACTAAACTTGTCATTCCCGTCCTCAGACTCCCCTTACTACATCTCACACACAGCAGCAGGAGAGGAGGAGAGAGACCCCCCCCCCCAGTGAGTGGTTGAGTGTGCCATGACTGTTCTCAGCTCAGTAGTACCACCATGGCACCGACTTGTCATCATCATCACAGGTAGGTAACTGACTGTCACACACACAGTAGTACCTTACGTAACTACGTACATAGCGTACTATAATAGTAAAGAAGAGGTGGTACAGTAGTACACTGTAAAGTAAACTAAGATATAATTATCATTATAATCTGTATCTCTGCATTGTGCAGTGGACCTGTAAAATGCAAATATCACAAATTTCTGACTGTAAAATGTAAATATTAATGATGGTGATTGCCATTCTGTATTCCTAAACATTAACCCCTTTGCGTCGAGCGTACGCATTTGCGGCCTTGGCGTTAGGGGGTCATACCAGGATGATGCCCGCAGCCATTTTTTTTACAGCAGGCACTGGGTGCAGTGGGCGGTTGACTTTCCCAGGGATAACAACCGAGCAGCTTTTAGCCGCTCGGTTGTTATCCCAGAGGAGCGGAGTGGAGTTGTTATCCCGGAGGAGTGCGAGTGGAGTGGACTAGACAGTGGACATCCACCGACTTCCGCCACTCTAGCCTCTTAAATGAAATACATAAGAGAAAAAAAAATTATTTAAAAGCGCCCCGCGTGGCAGCTCGTGCAGCAAAGTAAACGCATACAATGGAAGTCAGCAAGTCATGCCCGGCCACACATGTTGTAAACGGTGTTCAAATCACATATTAGCTATCGCCGGGATCGTCAGAGCGTGAGCAATAATTCTAACACTAGACAGACCTCCTCTGTAACTCTAACCTGTGGTAACCGTTTTTTTTTTTTAATGGTGTCACTCCTATGGAGATTTTTAGGTACTGTAGTTCATTTGTCACCATTCCACGAGTGTGCGGCTGTGCGCAATCTTAAAGCGTGACATGTTGGTATTTATATACTCTGTGTAACATCATCTTTCACATTATACCAAAAGAATGGGCTAACTTTACTGTTTCTTTTTTTTTTTTAATTCGTGAAATATCTTTCTCCCCAAAAAGTTGCGTTTAAAAGACCACTGCACAATAAATACAGTGTGACATAAAATATTGCAACAACATTTGGGGGGGTTTCTAAATAATGTTCTAGCAAAAGATACGGATTTTAACTTGTAAAAAAAAAAAAAAAAAAAAACACACCAAATGTCAGAGAAATAGGCTTAGTCATGAAAGGGATAAAGTGAGTTTAAGTGACAGTGACCATGTTGCCATTGCCATGCCAATGCAATTTCATTCATTATGGTTTATGTAGGTATATCTCTAATCTATTGAATGGCCAAAGTCTTGTCTTAGTGATCGATCACAACTTCATACCTGTATGACTGATTTATGGTTTTGCTCATCACTGCCCCATGCATGCGTTTTTCGGCCAGGCAGTGATGAGCAAAACCATAATAATCATACAAATAAGATAACTAATGAAGTTGTGATGTGAATCAATCACTAAAACAATGAATATATAAAACCATAATTAATAATGCAATGGCATATTAAGTTGTCATCTTGTGGCAGGCTTTAGGCTTAGTCACTTAATTTTTTTTTCTTCTTTTTTTAATACTGACTGAGTTTGTAGACAACATAGACAACATTGTCATCATCACCCCTGTCACAACAATTACATGACATGCTTCACTAGTAAAAATGGCAGAAGGAGACCAAAAAGAATGAGATAAAAAATGCACCTAGCTTTTTAAAAGCAAACGATAGAACCGCGCTACAAGATCCCATCACAAAGTCACTTTACAGAAAACCGTATACCTGCACTCTACCACGAAACCAAAGCTCAGATAATTGTGTCAATGAGAAAATGTTACAATAACAGCACATTATGTTAAGGACTGACAGATCTTGTTGCATGTGTTGCAAACGAGAGCCATTTATGAGTCTCACATGGGTGCTCATCTGGCAGAGCTACTGTCTCATGTTGTGGAAGAATGGCAGCTGTCCGATAAATCTGTAGTGCTCGTGACCGACAACGTGTCAAACATGATAGTTGTAGAGCTCAAGTTGGGAAATTCCCCCAAGTGAAATGCTTCGCCGATAAACTGAATCTTGCATCCCAGCGAGCGCTGGAAGTGGCCACACTCTCCAGGCTTCTTGGCAGAGTGCAACAAATATCCACATTTTTTCACCGCAGCACTAGAGAAAGCCACTGTCTATAAGAGAAACAGAAATGTCTTGGCCTGAAGAATCATAAGCTGATAAATGATGTGCCAACAAGATGGAACAGCGCATATGACATTGTCGAGAGGTTCTTAGAACAACCTGCAGTCTGTGCCACCTTTCTGTCTCCAGAAGTCAGAAAAGGAGAATCCGATCTCTGTACTCTCAACTAAACAGATGTGTCAAATGCAGAGGATGCTGTGAGTGCATTAAAGCCAATGAAGGATGCAACCATGCTGGTGTCAGAAGAGTGCAATCCAACAGATTCTCTCATTGCCCCTCTAAATGCACAACTCCTCCAGAGCATGACAGACACCATGGGAGACACACTCATGATTCATGAGATCAAGAATGCCATCAGAACAGATCTCCCGAAGAGATACAGTAGTGAGGCAGAGAAGATCCTTCATACAGCCTCTGCACTGGATCCTCGCTTTAAAGGGACTGCCTTTTATCCTCACAGAGGAGGAGAGATTGGAGATATACAAAGGAGTGACTGAGGAGGCTGCACCCTTGAAGGAAATTAAATTAATTTGAATTTCATCATGTTTCTTGAAACGAACTGTAGCTAGCTAGCTGCTACATAGTGTAAGCCACGCTTCTGAATCTGATGCGGTGAGGGAACTGCACTGTCCATTTCCTGTGCTTCTTCATCACCTCATCAGAATCATAGGCAATTGACAATGTGGTTTTATTTATTTTTTTCTATTCTTATTTTGTTCAAGCACAGATTACATCTAAGAGGACACGAGGATCAAGTGCCTAGAAGAAAAGAAACTTCACCCATTGAGGACAACCATTCTCCATCTCCTCCCAAAAGAAAGGCCAGATCGATTCTCATGACTTTGCTGGGACAGTCTTTCGCTGACACCGAAGGTACAATAGAACCCAAGACCCCCTATGCCAAGGCTGAAGAGGAAATGGAAAATATTGTAAAGCCCCACCTCTGCCTCTCACTGAGGACCCTTTGAACTGGTGGCGTGAGCATGAGGTCATATTTCCCCTCCTTTCTCAGCTGTTAAAGAAATACTTGTGTATCCCAGGCACAAGCATGTCTGCAGAGTGGGTTTTCTCCACTGCAGGAAATGTGGAAACTGCAAAAAGAAGCACCCTCAAACAAGAGAATGTGGATCAACTAGTGTTCTTACAGACAAATCTACACATTCCCAAATCCTGAGCAGCATTTCTTGCAGTGATCCATTTTTTTTTGTTTGTTTTTTTCCTGATTTGTGGCACATCCAGGAAGTGATGATCTACTTGTAGTGTCTGTCTGCCTGTGCCACTGCCCCTGCCACTGTTAGTCTGCCACACCAAACCAGTGTTGGTAATTTTATAGATTTTGTTTATAGCACTGTCTGCCACTGAGATTTTTTTTTTTTTAAGATTGTTCATATTAATTCAGTTTCAAAATAAGTAGGGGTTACTTTAACCCTCAGTCAAATACTAAAAGTTACAAACAACTGATGCCAACCAAGCCTCATTCCCCTCCTCCCCCCTCAGCCCAGTCTGTCTCCCCTCCCAGTCTCCCCCCCTCCCCCTACCCTTTCCTGTTCCCTCCCACCCTTCCCTCTCCCCTTACCATTCCCCTTTCCCTCTTCCCCCTCCCTCTTTGCTTACTTCTTTCTCTCTTTCTCTCTCTCCCTTTCCTTCCTTCTTTCTCTCTCCCTTTCCTTCCTTCTTTCTCTCTCCCTTTCCTTCCTTCTTTCTCCTTCTTTCTCTCTCCCTCTTTCCTTCCTTCTTTCTCCCTCCCCTTCCTTCCTTCGTCTTTCTCCCTCTTTCCTTCCTTCTTTCTCCCTCTCCCTCCTTCTTTCCTTCTCTCGGAGAAGGAAAGGAGAGATAAGGAGACAAAGAGGGAAAGAGAGACCCGGGAGGGAGAGAAGGAAAGGTGGAGAGAGAGAAGAAAAGGAGAACTTCTTTCCTCATTTCCTTCTCTCTCTCTCCTTTCCTTTCCTTCTCTCTCTCTCTCTCTCTCCCTTTGCTTCTCTCTCTCTCTTCCTTTGCTTCTCTCTTTCCCGGCCCCCGGGTCCCTCTTTCCCTCTCTGTCTCCTCTCTCCTTTCCTTCTCTCTCTCCCGGGTCCCTCTTTCCCTCTCTGTCTCCTCTCTCTTCTCCTTCCCTTCTCTCCCCTTTCCTCCTGTCTCTCCTCCCCTCTCTTCCTTTCTCTCTCCTTTCTCTTCCTCTCTCTTTCCCCCTTTTCCCTTTACCGTTTTCCCTTTTCTCCCTTTTCCCATTCTCCCTTCCGTCCCCTTCACCCTTCCCTCCCCTGGCCAATGGCAATCTCCCTCTCCTCCCCCACCATTACCCTTCATGTCTACATCCCTCTCTCTGTCTCTCTCCTCTCTCTTTCCCCCTTTTCCCTTTCCCCCTTTTCCCATTGTCCCTTCCGTCCCCTTCTCCCTTCCCTCCCCTGGCCAATGGCAATCCCCCTCTCCTCCCCCACCATTCCCTTTCATGTCTACATCCCTCTTTCTTTTTTTCCCCCTCTCCCTATGTCAACAAGACCTTATAATGCAAGTTATGCCACTCGATTCTAGCGTCAGCTCAACGCAGCCAGTGACAGTCATGCTCTGTTGTTGACTGGCTGCTGGTGGCAGTGGCAGGTGGCCATGGCACTGGCAATTGCAAACAATCAATGATCATCAGTCACAGAGAACCTGGAATCATGATATATTTTATTCTTGTTATAGCTTTTCTAGCACTGGAGGAGATGGAGAATGGTTTTCTATTGTGTGTCCTGTCCAACTGTCCATTTAGAATTTTTCCACTAGTGTGACGTGTTCAGTGTTGGTCATCTTACTTTAAAAAAGTAATTAGTTAAGTTACAAATTACTTCTCCCAAAAAGTAATTGCGTTAGTAACTTGGTTACTACATTGGAAAAGTAATTAGTTAGTGACTCCTTTTTTAATATTCTATAGACGGGACTAGCGAAGGAAGTGAATGTCTCCCCCTCCATCAGCGAGATTGACACCTCGCGAGCCCCATCACCTGGAATGGATTTAAAGGGGAACCCCTACGCCGAAAAAACGGCGTGTGGGTCCCCCTTAAGTCCATAGCAGACCCCTATCCGAGCACACCACCCAGCCGTTCCGGAAAGGGGGTGGGGAAGCGTGAGCTCCCCCCCCCTGAATCGTACCAGGCCACGTGCCGTCAACATGGGGGGTGCTTTGGGGGAAGGGGAGGCTGCAGGGCAGGGCACCCCAAAGCACCTTGTCCCCATGTTGATGAGGACAAGGGCCTCTTCCCGTCAACCCTGGCCATTGGTTATCGGGGTCTGCGGGCAGGGGGCTTATCAGAATCCTGGAGCCCCCCTTTAATAAGGTCACCAGTGACATCACTTGGTGACCCTGCCCCTTATGCCTATATAAAAGTGTCCTTGCCATTATGGCCGGAGAGAGCATCGTGTCAACATCGGAAGGAAGAAGATGGCGGTGACAGCGACAAGACCGAGCCAACGCTAGTAAAAGAGCTGTAAGAACATAGCAGAGGACCTGGTTGAAGACCTCCGAAGTCGGAAGAAGACCCCCGGACGGCGGTGGCGATGAAGAAGAAAGCCGGGCTCTTCCACTAGTAAATGAGCTAGCGGTAAAAGAGCAGAAGATAGCGGAGTAGCCCGGCGAGAAGACCCGGAAGTCAGAAGAAGACCCCCGGAGCATCTAATAAAGTACTTTAAAAACCTGTGTTGAGTTTGTTTATTAACACTTTTTTCCCCAGGTGAATGGGTAGGGGTACATCGTACCCTATACTCATTCACATAGGGTAGGGGACCGGAATCCGGGGGGGCCCTTGTCCTCATCAATATGGGGGGAGGGCGCTCGCTCGTCTCCACCACCTTTGCTGACCGGCCGGGCTGTGTTCTCGGATAAGGGTTTGCTATGGACATTGGGGGGACCCCCACGCCCTTTTCTCATAGGGGTTCCCCTTTTAATCCATACCAGGCAACGGGGCGCGGCTAGGTGTCAATCTCACCAATGGAGGCGGCGACATTCACTTCCTTCGCTAGTCCCGTCTACCTGGAGTCACGTTCAAAATGAAGCTGGTCAGCTGACTTCATTCCACCTCCCTACATTCTCTCTGTCTGGCGGGCGGTCCAGACAGGATGTAATTACGGTAACGCCGCCAAAGTAATGGGAACTGCGTTACCATGAGGGGAAGAGTAATCAGTTAGATAACACGGTTACTTTAGAGGGTAACGAGTAAAGTAACTGTTTATTTAAAATGAGTTACTTACATCACTGGACGTGTTGTTGTCAATGTCACACTGTGTCTGTCATGCTCTGTGACTGTTTCTAGGGGTTTACCTTCAACCAAATTAATTCTGTATTTAATTCCAGACAACTGACGCCTGCCAAGCAACCAGAGGAAGGCAAATCCTTGAAAGAATAAACTGAATCTTAAAACCTAGAGTAAATCCAGACCCAGTGGCCTGCCCTTTCTCATTGTAATTCTGATTCACTGACATGATTTGTGGGTATATTTCTGATCCCATAACGGTTTAACTCAAGGTTTTAAGCTTCAATCGATTTATTCTGTCAAGGATTTCCCGGCTTCCTCTAATGGTGGCGTGGCTTGGCTTCAGTTACAGGTGTATTGTGGTAGAATGCAGGTAACGTTTTCTGTAAAGTGACTGACAAGCTTTTCTAGTGCTAGGGGGAGATTGGAGAATGGTTTATTTTTGAAGATTGTGTCCGACACAATCTTCAAAAATGTGTCCATTGAATTTTCACACTTGATGTGTCTATTGTCAATGTTTGGGGGGTCAACTTAACCCTCTGTCAAATATTCTAAAAGTGTATTTAAATAATTCAAGACAACTGACGCCCGCCAAGCCACCAGAGGAAGGCAAATCCTTGAAAGAATAAAATCTTAAAACCTGGAGTAAATCTTTATTGGATCACACAAATAGATATAGTATACACATTACACACACAAAACAAAAACACACACCGACCCGACCTCATTACTGACTGTGGCTGTGCCATTGCCCATCTGACCTGTGGCCTGCCCTTTACCATTATGATTCAGTGATTTGTGCATTTTTTTTGGTATTGTGGTGTGTTACTGTATATATTTGTGATCCCATAAAGATTTGTCCAAGGTTTTCAGATTCAGTTGACAATTTATTCTGTCATGGATTTTCTGGCTTCCTCTAATGGTGGCATGGCTTGGCTTCAGTTACAAGTGTATCGTGGTAGAGAGCAGGTAATGTTTTCTGTAAAGTGACTGGGTGACATAACTCAGAGCTTATAACGCCGATCTAGCCATAGCTGTTCATCTGTTGACTGACTCGCTGGTGGTGGTGGTGGCATTGGTAAACAAAAGATCATCACAGTGAATTACAGTTACAGGTTCACTGTGGTGTTTGCCAGTCAAGAACTGGAAGTGCTCTGTTTTGAAGATGTAGGACTTGTTACTGTTTGTGCTTACAAGTTATACATTTTAGTGTACAGTTTACATTTTAATATTTTCTTTTATGAAGAAGTAAGCTACTGCACCAGGCCAGCACTATATACAACACTTTGATGTCACAGTACTGTTTTAAGTAAATACTGTTGTCTGCTGCACTGTTCAGTTCATGTTGTTCAGACTTTTCAGGGAGGGAACCTGGTGTAATTTGTTTAAATAAATAGCAGATACAAATACATATATTTATTTCTTCAATTTCTGACTGCTTGAATAATTTTTTTGCTGAAAAGTTGAAAAACCATGGGCACTTGGAATCGCATTGAATCGAATCGTTGACATGATAATCGTATTCACATCAAATTGTGAGACCAGTGAAGATGCGCACCCCTAGTAGATAGTAGTAAGATACTAGCAAGATAGCCATACCTTAACAATACAAGTTAGGTCAGTTTGCAATATTATAGTTCAAATGACAGTCTATGCATCCACAGAAAAAAGGGAAGAGGAGGGGGAAAAAAACAGGTGCTATTGAGAAGCTAGGAGAGAAGTAAATGACTCACCACTTCTGTTGTGAAAACTTCACAATCTGTGTATTCTGTGTGGGGTCTGCTGTAGATTTTAAGGGGGGTAGAAGGGTGTCCGACTTTCACTGTGTGGCACTGACAGGCACTCTGCATCAATAGGGGGGTTGCTTGACCTTCCTGTCCTGTCACTGTGGGGTTGCTCTGCTCTGTCTCTAGCCAAAGCCGATATCCCAATGCTCCCGCCAGGTCTTCGGTTGTCTGGCCGAGTTCTCTCACACTGAACGTGGAAGCAAACACCTCTCCCCTGAGCGCCTCTGAGCACTGGCAAGCACTGCAGAGCATCTCCAAATACTGGGTCTTCTGCCCGGAGCCACCGGTCCCGTCACAAGCTCATGTCTCCTGTGCTGCAGAGCAACCGAGACCACTACTCTCCAGCTTCCTCTTTCAGTACAGGTTCATGTACCTAGCTAGCTTGTGGAGGTGGACATGGGGGCAAGGATTTGAGAAGGGGGGGAACCCCCTGGGAGGCTTAAACCTCTGCCGCTACATGGAGACTGATGGTTTCACCTGGAGCCTCTTAGCATGAGCTCTCTAGCAGTGCCATTCCTAGGCTTCTCCCCCTTTATGGTTGAACATATTTTTATTAACCATTTTTTTGAGAAAAGTAGTTGGGGGTACAGAATGAAGAAAAACAGGTGGTATATAAATTGGTGGTTGAAAGCCGCCACCACATTTACAGTACATAGAATCAATTTATAAAATGCAGGTATCATAATGTAGAGGTTGCAATCAATATCTCAGATGTGTAACATATCTAAGTAGTCGGGTATATAGAGCTACCATGAATCTGAGGTGTGGTGGGGGGGGGGGGGGGGGGTAAAATGGAAAATGGAAGAAAGGGAAGATGGGGTGGTAGTTTTCCACAACATGGATGATCTCAGATGGTTAGGCCGTTGACCAGTGTGAGGTCATCAAGACATCTGGACCATCTACACCAGTGTTGTTCCAACTGTCAATTCTAGGTTGTTGTTCAGCTCATCCTTTAGTAACTCTATTCAATAGTCTATCCAATGCAGAGTAGTGTACCCAGACATACCACAGTACCTTATGTTTATCCCAGTCATCTCCCTCTCTGGCATGCATCTCCTCCATTAACATAATCTCACTGAGAATGGTGATCCACCTATGGATGAGGGGGGGGGGGGGGGGGGGTTGCCTCAGATTTCCAGTATTTCGTGATCAATTGTCTGGCTGCTGATAGAAAAAACCTAATATTGGTTTTCTGGGATTTAACTGATCCCGGTAGTATCAACAATAGGGATATTTTAGGGGAGAGGGCTATGGATATATCATACATTTCATTATAAATCGCGAATATACCTTTCCAGAAGGAGTGAATCTGAGCACATTCCCACCAGATATGAAGGTATGTTCCTTGTCCTCCGTGACAGCGCCAGCAGACCATCAGAAGCACTAGGAAACATCCTGTGAACGGAGACCGGGTCTCTATACCACCTGGAGAGTAGCTTAAAATTTTTCTCCTGCTTAAAGATGGAGATTGAGGATTTGTGGGTGAATGTGAACGAGGTCTGCCACTCCCCTGGAGAAATGTCCATGCCCATTTTTGTGTGAAGGTGGGGGGGACGTTATGCATGTGGGAAAGGATTTTCTTATAAATTATAGAAAAGGTGTGTCTGGGAAGCTGAGAAAGACCACACATCTCCTCAAAGGTTGCTAGGGTCCTGTGTATGTGGCCTGATAAGTGTAGGTTTGAGCAGAAATGTTTGAGGGATATCATGGATAGCCATTGGTTGAGGAGGATTGACTACTGTCCTGTGGTGTGAATCCATCTGTGGACGTGCGGACAAATGAGCGTGCCATTGGCCAGTCTGCTCTCTCGTAGCCTCCTATTCAGTCAGAGGTTTCGTAGTCCGGGAGTGCTGGGTTGTCGAAGAGCGACATAAGAGGGCTGGGATCGGTGAACAGAGCATAGGTGGAATGTCGGCAGTACCATAGTAACAACGCTGCTGTGGTCAGTGGGGGGAGCATGGGTATGGAGCGGTGTTTAAGGTGGTATCCCCAGAGCAGAGCCCGCATGTCCACTTGTGCTATGTCTTGTTCTACTATTGTTGTTGGTTTGGTCAGGGGCGTGGGGACCATTCCAGGAGCCTGGAGATGGAGATTATGGCAGAGTCATGGTATTGTGGGAGCATAGGACCTTGTGTTTTTAATCTGGGGGGGCGGTGGTGCCAAATGAATTTAATTGCAAGGGGTCATAATGTGCGGTAACAGGAAGTTGGGAGTGTGATAGGGAGGGCCTGGAACAGGTACAATAATTTTGGGAGGATATCCATCTTAAGTCCATTTATACATGCAAGCCATGGTAATTTGAGGTGGTGCCACTAGTCTAGGGAGCGTATTTTAGCCAGTATAGGGCTGAAGTTTAGGGGGTAGATGTCTTTGAAATTGGTAGGAATCTCGGTCCCCAGATATTTGATTGATTTAGTTTGCCAATGGAAGGGGAAGTTTTGTTGAATAAGTGAAAGGGTATGGGTGGGTAGGGATGTGTTTAGGGCTTCTCTTTTATTCATCTTCAATTTAAAATTACTGTGGGACCCAAAGCAAGCTAGTTCATGGAGAAAGAAGGGGACGCTGATTTGCGGCTGTGTTACATAGAGCAATAAGTCATCGGCATACAGGGAAAGCTTACAGTGGGCTAAGGGTGTGTGGATACCATTTATGGATTCATTACTATGTATTGCCTGGGCTAAGTGTTCAATGGTGATGGCGAAGAGGAGGGGGACAGTGGGCAGCCTTGTCTGGTTCCATTGTTGATCGGGAATGTTGCTGAGTGTTCACCGTTTGCTGTAACTTTCACTGATGGGTTGGAATAGAGGGACATGATTTTTGCTAGGAGTCTGGGACCTAACCCTATCTGCTGAAGTGTTAGTTTGAGAAACGGCCAGCTGATCCTGTCAAATGCTTTTTCCTTGTCTCATGCTAACAGGGATGCAGGCATGCAGGGATGTGTTTACATTGTGTGTAAGTGATCAAATGGAGAGTGATGTTTTTTCAGGCCTCATGGCCTGGAAAAAAAGCCTACCTGGTCACTATTTATTAGGTCAGGTAGTATGGGGCAGAGACAGTTTGCAAATATTTTGGAGAACAATTTGAGGTCTAAGTTAAGTAGGGAGATGGGTCTGTAATTGCCACACATGGCTTGGTCCTTTCCTGGTTTGGGGATGACCACTATTTGGGCCTGTAATATATGGGACAATAAGGGGTGGGAGTCATCTATTTCCTCAAAGGCTCGTGCCATGAATGAGGCTAGTTGCTGGGCAAATGGCGTGGTGTGTAGCCGTCCGGTCTGGAGCTCTTACCGTTTTTGAGGTTTTTAATCGCAAGTAAATATGCAGATGTGGAGATGGGAGTTTCAAGATCCTCTATAACGACCAAAGGGATCATGGGGAGAGCTGTTTCTAGGATGTACGGCCACATGTTGGTGTCTTCTGCTCTGGGGGATGTGTGGGGTTTCGAGGTGGGAGGTAGGTTGTATAGTGAGGAGTAGTAGCTCCAGAATTTGGAGACTATTTCTGAGATCTTATATAATTTACAGTTAGGGTGTGCCAGTATATGTGGGATGGTCTGTCTATGTTGTTTGGGGTGGAGGGTTTGTGCCAGGTTTTTGCCACATTTACTAGCCTAGGTGTAATGTGAGTGTCTTCCCTTGTCACGGGCCACCAAAGAGCTTTCTGTTATGAGGCGAAGTAGGTCCCACCACATGTTAGATAGTTCTACCAGTGTTTTAGGGTCAAGAGTGCATTTGTGAGTTGCCTGAAGTGAGACGATGAGGGCAAACAGACGCTTAATGTCCGCAGTGTGGGCCTTTTTTTAAGAGAGCCATGCTGTATGAATATTCTCCTCAGAACACAATTTAGTGTTTCCCACTTGTTCATGTGTGAGGTCTTGTCTGTGGCATGGGTGTGTGTAAAGTCCTTAATTGCCACAGAGATCGACATCGAGCAAGCCAGGTCAGTCAGAAGGTTGTCGTTTAAGCATCATGTGCGACATGTGGGGGGTCTGGGTAGTTTGCCTAGTGTGAGGTGTACCGGGGCATGGTCCGACCAAAGTTTGATCCCTATACGGCATCCGGGTCAAAGTCAAGTAGTGATTGGGTAAGTAGGAAGTAATCTATTCTGCTGTATGACCCATGTGCCGAGGAGAAAAATGTGTAGTCTCTACCAGAAGGATTAAGTATCCACTAAGGATTGGTTGGTGAGTATGGAGCATATTTTGGTTAAGGTGGACAGTGTTATGTGGGACTTACCGGTAGAGGAGTCCAGTCTTGGCACCAATGGGGTGTTCAGGTCACCACCTAGTATCAGGTTAACGGTTCAGAATGCTTCTATGTGCGCTGCCACGGAGGACAGAAATGTTAGTTGATCCTGGTTAGGGAGATAAACGTTAGCCAACGTAAAAATCGTTTGCATATATTTCATTTTCAAAAATATATAGCGCCCTGAAGGGTCAATCTGTGAGTCTCGTATTTCTGGGGTGAAGGAGTCGTGAAATGCTATTGATACACCCTTCGATTTAGCAGTCGGATTTGTACTGTGATACCAGGTGAAGTGTTTATCTGGGAGAGAAGGCATGGAATCTGATCGAAAGTGAGTCTTGGAGGAAGAGTATCTGGGTGTGGGCTTTGTGGAAGTGGTATAGTACTTGTCTGCGTTTCGCTTAGGTGTGGAATCCTCTGCAATTAAGTGAGGAAATCTGAAGGGCTAAGGTGGATGCCATGGGTTAGGAAGTGTATGATGGAGGGCCATGAGAGGGAGACGACTATTGCATATTGTGTTAGCTGAATGTACAGTAGGTGCCCGCGATATTGTGTCAATCTCGCCACTTTTATCGGCGAGATTGACAACCTGCAAGCCTGTCGCAGGAGTCAGTGCCGAGCCAGGTCGCATCGGAAAGGGAAAAAAATTTTATTTTCCTTTCCCTATAAACATTGAGGCCGGGTTCACGCTGGTGCGGGGATCGGAATTGGATTCCCGCAAATACCAGGCAAAATATTTGGTATGAATCTTCAGGGAGAACTCCACGACAAATTTTAAATAAAAAACCGGCATGGGTTCCCCTCCAGAGGCATACCAGGCCCTTAGGTCTGGTAGGGATTCTAAGGGGAACCCCCTACACCAAAAAAACAGCATGGGGTCCCCCCAAAATCCATATCAGACCCCTATCCAAGCACGCAGCCTGGCCGGTCAGGAAAGGGGGTGGGGACGAGCAAGCACCCCCCCCCCCCGAGCCGTACCAGGCTGCGTGCCCTCAACATGGGGGGATGGGTGCTTTGTGGAAGGGGGGCGCCCTGTGGCCCCCCCACCCCAAAGCACCTTGTCCCCATGTTGATGAGCACAAGGGCCTCTTCTCAACAACCCTGGTGTTGGTTGTCAGGGTCTGCGGGCGAGGGGCTTATCGGAATCCAGGAGCCTTCTTTAATAAGGGGGCCCCCAGATCCCAGCCCCCCACCCATTCACCTGGGGAAAAAGTGTAAAAAAAGTGTTAAAAAAATAAATAAAAACACACACAACACAGGTTTTCAATGCAATTTATTAGGTAGCTCCGGGAGTCTTCTTCCGACTTCGGGGGTCTTCTCGCCGGGCTCCTCCTCTAATCTTCTCACAGCTATTTTACTAGCGGAGGAGCCTGGCTTTCTTCTTAGTCGTCGCCGACCGGGGGTCTTCTTCCGACTCCTTGGTGCTCTACGGTTCTTCTCTGCGCTCTCCGTCCTCTTCTCCCGCTCTCTGGCATCTTCTCCTGCTCTCCGGCATCTTCTTCTGGGCTCCTCCGATATCTTCTTCCAGCTCTTTAACTAGTGGAGGAGCCCGTTCTCCTCCATCCTCCTTCCCTCTTCTTCCGATGTTGACACGATGCTCTCTTCCACTGTAATGCCGTGTGAGTGCTGTGCGATCACTTATATAGGTATGGGATGTGGTCACCGAGTGATGTCACAAGTAGGCCCCACCCTCTGACTGACATCATAAGGTGCGGGCCACAGTGTGACATCACCCATTGACCACGCCCCATGCTAATATAAGTGATCATGCAGCGCTCACACAGCATTACAGTGGGAGAGAGCATCGTGTGAACATCGGAAGAAGAGAGAAGAGGGAAGAAGGACGGAGGAGACCGGGCTCCTCCGCTAGTTAAAGAGCTGGAAGAAGATAGCGGACGAGCCCAGAAGAAGACGCCGGAGAGTGGAAGAAGACGCCGGAGAGCAGGAGAAGACGCCGGAGAGCAGGAGAAGACGCCGGAGAGCAGGACAGAGAGCATGGAGAAGAACCGAAGAGCGTCAAGGAGTCGGAAGAAGACCACCGGTCGGTGGCAGTGACGACAACGAAGGAGAAAGCCGAGCTAGTAAAAGAGCTGGAAGATAGTGGAGTAGCCCGGCGAGAAGACCCTCAAAGTCAGAAAAAGACCCCTGGAGCTAGCTAATAAATTACTTTGAAAACCTGTGTTGTGTGTTTTTTTTTAACACATTTTTCCCCAGGTGAATGGGAAGGGGTACTATTTACCCCATACTTATTCACATACGGTGGGGGGCTGGGATCTGGGGGCCCCCTTATTAAAAGGGGCTCCCGGATTCTGATAAGCCGCTCGCCCGCAGACCCCAACAACCAACGGCCAGGGTTGTTGGGAAGAGGCCCTTGTCCTCATCAACATGGGGACAAGGTGCTTTGGGGTGGGGGGGCCGCAGGGCGCCCCCCTTCCCCAAAGCACCCACCCCCCATGTTGAAGGCACGTGGCCTGGTACGGCTCAGGAGGGGGGGTGCTCGCTCATCCCCACTTCCTTTCCTGGCCAGCCGGGCTTCGTGCACGGACAGGGGTCTGGTATGGATTTATGGGGACCCCACGCCGTTTTTTTGGGGGTAGGGGTTTCCCCTTAAAACCCTTACCAGATCTAAGGGCCTGGTATGCCCCTGAAGGCATGCAGGTCTCATTAGGAAGGCGGCATTGTCGCTTATCTCTTGCGCTCGCTGCTATATGAAAACGTGACATTTTCCTATTCAGCCAGCGTGAGGAACACAATATCGGCGGCACCTACTGTAGTGTATCGGGTGAGGGGGGTAAGGAATAGGGGGGAAGGCGGAGAGGAGAGAGAGTATGCAAAGAGCGGAAAAGAAAGATGTTCCCAGCGCTGATGATGTAGACCCATAATTGGGGCTATCTTTCTGATCAGACAGGGAAATGAGTAAACATTGTAGAGTTATCCAGATTGGCTGTAGTCTGAGGGTTGTTCTCTCAGAGGAGGGGCAACAGTGCCCTCCAGGGACCGTGGGGGGGGGGGGGAAACAACCAAGGCCTCTGGAGAAGGCACTAACTAAATCTAACATTGAGAACAGAATCGATAAAGACCCTGTGGTCCCCGCTCCGGCCAAAGGGTAATGTAAACAAAACGTATATGTCAACGTTTATTTCTATGGAGACCCCCTGGCGCCCCCAACGGGGTGTCTCGGGCGGGATAGGGTGGAGGGCCCCTATCAGAAGGGTCCCTCTCGTCCACTCGTATGAGAGCAGTTAACAAGTCATAATGAGGTAAGTTTGAACATAACAGTTTAAAACATGAACAGTTGTTATCTGGGTCCAGTGCAGTGCTGCATCAGACATAATGGTTGTCTCGGCAGCACACTCGCCACATCCTAGGGGACCCTGTCTAACTGAGGTCAGGCAACCATATGTGGGTTGCCAACACAAACATAAAGGGCACCTGGGGTCAGGAGAAAGGAGGCAGTCCCACCAGCCGGTGAGGTAAGTATGAAGTTCAGTCAGCTGTGGATTTGGAGGTGGAACGGGAGCGCTTGTTTTGTGAAGGTACTCCATCCAGTTGAGTTTGGCAGGCCAGGTGTCGCTGCATGTAGGGGCCAGTCAGGAAAGTGGATTTGGGGGAGACCGAAGGTCCACAGGAAATTAGCCAGGTCCCCTAGTGTGCGAAAGGTTGCTGTCTTGCCTTTGTGGGAGGCCGTGAGCTGGAAGGGGAATCCCCATCGGTATTTGATCTTTTTTATTTGCAGAGCAACTGTGACCGGTTTAAGTGCCTTTCTCATCAGCAAGGTTTGTTTGGATAAATCTGTGAGCAGCATGACTGGAGTGTCATTGAACAAAATAGTGTCCTGCATGCGTGCTGCTTGCATGAAATCAGCTTTAACCTTAAAGAAGTGGATCCTGCAAATTACATCCCTCGGGTATGCCGGGTTTGGATTGTGGGGACCTAATGATCTGTGAACGCAATAGATTTTGATTGGGTTGTCTTTAGGTTCAGCCATAATTTGATTAAATACTGTTGACACTGCAGTGTGTAAGTGGTAAGTCCTTTGGTTTCAAACGTTTCTGGGAGACCACGGGTCCATGTATTATTACGTCTGCTCCTGTTCTCTTGGTCATCGAGACCATAGAACAATTGCTGTATTTGTACAGTGTGCTCGTGGAGGATCTCCTCATGCTCTGTGAGTTTTGCAACTGAGCTCTCTACAGTGTGTTCTATATCTTCTATGCGGTGGCCAATGTTTCTGCAGAAATTTGCTGATGTCTCCAGTTTTCTGTGCTCAGGTGGGACAGGGAGCTGTGCTGGAGCCTCTCCTGTTCATTAGGCTCAGTGTGTGCCAAGGATGCCACTAGATTGTGTTGTTTAATGCAGCCGAGCAGGAGCTCAGAGGAAACACTTCCTACTCCTTCATCTGCCAGGCCATGCCCCCCTTCCCTCTGTTTTTAAACCCTATATATATACTGAGTGGAGAGCACAGAGTGAGTCCAGATTGGAGTGTGCTGAGCTGGGAAGCTGGGAAGCTGATCAGCTGGCTGTTTGATCCATCGCGGAAGTCGGATTACACACTGGAGGAGTCCATGCATCTGTTCACCTCATGCGTATCATGATCTCCTATAACTTGGAGATCATGGGGTCTGGTAAGCAGCAAATTTAATTTTATATTTGGAACACATAATTGAATATCACCTTGCCACTGGAAGTGGTGCATACGATTTCTTGGAGCAAGATTTGAACATTGATTTAAATGAATACACGTGGACACTTAATTTGTGGACTTTTGTTTTATTATTTATGTTATCATGTTGGTATAATCACACTATTCATTTTCTGTTGGTTTACACAAGACCGTGCATATCTTTTATATTTTGAGCACCAATTTTTCACCTCCTCATATTCGAGTAGTAAAAGCGCAGCAGTCTCTTTTTTTATATTTAGCACAAGATTTTCTTTTATATTAAGCTAATATTTCAAAACTCAAAAAGCTTTCTTCAAGATTTTTACATTGTAACGTTACATGATGCACTGCTGCACATCACAATTTACCAGGAGGAGATGGTTTATTATTTACCTGCGTCTGATCTGCAAACACATAACAAGTATCAGTCGTGGTCAGACAAGAAACAACACTAAGCAAGCCTACATTTTCGGCCACAAAAGGAACCAGCCATCAGCTATCACAAATTGTGCACTATGGAAAACCATAGAGCTGTAGTACAACAGCAAGAAGGATTAAAACAAGCAGCTCAAACAAACTTAGGTGAAGGAAGTTCCATAGGTTTTCACTTGCCTGAGAGTCACTGGCCCTTGGGGCTCCTGCTGCCACCGCTAAATTTCCAGACTCAAACAAGCCATATGTGGCACATGTCTACATTGGATTACAGCTCTTAAAACTCTGCTGTATTTTTCCAGAACCCAAAACACCAGAATGGCCCTGCCAATTGCCTTTGTGTTCCAAAGGCCAAGAGTAATGCATCCAGAACACCTAACGTGAAGACTCATCCCTCCTGAAAGAGATGCTTTAGTAAAGTAACATAAGAGGAGGACTACAGCCACCACACCATAGATTCTCTCAAGAGGGTATAGATTCCCTCAGTGCCGTCTCTCTGAACACAAAGGAGGGAGAGGGCTTCTCAGGGGGTCAGGGGGACCAAAATACACCTTAAGGAAGGCAAAGCACATAGAAGTAAACTCTATAAGACTCACAAGAGCAAATTAGGCTTCAACTAACATGCATAAGGTAGAATTTCTATCCTGTTGGAGGAAACGCAACTGAGGTGATCTGAGGAGGATCCTCATTTTCTGTTTCAATATTTGTATTGTTATCGGAGTAAAAAAATAGAAAATTTTTCTATAAACAGGCCAGTTTGTGATATTGCTATACAAAACAGAATACAAACCATAAAAGAAAAAAGATCAGGAAAAAAAAGGCATGGAAAAAAGCAATGTGTCCCAGGCTGCACAACTAAAGAATACTTTCTGAAGGACCCATTAAGTAGTGGGCAACTTAAAAGAAGGCGGATGGATGAAGTCTATTATTAATCCTATTACCCAATCAATTTGGTGTAGAGTAGAACTAGTCTAAACCGTAATTATTAGAGCGATAACCTTTCTGAGCATCCATCCATAAAGGCACTGTCCTATTATTGTTGGAGGATCCTCATTTTGGAGATCTCTGTGATAGTGCTTCCTGTGTTTTATCAATGGAGCTACACTCTTATGTGCTGTGTCTTTAACCACTTCCCAACCGGTGCACGCCGATGTACGTCGGCAGAATGGCACGGGCAGGCAAATGGGCGAACCTGTATGTCCCTTTAAATTTGGGGCTCTGCCCTCGCGAGCGTGCTGTATAATTTTACATGTATATCTGCTGTCTTCAGCTTTATATACTGTTTAGAAAGTTCAGAGCGTGGTAGGAGGTTTTCTCTTCCTGTTCAACACTGCAGTGAAGCCTGGGCATACAGCCAAGACAGCTGTTTGGAGGAAAGGCAGACACCCCCTCTCCTCATAGGTAGAGAGCGGTTTGTTGAATAGTTTATAGCAATGTCCTTTATAGCGGTTTGCTGATCTATTTATAGCAATGTCCTCAACACAAACTCTGGCTGCTTTTATCATATATGACTGAGAATGTTTCAGGAGTTATCAGCCTGATAACTCAAGAACGGAGCAGGAGACAGCTACGGGACATATTGCTTTGAAGAGAGATAACAAAAAACACTGCCCAGCTCAAAATTTCATGAATCGGGTTTACATCCATTTTAGAGTCTGCAACTAGACAGTTGCAGCTTCTCATCAGTGCAATACACAATCCTAATATATAAGCCCAAGTGTGCATAGCTTCAACACACACAGTAGGTAAATCTCAGACAGTTCTCCAGGCTGCATGCAGGTCTACTCTCTATAGACAGACCAACATCAACCAAGCTCTATTTTTCATCTGATTATTAGGCAAGGCTGAAGGGGAAGTACTGTATCTGCCCTCCACAATTAACCCCTTCTTGACCCTGCCCCAGGCTCACAAGAGTCAAATGATAAGAGGAAGGCAGAGTCAGAAGAAAGACTACTAGGGTCCTGACCAAAGGAGCTACTACCTTCAACTCAACTAAAAGCAGACCATGAGCTAGCAAGCCTGTGAGACCCTTTTGCCCTTTGTTTATGACCTGCCACGCTAGTTAATATTGTCCCCCGGGGGGGGGGGGGGGGTACACAAAATTCAGCAGCAATAATAGAGGGAGGGGAATACCTCAATGACAGCCATCTGTAAGCAGCAAAAATCTAGTTATTGTGATTTGTTAACCTGGTCTATGCCACAAAAGTTAATAACTGGTTGGCAGCTACCCCAACAACCCCAAGGGATTATTAGGATATGAGCACCCTGAGAAGTAAATGTTTAGAAGGCTTCTGCCCTTACCAACCAAATCAGAAAAGAGGGGATTAATCCCTTCCTAGCTTTCCCCTCCACAGCAGGCATACCCTGCAGGGATCTACAAGGACAAGGGCTCTACTGCCAGCAGACCAAAATCCTACACCTGTAAAGCACCATGCAGTTACTCCATGCATTGCACTACATGTAAAAGTGAGCAGCAACAGCAGGACCCATTGAATGGCAGCAACACTACAGGTTGACCCTGGGTCTAGGTATGGTCCCCTAAAGCTCTGCTGAAGAGTCACCTGGTCAACAAGCTGCACAAAAAGCCACTGTGGATATGGTGCCAGGTAGATAAATCAGCTTGGAACATCAACAGAGTAATAATCTCAAAATAAGAAGGTAAACTTCCCATAGTAGAGAAAAGAGATGCATTGCTAGAGACCAGCAAAAAATGGAGGCTAGCTAGAATTGAAAGGGGTTATATGGGGATGTCCCAGCAGTTTTTTTCCCCACTGTCCAGTTACCTGAAGGTAGCAGCATATATATATATATATATATATATATAATATTTTTTTTTTGGGGGGGGGGGGGGGTGAGTGTCATGTAGACCTAACATGCTTCCTATCCCTGAGTTACAAATTTGCCCCTCCATAGTGACAGTACAGCAAGTAATCATTGTCACCATGCATGTCATGTAGACCTAACATGCTTCCTATCCCCGGGTTACAAATTTGCCCCTCCATAGGGACAGTACAGCAAGTAATCATTGTCACCATGCAGCCACCACATCCAAGGACTGGTAAGCTGCAACATATTACATTTGTATTCTTGGGTTGAGAAATGATACACTTAGTTATGCAAGTGTCCAATGTGATGTTATAGAAGTATAGGTGTTGTTACCTAGCTTTTCAGGTTTTCTAGTCTGTCTTCATACTTACATACCTTTTCATGCCATAGTAGCAATATAGCACTGCTGTTCTCTGTAGGCTTTTCAAACCCTTTGTAGATGTATTTCATAAGCAGGTCAATTCCATTTCGATCCAGTGTTTTTACTGCTTGCTCAATCTCATTACTTTTAAATGATGTCAGGACTTTCAGTACAACTGCCTGGGTTCGTTCCTGAGTGGAGTAAGAGCATGAAGTCAGAAGCAAATAATGCCAAATCAGTATTTTCTCATGTTTTTAAAGTCTAACCCCACTGAGACCTCCTTGATCGTTCTATTATGATTGCACTTAAATCTACTTGATACTAGGAGTGAACTGTAAATGCTTAGAGTGCTGCATCTATACAAGCAATTAAAAGCCATCTGAAAATAGCCATCTATACAGATGCCTGAAAGTTTGAACAGGCAAAATCTATTTGTAGTTCAAAAGCCTGTATAGTAAAAATAAAAAAGACTGGTACGGTAATAACACATGGCATAAAAAATGTTATGATTTTACAATCTTGCCTTAAAATAAGTAATTAGGGAGATTGAATAATCCTTCCAGATTTAATCACCTAGTTCAATAAAATAGGACAGTTGGTTCTTACTTTCACTAACTGGTTTTTGGAGTTGACTGGAGAATTCCGAAATGCAGCATGGAAAGCTCGAACCAGGTCCCCTGTACATGAAGTGGTTAAGGAGAACACAAGGAGTAGTGCCAGTTTCTATTAGTCATATTTGGATGTCTAAGTAAGCTTTTTGACAATAAGTTAACAATACTTCAGGATGAAGAAAGTGCTTTTTTAAATGAATTTGAAACCAGTATGCCATAAAACAAAGCCAACAAAAACTAAAAAGTCTGATGGACATTTCTTTTAAATCTTATTTGGAGACAGATTGAATAGGCAGTAATGAATAGAAGTTGTATGGCACTGAGAGAAAGGTGTTAGGCCGGATTGACGCTGGTGCGACACGACACTGATCCTACTTTGGATCTGACCTTGCCCTGCGACTTGAGGCTGGGTTCACACTGGTGCGACAAACACTCCAACATTGGGAGCTCATGTCGCATAATGTGTGAAAATAAATGTTTCCCTATGGGAGCTGTCTTAACTGGTCCGACCCACAAGTCGTTCCGACTTTGAAAATGCTCCCTTCATTACTTTGGTCCGACTTTGATCCTACTTCAGCCCATTGAATATCATTGAAGTTGGATCAAAGTTGGATCCCCATCTTGCCTGATCCGACTTTGGCATGCGATTTGTGCTCTGATGAACTTTAGGGGGAACTCCACGCTAAATTTTAAATAAAAAACCAGCATGGGTTCACCCTCCAAGAGCATACCAGGCCTTTTGGTCTGATATAGATGTTAAGGGTAACTCCCTAAGCCGAAAAAATGGCATGGAATGGATCCCCCAAAATCCATACCAGACCCTTATCCAAGCACGTAGCCCGGCCAGTCAGGAAAGGGGGTGGGGACAAGCGAGAGCCCCCCTCCTGAACCATACCAGGCCACATGCCCTCACCCCAAAGCACCTTGTCCCTATGTTGATGAGGACAAAAGCCTCTTCCCGACAACGCTAGGCATTGGCTGTCGGGGTCTGTGGGTGGGGGGCTTATAGGAATCCGGGAGCCCCCTTTAATAAGGGGGCCCCCAGCCCTATGTGAATGAGTATGGGATACATCGTACCCCTACCCATTCACCTGGGGGAAAAAAGTGTCAATAAAAAGCACACTAAATAACACACTAGACCGTTTTTTAAAGTTCTTTATTAGGCAGCTCCAGGGGTCTCTTCCAAGTTCTCCGCTCTCTCTGGCCTATTCTGCCACTCTCCGGTGTCTTTGGCTCTTTTGCTAGCATTGGCCTGATCTTCTCCGTCGTCTTCTTCCCTCTTCTCTTCTTCCGATGTTGACGCAACACTCTCTCCCGCTGTAATGCCATGTGCGTGGTGGGCAACGACTTATATAGGCATGGGGCATGGTCATTGGGTGATGTCACCCGGTGACCCCACCCCTTATGTCACCACCCCATCATGCCCCGGGCAGTGATATAAGGGCGGGTTCACCGGATGACATCACTGGTGACCATGCCTATATAAGTCATTGCACACCGCGCACACGACATTACATCGGGAGAAAGCGTTGTGTCAACATCGGAAGAAGACCGGAGGGAAGAAGACGACAGAGAAGACCGGGCCAACGCCAACAAAAGAGCAGGCAAAAGAGCAGAAGATATCGGAGGAGCCCGGCAGAAGACACCGGGGAGCGGGAGAAGAGGCCGCAGAGAGCAGAGAAGTCGGAAGAATCCCCGGAGCTGCCTAATAAATTACTTTAAAAACCGGTCTAGTGTGTGTTTTTTTTAATGACACTCCCCCCCAGGTGAATGGGTAAGGGGATGTACCCCATACTCATTCACATAGGGCGGGGGGCCGGGATTTGGGGGCCCCCTTATTAAAGGGGGCTTCTGGATTCCGATAAGCCCCCTCAAGATTCATACCAAACACAGTGCCTGGCATTGGCAGGGATCCAAGTCAGATCCCCGTTCATTAGAGTCGGACGCGACTCTGACTTCAAGTCGTAGGGCAAAGTCGGATCCAAAGTAGGACACGTGTCATGTCGCACCAGTGTGAACCCGGCCTTACACTTGGATTGTTTTGATTGGTCAAAGGACAAATCAGACTATCAAAAAGTCAGATCAAAGTAGTATCCTGGTCATTCAAGTCGGATGGATGTAGAACCGATGTTGCAGAGCAAAGTAGGATGACAGTCATAACTGTTGTGTAGTATCAGGCTGGGTTTACACCGGTTCAACTCGACAGTCGTATCACTTTGGATCTGACTTTGCTCTGCAACTTGAAGTCCAACCTGGATCCATGCACAATGTAAAAACAAACCGGCATGGGTTCCCTTAGGGGAGCATACCAGGCTCTTCGGTCTGATATGGATTTTCAGGCCCCCCCCCCAAATCCATTCCAGACCCCTATCTGAGCACACAGCCTGGCAGGTCAGGAAAGGGGGTGGGGACAAGCCCTCTCCTGAACCGTACCAGGCCACATGCCCTCAACATTGGGGGTGGGTGCTTTGGGGCCCCCCACCCCAAAGCACCTTGTCTCCATTTTGATGAGGACAAGGGCCTCTTCCCGACAACCCTGGTCTTTGGTTGGCAGGGTCTGTGGGCATTCACATGAGGTGAGGGGCCAGGATCTGGGGGCCCCCCCTTGTTAAATGGGGCTTCCGAATTCCGATCAGCTCCCTACCTGCAGACCCCGGCAACCAATGGCCAGGGTTGTCAGAAAGAGGCCCTTGTCCTCATCATTGAGTAAATGAGGCTTTTTTAGCCCCTTAATTCGGGATAATGTCTCTCCCTATATTCTTCCTTGTTTTAACATTAATGGGGTCCATCTCTTCTGCTTTTTAACATTTGTGTGGTCCATCTCTTCTGCTTCGATCCCATCGGCGGCCAGGGGTTAGGTAGGTGTGGCTGTTGACTGGACCCGCCAGTCGTGGGAGACCTTATAACCATGTCATGCATTCTTTGTTAATAATGTTTATACCCATTTTACTTTATATGTAGATCTCATATTTCTCTTTTGCTATTTTACTTAGAACCTAGAATTTTGATACAGGCATATAACATTCCCTGAGGAAGCCAATGTTTTGCGAAACATGTCGGAATTGATGACCTGTATTAACCACTGGCCTTAGGGGGGGGGCAGGATCTGGGGGCCCCCTTGTTAAAGGGGGCTTCCAGATTCCGATAAACCCCCTGCCCACAGACCCCGACAAACAACGGCCAGGGTTGTCGGGAAGAAGCCTTTGTCCTCAACAGCGCCCCCCCCCCGTCCCAATGGTCCCTACGCATGTTGAGGGCATGCGGCCTGGTACTGTTCAGGAGGGGGGGGGGGCGCTCGCTGGTCCCCACTCCCTTTCCTGACCTGCCGGGCTGTGTGCTCGGATAAGGGTCTGGTATTGATTTTGGGGGGGGGGGGAATTCATACCAGACTGAATGGCCTGATATGCTCCTGGAGGGGGGGACCCATGCCTTTTTTTTTCTTTTCTTTATTTGGCATGGAGTTCCCCCTAAAGATTCATACCAGACACAGTGCCTGGTATTGTCAGAGATCAAAGTCGGATCCCTGTTCATTAAAGTCGGACGCATGTCAGACTTCAAGTCGCAGGTCAAAGTTGGATCCGGAGTGGTACGACTCTCGTGCCGTACCAGTGTGAACCCAGCCTTATGGGAGTAAATATAATTTATTTATAGCAGACTTGGTTCTTTTCTTTGAAATACATTAAATATTTTGTTTTCCAAATTTACAAACTAAGCTTAAGAAAAGATTACTGATATACTAAGTCAGAAGAAAAAAAAAGTGCACCCCATGAAACCATAAAAGTGAACGGTTTATCAACATATTTGAACAGGAAACCATTAGATCTTCACGTATACAGTGTTTACAGATAAATGTGACTTACTGAATAAAAAGACAAGGAAAATTTTCAGGGTTGTTTACACTGAAATATGTGCGTTCCCATACAGTCCCTTGCGTCCTGGTTTTAAAGGTCCATTTGCTGCAAAATTCAGTAAACATACAAAATGCAGTGCCAGCACTAGTTTTGCAAATCGCAAAACTAAACTGTGGTACTATTTGGTTTAGTGGCTGCTAACTTGTTGCATTTGTGAGTCTTTGGGGTGCGATTAACAATTAATTGGCACCCACGGGTTTGTCTCACAAGGGCAGCATATTTATGTGCGTTGCGGAAAACACAAATGGAACACACTTTTTGTGCACCACCTTCTTGTGTAAATAAATCCTCAATTTATTCAACAAAAATATCAAGAAATGTAATGTTGCACTGTAGAAAAAGTAAGAACACCCTTGGCATCAGAAGATGGTATACAGTGCCCTGAAAAAGTATTCATACCCCTTGAAATTTTCCACATTTTGTCATGTTACAACCAAAAACATACATTTTTGGGGGGCTTTTATGTGATAGACCAACACAAAGTGGCACATAATTGTGAAGTGGAAGGAAAATAATAAATGGTTTTCAACTTTTTTTTTTACAAATACAGTCAGGTCCATAAATATTGGGACAGACCTAATTCTACTCTTTTTGGCTCCATACACCACCACAATGGATTTGAAATTAAACCAACAAGATGTGCTTTAACTGCAGACTTTCAGCTTTAATTTAAGGGTATTTACATCCAAATCAGGTGAACAGTGTAGGAATTACAACAATTTGTATATGTGCCTCACACTTTTTAAGGGACAAAAAGTAATGGAACAATTGGCTGCTCAGCTGTTCCATGGCCAGGTGTGTGTTATTCCCTCATTATCCCAGTTACAAGAAGCAGATAAAAAGGTCCAGAGTTCATTTCAAGTGTGCTATTTGCATTTGGAATCTGTTGCTGTCAATTTTCAATATGAGATCCAAAGAGCTGCCGCTATCAGTGAAGCAAGCCATCATTAGGCTTAAAAAATGAAACAAACCCATCAGAGAGATATCAAAAACATTAGGTGTGGCCAAATCAACCGTTTGGAACATTCGTAAAAAGAAAGAATGCACTGGTGAGCTCAGCAACACCAAAAGACTCTGAAGACCACGGAAAACAATTGTGGTGGATGACTGAAGAATTCTTTCCCTGGTGAAGAAAACACCTTTCACAACGGTTGGTCAGATCAAGAACACTCTCCAGGAGGTAGTTGTATGTGTGTCATAGTCAACAATCAAGAGAAGACTTCACCAGAGTCAATATAGAGGGTTCACCTCAAGATGTAAACCATTGATGAGCCTCAAAAACAGGAAGGCCAGATTAGAGTTTGCCAAACAACATCTAAAAAAGCCTTCATACTTCTGGAACAACATGCTATGGACAGATGAGACCAATATCAACTTGTACCAGAGTGATGGGGAGAGAAGAGTATGGAGAAGGAAAGGGACTGCTCATGATCCAAAGCATACCACCTCATCAGTGAAGCATGGTGGTGGTAGTGTCATGGCGTGGGTATGTATGGCTGCCAATGGAACTGGTTCTCTTGTATTTGATGATGTGACTGCTGACAAAAGCAGCAGGGTGAATTCTGGGCAATATTATCTGCTCATAAAAAAGTGTAGCTGCGCTATCAAACTACTCCCACCCAACTGTATTAAGTGACTAATGTTACTGCAACATATAGAACATCACCATGAAAATAAATGCTTTACCATATGATTCCTCAACAGACGATGTCACCTATGACGAAACGTGCGCCGGGTGGCTTAGATGTGCTGACGCAGTCACGTGATTTCTGAGCAAACGGGTACTCGCTTGCCGGCTGGCAGATACGCTGTTATTTTACTTCTGTTTTTGTCTGCACACTTGAAAGCTTTTTCCGGGAGAAGCTCCAGTCATATTTGGTGGCGAATTTGTGATCCATCTGGCAGACTAAGATGGCATATGTTGTGAGCTCTTACATGCTTCCTTCTGGTAAGCGTGCACTTTTACTAGTGATCAGCACAGTGTGTTGGTGAATGAGGATTGCACATTGTATCGATATCTACCTAAAAAGAGTCACTCTTCTCATTCAATATACCTTTGAGTGGACTATTTCACTTTTGGCTTTGGGCACTTTTTTGGTTACACTAGTGTTTCCATTACTGTGTTTCATTACTGTCATAATTTAGTATCATTTATTTAATCACTGTTATATTTTAGTATCATTTATCGATTTGATTAATTTTCACTTATTATTTAAATATTTATTCATTTAGTATAATTTATCTAATCACTGTCATATTTTAGTATCGTTTATTAATTTGATTATTATACATTCACTTATTGTTTAAATATTTATTTGATTTATATTCACTTATTATTCCAATATTTATTAATTTGATTATTTTATATTCACTCATTATTTAAATATGTATTAATTTGTATATTATTCTAATACTTTTTAAACTTTATAATTTTTACAAGAGTATTTATGAGTTGTGTACGATATCTATTTATATCGTTTTTTCATATGTTGAGGAATCATATGGTAAGGCATTTATTTTCATGGTGATGTTCTGTATGTTGCAGTAACATTAGTCACTTAATACAGTTGGGTGGGAGTAGTTTGATACACTTTTTTACGTATTTGACATTTTTGATGTGCATCGCATCCGAGTATTATAAAAATTATATAAATAGATATCGTACACAACTCAAATACTCTTGTAAAAATTATAAAGTTTAAAAAGTATTAGAATAATATACAAATTAATACATATTTAAATAATGAGTGAATATAAAATAATCAAATTAATAAATATTGGAATAATAAGTGAATATAAATCAAATAAATATTTAAACAATAAGTGAATGTATAATAATCAAATTAATAAACGATACTAAAATATGACAGTGATTAGATAAATGATACTAAATTAATAAATATTTAAATAATAAGTGAAAATTAATCAAATCGATAAATGATACTAAAATATAACAGTGATTAAATAAATGATACTAAATTATGACAGTAATGAAACCCAGTGATGGAAACACTAGTGTAACCAAAAAAGTGCCCAAAGCCAAAAGTGAAATAGTCCACTCAAAGGTATATTGAATGAGAAGAGTGACTCTTTAGGTAGATATCGATACAACGTGCAATCCTCATTCACCAACACACTGTGCTGATCACTAGTAAACGTGCACGCTTACCAGAAGGAAGCATGTAAGAGCTCACAACATATGCCATCTTAGTCTGCCAGATGGATCACAAATTCGCCACCAAATATGACTGGAGCTTCTCCCGGAAAAAGCTTTCAAGTGTGCAGACAAAAACAGAAGTAAAATACCAGCGTATCTGCCAGCCGGCAAGCGAGCGCCCGTTTGCTCAGAAATCACGTGACTGCGTCAGCACATCTAAGCCACCCGGCGCACGTTTCGTCATAGGTGACATCGTCTGTTGAGGAATCATATGGTAAAGCATTTATTTTCATGGTGATGTTCTGTATGTTGCAGTAACATTAGTCACTTAATACAGTTGGGTGGGAGTAGTTTGATACACTTTTTTACGTATTTGACATTTTTGATGTGCATTGCATCCGAGTAACTGCAGCTCCTGAGATTTAAGGTATTTTATATATTTTTTAGATTTAAAGCGCAGTATTTTCCTTTTTTTTTTTTTTTTTTTTTTTAATATCTGCTCATATTCAGCAAAATGCTTCAGAACTCATTGGACGGCACTTCACAGTGCAGACGGACAATGACCTGAAGCATACTGCGAAAGCAACCATAGAGTTTTTTAAGGGAAAGAAGTGGAATGTTAAGCAATGGCCAAGTCAATCACCTGACCTGAATCCGAGCATGCATTTCCCTTGCTGACAAAATTGAAGGGAAAATGCCCCAAGAACAAGAAGGAACTGAAGACAGTTGCAGTAGAGGCCTGGCAGAGCATCACCAGGGACGAAACCCAGCGTCTGGTGATGTCTATGCGCTGCTGACTTCAGGCTGTAATTGACTGCAAAGGATTTGCAACCAAATATTAAAAAGTGAAAGTTTGATGGATGATTATTAATTTGTCCCATTCATTTTGGGACTTTTAAAAAGTGGGAGGCACATATACAAACTGTTGTAATTCCTACACCGTTCACCTAATTTGGATGTAAATACCCTCAAATTAAAGCTGAAAGAAGCAGATACTGCCAGTGTTTTCTCATATGCAGTTACCTCTTTACCGCAAGGTAAGAGGCCAATACCTATTAATGTGTACCCACACGAAGAGGAGACACTCTTTTCCTGCAGCACGTTATGTTTGATACCTGCACATTTGAATATCTGCACATTTCAATACCTGCACATTTCAATACCTGCACATTTGAATGCTTATTCATTGGAAGAAGAAATTAACTTAATAGACTATTGTCACCATTGCAATTTCATTCTCCTTGCAAATTGCGGACTTGCATGGACCAGTTCTAGCTCATTACCATCACCATTTTATTGTGCTATATTTTGCACAGGATGGCTGCACTTAGCACAGGGAAATTTTTAATTTGCACTTTTCCGCTAATTGTGCACTTTTTGTGTTTTGTGTGTACTGCTCATTGCTGACCGTACATTGTTTATTATATAGGGCTATCGTTTACTTTGCACTTTACTTCAGATTTTGCACCTATATTACTGTTTGTGCACTATTGTATGCATTCTGCACTTTGATATTTTGGATGTCACGGCATACTTGAAATTGGAATGTAAAGGTGCTATTAGCTGTTTATTTATTTTTTTAGCACTTCTGCACTGGAATAAATATTTGTTTTCTTTTAATCCCTATTTTATACTACTTATACTGAGGTATTAGCAAAATCCTTTGCACTCTGCACCTACTTGATGTACATTTGTACTGCTACCTTTAGCAGCATACTTCCCCATTGTACTTGTACTGCTACCTTTAGCATTATATATTGCTGGGAACAGTATACCATCTTGTTGAATTTACCCTTATCCTGCTACCTTTAGCAATTTAGCAGCAGATTCTCCGATTTCTCTTAGAACAGCGCATCACCACCCTTTAACACATTACACTCTCTGGTGGGTATGGTCTGACCCACACTCTGTTTGCAGCAGTTCCCTCCTTTCTTATACATGGTAGCACAGGAATAATTGCACATTACATTTGTCTGGCAATAACAGCTCTTATTCAGGGTATACTGTGTTAATTGCTAGTATACCGTACATAGTAAATTTCCTCCACCATAGGATAAAGTATAAAAACTTTCTTAGGAGGAAAATAACATTTATCTGGGGGATCTTCACATATACAAAAAAGGCTTTCCCTACAATAAATGGACAAGAAAAACCATGCACAGTCTGAGGAGGCTTTAACGAAACCACTCAGTTATGGAGCATAAAATGTGGGGACATTGAAACCAGCTGGTTCTCCCGCATTTGACACCTCAGAAGAGGAGTCATCCATGGTCGCTGAGGGAATTTGATTTCTCCCGCCCCTAGTTCCCCGTTTAAGGGTCCTGGGCAATGATAGAGAACCTGTGCGATTAAAGTCCCCCAAGGCCCAGATAAGAAAATTCAGAAAGCTGCAGTGTACAATGGCAGCAAGACTCCTCCACCCAAAAGGACGCATCATAGAGTTGCAGTTCTTTATGGACTGCGAGGGCAATGGGAAGCGTTCTTGTAGTTCATTGATTCTTTAGGCCTATGCAAGGTGCGGGCAAACAGCTGTACTGAGTGTTTGCAGGATCTTGGCATTGCATCCATGATCTGCTGAATGTGGGTGCAATGCCTTACAACTAGAGGGGTAAAAAAAAAAAGAATAAATGCACATTTCTTTACCTGCAAAAAGATGTGCATTTGTTACTATTTTGTAAAAAGGTAAACTTTAGGAAGAAAAACCCTGTTTCCAGTTCCGATAGAGGAAGGGCAACAACAAAATAAAGAACTTTTTGAGATATGAGTATCAAGAAACCCCCTATAGAGAACCTCACCCTAGACAAAAAAAAAATTCCCAGGGCCAAAGGGGGAAGAACACCAGCCTTCAGAGGAAGAAATGGTCCCTACAGGCCTCAAGATGGATGGAGACCTTTTCGGTATCCAGTGAGGAACCTGAGAAAGGGGAATCATTGGGGCCAAGGGGGGTATCAAGGGTGGAATCCAAGAGAAACCAGACACCCAAGAAGTCATAGATACGAGGATCATACACAAGGTGAAGAAAGGAGAGATCAATCTTACAGACCCCAGAGGTGGGCAAGAAGAGAAGAACTAGAGGGAAGAGAGGAGGAATCAAGAAGAAAAAGAAGACGAGAATATTAGGAAAGGGGATTTTTAATCTAAGTGAGGCTATTTTTAATGAAGAGGAATTTAAGGTGTTGGACCTAGGTTTAAAATACGCACCTGATAAAGATTTAGACAAATTTGAAGCCTATATAGATTTACAAAAATTTGTGAGAAAAATAAACAAAGAAATTCTTTGCATCTAAAGTCACCATCCAGAAAGAAAATGACCTATCTCAGTTTAAACATTCTAACATGAGAAACGACCCCATTTTCAATCCTAAAATGCAACACAATGAAAGTTTACTTGTATTCAAGAAAATGGTAGACGACGATATTAGGAAACTTAAAGTGAAGAAAACAAATAAAAAGAAAATCTGAAGCACCATAAGAGAGATTGAAAAGAAGAAAGATATAATTATTCGCCCTGCAGATAAAGGTGGAGTGGAGGGCTAGTAATATTGAACAAAAAGGATTATGAAATGGAAATGAAGAAACTTTTAAACATACCAAACACCTACAAGAAATTGAGGCGAAATCCAAAAGCTGAATATGAGAAAAAAACTGAAGTTATATGTAAAGCGTGGGGAGGAAAAAGGGGATTTTGACCAAGAAGGAAGCTAGGTTTTTGGCAGCAAAACCCCCAATAATTTATGATGTCCCCAAAATACATTAGGACCAAAAAAATCCACCAGAAAGGCCAATAATAAGTGAATTAATCGCATGTAATAGCACACATGTAACATATGTATTGGAATGCCCATGCCACAAGCAATATATAGGCAGGACTACCAGACAATTACACGTTAGAATTCGAGAACATATAACTAATATAAAGAATGGATTAAAAAAACACAGTGTCTCAAGACATTTTAGAGACTGGCATAATAGGGACCCCACTTGCATGACATTTTATGCCATAGATAAAATTAAAGGTCATTGGAGAGGAGAAAATAAGAGAATAAAAATTTTGAAAAATAAAACAAAGTGGATTTTTTTTTAACGGATACCCTCCAACCAAAAGGAATGAACATTGATGTTGACTTAAATTGCTTTCTCACAAATTTTTTGCCCAAAACATTTTTTTAACCACAATTTCGCATATTACAATGGCTGTTAGTTTTATCAATTAAGATTTTGGTAGGTTTAAGGATCACTTGTTTTGTGGAGATAATAAGCGGGATCAATCACTTAAAAGGCACATTTTAAACACACAAAAAATGCTTTCCGGGTTCACATAAAAAGACTCCAGAGGTTCTAACAGAGTAATCTCTAAAGTTTTTTCCTTAAAAAGACAGAAGTATTTGATGCCATTTTTTTAGACCCAAATAAGGGAAAGGTCCTAGAAGACCATCTGGGCAATAGCCAAATGCAGGCTGAGGCTCCAACACAAATAAAAACAATTTTTTTACCTTAGAGTATACAACCCTTTTTTTATTGGGAGTAAGATAAGGGTATATGTAGCCCTTGTAGCCCTGGGGTTGTTGTTTAAGAGATTTCTCCTAATTTAATATGAAAGTTTTTCCCCTCGTACAAAATTGTCATTTATAAACAATATAACATATTTTTACCAGCCTAAGGAGCAGTGCCAAGACCTACTACATCATACATCTTTCTTACTAAAGAAAACACTATGCTTAAGACAAGGGTGTTACACGACTTTCACCTACAACTTTCAACAGAACATGCAAAGCCATCAATCCTAAAAAACGTGAGTATTAACAGGTAATCACTTTGCAGACCCGAGAAATTGCTGTCTCTTGATAGAAAGCAACACTCACCACTTTTGAACAGTGTAAAAATTTAACTGAAAAATAATTTTCCTGATCTCTAGAGCATAACCCTGATCTATGATCTGTCAAATCGAAAGAGAAATGATACCCACTTAAAGCGTTTGTTACCCCAAGACTTCAGATTCCTGATATGTGTATGAAGTGCCATGAACTTGTACGAGAAAGTATCCTGTTGTCTTTGTATTGTTTTCTTTATGTGAAATCCCTGGTGTTCCTGCTAGTCCCTCAGCTTTCCTATTAAAAACTGACCAGACTAAGCAGGATAGCACAGCGTGGTCCATTCTCTAGCTATGCTGGGAACTCAGTGTGCTTTCCTCCAATGATCAGACTTTTCCTAACACACCCCTACTGCACAGCCATTCACTGGGAAGCTAATGACCACTAAGACCACTTTCTGACAAAAAGTCAGTAAGGGGGTGTCCCTAAAGTCCTCAAAAATATGCTTTTGCATAATTTAAAGCACCAGGATTAACCACTTCAATACCGCGCTATAGACAAAAGACAGCTACAGTGGGGTACTCTAGTTCAGAGAGGGCGTCCATAGATGTCCTCCCAGAACCAACCCCCTGTGACGTGCATCATACACAGCTCATCACAGATCAGGCTAAAAGGCCAATCACAGCGGCCCTTTATCATGTGATCAGCTGTGTCCAATCACAGCTGATCACATGTAAACAGGTTTGCCGGATATCGGCAGTCCTTTCCTTGCGTGCTATGTCTGTGTGAGGAAAGGAGTGCAGATAACAAGCAAGCATGTCAGCACACTGATCATCAGTGCAGCCCCATCAGCGCCCACCAGTGCAGCCTCATCAGTGCCCATCAGTGAAGAAGAAAAATTTATTTGCAAAATTGTATCACAGAAACCATAAAAAAAAATAAAAAAAATAATAATAACTTTTTTTGCTTGTTTAGCAAAAAAATGAAAAAAAAAAACCCAGTGGTGATGAAATACCACCAAAGGAAAGCTTTATTTGCTTCAAAATAAATTACAAAAAATGTCATATAGGTACAGTGTTGCATGACTGCGCAGGTCCCATTCAAAGTAGGAGAGCACCGAAAGTTGAAAACTGGCCTGGGCAGGAAGTGGGTGAAAGTGCCCAATATTGAAGCGGTTAAGGTCCCTTGGTGACCTAAGCCATGGTATCAACATGTGTGGCACTTTGAATGATGGCACAGGCAGGAGAATGTTCAAAAGTTTCTTAAATAGGACATTAAAGAATGAAACCTGGCCCTGAATAATAGGCAGGCAAAATGCTGGCCCAAGCCCCATCAAAAGCAGACCAAATTTATTTATTTTCACAGAAAAAAAGTATGAGTGATCCTCCAAAGACTCACACCATGCAATCAGGACTTCCTTGTATGGTAAATATTTTACAGGTGGCATACCTTTGGCCAGGGCTCGACAAAACCCGGGCGCCAGGTCGCATTTGCGATTAGAAATAGTGGCCTGGCACCTGGGGCATCACAGCTGGGGGTATCCTGTCACCGCGGACCCCCCGGGCTCTGAGGCCTTCTACGATCCTATGGTTCCTTCTGGAATCTGGCGCCCTCTTGTGGTGGCCGTTGGAATTACAACCAGCAATGCTAATAGGCTGGCAGGCAGGGGAAGCTCCATCTCCTTCCCTTTACTCAGAACCCCCTAAACATTATATATATATATATTTTATTCTAACACCCTAAAGAATAAAATGGTGGTCGTTGCAATACTGTCTGTCACACTGTATTTGGACAGCGGACTTACAAGCGCACTTTTTTGGGGAAAATGTATTTAATAACAAAAAAATAAGACAACAGTAAAGTTAGCCCAATTTTTTTTTATATTGTGAAAGATAATGTTAGATCGAGTAAATCGATACCCAACATGACATACTTCAAAATTGCGCCCGCTCATGGAATGGCGACAAACTTTTACCCTTAAAAATCTCCATAGGCGACGTTTAAAAAATTCTACAGGTTGCACTTTTTAAGTTATAGAGGAGGTCGGGGGCTAGAATTATTGCTCTCACTCTACCGATCGCAGCGATATCTCACATGTCTGGTTTGAACACCGCTTTCATATATGCGTTCGCTTCTGCACGCAAGCTTGGCGGGACAGGGCGCGTTTAAAATTATTTATTTTTTCCTTATTTTAACTTTTATTTTTATTTTTTTCAATGTTCTTTAAAAAAAAAAAAAAAAAAAAAGTGTGTCACTTTTATTCCTATTACAAGGAATGTAAAAATCCCTTGTAATAGAAAAAAGCATGACAGGTCCTCTTATATATGAGATCTGGGGTCAGAGAGACCTCACATCTCATATTTACACTAAAATGCAATTAAAAAAAAAAAATTGTCATTTGAAAAAAATAAAATGTCCCTAAGAGCTATGGGCAATGAGTTGGAGACAGGTGGGGGGCTGGGGGCTATCTTCCCCTCACTCGTCTCCATGTCAGGCCAGGGACAGGTCCAGATCGCCGTCACGGACCTGGCTCCTAACTTTTTTAGCTGGCTCCTAGATTCCAAGCAAATTTGTCAACCCCTGCCTTTGGCATTGCAGCGATGATGTATGTGACAGGACTCAATGATTCAGCACCTACCATTTAACAGACAGGCAGATAAATTAGCAACTGTACAGCAAGATGAAAGATGGGCCCTTGCGTGGGGAGGGCTACAACTACACTACCCTGCCCCAGGACCACGGCGGCTGATACAGAGTTATTAGGATAATTAGAACACCTTTGCAGTAAGCAATAAGCAGTCAAGATAGAAGCTTTAGCAGGGAAAGATGTTAAATTAGGGAAAACTGTCACATGGAGCCATGAGTGCGTCCACCCAATGATCTTTAGTACTAGCTAGAAAACCTGTTCACTGTCCAGTTAAGGTGAGATGCCATCGGATCCACATCTGACATCCACAAGAGAGCAAAATTTGATTAAAAAACCTCATGGTGGAAGAACCATTCCCCTTGATCCAGGCTCCGGCCACCTAAGGTAATCACCCTGCCATTTTTGCACCCTGAAATATAAACTGCTGAAAGAGTAGCAAAGGGAATTTCAGTCCATTGTAGCATGAGGGACACCTCCAGTAGTAGTGCAGTGACAAATAACAAAAAATGGCCTGGTCATGAAGGGGATAAAATCTTTCAGAGCTCAAGTAATTAAAGAAGCAAAAAAAAAAAAAAACTGCTATAAACCATTGTTGCATTCATATAGCTATCAACTTGACAGTTAAAAATGGGTGTCCAGTACATCCAATATTTGTAGTAGCACAGTAATTGCTCCTTTAGATCAAAAACATTTGAACAACAAGCTGAACAATTTACAAAAAGGCGCTCATTCTATTGACATTAATTTCGGAAAAGCTTTAAAAAAAGAAAATTGTGAGGGAGAAGAGCTCTAAAATACCATCAGGTTTTGTGAAGGTGATCTGAGCCAGAAGTGGGAGCGGGTACCTACCTGCTCCCACTTCTTGCTCAGATCACTGCGGCAAAGTGAGCTAGAAGTGCGACCCGCCCTCCTTCCCCCACAGTCTTCACAGAAGACTGCGGGACAATGTGCAGTAGGTAGCTGAAAAAGGCTTCACTTTCTGTTTCCCTTACTACAGATATTGGCGTCTACAACCAAAGTTGGTTGAAGAATCGGCTCTGGTGAGCACATTGTGGGTTCCCTGGACAGGCAAGTGTCCTTATATTAAAGGAGTTGTAATGGCAAAAGTTTTTATCTTAATGCATTCTATGCATTAAGATAAAAAGCCTTCTGTGTGCAGCAGCCCCCCTCAGCTCCCCTAACAATTACCTGAAGTCCCTCTCTGTCCAGCAATGTCCAAAAATGTCTCAGCCATCCGAGATTCTCTTTCCTTATTGGCTGACACACAGCAGCAGTGCCATTGGCTAGCTGACTTTGACAGCAGCCGGAGCCAATCAGGGGAGAGAGGGGATGGGGCAGGGCCTGTGTCAGAATAGGTACAGGGAGCTGTGACTCGGCTCGGGTGCCCCCATAGCAAGCTTGCTGTGGGGGCACTGAACAGGAGGGAGGGGACGGGATCACAGAAGAGGGACCCGAGAAGAGGATCTGGCCTGCTCTGTGCAAATCCACTGTAACAGAGCAGGTAAGTATAACATGTTTGTTATTTTTAAATCGAAAAAAAATCTGAGTTAGACTGGTAACTCCTTTTCTGAGATTCTTCCAGGACAGCCTATGAGACCTAAGGCTCCTCCTACCAGGACAAAAGACCACCAGTCCACCATTAGACCATCCAAATCTCCACAACACATCCTAGTTCAGGAGATAGACAAGGTGCCTCCTTCACCAAGCTCCACTAAGCCTATGGTGAATACAGGAAAACACATCCCCACAGATACCAATTCATTAAGTTCAAGGATGCCACCTGTGGGTGCGACAACACACCCTGAGAAAATAAGTCTGGTCTCTTTGGTAGACCAGACCAGCTGCCACTGGTCTTAGGATTCAGTTATATCTGTCTTTCAAAAATGTGACTCCTGAATTCAAATTAAACTAGGAGAAAACTCTTACTAAATGCAGCACTGAATTGATTAAACTCTTGGTACTGCAATAGAAAGCAGATTTACAATCTCTAGATCAGGAACGAATTTTTCTACAAACCAAACACGAATCAGTAAAAAAAGATGTACAATTTGAGAAAAAATGGCAAGTAGTAAAGGAATATTTAAATAAATTAAACAAAGATATCATCTCTAAAAAAAAACAGACCAAAATGTACAACGTGCACTTGTAGTGCAAAGTGGATTTTCCTTTTGTAAATAACCCCCAATGTCATTAAGAACTATTTTCAATGTAAAGAAGAACAAAGTCCTGGAAGTATGGTTTGGTCCCCACATAGCCCTGATCATCATTGAGTCTGTCTGGGATTCCATGAAGAGAGAGAAGGATTTGAGGCAGCCTACATCCACGTAAGAAGATCTGTGGTTAGTTCTCCAAGATGTTTGGAACAACCTACCTGACAAATTCCTTTAGGCCAGGTTCACACCTATGCAAATTGGATGCTGCTTACACTGTATCCAATTCGCATTACATTTTAAAATACATTCACTTGAATGAGGCTGGTTTACATATATGCGTTGCATTGGCACTCCACATTGCCTAAAAAAGTGTGCTTTTTCTGGGCATTGCGGTGCAAATTTGAAACACATTATCTTCTATGACACGCATCTGATTTGCAGATGTGTTCCGGTGTGAACAGAAATTCTCTCCCCTCCTCCTACACTACCCCCCTCCCAGTTCCTCCCCTATCTGTTTGGTGCTGCTGACATGAGCAGGCACGGCAAAAAGAGGGAGAAAAGTTGTCAAAGATCAAGGAATCCGTGGATTGTGAGCAGCTAATCAGACTTGTCAGGGACAAACCTATGATCTACGACACCCAGCATCCTAAATATAAGGACAACGTGCTGAAAAAAACGTGCATGGCTTGAAATTGCCATAATCATACTGCCAGAGTTGAGCATGTGCTCATCCCAAGTTCAGGCTGACAAATGTAATTTTTTTTCACTTTCACAACCTGTAGATGCTGTCCTATTGTTTATGTTGTCCATTTTTAGGATTCCAAATATTAAAAAAAACAGCGTGCGGTCCCCCCCAAATCCATGCCAGGCCACATGCCCTCAACATGGAGCACATAATGGCGTCAGACAGCGATGGAGGAGGATCGTAATTATGCACAATTAGTAAGATAAGGTTATCAAAATAATATAGACCACAAATATGAACAACCTTATTTTTATTTTAAGAAACCAAAATGACAAACAATGACATCATTTGGAACAGCACACTTTCCACTTTCTAAAGGCCAGGATAATATTAAGCAAAAACGGGCTTTTTCAGATTATATTGAATCCATCTGCCAAGGTACCTCCCCAGTTGGAGACAAAGAATGTTTGGAATTGCACTAGAATATGTGTACCACTGGTGGTGCTCCTAGTAATATTCCACTGTGCCGCCTTCATGTTATGGCTTGGGGAATCCTCAAAAACATAGCAGTCATGTTCAGGCACATAGTTGTGCAGTGCACAGGCTGCTTTAACAGCACCAATAGCATGGTCAATACTCAGATTTATGGAAGTATGCATGAATCGTCACTTATTGCAGAGAATTCCAAATGCACATTCCACTACTCAGCGTGCCCTAGTGAGCCTATAATTGAAGACTCTTTTCTATGGTCAGCGGTTGACTTAAAGGTCTGCGTATGTGCTCTCCAAGGGCAAAATCTTCATCACCTACATACATGTGGGAGGGAAGGCTCAGTTGTTCCGGGCAGGGGAGAATGATTGGGGAAGTCAAGTGTATTCTCTTGCAGAATTCACCCAAATGAGGAATGAGAAAAAACACTTGAATCAGAGCTGCTGCTATAAGAACCTACATTGATTATAATTGGCTTCTGCCACTAAGACCATCGAGAAAAATTTCTTATAGTTAAAATATTGGCTCCCACTAGCTGAAGGCTTGAGGATGCGGATGTGCTTCCCATCAATAGCTCCCAGACAGTTAGGGAAGTTGCAACGCTCCCAGAATAGCTTTGCTACCTTCAACCAATTTTGTTTGGCTTCTTCATCACCAAATTTTTAAGTTCCACTCCCATATGACTATGCACGTTTCATGAATAATGCCATGAATAGTTGATTTGCCAACCTTGTATTTAAAGTGCAGCCTTCCAAATTAATTTCCTGTAGCTATGTACCTAAAAACAAACATAAAGAACATCAATTTTCATTTGTCTGATTTTCCGTGCACTACTTACAGACAAGGTGGCGCAGCATGCGGGATGCTTACTGAAAATATCTATGCCACCTCGAAGAAGTGAGGAGTGGCTCAGGGGCAACAGCTAGGGTACCCTATGTTTGCCGGTGACTTAGAATTTTTCTACAATTTATTTTGGAGATGAGGGAGTAAGTTTTCATCTATATCAATGTATCTGCAAACCTCTTAACTGTGATTAGGCCTTGTTAACTTACACTTTTTTTTGAAACAGGACACAAGCTAGTTGGGAGGAACAAGATGTTCTGGAGGACCAAGTGGAGGCCCAAGACCAGATTGGTTTACAGGAAGGCACAGAGGATTTGGCACAAATCCAAATCTCCTCTAATCTGTGGGCAACAAACCCTGAAGAGGAATCTGCAGTGGCAGAGACTATCTCTGGGCCCTCCTCCACTCCTACAGACATTGGTCAGCCAGCAAAAGTGCCGCAGAGGCGAACAACTGTATCGCAACCTGACACAAGTGAGCACCTACTTGAAATGTTGAAAACCATGTCTGAAAAGGTGGATGCTTTTTTTATGTCCGGATACTATACTGGCGCTCAGTTTTGTCCCTCTGATCAAAAATGTAAAACCTGAGCTCTACTTTGAAATGCGAAGCACAATAGAACAAGTGCTGCACTCCTTCTCACAGCCACGTGAGGAAGCTTAATTTCAAGGGCCATATGTGCCACCACCAAGACCTTCCCTTCACTACCACAGGTATGTGCACTATCCTGAACCACAACACAAACTTTACCCCTATATTCCCCCATCCTATCCTCTGAGCTTTGAAAAGACAACCTCCATATATGAAGCCCCACATAGTCGCATTCCCTATCCCATCCCAATTTCCTTCAATCAGGTGCCCCAAAATCCTGGTAAGTATGGGACAATTCAACATGGTGAGGCTAGGCCTGTTCCCAGCATTGCCAGTGCTGAACCAGCTTTTGCCAGTCACGACTCCAATATGGCCCCTTTTTCCAAAAGAAAATCTGTGATTTTTGAGGTTTGTCCAACGTTGAGGACCATGAGGACACCTTTTTTGTCAAGTCTGTTCAAGAGGCCTACTTGAGAGCCATGTGTATTTTTTTAGTTTTGTTTAGTGTTAATTTATGTTGGCTACATGAGCAAATGTTTTTGTATTTTAAGTTTTTATGACACTTGAAAAAAATCGTTATGTTGCCAATTTTTGAATGGGTATACATTTAGAATTACAGCTTTGAACAGTTCCTCACCGTTAATATTGCATGCTCACAATTTTTTCTGGTAAAGGACATCAGCGGTGAAAAAGTACCTTAATGCAATTGGTAATCTTTCAGTAGGTTGGATACTTGGTCTGTAGCATGTGGTCTGACGCTCCAAGCGAGGGGGGATTAGTCCAAGCAATTTGTCAAAAATGATTAAAAAAAAACATTATTTTATTAGATACATTTTTGAAGCCCATTTTGGCATACAGTAGGGGTGCGCCTCTTTACTGGTCTCACGATTCAATGCGATTACGAATTATCATGCCCATGATTCGATGTGATGCGATTCAACGATGCATCACGATTGATACCCAAGTGCCCATGGTTTCCAACTTTTCATTAAAAAAATTATTTAAGCAGTCAGAAATTGAAGAAATAAATATATTTATTTGTATCTGCTATTTAAACAAATTACACCAAGTTCCCTCCCTGCAAAGTCTAAACAACATGAACTGAACAGTGCAGCAGACAAATTTAAAACAGTACTGTGACATCAAAGTGTTGTATATAGTGCTGGCCTGGTGCAGTAGTTTACTTCTTCATAAAAGAAAATATTAAAATGTAAACTATAACTTGTAAACACAAACAGTAACAAATCCTACATCTTCAAAACAGAGCACTTCCGGTTCTTGACTGGCAAACATCACAGTGAACTTGTAATAGTCACACAGTGTGTTGCGGAACTTCCTAGTTTACTGTGATGATTGTTAGTTTGCTAATGCCACCACCACCACCAGCGAGTCAGTCAACAGATGGACGGCTATGGCTAGATCAGCGTTATAAACTCTCGGAGTTGTGTCACCCAGTCACTTTATAGAAAACATTACCTGCACTCTACCACGATACACCTGTAACTGAAGCCAAACCACGCCACCATTAGAGGAAGCCAGAAAATTCTTGACAGAATAAATTATCAACTGAATCTGAAAACCTTGGACAAATCTTTATGGGATCACAAATATATACGGTTACACACCACAATACCAAAAAAAAAAAAAAACAAACACACACGTCACTGAATCATAATGGTAAAGGTCAGGCCACAGGTCAGACGGGCAATGGCACAGCCACAGTCAGACATGAGGTCATGTCGGTGTGTGTTTTTTATCTATTTGTGTGATCCAATAAAGATTTAATTTATTCTTTCAAGGATTTGCCTTCCTCTGGTGGCTTGGTGTGCGTCAGTTGTCTGGAATTAAATACAGAATTAATTTGGTTGAAGGTTAAACCCCTAGAAACAGACAGTCACAGAGCATGACAGACACAGTGTGACACTGACAACAACACATCACACTAGTGTAAAAATTCTAAATGGACATTTGGACATGGACAGGACACACAATAGAAAACCATTCTCCATCTCCTTCAGTGCTAGAAAAGCTATAACAACAATAAAATATATCATGATTACAGGTTCTGTGACTGATGATCACTGATTGTTTGCAAATGCCAGTGCCACGGCCACCTGCCACTGCCACCAGCAGACAGTCAGTCAACAACACAGTGTGGCTGACTGGCTGTGTTGAGTTGATGCTAGAATCGAGTGGCATAACTTGCGTTATAAGGTCTTGTTGACATAAGGAGAGGGGAAAAAAAAAAGAAAGAGGGATGTTGACATGAAGGGGAATGGTGGGGAGAGGGGGATGGTTGGAGAAGGGGGTGGGGGGTGAGAGGGGCATAGCCATTGGCCAGGGGAGGGGAGGGAAAGGGGAAAAGGGGACAGAAGGGAGAAGGGGAAAGGGGGAAAGGGAAAAGGGGGAAAGGGAAAAGGGGGAAAGGGAAAAGGGGGAAAGGGAAAAGGGGGAAAGGGAAAAGGGGGTAAAGAGAAAAGAGAGAAAGGAAGAGAGAGGAGAGAGAAAGAAAGAGAAGAGAGGGGAGGAGGGACAGAAGGAAAGAAGGAGAGAGAAAAAGTAAAGGAGGAGAGAAGGAAAGGAGAGAGGAGACAGAGAGGGAAAGAGGGACCCGGGAGAGAGAGAAGGAGAGAGGAGAAGGAGAGGGAAAGAGGGATCCGCGAGAGAAGGAAAGGAAAGGAGAGAGAAGGAGACAGAGAAGAAAGAGGGACCCGGGGGTTGGGAGAAAGAGAAGGAAAGAGAAGGAAAGGGAAGAGAGAGAGAGAGAGAGAGAGAGAGAGAGAGAGAAGGAAAGGGAGAGAGAGAAGGAAAGGGAGAGAGAGAGAGAGAGAGAGAGAGAGAGAGAGAGAGAGAGAGAGAGAGAGAGAGAGAGAGAGAGAGAGAGAGAAGGAAAGAGAGAGAGAGAGAAGGAAAGAGAGAGAGAGAGAGAGAGAGAGAGAGAGAGAGAGAGAGAGAGGGGGGAGGGGGAGAGAGAGAGAGAGAGAGAGAGAGAGAGAAAGAAGGAAAGGAAGAGAGAGAGAGAGGGAGAGAAGGAAAGGAATAGAGAGAGAGAAGGAAAGGAGAGGGAAAGAGGGAACCGTGAGAGAGAGAAGGAAAGGAGGAGAGAGAGAAAGAAAGGAGGAGAGAAAGAAAAGGAGGAGAGAAGTTCTCCTCCTTTCCCTCTCTCTTTCCTGTGTCTCTTTTCCTCTCTGTCTCCTTCTCTCTCCTTTCCGTCTCTCTCCTTCCCTTCTCTTGGAGAAGCCAAAAATCTCCTGGATGTGCCAAAAATCATGAAAAAAACTAACAAAAAAACAAAAATGGATCACTGCAAGAAATGCTGCTCAGGATTTGGGAATGTGTAGATTTTTCTGTAAGAACACTAGTTGATCCACAAGCTCTGGTTTGAGGGTGCTTCTTTTTGCAGTTACCACATCTTCTGCAGTGGAGAAAACCCACTCTGCATACATGCTTGTGCCTGGGATACACAAGTATTGCTTTGACAGCTGAGAAAGAAGGGGAAATATGACCTTATGCTCACGCCACCAGTTCAAAGGGTCCTCAGTGAGAGGCAGAGGTGGGGCTTTACAATATTTTTCCATTTCCTCTTCAGCCTTGGCATAGGGGCCTTGGGTTCTATTGTACCTTCAGTGTCAGCAAAAGGCTGTCCCAGCAAAGTCATGAGCAGTGATCTGGCCTTTCTTTTGGGAGGAGATGAAGAATGGTTGCCCTCAATGGTTGAACTTTATTCTTCTTCCAGAGTTTTTCTGCTAGGCACTTGATCCTCGTGTCCTCTTAGATGTAATCTGTGTTTGAACAAAAAAAGAATATAAAAAATAAATAAAACCACATTGTCAATTGCCTATGATTCTGATGGGGTGATGAAGAAGCACAGGAAACAGACAGTGCAGTTTCCTCACCACATTTAGAAGCGTGGCTTACACTATGTAGCAGCTAATGCTACAACAGTTTGTTTCAAAAAACATGATAAAATTCAAATTAATTTAATTACCTCCAAGGATTCAGCCTCCTCAGTCACTCATTTATATATCTCCAATCTCTCCTCCTCTGTGAGGATAAAAGGCAGTCCCTTAAAGCGAGGATCCAGTGCAGAGGCTGTATGAAGGATCTTCTTCTCTGCCTCACTGCTGTACCTCTTCTGGAGATCTGTTCTGATGGCCTTCTTGATCTCATGGATCATGAGTGTGTCTCCCATGGTGTCTGTCATGCTCTGGAGGAGTTGTGCATTTAGAGGGGCAATGAGAGAATCTGTTGGATTGCACTCTTCTGACATCAGCATGGTTGCATCCTTCATTGGCTTTAATGCACTCACAGCGTCCTCTGCATTTGACACATCTGTTTCGTGGAGAGTGCACAGATCGGACTCTCCTTTTCTGACTTCTGGAGACAGCAAGGTGTACAGACTGCAGGTTGTTCTAAGAACCTCTCGACCATGTCATATGCGCTGTTCCATCTTGTTGGCACATCAGTTAACAGCTTATGATTCTTCAGGCCCAGACATTTCTGTTTCTCTTTTAGACAGTGGCTTGCTCTAGTGCTGTGGTGAAAAAAATGTGGATATTCGTCGCACTCTGCCAAGAAGGCTGGAGAGCGTGGCCACTTTCAGCGCTCACTGGGATACAAGATTCAGTGTATGGGCGAAGCATTTCACATGGGGGAATTTCCCAACTTGAGCTGCAACTATCATGTTTGACGCGTTGTCGGTCACAAGCACTACAGATTTATCGGACAGCTGCCATTCTTCCACAACATGAGACAGTAGCTCTGCCAGATGAGCACCCGTGTGAGACTCATAAATGGCTCTCGTTTGCAACACATGCGACAAGATCTGCCAGTCGTTAACGTAATGTGCTGTTATTGTAACATAAGACTCAGTCGTGACTGAAGTCCATGAATCACACGTTATTGCGACTCGACTTGCTTTGCTCATTGACTCAATTATTTGAGCTCTGGTTTCGTGGTAGAGTGCAGGTATAACATTTTCAGTAAAGTGACTTTGTGATGGGATCTTGTAACGCGGTTCTATCGTATTCAACAGATAGCGAAACCCAGTGTTGTCCACAACAGAGGAAGGGCGCAGATCCTTAGCTATGAAAGCTGCCACAGCTTTTGTTATTCTCTTCCCCTTTTCAGATTTCGGCAAAGTTGAGCGTATCACATCAATTCTTGGCTGAGCTGGGACTATTTCCTTGGCTCTGGTGATGGTGGCACTAGCAGGTGTTAGCATTTCTGAGTGAAAACGCCTAGCATGGTTTCTCATATTAGTAGTATTCCCTAGATATTACATTTTTGTGTGACAGGCTTTACACAGCATATGACTTGTCCAATTCGTGCTTCCCACTTTGTTCATGTTCATAAAAGCCAAAATGTGCCCAGATGTTTGCTTTTAAAAAGCTAGGTGCATATTTTTATCTCTCGTTCTTTTTGGTTTCCTTCTGCCATTTTTACTAGTGTAGCACGCCATGTAATTGTTGTGACAGGGGTGATGACGACAATGTTGTCTACAAACTCTGTCAGTATTAAAAAACAATTAAGTGACTAAGCCTAAAGCCTGCCACAAGATGACAACGTAATATGCCATTGCATTATTCATTATGGTTTTATGTATTCACTGTCTTAGTGATTGATTCACATCACAACTTCATTAGTTATCTTGTTTGTATGATTATTATGGTTTTGCTCATCACTGCCCAGCCAACACATGCATGGCATTGCATGCCATGCACTGACTGCAGCAGCATGTGTGAGGCAGTGAAGAGCAAAACCATAAATCAATCATACAGGTATGAAGTTGTGATCAATCACTAAGACAAGATATTAGACTTTCAATAGATTAGAGATAGATCTACATAAACCACAATTAATTAAATGGCATTGGCATGGCAATGGCAGAAGGGTCACTGCCACTTAAACCCACTTTAACCCTTTCATGACTAAGCCTATTTCTCTGACATTTGGCGTTTTTTTTTTTTTTTACAAGTTAAAATCTTTATCTTTTGCTAAAACATTATTTAGAAAACCCCCAAACATTATATATATATATATATATATATATATATATATATATATATATATATATATATATATATTTTAGCAGAGAATCTAGAGAATAAAATGGCAATTGTTGCAATATTTTATATCACACTGTATTTATTGTGCAGCGGTCTTTTAAACGCAACTTTTTGGGGGAGAAAGATACTTTCATGAATTAAAAAAAAAAAGAAATGGTAAAGTTAGCCCAATTTTCTGGTATAATGTGAAAGATGATGTTACACCGAGAAAATAAATACCAACATGTCACGCTTTAAGATTGCGCATAGCCGCACACTTGTGGAATGGTGACAAATGAACTACAGTACCTAAAAAATCTGCATAGGTGCGACACAGTGACACCATAAAAAAAAAAAAAAAAACAGCTACCATAGTTAGTCTGCTTTCACACTGGGGCGTTGCGTGCGCTGGCGATAAAGCGGTGCTATATTTAGCGACGCTTTACCGGCGCTATGCGGCCCCTAGCGGGGCAGTTTTATCCCCCACTAGCGGCCGAAAAAGGGTTAAAAGCGGCGCTTTGCAGGCGGGTTTGCAGTGCTGCCCTATTGTTTTCAATGGGAAGGGGCGCTTTAGGAACGGTAAATACACTGCTCCTACAGTGCTCCAAAGATGCGGCTTGCAGAACTTTTTTTGATCGCCCTGCAAGCGCACCGCTCCAGTGCGAAAGCCCTCTGGACTTTCACACTGGAAACACAGCAGCGGCTGTTTCAGGGCTCTTTGCAGGCGCTATTTTTAGCACTTTAGCGTCTCAGTGGGAAAGCAGCCTTACAGAGGAGTGCTAGAATTATTGCTCTTGCTCTGACAATCCCGGCGAAACCTCACACGTGATTTGAACACCGTTTACAACATATGCGGGCCAGGCGTGACTTGCCAATTTCCAATGTATGCGTTTTCTTTGCTATACAAGCTGCCTCATAGGGCACTTTAAAATTATTGTTTTTTTTCTTATGTATTTCATTTAAGAGGCTAGCGTGGCAGAAGGCGGGGGATGTCCATTGTCCAGTCCACTCCACTCCTGCTCCTCTGGGATAACAACCGAACGGCTTTTAGCCCACTGCGCCCAGCGCCTGCTGTAAAAAATGGTACCAGGATGATGCCTGCAGCTGCAGGCATGATCCTGGTATAACCTGGAATACAGAATGGCAATCACCATCATTAATATTTACATTTTACAGTCAGAAATTTGTCATATTTGCATTTTACAGGTCCACTCCACAATGCAGAGATAGATTATAATGATAATTATATCTTAGTTTACTTTACAGTGTACTACTGTACCACCAGATACGATGGTACTACTTAGAGCTGCACAATTAATCGTCAAGAATCGTTAGGCTCCATGCACACTGAAGCTGATAAACTGCAGTTTATTGGCGTTTGGGCGTTTTTTGTAAAAGCCCATAAACTCCACTCTATGTTAGCCTATGTGTCCATGCACACATGGACGTTTTTCAGCTTTAATGAGCAGTAGAGTTTATGGGCTTTTTTCTGAACGCCAGAAATTCGCGTTCAAAGTGCCGTTTTTCAGCGGCAAAAAACGACAAACGCTCATTAACGCTCCTTCATTAGTGTTCGGCATTCTATTTTTCAATGCATTGTGGGATTTTTGGAGTGTCCTCTGTGAATTTTTATAAAAAACGCCCATTAACGCTAACGCTGTAAAACGTTCATTAACGCTCATTAACGCTAGTATAAAACGCTGTTAAAAGCAGGTTTTTCAACCAGCGTTTTCTGCCAGCAATCTGGCGTCCAGAAATAGCTTTTTTGAGCTTCAGTGTGCATGGAGCCTTATTGCGATCTTGACTAGAGTGTTTCACAATTCTTTCTATGCAAAGAATTCCCTCTGCTCTTCTGAAGCCACAGCCATCAAAATAAAGGAAGAAAAAAAAAAACAAGCAGTCTGCCAAGAATCAAAACATTCTTTATCAGTTGAACTGAAGTATAAACATTGTAACAATTTGTCAATAGAATAGACTTTGTGTGTAAGTGAAAAAAATGTAACCACTTAAATACTAAACCTTTTTCTGACATTTGTTGATTTCAAGTTAAAATCATTTTTTTGCTAGAAAATTACTTAGAACCCCAAACATTCTATATATATTTTTAGTAGACACCCTAGAGAATAAAATGGTGGTCGTTGCAATATTTTATATCACGCTGTATTTGCGTAGCGGTCTTTCAAATGCATTTTTTTTTTTTTTTTAGAAAAAATTACTTTAATTAATTTAATAATAATAAAAAAAAAACACTAATTGTGATCTTTTTATTCTAAGCAAAAAAATTGTGATTCTCATTTTGGCCAGAATCGTGCAGCTCTAGTACTATTGTGTGTGTGTGACAGTCAGTTACCTACCTGTGATGATGACAAGTGGGTGCCATGGTGGTACTACTGAGCTGAGAACAGTCATGGCACACTCAGCCACTCACTGGGGGGGGGGGGGGGGTCTCTCTCCTCCTCTCCTGCTGCTGTGTGTGAGGTGTAGTGAGGAGAGTCTGAGGACAGGAATGATAAGTTTAGTACAGAGACAGACGTACTTATTCTTACTAGTACTACTAGTGTGTGTGTGTGTGTTAGTGACAGTCAGTCAGTTACCTACCTGATGATCGCCTAGAGGCGATTCAGTTCGCATTGTGCGCTATACAAGTATTTCATTCATTCATTCATTCATGATGATGATGGCTGGGGTACTTATTGCCGATGAGCTGAACGCTGTCTGTGGACTAAGGAGTGAGGACAGGAGTCAGTACACTAGGACAGAAATCACTCAGCGTGGCCTCAGGTGTCTCTCGCTCTCCCAATCCTGTGTGAGGGGCTGACTGATGGACATCGGTGGGAACTCCCTCTCCCCCCTGTAACAGCCTGGGAGCCCACTGGGAGGAAAGCTCTGGTGGGGGGACCGGGAATCAGAGGAGGTCTGACACGTGTCGTCGTTGTCGCTCTTTCTCCTCTCTCCGAGCCTCTCGTGACACAGGGGGATGACGTCAGTGGGAGGTGGGAGAAAATGGCACGAAAGCTTTAGCTGCTTTCGGCTCCACTCGGAGGCAGGGCAGGGCACAGTGGCACATCGCAATGACGTCATCCTCAATAATCGAGGTCTTAAAGCTATACCATCGATGCCGCATTGTGGACGGTCGAATCCCAATGCATCGATTCGACGATTCATTTCAACACCCCTAGTATACAGTAAAAAAATTTGTAAGAAAACAAAAAAATGCAGCGCTAAAGTGACCAATCACCAAACAGTGAAAGTAAGTGAAAATTGCAAATCGGTGGCTTAATATACACTGAGCCAAAAAAAATTAAAACAATATCAATAAATAAACCATTGAAAAATTCATAAAAAACTGATGATAAATAAAATAAAAAAACTAGTCATAAATAAATGGATGACCTGAAACCAGGCAAAAAACAAGGTAGAAACAATAGTCCCTTTAACCATGAATAGTTCCTTCACAATGGAGAGTGGCCGGAACTAGCAGTGATACAGAACATCCAATATCTCAAAGAATTAAATAATGAGGACACCCTCAAATCGACACCTCTTGGGGTTTCTTCTTGCAAATAACACAGCCCACTATGTATACAAAGGAAAGGTAATGGGTACGCTTATCCGAAGGTGTGGACCCACACACCTTAGTGGTGAGTCATTCAGGCATCAATTATTTGTTAAAAAATTTGTAAGGTCAGTGGTTCTGAATATTATTTTTAAGAAGGCGTTTGCCTGCATCCTTAAGCAAAATAAAAATGTTTGGTAAAGGAGTGGCCTCAAAAAGAAGATGCAATGTAATTTTCAGTAGTGTCATCCTTTGGACAAAGATTTAGACACTGGCAGATGAATCTAACACTAAGAATTGTCCGGTACCAAACTGGTCCACAAAATGATGTGGGATCCCTCCCACAAAGCACCTTGTCCCCATCAACTTGGGGAGGACCCCAAAGCACCCTCCCTACGTTAAGGACATATGGCCTGGTATGGTCCAGGAGGGGGGGTGCTTGCTCCCCCCTTTTCCTGGCCTGCCAGGCTGCATGCTCGGATAAGGGTCTGGTATGGATATTGGGGGGGACCCCACACTGTTTATTACATTTTATACTGACATATAATCACACACATAGTTTGGACTTGTGTCTTTTACAAACCTCACCTACTATGGAACTATGGAGGAAAAATATGAATTGCTTGGCCTATAAATTACTCACCTATTTATTGACATGCACATGTAGTTAAAAAAATGTATCTTCATGCCCACTGAGGTTTTCATAGAGTATCATGAACTGGCCTCTCTCCTCCCTATTTGCGATTATGGGATGACCCCAGTATCTTCTTCTTCTCTACTTCCAGCAAGATTGCCGTGGTTGCAGCAACAACTGTTGGCATGATCATGGGCAGAGCAGCACACATTTTTCAAAAAATCCAAATCCACACAATATAGACTGCTGGACAACCATGAAGTGTCCAGAAAGTTCACTCTCTTTTATTACCTGCCTCTCAAACACAGTTAACAGCGATTGGCCTGCTCAAAATTCAAAGCTCTAATTATACCCTGACATGTTACTTCGGGAGCTAAAACGCAAAGGAACCGCTGAACAACTGATTTTTCTCTTCGCAGGGAAACAATTCGCACTGCACATGTGTGAACCGAGTCTTACAGACTGTGTGCAATTGTACTTAGAAGATTTGATGCTGTTTGAAGGCAAAGGGTGGTAACACCAAATCTTTATTTGGAATTCTCTTCTGTTCATTTACCTTCATTTTGCTAATTGATAAAAAATAAAAGGATTACGATTTCTGAAAGCATTCTTAATTTACAGCATTTTTTTTTTACACCTGCCTAAAACTTTTGCACAGTACTGTATTTGAAAGCCACTTTGCCTCGGCAAGGCCCTTCTGCACAATGTGGTCCACAACTTTAAATACCCAATCTAGGACATGCACAAAACAGATTAAAAAGGCACATATGTCTGGAGGTAACAGATTCCTCCATATGGATTAATTTACACTTGTTTTGCCCCTCTCAAGAGTAATCGAGTCATGTTTGGTGGGTGGTACTACCTGCCGAGCACAACAGTAGGGATAAGTTTGTCGTGCCACAAAGCGTTGCAGCTGCTGCATATGTACATGCCGGTTTACTGTCTTTGCAGTTTAAAGGGCAGCAGTTTACACTTGCCACAAGCGTACATGAAGGCCACCAGTGCAACTCTGCAATCAGTAAATTAATTTTTAATGGATAAGATCCCCTTTTAATAAAAAATAAAAAATGCACATTTTTGCAGGAAAAAAACTTGCATTTATAATTTTTTTCCTGCAGGAGCCTGGAAAGCATTGCACCCCTGACCAGAGGTCAGGGGTGCAATGTCAGGCTTCTGTAGACAAGCCCTGCAGCTTTCAGCCCATACCTCTGATATGGGCTGACTGCTTACAAGCTGTAGGCCTGTGAATGACCTACGAGAGTGCTCAGAGTCCTCACTGTCCATTCAGAACTACAAGCTGTTAGCCGTGGTGGCCCATGGTAGTTGTAATTTACTCATTCACAGGAAACTGAATAAATGACATGGCCGTGTGGGCAGAGTCCTGCACGTTTTTTAAATTGTGGCAGCGGGTGCATGCTGAAGTCCAATGTCATACTGAGGCGGGAAGTGGGGGGAGAGGCTGCAGGAGCTGGAACATGTTACGTGTTACACCCTAAATACAGGAGGAACATGTAACATGTTCCCTAAAGGTGAACATATCCCCTTAAAGCAAGGTGCATGTTTCCAGTACATTTACCAGCCAGTCAGTAAACAACAAAAAAAACTGAGGGGAATTTACTAAAACTGCAGCAGACAAACTCTGCAGTAGCTGAAAATGAAAGCCAAAAGCTGGTTGTCATGCACAAAATTTAATCTGCAAAGGTGCTCCAGATTCTATCTTCTCCAGGTTTAGTAAATTTCCCCATTTCAAGAGTGGGTAACATATATACTATATTTTGTGGGAGCTGTTGACAGTCACAGCCAGACTAACATTCAACACTAATCTCTGTTCTTAGAGAAGGGTGCTTCTTGGCAGAGGGGGCACTGGACAACAATGTCTTTTGCCTAGATCTGATACCTTTATGCTGGGTCTATTGCCGCGTGCACCGCTGTGCCCATTTCCCCAAGATTTCCAGAATAGTGTCAGTCTCCTTGTTAGCAATAGACACTTGTAAGTGTTAGGCCATCAACTATGTCATCGTTCAGATACCCACTATGGGCATTGACATGTCTAATTTGAATAATTCAATTGTGACCTTATTGCCAAAGAAACATACAGATTTGAGGTCCACCCCACAGTTCTTTTTCATTCACTTGCCAGTTGGCTTATTTCCATGCTCTGAGCCAAGTAATTGGGCCTTTAAATACTGTCCAGCTATCTGTATCAATCTCCTGGGATATCTTTCACCATCATATATAAAGCCTGGAGCTCAGCATATTGACTTGATCCACCTTGACTACTTTGGTGGATCACAGTTTCAGTACCCAGCTGTAAAGCTGCTGCAGTCTATACTCTACCCTTTAGGGGTGATTTTGGATGATCCATCTGTAAACCAGGCACTTTGTCTTTATCAGACAGCTCAACAAAAGGAGGGGCCTCCTTAAAAGGTGATTCTCCCACTTATATTGGAGGAAACTCAGGGACCTTTGATTCAAAGGCCATGTGTCCATCCAGTTGTGATATCCGACTGATATTATGAGATGTTAGCTCTCTCACTGACCTACCATTTCCATAGTGTCTGTTTTTGTGCCACACCGGTATGAGCTTGCAAGCCTTCTTGTCTCACCCACCCAAAAATTGGTAGGTTAGTCCTCTCTGTCACCGACTGCTGATTTGTTGTTGCTCCCACATGTTACAACATGTATAGGCAGTGTAGGCAGCCAGCAACTGATTCTCTAAAGGGCTATACTTTCTCTGTGCAGTGGTGAACTGTTTAGACCAGAAGCCCAATGGTATTTTCTGATCTCTTGGATTTGGCCCTTTTTGACATAGACCCCATGACATTCCGTGTTCAGTTGCAGTCACATCTAGGATGAAAGGCGGATCTGGCTCAAGGAGCCTAATGAGTGATGTGTGCTTAAAGTCTCTTTGGCAGTGTCTAGTACCAACTGCTGGTTCATTCCCCATAAGAACGCAGTCTGAGTGACAATATAGATTGGCCTAAGAATCAGGCCCAAATGGGGAATGAAAGGTCTGCAAAAGCACAGTAAACTCTGAGCCTCATTCCCAATTTTTGGAGCCTTACATGCTGCAATAGGGTCCAATACAGGTTGTGAAATAGTCTTGATAGGCCCAGACCAAATAATTACTAGAAATACATCTGAAGCTGGCCCCTGAATCTTTTTACAGTTAATGGTCCATCCTCTGTTCTGCATATGAGCCTGCACTGTAGTCAAGTCTTGTCTTACTTGTCCAAGTGAAATAATAAAAATATAATACCGCGCTACTCCCTAAAATAAAACACAGCAGCTAACACGGCAAACAGACAATTGCAATAATAGTGATAAAGGTAAAAGTGTAGCGCTAAAACTTCAAGTGAACAAAGACCATTAGCTAGGTCTCACAATGATCAATACAATGTGGAACTCTAATTGAATGAATACACAGTGATTTTGCATAAAGAAGAATAAAAGTAAAAAAAAATGAATATAAAGTCCATTAATGAAATGAAAAACCAAATGTGTGGCAAGACCAAATGACCTTTAAAAGGGGCATACGTCAAGTGTTCATAACATAATTTTGAAATCAAAAATAGTGGAAAAATGGTGAAACAATATGTGAAGGTGAATAATTCGCCACAGATAGGATGAAGGCTTACCAGATGGTTTGAAATCAAAAGGACAAACGTCAAACAAGCTTGTGTTGGCAAACACCAAAGTTGGAAACATCAGATCTGGAGACCTTTGACGAATAAACCAAGTCCTCAAGCAATCCTTAGGATAGTAGTCTTCATGGAAGATATTTTCATAAAGGAAAATGGATAGGTTCTCCCATATGTTCACGTGTATAGTTAAAGAGAGGAGAACAAAAAGGGGCCACACAGTGTAATTCCATATAAAAGGTATACATTTTATACCTTTTATTTTTTTACCTTTTTACTCATGTCAGCAAGCTTTCACCAGGTCTCTGAGCAAACTCAATTAGCTCTCCTGCTGTGTAAGACCTTGTCTCTTCTGTATATTGTTGTTCAGCAACTTGTGCTGCATGCGATGTCTCTTCAGCTGGAAAAGCATCACTACCACATGAAGTAGTATTATGGATTGATTAATGCTTTGATAAAATGACTTTTCTATTATGCACATATACATACTAATTTCCTTACTTAATGAGGTAACTAGAGACCCCCTCCCATCGTAGTGAGTCCAGGTGTCCACAAGCCTACACATCAGCAGAAAACCTGGAAGAAAATGGCCAGGAGAGCCTTAGATAAGGATCGTTCAATCCACAGTTGACAGCACAGACAACACTGTGATGATGCTTATACAAACAATGGCTCATGTTCTTACTATAAAGGGGCCTATACGCCCAGAGCAATAAAGGGAAGATTCAATCAAGCTGAATGAATAAAGGTGTCAGTGCGATTCTTCTAAACGTGCACGTGTATATACATTTGAAATTAGGACAGGGGCAGATAATTGTACAGACATTTGTCTGGATCCAAAACAATTTGGCAGCCCAACGTGGGCCCCTGGCTTGCGAGCCGGAGGAGAGTCGACCAAAAGGCCACCGAGAGAAAACATCACGGGCGGGACAGAGAATGATCACCTCTGAAAATACGGTAAGATATCACATTCATATCTTGCTTAAGTATATCCCGTCTCCCGTGTGGGTCCATCTTTGTGTCCCTGTCGTCTGCTGAAGGTCACCAAAAGACAAGTAATACTTGCCCGGGGTCCATTATATGAACCTGTATTCCGATTATCTGCAGCCTGTAAGAACATTGTGTTGTTGTGTTGTATGGGTCTGTGATACATGCTGTAGGATGTTGAAAGAGATTGACACACAGGGACTCAGCTGACGTGGACAAACTCCTTTGGGAAACGTGATAGTATGGTGTAGCATGTCACCCAGAAGGGGGTGTCAGGGACGCAGATAGCGTGGAAGGAAAATATTGAGTGGCCATTATAGTTCAAACATGCACATCTATTACAATTCGTGCAAATGTCATGTCATAAATTGTGTTTGTGGATTGATGTTCAGCATTTTTGAAGGGAATTGGGGACTGGTCAAAGTAGTTGAAGGAGGGTATAACAAGGAAAAGTTGGGATTACAAAGATTGCTAGTGGACAGGAACCAAAAAGGTGTTCTGAACAAGTGGGAGATTTAGAAGGAATGGGGGAAAGTGAAAAGTTGAGGATCTCATTGTGGAATATATGGTGGGAAGAAACTGATGATTGAATACAAACTGATGTAATTCTCATCTATCTGTTAAATTACCTTGTTGAGGGAAGTGAGTGGTCACACACTACCTAACACTTGTTCTGTGGCCGTCTCGGACGGGCAGACCCAGTGACTGAGTCTACGTTTTGGGAAGACGCAGCAGGGGTGACCCAGGTGGCAGTCGAGCACTGTAGACAAAGCCTCTCCTTGTTGAGGGAAGTGAGTGCTCACACACTACTGGACCTGTATTCTGTTTGCTGTCTCGGACAGGCAGACCCCGTGACTGAGTCTATGTTTTGGGAAGACGCACCAGGGGCGACTCAGTCTAGCAGTGTAGACAAAACCTCTCCTCCGTTTTATCCTTGTTAACCTGAGATTGGGATATAGTCTGAACCGGTACAAGGTGACAAATAGAGGCATTGGCAGACCCTTTCAAAATCCAAGGCAACCTCATGATCCATCTAAAATCCTGAGCAGACACATAAATATCCCAATCATCAAGACAGAAAATAATAGGGCAGAAATTGGTTAGGCCAGGGAAAGGAAAACTTGCATGTGTCTTAGTCAAGGAGGGGGGGGATTATGTCAAGAAAGCAAAAACATTGGCGAACATTTGTAGATCACCATTCCTCCAGGGGGTAGATTGCAGTCGGAGGAATGGCGGAAAATACTGAAGGAAAAAACGGGGGGTGTTATCTGACAATGGTCTACTAAAAACTGCAGAGGCTTGGTTCAATGTGGCAAGGGCAATCCAAAGGGGAACTGGGTGAAACAGGAAACCCAGTAGGAGGGTAATGTATATGTGTACCATCGAAGAAAAGGGGAACAAGGGGGACATTGGGACTTTACATGAAGCATGTATTAGGTGTGGGTGACTTGTTTACCCCACCCTTTGTCATGCGTTATTGCCATTTTTATTTTTCATTTACTTTACTTCTGAATATCATATTACTTTTTATTATAGATTGAACACGTGCTCTGCTCCTGATGAGTGGTACAAAGGCCACGAAACGTGCATAGAGCTATCATATGCCGTGCTTCTTTTGAATACATTCAGATTGTGACGTTACTATACATTACCCTAATTGGTGCACACAGACCTTGGTCCTGCAGGCATTATGCTACATATGCTTTTACTCAATACTGCTGCGGTGAACTTTGGAGTTTTATTATGATACTTTGTGATATTCATGTTATTATCATGTTGTACTATTATTATCACTATTACCATTATCATGTATTGTTTATTACTTTGTTTATCATTGTACTTATCTCTTGTAAATCCAACTGCAACAATTAATAAAATTCCTATTAGTTCACCTTCTGCTTTCTTGCTACCACGTACTTCATGTAAAGTCCCAATGTCCCCCTTTTCTTCGAATATAATAGGGATGGAAACGCATGACCTTACCAGGCCATGGTTTCATTTAAAGTCCAGTGGGATTGAAATACATGACCTTACCAGGCCATGGCTTCATTAAAAGGCCCAATTAATGTCCATTATGCATCACATGAATTCAGGGATGGAAGTATGTGGTAATGCTCTATCAGCTTAAGTATCAGTATTTCTCTGCTACTATTGACCTTGGCCAGCCCCTTCCGTTTATATTTAATTATCTTATTTACCCTTTGAATCAATTTTTTTGTTTATTACCATATTTATAGTTTTTTTAATCATGTGCAATATATATTCCATTTTGGACCCGCCAGTCTTGTCTGCTGCTTTGCTGGTGCCTTGTGTGGATGTGTTGCTATGCCGTCCGGCTTTCATCTCCACTTCCGGGAGCCGTGACACACACTGCCAGTCTCCTCCCATCCTCTGCGTCATTGGACGCCTGGTGGGTGGATACATCTCACTGTGCGTCGACGTCACACAATTCACACAGGATGTGCAGCGTCCTTTTATTGCTGCCAAGTCCTTGCAGTTGAGTTTTACACACTGCTGTCATTATGGGGGTATGTTGGAGCCGCCAGACCGGAGATATACTATCCGGCTGGCGGAAGTCCCTCTCCCCCCACCCTGCCATGCGGCGTGACGGTGGTGGGATGACTAGTGGTGGTACTCATGGGGGCGGCTCTCCAGGAGGTATGGTTACTCAAGGATTTTTATACACTAGATCACATGCAGTCCTTAAATTCATCTCTCACTCCTTCACTGTATCCCTAATAGGCACCACTGCACTTCCATTCACCGGCGTTATGGTTTTTGTTTTGTTTTTCACTTAGTGTATGTTCACTTATTATTTCACCCCTATATTCACAGCCATGTTTGGTCCCCTCACTTTTTTGCTCGGTGAGCCCTCACCTTTGCATTTTCCTTTCTTCTTAACATTCAGCTCCCTTAATTATCTTTCCAATTCCTTCACTCTCTCCACATCTTGCAATTCTCCTGACGGTTCTAATTTTTCACTCTCTCTATAGAAGTGCCTCGTGGTGACTCTATGCCTGCTTGGGCTGCAGCCTTTTGTGGCTATCTCCATTGAGTTACCCACCACAGCTCCCGGTTGGGGATGTATATTGGACGGCTTGCGGCACCCACCTACTATACCATCAGTGCACTCACCTAAGTGAGCAAGCATGTATTAGGTGTGGGTGACTTGTTTACCCCACCCTTTGTCATGCGTTTTTATTACTATTTTTATTTTTCATTTACTTTACTTCTGAATATCATATTACTTTTTATTATAGATTGAACACGTGCTCTGCTCCTGATGAGTGGTACAAAGGCCACGAAACGTGCGTAGAGCTATCATATGCCGTGCTTCTATTGAATACATTCAGATTCTGACGTTACTATACATTACCCTAATTGGTGCACAAAGACCTTGGTCCTGCAGGCATTATACTTTTACTCAATCCTGCTGCGGTGAACTTTGGAGTTATATTATGATACTTTGTGATAGTCAAGTTATTATCATGTTGTACTATTATTATCACTATTACCATTATCATGTATTGTTTATTACTTTGTTTATACCGTTTAGCCAACAATCCAATAGTTTTATAGTTAGTTAGGTTGAATAAAGACACCAGTCCATCCAGTTCAACCTGAGTGAGTGTCTACAATTGTCCCTATCCCTATACATTGCACACTCACATCAGTCCCTACCCTCAAGGAGCCCACAATCCAAGGTCCCCATTCATATACTAGGGCCAATTTTGGACAGAAGCCAATTAACCTACCTGCATGTCTTTGGGTTGTGGGAGGAAACCGGAGTACCCGGAGGAAACCCACGCAGGCACAGGGAGAACATGCAAACTCCAGGCAGGTAGTGTCATGGTTGGGATTTGAACCAGTGACCCTTCTTACTGCTAGGTGAGAGTGCTAACCACTACACCATTGTACTTATCTCTTGTAAATCCAACTGCAACGATTAATAAAATTCCTATTAGTTCACCTTCTGCTCTCTTGCTACCACGTACTTCATGTAAAGTCCCAATGCCCCCCTTGTTTCCCCTTGTTCCCCTTTTCTTTGAATATAATAGGGATGGAAACGCATGACCTTACCAGGCCATGGTTTCATTTAAAGTCCCGTGGGATTGAAATACATGACCTTACCAGACCATGGCTTCGTTAAAAGTCCCAATTAAGGTCCATTATGCATCATATGTGTACCATGAAGGAAAAAGTGTCCCTTATGCCCTACCTGAACCACCCTCATACGAGAGGAAGAGGGCTGAGCCTAAAAACACACCAACACCCCTGTACCCTGTGTTGAATGCTAACGCTTCGTATTTTAGCCCAAACACCCTGGTAACTTTAATGCCAAGTTTGAACGGGTCTGTGACGAAAAGGGGGGGGGGTCTGCAGCTGGCAGCAATCAAGCCACTGAGCCGCCTCCCATTACCCATCTCCCAGACAGCACAATTCGTGTCTTGCCTACAACACAGAAGCTGTTCATTAGCACACCACCTGCTGTAAACAACCAGTCTGTTCCCCTCCAGACACCTTCCCTGCCTGTCCTGATACTCCAACATCTATTCTCCTATGATCCAGGGCCTGGGCCGCAGCCCATACTCTTAGCCCAAGACCTGGCTCGACACATTACTCAGAATACTCGCCATAACTGTAATCAAGATCCCAGTGCCCACTATTAACAAAACACACATGAATCCCTCACATGAACACCTCTGGTGTGGCCAACCCCAAGCTCAACATCTGACAGCCCCCCGTAGTGATGAGGGGCATTAGAGAAACGGAAGGTGCCCCAATAATGTACCTTACCTTTACCCCGCCTCAGGTAATGTCATTGGTGAATAACCTGCCTGACCCGGAAAAAACAGCCAATGCCTTTTTATCGCAGCATAATACAAATACAGCGTACCTATGCTGTGGCTTGGAGGGACCTGTACAACCTCTGCCACATGAAAACAGGTGACGCCTACTGGCCTATCATGGAGAAAAGAATTGAGAAAAGGTAGAACATTTAATGACACAGGCTATGAATCAGGCCTAGAATTCTGCAACCAATTACACGATTGGGCTAAGGACAAGTTGGCAGACCAGGCCACAACTTTACAAGACATAACACAGGATAAGACAGAAACTGTTGAGAAATACCATGCTAGATTAGTGCAGACATTCACTGACCTAAGTTTTAATGTGCACATGAAGGCACATGCAAAAATGCTCTCAGCAGCGTTTGTGACAGGCCTAAAAGACTTCATAAAAAGGGGGTTGCTGGTATCTCAACCCGAATATTGCATGATTGCCCTAGACTAACTTTTATTGGTGGCAAAGGGGCTGGAATCCCATCAGCAGGAAAATATTTTGGCCTCTGACACCCAATACCCACCTCCCCAGCAGAGACCTCCGCGCCTCTGCTTTAACTGTGGACGCCGGGGACACTTTAAGAAAGAATACAGAGCACCCAGACGACAAAGGCCCCAATGGGGTCCAGAAGGTGATCACTCTACCCTGATCTCAAGAAAACTTGCCCCTACAGAAGACCACCTGGACATCCTTCGCTAGGATATGGTCATCCCACCTAATGACAGTGTCCTCAAACATAAACAGGCCATTGGCAAAGGTGACATCCCAATTGTAGGTCACCTCACCACCTTCCTAATTGACACAGGCACAGCCAGAAGCCTGATATGGGCTCAAGATCTACTGGACACTTCCTACTTATCAGACAGACATTTCATGTGTGGGTGTGGACGGCTCACCTAAATCCCACCCATTAACCAAACCCCTACAAGTCGGCACTTACAAGGACCTACTTGACAGGTTCGTGGTCTTCCCCACCTGCCCCCTGAATCTTTTAGGAGTATATGCCCTATCCCACTTGCAAGCCTCCATCAACTTCACACCAAACGGGTACGATCAACATCTCTACCCCCCTTACTACTGAGGATCAAATCGGCCCTGTGCTCCATTCAACTCCTCATGACCCTACAGATCACCCCCCTAGCCACCAGTCAAATACCCCTAGAAGTCCTAAGAAGAATCCCAGATGAACTCTGGTCAAAAGGGGCAGAAGACATCGGACATCTAAAATGTCCTGCCAGTGTACATCAAGCTGAAACCAGGAAAACCCCTGCCCAGGAAACCCCAATACCCACTAAAGCCCTCACAAACCGAGGCTATTTCCTCTCAAATAGAAGCTTTGGTCAGGAACGAAGCCCTAATCCCTTGTACTAGCCCATGCAATACACCCCTATTCCCAGTCAAAAAGAAAATTCAAAAAGGGGAACCAATCAAGTACAGGGTGGTCCAGGACCTGAGGACTGTAAACGCGGCATCCATTTTTGAAACACCGAATGACCTCAATCCACACACACACACACTTCTGGCTGGTGTGCCACCATAAGAAAAATTCTTCACAGTGGTAGACCTTGCAAATGCATTCTTCAGTGTACCCCTTCCATCCTTCTTGTCAGTACCTTCTTGCCTTCACAGTAGACCTGGACAATTATGACCCAAGGGGCACAGAACTCTCCCACCCAATTTGCCAAAGCAATGGCTACAATCCTGAGTCCAAGGCAAGAAGAGAACACCAACATAACGCTGCTGCAATATGTGGATGACCTTCTCCTGTGTGCAGACAACCTCCCCACCACAGAGGGCAAGTCAGAAAGCCTACTCAGGTTTCTGGCCGGCCAGGGATGCAAGGTGTCCAAGCAGATGTTGCAGTGGTGCTCCATGAAGGTAGTATTCTTGGGGCATTGACTATCTCAGGGCTCCCAACACCTGACCAGTGACAGAATACAAGCTGTAAAGAACATACCCTACCACAAGGTTCCAAATCCCTACATGCATTTCTGGGCCTAATAGCCTACTGTAGAGAATGGATCCCTGATGCATCTGTTGATGCAACCCCTGTATGACGCATTGAAAATTGAAATTACTTCACTTGCAACTGAGAACTTTAATAAACTGAAGGATGCGATATCCAGTGCCCCAGCATTTGGGTTGCCCGACTATGATCAAACATTCAAATTGTTCAAATCTGAAAGGCAAGGCCACGCAATAGGAGTGCTAACACAATCACATGGCTTGCGCCTCCACCCTATCACCTACTACTTTTGCCAGCTGGACCCAGTGGCGAAAGGAGGACCCTCCTGTCTGCACACAGTGTTCGCAGCTCAAGCACTTCTCGACAAAACCGCAGACATCATCCTGGGTCACCACCTGATTCTACTCACCTCCCATGACATAGCTGCTATACTGAACCAAGTATAACCCAAACACTTCTTGTCTGCAAGACACCATCGCGTACAGTGCTCCCTCTTGCCTGATAACATCACCCTGATGCGCTGTGCAATTCTCAATTCCTCCACACTTCTCCCACTTCCAGAGGGGATATGATCATCTTCGTGGATGGCTCACGGTATGCTGATGATGGCGGAAGATACCACACTGGGTATGCAGTGACAATGGACATGGTTTTGCAAGCTGAAGCACTACCCTCCTCTAGGTCGGCCCAAGAAGCAGAACTTCAAGCCCTCACCAGAGCATGTAAGCTAGCCAAAGGAAAGACAGACAACATCCACACATATTCAAGGTATGCATTCGAGATGGCCCATGATTTGGCTTCCTCACTGCAGCTGGCACACCGGTGAAACACAACACTGCAATTAAAGATCTCATGGATGCCCTCCTCCAACCCACCCAAGTGGCCATACTAAAGGTTAAGGCACATGGTAAACTGACAATCGATGAGGCCAAAGTGTATCACCTGGCAGACTTGGCAGCCAAACAAGCAGCCAGCAGCAAACAGGAAGTGGTAGAAGTAGTGGAGAATCCCATACTCACAGTGCAAACTAGAAGTCAAAGCCTCCCCGTCGATCAAACCCACCTGAAGGAGCAGCAAGACAGCCCGAGGGCTTTCACACTGGAGTGGTGCGCTTGCAGGACGCTGAAAAATGTCCTTCAAGCTGCATCTTTGGAGCACTGTAGGAGCGGTGTATTTACCGCTAGTAAAGCACCCCTTCCCATTCAAAACAATGGGGCAGCGCTCCAAACCCACCTGCAAAGCACCGCTGGGTTTTAACTGTTTTTCGGACGCTAGGAGGGGTTAAAACTGCCCTGCTAGAGGCCGAAAAGCGCCGCTAAAATGACGGTAAAGCGCCGCTAAATATAGCTCTTCTTTACAGCCAGTGCCTCAGTGTGAAAGTAGCCTAAATGCCATGATTTTTTGCCAGTAAACAATTGGTGCTGTTTGTAAATTCCACGTCCTCTCTTATCTATATATAATACACTCTTCAAATGTGCTTTAAAATGTATGGTTTTCCCTTTGTGAACAAGAAAATAATGACGTTATGCTGTTGGGCTGATATAATAATGCTCTGGGGCTGGTATGAAATTATTTCCAGGGCTGATTTTTATTCCCAGTCCGGCCCTGTAAGAGGGATTACAAAAAAAGAGGGGGGGGGGGGGGGGGAGGGAAATACAATATATGACCATACATGGCTCAATACAAAAAAATGTACAGGTTGTAATATTGCAAATGGACAGATATTGCCTCAATACCGAAAGGTCTGTACAATATTTATCTGTATGTAAGATTTAAAATACATATTAAACAACAAATATTGATGAGAAACATGGAGGCCAGATAAATATATAAAACCATATCATAGTGCAAATTGCTGATATAGCAGACGCGAGAGATGAAAGCTAGAGGTCCCACTCACAGATTCCAGACTCGAACCCTGGAAGATAGGGCCTAAAGTTAACAGCCTTATTAAGACCTGGGGCTATGGTGGTGCTGAGAAGAAATATCCATTTTAGTGTAATCTGCAATAATAGTTTGTTATAGTCATCTCCACGTAGAGTGGGACCAATATGATCGAGCGCAAGAAATTACATTTTTTTGGACATCTATCTTTATGTATCAAAGCACTATGCCTCCCAAGAGGGAGAGATGGATCTTGTGTTTGAATACTTGTGACATGTCTATAAATACAGCGCCAAAATTGTAGTTTAGTCTTTCCCACATAAAAACTGTCGCATTCACAGGCGAGAAGATATACAATTCCTGAGGTGCGGCAGTTACTGTAGTATTTGGGATAAAAATTGTCACCACTAGAGAGAACAATGTTTTTTAAGAGTGTCCATGTAGTCACAATAACCACATGGGAATGTACCACAGTATTTGACAATGTTTTTCCTAGTGGCGAATTCACTGTGTACTAATTTGTCCCTAAGCGAGGGGGCACATCTGAACGTAATCAGGGGACCATCGCTTATGCGGGCTGCCAAAGTTGCATCAGTATGAATCAGATGCCAATGCTTTTGCAAGATCTGCCTAATTTTCTGGTGTTGAGAAGTGAATTGTGTGATGATTTGAATCGGATTGTCGATCTCAACTTTTTTCCGTTGATAGAGTAAATCCGATCGAGTTTTATTTTTTGCCTTACCATAGGCCTTTTTCAGCACCGAGTTTGAGTAGCCTCGGTCTCGTAGTCTGGTTCTGAGGTTTACTGCTTCTATTTCAAAAAGAGAAGCAGTTGAACAATTACATCTTGCCCGTATGTACTGGCCACATGGGATGGAATTAAGTAAAGGTTTATGATGGAAGCTAGAAGATTCCAAAATGGTATTGCCTGCAGTTGGTTGCCAATTGTTTGCACGCACAGTAATAGTGAACTTGTAATAATACTGATGTTTGTTACCTGATACTAATTTTATAATTTCACCCATGTGAATCGATAACAAAACTTGCTGTATTGACCACCACTAGTCCACTGCTATAGGACAGTGACCAGTTCATACAACTATCATTCTGGATATTGGTATAATGTTCTTATGTTCAATGTACAAATTACTCTTTATACTCCTTGTTTTGGCCTGTCTATTAACCACTTGCTTACTGGGCACTTAAACACCCTTCCTGACCAGACCAATTTTCAGCTTTTGGTGCTCTCACACTTTGAATGACAATTACTCAGTCATGCAACACTGTACCCAAATGAATTTTGTGTCCTTTTTTCCCCACAAATAAAGCTTTCTTTTGGTGGTATTTGATCACCTCTGGGGTTTTTATTTTTGCGCTATAAATGAAAAAAGACCGAAAATTTTGAAAAAAAACTCATATTTCTTTGTTTCTGTGATAAAATTTTGCAAATTATAATTTTTTTTTCATAAATTTTGGCCACAATTTATACTGCTACATGTCTTTGGTAAAAATAACCCAAATTAGTGGATATTATTTGGTCTTTGTGAAAGTTAGAGAGTCTACAAGCTGTGGTGCGAATCATAAAAAATTGATCACATCTGATGTACTGGTGGCCTATCTCATTTCTTGCGACCCGAACAAGTCAGGAAAGTACAAATACCCCCCAAATGACCCCTTTTTTGAAAGTAGACATTCCAAGGTATTTACTAAGATGCATGGTGAGGTTTTTGATGTTGTCATCTTTTTCCCACAATTCTTTGCAAAATGAAGATTTTTTTTTTTCTCACAAAATTTTCAATGTAATAGGTTATTTCTCTCACATGGCATGTGTATACCACAAATGACACCCCAAAATACGTTCTGCTACTCCTTCTGAGTATTACGATACCAAATGTGTAAGACTTTTACACAGCCTGGCCACATACAGAGGCCCAATATTGAAATAGCACCATCAGGAGCATAAATTACACATTTCATTTCTCAACCACCTATTACATTTTTGAAGGCCCTGGAACACCAGGACAATGGAAATGCCCACAAAGTGACCCCATTTTGGAAAGCTAACACCCCAACGTATAATCTATGAGGCATAATGAGTCGTTTGAATGGTTCATTTTTTTTCCAGAAGTTTTGGGGAAATGTGGAAAAAAAATGAAAACGCATTTTTACGCAAAGTTGTCCATTTATAAGATATTTCCAACACATAGCATGTACATAGCAAAAATGACACCCCAAAATACGTTCTACTACTCCTCCTGAGTATAACAATACCAAATGTGTGAGACTTTCACACAGCCTGACCACATACAGAGGCCCAATATTGAAATAGCACCATCAGGCGTTCTAGGAGCATAAATTACACATCTTATTTCTCAACCACCTATTACAGTTTTGAAGGCCCTGGAGCACCAGGACAATGGAAATGCCCACAAAGTGACCCCACGTGGCACTGACAGATGGCACTGGAGGCAGATGGCGCTGGAGGCAGATGGGGCTGACAGATGGCGCTGGGGCTGGCAGATGGTGCTGGCTATTTGCTCTGGCAAATGGGGCTGGCAGATGGCACTGCGGCTGGCAGATTGCACTGGCGCTGGCAGGTGGCGCTGGCAGGTGGCACTGACGGCACTGGGGCTGACGGATGGCACTGGCGCTGGCAGGTGGCACTGGCACGTGGCACTGGGGCTGACGGCACTGGGGCTGACGGATGGCACTGGCGCGTGGCACTGGCAGGTGGCACTGGCAGGTGGCACTGGCGGTACTGGGGCTGACGGATGGCACTGGCACTGGCAGGTGGCACTGGCACTGACGGCACTGGGGCTGATGGATGGCACTGGCGCTGGCAGGTGGCACTGGCAGATGGCACTGGCAGGTGGCACTGGGGCTGACGGCACTGGCGGCACTGGGGCTGACGGCACTGGGGCTGACGGATGGCACTGGCAGGTGGCACTGGCAGGTGGCACTGGCGGGTGGCACTGGCAGGTGGCACTGGCGGGTGGCACTGGCAGGTGGCACTGGCGGCATTGGCGCTGGCGGCACTGGGGCTGACAGCACTGGCAGGTGGCACTGGCACTACTGGCAGATGGCTCTGGGCTGACAGATGGCACTGGGGCTGACACATGGCACTGGGCTGACAGATGGCACTGGGGCTGACCCAAGGCACTGGGGCTGACACAAGGCACTCTCCCTCCTCACACGCTGTCTCTGTGTGAGGAGGGAGAGACACGGCAATGGGAGATGATCTCATATGTTTACATTTGAGATCATCTCCCATTGGCAGCTGCGATCGCGCTGTGAACGGCCGCTTTGATTGGCCGTTCACAGCGATCTGTATTTGCCTGTCTCCGGGAGACACGGCGAATACAATACTTCCGCGATGCACGCCCCCGGCGGCACGCATTGCGGAAGTAAACACAAGGCCGTCCAGGGACGGCCAGGCGAAGGAACCCGCCTGCTCTAAGGCCGTCATTCGGCTATAGAGCGGGCGGGAGGAGGTTAAAGACCCTAAGGGGTTCCTTTCACCATGCCGTTGGCAGTAGGTGCTTTTCTTGCTATTTGTTCTATTGGGTCAGATAAACCAAATTGTTTTCACACCCAGTCCAATCCTTTCCTATTGTATGCATGGTATCACTGTATGTGCACTTACCACGATGCAAGTGGCCTGATAAGGGGGAAGGCATGTGGAGCACTCATTTGCTGTGAGACCTGAGAGCAGGAGTCGATGGAATAACACAGCATGGTTCTGTAGCGTGGAACACATGCCTTACCGAAAAAACGTTCCAGCAAACACTTCCTGCTGCTATGCAGGACCGATTACCTGGGCATAAAAAAAAATCCCCTTTTTTTGTGCTTGCCCAATTCTATCCAGTTTTTTTTAGGGTCTACCAAGCATTTTCTTTTTTTGCTTTTAATACAATTTTAATTTATTTCAGGTACTTATATAGCACAGTTGCATGTATATTGTGCATTTGCAGTCCCTGCCCTCAGGGAGCTTACAGTCTGGGGTTTCTGGCTCACATTCATGCATGAACCTGCTGGGGCAAGTTTGGAAAGGATCCAGTTTACCTACTAACGTGTGTTTGGAGTGTGGGAGGGGACCAGTGTGCCCGGAGGAGACCCTCATGGGCACAGGGAGACCATGCAAGCGCCAGGCAGGTGATGTCACACAAACACCAGCACAGTGTATTTATTGAGAAGCAATGACACTGCTGCTGTCTCCACAGTGGCAAGTATGCTAATGGGGCTCCCCCTTCCCAAATGGTCTGTCCGGGTTTCAGGGAGTCTGAAATCCGGGCAGATAATTCAGAACCCGGACAGGTGGCAACCCTAGTCTGTGGGGTATAAGAACTGTCAATTAAGCCATTTCAAGCTATGCTCTGAAGGCCAGTCCTTCAAAACGTGTCAGCCTGAGGGGTATCATCCAGGACCCCCCACTCCCAGGTTCAGTGATTCAAGCAACCGATGAGAAACAGCCACACATGTAGCCTGACGAGCATGTTGTGAGTAGACATCTTTATGAATTTATTCATATTTTTAAATAAATAAATAAATGCACTAGGTTAGTGCGCCCTCTTTTCTTTTTCTATTCTCACAGCACTGTCAGGATGACCCCAGCCCTATAAGGCAAGGCATCTTTGAGATAATCCATTATTTGACCAGGCACCTGTGACACTACACAGTCAGCAATGAGCAGTGAGTACACCCTTAAGTGAAAATGTCCAAATTGGGCACTATTTTCCAGCACTGCCTTAACCCTCTTAGGCATGGAGTTCACCAGAGCTTCACAGGTTGCCACTGAAGTCCTCTTCCACTCCTCCACGACAACATCACCTGCTCTTCTACCTTCTGTTTGAGGATATCCCACAGATGCTCAATAGGGTTTAGGTTTGGGGACATGCTTGGCCAGTCCATCACCTTTACTTTCTTTAGAAAAAAGCAGTGGTCATCTTGGAGGTGTGTTTGGGGTTGTTCTGTTGGAATACTGCCCTGCAGCCTAGTTGCCGAAGGGAGGGGGATCATGCTCTGCTTCAGTATGACACAGTACATGTTGGCTTTCATGGTTCCCTCAATGAACTGTCACTCCCCAGTGCCAGCAGCACTCATGCAGCCCCAGACCACTCTCACCACCATGCTTGACTGTAGGCAAGACACACGTGCCTTTGTACCCCTCACCTGGTTGCCGCCACCCACGCTTGACACCATCTGAACTGAATACGTTTATCTTGGTCTCTTCAGACCAAAGAACATGGTTCTAATAATCCATGTCCTTAGACTGCTTTTCTTCAGCTGTCCACATAGACCGTCCTCCGCGCTGCCATTGACGCCATCCCTTGCACGCTGTGCTCCAAGACTCATTTTCAGATTGCTCTACTGCAGGGTAGTCTTCCTGGTCACGATTGCAGACTGACAGCGGTGAGAGCCAGTGGTGCGGAGTATGGTCTATGTGGACAGCTTTACCCTGGATGCCTGCATACTTGGATCTGCCCGTTTTAATCATCAACCATGTGAGTTGCTAAATGTTTTACCTTCATTATATGCAACCATATTGTTACACTAAGACTACTTTCACACTGAGGCAATTTACAGACGCTACAGTACTAGAAATAGCACCTGCATAGCGCCTGTAAAGAGCCTCTCCTGTCTCCTGCCAAGGGCTTTTACAATGGAGCAGTGCGCTTGCAGGACAGTAAAAAAAAGTCCTGCAAGCAGCATCTTTGCAGCTCTGTAGGAGCGGTGTACACACTGCTCCTAAAGTGCCCCTGCCCATTGAAAACAATTGGGCAGCACCGCTTTGCTGCTGGTTTTAACCCTTTTTTCAGCCGCTAGTGAGGGTCAAAACTGCCCAGCTAGCGACCGAATAGCGCAGCTAAAATAACAGTTTACCGCTGACGCTCGCCCCAGTCTGAAAGTAGCCTTAGAGGCGCCTCTTTTCTCTTTTATACTCTGTAGCTTCTGCTGGATTTTGCTTCTAATACCCTTGTGGAGGCCACAATTTGTGGATGGACATTTTATGGTTACACAACCCATCACACTGCTATAATCTTTTTATATGGACTATAGACTGAAGGACTTCTGAATAAATGGTTGTGGAACAATTCATCTGAGTTGCCATCAGGGTGGATAAAAATCAATGTTGTTTAACAACTTCAATACAGGGCATTTTTCATCCCTTTCCTGCCCAGGCCAATTTTCAGCTTTCAGCCCTATAACATTTTGAATGACAATTGCGCGGTCAGACAACATTGTACAATATTGTACCCAAATGACATTTTGATCATTTTTTCCCCACAAATAATTTGATCACCTCTGCACAATTTTGAAAAATAAATAATAAATAAATCGCAATAAGCATATATTGATTGATTTGCGCAAAAGTTACAGAGCCTACAAAATAGGTTATTGATTTATTGTATTTTTATTTTTTTTACTAATAATAGCGGTAATTTATGATTTTTGTCAGGACTAAAACATTGCGGCGGACAGATCGGACACTTTTGACACTATTTTGGGACCACTGACATTTATACAGCAATGAGTGCTATAAATATGCACTGATTACTGTATGAATGCCATTGGCAGGGAAGGAGTTAACACTAGGGGATGATCAAGGGGTTAAATGTGTTCCCTAGGTGTGTTTTAACTGTGGGGGAGGAGGGATGGGACTGACTGGGTGAAGTGTTCCTATATTCTAGAATCACATGATCTGTCTCCTCTCCCCTGACAGGATGTTAAAACACAGATCCATGTTCCTGCTCTGTCACCAGCAATTGCGGCTGCCGGGCACTCGCATCGACTTCTGAGTGACGCAACGGATGTGCCCCTATACCGCCGGAAAGTCGAGGACATCATAGGACGCCTGCCCAGGATGGGAGAGCCACTCTGCAGGTGTCATATTACTATAGGTGGGATGGCAAGTGGTAAAAAAAAAAAAGAATCAGATTTTTTGGATTTATATCTGATTTTTATTTTTATCAAATTTATTTGAATAAAACACTTTTGGAGTAAAAATCTAAAGATAGTTTTCTATTTAAGATACATTAATTTTGTTTATTCCGCATGAAATGGAGCTTAGTCATGTAGCATGAGGCTGTATATTCTCCAAATTTTTTAATTTTTAGTATACTCATGCAATGAATCCAAGCTCTACAAGCTGAGCTAACAAACTGAATTGATGCATTCACACAATTTCACAGTAACCATGAGATAAAACAAAGTTCAGGAATATATATTTATCCCATTGGTTTGCAAATCTATATATACGCTACAAATTGTATGATTGAATCGGTTCTGACATCTGTTTTACTAACCTGGCAGCTTATTATCCCAAATAGAAAACCTTTATTTTGCTTGCAATCATTAAAGATTCTAACTACCAGCAAGAATAAGTCCTTTCATTTTAAGAGCACCTGTCATTTCAGATCTATCATAGCAATGGCAGTTAGCGGGCATCCACTCACCTGCTGCCGCTACGTTCCTCACATTGTTGTATCACTGGCACATCCCATTAAAGTGAATAGGACTGTCGGTGAGTCAACAGAGGGTTAGAGGAGGAGCTGCTGCGGGACAGAGATGACAGTTGCTCTTTAAAAATTATGATTTAAACCAAATCAAATCCACCCTGGTTCCAATATTTCTTCTGGGGAAATTCTCTTTAACATACGAGTGCTTTTGATTACAAATTATGCTCGCAATCCAAGGTTTCACTATATATATGTATTAGGGCTGTTACGGATTAAAATTTTCGTGTTCGATAGTTTTCTGTTTTTTTAATCGATTAATCGACTAATTTCAATTATAATGCACATACAGATCAAACTAATTTTAGCTCATCTCCTTGCATTGCAACTCTGTATGAGTCAGTGGTAAATATGGTATACAATCACCCGACACTAGTTAGTTTCCACAATCCATGACTTAACTTCCCAGTTCACACAAATACGTTTTAAATTCAAACTGTATCACTGACGTAAGTAATTTTTTTTTTTTAAACTTTAAGAAAAAAAACATAAAAAGTTAGTGTAACTAATTATAAAATGTATCTGGTATATTGACTGTCATTCAGTTTATAGTAGGCAAGTAGGCATCACTTTAGCCAGTCACGCAGACATACCAGAGTGTTTACATTTTGTTTTTGTTTTTTTTACACTGAATGATCCCAGTTAACCACATCCATATTTACCATCACTGTCCAGGCTGTCCAATGACGTCACGGACATCAACGTCACTGGACCCCTTCCCCCTTTCCCTTCGTTAGCAGATGGAGACACTTGGGGAAGGGGGGAGGAGTCCGGTGATGTCGATGTCTGTGACATCATCAGATCTCCAACGGAACTCCCTAAAGACCCAGACGCCGGCGGAGAGGCGAGTACCGATCAAAAGAATTTTGATCGATCAAAAAAATTTACGATTAATCAAGGAATTAATCTTTAATTTTCCCAGCCCTAATTTTATTATACACATATACACATACACACACACACACACACACGGTTGCTACGTCATCCCACACACATGAATGACTATCCACAATCATTTGAAGACCAAGCCTTTTCTGGCACTTTTTGTTTACAAGTTTAAAATCAGTATTTTTTGATAGAAAAAATAAATTGCAAACTCATTGCAATTTATGTCACATGGTATTTGCGCAGTTGTTTTTAAAATGCAATTTTTTTGGGGGAAAAAATATACACTTTAATGAATAATAATAATAAAAAAAACACATATACACAGCACATTTTTTTAATATATGAAAGATAATGTTATGTCAAGTAAATAGATACCCAACATGTTACACTTTAAAACTGTGCATATTTGTGGAATGGCTAAGATATTCAAAAATCTCCATAGGTGGCGCTTTAATTTTTTTTTTACAGGTTACCTGTTTAGAGTGACAGTGATCTAGCACTAGAATTATTGCTCTTGTTCTAATGTTTAAGGCAATACCTCATGTGTGGTGTGAACACCCTTTACATATGCATTCATGACATAGGTATGCGTTTTTTAGACTAGCAGGGTGGGTTGAGGGCGCTTAAAAATATTTTTTTTGTTAATTTAACACCGTCCCTTTAAATTTTTTGATCGTTCTTGTTCCTATTGCAAGGAATGTAAAAATGCCTTGTCATAGAAATAAGGGATGATACATCTTCTTTATGTTGAGGTTTGGGGTCAAAACCCCCAAATCTCTTATCTTTTGCCTTAAAATAAAAAAATAAAAAAATTGATTTACTTCTGCCCTAGACCAGAAGTGACATCATGACATTGTTCCGGTCCTCCTAAGCCATAGAGACCATCAGAGACTATCTGGTCTCTGTTTGCCTCTGTGACCAGCCCGCTGCACCATGGGATCAAGTGCACCGGTAAAAAATGTAAGCCCAAGAAACACTGGCGAGCAGGCAAGCGCTGCTTCTGAAAGTGATCCAGCGGCTATTGAGCCGCTCTGTTCACTTTCAGGAGAAAGGCAGTCGCCAGTTGGAAAAAAAAATACAGGGGTTATGGATCATCGCATAGTTAATGACATAACAGACAATACCAAGTTCTCTGTAAATCAATAATGAATATACACCCGTAATACAGGACTTTTCTATACAGTGCCTTGAAAAAGTATTCATACCCTCTTGAAATTTTCCACATTTTGTCATGTTGCAACCAAAAACATAAAATAGGATATTTGACTTACAGTCAAATCCATTTCTCTGAGTTAATTGACAGACATAGCTTTCTTTATCAGAACCATAGGGTTATATCGCCTCTGCAGGAGTAGGACTAGGCTGAACAAAAAAAACCTGGCTATGTCCATGGGCTGTCCTCAGCCAGTATATAACCCCCTCCCTGCTCTAGGTATTCACTTTAGTAGCAAGCAGTAAGAGAAGTATCAAAAAACTCCCTAGAGGGGTGGGTGATGTATCCGTCAATTAACTCAGAGAAACTGATTTTACGGCAAGTCAAAAATCCTATTTTCTCATTTGTTTATTGACAGACACAGCCTTCTTCATTCAGAGAAACAAAGATACTCAAGCACAAAAATGGATATTAAGTGCAAAATGAAGAAAACAGCTGCAAACACTCCAAACGGGCCAGCCAACCAAAGAATAAGAGTACAATAAATAGTGTTGTGCCATCTTCAATAATCAGACCGCTAACAAAGTGCCAAGTGCCTAATTATTATTAAAAAATAAATAAATTTGTCTCAAAAGACCTATAACATGTATTGTGCTTTCTATAATGTTAATACAACAACAGAAAGCACCAAGTGCTAAAAAAGTGCTATCATATATATTCTAATTGTTCAACTCCTCATAAGAATGATTGTTATCACTTAGATTGAGATTCAAAGTGAAAGTGCACTGTGCAAAAAAAATTTTTTTTTATATATACATTATATATACACACACTATATATTTAAATATTTTATAAATATATATATGAATCGGCACACTAAGGACAACATAAATGATATCAAAAGGATATTAGAACAGTTAATAAATGCCAAGAAAGTGAATTAAATTAAAACCATAAAAGAACACCAATTGTGCAATCAATCAAAGTAAATTAATATGATTAAATGAACTAATGGTGAAAAGCGACATAACCACTGTGCCGGATAAATGATAAATGTGGATTAATTAAATGATTCTGATACCAGTACTAATCATCTGATACAGGTCCGCACAAGTAAAAAGTAATTTTTATATATAAATAAATGATTGTGTCAAATGTACTTATCCAGGGACATCCACACTCGAGAGGGATAACTCATCCTAGACACATACGGAGCTTCGGATTAATGAGGATACCACAGGAAAAAACACCACACATATCCTTCTACTTCTGTGAAAGGTGAGCCTGCTTCCTCCGCTCCGGGTGAAATATTAGATTTAAAAAAGGAAGAAAAAAATCATTGCGCAGTATTGATAATTCAAAACACAGCAGGATCAGCATAGAGAGCCACTCACATGTATAGTAATATAAGAGCGCGTTGGATCAATAAATGGTCAGATCACCGCATGAGTTTGCAGCCGCTGCACTGCCAAACTCACTCGTGCACGGTCAGTCTTCTCCCCCTCACGCGTTGCGTCACCATCACGTGACTTTCTCAAAGGGTTGCCATTTTGTTTTGCACAGTGCACTTCCACTTTGAATCTCAATCTAAGTGTTTACAATCACATTCCTATGAAGAGTTGAACAATAAAAATATACATGATAGCACTTTGTTAGCACTTGGCACTTTCTGTGGGAACATTATAGAAAGCACAATACATGTTAAAGGTCTTTCGAGACAAATTTATTTTTTGATAATTAGGCACTTAGCACTGATTATTGAAGATAGCGCAACACTATTTATTGTATTCTTCTTTATTCAGAACCATAGGGACATCCCAAAGCAGTGCCAAACATGAGGGGTGGGGCAAGGAAAAATCCAAAAGGCTAACAAGAGCCAACCAGGTAACGGGAGCTTCAACCAGGACAAGCTGGAATCCAGCCTGAACGATACCCCTTTAAGAGGGAATAGACCCTCTAAACAGCAGCCTGAAAAAAAAACTTGTGGCCAAGAGAGGCATCGGCAGATGCCAACCCATCCACTTTGTAGAACTTGTGAAAACGTACGCCGACAACTAGCAGCCACGTTGAAAACTTGCGCAACGGAAGCCTGATGACACAAGGCCCAAAAAGCACTAAGCGCCCAAAAAGAATGCGCCGTAACAGGGAAAGGAGGGACCCGATCCCTGACAAAATAGCCCAGAGTCATCGGTCCAATCCATTCAAGGAACGTCGGCGACCAGGCACATCCAGTCGGCATACCCAAACCAACGGGACCCAACCAGAGCCAATAGAATGACCGGAATCCCTGCAGCCATGATCCTGCACAAAAAGCCACCGCAAAAGCTGGAAAGGAGTAAAGGCGTAGAGCAAACGTCACCAGTCCCATGGGCCACCAGAAGATCCTGCGACCTTGCCAGAAACCTTGGCACCATCCTGTTGAGCAAAGATGCAAACAGATCTACCTCAAGAGTGCCCCAGCGGAGACAAATCTGATGAAACGTTGCCCCCCGGAGGATACTGGCAACAGCCAGGACCCCCCAACAGCCTATTTGGCCCACCCTGGTGAAGGACATAAGCCACCACCGTTGCCTTGTCCAACTGCATCCATACCGGGAGCCCCCAAAGTCAAACTGTCCATGATCCAAACCTAGTCTGCTTGACTGAAGTTCCAGGATATTCTCGGTAGTCTGGATTCCACCAACATTCCTGAGTAGAATTCAGTCCCAGTCCCACCCAGACAGACGAGAATTGGTGGTCACCCTGTTCAATACAAGGGGAGAAAAGAAAGGATTTTCCCCGCCGAAGAACCGGAGAGCAAAGCCAGCAGACTAGGAAACCTCTGGTTTCCTGACCCAGCCGGTTCCATATGTTCAGAGACCTTGGGCATGTGTGCCATTATGCCAGGATCTCCCTGACGGGAGCTTGTATGGAACAGTGTAAATGGAATTGCCTCAAAAAGGTAGATACCATCACACCCTAACACCCACATGTACATCCGCAGAGGAGCCCACCTGCCGCACAGTAAATGAAAAACGCCACATGCAACTACTGGAGATTGTGCAGGGGAAAAAACATGCTGGCCAGAGCTGAAGCCCGGTCAGGCTCAGATAATCCAACGTTCTGGCAGGGCCAAAGCAGACTTCCGATAGTATAGACACCAACTGAAATCAGTGAAGGCCTGTATAGAAACTACGTTGCTCCTCGGGGTAACCGAGAAGTCGGAGAAGATCATCCAGGCCACCCAGGACCACCAACCCCCACTGACGTAACAATGCCAGATCCGGGGGCCAACACCTCGTGAACACCCGAGGATTGGTGGCCAGATCAAAGGGCAACACCACGCGCTGATAATGCTACGAAACCCACAGCAAAACGGAGGAAGTGCTGGAGCCAGGCAACATTAACAGAATGTGCAAGTAAGCATTTGTGATGTCGTAGGAATCAGAAAGTCCTCATGATGGAGTGCCAGCACCGTGCGTACTCACCGTAAAAAATCTTTTTCTATCAAGTTCACTGACTGACACAGCTCCATTAATATTGACCATAGGGACGTTACGCCACCTTCAGGAGAGGACTAGGCAGAACATGTTATATATGTAAAAAAACAGAACTTTACATTTCCGACCAGGGGGTGGTCTCTTCATTAACATCCTCTCAGCCTGCTTCCTGCAGCTCAGTATGTCAACAAGCAGTAGAACGTAAACCAATAGGAGGGGAGGGTGCTGTGTCAGTCAGTGAACTTCAGAGAAAAGGATTTTACGGTGAGTACAAAAATCTTATTTTCTCTTTCGTTCCCTGACTCCAGCTCCATTAATCTTGGCCATAGGGACATCCCCAAGCAGTGTCATAATGAGGGATGGGAACAGCATAAAAAAAAAAAAAAAAAAAAAAAAAACCTTCACCCACAACCAGAAGTGCTCCCTAACAAGGGAGTCACCACCTTATCTAGCCGCATCAAAAGTTGCGGTCAACAGTGCAGAACTGCAACATTACACGGCCACTTGCAAAACTTGTGGCCAAAGCAGGCAGACGATGCGCTTACATCCACTTTGTAGAATTTAGTAAAAGTGTGAACGGATGACCAAGTCACTTGAGCGACTGACGCTTGATGACGGAAAGCCCAAGGGGTTCAGATAGCCCTGGTGAAATGGGCCGTGACAGGAAAGGGGGGGCACCTGCTCCTTCAAGGCATAGGCCTGTACCACAATCTGTCTGATCCACCTAGAAATGGCGGCCGACGAGACCGCCATACCTTTTTTTGGACCAGCTACCGAAACTAACAGAGTCCGACTTCCGAAAGGGAGCCGTGGCAGACAAATATACCCTTAGAGCCCGGACCACGTCCAGGGAATGAAGGGCCACCGCCTTAGGATGTGTCGGCTTAGGACACAGAGATGGTAACACAATGTCTTCATTGATGTGGAATGCCGAAACCACCTTCAGCAGAAAAGAAGGTTGCGGATGCAACACCACCTTATCCTTATGGATAACCAGATAGATCGACTTGCAGGACAAGGCCGTCAGTTCCGAAACCCTCCTGGTCGAAGTAATGGCCACCAGAAAAACCACTTTCTGAGAAAGCATCAACAAGGGAATTTTCCTGATGCTCTCAAACGGTGGTTTCTGAAGCATGGGTAATGGTGGACTCACTGGAGGAACTAGATGCCGGACCCCTTGAATAAAGTGCTCACTAGAGAATGAGACACCAGGGGTCGTTGGAAAGAGACAACCAAGGATGATATTTGTCCCTCCTTGCTGTAAAAACAGCAGGATCCTAGGAACGGAATAGGTGCGTGGACGCCACCCTTTCTCCCTACACATGGAAATGTAGGCCTTCCAGGTACGATGGTATATCTTCCGAGAAGAAGATTACCGGCTCTCAACATAGTTGAAATCACGAGTGCGACAGATCCCGGTCCCTTAGCACCTGGCTCTCAACAGCCATGCCGTTAAAACCAGCGATGGTAAAGACGGATGAAGAATCGGACCTTGACAAAGTAGGTCCTCTTGTAACGGTAGTCACCAGGGAGCATCCACAACCAGGCGTACTAAGTCGGCGTACCAGGGGCGTCCAGGCCAATCTGGGGCAATCAGTATTACTGGAATCCCCCCGGTCTCCACTCTGTGGAGCAAACATGGTAGTAGCTTTAGCGGAGGAAAGACGTAGATCTGTCGATACTGACCCCACGGAGCCACTGCCCAATGATCTCTTATCCTGGATATGAATCTCGGCACCTTCTGATTGAGAAAGGAAGCCAGGAGATCCACGTCTGGTGTGCCCCATCGCAGGCACAGTAGCCTGAACACCTCCGGATGTAACGCCCATTCTCCTGGGTCTAGCATCTGGCGACTTAGGTAGTCCGTCTGCCAGTTTTCTACTCCCGTACATGTCGCTCTTCCCACTGAAGTATGTGATCAACCCCCTGTGCTGCAGCCGAGCTTCTTGTTCCTCCTTGATGGTTGACTTATGCCACCACCATGGCGTTGTCGGACTGGATCCTGATCGGAAGCCCTCGTAGACTCATCGACCATGTGGAGAGGCATAGCCTGATTGCTCAAAGCTCAAGCACATTGATCGGCAACTTGGATTCCTCCCCTAACCAGAGGCCCTGGGTCGACTGTACTCCCAGTACTCCACCCCAGCCGGACAGGCTGGTGTCCGTTGTGATCACTGTCCAATGTAAAGGTAGGAACGACTTCCCGGACCGAAGTGTCGGGGACCTCAGCCACCAGAGCAGGGGGTCCCTGACTGACTGGCTCACCTGAATCTGCCGATCCAGAGATAACGGAGATTTGTCCCATTTTGTCAATATCTCCTTCTGCAAAACTCTGGTATGAAACTGGGCGTACGGTACTGCCTCGAAGGAGGCCACTGTGAGGCCCAGGACTCGCATGCAGAAGTGCAAAGATGACCACCTGCGGTTCATCAATAGTTTTACTGCAGCTCTGAGCGTCTGCAATTTGAAGGGAGAAAAACTCGCTTCCATGGAATCCAGCAGTAAGCCTAGGTACTCCAAGCGCTGAGTCGGTATGAGCACCGACTTTTTTAGGTTCAACAACCACCCAAATTCTTGCAGGGTTTGCATGGTGATCACCACATCCTCCAATTCTGAGGCGGAAGACGCTCTCAGAAGGAGATAGTCTAGGTAACCTACGATCGCGATCCCGCGTTGTTGCAACAACGCCACAATTGGAGCCAATACCTTGGTAAGGACCCGGGGTGCTGATGCCAAGCCAAAGGGGAGAGCCACAAACTGGTAGTGGGCTCTCCCAACTGCGAATCACAGATCTCTGATGCCAGAGGCATATGGGTATGTGCAGGTACGCATCCTGATGTCCAAAGACACCAGGAAGTCCCCTTGATGGAGTGCAGCGACTACTGAGCGAACTGATTCCATTCTGAACCTCTGCACTTTTACAAGGCAACTGAGGGATTTTAGGTCCAAGATTGTAGTCCCCAAAAAGGAAGGGGTACGTTCAGAGTCCAAACAAGGCAGTTGAAGTGTTACCAACGATATACAGAGAATTTGATTATGGTTTTTATGAAGGCGATATGCTGAGCCTACAAATGTTCAAACTCAATGGTAACTAAGAAATTTAAACTTACGTGGAATGCTAATGCCCATGGCATAATATTCCTGGACTTGGAAATCTTTAAGGAAGACCTATGTTTTAAGACTAAAAATCATTTCAAACCAACGGACAGAAATTGATACATACCGCTTGACAGTTATCATCAGTCGTGGCTGTAATAATCCGAGAGGCCAATTAATTTGTGTGAGGTGTAACTGTACCCGTGATGAGGATTATTACGCTCAATCGAATGTCCTGGCAGAAAGGTTTATTCAGAAGGGATATAGTACGGAAGTGATTACTAGTGAAATAGCAAAAGTGGGGGAACTGGACAGAGCCACTTTAGTTGCCGATTCCACTAATAACAGAAAATCTAAGCAGGATAACCAGTTTGAGATCATTATTGATTACTACATTCAATACAAAAAATTTGAAAAAATGATTACTAAACATTGGGATATCCTTAGGAAGGACCGAGTTTTGGGCCCTGTATTGCCGCCCCGTCCGAGGTTTGTTTACAGAAGAGCCCCCACACAGAGATGTTATTGCTCCCAGTGTGGTAGACCCACCAGTGATTAAGGGGAATAGGATTTTTCCTTCCTCACTGGATTTTATGCATGTGGCTAGTGTCCCCCATGCAAGCAGTGCAAGCATATTAAAAGACAAAGGGACTTTACGACCTCCACCACAGGCAGGACTTATCCAATTAAAAACCTTATAACTTGCAATACTAATGGTGTGGTGTACGTACTCAAATGCGATTGCGGGCTGCAATATATAGGGAGAATCTCTAGGCCCCTTATCGTCCGCATCGCCGAGAACTTTAATAATAATATTAAAATAGGTCTACGGTCCCATAACGTGTCTAAGCATTTTAGATATATTCATAACATGGACCCCCGTTTAAAATTTTGGGGTCTTGAACAGGTTAAGAAGCATTGGAGGGGGGGGGGGGGCAATGTTATTCGATCATTGAGTCAATGTGAATCTTGCTGGATTCATGAGAACCAAGTTCTCACTCCTGGAGGACTTAATGTTGAATTCGATCTAAATTGTTTTATTTCAGATAATTAATAGTTAAAGCGGTTCTTCACCCTAAAGGGGAAGTTCCGCTAGTATTATCCCTCCCCCCCTCCGGTGCCACAATCGGCACCTTTCGGGGGGGAGGGGGGTGCAGTTACCTGGATAATCCAGGTAACTGCACCCACTTCCGGCCAGACCGCCGCATGGCTCCGCCCACCGCCGCATGGCTCCGCCCCCCCCCGTTGTGTTCTGGGAAACACACAGTTCCCAGAGACACAGCGGGGAACCAGCGCAGCGCGACTCGCGCATGCGCAGTAGGGAACCGGGCAGTGAAGCCCCCTTGCTTCACTTCCCGATTCCCTGACAGAGGATGGCGGCGGTGGCTGCAGCGAGACGAGCGATCGCTCGTCATCTGCCGCCGACATCGCTGGAACCTGGGACAGGTAAGTGTGATATTATTAAAAGTCAGCAGCTGCAATATTAGTAGCTGCTGGCTTTTAATATTTTTTTTTTTTGTGCAGCTCCTCTTTAATATGCTGTAAATGTTGTCCCTTTCTACTTTTTATGTAGACAGACAGCGGGGGTATTTTTTTATTTGCATGTTTTTATTTTAATTTTACTTTGAATCAATCTATTTAATATATTGGATTAGTGTGATTGCATAACTTCCAATTGATTAGATTGGTGGCTGATATGTATCGAGCCATGAGTTTTGCCATTGCTTACCACTATATTTTATTTCCGAAGGATTTGTTTTATTTATATACAGCGGTTTGTATACAGTTGTGTGCGGCTTCTCTGTCCCCTTAGGAGAGAATTGGTGCGGGTGTCACGGAGGTCCGGCCGACTTCCGTTTCTGGCCGCGGCCACTGCTGTGTTTACCTCCCTCTCCATGGAGACCGAACGAGTATAAAGCAGCTTTGGGTGACGCCTACAGATCCACCCACCGCTGACAAAGTCCCTGTAGGATGTAACGTGCGTACGGGGGGGAGGAGCTGTTCTGCTGATGTCACCTGCTGTCTGTCTATCATATCCACTTAACGCTACAGTGGCATATTGTGGTTATGTGTAGTTTTACTCCAAAGATATGCTGTGAACTTTCTTTATTTGCTACTCTGGATGGATTCGTTTTTAACTTGCCACGTTCATAACTATTGATAATTGTAGCGAACTGAGAATTTTTAAGTGAACTTTTTTTTTTTTATTTAATCAATAAACGATCATATAAAAGCTACACTCAGATGGTTTTTCATATACATTTTGGCTGGGAGCTGCATAATTTTTTTAGTGACCTGTATGCCTGCATTCATCTGGAAAGATTATCGGTATTGGGTGCACAGCCTATTGATTTGTTCTTCAGTGGTGCCCATTTGATGATATACACCTGAAGCAGTTTCTACTTATGGAGTGATGCTCTATGGTCCTAACCTGTATATGCCTTTATGACCATTTGAATTTCAGTGGTCCAACTGATTCGGTAAGCAGTATATTGTGCTGGTGGAAGGATTTGTCACTGTGATAAGATGATCTTTTTCATCACGGGGTGGTCTCACTTGGTCTTTCTGCATTACTGATTCACCATTTGATATATGGACTTCATTATATTTTGCGCTGCACCATTTTATCTTGTATTTTAAATGTACGTGAATACATTTTTCGTATTTTTATAGATATTGTTTGAGGGGTGACTCTGTAAAAGTCGCATGAGGCAAAATGTTTTTCTTTGTGTTGTGCATACTAGTTTGGGACCGAGACACTAACTCAGCCCTTTCCGCATCATCTCCATTTCTCTGTCTATTCTGCAAAGAAGAATGCGAAAAAAATGTCTCTCTAGATGTGCAAAGCTGGTAGAGACATCCCCAAAAAGACTTGCAGCTGTAATTGCAGTGAAAGGTGGTTCTACAAAGTATAAAGGGGGCCGAATACAAATGTTTGCCACACTTTTCACATCTTTGTAAAAAATGTTGAAAACCATTTATCATTTTCCTTCCACTTCACAATTATGTGCCACTTTGTGTTGGTCTATCACATAAAATCCCAATAAAATACATTTACGTTTTAGGTTGTAACATGATAAAATATGGAAAATTTCAAAGGGTAGGAATACTTTTTCAAGGCACTGTATAGCTTTGAAGTTTACGTCTTTGGTATGCAAAAGTGAATTATACGTTATGGAGCTATTTTACCATTTATTTGATGCACATGGTTGTTTTAAGGAGTTAATATTTTTTTCCACACACATTTTTTTATTGATCCCTACAGAGATATTGGTTTTGCACACCTTTTAGAGTAATTATTTTTGAAATTCCTTTGTGTCTGGAATATAGATTGCTGCATTACCTCATTTTGCATTAAGCACACAATTGTTTCTGTATTTATATTTTATGAATTCATTAAGCTTTAAAATCCAACATCACAGATCCACTCACTACCCATTCTTTCATGTTACATTTATCCTCCCCAACACCGACCTCCTACCCATGATATCCATGTTAAATTCTGGAAAGCTGACTGTGCAGAACCTGTGAATAATTGTTCAACTGCACAACAGGCAGAACATGCCTATAGTTGGCCATGTTAGCTTTATTCAATGCCTTAGCTCTTCTTTTGTTTGGGGCCATTTGGGTTTTAACCAATTTGGAACGTTTGTCTGTTTGCCTTTGTATCAAATGTTAAATATATAATTTATATATATTTATATATTTTAGAACAGTATAACCATGCAAATACACAATGATAATTATGGAGTAGTTCAATTAACACACATAACAAATCTGTCAAAGAATCATTAGTGTAGATTATCCCAGTGGCTGTGAACAAGCTGTAAGTGCAGGTATGGTAAAGCTATATCTTTGATTATTGACTTCTGGTGAATTGTACTTTCTCCAAACTGTGGCTTAGGGAATCTTCAAAAGAAAGACATGAAGTTATGCAAGATGAAAGCTGCATTAAGAGCAGTGATAGCATTTTCCAGGTTCAAACGGATTGATGTGTGTAACTAATGCCACTTATGGGCATGGAAGCCAAAGCACACTATACCACTCTTCGTGCTATGATAAGGCAATAAGTAAAAACCCGCCTTTCTAAATCCAGTGAGTGTCTGAAATAGGGCTTTAATAGGTGCTCCTTCAAGGTGAAGATCTGTCAGTAGACAGTTCTAAGCCCCTGTACACACGGTCGGAGATTTCGACAACCAAATCCGTCGGATTTTGTCCGTCGGATCTTGTCCGAAACTGTTGCATACACACGGTCGGACAAAGTTGTCGAAAAATCCGATCTTTCAGAACGTGAGGACGTAATTTAGTTACGATGGGACTACATTCAGGCTAGTAGCCAATAGCTTTGATGTAGGAATTTGATCTGAGCATGCGTGGCACTTGGTCCGATCAAAATTCTCTACACATGATCGGGAGTATGTCCGATCGGCCCAGTTGGTCGGGAAATATTTCCAACAAGTTGGAAAATTAGGTCCGACGGATATTCCGACGGAATCAGTCCGATGCATACCACACACAGTCGGATTATCCAACAACACGGTCCGATAGGACACATTCTGACGGATTCTCCGACCGTGTGTACAAGGGCTATGACAGGTCAGTTCCATTGCAACACAATATGTCCAAATGTAGACTGTGCAAATATGCTGAAGTCTGAGTCTATAGCGCCCAATGTCTATATATAGGTAAAGAAACATTTTGAGCAAATATCCTGCACATAGCATTCTGTTTCCAAATGCTTTATTATAAGTCAAGCAAAAATACAAGTTGTAGTCAACTAATTTGACTGTGAGGTATAATTCTTATTATTCTACAGATCATAAGCAGTATTTCAGAATAGACTATGTTTTTGTCTCTTCATCTTTGAATCCTAAATTGAGGTCAACTTCCTGGTCTGACCATGATTAAGAGGTTGTCTCTTTCTCTGACCTCACCACCACATCTAAAAGGATATCGTTGGTGCTTAAAGAGTAACTCTACTTTTGTTGAGAAAATATTTTCCTCTGGGTGATCATGTACATTTCAGAGATTTTAACAACTCTGTTGCAGATTCCTCCTTTGTTATGGTGAAAAAATAGCGGTTTGTCTGTGTCCATGTGAAAGTGACTCTGTATGGGAGTGATTTTGTAATGATCACTCAGCTCCTGCACCTGCAAACCTCTAAGGAAAGCGTCAGGGTCTGCAATCCTGTAGACGTAATCTCTCTTTGTGATTATCTCACCAGAAATGACATTTTTGTTGCAGGGATACTCAAACTCTAACTTGTATCTTAGTGCAGACTTCTGGGAAAATAAGTAGCCAATCATACAAGAAGGAAATGATATATACATGGGAGTTTACAGAACACCTCCATGTAGCCATATTGCATTATATTTTACAGAAAAATACAGTGTTGCAGATTGAAAAGGAAAGTTAATTTTTAACAACACTCAATTACAACATAACTTGTGTCCCAATTGTAAGTAATGACTCCTACTGTTCTGGTATAACCTTACAAGCCAAAGCCTTCTTTAAATTTAATAAAGCAGCAGATACTTCCTCTTCAATAATATGGGCAGCCCATAAGGCCTATCTTAGAGAATTTCTTATTCAGCTTTCCTTGAGATTAAAAGAGGCCCATAAAGAGCTCCTTGATGCTTAAGATGGTTAACTCTTATTCTTAATTAAATAGAACGTGCACGTACTGAACTAAGTATATCTAACCACTTTGGTAGAAAAGTTAGTAAGGTCAAATTACAAATTTTACACAAGGCAAGATAAACTAGGCTTCCTGTTGGCCAATAAATTTAATCCTAGAACACCAGCTCAAGTTCTACCTAAGCTTAAATTAAGGAATCGCACATTACCACAAAGTCTTCATGGAATCATGCACACATTTTACTATTTCTATAGCAAACTCTACAGATTCTTTTCTGATAAATCTTTAACTCTCAAATGACAACATGCTGAACTTATGGATCAACTGATCAGTGGCAAAGAACTTCTCCAGGTGATTAAACGAACAAAGTCCCCAGTCACAGATGGTAATCCTAATAGATATAATTATAAGACATTCTCTGATAGCTTAAATTCCTAATTTAGTGTCAAACTTTTAACCACTTCAGTCCTGGAGGATTTTACCCCCTTCCTGACCAGAGCACTTTTTACAATTTGGCACTCCGTTGTTTTAACTGACAATTGTGTGGTCATGCAATGCTGTAGCCAAATTGAAATTTGCGTAGTTTTTTTTCCCCCACAAATAGAGCTTTCTTTTTGTGGTATTTGATCACCTCTGCAGTTTTTATTTTTTGCGCTATAAACAAAAGAGCGACAATTTTGAAAAAAAAACAATATTTTTAACTTTTTGCTATAATAAATATCCCCAAAAATATTATTAAAAAACACAAAAAGGTCTTCATCAGTTTAGTGCAATATCTATATTGCAGAATCTATATTCTGCTACATATTTTTGGTAAAAAAAAAAAAAAGAAATTAGCAATAAGCGTACATTGATTGGTTTGCGCAAAAGTTATATCGTCTACAAACTATGGGAAAGATTTATGGTATTTGTTTTCTTACTAGTAATGGCGATGATCAGCGATTTTTAGCAGTAATGCAAAATTGAGGACTTATCGGACACTTGACACATATTTAGGACCATTGACATTTATACAGCAATCAGTGCTATAAAAATGCACTGATTACTGTGTAAATGTCACTGGTAGGGCAGAGGTTAACACTAGGGGTTAAATGTGTTCCCTAGATGTGTTCTAACTGAGAGGATTGGACTGATTGGGGAGGAGACATATTGTTGTTCCTTAGTAGTGTGTTTACTGTGCACGAAGAGCCGTTCATCGGGTCCCCCACCATGCAGCGGGTGCGTACGCGTGCCTCCGGTGGCTCTTAAAGGGGACCCGGTTTCACACAGTGGTGCCATTGTGCTGCAGTAAATATGCGTGAGCCGGTCCGGAACCGGTTAAGGGAAGATGGGGAAATACCACTGGAAGAAAACAAAGCCCTTATCAGCCTTATCTTTATTAGGTTTACGAATATCACCAACTATGGGCCGATATCCCTGATCAACTGTGATCTGAAAAAAGTAATGGTGCTAAGGCTGAATTCATTTATAGAACCTTAAACACATAACAACCAGTCATGCTTTCTAAGACACCGACCTAGATCAAATACCTTAGATTTGAACTCTGCTGTCCAATCCCAGTTGGACTTCCCATTACGCAGAGGTGATGCGCCTATCATTAGATCTCCAGAAATCATTGCCCCACAAGGCCGATGCTAGGGTCACAGACGCCTGGGTGCAGAAATATTTCTGGCCTCCCACTTCGGCGTGGTCATCTTCATATGTCCTCACCTTTACAAATATTTCTATGGCAAACATTGCAGCCTCACCAGTGCCATCAGTGTAGCCTAACCAGTGCCCATCAATGCAGCATCATCAGTTCAGGGGATCAGAGTGGAGAGGAAGAGGAGAGCCGGCCTGATCACCACACAGAGCAGGGATTGCCCGCTATGTCAGCTTTGATTTCAATCACCAGGTGCCCGCTGTCACACAAAGTCCAGAGGCTGTGTGACTGCAGGCCTCTAGCGATTCAAATCAAAGCTGTCATTGTGACAACCGGGGGGGGACTGCCCCCCATTAGTACACTACTGGGTTCGGAGCCCCCCTGCCTCAGCTCGGGGCACTGTGCACACACCCAGGATGGGCCCTGCTTCCCCACATACTAAACCACCTAATCGATTACAGTTGCCACATTTATTTTCAAAATGTTTAGGCCTGTCGCTAAATCAAAAAAAGACTCTAGCCATGAATATAAGCTTCACTCATTACTATTCAGAATTTTTAGTGCCATCACTTGTCATTTTATATATAGCTACATGAATATTAGCTTACTCCAATCCACAGTTTTTCTACTACAAAATAACTTTGAATTTCAATGGGTGTATAAATCCATTTATTATTTAGGAAAGTTCCCGACTTCCTCTTTAAATATGTTATATTCTGAAAATTACCCATCTCTATTGATGATCAGGACAAGTGGTCCGATTCCTCCTTTTACTGGTTTGGGAGTATCTATACAGTAAAAATGAATATGCCTTCTAGGATACGCTATCTTTCAGAACATTTCTGATAGCAGTTCCAAAAAGACCTACTAATGCTAAAATGAAAACGTTGCCAATTTATTTGCGATTGTACAAACCCCTGAATCTATAGATTAACAATGCAAACACCTCAACCTTGAGGTGGCCTAGGACTTGCTAACCCTCTGACTTATGCTGCACAGACTTAATTAGCTTTTACTACTCTACAGGGTCCCCTTCCTCAATGGGTCTCCATAGCAGCTTCATTATTTCCTCCTAGCTCAATTGGTGCATTGATGTGGATCCCTAGTAGGTTACGCCATCATATCTTGTGCCCTACCCTATCATTTTCATTCACCATATGGGACAGGCAGAGGACTAGAACAAAAATCCACGCTATCTACACTCCCCTAAATTTATATTCCTAATAATCCTCAATCTACTTCAGGCCTAACTCAACAATTTCACTGCTGGGAAAAGAAAGGCTTATTTCCAATAGGGATTTTCCTGACCTTGTGACCTTTACAACTTAGAACACCATTGACCCAAACTGCACCTTCCTCCAACAGAGTTTTTTTCGAAATATTACCAGATCACATCCATCCTTAGGACTAAACACACAAACTTCCTGCCCACATGAAATATCGAATAAATATCTACATTTCCACAAGGGTTTGTATTTTAATACTGCATGATCTAGGAGGATCTTAAAGAGGTGTTCCACCCAAAAAAAATAAAAAATTAAAAAGCAAGCAGCTACACATACTACACATACTGCAGCTGCTGGCTTTTAACAAGGGGACACTTACCTGTCGTGTAGTCCAGCGATGTCGGCAATGGAGCTGATGTTTCCATCAGCCGTCGGGTGCTGCCGCCACCATTGCGAGTAAGGTTACCCAGCAGTGTAGCGTTACGGCTTCAAGCCAAAAACCCTACTGGGCATGCGCAAGGCCCTGCTCCTCTCTCCTACTGGTCAGGCGACGGAGAAGAGGAGGGAGCCCTGCGGTGATGTCACAGGCCGTGGTCCGGACTCCCGCAAGTGGGAACAGGATACCTGTCAAAAACAGGTATCCTGCCCCCCCTCCCCCCCAAAAGGTGCCAATTGTGGCACCGGAGGGGAAAAGGAGACAAATGAGCACAAGTTCCACTTTTGGGTGGAACTCCACTTCCATACATGCAACTCAGAGCGCGATCTTACTATTACATTCAATTTATCAGACTGGCAGGATATAGCCAACAAACTAAATTTCTATGAACACAACCTTAGTGGAATATAACTATATCTACAAAACCTTAGAGCATACAAGGACCTTAGGTCTGGTATGAATTATAAGGGGAACCCCCTATGCCGAAAAAAACACGTGCCCCCCCCCCCCCCCCCCCCAGATCCATACCAGACCCTTATCCGAGCACGCTACCCGGCCGGCCAGGAAAGGGGATGGGGACGAGTGAGCGCCCCCCCTCCTGAACCGTACCAGGCCGCGTGCCCTCAACATGGGGGGTGCCTAGGGGAAGGGGGACCGCGCAGCCCCCACCACCCCAAAGCACCTTGTCGACATGTTGATGAGGACAAAGGCCTCTTCCCGACAACCCTGTCCGTTGGTTGTCGGGGTCTGCGGGCGGGGGGCTTATCGGAATCCATGAGCCCCCTTTAATAAGGGGGCCCCCGGATCCCGGCCCTCCACCCTATGTGAATGAGTATGGGGTACAATGTACCCCTACCCATTCACCTGTGAAAAAAAAAAAAAAAACACACAAGGGGTTAAATAGTTTATTGCACAGCTCCGGGGGTCTTCTTCCGTCTTCGGGGGTCTTCTCGCCGGACTCCTCCGCTATCTTCTGCTAGCTGTTTTGCTAGCGGAGGAGCCCGGCTTTCTTCTTCGCCGCCGCTCTCTTATTCCGACTTCGGGGGTCTTGTCCTGCTCTTCGGTTCTTCTTGCCGGGCCACCGCGTCTTCTTCTAGCTATTTTACAAGCGGTGGCCCGGTCTGCTGCCGCCGCCGCCGTCTTCTGTTCTTCTCTTCTGGAGATGTTGCCTCGTCGCTGTCTCCGCTCACTATGACAGAACACGCGGCCTCTGGGACTGTGACATCATAATGGGCGGGGACATCATCCGGTGATGTCCCTATATAAGTCGGCGCACGCCGCGTGTTCTGCCATAGTGAGCGGAGACGAGGCAACATCTCCAGAAGAGAAGAACAGAAGACGGCGGCGGCGGCAGCAGACCGGGCCACTGCTTGTAAAATAGCTAGAAGACGCGGTGGCCCGGCAAGAAGAACCAAAGAGCGGGACAAGACCCCCGAAGTCGGAAGAAGAGGGCGGCGGCAGCGAAGAAGAAAGCCGGGCTCCTCCACTAGCAAAAGAGCTAGCAGAAGATAGAGGAGTCCGGCTAGAAGACCCCCGAAGATGGAAGAAGACCCCCGGAGCTGTGCAATAAACTATTTAACCCCTTGTGTGTTGTGTTTTTTTTTTCACAGGTGAATGGGTAGGGGTACATTGTACCCCATACTCATTCACATAGGGTGGAGGGCCGGGATCCGGGGGCCCCCTTATTAAAGGGGGCTCACGGATTCCGATAAGCCCCCCGCCCGCAGACCCCGACAACCAATGGCCAGGGTTGTCGGGAAGAGGCCCTTGTCCTCATCAACATGATGACAAGGTGCTTTGGGGTGGGGGGCCCCCTTCCTTAAGGCACCTCCCATGTTGAGGGCACGCGGCCTGGTACGGCTCAGGAGGGGGGGGCCCGCTCGCTCATCTCCACCCCCTTTCCTGGCGGGGTAGCGTGCTTGGATAAGGGTCTGGTATGGATCTGGGGGGGACCCCACGCCGTTTTTTCGGCGTAGGGGGTTCCCCTTAGAATCCATACCAGACCTAAGGGCCTGGTATGCTCTCGGAGGGGGAACCCACGCCGTTTTTTTTTTTTATTATTTGGCGTGGAGTTTCCCCTTGAGAGCTCATTCTCCGATTGGCCACGGCAAAAGTCGCCTGGCCTGGGGCGACTTAAAGTCGTGTTGTAAGTCGCCCCAAGTCGTGTTGAAGTCGTGTCCAAGTTGCCTCCAAAAGTCATATTGAAAGTCGTGTTGCCCCTGTGTGAACCGACCCTAAAGCTGTCCAGCTCACTTCACATCTACCTTCACCATGGTCACATCACAAAAAAACATCTCCTGTGGTTCTGTCTAAAGACTGGCTTGCTGACATCCCTTCTGGCTCCTTATCCTGCTTGCTGTTGTCCCACTTGAATCAAAGACTTCTGGCCTGGCTGATTACCCGATCTGGTTATTGAACTCTGGACTGGCTGACTACTCGATCGGGTTACTGGACTCTGGCTATGCTTTGGGATATGCTTACTCCATTTACCTTTTTATTAATAAACAAGCGTGATTTACTTGTACTTCTGTCTCGGTCTGATTCATGGTTTCTGACAGTATCCAGTTATTAGTTTTTCATCCGATTTTGTAAAAAAATTTAAATAAAAAAATGGTATATGGTTCCCACTTGGGTAGCCAAATTACATCCACATTTATCCTCCAATTGTTTTAGATGATGTGGCCAAGCAGGACTTATGTTCCATATATGGTGGCAATGCCCCAAGATAACTAGTTTCTGGATCAGGTTGTTCAAATTAATTCACTCAGTGACAGGATTCAAGGTTCCCAGACCACCTACAAATTGCCCGCTTTTCAAAAGTTGGATAATTAAATCCATAAAAAAAACACCAGAAGACTGACCATCTATGTAATCCTAGCAGCGAGGATAGCAATTGTGAGATGCTGAAACCAGCCGATTGGTATAATTTGAGTATTTCAAACAAAACTGAACTGGCAAACTCACTTGCACCCTTCATCATAAATCAAATTCAACACAATGTGGGACCCTTGTATTCATTAGTTATCATCGGACTAGCGAGGCTTCAGGGTACCTAATCTTCTGACTGGTTATCCTTCCTTCCGCCTCTTTTTCTCCACCTTCCCTTCTTCTTTATTGAAATTGAACGGCACCCGAAACAGGAAGCTCCACTATATGCAATCCTCCTCTCTCCTATTCTATTTTTAGCATTACGTTTTGATAGGAATCTGCTCTCACTTCTAGTCAGATTGTTGTGATTCCACTGGAAATCTCTAATACTTGTAGCTGCTGACTTTTAATTTATTTCAAACAGACTGAAGCTCCTCTTGAAATCCTTCTTAAATACTGTAGCTGCTGACTTTTAATATTAGAACACTTACCTGTCCAAGGGATTGTAAACCTTTGTGGGGGCAGGGCTGAGTCCGGCCATCACATCTATGGACACAAATGCTGGACTTGGGAGTGTGCCCGCAAGGTAACCCACCCAGGAGAACGCTACTCCAAGGGGGTTATCTGATGCAGGGAGGAGCCACAAGAGCCGCCAAGGAAACCTAGAAATGGATGATCAGGGCCACACTGTGCAAAACGAGCTGCACAGTGGAGTATGAGATTTTTTTTTTTTTTAAATAACAAACAAGAGCCCTTCCAATCACTTTAACCTCTTGCCAACCAGCCGCAGTTTTACTGGCATGGCTAGGCGAAACAACGGTCCCTTACGTTGCTTCACCCTTTGGTCACTAGAAGCGCGGGCACACCGCCAAAGGTGCCCACAGCTGATGCGAGTGCTCCCAGCGGACGTGATGACCGCCAGGCTCCTGTGATCGCTCGTGACAGAGCAAGAACCAGTATCTGTGTGTGTAAACACAGATCCCGGTTCTTTCAGGGGAGTGGAGACAGGTTGTGTGTTCATACCATGTATGAACACCAATCTCTCTCTCCTCCTAGACAGTCCCATCCCCCCCAGTTAGAAACACATATAGGAAATGCAGTTAACCCCTTGATCGCCCCCTTGTGTTAACTCCTTCCCTGCCAGTGACATTTACACCATAATCAGTGCATTTTTATAGCACTGATCGCTGTATAATTGTCAATAGTTTCAAAAGTGTGTCAAAAGTGTCCACCATAATGTCAAAGTCTCGATAAAAATCACAGATCATCGCCATTACTAGTAGAAAAAAAAAATGCCATAAATCTATCCCCTATTTCGTAGATGCTATAACTTTTGCACAAACCAATCAATATACGCTTATTGCTGTTTTTTTTTTTAATCAAAAATATGTAGAAGAATACATATCGGCCTAAACTGTGGAAACTTTCTTTTGATTAAAAAACATGTGGGATATTTATTATAGCAAAAAGTAAAAAAGTGTTTTTTCAAAATTGTCGCTCTTGTTTATAGCGCAAAAAAATAAAAACCGCCTAGGCGATCAAACACCACCAAAAGAAAGCTTTGTGGGGGAATAAAAAGACAAATTTTTCTTGGGTACATCTCTTACGACCGAGCAATTGTCCGTTAAAGCAACACTGTTCCAAATCGCAAAAAATGGCCTGGTCATTGAGCAGCCAAAACTTTTGGGGCTGAAGTGGTTAAGTAGTGACCTATATTAATTGTTAAATACAAATTTTCTGTTAATTCTGCTTTTATTATGGTTGACAGCCCTACCAAGGTAACCAAACATATACTTGGTATTTGGGGCTTATACGTGTACTCAATTTGCTCATGGATACATTCTATGCTCATCTAGTACTAACTAATGGTATCCGATAAGCTATAGGTTTACTTCTGGTGGCAGACTCTGTTATACACTGAATAAATATATTGAAGGTAAATAAAACTGCAATCCACTAGTGGCTTGTGGCCCAAATCATAGCTATGAGGTACTATTATGATTGCAAGCCACATGATATGCATTAGTGAACTACAGCTTTTTTTTCTCTATATTTGCCTGCCTTATAATGAAGTGTTTGGAACAGAACACTCTGCAAGATATACAGTATGCACATACTGGAGTGTGGACAGATGGAGGTCCTTTCCGTGCTCCAGCATTTCCCTATTCAACTATCAGATTTGGCAGCTATACCTTTTTTATTTTTCAAAAAATCTGTGAAATTACTTGAAGACTGCAGTCCACAAACAGTCACCATTACATTTAAAGCGGTTCTTCACCCTAAAGGGGAAGTTCCGCTAATCTGATCCCTCCCCCGCTCCGGTGCCACAATCGGCACCTTTCAGGGGGGAGGGGGGTGCAGTTACCTGGATAATCCAGGTATCTGCACCCACTTCCGGGCAGACCGCCGCAGATGCCCCCCCCCCTCCCGTTGTGTTCTGGGAAACACACAGTACCCAGGACACAGCGGGGGACCAGAAGAGATGCGCAGCGCGACTCGCGCAGTAAGGGACCGGCAGTGAAGCCGCAATGCTTCATTTCCCGATTCCCTGACAGAGGATGGCGGCGGGGGCAGCAGCGAGACGAGCGATTGCTCGTCATCTGCCGCCGACATCGCTGGACCCTGGGACAGGTAAGTGTGATTTTATTAAAAGTCAGCAGCTGCAATATTAGTAGCTGCTGGCTTTTAATATTTTTTTTTTTAGGTGCAGAACCACTTTAACTGAACGTGAGCAGTTCTGCAAAGAGTGGGCAAATATTGCAAAGTCTAGATGTGTATAGTTAGTAGAGACATATCCCAACAGACTAAAGGCTATAATTAAAGGAAAAGGTGGTTAAACAAAAACACTGACACAAGGGGGTGATGCCTTTTCCAACTCTGTTTTTTATTTATTTTTTCTGACATGCTGGTGTTTTCACTTGGACATTACAAGTTATAAGAGTAAATACAACTGGCTAAAACAAAAAGTGTCCTCATTTCAGGCTGCCAAGCAACAAAATGTGATTTTAAAAAGAGGGGGGGGGGGGTGCGGGACCCTTTTCTATACCTACTGTATGTTTTCCATTCATTGCTTCCTCACTATATGGTATCCCAGGAAACCAAGGGAACGATGGCCTACCCTTGCTTTGCTGGCTTCTTCAGGAGTACAGCTCTTTGCATGTTCCAAATGACTGTGCATGCATAATGAACTCTGCTGCTTTCAGCTGACTTTTCCACCAGAAAAAATTGAAAGGAACACTAGCAAATGCTTGACACATTGAAAAGGTACCTAAAAAGAAATGAGAAATTAGAATAAGAATTTTAGGTTGTGCAGTTAACAGTACATAAAATGCCAGAAAGTAAAAAAAAAAAAATAATATGTTCCTTATGAAGGGCAATGCCTCCCTCCACCTCTTAACTCCCGGTGAGCCAGTGGTGTCATTCCCTTACTATAGTTTGGATTTAACAGATCATTTCTGGAGCGCTGAAATGCCAAACATAGACAACACTAAGGAAATAAACAAAAAAAATTTACCTCAATATGAAGAGAGAATTTCAGCAGGCGGAACACAATTTTGGAAAAACATGTTCTATAGGCTATACATAAAACCCAATAACCTGTGAAGAAAAATAAAGTGGAGTTAGTAGTTAACTTACAAGATGGCAGTATCTAACAACTATGACATGATAGATTGGGTATATGAACTCACCTTTTCACAGACATCCAGGTTTACAAAATAATTTTACCCCATCTTCTCTGAGGTAATTAAACATGACCGGAAATTGCCCTTTTCAGATTTTCATGATCTGTGCCTCTTATTCTTCTCCTCTTGTTCAAGACACACCAGGATGCTTGTCATGTTGCTGTAAAGTGATGGAAGAGCAGACTTTTGTTCCAATTTCTCAGAGAACACATCACATAGAAATCCAGGAAGCAGATCCAACAAAAGTTTGATGCCAATGCAGAAATTAATTTTCATTTGCCAAAAAACAAACAAAAAAAAAAAAACATAGATGCATGTTAAAGAGGGAGTCCACCTAAAAAAAAAATTATTAAAAGCCAGCAGCTGCAAATACTGCAGCTGCTGACTTAATAAATGGACACTTACCTGTCCCAGGGTCCAGCGATGTCGGCAGCCGAAGCCGAGCGATCGCTCGGCTCTTGGCTGCTGCCGCCACCATTCTCATTGAGGGAATCAGGAAGTGAAGCGTGGCAGCTTCACTTCCCAGTTCCCCAGTGCACATGCGCGTCGTAAGTGGTCACCGCTATCTCCTGGGACCTGTGTGTTTCACAGCAGACAGCGGGGGGTGCGGGAAGGGGCATGACTCGCGCAGGAGTCTATTCCCGGAAGTGGGTGCAGATACCTGTATTATACAGGCATCTGCACCCCCTCCCCCCTGAAAGGTGCCAATTGTGGCACCGGAGGGAGGGGGGGGGGGGAATCAAACGAGAGGAAGTTCCACCTTTCGGTGGAACTCCGCTTTAAATGATAAGTTCAACTTTTATAAAAAAAAATTAAATAAATGCACATCCTTTTGCAGGTAAAAAAACAAAACAAAAAATGCATTTTTTTTTTAATTTACACTGGAGGGTGTAAAGCATTGGAACTGTCATCAACAGATCATGGGTGCAAATCCAAGATACTGCAAACGCACAATACTCTGTCTACCTGTACCTCTGATACATGAAGGCAGTTCCCGAATTGCAGGAAGATTTAATGAACTACGAGAGCACTCACTCTCGTTCCCTCGCAGTTCATTGAGAACATCGATATTTGTAGTTCATTAGTTCAGAGAACTCTGACTAAATGATGTGGCTGTATTGGTGGAGCCCTGTTTTGACAGCAGGTGCAGGGATCAGGGAAGAGGAGGCAAGAGCTGAAAAATGAATATGGGTGGAATATGTAACATGTTCCAAAGGTGAACTTAGCCTTTAACCCACCTAACATGCATCAATGCAGACGGGCACAATTTAAAACAAATAAAGGGGACACAGGAAGGGCGGACCTTGAAGGCCCAGTCTTCTCTCAGCCACACAAACCATGCAAGTCCTAGGTAGATTGGTTACAACTCTCAGACTCTTAGTATTAACTTGTTCGAAGGGTTTTGGCTCAAACTTGTCTTGCATACACACAGTCACACAAATGTTGGCCAACAATTACAAAACGCAGTGACGTACTACATGGTTTTTCAGCTCTTTAGCACCACACTTTGGCCTCCTTCTGCTAATTTTGTGTTTGTAGAAGTTTGGCGAGTGTTGATTCGTGCTTTTCAGTTCGTTTCTGAACGACTGTTCGTCAACCAGACAAGTTGCGTAATCAGAGGAGATAAAGCGTTATTTATTATTGGCCTTGCAGTTATTGCTCTGACATTTTTTTTGGTTGAATAATGGCAGATAGCATGTCTAATTTTATTTATTTGTTTTATTTTTAATGCATAATAAAAAAAATTGTGTAGAATAATACTTGGCTATGCGTTTTACTTTAAATGACAGTAGGCAGTTACATTTTAAAAAATACAATGTAAAATTGACAAGGGACACCAACATAGTTGTATAAAAATATAGAAATCTTGCAAGCTACTCTAGAGCAACCTGAGATTGCAATAAGTGCCTGGTATAAAGTAACCTGAGGTTACAACCTAGCATCGGGTTTGGTATAACAATTCCTCTGAAACAAAGTGCAAATTCACAGCTGCTAAGCATTGATCACAATCCCATAATTTGTAAAAACATACAAAAAAAAAAAAAAAAATGCAGCGCTGTGATACTGAACCTTACAAATGCATAGATAGTGCCATAAACAATGAAAATCAATATTGCTAAAAAATTTAACTATGAACATAAAAAATATTTTTTGTGTAACAAGCAAGCTCACAGTGAAAAAAATTTAGTATTAATAATTAGCATCGTGTCCAAAAAAATATTTTTTTTTCTCCCAATTTTCATCAATCCACGGAGACAAAAATGCAAATTGGGGTATTATACATGTTACTGTCCAAAAGGTGACTCTAGTGATGGTAATCTTGATCAGAAGAGGGTGACTTCACACATGTTCCCCCAAACGACTTTGGAGAGGAATCCTATGCTTAATGCTTTTATAGTTTGGTGCGCTGGAAGCACCTAAATTGTGTGAGTACCCCGATGTTGTGTTTTCTAAATACATTTTTAAACTAGCAATAATGCACTATCCAGTCTCTTTCTTGTTTTAAATTGGTGACAACTTCTCTGGATTTTCCTGTGCGATTTTGCTGAGCCAGTTCCATTTATGCTGTGTACACACGCATCAGAATATCCGGCGGACTTAGTCTGGCGGACAAACCGCCGGGCTTTCCGAATGAGCTACCTGCCCACACACGGTACTTTTGCGGCAGACTAGGTACGGCGGACTAAGTCCGCCGGACCTTTGAAATGAACAGACTCGCCCACACACACACGGAGGAAAGTCCGTTCATTTTGAGCGCGGCTCCAGGTAGCCGGGACCAGCGAAGGAGGAGTCGCTGGCCCCGTCACCTGGTATGGACTTAAAGGGGAATCCCTACGCCGAAAAAACGGCGTGGGGGTCCCCCCTAGGTCCATATCAGACCCTTATCCGAGCATGCTACCCGGCCAGCCAGGAAAGGGGGTGGGGATGAGCGAGCGCCCCCCCCCTCCCGAGCACCCCCCTCCAACACACAAGGGTTAAAATAGTTTATTGCACAGCTCCGGGGGTCTTCTTGTCGGACTCCACCACTATCTTCTGCTAGCTCTTTTACTAGCAGAGGAGCCCGGCCTTCTTCGCCGCCACCCTCTTCTTCCAACTTCGGGAGCCTTGTCCCCTTCTTGTCCCCCCACAGGTGACAGGGCCAGCGACGCCTCCTTCGCTGGTCCCGGCCACTTGGAGCCGCGCTCAAAATGAGCAGACTTTTCTTCGGGTAGGAAAAGTCCCTTCATTTCGGCGGACTGGCACACACACGGACGTACTGTCCGCCGAAATGCGAATCCGGTGGACAGATTGATGTGCAAAACTCCAATCTTAGTCCACCGGACTTTTGGGTAAAAAACTCAACTTTTCCACCGGATTGTTTGATCATGTGTACGCGGCATTAGAGCCCAGGAGTGGTTCAACTGCTTATGTGGACCAAACTTAAGTGTGCGGTCACACTGTTGGAGGTGAGCACAGTCACACGGGGGGGGGGGGGGATTAGCATGTGTGTGAGGTCATCCTCTTCTGATCAGGATTAGCATCTCTAGAGTCACCTTTTGGACAGTAACACATATAATAACCCAAATTGCACTTTTGTCTCTGTGGATTGATGAAATTTGGGAGGAAAAAATAGGATTTTTTGTACTCACCATAAAATCCTTTTCTCTGTAATTCACCGACCGACACAGCTCCTCTCTCTAACTAAATGGGTTGTATAGCCTGCCATTAGGAGAAACTAGGCAAAAGTGTTACACAATACACAGAACTTTAATCCTGCCCCAGGGGGACGGGCCCCCGTGCTCTCAACCCTTCCCACTGCTCCTAGCAGCTTCAGTATGTCAACAAGCAGTATAACGTAGAAAAAAGGAGGGGTGGGTGCTGTGTCGGTCGGTGAATTACAACGAAAAGGATTTTACGGTGAGTACAAAAAATCCTATTTTCTCTTATATTCACTGACCGACAGCTCCTCTCTGTAACTAAATGGGACGTCCCCAAGCAGTGCCAAAGGAGGGGTGGGAAAAACCAGCATAAAAACTTCCTCCACCATGGCAAGTGGGAACTAGTGAAACTAAACCCACAAAAAAACAGCAGTGTGTGGAAAAACGAGTCCGACTTCTGAAAGGAAGCTGTGGCAGACAAGTATACCTTCAGAGCCCTAACCACATCTAGAGCGTGAAGGGCCACCTCCTTGGCTTCGGCTTCGGACACAATGATGGCAATACAATGTCCTCATTGATATTTTGAGCCTCTGCACTTTTACAAAGTGATTGAGGGCTTTCAAGTCCAAGAATGGACGTACCCCTTCCTTCTTGGGGACCACAAACAGATTGGAGTAGAACCCCTGGAAGCGTTCCGATTCTGGAACTGGCACGATCACCCCGATTCAGAAAGTCCCTCACTGCCCCTAACAGGGCCTCCCGGCAAACCGGGGACACGGGTATGCTGGAGGGGAAGAATCTGTTTGGCGGCCAAGAGAGAAAAACTCCATCTTGTAGCCTGTAGAAATCAGGTCGCAGACCCATTGGTCGGATAACCGGGAGGTCCAAAGGGCTGCAAACTCCCGAAGGCGACCCCCCACCACGAGATGTGGGTGGGGGCAGACCTTCATGCGGTAGCACCTTGTTTGCAGGCTTGTTAGGCTTGCGGTTCCAAGGACGCTTCTGACCGTCCATCGTGTCCTGTCGGGCTGGGGTCGTTTTGCCGAAGCACCGGGCGGACAAAAAAGCCGCTTGTGAGCGGAAAAGGCGGGCCCTTGCCTGTGGCGTGGCTCCTTAGCCTTCCTGGCCTGTGGGAGTAGTGTACTCTTGCCACCCGTGGCATTTTTAATAATGTCATCCAACGAGGCTCCAAAGAGCTGGTCGCCAAGGAAGGGAAGATCCGTCAGGGCTTTCTTGGATGCCTGGTCAGGGGACCAGCATTTCAGCCAAATAAGTCGCCTCAGCACCACAGCTGACACTGAGGCCCTGGATAACAGAGGGAGAGTATCCAGGGCCATGTCACAAACGTACTTAAGGCCATGCACTAGTTGGTCTGCCAACTCCACGCAGACAGGGGAGGCATTCTGCTCTCCCAATTCGCGGTGCAAAAGTTTTGCCCACTTTGTCAGTGTCTGCGACACCAGTGTAGATGCCAGTACAGGTCACACGGCTGACCCCACAACCATAAACAAGGAACGAGCCACTGCTTTGGCCTTCCTGTCCGTGGGATCCTTGAATGCAGGAGTCCCCCTCAACCGGGATCGTGGATACTTTATTTAACCTGGATACTGGGGGTTCCATGACCGGAGGAGCCGACCACTTTTTGAGAAGGCTTTCCTCAAAGAGGTAGCGCACCGCCAAGTTTTTGGGGACCGAAAAAAGGTCCGTTGCGGGCGATCCCATTCCCTGTAGATGAATTTGTCAAAATAAGTCAAATACGGGAACACCTTAGGTAAACGTGCTGGCTTGTGGGACCCAAAAGGGACCGGTACATCAGCAGAGGAATCCGCTGGCTCCTGAATCTTCAGGGTATCACGCACAGCTGTGATAAGTGCTCCAACAAGCGGCTTGTCACGCCTGGACTCGGACGGGGAATCATCTTCACTGTCCGAACGGTCCTGGTCAGCCACATATGATAGGTCAGAGTAGGGGTATCCAGCCGCAGCAGGGCCCCGAGTCTGCATCAGAGCTTTCCCCAGAGAATGGGGGCAGGGGCCTCTTACATGCACCTTTCCTGCCACGTGCTGCCTCTATCTTAGCAACATAGGAGTGCAGGAACGCCGTCAGGGTGTCCATGCACACTGCACTAACCGCAGGTGACCTGGTTGCTATAGCCTGGATTTCGGGGGAAGAAACACCAGTTTCTGAAGCCATGCTGACCCTATCCTGTCTGCCACCTGCAAGGGGACTTAGGACAGTGAAGGTCCCACCCTCCTGCTGCCGCCACGTGGGGGGGTGCTTAGCGCTAGACTCACCACCCTGGGGCGTTCTGTGAATGCCAACAGTGCCTGTAGTCCCTAGGAGGTTCCCAGATGCAGAGAGGAAAAAAAACTGTCAGCAGCAGCAGCTCTAACAGCGGTGCAATGGTCTGCAGAACAGCTTCAGCGTTCCACACAGAGCCATCCAGTGTCCTTAACACACAGGGAATACAGGAAGTGACAAGAGAAAGCACACTGCAAGCTGTCACAAGAGGCCAGCGGTGAAGACAGCATTTTTGCTTTCACAAAATGGCTGCCAATGCAATCCATAGGAATCCCAGGGAAAATGGCTGCTGAAGCTCCCCAGGGGAATCTATAGCTTTCCCAAATCCAAGATGGCCACTGGAACGGCGCCATGGAGGTGAAAAAAAGCAAAAGAATAAAAACGAACTGCCTGCTGACACACAGACATCCTCCACAAAAAATTCCTTTTTTGGACCCCCAGACCTGGAGCAGGACTGAAAAGCAACCGCACAGAGCCCAACAGGTGAGAAACAGCGACCCACACACCGCCCGCAGCACAGAGGGGGGAAGGAGGGGAGATAGGGACTTGGGAGAGAAGATAAAGAGGTGAGGTGGTCCCCGAATCTACCCCCCCAGGGAATGCCCAGCTGCTCCCCCCCCCCCCCCGAAACAGGGAGAGCTGTACTTACCAGTCCTGAAGAGCTGGGAGACATTCCGTCGTAGCCAACTCCTGTGCAGTTGCAGGGAAGGTTACTGGCCCGGTATACTGTGATCCAGATATCAGTAGCCCGGTCATATGTATACCCCGGAGCATTGAAGCTCACCGACCACCTCTGGAGCAGGAGGTATGTCGTGGCCTGCCGGGCCATAGCTGTGACCTGCTCGCGCTTGATGGCCGGACTGGGGAGGACTAGAAGGATTTCATTAACCAGCCTGTCACCCAGCCGGTAGTTGATAGAAGATCTCAGGATCTCTCATCTTGCGCAAAAAGCAGCAAACCTGCAGTAAAAACATGGACCTAGAGGCCCGCAGGGTTTCCTAGGTCATTCTCCTTGCTAGGCAAAATAAAAACTGAAGCTGCTAGGAGCAGTGGGAAGGGCTGATAGCACGGGGCCCGCCCCCCTGGGGCGGGATTAAAGTTCTGTGTATTGTGTAACAATTTTGCCTAGTTTCTCCTAATGGCAGGCTATACAACCCATTTAAAGAGAGGAGCTGTGTCGGTCGAATATAAGAGAAAAATCTTTTTGGACACTTGATACTAAGGATTAATACTATATTTTTTTTTACTGTAAGCTTGTTTGTTACACAAAAAATATTTTTTTTATGTTCATAGTTACATTTTGTACCAACATAGTTGTAGCTTTGATCTTAAAAACTACAGGATAATGGTGGTGTGGTAACGTGCACAAATAAAAAACAAAAAAACAACAAAAAAACACAATATTATTCTTGATATCACTAGATATAAAAAGCCTTCGAAAATTTGTTTGCAATAACTCCATCTTCATCACCAGCACAGCGGCTTCATTATTATCCCATTAACCACTTGCTGACCGCCCCGCAGGACCCAATCAACCGCTGGGATACCCGCGATAATATCACGGAGCTGAAGAAAGGGGGAGATGCCGATGTAAACAGCATCTCCCCTTTCTGCCCAATGACAGGACACTGATCCCTGTCATTGGGAGCAGCGATCAGTGTCATGTCACACACAGCCCACCCCCCAGAAAAACTCCCCTAGACTCCCCCTCCCCGCCCCCTAGTGGTTAACCCCTTCACTGCCAGTGACATTTTTACAGTAATCAATGCAATTTTATAGCATCGATCACTGTATTAATGCCAATGATCCCAAAAATGTGTCAAAATTGTCGGATGTGTCCGCCATAATGTCACAGTCATGATAAAAATCACTGATAGCCATTACTAGTTAAAAAAAAAAAAAAAACAACCATACATGCATATATACATACATACATACATATATACATACATACATATACATATATATATATATAAATATGTCGCTCTTTTTTTGTTTATAGCGCATAAAATAAAAACCACAGCGGTGATCACTAACACAGCCACGCCCCCCACAGTTAGTAACACACCCCCTAGGACACACTTAACCCCTACACTGCCCCCCCGGTTAACCCCTTCACTGCCAGTGTCATTTAGACAGGAATCAGTGCATTTGTATAGCACCGATTGCTGTATAAATGGCAATGGTCCCAAAAATGTGTCAAAAATGTCCGATGTGTGCTCCATAATGTCGTAGTCACAATAAAAATCGCTGATTGCTGCCATTACTAGTAAAAAAAAAAAAAATTTAATAAAAATGACATAAAATTATCCCCCATTTTGTAAACGCTATACATTTTGCGCAAACCATCAACAATCGCTCATTGCGATTTTTTTTTTTACCAAAAATATGTAGAAGTACGTATCGACCTAAACTGAGGGGAAAAAAATGTTTTTTCAGATGTTTTTGGGGGATATTGTAGCAAAAAGTAAAAAAAAAATGCGTTTTTTTTCAAAATTGTCTTTTTGTTTATAGCGCAAAAAAACACAGGGGTGTTCCAATACCACCAACAAAAGCTCTATTTGGGGAAAAAAAGGACATCAATTTGTTTGGGAGCCACGTCGCACGACCGCGCAATTGTCAGTTAAAGCGACGCAGTGCCGAATCGCAAAAAGTGGTCTGGTCTTAAGCCAGGAAAATGGTCCGGTCTGAAAGTGGTTGACCACTTCAGCCCTGGAAAATTTAACCTCCTTTACGACCAGCCTATTTTTTCTATTAGACGCTGCGCTACTTTAACTGGTAATTGCACGGTCATGCAACGTTGTACCCAAATTAAAAAAAAATTAAATTCCTTCAATACAATTTAGACCAAGGTGTATTCTACGACATGTCTTTGGTAGAAAAAAAATCCCAATAACTGTATATTAATTGGTTTGTGTGAAAATTATAGCGTCTAAAAACGATCGTATATATACACGGGAATTTTTATTTATTTTATCTAGTAATAGCAGTGATTAGTGACTTATAGTGGGACTGTGATAGAGCGGCGGACAATCTGACACTTTGTGGGAAATGACTGAAGCTGGGTTCACACTGGAGTATGGAGCGGCTCACAGCAGGGGCCCATGTGCTCCTTCATCGTTTCAGGTCAGTTTTCTGTGCAAATTTTTGGCCGAATTTGGACCTGAAACAGACTATAAGACGCACAAGACTCCTGTGAAATTCGCTCTGGAGATGTGTGAACCGGCTCTATTGAGAGCCAATCACAATCTCCTGACATGCAAATTGGATGCAGGGAAACCCACAGAGCTGTCCGCTCTCACCTCTCCTATATGTTCTAACAATGGAACCCTTCTTGGCGACCCTAAGAAACAACCGGGATATAGGAGGGGCGAGAGTGGGAGAAAAGGTACATAAAATAGCGGCATACGCAGATGATGTGCTGATGTATGTGACAAACCCTAAGGAGACCTCGCCAAACATATTGAAAGTAGTAATAAAATATGGGGAACTTTCAAACTTTAAAATAAATCCTATTAAAACAGAAATATTAAATATAGGAGTAGAGGAAAAGGAGGCATAGATTCTCCAAAAAGAACTCCCGTTTACTTGGGTTAAAAATAACTAAAATACCTGGGAAGTAAACTAACCCCAACTGTTGACAAACTATATGTAGTAAACTATATCCCATTAATAAACGAGGTCAAGGCGGATTTGACGAAAACATGCTCACGCACATTGTCGTGGAAAGGCAGAATAAACATGTTTAAAATGGCCATCCTACCAAAAGTAATGTACATATTTCAAATGTTATCAATAGGGATCCCGCAGAGCTTCTTCAAGATAATCTAAAAAATGTTAATAAAATTTATATGGCAGAATAGAAAACCAAGAATAAACTTTGCACTCATCACTAGGAAAAAGGGAACATGGTGGACTGGCAACCCCAGACATATATAGATATTACAAAGCAGTAGTATTGACACGGTTGATAGAGTGGACAAATGAGAATAGTGTGAAAACATGGGTAGAGATTAAAAACACATTAAGAAGGAGCACATTACACAAAAATATATGGGTACCACAAAAATACAGGATATTGGATCAAGACACACATGCTTTGACCAAAAATGTTTTTCAAATCTGGGACACAGTGAATCGGAAAGAGAAGTGGGAATACAACTCCCCATTAACGGCACTTACGGGAACCAATTTTTTTGCACCAGGGAATGAGATATTCACTGCACAGAAAATAAAAAACTCTCAATTGAAAGATGTCATAATGTAGGGAAAGATTAAATCACGACAAGAAATAGAAAAAAGAACAGGATGGAAAATAAGTGAATGGAACCAAATCCAACTAATACACTTCGTAAGAACACTTCTACAGCCAATAAGAGATGAAGGAGAAAAGAGGCCCCTGGAAAGGCTCTGCTATACACAACAGTCACTAAAGAAAGGAATATCAAAAGTATACAGAATACTTTCAGAACTGGAAAGATAAGGAAGTCCGGCCTATATCGATCAATGGGAAAAGGAAATGGATTAAAAAAACTTGACAATGGTCAAGTCGAGAGGATGATTGGAGCAGTCCAGGATAGTGCGTGAAATATGATTACCATTGAAATGAATTATAAATTGCAGGCCAGGTGGTATTTGACACCGGTAAGAATAAAACATTATCAAGTGGAGAGTTCTCCACTATGCTGGAGGAAATGTAACCAAAGGGCAACAACAGTGCATATCTGGTGGGAGTGCCCAAAAATAAAGGAGTACTGGCAAGAAATAGTGTGCATCATAAAATAAATAACGAATGAGAAAATACAAATGATGTGAAAACGAGAAGAGACCAAAATTTGAACTTGGAAAGTTGAAATAAGTCTCTCTGGAAATTTCACTGAAGTGGAAAGAAAAAAAAAAGAAAGAAAAAAAAAATTCACAATAGTGTGAACTCAGCCTTACACTGACATCACCAATGGCACTAATACAGTGATCAGTGCTAATGGGACAGGAACGTGTTAACATAGGGGTAAGCAAAGGGTTAACTGTGTGCCTAACAATATTTATTGTGTGTAGTATGTGCTCTTTTTATTTTTACTCTGTTTGGTAGGGACAAAAACACATCGCTGTTGTCTGTAGAGAACCCTGTGTTTTTTTAAAAACACATGGCTTTCTTCTGTCATTTGCTTAGTGGGCTTCGGCCATAAATCATTGACTGGGACCTGTAGATTGGCTTGTGCTATAGAAAAATGACCGCACATGCACCCCCTACCCTGACATAACAAGTCACTTACATGCATGCAGTTTGGTGCAGCAGTGCCACCCTGCCACGGTATAAGTGAGATGGGTGATTCTGAAGCATTTAGAGCAAATGTCCCAAGGCTCAGGGCTGCTCTCCAAGATTTAGACTTGGAGGAAACGTTACATACTCTGGTTGACAAAAGACAAGTCCATCTAATTGAACCAATAAAAGAAAAACTTTTTTTTTTTTTACAATCCTATACCTACAGTTGATCGAGGAAGGCAAACAAAAAAAAATCCCAGCAAGCATGAACCAATTTGCTCCAAGTAGGGGGAAAAAATCCTTCCCGATTCGCCAAGAAATCTGATATTTCCCAGATCAACTTGACCTATAAATCTATTAGTATCCAGTTATATTATGTACATTTAGGAAAGAATCCAGACCTTTTCTAAACCAATCTACTGAACTGGACAGAAGCATCTCTTGAGAGTTCATTCTACATTTTCACAGCTATTACTGTGAAGAAGCCTTTCTGTATTTGGAGATTAAACCCATTTTCCTCCAGACGTGAAAGGAGCGCCTCCTTGTCCTTGTATGATGACTTTAAAGTGAATAACTCAACATCAAGTTCACCAATATGGACCACTTGTGTATTTATACATGTTGATCATATCCCCTTTAAACTCCTCTTCTCAAGAGAGAATTCAGTTCCTCTAATCTTTCCTCATAGCTGAGCTCCTCCATGACTCTTTTCAGTTTGGTTGCCCTTCTCTGCACTTTTTCCAGTTCCCCAATATCCTTCATGTGAATGGATGCCCAAAACTGAACTGCATATTCCAGATGAGGTCTTACTAATGATTTGTACAGGGTCAAATGTTGTTATTAACGATCACAGACCAGGAATAGGAATTAAAAAAAAAAACACAACTATATGCAAATACACTAAATATAAATAAAACTTTGTAACTCACATCCAAAGTTGAAAAAAGCTATCAATAATAAAAGAAGAGCATTTAAAAAAAAATATAAAAATGAAGGAACCCTACCATCATTTAAAAGTTACAAAAAAATTTGAGGATGTGGAATGGAGGGAACAGTACTTCATATCTGGTGGTCGAGTCCAAAAGTTAAACGATTTTGGATTTGTATCTACAACTTTAAGTTATTCAATAACTCAGGTTAACCTACTAAAATCACCACAGCAAGCGTTACTGGGACACCCGATTGATGGGACACCAGGATACGCATGAAAGCTCATAGCATTTATTTTTACAGCAGCTAGGATTGCTATAGCCAGGTAAAACCCAAGTTGTCGCGGATCATGGTTAGTGAACGCCTCTGGGCAACCTTACTTGACAAAGGAGCCATATTTGACAAAATCTGGGAACCCTGGATTAACTATTTGTCAGCACCCTTCTAAAGTATTGGTCAGCTGACAGGTATAAAGTTACGGAATGCACTTACTTTCCCATCCCATCCTTTTCTCCTCTTTTTCCTTGCCTTTTCTTTCTTCTGGCTATTTTTTTTTCCTTCGCTTTCCCTGAACTACCAGGGATATAGACAATGAGAGGTCTGGAGGTTAATGAGGTATTAAGGGGGGGAACATAGCACCCTGATGGTTGCTTCATCTAATCGACTAGACTTCTCATCCTTTGATATGAATGGGCACTACTGCCGAAGTGCATGCAATGCGATTTGGCAGCGGCGCTTTACGGGCGCATTTAACCTCTTCCTTGGCCACTAGCTGGGTTATATGCGCCCCACTAGCAGCCGAATAGCACCGTTAAAATGACGGTAAAGCGCCGCTAAAATTAGCAGCGTTTTACCGTCAACGCCTGCCCACACCAGTGTGAAAGCAGCCTTAATAAGTGATACAGAAAAGTTCTTACATTTAAACATTTATTAAACAAAACAAACCTCCAGTTTACTTGTATGTAAAATTTAGATTAAAAAACAAAACTATATATTAAATAAAAAACAGATAAAAACAGGTAATCAAAACTTTTGGACAAAAAAAATAAATAAAAATGGGCTAACTTTACTGTTTTAGTTTTTTTTTTTAAATCATTAGTGTTTTTCCAAAAAAAATAACGTTTGAAAGACCTCTGCGCGAATGCTATGTGACATAAAATATTGCAACCGCTATTTTATTCCCTAGGATCTCCGCTAAAAAAATATATAATTTTTGGGGGGTTCCAAGTGATTTTCTGGCAGAAAATACAGGATTTTTACTTAAGCAAAAAGTGTCAGAAAAGATTTAGTCTTTAAAATGGTTAAACTGAGAACTCCTACACACAGAGCTTAGTTCATTCAGATGTGTAAACGTATCTCTTTGCTCTTTTCTTAGCAGACTGCCCAGAGAGGAGGAAAGTCGCTTCACTGAAGACTCTGGCAACTTACACTGACTTCTATTACAGAAGTCATTTGCATGTTGCGCTGTAGTTATAATCGGCCTTTTAATCAGCACAATCGGCCGATGCCGATTAATTAAAAACGGCAAATATCGGCCGATATATCGGTCGACCTCTAATATACTGTTAGTGTCTTATTTTTCCACAGAAATATTTCTATAAAGACAATTTCAGTGTTTTATCTTAACGTGTGTGTTTCCTATTGGTTTTTACACTTACACTATTGCCAGGTGTGCTAGAGGGAGCTGAGACCATTATTGGGGTTAAGGGGCAGAGTAACAGACTGAACAAACTTAAGCGGCTCTTCCGGGGGGGGGTAGCGCTACACTCATACAGTAGAAATAATCCAAAGCAACTGTATTATAAATATAAGATCCTAGTGTACTAAGCCAGTACTATAAGCCACATGCTCTTAATGTATCTATCATAGCAGAGCATCCAAGAGAGCCAAGAAAAGTCCTGTTTAGGGTTTATATGTCTCCCAGGCTCCTCTCATACATGTTCAGGGATCTCTGACCCATGGTCCAGTTCGGGTCTTGGTCCTCTCCCCAGGGCTAATTTCAACTCACCTGAGACAGCCAGTGCTCTTGGCCTGGGAACCTCAGACAACTTCTGTCTAGGAGAGCAAAAGGTTGGTAAAAGCTATTAAGCTGTGTATGTGGAAGCTGACAAGCTGTAGGCTTGCTCAGTCTGGTAGTTAGTATCTGTAAATATTGTATAGTTAGTGCCGAGACATGGCTAGGTTTTTGTTTGGCTTTTTTGTTCCTTTTTGTTTTTGCAACACTGTACAGAACCCGTATATAGACTTGTATATATCACAAATAAACACTGCACTTTGTCACTAGTTCACTGGATTTGGTATCTGTGCCTGAAAGACTGCTCATCCCAGGGATCTAAACAGGCTAGTAAATGATAAAAAAGAAATAAACCAATAAAAAATAGCTCAAGCCATTCTAAATCTGTTTCTAAAAAGGATCTTCGCAGCAAACCCCATTATTAGTAGAAGCGGTGTTCTAACCTAAGAAGTGCATATATACAAGTATGTTGGTGGAAAAAAAAAAAAAGGAGTATAATCAAAAAGATAGAGAGGGTGGATAAACAATGTGTAGATATATAAAAAAAATGGATAAAAGTTAACATGTTGATAAATACAAACAGACAAACGAAAGAATAACAGATTATGAATAAACAGCAGTGCTACATGGACCAAGCTGTATCTAAAGAGGTATAAAATAGCCTGCCAACAAAAGGAAGTATTACCATACATATATTACCATACCCATACCTCTTTAAAGCGGAGGTCCACCCTAAAATGGACCTTCCGCTCATCGGAATCCTCCCCCCCTCCGGCGCCACAATTGGCACCTTTCAGGGGGGAGGGGGGTGCAGTTACCTGGATAATCCAGGTAACTGCACCCACTTCCGGGATAGCTCTCTGGAGAAAGGGGCGTAGATTACGCCCCTTTCCACAAGTGCCCGCCCCCTTCCGCAAGTGCCCCGCTGCCTGCTGGGAAACACACAGATCCCAGAGGCAGCGGGGACCGTCCTTATTGCTCAGCGCGACTCACGCATGTGCAGTAGGGAACCGGGAAATTAAGCCGAAAGGCTCCATTTCCTGATTCCCATACCCAAGATGGCGGCGGCAGCACCCGAGTGACGATCTAGAGATCGGCTTCGGGTGCCGACATCGCGGGCGCGCTGGACAGGTAAGTGTCACTATTTTAAAAGTCAGCAGCTGCAGTATTTGTAGCTGCTGGCTTTTAAAAAACAAAACAAAAAAAAACGCGGAGTCCCGGCGGACTCCCGCTTTAAAGTGGCAAGGAATTAAGTATTTTTCTTTGTTTATAATCCCTCATTTAGGCTCGCCAATCCATACTCCGAGGGCGGGAAGTTAGGCCCACATATAGGTGACCACATGGACAAATAATGCCATAAATGACATAAGCAGTTTATTAACTGTAGCACTGCCTAATAGAATGGACTCTGCCCTAAGTCCCTGTTACAGCTTGTTTGCCGTACCACATAAAGGCGCATGTAGCACAATTCTTGATACATGATTTATCAGGGAGCTTGTCTCTCAGTCTAATCCTGTTTAAAGGACCTTCCAGTTATTTTTAATGATATGTTGGCTTTCCCATAAAGGGCACAATATTTGTTGAAAACTTCTTCAATGTGTGCATCACTATACTCTCTCTCTCTGAATTTCTTTTTCAAAATCTGGCTTTGTTCCTCGTAGTCCATTATGGTGCGTGAATTGTCCATATGGAACATTATGGATCCATCTAGGATGCTGCAAACTTTTGGCATGCAGATAAGAATTAACTGCACTGGGCTTAAAATTTGTTTTGGAATACATACTTCCTTCAAGATCTACTCTCAATTCCAAGTCCAGGAAGAGAAGACATTCATTATCAACTACGTGAGTAAATGTGATGTCATATGGATTGATGCCACAATATTCTAAGAAATCATTCAGTACTTCATTAGTCTCATCTCAGATCAAGATGTCATCTATGCATCTAGGACTACTGGGCTATAGCTGAGGAGCTTGATCAGTCATTTTTTAATTCACATTTGTATTATTTTTTGTTAAAGTGTTAGTAAACCCACAGCAGTAAAATCAGTGTATATGCAGTAAAGCATGCTCATTATACACAGTGGAACCTAAGGAATTAATCCACTGCATTGTTGTCTGATCCTCCCCTCCTTCCGCTGACTCCTAATACGTTCCTGATAACACAGAGTCTATGGAGTCAGGCTGCACATGCTGTTTGGTGTGTATTGCTAGGTGCTTTTTTTCTGGGGGGGGGGGGGGGTGCCTGTTATCAGCACAGGGTCAATAATCACTGTCCAGACAGAGGGTCAGGGGTCTTGCAGTCTCATAGGTCAGTCGAAAACTCCTCCCATAAGCTTTAACCAGTGCTTGGCTGGACACCGATAGTCACAAGACTGCCCTAACTGCTGATGAGAAAAGGGGTTTAGCAGTTTATATTTACTAAAATATTTGCATTTCCATGTTCTGTGGGAGACCAGATATAGTGAATGTAGGATCCTAGGTTAAGTAACCTTTTAAATAAATGCTGTGCTTGTTTTTTGTGTTACCTCTGCAATCCTGGGTACGTTAGGGGACCAACGCCTTGGGTAGACCTGCGTGGCTGTTAAAGTGTGGAGCAGTTTCTGGCAAACCAGAGGTGAAAGGTCCAGTTGCAATGGGACACTCTGACATCAGGGTAACTGTAGGGACCAGGGATTCTGGCATTAGGCCTTCAGCTGGCCCTTGAAACACGTGCTGCATTACAGAAGTTTCAGCTGTTGCATCTCTTCAAGGATCTAGCTAGTGGGGAACCCAGAAAGCTTTCGGACACCAGCGGCAGGGTAACCGTTCAGCTTTCAGACCCTGGTGGCGGGGTGTATGACCAGTTAGACTTGGGTGGCATGCCATCCAGCGGGTTGAAAGACTATGACCTGAAGAGTTTAAGAGTCCTCAAGACACTGAGGGGAAACCTTTTTGGACTTATCCTGTATACACAAGGACTTTCAGGTTCAGGGCAGAATGTAGCGTCCGGAGGTGGCCACCAGCACCAGCGGTGTCTCCTTGCAGTTGGGCTGTCCATGTAATTAGGCTGCACTTGACGTGGGCTGCTGGAAGGTATATAATCCCACCCTTGACTGAAGTTCAATGCTTCAGTATTCTTCCTGTGTCCCTGCCTGATCTTGATCCTTGTAGAACAAAAGGGGGTGACACAGCGCTAAAGTAACAAGGCAAAAAAAACATGCAAAGAACAGCAGCAACACCAAAATACAATAGAATCAAACAAGCTGTGCTTATCTAAGTAATGTATTAGAATCCATGATTTCATAAAGTCCCAAAAACGATATTGCTAAAATAAATCATAAGGGAAGAAGGGTTATTGAAATCACTAGATGTTGGCACCATAGTGTGCATGCATAAACTCCAAATAGTGCCCGATCACCGTAGATGTAAGTTATGCTTACCAAATGGCAAGCAATAAAGGCAGCTGGCTAAACCCAGCCTAGGGCCTTTTTGCTTGGAGAAGTCCTTGATCTCGATCCTTACTTGCTCCTGTTATCTGCTCCCTGTACCCTCCTCCCAGGACCTCTCTCTCTGCTACCCTTGTTTCCCGTCTGTCCTGACCTTGGTCCTGCTCATGTGTGCTCCCTCCATTCGTACATAGTCAGTTAGGTTGTTATTTGGATTTCTGTACTTTCATGTTTATGTGTCACTTTATATATATTTATATGGTTTACTGGTGTTGGTATTTAAAGTCTTGAAATGGAAGTATCATGTTGCAGTGACCTTTGTAGGACAACCATCTGCACTACTATCCAATAGCGTGCATGAATTAAGAATAATTTCTTCAGTAACCAGGCCATTTGCTTTAAGGTTTTGCAATCAAGGGTGTAGAGCAGGCCCTTGGGAGATCAGATCCTTCCTGGGAGGTAGTATGAAAAAACGGGGGGGGGGGGGGGGGGTGTTAAATAATGTGGTGCCATCTCAAAGTGATCAGAAATAATAATGTAAACCCAAATGCAATCTAATAAACCCTAAATGCACATAAAAAACACAGCAGATCCAAAGAAATATGTAGATAAGCCCTAACTGGACAATAATCATTTATACAAATGGGGGAAAAAAAATGTACCCTACTGGGTAGTGAGCATAAATAACCAGTGCTGCAAATGAAAAAAATAAATACAGCTGAGTGACCAAAATAGTGACAAGCAATAGGTATATTTCATAGATAGAGAGAAAAAAAAACCCACTATTATAAAGTCCACTGCCAGTGTTTTAAAGAGTCCATAAATAGTGAAAAAGAAACCAAACCAAAGTTCAGTGACAATAAAAGGTGCACTGTTTTTTTAGCATCTTGCGTGATTACACTGCCATGTTCAGTCTGTGTTCCACCACTGTGTAATCCAGCATCTCATCCTAAATGAAGACCCATACTTCCATACAGGTGTAACAGCGCTGAGGAAATCACAGTTGTTAACCCAACACGTCGGAAGGAGCAGAGTGATGTCCCTTCCGGTCGTGGCTGAGAACAGAAGGTCAGTTTTGCTTTCCGTGCAGATTGTTTATGCCGAATATCACTTATTTTAATGCAAGTTTCTACTTTTAAATAAAACATTGTATGAGGAATTACTTCCCTAAGGTGATTCTTCTTACTCTACATGGTCATTGCTGACTGGAGGAGAGGAGAATACATTTAAAGCGACATCAGCGACATCCTGCGGAGGAATATTTTGAAATCGAGCACTTTAAAAAAAAAAAATAATAATAATAATTTATGAGCATTTAGAGTTTATTAAATTGTATTTAGATTTACCGTATATACTTGAGTATAGGTCGATCCGAACATAAGCCGAGGCCCCTAATTTAGCACAAAAAACTGGGAAAACTTATTGACTCGAGTATAAGCCGGGGGTGGGAAATGCAGCAGCTACTCTAAGTGGCAAAGAGGGTCAACAATGCCCATCTGCAGCTGCATGTCTCACTGTGTCTATTGAATGCCTCCCTGTGTCCTGTGCAGATCTGCCTACCTCACTGTGTCCTGTGTATACCTCCATGTGTCCATCTGCAGCCACCGATCAGCATGTCATAAAAACATACGGCGGCCATTCCAGTATTCAAAAGCCGTGCCTCCTCCTCGTCTGATAGGCAAAACACTCAATTTCCCAGCAGTCAGTGTTCAGTCTATCACGGACATCCCCTCATCCTCATACCTCAGACGAGGATGAGGGGATGTCCGTGATAGGCTGAAAACTGACTGCTGGGAAATTGAGTGTTCTGCCTATCACAGACGAGGAGGAGGCGTAGCTTTTAAATACTGGAATGGCCGCTGTATGTTTTTATCACACGCTGGCCACCGTCTGTCTACATGACATGCCTGATCAGGTAGGCAGACGGCGGTGACTCGAGTATAAGCCGAGGGGGGCACTTTCAGCCTAAAAAAAGGGCTGAAAATCTCGGCTTATACTCGAGTATATACGGTACATTATTAATTCTGATCACATTTGTTCACTTTGATGTAGTGCCACATTTTCTGTTATTTGTGGAAACACAATATAGCGTTAGCAGCTTCCTAACGATTAAAAAACTTTTTTTTAATCGTTACTGGTTAGTGCATAAGTGGTCCTTTATATTTAACAGTATGAAGGGAGGGGCCGCTGCTTGAGAAAAGAGAAGGGAAAACGATGCAGCACCAGCAGAATGGCACTGCTGCACAAAGCAACATACCCATACGGAGAATCGGATTCATTGCAGAACCGATCAGTCTTCAGGTCCAGGCCAATGATTTCTGGCCTGGACCTGCTGATCAGTTCTAACCAATGAAATGCCTCAGGTGTACCAGACCCCGTTCTTCTGTTGAGGTGTAAGAACCACAGGGCTCTCGTATGGAGCAAAGAGCCAGTACTAGTGCCGCTCATCCTTCTGGTAAACTGGCAAGCACAAGCAGCCTAGTAAACCCTGGTCGTACATCCAGTACTGCAGTATCACGTGGTGATGTGGCAAGTCCCATAATGGCAGTTCAAGCAAGTAGTGTCCCACAGCCACCAAGACTAAGGCCGCGTACACACGGGCGGACTGTTCGCCCAACCTTGTCCGCTGAACAGTGTTTGGGCGGACAGTCCGCTCGTGTGTGGGCTTTCAGCGGACAGTTTCAGCGGACAGTTGGACGGACAAAGTCTTTCGGAAATTCCGAAAAACTGTCCGCTGAAACTGTGTTTGAGCGAACAGTCCGCCCGTGTGTGGGCCTGTCCGCTTTACTTTCGAAATGAGCGGACTGTTCCCGCTCGGAAAGTCCGCCCATTTCGAGCGCGTGTACAGGTAGGCGGGGCCCGCGAAGGAGACTTCGCGGGCTCCGCCGCCTGGAATGGGCTTAAAGGGGAACCCCAACGCCGAAAAAAATCGGCGTGGGGGTTCCCCCAAAGTCCACACAAGACCCTTGTCCGAGCACGCTACCCGGCCGGCCAGGAAAGGGGGGCGAGCGAGCGCGCCCCCCCTCCTGAGCCGTACCAGGCCGCGTGCCCTCAACATGGGGGGGTGCCTTGGGGAAGGGGGGGCCGCGCGGCCCCCCCACCCCAAAGCACCTTGTCCCCATGTTGATGAGGACAAGGGCCTCTTCCCGACAACCCTGGCCGTTGGTTGTTGGGGTCTGCGGGCGGGGGGCTTATCGGAATCCGGGAGCCCCCTTTAAGAAGGGGGCCCCCGGATACCGGCCCCCCACCCTATGTAAATGAGTATGGGGTACAATGTACCCCTACCCATTCACCTGTGAAATAAAGTACAAAAAAAAACACAACACAGGGAAAAAATATTTTATTGCACAGCTCCGAGGGGTCTTCCGTCTTCGGGGGTCTTCTCGCCGGACTCCTCCGCTATCTGTGTGTAGCTCTTTTACTAGCGGAGGAGTCCGGCTTTCTTCCTCCCCGCCGCCGGCCTCTTCTCCCGACTTCGGGGGTCTTGTTCCCCTCTTCGGTTCTTCTGCCGGGCCACTGCGCCTTCTTGTAGCTCTTTTACAGGCGGTGGCCCGGTCTTCTGTCGCCGCTGTCGTCGCCGCCGCCGCCTTCCGTTCTTGTTGTTCTTCTTCTTCTCCTGGAGATGTTGACTCGACGAGCTCTCCGGCCGGAATGCCAGAGCCGCGCTGTGCGGTCACTTATATAGTGACAATGGGGCGGTGTCACATGGGTTGATGTCACATGGGGACTATGACATCGTAAGGGGGCGGGGTCACCATGTGACCAACCCATGTGACATATACCATGTGACACCGCCCCATTGTCACTATATAAGTGGCAGCGGAGCGTGTCCCTGGCATTCCGGCCGGAGAGCTCGTCGAGTCAACATCTCCAGGAGAAGAAGAAGAAGAACAAGAAGAAGAACAAGAACGGAAGGCGGCGGCGGCGACGACAGCGGCGACGGAAGACCGGGCCACCGCCTGTAAAAGAGCTACAAGAAGGCGCAGTGGCCCGGCAGAAGAACCGAAGAGGGGGACAAGACCCCCGAAGTCGGGAGAAGAGGCCGGCGGCGGGGAGGAAGAAAGCCGGACTCCTCCGCTAGTAAAAGAGCTACACACAGATAGCGGAGGAGTCCGGCGAGAAGACCCCCGAAGACGGAAGACCCCCCGGAGCTGTGCAATAAAATATTTTTTCCCTGTGTTGTGTTTTTTTTTGTACTTTATTTCACAGGTGAATGGGTAGGGGTACATTGTACCCCATACTCATTCACATAGGGTGGGGGGCCGGTATCCGGGGGCCCCCTTCTTAAAGGGGGCTCCCGGATTCCGATAAGCCCCCCGCCCGCAGACCCCGACAACCAACGGCCAGGGTTGTCGGGAAGAGGCCCTTGTCCTCATCAACATGGGGAAAAGGTGCTTTGGGGTGGGGGGGCCGCGCGGCCCCCCCTTCCCCAAGGCACCCCCCATGTTGAGGGCACGCGGACTGGTACGGCTCAGGAGGGGGGGCGCGCTCGCTCGCCCCCCTTTCCTGGCCGGCCGGGTAGCGTGCTCGGACAAGGGTCTGGTGTGGACTTTGGTGGAACCCCCACGCCGATTTTTTTCGGCGTTGGGGTTCCCCTTTAAGCCCATTCCAGGCGGCGGAGCCCGCGATGTCTCCTTCGCGGGCCCCGCCTACCTGTACACGCACTCGAAATGGGCGGATTTGCCTCCTTCTTACGTGGGCGAGTCCGTTCATTTCAAAAGTTGAGCGAACTGTTTGGCAAACAGTTTGCTGAAACAGTCCGCTCGTGTGTGGGCAAGTCCGCTCATGCAAATTTTGAGCGGACTGTTTGCCGAAACTGTTTGACGAACAAGGTTGGGCAAACAGTCCGCGCGTGTGTACGCGGCCTAAGCCAGGCCAGTAGAGCCCATAGTGCCCTTTCTGCATAATATTCCAACCCTGATTGGGAGCCCACCACTTCTGCAGCACACGTACTTCCCCCATTCACTGACCAACCCAGAATTCAGGTGGAAACAGTTGATTTTCCATCACTTGATTTTCATTCACCGTTTTTCACAGAGGATCTCTATAGCTCTATTGTGGACCAAAGCAATTTTTATGCTGGTCAATTCATCGCCGCTAGTCCCCAGTTGACCCTTGCAGAGATTTGAAACCTATTACGGTTTCCAACTAAGATCTTTATGGGCCTATCCCTCCTCATGGGCATAACTAAAAAAAAAAAGTTAGTTGTGGTCATATTGGTCCACTGACCCAATTCATCATATGCCGTGTTCTCTGCTTCCATGACCAGGGCTGCTAGAAAAGAGCAAATCTTGCGGTTTATGCATTTTAATGACAATGAACTCTCATCAGGGTGACCCTGGATCGGCCCCACAAAATTCAGCCCCTCATAAACCACTTCGAACAACAGTTTGCAGCCTTATTTACTTATGATCAAGTTGTTTGCGTTAACTCCCTCCAATTTTCTGCCCGTGCGTCTTTCAAACAGTATCTCCCGAATAAGCGTGCCAAATATGGGGTCAAGTTGTATAAGCTCTGTGACAGTGCAACAGGCTATACATATGGTTTTATGGTTTACGAGGGAAGAGATAGTCACGTGGAGCCCCACAACTGCCCAGACTACATAGGGAGCGTGGCAAGATTGTTTGGGACTTGGTGTCACCCTTATTCAGAAGTACCACTTGTACATGGACAATTATTACATGAGCATGCCAATTTTTAGTCACCTGTTTGATTGTGGAATTGGCAAATGTGGCACCATTCAAGCTAATCACCGGGACTTCCCCCAACAGCTTGTAAAATCCTGACTTAAAACGAGGCAGAGAGCCTGCTTGAAGTGTAATAATTTGCTTGCAGTGAAGTGGTGTTGTTGTGAAGCCCCTCTGTGTCAATGAATACAACCTTAACATGGGAGGGGTGGACCTCAACAACCAGTTGATGGCGCCATACTTAATAGCCCGCAAGGCCAGCCGCTGGTACAAACGTGTCTGTAAACTTAATTGAATTGGCTGTGCCGAACGCTTGCTATACAAAGCATCAGGATAAACTGGATCCTTCCTTAAATTCCACCAAGAGATCATCACAGCCTTTCTGTTTCCAGATGGTGCTGTGCCCCAACTTCCCAATGCAAATGCAGTAAACTGGCATTTTCCATATGTCCTCCCTGGTACCCCTACCCAATGATCACCCCAAAGAAGAGGTCATGTCTGTGGAAAACGCAGATATAGGCATGACACCCACCATTATTGTCCCTCCTGTACTAGCCAACTTGATCTCTGCATCGGTGAATGTTTCAAACGCTACCACACACTAGTGAAGTATTACCGTAGGGTATAGCACGACACAATCTAGGGTACACTTACACAGGATCTCCAAAGATGCCTTTTTTGTATAAACAGAAAAGAAATGCTCTTGCGCATAAGCAGACCACCAGACCGGCTATATAATAACACAGGCCTTGCTGCCCTCAAGGGTGGGGGACCCTAAAAGTCAAAAAGAAGGAAGAGAAAAAGGGCACATCACCCTTGTGCATTATCCTTTGGCTATATTTATTAAAAGCGTAAAAAAGAAAAACTACTCACAAACAGTTGTGTAAAATATTGCAATATGAATAGTCGTCAAATAGCAGCATCTAGTCACGGATGAGCGGAACTCTCCAGAGATCAGAGGAGCTCACACTAATCACTGGCAGCTGAGGCGTTTTGAAGGGATCATCCATTCAACTCCTGGGGGTTGAATGAAGATCCTGAGATTCACAAAATTGCATAAGGATGTTGAGTATTGTAGTCACTGCACATGAGCCCCCTTTCTTTATGTATATCTGTTTTCTTTATATATTTTTGTGTATTTTTATATCTATATGCACTTTAGCGATGTTTATGCATTTTTATATAATTACATTAATATCTATTGGTCTTTTCTATTGCTATACCAAATATCTTCTATTTCTATTGCTGTTATTGCAATACCATTTATGAGATGTTCAACTCTATGAGTAATGTTTTATTTGACAATTTGCTAATTTATAGTCATATGCTGCACGTATTAAGTTAATGTACATGCATATGTGTTTCTATATTTTATCTATTCATACACATTTATATATGTATATCTGTTAAGCATATTATACCCGTGCGGGACCGTTTTTATTTTATTCCATTTGAATTTTTATTTGTATTGCTTAATGCAGCATATGTCTGTCTATCTCCTTCAGTATTCCCTCTAGTTGAGTGTCCTATTGAGGCACTCATGCAGGGATCAATTATCACTCTTTTATATGCAATTTGTTTTTTTCCCCCCATTTGTTGTCACCACTCGCTGGTAGCATGTGTATGCACATATGCTATGCATGTAGGGTGACACTTTTAGTTAGGCAGCTTGAGTAAGATTGCCTTTATTCATTGCACCTTGGTGAGTTTAATTTTTATATTTAAATTTTTATTCTTTGCACAGTAGTTTACTGTATAGCTATTGGGGGTTTTAGCCTTATTTGGCCAGTAATGGATTTATTATTTTATTTCCCTGGGCGATTGTTGGTAAAACTGACTTAGGTCTTCCTTTGGCCATGTCATCCATGAGTGCCGGCGGGCGCAAAGGAAGTGCCGTTAGACCCACCCCTCTCCCCCGCGGGGAACGCAAACATGGTGGCATGCGTTCCAGGTACTTAAATGTTTCAGGAACACTGTTCTTTATGCGGGCGCACTTACAGCAAATATCAATAAAAAAGCGTGGAAAATCTCGCCATGCAGGCTAAGTACCCGACATGTTTCGCAATAACTTGCTTCAACTCGGATGTGTGGCATTGCGACTAGTCCTGGCTAATTTTCAGTGTAAAGTGACCATCTAGGATTATAAAGATTATTGCTGTATATATCTCTTGGGTTTGATTCCCAGCTATTTTTCATTACATCCAACTTAAGAACTGATTTTTTGTCACGGTTTATAAGATATTTTTTCACACTTGTTCATTCCTATTGTCTGCACCTGCTTACAATTTGGTGTGGTTTTTCCACGCCGCCTATTTATTATGTTGTAGTAACACTTTGCTTCACGAGGTGTTTTCTTTCTAGCGCTGCATTTTTTGTTTTTTGCAATTGTATCGTTGTTAATGCTGGCAGCTACATTTTTGTTTAAATTTTTTGGTAGCGCGATTATAATTATATTTCGCTATAGCAGAATGATGCCTGCAGATTTAGGTATAATTTTGGTATAGTGGTCAGATTTCATGTAAAAGCAATCCTAGCAGCAAATTAGCTACTAGACTGCTTTTTCAAGCAGTGGGAAGGAACGTCCCCCCTCCCTGCATTCTTCCATAGTTTTCACTGGCTCTCCTGTCCCACCAGTGGAACCTGAGAATGCAGTCGGTGGTTCCACCAGCTGACCATAGAGCTGATCAGAACAGAACGGCTCCAATCATCTCTATGGCCTAACAAACAGGAAGCTACGAGCATTTCAGGACTTCGGTTTTACCGGATATAAACAGCACCATTGGGAAAGCATCTTATCACACCAATCTTGGTGTGGTCAGATGCTTTAGAGGGCAGAGGAGAGATCTAGAGGCTAATAGACACCAATTCCTCATGATAACAATAAAAATAAAATGAAAGGAACAGTGTAAAAATAAAAAAAGCAAAGTAAAAATTTTTTTAATTTATTTTACGAGACCATTGCGTTTGCCTTTGCGTGCGAGCACGGGGTGCTCACGCAGAAAGTCGGACGTAAGCGTCGGTCTCGCGTCATATGTAAACAGCAATTGCACCATACATGTGAGGTATCAGCGCGAACGTCAGATCGAGGGCAGTAATTATAGCAGTAGACCTCTTCTGTAAAGCTAAAGTGGTAACTTGTAAAGGCTTTTAAATATGTATGTAGTTTTTCGCCTCCGTACGGTTGTGCGCAATTTTAAAGCATCGCGTTTGGCATCTATGTGCTCGGTCTAAGATCATATTTTACCAAACATTTCAGCAATAGTGTGTTTTAGTGCATTAAAATTAAAAAAAAATCCCCCCCCCCAAAAAAAAAATTGAAAAATCACTGCGCAAATACAGCTGGATCATAGTTCACATTCAGTGAAAGTTCATGTACTGCAAAGTGCTCCATGCTATAACCAAAACATAATATACAGTAGTTATCTGTGATATTTTGAAACTGATGAGGCGGCACTCTTAATCTGCACTGGTAGACATGGTTGGGCTGCACAGATGGGCACTGGTAGACACTGTTGGGCTGCACTGATGGGCACTGGTAGACACTGTTGGGCTGCACTGATGGGCACTGGTAGACACTGTTGGGCTGCACTGATGGGCACTGGTAGGCTACACTGATAAATGCTGCACTGATAGGACTGTACTGCCTTAAGATGTATCTGAATTAATTATATAATTGCCAATTATATATTTGTCCATTCAATTGTCTGTGACCTAAACTGCGTCTGAATAACATGTCTAAGTTGTAGATATTTATAGAATGTTTTATTTGATATATTAAATTCTTGCTTTAAATCCAAAAATACTTTCATAATGCTGCCCTCATATAATTGGCCTAGACGATTAATGCCCTGCCTCACCCATTATACTGGTCTCTCTATATCACTCACTTCTGTCAGGTTTCTATTGTTCCATAAGGGGGCATATTCTGATACTCCTTTATACCCCAGCAATGCTTTGTCTGCCAGACTTTAGCGATCAGTTTAATCGTCGGGCATCTATAAGGGAATGAGTCTGCCTCCAGAACCTCGAGTAATGTATTATGTGCTGCCCCCATTATCATCAATCTTCTGTTAAGATTCCCTCCACAAGAGGCTCCACAACTCCCTAAATGTTGGAGCTGAGATGCAAGAAAATATGACCTTGGGTGTGGAACCGGCATACCCCCTTCTTTTAACGGCAGCTGCATAGTTTGCAGACTAATCCTGGACTGGCCATTTTTCCAGATCAGATCTCTAAACAGATTCTATTCTTTTGAACCATTTTTGGCCTATCCAGACTGGAGAATTGTGAAAGATGCAGTATCTGGGGTAACCATATCATCTTTATTAAGTTGCAGCGTCCTGCTACTGACAGAGGGAGATGGCGCCAAATATCTCCTTTTTGCTTCAATTAGAATAATAAAGGGCCTAAGTTATCAGTAAGATATAAATTTATGACATTAGCAATCCAGACGCCCAGGTATTTTAGCTTTCCCACTATTTTTAGGTTGGGGACATCTGCGGGGGTCTGGTTACCAAGAGGGTCAACTGGCAACAAAGCGGATTTGTCCCAGTTGACAACCAGACCAGAGGATCGTTCGAACTCCCCAACCATTTGTATAACAGTTTTTAGTGAAGATTGTACATCACCAAGGAAGAGAAAAAAAATAAATCTGCAAACAGCGATAGCCTATCCTCCTGTGCCTGCCTCCGGAATCCTTGTATATCTGCCATTGACCTAGTTCGGATTGCTAAAGGTTCAATTGCAAGGGCAAATAATAATGGACAGGGACAACCCTGCTTCATTCCTCTCTCCAGCTGGAAAAGGCTTGAGTATTCATTGTTGATCTTTACCTTAGCACGCGGTTCGGTATAGAGTATTTTCACCCACCAAAACCAAAGCTCTCAAGCACTCTCCATAGAGTATCGAAGGCCTTAGCTGTATCCAGGGCCAAAATGGCCCAAGAGCCCTCATTGTCTGTTGGAATCTGCATATTTAAAAAGGACTCTCCTAATATTGACACTAGTCGACCTGTTAGGAATGAACCCTGACTGGTCCGGATGTATAAGATTTTGGATACATCTATTTAGACGGGTTGCTAATATTCTAGCTAAAATTATTTACATCAGTGCATAATAGGGATATTGGGCGATAAGAGGAGGGTGCTAGTTGGTCTTTCCCCTCCTTATGAATTACAATGATGGTAGCTTCAGACATCGAAACAGGCAGTCTCCCACTGGATAGTGCCCATCCGAATGTTTTTAACAATTCCGGGAGCAGGACCTCACTGTATTTTTTATAGATTTCTATAGGAAGCCCATCTGGGCCTGGGGATTTCTGATTGTCTTCATCAGTAGAAAAATCGCCCCGCCTGGGGATCTAACCGCTGAAACAGCAGAGGGGGGAAGTATTAGAACTGATCAGCAGGGACAACATACGACCAACTCTCTCCCCTTCTCCAAATTGGCATGGTTTCTGAAATATTCATCTGTTCTCAATCTTTCTTATAATAGCCATTTTATAGGCCTGTTATTTTTTCTAGCCATTCCCTCTGTCTATCTGGGGTTGGGTCCGTTACATATCGCCTCTCTGCAAGCATCACCTCCTTTCTAGCTTCATTCTCCCACTTCCTAGAATTCCCCTTAACTCTTGCCACCTGTTGAATCAGGAGGCCTCTAAGATAGGCCTTCAAGGAATCCCAGACCACCCCCACCGACGTTGTGCCAGTATTTGAACAAATTCATACAGTTTATCCATTACTTCTCCAGAGCTGCCCAGCAGCTTTAGCCAAGCTGGATTTATTTTCCATTCATGTCATGGGGGGGGGGGGGGGGGGGGAATATAAATATTCGCTAGAACATATCATTTATTTTCAATTGAACAGAACAAAAAAAACATACCGCCCCTGTATGTCAATGGGGTTCTCCTGTAGAGAAAACCGTAATTTCCCAATCATTATGCTATCCCCTCTTGAATAGAGGAGTGAACTGAATGACATTGGGTTCAAAATTTCTGGCTACGAAGTTGCAAGATGGTATCATTGGTCAAGTGTGTCTTGCAGACAAAGTCCAGGCCTACTCCCCTCTAGTGCAGACAACTGTCTTTCTCTTAAAGAGAAAGTAAACTCCCCTATCGTTTTCAGCCAAGGAAGCTGCCATCTTTGCCTCTGTTTAATCTTCAACTGCTATGGTGCTGCACATGTGATTCGTTATGAGACACCAGCCACTGGATGGTTTGATAGTTTGGCACAGAGCACAGCCAATGTGCAGTTAGCATTCCGGCATGCTTTTTTTTTTTTTTTTTTTTTTTTTTTTTAACTGTTTAAAAATCGATGGGTTTACTTCCACTTTAATTGGGTCCCTCAGGTCTCAGACATTCCAAGAGATGATGCTAAATATTTTATCCTGCATGGGAGTAAAAAGCAGTAATTCAAAAAAAGGGCAAATAGGTTAGTAAAAGATTGAAAAGCCCACAAAGGCTTATACTGACCCATAGCCCAATTGCGCCCCTTCATCCTGGATACTCGACCCATTCTTTTCTCTGATTGTGACTTAAGATGTGTCCATATTTGTGGTGCGTCTCTTACTTCCTGCCCTATCCATCCTACCCCCAGCCCCCCCCCCCCCCCCATCCACCCACAGAACCCCACCCCTGCCCAACTGGGCTACCCATTAGGGGTTTTCCCGTGACCTTACCATACCTACCCTCTCTTACACGCCATCCCCATATTCTTAAAATTATTTGTGCAAAATGTGCCCAATATGGGAGCCTCATTTGCTCCTTTACATACATTCTCACGTAGATCAACCATATGAGTCAAAGAGCACTCACACTTCTCCACTCCTAATGTGATAAATATCCATCTATTACTGATGTTAAAACATTGTGAAATACTAGTGACTGTCAAAAAGAAGAAAACTAAAGCCACAAGGAGATACATAGGCAAGTCAGGGCAGCAAATTAAAAATACCATCACATACAAAATTACAAGTCCTTATTTTCCTCAAGCCAATCAGTTACATCAGCCGGAGTATTAAAAAATATAGGTTCCGCCTAGTGCTGACACTCGTAAGCGAGCCGGGTACAATAATGCATAAACCACCTTATAATTCATTAGACTGCATTTGATTGGTATAAATTCAGCTCTACGCTTTTGAAGATCCGGAGAAAAGTCCGAATAGAAAGGAATCTTGACCCCGTTATACTTAATGTCTCCCAGCTCCCTAGCCTTCTGTATCAAAGCCACCTTATCATCATAGTTCAAGATTTTTAAAAGAAGTGGTCTAGGGTGACCACCCACTTGGCAGGTACTAAAGGGAACTCTATGCGCTCTTTCGAGACAGGAAAATGGCGTAAAAATAGCAGACCCCAACGTTTCCCTGAGCCACCCCTCCAAAAAAAAAAAACACTATAGGTTCGGGATCCTCACCTTGCTCTCGCAGACCTATCACTCTCACATTGTTTCTGCGATTTCTATTTTCCATTGCGTCAAGTTTTTCCACCTGTATGTCCATTTGTTCCTTCAGCCCTTTTATTTCACGCAAAAATGGATAGAAATCGTTCTCTAGAGTACTATTTGAAACAAAGAAAATAGCCGATTGTGGCTGACACCCTTTAAAATCCTAAACGCTGCCATGATAACTATTTAAATGTTTAGCTCTCTATTCCAATCTATTTAGTGTAACAAGGGAGTAGGCTCCACCCATTGATAAAAACTGTGTGGTTCTCCTTAATGGAAGACATTTAAACAAGATAACTGACTTGACAAGCTCTGTATAAAATGTTAAATGTGTTACTAAGCTAAGAATAACAGTATAAGAAAGAATGATCACTGGAGATGTACAGTATATCGACTTTGTATTGGTTTTTATTGGCGATTGTAATGAAGCGTGATATTTTAGGATACAACACTAATGATTGTATTATATATTTTTTCATTAATACAGAAGGAACCAGATCTGTTCCTTGAAGTTTCCAAGAGCTGTACAGAATTAAACAAGAGATTGAAATGGGAAAAATCAATATGGATTTGGTCATGTACAATCTTTGTGCCCAATGTGATGAACATAATATAAATGTTATCATGGAATAATTTTAACCATGGTGAATTATTAACAACTTTTGATGGATGTCGTTTAATGAAAATCCACGTGGTGATCATTAATTGATATGAGCTCATTTATTATGGGTAGAATAAGAGTGCACTAATATTAAACATGGCCATAGGTGTTGTATTTTATGATTAACCATGTCAGCCCCGAAAGGATTTGCCCTCTTACTGACCAGGACATTTTTTGCGATACGGCACTGCGTCAATTTAACTAACAATTGCGCAGTCATGCGAAGGTGTACCCAAACAAAATTGAAGTATTTTTTTCCTACAAATAGAGCTTTCTTTTGGTGGTATTTGATCACCTCTGTGTGGTTTTTATTTTTTGCGCTATAAACAAGAGTCAATTTAAAAAAAACTATATATGTAACTAACATTTTCCTGAATAAGTGGGAAGCCTAAACAATTCATGGTAGAATGGAGGGCACTCATTCGACAAATGATTTATTGATATTTTGTTATGGGGTGGCTGCCAAGCCAATCTGGAGTCATTTTTGGACACACAAAATAATAACAGAAACGGATGAAGAATTGATGAGTTTTTTTTGTACCTAGCACTAAACAAAAAATAATAATAGTAGTACAAAAATGTTTTTTTAAAGAAACCGACCGGAATGGTTATGTGTCTATCCAGAGTGGTAACCATCCCAAGCCATTTGAAATAGGGAAATATATGTGTATTAGCAGAAAATGTGACAATTTAGAAGCTTTCCACACCCAATCATAATTCCCAAAAATTAGGTTTGTAGAAAAGGGTGTTCCCCTAAGGTAGCCTCTCTCAACTGGTGTTCCGCAGCACACTAGGGTGCCGCCAGAGGTCCTCAGGTGTGTCGCGGGATCATGGGAGAGAACGGCTGTTAGATGAGCTCAATCCCCTGCCAAACTATCGGCATGGAGGGAGATCCCTTGGCCTCAAAAGTGTAAGTAAAGGGGGGGGGGGGGGGGAAGTGTGCTTTCCCCTACAGTGCAGTACCTGGCTGAATGAGGAAAGGTACTGTGCTAGGATGTTTTAAAGGACTTTATACATGTGTCGGTGTGTATACGTGTACGTGTGTGTGCATTCACAGCACACCACTTTTCCCACATTTAGTTATATTACAGTCTTATTCCAAAATGGGTGCACCTTTGCCACCAATTACAGCCTTAAGTCCTTTTGAGCATGATGCTACAAGCTTGACAAAATCTATTTTTGGGTAGCTTCTCCCATTCTTTGCAGGACATCTCAAGCTCCATCAGGTTTGATTGGGAGCGGTATACAGTCATTTTCAGGTCTCTCCAGAGATTTTCAATCGGGTTCAAGTCTGGACTCTAGCTGGGCCACTCAAGGACATTCACAGAGTTTTCCCGTAGTCACTCCTTTGTTATCTTGGCTGTGTGCTTAGGGTCGTTGTCCTGTTGGAAGATGAACCTTCACGCCATTATGAGGTCCAGAGCACTCTGGAGCAGGTTTTCACCAAGGAAGTTTCTGTACATTGCTGCATTCATCTTCCCCTCGATCCTGACTAATCTCCTAATTCCAGCAACTGAAAAACAACCCCACAGCATGATGCTGCCATCACCATGGTTCACTGTAGGGATGGTATTGGCCAAATGATGAGTGGTGCATCAATCTTTGTTTCAGCAGACCAGATCATTTTGTTTCTCATGGTCTGAGAGTCCTTCAGGTGCATTAAGGTATATTTTCTCAAACACTTATATTTCAATAAGAGCCAGGAAGTCTGAACAGAATGACAGAATTTAGACAGTTTTTGATAGTTGATGGCCTTCTGCTAAGCCAAAGTCATAAGGTTATTCAATTATTCTAATACAACAATGCCCCCCGGTGGTGAAAAGATTAGGAGTCCAAGATGGCTGCCCAGACAAGGCTTGGTTACATAGAAACAACCGGTCTTTTGACATCATCAGTTACATAGTTGTGATACACACACCCACTTTTTGGGTGGGATAAAAAAAAAAAAAATACATAGAATCTTGGAAGGCGAGAGGATGTCGATATCTTGAGTACGGAAGAATGTAAGAAGGATCAAAAGAAGTCCTTTGGACATCGAGATGATACTTTTCAAAAGAATCTGAACCTCCCTGGCGGTATGATTAGTTCAGATTTTAGGTGCTGAAAGTGGTACCATTATTTTGCATTATATATTGAAGGGCTGTAATTCTTAGGAATAACTCACTGAAATCTGTCCAAACCAGAGTCTAGTAGACATCTAGGGTATGATAAAGTTTGAAACACAAAATCATAAATTATAATATAATTTAGAACTAAATATAATAATAATACTTTATTCAATACATTTTATCAAATATTATAATCAAAAACATTGACTTTTTTTGGCCAAACAAGGGTGCAATATTAGTAGTCATATTGCTTCAGTAAACATCCCGGGTATGGAAAATTTTAAAACATGGTACAGCACAGTCAGACGTCAGTCAGGACAGTAGAACCTGGTTTCTTTTCTGATTTTCCTTCCAGTGTCGCCATGCTTAGAGCAGCAAACCACGCAAATCCTTGTGGATGTTGCCTTATTTTTCATGGAATGTGGTTCATAAAGTGACGACCAGTCAGGCGTTCACAACGCCAGCAGCACAATGTCCAGATCTATTTACAGTCGATGTTTGGTGCTTGAGAAATATAAGTTTGGCAACTTTTCAAAGTCTGCATGAACCACAGGCTTGTCACTTTTTTTATTTTTATTTTTTTAGAAGAATGAAAGCATTCCACAGGCACTGCTCGAGAAGATGCCTGAAGTTTTTTTGTAATTTTTTTTTGTTGCTTTCTCATGGCTGGATAAAAAGTCATGGCCTGGTCAGCTAAGTCAACACCTCTCATGGTGTGGTTGTAGTCCATCACTACTTGTGGTTTCATTACGTCTTTAACACCTTGTGTGTACCAGTACAGTAGAGGTGTTGTGAATAGTACTCATTAGGCACACACATCTTTTTTATCACGCCATCTCAGTGCCATCATTTTGCCTTTCTGCCGGGCAACTATTTCTCATGCCTTGAGCTTTTTATTGCCAAAAGGTTGGTGGCATGTCATGCCAGTTAGCTCTAACAGTCCCATATGCATCTGTCTTATGCTGTAGAAGGAACTCAGAGTTCTGGAAAAGTTTAAAAATGATCTGTGGTTACACAGTAGCCCTGATTCAGCAATGGTTCAATCAAAGAAAGAACGTGGTTGCCATTCCATAATTACTGAATCTTTTGCTGCACTTGGTTCCTTTCCCAGGGTAAAGGATCGCATTCCATATGTAACCAGTGCTGGATTCACAGAGCATGAATGATTTTAGTCGTGCTCTCTTAGACGCGATATACTGTATCCAGCTGAGTCTTCCTTTGTAGGCCATTAGACTTTCAGCAATACTGAGCTCTCTATCTGGTACATAGGTCTGCTGGAAATTTTTCTAATAATTTCATATACCTCCCAAATCTCTTTGAGTTTTGGTGCTGGATGGGAAGTCTCATCAAATTCTTCATTAATTTTCAAAGTGCAAATATTTCATTGTAAGAGAAAATTTGTATTCCGACATGACAGTGCCAAAAAAGGAGTGGCTAGTAATGTGTTGGTTGTCCAATACCACTTTTGCAAGGGTTTCCCCACCACTCCCTAAAGAATTATAAGGCACAGAAACTTCCAGATGTCCTCTTTGGTCATTGGTTCCCACTTTCTGCTCCTTGCGAACCTCTGATGCGTAGCAGCTTGTTGTTCCTGGTACCGATTTGGCTCCGTAACAATTTTTTCTATATAAATTGGTCAAAAAGAGTTGGAGGTATGCCAATGGGTTGTCATCTTCCACATCCACTTTGATATTAGATGCTCCAGTAAATGGGAATCTTGGGGGCGCTGCGTGCTCTGTACCGCAGTCAATCGAGCACCAAGTCTGCACATCACTGGGCACAGTCGCAGGATCATCACTGAAATTGCTTTCCGTGCCTGATGACGAACTTCCCCATGAATCGCTATCACTCAATTCCAACAGGTCGTATGCTGCTTTTGAGGTAGAGGCGCTTTTTTTGATGCCATGGTCGCTCTGCAGTTTCCAGACACAAAGTACAGTAAAACTGCAGGCAAGGGCACTGGATAAAGCACTGGGGGCAAGCTAAGGTCAATTTTATTTTATTTAGTAATGTAATCCAATAGGACTACAATGTATCAGTGTTTTTGTTTTATCATTTTTGAATTTGCCACTGGTTCCACCTCCCTGCATCGCGACGCTTGCAGGGAACGGAAGTCAGGGCACACAGTGCATTGGGTGGAAGATCCGGCCGCCGTACACAGCAGGAGTACATTGCGGGATCCCGGGACAAGGTAAGTCACCTCTTCCAGGACCCAGCGTTGCAATCCCGAGTGTGGCTCGGGGTTACCGCTAATGGTGCTGAAATCTCATCCCGAGCTACTCGGGAATACCGCCAAGGGGGTTAAAGGGGAATTCCACCCAAAAGTGGAACTTTCGCTCATTCGTCTCGTCTCCCCCTCCGGTGCCACAATTGACTGACCGGTATCCCGTTACCACTTCTTGGAGTCCGGGCCATGGGCTGTGATGTGACCCCGAGGCCCCCTCCTCCTCCCTGTCACCAGGCCAGTAGGAGAGAGGGGCGGGCCCCACGCATGCGGAGTAGGGTTCCCGGCATGAAGCCGTAAGGCTGCAACGCAGGGTTCCCTTACCCGCAATGGCAGCGGCAGCACCTGATAACTGATGGAACATCAGCTGCAGTGCCGACAACGCATGTCTCCAGGACAGGTAAGTGTCCTATTGTTAAAATCCAGCAGCTGTTGGCTTTTAATTTAAATTTTTTTTTTTTGGGGGGGGGGGGCAGAACACTGCTTTAAGCCATGTTAAAGTATTGTTTTTATTTTACCTTTTGGGTAATTTAAGTTGTTTGAGCATATGCTTAACTAAGATAATCAATGTTGGTAGTGTCAGTTTTGGGAGCGAGTTGAATTTTAACTACAGTAGGAGTTCGTCTTCCTTTCAAACAAAGATAAATATCTTGTTACATCTCAACAAAAGCGACTTCAAAGTATTATGATTGGATTAGTTATAATATGTGTTGAACCATAGATACATTCTAAATTTAAAAATGAGTCGTGATTAAATTACCAAGCTTGTATGTGGTTAACAAAATTGTTCATATATTGTAAGTAGAGGTCGACCGATATGGGTTTTTCTCTGGCCGATGCCGATATTTAGAAATCATGGCGGCCGATAGCCGATATATGATGCCGATTTTTTTTAGGGCCGATATGTTAGGCCGATTTTATTTTTATTTATTTATTTTTAATCCCCCTTGATCTAACACACCTTTCCCACTGGGGCGTTTTAAGGCGCTTTTGGGCTAAAAATAGCGCCTGTAAAGTGCCTGTAAAATGGCTCCCCTGCAGTCTGTGTGAAAGACAGAGTGCTTTCACACTGAGGCGATGCGCTGGCAGGATCTTAAAAAAAAATCCTGCAAGCAGCACGTTTGGAGTGGTGTATACCGCTCCTCCACCACTCCTGCCCATTGATATGAATGGGCACCACTGCCGAAGCGCATGCAATGCGATTTGGCAGCGGTGCTTCATGGGCGCATTTAACCTCTTCCTTGGCCGCTAGCTGGGTTATATGTGCCCCACTAGCAGCCAAATAGCACCGCTAAAATGATGGTAAAGAGCCGCTAAAACTTGCGTTTTACCATCAACGCTCCAGTGTGAAAGCAGTCTTCATAAGTGATACAGAAAATTTCTTACACTTAAACATTTATTAAACAAAACAAACCTCCAATCAGTTTACTTGTATGTATGATTTAGATAAAAATTATATATATATATATATAATATATTAAATAAAAACAGGTAGTCAAAACTTTTGGACAAAAAAAAAAATGGGCTAACTTTACTGTTTTTATTTTATTTTTATTTTTTAAATGGTGTATTTTTTTCCCAAAAAAATGCATTTGAAAGACCTCTGTGCAAATGCCGTGTGACATAAAATATTGCAACAACCGCTATTTTATTCCCTAGGATCTCTGCTAAAAAAATATATATCATTTTTGGGGGGTCTAAGTGATTTTCTGGCAGAAAATAAAGGATTTTTACTTGTAAGCAACAAGTGTCAGAAAAGATTTAGTCTTTAAATGGTTAAACTGAGAACTTCTACACACTGAGATGACTTCATTCATTCAAGTGTAAACATTGTATCATTTAGTTCTTTTCTTGGCAGTCTGCCCAGAGTGGAGGAAAGTGTTGCTATGACGACTCAGTCAACTTAGACTGACTTCTATACAGAAGCCATTTCAAAGTCCCGCTGTAGTTCTAAATCGGCTTTTTATCAGCACAAATCGGCCGATGCCGATTATTTAAAAAACGGCAAATATCGGCCGATATATCGGCCGGCCGATATATCGGTCGACCTCTAATTGTAAGGCCTCATGTACACTGCTGCTGGTAAAACGGAAATTCAGAGGCAGTTGGATGCTTTTTCAACTGCCCCTGAACTCATCCAATGTTATCTTATGTGTACATGTACACAGGTTTGTTTAATGTCGTTTTTAGGCAGTTGCGTTTATATTCTTTTCTTCTAAGGCAAAAAAAAAAAAAAAAGTATGAGTTCAGACACCAAGTTTCAGATGCCAAACGCAGCTAAAACACAGTAATTTGCATTTAGCCGCGTTTCATTCACAGGCGTTTTTCCATTTTTGCCTATTTTTTCAAACACTTCTAAACGCTAACGAGACATGTAAATGTGGCAAAACTGACGTTTTAAACTTGGGTAAGGCTTTCACACGGGCGGATAGAATTCAGCTTTTAGCTGCGGATAGATCAAGTTATCTACCGCAGCTACACACAATGCTTTCCTATGGCCCCATTCACACACTGCATTTAGCAATGGTTTCATTAAATGGGGTGACGCAGATAGAAAAAATATAATTGACTGTGTCCAAGACCGATTTTATTGCAGCTATCTGCACATAACTACAGGTAATCGCAGTGTACGATTTCTCCTGCAGATGGAAGCAACAAGGAAAGAAAAATAACAGGAAGCACATCAGAAATGGCAAGAATGTTCCAACGCAGCCGCATGTAAACGCACATAAAACGCAGCTGATCGCAATGTACAACTGCAAGTGAACGCTGTGCCAGGATTCTCTGAATTTTAAAATAACAAAACATGCTTTTAACAGCGGCAGAACAGACACCCGTGTGAAAGGGGCCTTACTATCTGTTAAATTTTTCAAGAGAGGTTGTAAAAAAAAAAAAAAAAAAAAAAAAAAAAAAATAAGCTTGAAGGTCTATTTGTTTTGAGAAGAATCACAAGAGTTAAGCCCCATGCACATGAGACGCCGGTGCAAACTATGCTGAACATGTTTTTAAAACCTAAAATAGGCATTTAGAAACGCCAGTTTTGCTGCGTGTGCATGCCTCGTTTGCGTCTAGAAGCGTTTATATAGGATAAACTCATAAGACCCTCCCCAAGCTCAAAAACAGTATTATTTAACTATTTCAGCTATTTTGTGAGACCAGAGTGAGTAGCAGTAGCTGTGAGAGCAGCAGTGTACTTGTATTTAGCATGTCACTTGCCACGTCACCTGCCACAAGTTGTGGATTGTCCACTTGCCACGTCACCTGCCACAAGTTGTGGATTGTCCACTTGCCACAAGTTGTGGATTGTCCACTTGCCACAAGTTGTGGATTGTCCACTTGCCACAAGTTGTGGATTGTCCACTTGCCACAAGTTGTGGATTGCCCACTTGCCACAAGTTGTGGATTGCCCACTTGCCACAAGTTGTGGATTGCCCACTTGCCACAAGTTGTGGATTGCCCACTTGCCACAAGTTGTGGATTGCCCACTTGCCACAAGTTGTGGATTGCCCACTTGCCACAAGTTGTGGATTGCCCACTTGCCACAAGTTGTGGATTGCCCACTTGCCACAAGTTGTGGATTGCCCACTTGCCACAAGTTGTGGATTGCCCACTTGCCACAAGTTGTGGATTGCCCACTTGCCACAAGTTGTGGATTGCCCACTTGCCACAAGTTGTGGATTGTCCACTTGCCACAAGTTGTGGATTGTCCACTTGCCACAAGTTGTGGATTGTCCACTTGCCACAAGTTGTGGATTGTCCACTTGCCACAAGTTGTGGATTGTCCACTTGCCACAAGTTGTGGATTGTCCACTTGCCACAAGTTGTGGATTGTCCACTTGCCACAAGTTGTGGATTGTCCACTTGCCACAAGTTGTGGATTGTCCACTTGCCATGTCACCTGCCACAAGTTGTTTGTTCAAATCTAACATATGGGTCAAATTCCAATTATACTTCAGATAACAGCAATGCTAGTTGTGTTTTGGATTGGATCAGGGACTCATTAGGGTATATAATTGTCTATGAATCATTGCAAGAAATTACAATTACAAGAAATTACAATTGTTTAAAAAAAAAATAAAAAAAATAATAGTTTTTCATCATTTGCCATCATTTTTGAAATTTTTAAAAAAAATAGGGCACCTTTAAAAACACTTATAAAAGCAAATGCAGCTAAACCCGGTACCAGCGTTTTGCCGTGTTTAGAGGCGCCTGAACCCATTTTTTTGCTTCTGGAAAAACAAGGTTAAACCCAACTGCCTAAAAACGGCAAAAAACGAGACTGTGTACATGGACACACAGGATAACATTGAATGAGTTCAGGGGCAGTTGAAAAACGTGTCCAACTGCCTCTGAACGCGCGTTTAACAGCGTCTCGTTTGCATGGAGCCTTTAAATCAACACCAGCTTGTTTACATAAGTCCGAAGAGCCACAGAAAACTAGTTACCCAATTATAAGTTTACTAAGGGCTCCTTTACGTGTCCGCGTATGGAGCACACTCTGCTCAGTGGGGGATCGCTCTGTCGATCCCCGCTGAGCAGGCAGATGACAGGTCTGTCTCTACACACTGTGGAAAAATAGTTTTTTACTCCGTCACATTTTTATGGATCCGTCCCTCCATAGACCTCTATGAAGTGTCCGTTCAGATCCACCTAAAAAAACTGGACAGGCAGACCTGAATGGATCATCCATGTGAAAGGGGCCCAAGTGTTGAAATATGACATGTTGTAACAGGAGCTTGTGGTAAAATTTTATTAAAAATATTTTTTTCAGAATTTTAGGCCGATACGTATTCTTCTACATATTTTTGGTAAAAGAAAAAAAAAAAAAAAAAAAAAAACGCAATAAGCATTGATTGGTTTGAGCAAAAGTTATAGCGTCTACAAAATAGGGGCTAGTTTTATGGCATTTTTGTTTTTTTACCTAGTAATGGCGGTGATCAGCTATTTTTATCGTGCAACATTATTGCGGACACATCGGACAATTTTGACACATTTTTGGGACCACTGGCATTAGTACATCGATCAATGTTATAAAATTGCACTGATTACTGTAAAAATGCCACTGGCAGTGAAGGGGTTAACCAATAGGGGGAGGGGTTAAGTGTGTCCTGGTGAGTGATTCTAACTGTGGGGGGATGGGCTAGCAGTGACACGACACTGATCGCTGCTCCCGACGAGCAGCATCCTGTAACTAGCCAGAACGGGGAGATGCTGCATTTACATCGACATCTCCCCGTTCTTCAGCTCAGTGACATGATCTTGGGAACCCATCGGACATCAAGTCTGCGGGTCACGCTGGGCACAGAGCTTGCAGCAGGAGCATGGTGGGAAATTCAAAGTAACATACAGGTACATTACTTTGCCCAACCGGTCGGCAAGCGGTTAATAAAATTACCAGTTAAACTTACCGGTAAAGGGTTTTCTGGGAAATCTTCCAGGACGGCACATCTGAGAGATGACTGGCCTCACCTGACAGGAAACAATCAAAAAACAGTTTAAAAGACCCCATCCTTCCCTCCGACCCTCAGTTATGACAAAGTATAGGCCCACACCAATGTTAGAGGGTACATTCTGTGAAGAATGAAAACATCACCAACAGTTAAGGGTAGGGAAGTAGGCCTGCCACCCTGGAAGAAAACCCATTACTAGTAAGTGTAACTGGTAATTTTCTCCAGTCAACTTCCAGGACGGCACACCTGAGACGATGAGCAAGAAGTTCAGGTCTACCTTAAAGGTGGGACCACCGCCTGTAGGAGCTTCCTGCCAAATGCCAAGTCCAGAGGGGACAACAGCTCCACTCTGAAGTGCCTCAGGAAAGTTTTATGGCTCGTCCATGTTGCTGACAGATTTGATCAAAGCGCCTGCCTCTCTGCACAGGAGGTCGCCAGAGAGTGAGCCTTAAGGTGGGCTGGGACGGGTTTACCCGAGTGCCTATAAGCCATTGCTATAGTCCGTTTGAGCCACCTGGTTATCGTTGGTTTGGAGGCCTGCAAACCCTTTCTTTGGCTGCAAAAGGTAATCAGTAGATGGTTTGATCTTCTAAACACTCTCACCCTCTCTACATCTACGGCTAGGAGACAGCGTCTAACATCTAAGGAGGTGCAATCTTTCATCCTTATAAATTTTTGGGATTCTGGCAAAAAGCCGGCAGTAATCTGAGGATTACCCTGTCCTCCAGGAGTAACAAAAATGGCTCTTTAATAGTCAGAGCTTATAGGTCGCCAATCCTGGCTATGGTGATGGCCAGAAGGAAGGCCATCTTAAGGGAAAGGAATTTAAATTAAATTTGAGCCACCGGCTCAAAAGGCCCTTTCGTTAGGGCATCCAATACCAGGGATAAATCCCACATGGGAACCAGAATGTCCCTACCGGGGTTAACCTTTCCCTGGCCAACAAATCTTTTTACAAGGGGGTCCGGAGCTAGGACTACTGTCAAAGAAGTCCCTACCTGAACTCTAAGGGTGCTGACAGCTAACCCCTGGTCCACCCCATCCTGAAGAAAGTCTAAAACGGTTGGAACTGTTTAGAGAGCTCCTTCCTTCCCCTGAACCCAGCAGGAGAAGACCTTCCAGACCTTAGTGTAGATCTGTCTGGTGATCTTTGTACTGAGCAAGAGTGTATCGATTACCTTTTCCGAACATCCCCTTTTCCTGAGGATGTCCCTCTCAAAAGGCAGGCCATCAGAGAGAGAAACCCCGGGTCGGGATAAACGACTGGGCCCTGGCAAAGGAGATCTCGAACTGGGAGATGCAACGGGGGAGCAATTGACCATCTTCACATTGTGGGGAACCAAGCCCTCTTTGGCCACCAGGGTGCAATCAGAATGAGGTCTCCGCTCGACTGGGACAGTTTCTGCAACACCCGGTATGAGCACTGAGCGAAGGCGTCCACCCCCCAGGACCCGTTTCCTGGTGAGAAAGAATCTCTGAACATTCGTGTTCTTCTGGCAGGCAAACAAATCTATCTCATTTGCCAAAATGATGGCTTACCAGAGAGAAATCCTCCTTGTTCAGCTCCCTCTCTCCCTGATTAATGGGCTGCCTGCTGAGGAAGTCTGCCTGGAGATTGAGTGACCCCCTTTATGTGGGCTACTGAGAGAGAGAATATTCTTGTCTGCTTCCCCTAGGCTCTCGAGACAGTATCCTTAACCTGCCTAATCTTGTCCCTCCTTGGTGGTTCAGGTAGGACACCGCTACCACGTTGTCCGAGAAGATTTGTACTTCCCTCCCTGATCTTTGAAAAAAACGTAGCGCCTTTCCAACTGCTAGGAGTTCCCTGAAGTTGGAGGAAGCATTGTTCTAACTGTGGTTCCATGGACCCTGGGTGTTGAGGTCTCCCAAGTGAGCACCCCAACCACAGGCGCTTGCTTCCATTTTTATGACTATCGGATCTAGTTGCGTCCATGTCCGACCCCCCCCCCCCCCCCCCCCCGATTGGTGGCTCAGGTTGAGCCAGACATCCCTGTTATTGCAACTGGTTCCCCTGCACCTGCGTTGCCTATGGACGCTCTGTCGGCGGTCCTGGAGGCCTTTGTTGCCAGGGTGGAAGTGGCATGCGGGCACAAGGGGGTTAAACTACCCCCTCCCACAGTCTTCAGGGGAAAGCTCTGATTTAGACTCTGGCCCCGCTGTGACAGGTGGCCCCTGTTCTGACATGTCAGAGGATGCGGACCAGGACCGTTCAGACAATGAGGATGACTTAGTGTCCGTGTCAGCGCAGGAAAATGTGCTTGTAGGAGCACTTATTGCAGTGGTGCTGGATAACCTAAAGATGGAGGCTACGGCGGGGGCATCTACAGAGGTGTCTGTCCCTTTCGAGTCCCACAAGCCGGCCACATTTGTCACATTTAACTAAACGTTAAATGTGAAAATCAGGAGGTGTTCTGTCACATTAGCAGCCATGTAAGGTCAGCAAGTTTGCTGCTGCTTTTAAAATTTAACATCTAATCAGTCCATCTGATTTACAAATACTGTATTTAAGCATATAAGCTCCATTTTGTGTTGAAAATAACTGTGAAATCAAACTCCGGTGGGTGTGACAAGATTTGTCCATTTTTTTTTTTTTGTGCTAATCCCAAAAAGTATCCGATCCGTGACTGATCCGAGGAACGATCTGATCCATGAGTTTTTTTTTTTTTTTTGATCTGTTGACAAAAGCGTCCCTGGTTTCATAAGCCAAACAAACCTGCGAGCAAATCTGTTACCGCATGAAGGTTTGCCCCCGCCCAACTATCGGGTGGGGGGGTCGCCTTCGGGAGTTTGCAGCCCGGTGAACCTCCCTACTTTCTGACCAGTTGGTCTGCGAACTGGTTTCATCAGGATACAAGATCGCTTTCTTTCTTGTTGGCCAAACAGATTTTCTCCTCCCAACATTCATCTGGGTCGTCGGGAAGCCCTGTTCGTGGCAGTACAGGACCTGCTGTTGCGCTGGGTGATGGTACCTGTACCGACGCCAGAAAGGTTTCAGGGATTCTACTCCAATCTGTATCAATCCACAGAAAAGGGTAAAAGATTTCCCTATAAAACCCAAGAGGGAGAGGGAAGACATTTTTTCGAGGCCACTCAGCAAACAGCCAGTCCAAGAGTAAAAGCGATCAGAGGAAAAGTGGGGGCTCGGGGAAAGGCAAGGAAAAGAGTGGAATCCTTTTTTCCGGGTCTGTACCTTCCAACAAAGAAGCCAAATGACTCCAACATAAAGGTTGGCGCAAGGCTCTCGTGGTTCCTCCCCCAGTGGGAGAAAATCAGAGTCCTTATATCCTAAGTCTCATAAGAGAAGGATACAGGTTGAAATTTCGGTCTAACCCTCCTCCAAATTTTCTGGTTACATGTCTTTCCAAAGACCCACTCGAAGCAAGGGACCTTTTGGGCTGCGTCCGAGAACTCGCGGAACAGGAGGTGATTATCCCTGTTCCAGTGAGTCAGATGGCTTTAGGATTCTAGTCTCACATTTTCGTGGTCCCGAAGCCATCGGGCAAGTTTCGGTTGATTTATAAATTTGCGGAAGTTGAACCGGTACTTGCTATACAAAAAGTTCCGGATGGAGAGTATCTATTCGGTCAGAAAACATATCTAGAGAGGGGTCTTCATGATCACGTTAGATCTGAAAGACGCATCTTTGCATGTGCCCATTGCCCCGGAACATCAGGGGATAGCACTGATACCATACTTAGACGACATGCAGATTTACAGCCCAGCCCGAGAACAGATTCTGATAGACCGGGACATAGTGTTGTCCACCTTGGATTCTTTGGGTTGGATGGTCAGCCGGGAGAAGCCCTCCCTGGACCCATTGCAGTCCAAGGTGTACTTAGGGTACCAGTTTGACTGCTGACCCACATTCACCTGTCACCACTTAGGGACCTAAGTTGTCATCCATGAGGTGTCTGTGTGAAAAGTGAGATAGGCAAAACTACCTGGGGCTACTAAAAAAAATGGCCACTGGTCGCCTCAGCAAAAATGTCTGAGGGCGCTGAGAAAATGTCTGAATTTCCAGAAAATGGCTGAAAGACAAAAAAAATAAAAAATGGGCGCAGCCCCAGGAAAACGGCCGCTGAACACGCAGCAGACTCCCCACATGTCAAACACCCCACCATGGCCCGGGAAGAGGACGAGCGGACCCCCAACACCCAGCGCAGCCCCCCCCCCCCCCCAGGAAGGTAGTGCACTGCAACCCCATGTGCCCAGTCACACAGCGGTCCATAGCATGGGGAGGAAGGAAGGGACAGGGAAAGAATAAAGCGCAAGAGATTCCCTAGTCAACCTCACAGGTAATGCCCAGCTGCTTCATCCTGCCGAGACAGGTGGAACCATATTTAGCCCTCCTGCAGGGACTGCTGGATGCATTCCACAGACAGACCCATCACCCAAGCAGTACGGGGTGGCTGTCAGCCACGGCACGTTTTGACACAGACAGCAGCAGCCCGGTCATATGTGTGCCCCAGAGCATATAGCTCACCGGTGGCCCCTGGATCAGACGGGGCACGTCGTGACTTACCCAGTGCGTAGCTATGACCTGCTCATGCTCGATGGCCAGGCTGGAGAGACTACCAGGATCTATATTATCCAGCCTGTCACCCAGCCCAGCTGTTGATTGTAGATCACAGGAATCAAAAATGCAGAAAAAAGAAAAAAATTCCCAGGACCAATGGTCCCACCGGGAGCCAGGCCCTTCACCTACACTAGGCAGAAAAAAAAAACTGAGCTGCTGGATGCAGTGTGAGGGGTTAAAGCCAGTAGGACTGCCCCCTGGGCGGTTAATGCTTTCTGCCTAGTCCTCTCCTAAAAGGGGCGATATAACCCTAAGGTCAAAATGAAAAAAACACACTTACAATAACGAAGCTTCATACGATAGTTAAAATGAAATGAAAATGAACACGAAGTCCGTGTCCGCTGATGAAGTCCCACCCATAGGGACATAACCCGCGGTCATTGTTCATTTTAACGATCGTATGAAGCTTCGTTATTGTAAGTGTGTTTTTTATGTATATTCATCATTAAAACGTTTTTCTATGGAGAGCACTATGGCCTGTCCAGTTCAACCTGAGTGAGTGTCTACAATTGTCACTATCCCTGTACATTGCACACTCATGTCAGTCCCTACCCTCAAGGAGCCCACAATCCAAGGGCCCCATTCATATACTAGGGCCAATTTTTGACAGAAGCCGATTAACCTACCTGCATGTCTTTGGATTGTGGGAGGAAACCGGAGTACCCAGAGGAAACCCACACAGGCACAGGGAGAACATGCAAACTCCAGGCAGGTAGTGTCGTGGTTGGGATTCGAACCAGCGACCCTTTTTACTGCTAGGCGAGAGTGCTAACCACTACACCACTGTGCTGTGATCCTTGGTGTTCAGCACCTTTTCGTAAAGGGGTTGTACTGCGCTGATTTTTTTTTCTGTATTTATATTTATCTGAAAGCAGACGGCCTGCTGAAGAAGAGGATACCAGCTAGCTGCCATAACGACGATATTCCTCTTCAAAGTAGGGACGTAAAATGACGGCGGGCAGTCCGTAAGTTGTTAAACGGTAATGCGCTATTTTTTGGAGGATACCATCTTTGGATTACACCCGGGGGAGCCTGAAAATCCTGCTACTTAAAGTCCAGACGTGGTTCAGCTGCTGTTGTGGACTAAACTTAATCGTGCTGCCACACAATTGGAGGGGAGCACTTGTGTGAAGTCACAGTTTTTATTTGGATCATCATCAGAGTCACTTTATTGGAGAAGTGTGTAGAGGTAGAGATATATAATTTATTTTATTTATTTTTTTCACTGTGGGACTTGCTGAAATTAAGAAACTTTGATATTTACTTCAATTTTTTTATATTTCTTTCACTGTGCACACGCTTAACCACTTTTAGACCGGACCATTTTGCTGGCTTAAGACCAGACTACTTTTTGCGATTCGGCACTGCGCCGCTTTAACTGACAATTGAGCGGTCGTGCGACGTGGCTCTCAAACAAAAAAATTTACGTCCTTTTTTCCCCACAAATAGAGCTTTCTTTTGGTGGTATTTGATCACTCCTGCGGTTCTTATTTTTTGTGCTATAAACAAAAAATAAAAAATAAAAGAGCAACAAAAAACTATTTTTTTTTTTTTACTTTTTGCTATAATAAATATCCCCCAAAAATTAAAAAAAAAAAAATTTTCCTCAGTTTAGGCCGATACGTATTTATGGTAAAAAAAAAATTATAATAATAATAATAATAAATAAGTCGCAATAAGCGATTGGACTGCGACATTATGGCGGACACATCGGACATTTTTGGGACCAGTCATTTATACAACAATCAGTGCTGTACAAATGCACCGATACCTGGGTAAATGACACTGGCAGTGAAGGGGTTAACCAGGGGGGTGGCAGTGTAGGGGTTAAGTGGGTCCTAGGGCGTGTTACTAACTGTGAGGGGCTGGGCTGTGTGTTAGTGAAAAATGATCTCTGCTCCAATCACAGGGAGCAGAGATCAGTGTCACTTGTTGCTAGGCAGAACGGGGAGATGCGGTTTACTTCCACATCTCCCTGTTCAGCCTCCCCGTGAGACGATCGCGGGTATCGGCCGGACTCACGGGGGTCCCGACTGGCACGCACACCACCGGCGGCGCGCACACGATGGCAGGGAGGCAATTTCAACTGGACGTACCTGTACGCCAGTTTGCCTGCCCGTGCCATTCTGCCGACGTACATCGTCGTGCGCCGGTCGGGAAGTGGTTAATAAAGTATTTAATTCATATTTTTTTAACATTTATATTCTTTGTTTGGGAATTCAAGTTGCTCCAACACTGGTGCATTACCCACAGCAATTATATAGATTTTTTTCACCTGAGTGAGCGATATATCCCATAGCGCTGCGTTTGTTTATAGTTAATATTTTATAGACAGATTATGGGAGTGAATATGCTTAGCGGCTGTGGATTGGTTCTCTTACGTTTAAAACATTCTTTGGACTCTCATCATTGGTAGCTCGCAAGACATCTATAGTAACTTTAACCAGTTCTCGACCGGCACACGCCGATGTACGTCGGCAGAATGGCATGGGCAGGCATATTGGCGTACAGGTACGTCCATTTTTAAATGCCGCCCTGCCACCTCGTGCGCACCGCCGGTGGCGCGCTCGCGTGCCGGTCGGGACCCCCGTGAGTTCAGTCGCAGGTCCCGCAGACTCGATTGCCACGGGGATACCCGCGATCGTCTCACGGGGCGGCTGAACGGGGAGATGCCCTTGTAAACAGCATCTCCCCGTTCTGCCTAGCAACAAGTGACTGATCTCTACTCCATGTGATTGGAGCAGAGATCAGTGTTCACCAACACAAAGCCCAGCCCCCCACAGTTAGTAACACGCCCCTAGGAACACTTAACCCCCTGCCACCCCCTGGTTAACCCCTTCACTGCCAGTGTCATTTACACAGGAATTAATGCATTTGTATAGCATTGATTGCTGTATAAATGACAATGGTCCCAAAAACATGTCAAAAATGGCCGATGTGTCCTCCACAATGTGGCAGTCACAATAAAAAAAAAAAAAAAAATAATGAATTGCTGATCGCCGCCATTACTAGTAAAAAATGTTATAATATAAAATGTGTATATATATATATATATATATATATATATATATATATATATATATATATATATATATATATATATATATATATATATATATATATATATATATAATCTCCTATTTTGTAAACGCTATAACTTTTTCGCAAACCAATCTTTTTTTTTTTTTTTTTTTTTTTTTTTAACCAAAAATATGTAGAAGAATACGTATTGTCCTAAACTGAGATAAAACGTTGTTTTCCATATTTTTGGGGGATATTATAACAAAAAGTAAAAAATGATGTGTTTTTTTCAAAATTGGCACTGTATTTATGTTTATAGCACAAAAAATAAGAACCGCAGGGGTGGTCAAATACCACCAAAAGAAAGCTCTATTTGTGGAGGGGAAAAGAAAAAAGGACATCAATTGTCGCATGACCACGCAATTGTCAGTTAAAGTGACGCAGTGCCGAAACGCAAAATGTGGTCTGGTTTGAAAGTGGTTATTTAGCTTTGTTGCTCTACTCTGGATTTTCTCCAGTTCCCTCCTGAGGACTGGTGGCCAAAACTGGACTGCATACTCCAGGCGCATTTGAACCAGAGTCCTGTAGAGTGGGAGAATTATCGATTCATCTCTAGTGGAGTGAACACTCCACTAGAGTGTACACTCTGATGCAAGCCACCTGGTCCCATTGATTTATTAATGTTAATTTTCCCAAGTAGATTCTAATTCTGTCCTCTGTTAACCATAGAGGTGCTGAAGCACCCCCTCCCCCCCCCCCCACAGGAGACTGAGAAGAAAAAAAATTAAATACCTTTACCATATCCACATCCTTTGTAACCAGATGTCCTTCCTGCTTCTTTATGGGGCCAATATGGTCTGTCCTCCTTTTTTACCATTTACATACTTAAAGAATTTCTTAGGATTTTTTTTTTGCTCTCCTACGCTATGTGTCTTTCGTGCTCTATCTTAGCTGCCCTAACTGCACTCTTACATTTCTTGTTGCATTCTTATAATAAAGTCTGAATGCCGATGATCCCCCAACCTTGTATTTTTTGAAGGCCTTCTCCTTTGCTTTTATATGCATTTTTACCGTGGAGGTAAGCCATCCAGGATGTTTGTTTACGCTTTTAAAACGTATTACTTAATGGAATGCATTGTCTAATGCTCTTAAAACAAACCCATCTCTCCTCTGTTCTTTGTTCCTAAAATTTTATCCCAATTCATGCCTTCTAACAAGGGTCATAGTTTAGGGAAGTTGGCTCTTTTGAAATTCAGTGTCTTTGTATTCCCCTTATATTTCCCATTTGTGCGATTTATTCTGAAGCCAATTGACCTGTGATCGCTGTTGTCTAAATTGCCTCGTATTTCCACAACCGTGATCAGGTCTGTATTGTTGGTAATCAGTAGATCCAGTAACGCTTTATTTCTAGATGTTGTGTCTACGATCTGAACCATGAAATTGTCCTGCAAGACATTTAGGAACTGGAAAGCCTTAGATGAATGTGCGGTTCCCTCTGCCCAGTCTATATCTGGATAATTAAAAATCGCTGTATGTTTAACAGTTTAATAAACATACTTTTTTTTTTTTTTTTTTTTTTTAAGAAAAAAAAAATAAATAAAATAAATAAAAAAAAAATTAAAAAAAAAACGGACAAATTGTGCAGTCGTGCGACGCTGTACCCAAATAAAACTGTCCTTTTTTTCCCCACAAATAGAGATTTATTTTGGTGGTATTTGATCACCTCTCCTGTTTGTTTTTTGAGCTACAAAAAAAAAAATATATATTTTTTTTACTCTCTGCTATAAAACATTTCCAAAAAAAAAAAAAAAAAATCAAATCAAAATTTCTTCATAAATTTAGTCCAATATGAATTCTGCTACATATTTTTGGTAAAACAAAATTCTCAATGAACGTATATTGACTGGTTTGCACAAAAGTTATAGCGTATACCAACTATAGGATAGATTTAAGGACTTATTTTTCCCTGACCATTTTTTACTAATAATAGCGGCAATCAGGGATTTTTAGCAGGGCTACAACATTGCAGCTGGCAAATCTGTCACTAAGTGAAACCTTTTGGGGACCAGTGACACCAATACAGTGATCAGTGCTAAAAAAAAAAATGCACTGACGCTGTATAAATGACACTGGCAGGGAAGGGGTTAACGTTGGGAGCAACTAAAGAGTATGTGTGCTTTCTAAATGTGGGGGGGGGGGGGTCCTTTGACTAAAGGAAAACAGAGATCCACGTTCCTGCCCATTTGAGGCACATTGCATTCTTCTTTTCTCTCCAGTTTCTCTACAGATAGCAGTGATCTACCAACTCCCTGGACTTGCATAAGACTTTCTTGATGACTTCCCTGCCTGGCCATGGTGACCATCAGCACCGCTGATTGGCTCCCACTGTGTCCAGTGGGGGTACGTGATTTTGTGCTAAAGGGCTACCCTGGCGCAGTAAATGTACATGGGGCGGTCCTTAAGTGGTTAAGCATTGTACAGTATTTTGTCCCACAGTTTGATGAAATTTGTATTTTATATATTTAATTTGCATTACGGCTTATGAATTTTGCACTTTATTGGTATCTCTGGTTATATAAGTGTTTGTTTCTTAGCACCCCATTTCCATCTGACTGCCCCACAGACAATAGCAGGACTGTGTGCAGAGTGCTATGCAGAATGGACACAGACCTGGACCTGTCATCCTCCTGCTCAGTGGGTATCAGCGGAGAGATACTCCGATGAGCAAGCAGATTCTGCATATCGAAAGGCACCCGTGTGAAAGAGGCCTTATAAACATTTGTGATGCACTGAGAAAAAGGCAAGGCTAGCATAAGGCCTTCTGTACCATGCTGCTGGTAAACAGATGTTCAGAGGAAGTTGGGTGCTTTTTTCAGCTGCCCCTGAACTTATCCAAAGTTATCTTATGTGTACAGTGATTCGTTTAATGTCGTTTTTAGGCAGTTGTGTTTATGGGCTTTTCTTTGAAGGCAAAAAAATTTGTTCAGACACCGAAGTTTCAGATGCCAAACGTGGTTCCGGCTTTTAGCCGTGTTTTAGTTTAGAAGTGTTTACAAAAACTGCCCCTTTTTTTTTTTTTTACATTACAAAACTTAAAGGATAGCAAATGATCAAAAGCCACTAAAAAAATATTTAAAAAAAAAAAAAATTTACTTGCTTGCAATGCTTCATAGACCATTTATATACCCCTAATGAGCCCATGGTTCAATACAATACACCACTCGAATTGCTGTTAGCCAAAGTAGAATTGGAATTTGACCTATGATGTTAGATTTGAACCAGATGACCCCACCATTAAGCTTGACCCCCTACTTGATCAAACATAATTGCATGAAATTTTTTTCCTCACATATGCTCATTATAGAATCCATAGTAAAAGCATTTGTATTTTGTGTATTTCACCCATACCCCTCCGTCACTCTGCACATTGCATTCTTCTTTTCTCTACAGTTCCTCTAAAATTATCTACCAACCCTTTGGTAGAGGACTCATGCAACCACTCCAACAATCCTTTCCCTCTCTCTGATCACTACCATATTCATTTTACTCTCTCCTTCTCTTCCACCTCCTCTTCCTCACAATTACCCGTAAAAAACCGTCGCAACCTCAACCCTTCTCTGCCCCCAAGGAGGAGAACAAGGCGGGTCCAGCAGCAGATATAGCAGGTAGGGATCAAGCAGAAGCGTAGTCGAGGAACAAGCCAAAGGTTGGTAACGAATGGTAGCAAAGATACAGACGGTAGCAGGGGAGACAAAAGCGAGATATTGGCTGGAGAGAGCACAATCTGGCAGTCAGGAAGTGCAAAGACGGTTTAAATCAGGAAATTTGTGGGAGGAGCAAAGAGTTACAGGTCTAAGACCAACCGGATTCAAGGCAGGATATTTCAAGGGATTGTCCAGGGAACGGTCCAGCATTCCAGGTTGCACAGCAAGCAGAGTCATTGGCAGACACAGCAGTGGTCCCAGGTTCAAGTCTAGGACACCTTTTCTGGCATTTTCCCCAACTCTCTAAAACATGCATTAGTCACTCCCATACTTAAAAAAACTCTCCTTAGATCCAACCAATCTTAACTTAAACCCCATCTCCTTGCTCCCCTTTTTAATCGAAACTCCTTGAGTGTCTGGTCTACCACTGACTGAGCGACCACCTCACTGAGAATAACTTTCTTGATCTCCTTCAGTCTGGATTTCGCCCGCAACACTCCATGGAAACTCCTCTCCTAAAACTCAAATGATCTGCTAATGGCTAAAACCATTGGACACTATCCTGTACTCCTACACCTTTCTGCTGCCTTTGACACAGTGGACCCCCTCATCCTCCAACAACTCATGCCTTTGGTTTCCGTGACCGTTCTCGTCTCAACCTACTTATCCAACCGCACCTAGCGTTACTTACAATTCTACTTCTTCCTTTTGCTGGCAGGGTCCCCCAAAGTTCTGTTCTTCCTTGGGTCAGCCGATAGCCTCCTATGGCTTCCAACACCATTAATACGCTGACAACACCCAAATGTATCCCTCTGCTCTTTCAGCTCCTCACATATCACTGATTTACTAACAGATATCACACCACTTTCCCAAATTTAATCAATCCAAAACCAAGCTCATAATTTATCCTTTCCAATGTGCCTCTTCCCCTGATTTCTCTGTCAAGACAGATGGCACAACTATCACCCAGTCCCCACATTCCAAATATTGCCATCTCAACATCTAGAAAATACATCCCTTACTAAGCAATCACACCACAAAGTACCTAGTTCACTCTTTTGCCTCGACTACTGCAACTCCCCACTCACAGTCCATCATGAATGCTGCTGCCAGGCTCATCCACCTTATCAACTGTTCAGTGTCTGCTACTCCTCTCTGTCAATCCCCCACTGGCTTTCGCTCACCCAACAAATTAAGTTCAAAATACTAACAACTTACAAAACCGTCCACAACTCCACCCCAGTGACATCACTAACCTAGTCTCAAAACAACAACGTAATTGTTCTTTTAGTTCCTCCCAAGAGCTCCTGCTCTCTAGCTTCCTCATCACCGCTTCCAAAGCCTGAAGACTTCTGAGCCTCTCCTAATCAACTCCCTAGCCCAATCTGTCTGACTATCTTCTACTCTGTTTGCCTTTCGACAATCCCTGAAAACCCTCCTCTTCAGAGAATCACATTATGTCACTAACTACTTTTATCTTCTTCATCAGCTCACCCCCTCACAACCATTACCTTTTGTATCACTTGACCCTCCCTCCTAAACTGTAAGCTCCAACGAGCAGGGCCCTCAGATTCCTCCTGTATGTAATTGTAGTGTAAACAATGTCTGCCCTCATTCTGTAAAGTGTTGCACAAACAGTTGGTGCTATATAAATTCTATATAATAATAGAAAGAAAAGGCAGGTGGATCCATGGATGGATGTAGGGGAATCAATCAGCCATGACACTACAAACTGCAGCCACCACATGAGCATCCACCATTACAAGGTAAGGCAAACAACTGAACGTGTACAAACCAAGCACATCAATTGATAAAGCATTCCCAGACACATGGACATCATTAATTAAAACCCTTAGGCAAAAGGTCAGATTCTAATCCCGTTATGAGCAGGATACATTTATCTTACAAAATTTGATATAAGACTCAGAAAGCTTACATGTACAACCTCCACATTCTAAATAGTCTATACTACTTTAAAAAATATAAAAATTAGTGGAAAAGCCTTGCTAAGAACCCAAACACTAGGTACTTAGTATGGGCTTGCCTTAGCAAGCTCTGAAAGTAGCGATGTACCCCAATCTAGCCTGCCAAGAGGCTTTATTGCTCCATAGAGGGAGGATTCATTAGGAGGCTTGCTGTCTGGGCCCTGCTCACAGCCTAGGACCCACAGCAATATGTCCTCCACTCCTTTAGCCTGTAGTATTCATGTGCTCAATGCCGCCCTAATGTCAGCTCTTCTCTGTAATCAGAGCCTGAAATAAGATGGCACTGGAGTGTGGACGCCCATGTTTTAGTAGCCAGGATAAAGCGTACATCAAGAAGTGTGTCATCATCTGGTTCTGGAATAGTCTGCACCATCTTGGTCAATATCAGCCTATCATACAGGGGACCTGCCCAGAGGTACTATGCTGCCTGGAAAATGCAGGAAGAAACCCCCCTGGGGGACCAATGACCATCAGTGGGACTACCACATCACAAGTAATAGGCCAAAAAAAAAGCAACAGGCTGCTGGATTTGCCTGCATCAGTCAAGCAGCAAGATCCAGCACATCTTTAGGGAAAACCCTCATGTAAGCAACTTGACCAGGAACACAGGCACGCCGGGACCTAGTCACCTGAGGGGGGCCCAACAACCACAATATACCATAGTTTGTAAACTCTTACTTTCAAAAAAAACAATTTCATCAGCTGAATCACAATTTTTTCAAAGAGAAAAACAAATTAAGTTTACATAATTTTTTCATCCGTTTCTGTACATGAACCATCTACAGTGGTGTGAAAAAGTGTTTGCCCCCTTCCTCATTTCCTGTTCCTTTGCATGTTTGTCACACTTAAGTGTTTCGGAACATCAAACCAATTTAAACAATAGTCAAGGACAACACAAGTAAACACAAAATGCAATTTGTAAATGAAGGTGTTTATTATTAAAGGTGAAAAAAAATCCAAACCATCATGGCCCTGTGTGAAAAAGTGATTGCCCCCTAAACCTAATAACTGGTTGGGCCACCCTTAGCAGCAACAACTGCAACCAAGCGTTTGCGATAACGTGCAATGAGGCTTTTACAGCGTCCTGGAGGAATTTTGGCCCACTCATCTTTGCAGAATTGTCATAATTCAGTTACATTAGAGGGTTTTCGAGCATGACCAGCCTTTTTAAGGTCATACCACAACATCTCAATAGGATTCAGGTCAGGACTTTGGCTAGGCCACTCCAAAGTCTTCATTTTGTTTTTCTTCAGCCATTCGGTGGTGGACTTGCTGGTGTGTTTAGGATCATTGTCCTGCTGCAGAACCCAAGTTCGTTTCAGCTTGAGTACACGAACAGATGGTCGGACATTCTCCTTCAGGATCTCTTGGTAGACAGCAGAATTCATAGTTCCTTTTATCACGGCAAGTCTTCCAGGTCCTGAAGCAGCAAAACAGCCCCAGACCATCACACTACCACCACCATATTTTACTGTTGGTATAATGTTCTTTTTATGAAATGCAGTGTTCCTTCTACGCCAGATATACTTGGACACACACCTTTCAAAGAGTTCCACTTTTGTCTCATCGGTCCACAGAATGTTGTCCCAAAACTCTTGGGGATCATCAAGATGTGTTGTGGAGAAATTGAGACAAACTTTGATGTTCTTTTTGCTCAGCAGTGGTTTTCTCCTTGGAACTCTGCCATGCAGGCCATTTTTGCCCAGTCTTTTCCTGATGGTGGAGGCATGAACGCTGACCTTAACTGAGGCAAGTGAGGCCTGCAGTTCCTTGGACGTTGTTGTGGGGTCTTTTGTGACCTCTTGGATGAGTCGTCGCTGCGCTCTTGGGGTAATTTTGGGCGGCCGGCCACTCCTGGGAAGGTTCACCACTGTTCCATGTCTTCGCCATTTGTGGATAATGGCTCTCACTGTGGTTCGCTGGATTCCCAAAGCTTTGGAAATGGCTTTATAACCCTTTCCAGACTGATAGATCTCAATTACTTTCTTTCTCAATTGTTCCTGAATTTCTTTGGGTCTCGGCATGATGTGTAGCTTTTAAGGATCTTCTGGTGGACCTTACTGTGTCAAGCAGCTCCTATTTAAGTGATGCCTTGATTGTGAACAGGTGTGGCAATAATCAGGCCTGGGTGTGGACAACCACAGTTATAGTATGTTTTAACAAGGGGGGCAATCACTTTTTCACACAGGGCCATGATGGTTTGGATTTTCTTTCACCTTTAATAATAAACACCTTCATTTACAAATTGCATTTTGTGTTTACTTGTGTTGTCCTTGACTATTGTTTAAATTGGTGTGATGTTCCGAAACACTTAAGTGTGACAAACATGCAAAGGAACAGGAAATGAGGAAGGGGGCAAACACTTTTTCACACCACTGTAGAGTCCTTAACCACTTGAGTCCCTGAGGCATTTTTTCCATGCAAAAACTGTGCCTGTTTTTCATTCGATCCGTATTTAAAAACGGAAGAAAAATAGAGGTCCGATCCGTTACAAAAAAACGGATGTTGACAGAAGCGGACGTAAATGGGTAATCATCCATTTACATGTGTTTTCCATAAAGAATGCATGGATGTCCGTTTTTCAACGGATGTATTTTATTTATTTTTTTACCAAAGACGTAACAGAATACATTTTGGCCTAAATTTATGAAGAAATTAGATTTTATTGGATATGCTTTACAACAAAAGGCAGAACATATTGTTTTTCTTTTCAAAATGTTTAGTCTTTTTTAGTTTATATAATAGAAAAAAACCCTATGGTGATCAAATAAAACCAAACAATAAAAAAAATAAAGTTTTATATATAAAAGTAAATTTGCATACAGTGTTGCATGACCCCACAGTTGCCAGTTAAAGCGGACTTCCACCTAAAAATTGAACTTCCACTTTAAGTGCAGGTGATCCCCTGACATGCCACATTCGGCATGTCTTTTTTTTGGTGGGGGGGGGGGGGGGAGCGGATATCCTCTTTTTAGAGGGATCCAGCTCCCACTTCCTCCCGGGGAATCGCTGCGCCAGAAGGAAGTCCACCTTTCCCCCCCTCCCTCTCGGCAATCATCTGGGACACGTCACAGGTCCCAGATGATTGCCCGGCCAGTCGCAGTGTGGCTCACGCATGTGCAGTGCTTACCCGGCTGTGAAGCCACAGCTGGGTGCCCACAGTGACAACGCCGATGCCGCAGAGAGGAGGGGGAAGAGGAGTGGTGCTTTGTTTGCCCGCACCGCTGGACCATGGGACAGGCGAGTGTCCGATTATTGAAAGTCAGCAGCTAAACTTTTTGTAGCTGCTGACTTTTATATGGGTGGAACTCCGCTTTAAAGCATTACAGCGCTGACTAGCAAAATATGCCCTTGTCATAAAGGGGGTAAAACCTTCTGAATGACAAGTGGTGTGAACACTTTTGGGCATTATTATTTTTTTTTTGGGGGAGGTGGTATCTAGGTTTGGTAGGTACCCTCTCCCAGCTGGATGGGCTAACCAATTCCACTGGAAGTTTGACCACCCTCCCTGCTCGCAACCTCTTGGGATACAGGTCTCTTGAGACTGTGGGACCATGTAAACAGCGCAGAGTGGCTTGCACAGTTTGAAGCCACAAGGAGTCAAAGCCATCTTCCCATAGTAAACATGTCAGCACTGAGAACACCTTGACAGGTAAGTGTCCTTTTATTAAATGTCAGCAGCTATAGTATCAGTCATTTTTTTTGCACAGACTGAAGATGCTCTTTAACTGTTTCCGGACTGCCGACCTCACATATACTGTGACAGGGCAGCCCGGCTGCACGAAGCAACGGGTCTGGGGCGCACGATTGGACACAGCGGGAGCCAATCAGTGAGTCCAGCGAATCTTCGTAGTAAGGCAGAACGGTGGTCTGCCTATGTAAACATGGCAGATCGCCATGGTCAGTGAAGAGGGAGATCTTGTGTTCCTGCTAAGCAAAACCATCCCCACCCAGATAGCGAGGAGCGTCCCCTAGGAGCACATTTAACCCTTTGATCGCCCCCATTAACTCCTTCCCTGCAAGTGTCATTTATAGTGTTTTTTTTTAGCACTGATCACTGTATTGGTGTCACTGGTACCCAAAAAAGTGTCACTTAGTGTCAGATTTGTTCGCCGCTATCCTGCTGAAAATCGCTAATCGCCGGCATTACTAGTAAAAAATATAAAAAGTTGGCGCAATAAATTTTGTACAAACTAATCAATATACCCTTATTGGGATTTTTTGGGGTTAAAAAAAAATAATACATATATATATATATATATATATATATATATATATATATATATACACACACACACATACTGGCCTAAACTGATGAAGAGCTTCGGTTTTGTTTTTTACTTTTGGTTTTATTGGACATTTTCCATAGAAGAAAATTAAAAAAATATATTTTTTTTTTGTTTATAGCGCAAAAAAATAAAAACCACAGAGGCGATCAAATACCCCCAAAAGAAAGCTCTATTTATGGGGGGAAAAAAAAGAGGACAATTTTGTTTGGGTACAGCATCGCATGACCGCGCAATTGTCAGGTAATGTAACATTGCTGTATCGCTAAAAATGTTCTGGTCAGGAAGGTGTGGAACCTTCAGGGGCTGAAGTGGTTAATTACTGCTGATGATGCTCATATTACAGCTTGTCTAACATTTCTAATTGGTCACCTGAAAATTGCTGACAAGTTTAGGAGCCAGGGAAGATGGAATGTTAGACAGGACTGACCCATCCATACAAGGCTCCACGCCATAACACACACATTTAAGCTGATCATATGAAAAGGGCAGTAGAAGGCTGATTGGTGTCTGATCGTTAAAAACCAATGAAGTAATACTTCCTGAAGCCTCAGCTGTCTAGAAAGTCCACAGCCCCCCACCTACCAAGCAGATGACAGCGCTGACAATGAACGGTAAAGGCCGGCAAAAAAAGGATATTGTCTGATCAGACTGTCCACCTCTCCCTCGTCCGGCCCCTGGGGCTCTGCCGGCTCCTCCTGCAACTGATCGTCCACAAACTTGTTCTCATCGTACTCATCGATGTCCACCTTGCGGAAACGCGACGACAGAGTATTCTTAGCCATGACAGAGACACCGGCTAGCGGGGAAAGTAACAGGAACCCTCCTCACAGTCAGGAAGAAGTGACTGGGCACACCAGGGGGAAACTGGCGGGCTTCACACACAAACACCGTTTCTCGCACGGACACTAAACCAGAAACCGGGTCCGCTAGCTGTCAAACGGTTTCCGTTTCTGTTAGTCCGGCTCTCTCCACTTCCGGCGACTCCTGGGCGGAGAGTGCAAAGGAACCGGAAACGTGTCAGGCACAGAGGCACAAGCGACTTGATTGCGTCTTGCTGCCTAGCAACTGCAGCCCTGTTGGCTCTGGGTATTATCTGCTTTTTACTTTTGACCTGGGAACTGAAGACGAACACTATGAATGAATGATCGTGCTGGCATATTTAAATTGGTACAGTTTTGCATTATGTATGTGTATATATTATATATATCTCTGCCACCAGGGAACCATTACAACCACCGTAGTAGTTGGTACTTCTGCAGTGATCGTTGCAACCTGCTAGTGCCTGTACAGAGCAGCTTTCTTCTGCACAATGATCACTGGGGGTTGCATAGTTAGCATTTTCCAAGGAGCGTGTTCTATCAGATTACAACTACCCATCAGCAGGACCGTTTTCAATATTGATTGGACCCTGGGCAAACCTTTTCTTGCCCCCCCCCCCCCCCCCCATGCAATTTCACTCTACACCTGCTCTGAAACATTCAATAAATAACAGCTAAACTTAAAATCAGTTTACTGTATCAGATCAGGCAGCAATTGCGATTGGTTACCAGTGGTTACAGCATATCATTACTGCTTACTGACTGGTTGCTAGAGGTTACAGCACAAATTATAGCTCATTGATTAGTTGCTAGGGGTTACAGAAAATTTCTGCTTTTTAATTGGTTGCTAGAGATTACTGTACAGAATTACTGCTCACTGATTTGTTGCTAGAGGTTACATCACATCATCTCACTGCAGGGGGGCATTTATCTACATATGTATGCTGCCTTTATTTACATATCAATAGAAATGACCACAGCTATTTACTTATAAATTGCTGCTATTTACATATGAATGCCAGTTATTTACATGTAAACACAGGTTCTGCAGGTGAATAATCTGTACAGAATAATAAGGCAGAGCTGGGTAGCATTAGTACCAGCACTTCACACTGAGATATTGGGACACGGCACAGGACTAAAACTTCAAAAGCCAATAGAATTTAAACTGGGATAGTTGGCAAGTATGAAGCAGCTGCTTTGGGCCCCACAACAATGACGGGGCCCAGGGCAGCTGCCCCTTTTGCCCTGCCTTACAGACGGCCCTGCCCATCAGATTGTGCAACGGAAGTGACGTTCCAACCAAAAAAAATGTACTGTTCATGCGTTCCACGGTAGTATATGGGTTCCACACACTTTATGATTTGTCAGGTAGCAGTAATCTGATAAAACACTCATGCGGCCATCTTACTACACCCAGCTATGTCTTGACGGGACGTACTAAACTGCATATTGGGATGATTGGATTATTGGCTGCAATGCGCAGAACTCTCACTAGGTGATAGTGTACTTTTTACACACATATATGGTAATGAGTGTTGTTACTCAAGATATGTTATTCTTTCCCACAGTGCTTGATACTATGTTGGAAGAAGCAGTTGCTAATGTTTAACTGTTCACTTGCTGATTTATATACATGCAGCTGTATTCCAATGAACATATTTAATCTATTTCTGAGAGGAATATTCATATAATTATTTTTCCACATGGAGATTATGGCTAAACAAGCCTAGGAACACAGTTGACCTGTTTCTAATAGGAACATTTGTAGAACTATTTCAAACAAGGACAAGGACACGGAAAGAAAAGCTTAAATAAACACTCTTTCCATTACTTAACAATATATTCCTTAATAAATAAATATATAACCCAATACAAATCAAAATATTCTATTCTCTTTATATCTGAACTTCCATAAAATTGTATCTGGTCTGTTTAATAATGGCATCTGAATTAGTAAATTCCACCAAAAAAAACATATTTAACCTATTTCTGATATCAATATGCATATAAATATTTTTATGCATGGGGATTATGGGTGGAATATCATGGCTACACATTCCAAGGAGCATATTCAAACTGTTTCGAAAACAATTATGGATGAAGATTATGGGTGGAATATCATAGATACACATAGGGGGTCATTTACTATAGTGCCAGGAAGTACTGAGCACTATTGCAAATAATAGCGCGCATTTTTAGCCAAGTAAAAGATTAATAGGCGAATGTGCACATGAATATGAGTGCTATTAGCCACGAACAAGCATTAGTAAATTTGAAAATCTGTGCTAATTAGTGCCTCCGCGTATATGCGAATGGATATATTTTTTTCAAGTTATTATATAGCATTGCACTGTAACCATGATCCATGTATGTGAAAGAAACATTTTTAAGTGAGATGTGCTCTACTTTGTGTGCATCTGTTGACGTATATTGCAATTAGTATACCTAGATTTTTTTCCTTCTTTTGCTAACAAATGCAATTATGAATGATTATTACATAATAATGTCTGCTATTCTGTAAAGTTACATGTATTAAACATTTAGGTTAGCTATTTGTTGTATGTTGTATTTTATTTTTTATTTTTTGATTTAGGTGACTATAAAACCGTATTTATTGATGATCATTCTTTAACCACTTGCTTACTGGGCACTTAAACCCCCCCTCCTGCACAGACCAATTTTCAGCACTGATGCACTTTGAATGACAATTGCGCGGCCATACAACACTGTACCCAAATCAAATTTTTATAATTTTTTTTCCCACAAATAGAGCTTTCTTTTGGTGGTATTTAATTACAGCTGGGAGTTTTATTTTTTGCTAAACAAACAAAAGATGCAAAAAAAATAAAAAAAAATAAATCATGTTTAATAGTTTGTTATAAAATTTTGCAAACAGATAATTTTTCTCCTTCATTGAAATGCACTGATGAGGCGGCACTGGTGGGCACTGATAGGCTGCACTGGTGGGCACTGATAGGCACAGATAAGGCAGTACTGATTGGCACAGATAAGGTGGCACAGATGGGCACTGATGAGTGGCACAGATGGGTGGCACTAAGGGGCACTGATAGGTACCACTGATAGTTGGGACTGATGGGCACTGATAGGTGGCACTGATAGGTGGCTCTGATAGGTGGCACTGCTGGGCACTGATGAGCGGCACTGATGGGCACTGGTAGATGACACTGATGGGCATGGATATGTGGCATTGAGGTGCAGCACTGTTGTTGAGGCAGATTGTGGGCACTAATAGGTGGCACTGTGGGTACTGATGGGTGGCACTTTTTTAATATTTAGGTGGCACTGGCAGGGGGCAGGTGGGCACTGATGAGCTGGCCGTGGTCGGGACTGAAGTCCCTCTCATGGCCCGCCGGTGATCGGCTTTTTTTTTTTCCTCCTCGCGCTGACAGGAAAAATAGCTGATTACCAGCTCTGTTGTGTCACATGATCAGCTGTCATTGGCTGACAGCTGATCACATGGTAAGGGGTCGGGATCAACCCCTTGCTCCAATCCGTGATGAGGCGAGTCTCATAGACTCGCCAATCACAGAGCGCGCCACGCGTGCCCATCAGGGGGCGCGCAGGACACTCGTGCACGGGACGACGTCAATAGATGTAGTCCCAGCAAAGCAGGTCCACGCTGTAGCCGTCATTCGGCTATAGCGCGGATCTCCAGTGGTTAATCATACTACACTATTATGCAGGTCTTGTACTTGGCACAATGGCTTAGTGGTCTACTCAGATGTCTCCACAGCATTCATAGTATAAGTTCAAATACCAGCCAACCTACCATCCACCAGCTGTGTTTATATTTTCATTGCACAAGCAAATTAAAATAAACAAAGTTAACTAGTGTGTGGTGTTTGGAATTTCACAGCATAATAGTATTGAATACTTACATATCATTGCATGCATTGGAAGAGTTACTATAATACAATCAGCCAAATTAAAGTGCATTGGCTAATTGGTATTCACCTATTTTCAGCATATGCTGCTTTGGCTAATAGTCATTTGCCTTTTTTTCACCAATTCATCTTTTAGTATCTCTCTGTGGGATTTGAACCCATGCGTCCTTCAAAGCCTGAGTTGTTCAAGTTAGAAGTGCTGACCACTAGCCTATTGTACGTAGCACAATCATACATAGAAATTACATTTACTAGTGTTTGATGTTCCTTCTCCCCGATCTGTCTATCCTGCCACTGCCGTCTTCTCCCGCTGATGTGTTCTTTCGCGCAGCCGTTTACCCACTTATAAAAAAAAAAGCCGCTCTTTTTCTGTGGCCATCCAATAATGTCACCCGGAGAGTCCGCTCCATGGCTGTGTAAGAGACATCACACAGCGGGTGACAACACAGCGGAGGAAGACTGCCGCAGAAGAAAAGAAGCTTTAGGTAACCGGCTGTGTGGAAAAACACAGCAGATGGAGAAGACGGCGGTGGCAGGAGAGACGGCTCTGGGAGAAGATGGAGGAGGGAGAGACAGCGTCTGGCGCTATTTTACAATAAAGGACTTGTCAAAAACCAGCTATTGTTTTTTTTTACATTTCACTGCTTTTTTTCCTTGAATTTTGGAATCCCATAACATAATATTATTGAATAAGTATATACCATTGCATGCATTTGAAGAGTTAAAATATGGAATAAACCAAACTGATGTGCATTGGCTAACTATGCTGCTGAGTACAATGCACACTTTCAGGAGGTGATGCTGCCAGTGGGATTTGAACTCATGGGCAGCAGGGCATACCGCTATGCTACAGAGCTGAGCACATACCTACAGAGAAAATACATTTACTTATGTTTACTAATGTTTGATTCTATACAATAATGGTTTGCATTTCAGGCAGTAATATTATAGTAGCAACCATGCTCATGCTGATGGGGCATTGGCTAATAGGCATTCGCCTCTTTTCAGCATATGCTGCTGAGTCTAATGCAAGCTTTCAGTAGGTGATACCATCTGTGTGATTTTCAGCCATTTGAATACAATGATATTGAGAACATACGTTTACTAGTGTTTGATGGTGGGACTACTTTATATTCTAGGTATAATAGTACTCAGCACAGTTACTTAGGCCCCTCTCACACTTGCGTGACCTGAAAGTTGCGAGATTTTTGATGTGACTAAGCAATGCCTGTGTGATCTTGAAGTCTATGGACGCAAGAGTCGCAGGGAAAGGTGCGCAACTTTCCTGTGATTTTGCGTCAGCAATTTTGTCGCGATTCCAGGGAATGCCTGTGTAAACTTGAGGTCTATGGACCTCAACTCGCATCAAAGTCTGACAAAAGTTGTACAGGGACTGTGTTCAAGTCGGTGTGACTTGAAGTCGCACAGATATGAATGGTACACATTGAGAATCTTGGGGTATAACTTGTCATGCGACTCTGATGTCCAAAGTCGCACAAGTGTGACTCAGCCCAACTTAATTTCTAAATTGCTTTGTTTGTACATTTTCAAAGCCAATCTAAAGGAATATTATTGGTAAAAAAAAAAAACACTTAGCGGTTTAACTAATATATATATATATATATATATATATATACAGTGGTGTGAAAAAGTGTTTGCACCCTTCCTCATTTCCTGTTCCTTTGCATGTTTGTCACACTTAAGTGTTTCGGAACATCAAACCAATTTAAACAATAGTCAAGGACAACACAAGTAAACACAAAATGCAATTTGTAAATGAAGGTGTTTATTATTAAAGGTGAAAAAAAATCCAAACCATCATGGCCCTGTGTGAAAAAGTGATTGCCCCCTAAAACCTAATAACTGGTTGGGCCACCCTTAGCAGCAACAACTGCAACCAAGCATTTGCGATAACGTGCAATGAGGCTTTTACAGTGTCCTGGAGGAATTTTGGCCCACTCATCTTTGCAGAATTGTCATAATTCAGTTACATTAGAGGGTTTTCGAGCATGAACGGCCTTTTTAAGGTCATATCACAACATCTCAATAGGATTCAGGTCAGGACTTTGGCTAGGCCACTCCAAAGTCTTCATTTTGTTTTTCTTCAGCCATTCGGTGGTGGACTTGCTGGTGTGTTTAGGATCATTGTCCTGCTGCAGAACCCAAGTTCGTTTCAGCTTGAGTACACGAACAGATGGTCGGACATTCTCCTTCAGGATCTCTTGGTAGACAGCAGAATTCATAGTTCCTTTTATCACGGCAAGTCTTCCAGGTCCTGAAGCAGCAAAACAGCCCCAGACCATCACACTACCACCACCATATTTTACTGTTGGTATAATGTTCTTTTTATGAAATGCAGTGTTCCTTCTACGCCAGATATACTTGGACACACACCTTCCAAAGAGTTCCACTTTTGTCTCATCGGTCCACAGAATGTTGTCCCAAAAGTCTTGGGGATCATCAAGATGTGTTGTGGAGAAATTGAGACAAACTTTGATGTTCTTTTTGCTCAGCAGTGGTTTTCTCCTTGGAACTCTGCCATGCAGGCCGTTTTTGCCCAGTCTTTTCCTGATGGTGGAGGCATGAACGCTGACCTTAACTGAGGCAAGTGAGGCCTGCAGTTCCTTGGACGTTGTTGTGGGGTCTTTTGTGACCTCTTGGATGAGTCGTCGCTGCGCTCTTGGGGTAATTTTGGGCGGCCGGCCACTCCTGGGAAGGTTCAGCACTGTTCCATGTCTTCGCCATTTGTGGATAATGGCTCTCACTGTGGTTCGCTGGATTCCCAAAGCTTTGGAAATGGCTTTATAACTCTTTTCAGACTGATAGATCTCAATTACTTTCTTTCTCATTTGTTCCTGAATTTCTTTGGGTCTCGGCATGATGTGTAGCTTTTAAGGATCTTCTGGTGGACCTTACTGTGTCAAGCAGCTCCTATTTAAGTGATGCCTTGATTGTGAACAGGTGTGGCAATAATCAGGCCTGGGTGTGGCTAGAGAAATTGAACTCAGGTGTGGACAACCACAGTTATAGTATGTTTTAACAAGGGGGGCAATCACTTTTTCACACAGGGCCATGATGGTTTGGATTTTTTTTCACCTTTAATAATAAACACCTTCATTTACAAATTGCATTTTGTGTTTACTTGTGTTGTCCTTGACTATTGTTTAAATTGGTTTGATGTTCCGAAACACTTAAGTGTGACAAACATGCAAAGGAACAGGAAATGAGGAAGGGGGCAAACACTTTTTCACACCACTGTATATATATATATATATATATATATATATATATATATATATATATATATATATATATATATATATATATATATATATATATAATTTTCTCCTTTAAGAAGGTGTTTTAGGAGGTGTGTCCTATGCCTACCTACTTTTGCTAACAGTTGTCCCTTATACCCATCTCAAAAAGTTGGGAGGTAAGAAATCGCCCCCTGAAGTCACCCAAAGTATTGCAGGAACTACTTTTGGGAATCGTTGTGGCGTCACATCAATTCGGACAGTTCTATTACCATCAATAGGCGGACGATTTGGCCTGCAATTTGACATGTCAATTCAGAGCTATGTGAACATGGGTGAAGTTGCATAGATATTAGAGCAGCATGATTCTGGCCAAAATGAGAATCACAATTTTTTTTGCTTAGAATAAAACGATCATGATTCTCGCAACATAAAATCTTTTACATTATCCCCAAAAAATTCGGCTAGCTTTAGTGGTTAGTTTTTTTGTTTTTTTATTCATTAAAGTAATTTTTTCCCCAAAAATTGCATTTTAAATACAGTTGCGCAAATACAGCATGACATAAAATATGGCAACAACCACATTTTATTCTCTAGGGTCTCTGCTAAAAATATATATATAAAATGTTTGGGGGTTCTAAGTCATTTTCTAGCAAAAAAAAAAATGATTTTAACTTGAAACCAACAAATGTCAGAAAAAGGTTTAACGGTCATTTTTCTATAGCGCAGCTGTGCTAATTAGCACTAATTGACAAAATTTGCGCTAATTAGCGCAAACTCACGGCAATTTGTGCTAACTAGTGCTGAAACGGTATTCACTATAGCGCTGGTGAGAAAATACTCCAAACATCGAATTTACTATAGCTCCCTAAAACCAAATAGCGCCCAAACCCATACTCTGCTAAAACCTGAAGAATTGCACATGGAAATAATGTTTAGAGCATGATATAATTGCCTAAATGGTACTGAAATATGTGGTATATTATTTAAAGATAATCTGCTTTTAAACTGTGTGAAAAAGTGATTTCTACACTGAAATATCTTTAAGTCTGACAAGTGAAAAATTCTCAATTTTTGGACAACTAGGTGCCAACACAACTGAGCATGCTCAGACCTGCAAATATCTCTCATTTTAACTCGTGTGTTTTTTACCCGGCACTATAGTAAATACCGAAATGAGAGCTAATTAGAGAGAATTTTTTGGAAGTGAAAATCTGCTCTATAAGGCCCCTTTCACACTGGGGCATTTTTCAAGCGCTACAGTGCTAAAAATAGCGCCTGTATAGCTCCTATAAAAATCGTGCTCCTTTCACTCCAGTGTGAAAGCCAGAGGCTTTCACACTGGAGCGGTGCGCTAGCAGGACGGTGAAAAAAGTCCTGTAAGCCGCATCTTTGGAGCGGTGAAGGAGCGGCGTATTCACCGATCCTAAACCGCTCCTACCCATTGAAATCAATGGGGCAGCGCGACTGTACCGCCAGCTTTGTGGGCGGTTTTAACCATTTTTCGGCCGCTAGCAGGGGTGAAAACCGCCCGTTAGCGCCCGCATACCGCCGCTAAAACTACAGTAAAGCGGCGCTAAAAATAGCTCCCGCCCAAGTGTGAAAGGGGCCTTATAGTCCAATGCAAGTTTTAGCCATTGATTCTAATGGAACAATTGTAACTTTCACAAAAAGAAAACCTTTTAATGTTGAGATGAAATGTATCTTTCTCTGAAATAAATTTTGCTTTGCAACATTGTTGCTACTACATAAAATATTTAGTTTTTAAGAATACTAGAATGTGGAATGTTTTGATGTTTTGATAAAATATATTTTTCTCTGTCATTTTCACTTGTTACTCTCACAACAATATTTACCCAAAACTCACACAGGTGTCTTTACAATCCACAAACAATAGCATTGCTGATACAAATTTAAAATTAATCACATTTTTATGTGCTTTTTATAATTTCAAAATATTCATAATTTGAGCCCAAAAAATTTGATATGTGTACCAACAAAATGTAATTCCCAAAAATGTGAGGGGAATATTCTACTCTCACCCACAAAAAAAACACCAAATATCACAGAATAGATCAAGAAGAATAACTCTTGAGTAATGTACTTGGAAGAATGGTCAAACATTCCCATAGATACACTCCTAAACCTTGTGGACAGCCTTCCCAGAAGAGTTGAAGCTGTTGTAGCTGCAAAGGGTGGGCCAACTCAATATTGAACCCTACGGACTAAGACTGGGATGCCATTACAGTTCATATGCATTTAAAGGCAGGCGTCCCACTACTTAGGCCAATATATTGTATATTAACTGTGACACTGAGCATGGCTATGGACTTAGGGCTGGTTCACACCACAGAGATGCAGACACTGTGTTGGAGGCTGCCTGCTGGCTTAGTGGGTAGCAATTCTGTCTAGCAGCACTGGGGTTGTTGGTTCAATTCCCCAACATGCTTGTGTTGAAGTTTATATGTTCTCCTTGTGTGGGTTTCTCTTTACAATCCAAAGACACGCTGGCTTTATTTTTGGCTCCTGTCGAAATAGTCTCTAATGTAAGAAAGTTCATTTTGGACTTTAGATTGGAAGCTCATTGCAGACAGAGACTGATGTTAATGGGGGTTATTTACGAAAGGAAAATCCACTTTGCACTACAAGTGCAAAGTGCACTTGAAATTGCACTTGAAAGTTCAGTCACTGTAGATCTGAGGAGAAGATCTGAAATTGAAGCTCTGCTGATTTTATCATCCAACCATGTGCAAGCTAAAATGCTGTTTTTTATTTTCCTTGAAGTAGCGTGATTTCAGGTGCTATTTGATAGACATCTGTGTGGCTTCATACAGATTTTGTTTCCAATATTTATTTTCAAAGAGAAATGCAAATTCGGTATTTGTCATTGTTAATACAAAGAGAAAAAAAACTTATTGTACATGTGTGAAACTTTGAAGGTCATTTACAGAGTAATTGAACCACAACATAGTGTGGAGTGACTGTGTTTTGTCTTATTCAGTCTGGGGGTCGAAATTACAACCAACTTGTCCCCCAATAGCTGACCTTTCGACTTAGGCTCTTCATACAGACTTCTATTGAAATCACACCTGAAATCAGCAAAAGTAGTGCAGGAACTACTTTAGCAAATTGGTGCGGCGCTGCAAAATCTGTGTTGCATCGATTGGAACAGTGCCATTGCTGCTAATAGGCTGTGACTTGTCATGCAATTTGATGTCTCAAATTGCATGACAAATCGCTCCAATGTAAACCTAGGCTTCAGCACACTTGCAAGTAAGTGATAAAGGTGGAATTTTTATATATACAGTAACAGCTGTGGAGAATTGCAGGTAATTAATGCAGCTGGTGGATAGGCAGTGTTCGAATGTGTCAGCTCTGGTTCACATTGGTGCGATTTGACATGTCAAATCGGTGGCAACTGCACTGTTCTAATTTGTGTGACTTTGGGTGCGATTTGTATTGATATCAGTGCAGAAACCTGCACAGAGGTCTCTAATATTAGCCCTCCCTCCCCCACAATCGGGACTGACATGCGGGAATGAAATTGTGAGTAGTGATGGACGAACTTCGCGGCGGGCCCCATTGACTTCAATTGGAGGCAAACTTTGCAAACCTACAGGTCAAATTTGCAGCCACAAAATAATTACTAGCTGTGCAAACATAGTCCCACCACATGGCCAATGACATTACACATGTATGAGGTGAATCTGGGATCGACAACTACAAGCATTCCTTTTTTATATGTGAAATTGTGACAATTCAGGACTGTGGAGCGCATGAAGGCAATGGAGGAGAGGGAAGGTCAGGGTAGGCAAAGAAGAGGGTGCAGGAGATGATCACCAGCAGCGTGACATACAGCAATGACACCTGCACCGTGATAGTGTGATCTGACACCAGCACCATGATAGAGAGCACTGACATCAGCAGCGTGACATACAGCAATGACACCTGCACCGTGATAGAGTGATCTGACACCAGCACCGTGACATAAAGCACTGACATCAGCAGCGTGACATACAGCAATGACACCTGCACCATGATAGAGTGATCTGACACCAGCACCATGATAGAGAGCACTGACATCAGCAGCGTGACATACAGCAATGACACCTGCACCGTGATAGAGTGATCTGACACCAGCACCGTGACATAAAGCACTGACATCAGCAGCGTGACATAAAGCACTGACACCAGCACCGTGATATACAGCACTGACACCAGCACCATAATAGAGAGCACTGACATCAGCAGCGTGACATACAGCAATGACACCAGCACCGTGATAGAGTGATCTGACACCAGCACCGTGATAGAGAGCACTGACAGCAGCACCGTGACATAAAGCACTGACACCAGCACCGTGATATACAGCACTGACATCAGCAGCGTGACATACAGCAATGACACCTGCACCGTGATAGAGTGATCTGACACCAGCACCGTGATAGAGAGCACTGACAGCAGCACCGTGACATAAAGCACTGACACCAGCACCGTGATATACAGCACTGACACCAGCACCGTGATATACAGCACTGACACCTGCACCGTAAGCAGCCCCAGGAGGAAGTCAGCATAGAACAGGGATGGTGGGAGCCCCTCATAATGAGCATAGCACAGGGATGGTGGGAGACCCTCATAATATGCACAGCAGAGGTACAGCCCCAGGAGGAAGTCAGCACAGCACAGGGATGGTGGGAGCCCCTCATAATAAGAAGCCCAAGGAGGATGTCAGCATAGCACAGGGATGGTGGGAGCCCCTCATAATAAGCAGCCCCAGGAGGAAGTCAGCACAGCACAGGGATGGTGGGAGCCCCTCATAATGAGCATAGCACAGGGATGGTGGGAGCCCTTCATAATGAGCATAGCACAGGGATAGTGGGAGCCCCTCATAATATGCACAGCAGAGGTACAGCCCCAGGAGGAAGTCAGCACAGCACAGGGATGGTGGGAGCCCCTCATAATAAGCAGCCCCAGGAGGAAGTCAGCACAGCACAGGGATGGTGGGAGCCCCTCATAATGAGCATAGCACAGGGATGGTGGGAGCCCCTCATAATATGCACAGCAGAAGTACAGCCCCAGGAGGAAGTCAGCACAGCACAGGGATGGTGGGAGCCCCTCATAATAAGCAGCCCCAGTAGAAATATGACACCGCTCAACCTCTTCAAACAGGAGGGTACGGGCGTATAGTACGGTGTGCTTTTTTTGGACAAGGAAGTGAGCCAAATGAAGAAAGAAGGTCTGTGTGCTTGATTAAAAAAAATAGTTTATAGACATATACATGGTCTACTGGCCACATGTGTTGAATTCCTCCGAGATCCATGCCTCATTCATTTTTAGAAATGTGAGGTAGTTAACAATGTCGTGAGCTAGGCGAGTACGCTTATCGTCCTTGACCCTTATGCTTTTTTACGGGGGCCCTATCAAAACACTGGAGCATGAAAACCCCCATTTGCACTAAACTGGAAGCGGTGTGGTGGCCTGGCTCCTGCTCATCATCCAGGATAATGTCATCCTCTTCATTCTCCTCTTCCCATCCACGCACAACAACAAGGATCCCAGAAAGTTTTAAAGCATGCTCTTCTTGTTCCTCCTCATCCGCCCCGGCACCATCCTCCTCTGACTGATCTTCAGACTCCTGTTGTCTCCTGTTGTTCACTTGTCTCAGATAGAGTAGCCCCCCTTGGGAATTCATCCAGCATTGTGACTTCCTCATCTTCCCACTCCTGCTCCTCCACAGCTTGATCAATGACACGACGCAATGCACGCTCCATAAAGAAGGCATAAGGTACCATGTCACTGATGGCGCCATGGCTGCGACTGACCAGTTTGGTGATCTCCTCAAATGGCCGCAGAAGTCTGCATGCGTCGCGCATGAGCAGCCACTGGTGCGGTGAAAAAAAACCCAGCTCCCCAGAACCTGTTCTGCCGCAGAGTTCATACAGGTAGACGTTAACTGCACGTTTCTGCTGGAGCAGCCTATCAAGCATATAGAAGGTTGAATTCCATCGCGTCGGGCAATCGCAAATAAGGCGTCGGACCGGCAGATTGTGTCGCCGCTGAATGTCAGCAAGGCGAGCCATGGCCGTGTAAGATCTTCTGAAATGGGCCGAGATTTTCCTTGCCTGCCGCAAGATGTCCTGGACCCCAGGGTATTTGACAACGAATCGCTGCACGACCAAGTTTAAGACGTGTGCCATGCATGGCACGTGCGTAATTTTGCCCTGTTTCAATGCGCTAAGCAGATTGGCACTGTTGTCACACACCACTTTACTAACTGTCAAATTGAGCGGTGTTAGCCACTGATCTGCCTGTGAACGCAAAGCTGAAAGGAGTGCCGGGCCAGTGTGGCTCTTGGCTTCCAGGCACAACAGACGCAGCACGGTATGGCAACGTCTCACCTGGCATGTCGAATAGGTTCTGGGGAGCTTGGGCGGTGCAGCGGAAGAGACGCTAGCAGCGAAAAAGGAGGAGTCAGCCGAGGAGGAGAGGGAGGAGGATGGAGTAGGAGGAGGAGGAAAAGAAGAGCCAGGCCTGCATGCAATCCATGGCGGTAAAACCAAATCTACACGGGTGCCACGGGTTACATGCTTGATGGCCGTCAGAAGGTTCACCCAGTGGGCAGTAAAAGTGATATACCTTCTCTGCCCGTGTTTGCTAGACCACGTGTCTGTGGTCAGATGTATCTTGGCACCGACACTGTGTGCCAGAGATACATTCACTTGCCGCTGAACATGGCCATATAGCTCTGGGATGCCCTTCTCTGAGAAATACTTCCTTCCTGGGACCTTCCATTGTGGTGTTCTGATGGCCACAAATTTTCGAAAGGCCTCCGAGTCCACCAGTTTATATGGCAGTAGTTGGAGGGCTATCAGTTCTGACAAGCCAGCCGTCAACCGTTGGGCAAGAGGGTTATCCGGCGTCATCATTTTTTTACGCTCGAACATTAGGCCCACGGAAGCCTGCCTTCTTGCAGAAAAACGTGAGCTTGGCGTGATGGAAGGTGGAGTGGAGGACAATTGTGAGGAGAGAGGAGAAGGAGAAGTAGAAGACGAGGCTGGACGGTGAGAGCCTGGAGTGTGGCTTTGTGTGTTCCGTTGCTCCCACTGGGCTCGTGATGGCTGCTCATGTGCCTTTTTAAGGCGGTCGTCCCTAGGTGAGTGTTGGGCTTACCGCGACTAATGCGTTGACTGCAAAGATTGCAGATGGCAACACTATTGTCAGCAGTGGACACGTTAAAAAAAGGCCACACTGCGGAGCCATGTGCTGGCGTCCTGGGAGCGCCAGATGTGACCGTACATGGTCGATGACTTGCTCCTGATACATTAGCAGTCTGCTTTGTCCCTCCTGTGCAATGTAAGTTATTCCTGCTTCCCCTCCCTATCTGCTGGTCCATATCTCCCTCTGAACTCCCCTCCTCTTCCTCTCTTGTGGGCACCCACGTGACATCACTAGACACGTCATCATCGACGTCACCTTCCCCACCGCTATAAGTAGAGATCTTGGAGTAGGCAGCAACACCGGGGACAATCTCCTCCTTGGGCTGATCTGGGTACTTTCGACAGACTGCTGAGTGGCGGTTGTTGCTACCTCCTCTTCCTGATCCAATGCCAAGAGTGGCTGCGCATCAGAAATGTCTATGGATCGGAAAATAATTCCTGTGACTCAAGCGGAAGGTATGTGGTGGTGGTGGTGGTGGTGGTGGTGTTGTTGGTGGTAGTGTCTTTGGGGGTGCACATAGCAGAGAGTGAAGAAGAGGGTGCAGATCGAGAGGATGAGGAGGGTGCAGAAGAGTAAGGCTGAGTGAGCCACTCAACCAAGTCTGGTGCGTCCTTTAAAGTAATTGAACGCACCTTCTGCAACTTCCCACTTTGGCTCAAGCCTGTTGCTCCTGCCCTACCCCTACCACCCCTGCGGAAGGGCCTGCCTCTTCCTCTGCCTGCCATTTTTTAAATGACCCTGTGGCAAAACTCTCAGTCCCTATACTGATAAAGGACTGCTGCAGAATAGGGCAGCAGTCAGCAGTAGTGCACCTCAACCCTATATATTGTGGACCTATACCAGTCCTTAAGGAATAGCAGACTGTACCTCACTCAACCCTATGTACTGTAGTACACTATACCTTACCAGTCCTTATAAGGACCTTTGTGGAACTAGTAGGTTGTGAATGATTAGCAGACTGTACCTCAGTCCCTATACTGATAAAGGACTACTGCAGCAGAAGGGCAGCAGTCAAGTATAATATTCTTTCTATATTTGGAAGAAAGAATATTATACGTGTACAAGCCTATTACCATACCAGTCCTGAAAAGAACCTTTGTGGACCTAATAGTAACAGCTACTGATTAAACTGACTGCCCCTCACTGCCACACACACCTTCCTGCCTGTCCATATTTAAACTGACAAAACACAGGCTGCTGCAACAATAACTTGAATAGCACTCAAAACTATATCCTGTACTACTTTACCATACCAGTCCTGAAAAGGACTTTTGTGGACCTAATAGTAACAGCTAATGATTAAACTGACTGTCCCTGCTGCACACAGCGTCCTGTCCCTCTCTCTACACTGACAAGACAGGCTGCTGCAACAATGACTTGAATAGCAGTGCCTCAAACCTATATCCTGAACTACACCTAACACCTATACCATACCAGTCCTTAAAAGAACTTTTGTGGACCTAATAACTAGCGATTTGGGTCACTGCTGTCTCTCCCTGCTCCACACAGCAACCTCTCCCTATAGTGACATACGAAAGAATGTAAAATGGCCGCCGGATCGGGTCTATTTATAAGTTAGGGGGAATGTCCAAGTGTCCATGGGCTGTAATGTCTCAATTGGCTGTCCTGTACCCCATGATGGATGTGTCATCATAGGTCAAAGTTCTTTTACACAGTAAACATGGAAGTCCGCTGGGCGAACAGCGAACAGCCGAAATTTGCCGCAAAATGTCCGCCGGGTGAACCGTTCGGCCATCCCTAATTGTGAGTTCAGCTGAACGATTTCCTCCCGCTGTCAGTGTGAACCAGGGCTCAAACTGGGCCTTTGTCTTTCTAATTCACCTGCTGCTATCCTAGGGACACCATTTCTTATACAAGTCAAAAATATTCGAATGGTCGTTAATATTTACCCAGTAACTAACTAAGAATGGGCCAAAAGATCATATTCCTCTTAGCCCCTGTACACTTGGTCGGACATTCTGCCAACCAAATCCGTTGGATTTTGTCCGACGGATTGTGTCCGAAACTGTTGCATACACACGGTCGGACCCAGTTGTCGGATTACGCGGTTGCCAAGAACGCGGGGACGTAAGCCGTGTACGGCGGGACTAGAAAAGGAAAGTTCAGCACCATGTCCGGCACCCTTTGGGCTCCTTCTGCTGATCTTGTGTTAGTAGAAGCTTGGGGAGAGATGATTCGCGCTTTTCACATTAGTGATTCAGATCGCTACTGCTCTTCGGTTTCTGCTTGTCTTTGCGTATCTGATAATCAGTGTGTGCAGTCATTAAGTATTTGTTGATCATTGTGGACTATATCTTGGTATAGTATGCTTTGAAAGGCATTTTTTCTTGTCTGCTTGCTTCTGCTATTCAGGTCGTTCTTACAGGCCTTGCTGTTTATCAGTGCTTTCTGGTGTCCATTCTGACCAGCCGACCGTTTTCAAACTATGTTTCCTCTACGTACTCGTCGTACAGTTTGTGCTGTGCAGGGGCTTCATGTTGGGGTTCTTACTTTGACACAAGCTCGGTCCATGAACAGGGAGGGGAGGCGTTTTGTGGACCAAGAATTGGTTGCGCCAGCGTCAGTTCTCGCACATGCCTTTGCTCCGTGAGATCCACGGGAATAACCCTGATCATTTCAGGAATTTTCTCTGGATGATGGACCCCGTTTTTCACCGTCTGCTGGCTTTGCTGACCCCTTATATCACCAGGCAGGATACCTGCATGTGGCAAGCCATCACTCCGGAGCAGAGGCTCATCGCCACGTTGCGCTACTTGGCGACAGGGAGAAGTCTTCAGGACCTCAAGTTCTCTACAGGCATCTCCCCCCAGGCTCTGGGGATCATTATTCCAGAGACCCGTTCTGCCATCATTCAGGTCCTGCAGAAGGACTATATGAAGCTAAGTTTTATCCTTAAACATCACATTCTATGTATTTCATGATTGCTAATGTCTTGCATTTCTTTCCTCATTCCCTAATTACCATCATTGCAATATGCTCTAATTCATATGCTCGGCCCCTTTGTCCTCATGCATATTTGCCTCACTAACTTCCCCACCATGCTCTTCTTGGCCCATCAAACTATAGTCTAGTCACTTACCAATGTCTTTTGTCAGCTCCATAGTATTGCTTTCCCCTAAACACCCCCTAAAATGTCTACAAATGTGATGTGTGTGCTTCAATTCATGCAAAGTGACCTTTTTTTTTATTTTTGTATTAGTAACCCCCCTCTCCCCAACTGCTAGCATAGCTGATAGCAATCTTCTATCTGATATCCGATGACTTGACCAAACCCAATACACACTATACCTACCTTTTTCATGATCACATTTATGGACGAATTCACCAAAGCATGTAGTGTAAGGACCTGCCTCAATACTTTCAAATGCTATTTTAATTTTTTTAACACATGAATTTTCTTGCTATGTAATAGCAGAATGTCAAAATGTGCTTCCATTTTGTTATTATGACACTTCTTACCTGTCCGGTGGGCTGCCAATAGTGTAGCTAAGGAGGGGCTTCCCAAAGTATCACACATTATTTAGGCATTCAGCTCTCAATCAAGTGGAGAGGGTTACCTGTCCTAAACATCCCCCCTCATTTTTTAGCAAGGGCCCATCATATGGGGGGGTGATGACTCTCATAAGGGGACCTTATACTTTAGGCTTTAAATACTCAGTTGCCAAAATGTTATACTAATTTTGACCAAAAATGTGGGTGTCTAATCTGCTTGCAATGTTGATTTGTCAAATTACTAATTTTTGTACTTGTTTCACTACACAGTGTCCTTCAACGCCACAGGAATGGCAGACTGTGGCCTCCCACTTTGCCAGTTTTTTTTAAGTTGTGCCTTTTTCACCAACAGTGCAAACCCAAGTTTAGAGCGAGATGAGGGGACAGTCTCTTCTTCAGATAATCTTGTTATGTTGTGGGTCTGCTACACACACACCTTCTTTTTGTAACTAATGTATGTAGTGAATTACTGACCAAAATCGTGCTCATTTTCAGCACCATGGCAGGAAAATGGCATGATTGTCCAAATTTACACCTCACTGTGGGTGCTTTTTACTAAAGGCACATCCACTATGCACTACAAGTGCACTGCAAAAGTATACCTGAAACTACACTTGGATTGCAAAGTGGAGTTGCCTTTAGTAAATCACACTCCTTCTCAGCACAAACTAAAATTTGACTACAAATACATTTTATGCGCAATGAAAAAGGAAGCCACACATTGTTGAGAATTCAACTTTTTAATACAAGCACATTCACATGTGCGTTTCGAAAAGGTTTTTACAACAAACCAAGACATTTTGTGTATCCAAAACAGAGTTTAATCAGAATTTTGTTTCCTTGTTGTTTTTGTGTAAACAGGCATGTATCAAACCGTAAAATACAGAACACAGGAACTTACAAAGTTCAACTTTGAAAAGTGAAGACAATATCAGACATGAGTATGTACAAACTGGGCTGATGTTGCCTTCATCACATGGGGTGTGACCCCTGAAAAATCCAAATTTGGAAGATGCACACAGTGTGTCAACATGTGCTATCTCCCTTCATGGGGGATCAATGTACATGCTTTGGGGCTGCAACCCCTTCATCTCAGACACTTTCCACAAAACATGTACATTGATCCCCCATGATGGGAGATAGCGCATGTTTACACACTCTGTGCATCTTCCAAATTTGGAATTTCGATAAATACAAAATTTTGTTTTTAAAATAGCAAAAATAAAACCCTATCTAGTTTTTGTTGTTTTCCCCAAAACATCAATGATGTTCTTCATTTTATTTTTTACATCATTGATGATTTGTTGGATAATTTCCAAATCACGATTGCCCCCCATTATCTCCCCGATCAAGATCTGGGCACTTTCACTGGTAAAACGGGAATCTTCTTCCACATCACCTACAAAACAAAGCACACAAACACACCATGTAATAAAAATATGGTGATATACATTGATGAGCTTATCGGAAGCTGTGTTCACCGACACTAACCTGTTGAGGTGACAATTTGTCCAACCTCCACGATCTCTCCTTCCTCCTCCTCCTCCTCCTCTTCCTGCTCCTGCTCCTCTGTTTCTGCTTTTGGAAGTTGCCCTTCTTTGGGAGGGGTGTGGTCCCTGGTGTCCTCATACTTGCCGAGTCTTCTCTCCCCTATGAGAATGTAAACAAAGAATAATTAGCACACAGAGGGCAGAAATAGGAATCAGAAACATTGCTTGGAAGTGTTGTACAATTGTGTTTTTGGGCCGAGTTACAAGGTGATAACATTATTGGGTACACTTTGTTAAGCTGGAATACTTCCCTGCAGAACAATGTTTCTTACGAACGAACGAAACCATGAACTTGAAAGTGGCCATTTTAAAATGCACAATATGAAATCAAAGCACATGGAGCAGTATTGAAGCAAGAATAATCATATGAACACACGACAACTACTTACTTTTTTTAAGAACACGCTTGATCCTTAGGTACTGCTCGTGCTCCCTCAGTTTTAGGTCTGATATTTCTCAGTTGATCCTTGGATCGGCGTACCCCAAAATTCTTATGAAGACTCTTCACAACTTTATTCATGATCTTGGCATTTCTGATATTTGGGTTTGGGTAAGGTCCATACTTTCCATCATAGTCGGTCCTGTTCAATATGTCGACCATCTCCAACATCTCTCCAAAAGACATATTTGAGGCCTTAAATCTTGTCTTCCTGGATCGGGACGTTTCAGGCACCGGGCTTTCCTCACCCTCCTCCTCGTTAGTGGAACTATTATTAGTGCGCACCTGTGTTCTCTCCGCCATGTGCTCTCCCCACTGCGCCAGAAGCGAAGGGGCGGGAAATAGTCTGGAAAGAACGTCAGGGGCGGGCGGAGTTTCACGCATGCGCACTGTATATAAAACGCAACACGTGTGTATCGTCCGTACGATCGGGGAAGAGAGTGAGGCGCGGACGTGACGAACGTGGAAATGAAGGTAAAGATTTTAAGTTGGTGCTTCACTAGACTAGACTGCTTCTATCTAGGCTGATATTGGGACAAGATTAGGAGGGTTTTTAATGGCATTATTAGTATTTGAGGGTTTGTCTTGTATTGTGTCTTGCAGACAATATGGATCCTTTCCAAAATGAAAATTTTATGGGGCTATCCATAGAACTCTACAAGGAGATGCCCTGCCTGTGGCAGTTCCACAACAAGTTTTATGCCGACAGAACAAAGAGGAACGCAGCACTGGAGAAACTTCTTTCTTTGGTGCAGATCATGGTCCCCACGGCAGACATGAACTATCATATAAATGTACTCACCGAGATCAAGATGCAGAGAGCGGTCGCTGTTGCGACTCGGCGCAGACCACCCCTGAAGGTGGCACAGGGGGTGGTTGCACCAAGAGGCACAAGCTACCAGTAGGACAGTCACTTGCTAGTAGATCAGCAGGTAGCTTGAGCAGAGCTGAAAGGTGATGTCCCGTGAGAAGGTCCAGAAGCAATGGTAGCAAGTCCGTAAGGCAAAGGCAGAATCCAGGAGACAGGCCAGGGGTCAAACACAGTCCAGATCAGAAGACAACAAGTACCAGGAACGCTGAGACAGAAGGATAATCCAAGACAAGCCGGGGGTCGAACACAGGAATAGCAGGTAAGTCCAGATGTAGGCTGAGGGTCAAACACGTTCAGAAAGCGGGAGTCCAAGATCAGCGAGGTTGATGAGGCAATCCGGGTCACAACGGGTAATGCAGATCACAGGAACAGACGTGGGAAACACAGGAAGCTGAAGACAAACCAGCAGTGTGTTTGGATGACCTCACTTCCTTTATAGGTCAGCGAGGGGTAACACCCTGTGTGTGTGTACTTGTGTGCTTTAGTTTATTCCTATTGCACACAGCTGTGCGCCAGAGCGCTTTACCCGTGCGCATCCTATAACAGTGCCCCCCCCCCCCCCGAGGGGCGGCCTCCGGACGCCCAAGCTAGCCATCAATTCCGGATGTTGCTGATGGAATGTCTTTATTAATTTGGGTGCATGAAGGTTCTTGGATGGTTCCCAGGAGTTATCTTATGAAGGATACCCCTTCCATTTTACCAGGTATTGTATTTGTCTACCGACTTTCCTGCATCCTAGTAAAGCTTCCACTTCAAATTCATCTTCTCCATCGATCTTGATGGGTGGAGGAGGAGGAACTTCTCTTCCAGGAAAAGGACTAGGAACCAATGGCTTCAAAAGGGAGGCATGGAAAACAGGGTGTATGCTGTACGATTCAGGGAGAGCTAGTTCAAAGGCTACAGGATTTATTACCCTTTTGATTTTGAATGGTCCTATGAATCTGGTACCCAGCTTGCGTGTGGGACAAGGAAGTTTAAGATTAGTGGCAGATAGCCAGACTTCCTTGCCAATTTTAAAGGTAGGGTTCTCCTTCCTTCCCCTATCATGGTATTTCTTGTAATCATCCTGGGCCTTCTGTATGGTCTCCTGGATCCTTTGGAAATTAGATTGGATGGCGGCTATCCGATCTTGGACCGCAGGAACAGTGGATTCTGGGATGGAGTTGGGGAGGAAAGAAGGGTGAAACACACAGTTGATCCAAAAGGGAGTCTGGTTGGTAGTTGTATGAATTGAATTATTGTAGGCAAATTCTGAATATGGCAACAGGACCGACCAATCATTTTGAGATCCTGAACAAAAGCAGCGAAGATACTGCTCAAGGGTTTGATTTGTCCGTTCAGTTTGCCCGTTACTTTGGGGATGATATGCTGATGACAAACAGATCTTGATTTCCAGTATCTTGCAGAGTTCTCTCCAGAATCTAGAGGTGAACTGTGGACCTCTATCTGACATGATACTGCTGGGAACCCCATGGAGCCTGACAACCTCCTTAATAAAGAGATTGGCAGTTTCCAGAGCAGAGGGGGTACCGACCATAGGTAGGAAATGGGCCATCTTTGAAAGCCGGTCGACTACTACCAGAATTGTGGTGAAACCTTCCGAGGGCGGTAGCTCCACAATAAAATCCATTGACACGTCTGCCCAAGGCCGGTCAGGAATGGGCAAAGGCCTTAACAGGCCCCAGGGCTTGATCTTGGGACCCGTGCTACGCTGGCACGGTACACAAGAGGCAATGTAAGTCTGGCAGTCCTGTCTCCAACCTGGCCAGCAGAAAGAACGAGAGATCCATTCCGCTGTTTTCTGTGTCTCAAAGTGGCCACCCAATTTGTGATCATGACAAGTCCTTAGAACTTGAGTCCTAATCTCAAGGGGAACGAAGACCTTGTTTCGGGCCCAAAACAGATTGCCACGTTTTTCCAAGGTAGGTAGGACTGGGTCATTGCAATGGACTGAAGCTGTTTTGATGGCCGTAAGTAAGTCAGGCTGTGGGAGTAGAAGGAATTTGTGAGGCGGCAAGATCGTACTAGGCTCCGTTACCTGGGAGGACTCAGGGAACATGCGTGAGCGCATCCGCTTTGTTGTTCTTGGATCCGTGCCGGTACGAGATATGGAACTGGAATCTTGAAAAGAATAGCGCCCAATGGGCTTGACGGGGTCTTAAGCGTTTGGCAGTCCGCAGATATTCAAGATTCTTGTGATCTGTGAATATTGTGATGGGATGAGTGGCTCCTTCCAAGAGGTATCTCCACTCCTCTAGAGCGAACTTAATGGCCAATAGTTCTCGGTCGCCTATGTCATAATTCCTCTCCGGTGGGGTCAGCTTCCGAGATGCGAAAGCCACCGGGTGTAACAAAGCTTTAGGCCCTTGTCGTTGTGAGAGGATGGCTCCCGGGGCTGTCTCGGAGGCATCTACTTCCAGTACAAATGGTAGTACTGGATCGGGATGCCGTAAAATAGGAGCTATGGTGAACAAGGTCTTTAGTTTGGTAAAGGCTTCTTGGGCTTCTTGAGACCACTGAAATCAGGTGTGTTGGCGGGTCAGCTGAGTAATGGAGGCGACTATTGAGGAGAACCAGGCGATGAATCTGCGATAGAAGTTAGCGAAGCCTATAAACCTTTGCACGGCTTTCTTATCCCTTGGAGCAGGCCATTCCAAGATTGCCTTGATCTTTTGGGGGTCCATGGAGATGCCCTCGGTAGAAATGATGAATCCTAAGAATTCAACTGTAGTTATCTCAAATTCACATTTCTCCGCCTTAAGGTACAGCCGATGTTGTCAGAGGATGGTGAGGACTTTCCGCACATGGACCCTGTGGAGTTCAAGAGAAGCAGAGAAAATAAGGATATCATCTAAATATACCACTATAAAATCATCAAGATAGTCTCTGAAGATATCATTTACTAGATGCTGAAATGTGGCCGGGGCATTGCACAGGCCAAAGGGCATAACAAGATATTCATAGTGGCCAAATCTCGATCTGAAGGCTGTCTTCCATTCATCCCCAGCACGGATTCTAATGAGATTGTAGGCCCCCCGCAAGTCCAGTTTGCAAAATATTTGGGCAGATCCTAAGCACTGGAATAACTCAGGGATGAGTGGAAGTGGATAGCGATTTTTGATTGTGACCTTATTAAGTTCCCTATAGTCAACACATGGCCTAAGGGATCCGTCGTTTTTTCCCACGAAGAAAATACCTGCCCCTGCTGGCGAAGAAGATGGGCGAATGAACCCCTTTTCAAGATTTTCATCAATGTAGGCTTTGAGAGCCTTTAGTTCAGTCTCGGATAAGGGGAATATTCGTCCAAAAGGGATCTCAGAGTCGGGTAACAGTTCAATGGGGCAGTCATATGGTCTGTGTGGTGGTAGACGGTCAGCCTTCTTTTTATCGAAGACGTCCTTAAACTCGGAATAGACCTGAGGAATGTGCTGAAGGTGATTAGTGGTGGGGGCCACGGTCATACAAGGAGCTGGAATGGAATCAAAACAATGCTGCATACAGTAGGCGGATGTAAAGGACACTTGCTTTTAGTTCCAACTGATCTGGGGATCATGAGCCTGCAACCAAGGAAGTCCCAGGATGATAGGGAACATGGGAGATGATATTAGATCGAAGCGTAGGAGTTCTCTATGGCCAGAGTCTGTAATAGTAAGCAAAGGTAGTGTCTCCTGTGTTACTGGACCTGAGTGTGGCAGAGATCCATCTGCTAAATGGACTAGAAGGTGTGTTGCTTTATTCTGGCTTGGAATGCGTAGTTGCTGTGCAAGGGAGATGTCCAAAAAGCAACTACATCCCCCCCGAGTCAATCACGGCTGGGAGTGGGATCTTCTCTTCTGCCAGCTGTAGGGAAACAGAGAGAGTCACATAAGTTTAAGCAGGACCAACACTCTGGTAGTTCATTATACACCGTGGGGGCAACTTATGGGGTCTCACGGGACAGCTGTGAATGAAATGTCCAAGCCCCCCACAGTATAAGCACAGATTGGCTTGGCGTCTTCGTTGTCGCTCTTCTGGGGTGAGACGAGGACGGACCAAACCTAGCTGCATGGGCTCCCCTTCCGAAGCCGAGGGACCCGAAGGAACCGGGATGGGCGGATACGGGACAGTGGCCTTAGGAAGCATCCAACTAGGCCGAGGGGCCTGGAGGCGTTCGGAGCGCCGCTCACGCATCCGTCTGTCCAGTTTTGTGGCCAACTGGATTAATTCCTCCAAGGAGGCAGGAGTCTCTACTCGGGCCAACTCGTCCTTTAGGTTCTTGGAGAGCCCTAACCGGTATTGATAACGCAGGGCCGCCTCGTTCCAGCCGGTGTCAGCTGACCATTTGCAAAACTCAACGGTGTAATCCTCCACCGGTCTTCTCCCCTGTGAGAGAGCATGCATGGTAGCCTCGGCCGTGGCAGTACGCTGAGGGTCGTCATATAATTGTCCCATGGCCTCAAAGAAGGTGTCCATGGAGTTTAACAAGGGGCTTCTCTGTTCCATAAGGCTATGGGCCCAGGCCTGGGGTTCCTCAGCCAAAAGAGAAATAATAAACCCGACCTTGACGATCTCTGAAGAAAAGGTCCTGGGTTGCAAAGCCAAGTACAAAGAACATGCATTTTTAAAGGCTCTGAATTTCTTTCGATCGCCTGAAAATCGCTCAAGCGTGGGTACTCGTCGTTCGGTCACTGCCATCATCATACCGGGTGGAGGCTGGACATGAGGTGTGGAGGCACCGCTGGCTGAGGCCTGCATAGGATTTGTGGGTGCCGGAGCTGTGGCTAGTCGCTGAAGCCTGCTGTCGATCTGTGCATAGACTTGCTGACACAGGACTTCTAATGGAGAACCCGCTCTGTTGGCCTCTGTCATGGCTGGTTTGTACTATCATATAAATGTACTCACCGAGGCCAAGATGCAGAGAGCGGTCGCTGTTGCGACTCGGTGCAGACCACCCCTGAAGGTGGCACAGGGGGTGGTTGCACCAAGAGGCACAAGCTACCAATAGGACAGTCACTTGCTAGTAGATCAGCAGGTAGCTTGAGCAGAGCGGAAAGGTGATGTCCCGTGAGAAGGTCCAGAAGCAATGGTAGCAAGTCCGTAAGGCAAAGGCAGAATCCAGGAGACAGGCCAGGGGTCAAACACAGTCCAGATCAGAAGACAACAAGTACCAGGAACGCTGAGACAGAAGGATAATCCAAGACAAGCCGGGGGTCGAACACAGGAGATAGCAGGTAAGTCCAGATGCAGGCTGAGGGTCAAACACGTTCAGAAAGCGGGAGTCCAAGGTCAAGCCAGAGGTCGGGTCAGGAGAAGATCAGCGAGGTCCATGAGGCAATCCGGGTCACAACGGGTAATGCAGATCACAGGAACAGACGTGGGAAACACAGGAAGCTGAAGACAAACCAGCAGTGTGTTTGGATGACCTCACTTCCTTTATAGGTCAGCGAGGGGTCACACCCTGTGTGTGTGTGCTTGTGTGTTTTAGTTTATTCCTATTGCACACAGCTGTGTGCCAGAGCGCTTTACCCGTGTGCATCCTATGACATGGACTATCTGAATCGGAAAATTGGGGCCATGAGGATTACATATTTCAGGGAGAGAAAAACACCTGGAGTCCTTGAGAGCAGGAGATCCAGATGCCGTTTATTCCCCCAGGATGGTTCACTTTGACAGGCTGCATTTTCTGGTAGACCAAGGGGTACCCAGGCGACCACTCAGGCCACCACTCTCCAGTCTTCCTTCAAGGCATCCTTCACCCCCAGCTGAGGCTTCTGATGTCCAACCTGGGCCTTCCAGGCAGCAACATGTGGTGGGGCCCAGCTTGAGACAGGTATTGCATTGTTGAACATATTTCTTGTGTTACATTTAATGATGTTAACTAGATGTTCTTATTGATCAGTAAGTTGTGATTTCTCAAAGTGTTTTACATCTCAAAAGACAGTAGTGACCAAAAATGATTCTGACGGGAAAGAAAAATGCTGGTGTCAGAATGATAGTCTGTTCTATTTGGTTACATTCAATTAGCAAAAGCCAGGAGCACAAAATGGTGTGATTGATGATCAAAAAACTAAAACTATGTCCCCTTTTCATACACAGGAAGACCTCAGTCGGGGGGAGGCTGTGGCAAGTGGTAGCCAGGAGGTTGACCAATGCCCTACTTCTCCTCCTGCCCCAACTACAGGAGCCGAGCCACAGCCTGGAAGGATGCCTGGTGGGAAGTGCCCAAGGAAGACGAGAGAGTGATGGCCTGGGTTCAGTATGGTCTGCCAGAAGATGCTGCCTCTTGAAGATCCACATCCTGGGGACAGAAATGGCATCTGAATTTCCTGTTCTCTAGGACTTCGGGACCAGACTTCTCTCCCTGAGATATCTACTCCTCAGGCCACCAATTTTTTTTTATTAGAATTTGTTCATGTCTGCCCTGGGGGCCAAAGGCTGCACCAAAGTAAGAAGTTGCTCCAGTGCTGCGTTCCTATTTTTATTTTATAGCGACCAAAATAAAGGTTTTTTTTGTTTGATGAAATACTTGTGTAATGTGTTTTCCTTCCAAAAGGCCAGTTTATTTGTGAGCAGGCAGGTACATTTCAAAAATACAAAGTGAAATGAATAACAAGGGGTACCAACACTAAACAAACTCCTGTAGATTAAAAAAGAAAAACCAAAGATAAAAAATAAAATAATGTTGTTGTGGTAAGTTTACACACAAAAAACACCCCAAAAAAAGGAGAAATTAGCAAACTGTCTTTAAAGGAGATTTTTAGGAATTAAAAATAAAAAAGCATCCAAAAAAGAATAAACCAAATCTAAAATTGTGTAGATGTGACGCAAACTAAAATTGTATTGCTGAAATGGTTAAAAAAGAGTAATGAAATACGTTCGGGAGAAGTGTGTGTGACTATGAGCATCAAAAGAAGTTCATTCTTGCAGCATTGTAAAGAACAAGAGAATGCGCTTGATGAAAGAATTTTTAACATTGCAGCGTGACGAATGTGCTATATTGCTTACGAGCAGTAGTTTTACCTGAATGAGCGCTTCCGTGTCGGAATTTGAATGTGAGCATGCGTGGCACCTTGTCCGTCGGAGTAGGCTACACATGGTCCGAGTATGTCCGATCGGACCAGTTGGTCGGAAAATATTTCCAACAAGTTGGAAAATTGGGTCCGACGGATATTCCGACGGAATCAGTCCGATGCATACCACACACAGTCGGATTATCCGACAACACGGTCCGATAGGACACATTCCGACGGATTCTCAGATCGTGTGTACAAGGGCTAAGAGGCTTCTGAGGCTGTGGAAGAATCCATCAGCCATTTGGACCAAACCTTTTAATATTTTAGCAGATAGCCTCTATCAATATAAGTTTCCCTATATAAAGGTAGGTTGTTGTTAATCTTAGTTGCGATCAAATATTTACAACTGCAATCAAAAGAGCGTGATTTCAACTTCTGACCTGGAAATTAGTCATTGTATTTGCCCGGAAGTTCCTGGGCTGGTCACGATCTCCATCTAGGTGGACATGGCAAGGTCTCTCTTTAACAAAGAGGAGGTGCTGCTCATTTTTCGGGTAAGTTTAGGATATGTGCTTACTCAATGCGGGGGTGGATGTGGTAGTTAGATTTGGTGTAGGTAGGGTTCATTGATTTGTTTGGCATCATCACACATTTGCTTCCGTCCCATGTGCACACATCACTTGCATTTGTTCTGCTGATGTAAATCAGTAAGGACTATGCACATATAAATGAGAGCTCCTTTTAATTAAAATATGACTTGTTTCACAGTTGGGCGAATTTTCCAGCAAATTTGGACCTCTGAGTTGCATGACAAGTTGTACCCCATGATTCTCAATGATAACCATTCATATCTGTGCTAATTTAAGTCGCACCAACTTCAAAGTAGTCCCTTTACTACTTTGGTGTGACTTGAGGTACATCGGATGCAATATTACACAGGCATTCCCAGAAGTTGGGGCAAAGTTGCAGTGGCAAAGTGGCAGCAAAATAGTGTGACTTTCAGGTGGCAGCAGTGTAAATGAGATTCAAGGATAACACCTTTGAATTTGGCCCTATTGTCACTAGTGTATCCTGAAAGTGCGGGAAATTCGTCCCTGTACTACCTTGGTTGGATTATGATGTGATTTGAGGTCCATACACCGGATTGAAGAAGATTACACAGACATTGCTTCAAGTCATGGCAAAGCTGTGCAATTTTAAGGTTGCACAAGTGCAAATGGGGCCTTATTCTAAGGTGTTATCAATTAATCTCATTAGGTCACTTTCACACTTGGGTGACTTTTCATGCAGCTTTGGAACTCAGAGTCACATGAAAAGTTGTCCCCCATGATTTCCATTCATATTTATTAGAGCTGCACGATTAATCGTCAAGAATCGTTATCGCAATCTTTTCCCCTTTTGCCATCTTGAAAAAAGCATTTCATGATTCTTGCTATGCAAAGAATTCCCTCTGCTCTTCTGAAGCCACAGCTGTCCAAAGAAAGTAAGAGAAAAACCAGGCAGTCTGCCAAGAATTAGAACATTCTTTATCAGTGAACTTAAAGCGGGAGTCCGCCGTTTTTTTTTTTTTTTTTAAAGCCAGCAGCTACAAATACTGCAGCTGCTGACTTTTAAAATAACGACACTTACCCGCCCAGCGAGCCCGCGATGTCGGCACCCGAAGCCGATCTCTCGATCGTCTCTCGGGTGCTGCCGCCGCCATCTTGGGTATGGGAATCAGGAAGTGGAGCCTTGCGGCTTCATTTCCCAGTTCCCTACTGCGCATGCGCGAGTCGCGCTGCGCAATAAGGATAGTCCCCGCTGTCTCTGGGATCCGTGTGTTCCAGCAGGCAGCGGGGGAGCTTCGGAAAGGGGCGTAGATTCTGCGGAAAGGGGCGTAGCTTCTGCAGAATCTACGCCGGAAGTGGGTGCAGATACCTGTACTGTACAGGTACCTGCACCCCCCCTCCCCCCTTAAAGGTGCCAATTATGGCGCCAGAGGGGGGGAGGGTTCCAATGAGCGGAAGCTCCACTTTAGGGTGGACCTCCGCTTTAACTAGAACATTGTAACAATTTGTCAATGACATTTGTTACACTTACACTTCTATGTAAGTAAGGAAAGTTTAACCACTTAAACAGTAAACCTTTTTCTGACATTTGTTGGTTTCAAGTTAAAATCATATTTTTTTTTTTTGCTAGAAAATTACTTAGAACCCCCAAACATTATATATATTTTTTTAGTAGAGACCCTAGAGAATAAAATGTGGTTGTTACAATATTTTATGTCACGCTGTATTTGTGCAGTGGTCTTTTAAATGCAATTTCTTGGGAAAAAAATGATTTAATTAATAAAAAAATAAAAAAACTAACCAGTAAAGTTAGCCCAATTTTTTAGGGATAATGTAAAAGATTTTACGTTACGAGAATCGTGATCTTTTTATTCTAAGCAAAAAAAATGTGATTCTCATTTTGGCCAGAATCATACAGCTCTAATATCTATGCAACTTCACCCATGTTCACATAGCTCTGAATTGACATGTCAAATTGCAGGCCAAATCCCCGCCTATTGAAGGCAATGGAACTGTCTGAATTGGTGCAACGCCACAGCGATTCCCAAAGGTAGTTCCTGCACTACTTTGGGTGACTCCAGGGGGCAATTTCTTACCTCTCAACTTTTTGAGATGGGTATAAGGGACAACTATTAGCAAAAGTAGGTAGGCATAGGACACACCTCCTAAAACATCTTCTTAAAAGGAGAATTATTTAAAAAAAAATAATAATAAATATATAAATATTTTACCTCTACCTTTGGACATCAGAGTCGCATGACAAGTTATACCCAATGATTTTCAATGTGTAACATCCATATCTGTGCGACTTCAAGTCGCACCGACTTCAACGCAGTCCCTGTACTACTTATGTCAGACTTTGATGCGAGTTGAGGTCCATAGACCTCAAGTTTACACAGGCATTCCCTGGAATTGCGACAAAATTGCTGATGCAAAATCACGGGAAAGTTTTTCACCTTTTCCTCTGTCCATAGACTTCAAGATTACACAGGCATTGCTTAAAGTCGCATCAAAATCTCGCAACTTTCAGGTCACACAAGTGTGAGAGGGGCCTAAGTTACTGTGCTGAGTACTAATATACCTAGAATATAATGTAGTCCCACCATCAAATACTGGTAAACATATGTTCTCAATTTAATTGTGCTCAAATGGCTGAAAATCACACAGATGGTATCACCTACTGAAAGCTTATATTAGACTCAGCAGCATATGCTGAAAAGCGCGAATGCCTATTAGCCAATGCCCCATCAGCATTAGCATGGTTGTTACTATAATATTAATCCCTGAAATGCAAAACATTATTGTATAGAATAAAACATTAGTAAATATATTTCCCAAGTGTTCTTCCAGGACAGCCCTTGAGAGATGGAGTCCCTCCCATCGACCCAGGAAACACATTGCCACAGTTCAAAAGGCGGTCCATCAGGTCCCTGATCAGTCATTGGTGTTTGCTCCGTCGAAGGAACATGTTGCCAGGAACCTGGAGGAACTCCTTTCTCAGGCGCTGCCTGAAGAACCTGTAAGCCATAAGGAACTGGGTCCTGTTTTTGGCTACAGTGGGGTCCATACCTTTTCTATCACAGTGCCCTAATTGTGGGAATAGGTTATCCTCTGGCTCTAAAAAAAGCCCTATGCAAGCAATGCATTGCAAGCTTGCTTAAATCTGAGGCAGACTCTCCTTTGGCAAAATGTTTGGGCTCCTTTAAAGAAGGAATGGCATCAACTTTTAAGTCCCTCCAGGAGTTAATCACGGATGTAGGCACAGCTGCCTCCACTAGTAGAACAACTGCGATTTCACCCTCACCATGCTTTACAACACCCAGCTCGGGGAGCCCCGTATAGTCAGGGAGCCTAGCCCCACATTGATTAGCCCTGATTCCTCTGATGCAGATTCAGATTAGAGATGGACGAACTTCAGATGGGACGTTTCGTGAACGTGAACCGCGAACGCGGCTGAAAGTTCGCGAACCGCAAAGTTTGCGGCGGGCGCCATTTACTTCAATGGCAAGTGAACTTTAAAAACCTACAGGTCATATTTCCAGCCACAAAATAATTACTAGCTGTGCACACATAGTCCCACCACATGGCCACTGACATAACACATGTATGAAGTGAATCTGGGATCGACAACTACAAGCATTCATTTTTTTATCTGTGAAATTTTGACACTTCAGGACTCAGGAGCACATGAAGGCAATGGAGGAGAGGAAAGGTCAGGGTAGGCTATGAAGAGGGTGCAGGAGATGATCATCAGCACCGTGATATAGAGCACTGACACCAGCACCGTGATAGAGTGCACTGACACCAGCACCGTGATATAGAGCACTGACACCAGCACCGTGATATAGAGCACTGACACCAGCACCGTGATAGAGTGCACTGACACCAGCACCGTGATAGAGTGCTCTGACACCAGCACCGTGATAGAGTGCTCTGACACCAGCACCGTGATAGAGTGCTCTGACACCAGCACCGTGATAGAGTGCTCTGACACCAGCACCGTGATAGAGTGCTCTGACACCAGCACCGTGATAGAGTGCTCTGACACCAGCACCGTGATAGAGTGCTCTGACACCAGCACCGTGATAGAGTGCTCTGACACCAGCACCGTGATAGAGTGCTCTGACACCAGCACCGTGATAGAGTGCTCTGACACCAGCACCGTGATAGAGTGCTCTGACACCAGCACCGTGATAGAGTGCTCTGACACCAGCACCGTGATAGAGTGCACTGACACCAGCACTGTGATGTAGAGCATTGACTGTTACTACCTCCTCTTCCTGATCCAATGCCAAGAGTGGCTGCGCATCGGAACTGTCTTGATATGGATCAGAAAATAATTCCTGTGACTCAAGCATAATGTATATGGTGGTGTTGGTGGTAGTGTCTTTGGGGGTGCACATAGCAGAGAGTGAAGAAGAGGGTGCAGATCGAGATGATGAGGAGGGTGCAGAAGAGTAAGGCTGAGTGAGCCACTCAACCAAGTCTGGTGCGTCCTTTGACGTAATCGCACGCACCTTCTGCAATTTGCCACTTTGGCTCAAGTCTGTTGCTCCTGGCCTACCCCTACCACCCCTGCGGAAGGGCCTGCCTCTTCCTCTGCCTGTCATTTTTTAAATGACCCTGTGACAAGTCTCCAGAGAAGTGCAGTATGTATGTGGAAGAAGGTATATAACACCCCGCTTCAATCTGTTGTTTTTGGGGGCCACTGGTCTATCACACCAGTTATAATACGTTTTTGTATTGCGTTTGTCTCTTTGTAGTATCGCTGCAGAACCGCTTAGCAGTCACAATGCTGCACAGTGGAAATGCACTATACTATGCTTTCTATATGTGCAAGTATTTTATACGTGTATTACACACCTATATACTGCACACCAAATAGTACACCTATACCAGTCCTTACAAGGACCTTTGTGGACCAAGTAGCTAGTGATTTGCAGACTGTACCTCAGTCCCTACACTGATAAAGGACTGCTGCAGAATAGGGCAGCAATCTGCAGCAGTGCACCACAACCCTCCAAATAGTACACCTATACCAGTCCTTACAAGGACCATTGTGGACCAAGTAGCTAGTGATTTGCAGACTGTACCTCAGTCCCTACACTGATAAAGGACTGCTGCAGAATAGGGCAGTAATCTGCAGCAGTGCACCACAACCCTATATATTGTACATCTATACCATTTGTGAGGGGTTAGCTCGGCAGCGGGTGTGTGTGACCCCCTGGATGGGTTCACAACACAAAATCAGGCACGGCAAACAGCGTTGTAGGTGGAAAAAACAAAAGGTGCAGTTTATTTATGCTACATGCAGTGAAAAATATAACAGCCAAACAAAAAAAAACATGAAAATAAATCCTGGTCAGCTTGACCTCTAATTACACACATAGATTCCCTGTCTAACAACTGAGTGCAGCACCAGTCCCTGTCTCTGTCTCTGTTGTAGAGATTTGCCACACAGGCGTTAACTCACCGCACAGAACAGGTGTCACACTCTCCAGTCTATACAAACACAAAAACTGGTTCCAGGATGGAGCATCTCCCTAAGCATGCTGGGGATTTTTGTAGAGGTCTTAATGAGCCCACTTACTTCAGCTGGGCTCATTAACTCTTCCCCTATAGGACTCCCAGCACTCCCCTCTAGTTGTACAAGTCCGCATAAAGCCTGAATCTAGGGCATACATATTTTCCATCCTGGATACAACCAGGTGATTTTGCCTGCCTGCTGCCACATACCCACCCCCCTCTTGTTTCAACCTTGGGGTTGTAACACAAGCAGTCAGACACGCATTTATCCGAGACAAAGCATCCACATTCCCCATTTTAACACCAGGGCGATGCTTAACTGTAAAGTTAAATTCCTGTAGGGCCAGGAACCACCTATTTACCCTTCTATTGGTCTCCTTGTTTTGAGCCATCCACTTTAAAGGAGCGTGATCAGTCACCAGGTCAAAGTGCCTACCTAGCAGATAGTACCGAAGGGAATCTAGAGCCCACTTCACTGCTAAACATTCCTTCTCAATCGTGGCGTAATTTACCTCATGGGACTTCAACTTCCTGCTGAGGTAAATGACTGGGTGCTCTTCCCCATTCCAGACCTGGGATAACACTGCTCCTAACCCAACGTCTGATGCATCAGTTTGTACAACGAAGTCCTTAGAGAAGTCTGGTGAGTACAACACTGGCTGGCTACACTGGCTGGCTGGCTGGACCATTTAACCATGACAGACTCTTTCCCTTTTGTCAGGTTGGTGAGGGGCACAGCCTGAGAAGCAAAATGGGGAATGAATCGTTGATAATAGCTAGCGATTCCCAGAAAGGCTCGTACCTGTTTCTTGCTGTTGGGACGTGGCCAACTCTGTATGGCCTCGACTTTATTGACTTGGGGTTTTATCACCCCCCTCCCAATAGTGTACCCAAGATATTTGGCCTCCTCCTGTCCAATGGTACACTTCTTTGGATTGGCCGTAAACCCAGCTTCCCGGATAGAGTCTAGGACTGCTTGTACTTTTGGCAAATGTGAGACCCAGTCTGTGCTATGGATAATCACATCATCCAGGTAAGCTGCAGCATATTTCTGATGGGGCCTCAGAATCTTATCCATTTTCCGCTGGAATGTTGCCAGTGCCTTTTGTAACCCAAACGGCATTCTCTTATATTGGAATGTCCCATCTGGGGTTACAAACGCAGTTTTCTCCTTGGCCGACTCGGCCAGGGGAATTTGCCAATACCCTTTCGTGAGATCAAGAGTTGTCATATATCGGGCTGTTCCCAGCCAGTCAATCAACTCACCTATACGTGGCATGGGGTAGGTGTCAAATTTTGTAACTTTATTCAATTGTCGAAAATCGTTACAAAACCGCCAGCTCCCATCAGGTTTGGGCACTAGTACGATAGGACTGGACCAGTCACTCTGGGACTCCTCTATCACACCCAATTCCAGCATCCTTTGAACCTCCCCACGTATTGCCTCCCGTCAGGCCTCTGGTATTCTATAAGGTTTTAGTTTTACCCTTTCTCCTGGCGGGGTGATAATGTCATGCTCTACGCCAGATGTTTGTCCCGGCAGCTCAGAGAAAATCTCTTTGTTATGAAGTATAAACTCTTTAACCTCCTGTTGTTGAGGTTTTGATAAGGTGACTGCTATTCCAACCTCAGGAACTAAGCAATCAGACTGGGCTTGTGACAAAGTCTCTGCAACTAGGGATTCCCTATCCCTCCAGGCTTTCAGCAGATTGACGTGATAGATCTGTTCTGGCTTTCGCCTTCCTGGCTGTCTAACCCTGTAGTTCACCTCACTAATTTTTTCAATTACTTCGTATGGACCTTGCCATTTGGCCAGAAATTTGCTTTCAACCGTAGGGACTAGCACCAAGACCCTATCCCCCGGGGAAAAAGTACGGGTCTTGGCCCCATGGTTGTACACTCTCTGCTGTGCTAACGGCGCTTGGGTCAAATGTTCCTTTACGATTGGCATTACCTGTGCAATTCTATCTTGCATCAGGGCGACATGCTCAATCACACTCCTGTGAGGAGAACTCTCATTTTCCCAAGTTTCCTTGGCGATATCCAGCAGCCCTCTTGGGTGTCTCCCATAGAGCAACTCGAAGGGTGAGAAACCCATAGAGGATTGGGGTACCTCCCTAATGGCAAACATCAGATAGGGTATTAGACAGTCCCAATTCTTTCCATCTCTATCCACCACCTTCTTTAACATTTGTTTTAGGGTTTTGTTGACTCTTTCAACCAACCCATCTGTTTGGGGGTGATACACAGATGTACGCAATTGTGTCACTTTGAACAACTTGCATAGTTCTTTCATAACCCGGGACATAAAGGGTGTACCTTGGTCCGTAAGCAGTTCCTTACAAATACCCACATGGCTAAAAACAAGAGATAGCTCTTTGGCTATGGGTTTGGCCGAGGTATTTCGAAGAGGAATTGCTTCCGGATAACGGGTGGCATAGTCCAATATAACCAAAATGTACTGATGCCCCCTAGCGGACTTCATTATCGGACCTACCAAATCCATTGCGATCCTCTCAAAGGGGACCTCAATGATAGGAAGAGGTACCAGCGGGTTGCGGAAATGTGGCATAGGTGCCGACTTCTGACACACAGGGCAGGAGGAACAATAATTTTCTGTTTCCTTCATGACCCCAGGCCAATAGAATCTCTGCAATACCCTCTCTCTGGTTTTCTCGGTCCCCAGATGACCTCCCAGAATGTGCTCATGGGCCAATTCTAACACCAACTTCCTGTAAGGTTTGGGCACCACAAGTTGCTCAATGGTTTCTTCTGCCCTTTGAGCCACTCGATACAGCAGGTCCCTTTCCATAGTGATGTACGGGTAAGTTCAAGTCTTATCTGGGTTCACTAACTCGCCATCTATTTTCACCACATTTTCCCGTGCCTTTATTAGGGTGGGGTCTTTTAACTGTTCTGTGGCAAAATTTTCCCTGTGAACCTCAAGATCCGAAAACTCCACAGATGGCATGTTTTCATCTGAGGATGTTGGCTCCTCCCCAGTTTCTCGAGTTTCCCCCGCCAATACCGACAAGGAAAATTCAGGAGAGTCCTCACCACTCCCAGGGGAATTCTGGTCATCTTCCTGGTCTATAGGGGCACCAGTGGGGGGCTCAGGACAACCCCAGAGTTCCCAGAACTTTGGAAAATCCCTTCCCACAATAGCATCATGTGGTAAGTGAGACACTAACCCCACTTGATGAGAGAGGTTACCCTTGGGGGTCTCAAAAAACACTGAAGTTACAGGATACTCTCGGGTGTCCCCATGCACACAAATAACAGCCACCTTGTTTTTCCCAGAGACCTCTGTAGTAACTAATTCAGCTTTTATCAATGTTACCAGGCTACCTGAATCCAGCAACACATCAACATTTCTACCATTAATACACATTTTACATAAATGTTTCCCAGGTCCCCGAATGGCAGTGCATGCAACTGTCGCAAACGGCGACTGACGTCTCTCCCTTATAAAGTCACATTGCATAGGCTCATCCACAACTGGGCAATTGGCTGCAATATGACCCTCTTGCCGGCAGCGGTAGCAAATAATCTTCCCGGGCTGCTCCCGCCAGACCTTAGGTAGAACTCCCACCCTCTCACTCTCTCCACCCTCACCCCTTGGAGTCATCTTACCCGCCACTGGGGATGATCTGGTCTTAGGGTGGAAAGTCCGTGAGTCCCTGGAAGAGGTGGTCAGGTTCTCTGTAGCCAAGTACCTCTCAACCAGATCCACAAGTTTATCTGCATTTTCTGGGTCTCCATGGCTTACCCATTTTTGGATGGCAGTAGGAAGAGCTCTCAGGAAATGATCCATAACAACACGTTCCACAATGTTTGGTGTGGTCAAAGTCTCTGGCTGCAGCCACTTCCTGCTCAGGTGATTGAGATCATACATTTGAGACCTGGGGGGTTTTCCAACCTGAAAAGTCCAATTATGCACACGCTGAGCCCGGACAGCCAGGGTGACACCCAGCCGTGCCAATATTTCTGTTTTTAGCACCACAGTCTTTTGCTTGGTCAGGCTCTAGGTCATAATAAGCTTTTTGCGATTCCCCAGTTAACAGAGGGGCCACCAGTCCAGCCCCCTGCTCCTTAGGCCACTTTTCCCTTTCAGCAGTCCTTTCAAATATCCGGATCATCCTCTCCAGTCATTTTTATCAGTAAACAGCTCACACCAAAGGATGCGGTATTAGTGTAAACACTTGCCTCATTGGTCTGCGGACGTTGCTGTATTAATGTCTTTATTTGCTGTTGAAAACTCTGCTCTTGCTTCTGCAACAGGTCTATGAAGCGGGCTTCAGATTGCTGCTGGGCTTGTTGCTGAGCTACCAGACTCTGCAGGTGAGCTTTCTGCTGAGCTTCCAGACTCTTTTGTAAACCCGCATTTGTTTGCTGCTGATTTGCATTTGCTAGAGCCAGCTGTCTCAGTATCTCCTCCATGCTGGCCTTAAAAAAAAAAAACTGCCCGCATTCTCCACCAACTGTGAGGGGTTAGCTCGGCAGCGGGTGTGTGTGACCCCCCTGGATGGGTTCACAACACAAAATCAGGCACAGCAGACAGCGTTGTAGGTGGAAAAAACAAAAGGTGCGGTTTATTTATGCTACATGCAGTGAAAAATATAACAGCCAAACAAAAAAAAACATGAAAATAAATCCTGGTCAGCTTGACCTCTAATTACACACATAGATTCCCTGTCTAACAACTGAGTGCAGCCTTGTGCTGCACCAGTCCCTGTCTCTGTTGTAGAGGTTTGCCACACAGGCGTTAACTCACCGCACAGAACAGGTGTGACACTCCCCAGTCTATACAAACACAAAAACTGGTTCCAGGATGGAGCATCTCCCTAAGCATGCTGGGGTTTTTTGTAGAGGTCTTAATGAGCCCACTTACTTCAGCTGGGCTCATTAACTCTTCCCCTATAGGACTCCCAGCACTCCCCTCTAGTTGCATAAAGCCTGAATCTAGGGCATACATATTTTCCATCCTGGATACAACCAGGTGATTTTACCTGCCTGCTGCCACACAGTCCTTACAAGGACCTTTGTGGACCAAGTAGCTAGTGATTTACAGACTGTACCTCAGTCCCTACATTGATAAAGGACTGCTGCAGAATAGGGCAGCAATCTGCAGCAGTGCACCACAACCCTCCAAATAGTACACCTATACCAGTCCTTTTAGGGACCTTTGTGGACCAAGTAGCTAGTGATTTGCAGACTGTACCTCAGTCCCTACACTGATAAAGGACTGCTGCAAAATAGGGCAGCAATCTGCAGCAGTGCACCACAACCCTATATATTGTACACCTATACCAGTCCTTACAAGGACCTTTGTGGACCAAGTAGCTAGTGATTTGCAGACTGTACCGCAGTCCCTACACTGATAAAGGGCTGCTGCAGAATAGGAAGTAATCTGCAGCAGTGCACCACAACCCTATATATTGTACACCTATACCAGTCCTTACAAGCACCTTTGTGGACCTAGTACAGTGCCTTGCGAAAGTATTCGGCCCCCTTGAACTTTTCAACCTTTTGCCACATTTCAGGCTTCAAACATAAAGATATAAAATTTAGATTTTTTGTGAAGAATCACCAACAAGTGGGACACAATTGTGAAGTGGAACGAAATCTATTGGATATTTTAAACTTTTTTAGCAAATAAAAAACTGAAAAGTGGTGCGTGCAAAATTATTCGGCCCCTTCACTTTCAGTGCAGCAAACTCACTCCAGAAGTTCAGCGAGGATCTCCGAATGATCCAATGTTGTCCTAAATGACTGATGGTGATAAATAGAATCCACCTGTGTGTAATCAAGTCTCTGTATAAATGCACCTGCTCTGTGATAGTCTCAGGGTTCTGTTGAAAGCGCAGCGAGCATCATGAAGACCAAGGAACACACCAGGCAGGTCCGTAATACTGTTGTGGAGAAGTTTAAAGCTGGATTTGGATACAAAAAGATTTCCCAAGCTTTAAACATTCCAAGGAGCACTGTGCAAGCGATCATTTTGAAATGGGAGTATCAGACCACTGCAAATCTACCAAGACCTGGCCGTCCCTCTAAACTTTCAGCTCAGACAAGGAGAAGACTGATCAGAGATGCAGCCAAGAGGCCCATGATCACTCTGGATGAACTTCAGAGAACTACAGCTGAGGTGGGAGAGTCTGTCCATAGGACAACAATCAGTCGTACACTGCACAAATATGGCCTTTATGGAAGAGTGGCAAGAAGAAAGCCATTTCTCAAAGATATCCATAAAAAGACTTGTCTAAAGTTTGCCACAAGCCACCTGGGAGACACACCAAACATGTGGAAGAAGGTGCTCTGGTCAGATGAAACCAAAATCCAACTTTTTGCCCACAATGCAAAATGATATGTTTGGCGTAAAAGCAACACAGCTCATCACCCTCAACACACCATCCCCACTGTCAAACATGGTGGTGGCAGCATCATGGTTTGGGCCTGCTTTTCTTCAGCAGGGACAGGGAAGATGGTTAAAATTGAGGGGAAGATGGATGCAGCCAAATACAGGACCATTCTGGATGAAAACCTGTTGGAGTCTGCAAAAGACCTCAAACTGGGACGGAGATTTATCTTCCAACAAGACAATGATCCCAAACATACAGCAAAATCTACAAAGGAATGGTTCACAAATAAACGTATCCAAGTGTTAGAATGGCCAAGTCAAAGTCCAGACCTGAATCCAATCGAGAATCTGTGGAAAGAGCTGAAAACTGCTGTTCACAAATGCTCTCCATCCAACCTCACTGTGCTCGATCTGTTTTGCAAGGAAGAATGGGCAAGAATTTCAGTCTCTCGATGTGCAAAACTGATAGAGACATACCCCAAGCGACTTGCAGCTGTAATCGCAGCAAAAGGTGGCTCTACAAAGTATTAACGCAAGGGGCCAAATAATTTTGCACGTCCCACTTTTCATTTTTTTATTAGTTAAAAAAGTTTCAAAAATCCAATAGATTTCGTTCCACTTCACAATTGTGTCCCACTTGTTGGTGATTCTTCACAAAAAATAAAAAAAATTTCTTCAATCTTTATGTTTGAAGCCTGAAATGTGGCAAAAGGTTGAAAAGTTCAAGGGGGCCGAATACTTTCGCAAGGCACTGTAGCTAGTGATTTGCAGACTGTACCTCAGTCCCTACACTGATAAAGGACTGCTGCAGAATAGGGCAGCATTCAAGTATAATATTCTTTCTATATTTGGAAGAAAGTATATTATACGTGTACAACCCTATATACTGTATACCTATACCAGTCCTTAAAAGGACCTTTGTGGACCTAATAGTAATAGCTAGTGATTACACTGACTGTCCCTGCTGCACACAGCATCCTGTCCCTCCCTGCACTGACAAAAGACAGGCTGCTGCAATCACCAGCATAGCAGTGCACTCAACCGTATATACTGTACTACACCTATACCATACCAGTCCTTAAAAGGACTTTTGTGGACCTAGTAGCTAGCGATTTGTGTCACTACAGTCTCTCCCTGCTCCACACAGCGTCCTGTCCCTACACTGAAATAAGACCGAGTACACCTGTAGTACACCTATACCAGTCCTTTTAGGGACCTTTGTGGACCAAGTAGCTAGTGATTTGCAGACTGTACCTCAGTCCCTACACTGATAAAGGACTGCTGCAAAATAGGGCAGCAATCTGCAGCAGTGCACCACAACCCTATATATTGTACACCTATACCAGTCCTTAGAAGGACCTTTGTGGACCAAGTAGCTAGTGATTTGCAGACTATACCTCAGTCCCTACACTGATAAAGGGCTGCTGCAGAATAGGAAGTAATCTGCAGCAGTGCACCACAACCCTATATATTGTACACCTATACCAGTCCTTACAAGGACCTTTGTGGACCTAGTAGCTAGTGATTTGCAGACTGTACCTCAGTCCCTACATTGATAAAGGGCTGCTGCAGAATAGGAAGTAATCTGCAGCAGTGCACCACAACCCTATATATTGTACACCTATACCAGTCCTTACAAGGACCTTTGTGGACCTAGTAGCTAGTGATTTGCAGACTGTACCTCAGTCCCTACACTGATAAAGGGCTGCTGCAGAATAGGAAGTAATCTGCAGCAGTGCACCACAACCCTATATATTGTACACCTATACCAGTCCTTACAAGGACCTTTGTGGACCTAGTAGCTAGTGATTTGCAGACTGTACCTCAGTCCCTACACTGATAAAGGACTGCTACAGAATAGGGCAGCAGTCAAGTATTATATTCTTTTTATATTTGGAAGAAAGTATATTATACGTGTACAACCCTATATACTGTATACCTATACCAGTCCTTAAAAGGACCTTTGTGGACCTAATAGTAATAGCTAGTGATTACACTGACTATCCCTGCTACATACAGCGTCCTGTCCCTCCCTGCACTGACAAAAGACAGGCTGCTGCAATCACCAGCATAGCAGTGCACTCAACCATATATACTGTACTACACCTATACCATACCAGTCCTTAAAAGGACTTTTGTGGACCTAGTAGCTAGCGATTTGTGTCACTACAGTCTCTCCCTGCTCCACACAGCGTCCCTACACTGAAATAAGACCGAATGTAAAATGGCCGCCAGATCAGGTCTATTTATAAGGTAGGGGGAATGTCCAATTGTCCATGTGCTGAAATGTCTCAATTGGCTGTCCTGTACCCCATGATGGATGTGTCATCATGGGTCAAAGTTCTTTCACACTGTAAACACATATGTCCGCCGGGTGAACAGTGGCAATAGTATGCCGATCGGGCGAATCGCGAACACGCAAAATTCGGCGCAAAACGACCGCCGGGCAAACAGTTCGGCCATCCCTAATTGTCAGCGTCATGCATCCTCTCCTATGATTTCAGCTTTGAACTCTGCCAAAAAAGACAATTGTACAACACTTCCAAGCAATATTTTATATTCCTATTTCTGCCCTCAAATATCTGTGTGCTAAGTATTTCTTTTTTAAATTCTCATAGGCGAGAAAAGACTCGGGATGTCTGAGGACACCAGGAACCCCCCAACTCCGAAAGAAGGGGAAATACTAACACCACAAACAGAGGAGGAGGAGGGAGGTTAATGTGGATGTTGTAGAAGAAGGATCTCCTTTTACCAGTGAAAGTGCCCAGATCATCATTGGGGAGATAACGGGGTGCAATCGTGATTTAGAAAAACTCAAAAAAAACCTCAATGATGTTCAACAAAAAAATGAAGAACATCATTGATGTTTTAGGGAGAATCTAAAACACACACAACTAAGTAGCATTGATTTGAGATTTTAAAAATCAGTTTAAATCTCTTTTGAAAAGCCAAATTTTGAAGATGCACACAGTGTCAACATGTGCTATCTGCCAGCAAGGGAGATCAATGTATGCGTTTTGTGGGTGCAACCCCTTCCTTGCTACTAAAGTCATGGGATCAGGAGGGAAATGCCCAGTTTGAATCCCAATTTGTGTGCATCTTCAAAATGTGGCTTTTACAGGGGTGACATCACCCCATCTGATGAAGGCAATATCAACACAGTTTGGACATACTAATGACTGATATTGCCTTCACTTTTCAAAGTTAAACTTTGCAAGTTCCTGAGTTGTGTATATTTATGTTTTGAAACATGCCTGTTTTAACAAAAAAGGCTAGTTATATTAATGTTACAAAAAATTATTATACACCAAAAATGAGGGTTTGTTGAAAAACCCTTTCATAAACGCACATGTGAATGTGCTTTGAGTAAAAAGTTTTATTAACCATCAACAATGTGTGGCTTCTGCTTTTGAGCATTGAAAGAAGTTTTTGTAGTAAAGTTGGTGTTTTCATTGACAATGGGGGTCATTTACTAAAGGTAAATTCACTTTGCACTGCAAGTGCAGTTTAACCACTTTCAGACCGGACCAATTTGCTGGTCAAAGACCAGACCACTTTTTGCGATTCGGCACTGCGTCACTTTAACTGACAATTGCGCGGTCGTGCGACGTGGCTCCCAAACAAAATTGATGTCCTTTTTTTTCCCACAAATAGCTTTCTTTTGGTGGTATTTGATCATCCCTGCGGTTTTTATTTTTTGCGCTATAAACAAAAATAGAGCGACAATTTTGAAAAAAACACATTATTTTTTACTTTTTGTTATAATAAATATCCCCCAAAAATATATAAAAAAACATTTTTTCCCTCGGTTTAGGCCGATACGTATTCTTCTACATATTTTTGGTAAAAAAAATCGCAATAAGCGATTGATTGGTTTGCGCAAAAGTTATAGCGTTTACAAAATAGGGATAGTTTTATAGCATTTTTATTAATAATTTTTTATTATTTTTTTTTACTAGTAATGGCGGCGATCAGCGATTTTTATTGTGACTGCAACATTGTGGGGGACCCATCGGACATTTTTGACACATTTTTGGGACCATTGTCATTTATACAGTAATCACTGCTATATAAATGCAGTGATTCCTGTGTAAATGACACTGGCAGTGAAGGGGTTAACCAGTGGGTGGCAGTGTAGGGGTTAAGTGTTCCTAGGGGTGTGTTACTAACTGTGGGGGGGTTGGGCTTTCATTTAGTGAACACTGATCTCTGCTCCAATCACATGGAGCAGAGATCAGCGTCACTAGTTGCTAGGCAGAATGGAGAAATGCTGTTTACAACGGCATTTCTTCATTTGGCCGCTCCGTGAGACGATCGCGGGTATGCCCACGGCGATTGGGTCCGCGGGTCCCGCGACTGGACTCACGGGGGTCCCGACCAGCGCGGGAGCGTGGCGCCGCCGGCGCGCTCCCGATGGTAGGGCGGCAAATTTAAAGGGACGTACATGTACGCCCATTTGCCTGCCCGTGCCATTCTGTCGACGTACATCGTCGTGCGCTGGTCGGCAAGTGGTTAAAGTGCACTTTTGCAGTGCACTTGTAGTGCAAAGTGGATTTGGCTTTAGTAAATAACACCCACAGTGCTTTTTAATTTGCCCCAATCACGCCATTTTCATGACTCCCCAAATTTCTGTCATGGTGCTGTGGAAAATGACATGGATGATTTATTATTAAGGCTGCAATTTGATCTATATCTGGTAAGCGCATCTAATTCTCGGTGATGCGCACTGGTTTGCAGTTTCGTGTGGATTCACTGCGGTGTCCTTATAAGAACATATATAGTGGACTCTATTTCTCAGCTTTAGCTTTTTTCAAGCTGTTTTTCTATTTTATATACTTTATACTTTATATACTTTTTTCCTTTATTAATTTGTGTGATACCAATGTTATTTATTTATTATGTATCATACACTTATTTATTTGTGTGTATATTAAACATATAAATGTGCAATAAAAAATTTATAAAAATGAATTTGTATGTGAGTCCATAAATCATAAATAAATGTCCATAGAAATATCAAAAAAAATCCAACAGATAGTGTGACTTGATTGAATAAAAATAATATACTTGACCACATGGGATTCATCACCTTTAATCACAACTAATAAGATGGGGGCTTACCAGATAATCAGCGACCCCCTGTTTAAGGGAGGTCAGTCAGCGCGTATAATGCCGAAAATTCTAACTCCAGACGACCGGATGTAAAAAAATGGGTGTCTCTTATCTGCAGACTCCGCAGCTCAGGTGATAAGTCACCACAGACTTCCCAAACATTTGTCAGCGTGAAGGCTCATGCAATAATAAAAAGTTCTCTGAATCGTGTAATATGTTTTAACACCCAAAAAATTTTTCCTTTATTGCATAAAGTCAGATGCTGTAAAATCGATCTTTATCCCCGACTTCCAATATAACAGAGTCAAGGGTTTATTATCGTATCCCTTAGCCAAAAATCTATTTTTTAGAATCAATGCTTCCTTGTGGTAATCATCCAAATTAGTACAATTGCGCCTTAAATGCAAAAAAGGCAAATTTTTGCGTTTAAGGCGCAATTGTACTAATATGGATTATTACCACAAAGAAGCATTGATTCTAAAAATTTGATTTTTGGCTAAGGCATTCCATAATAAAACCCTTGACTCTGTTATATTGGAAGTCGGCACTAAAGATCATCAGGCATTACTGGCTGACAAGCCTTCTAGGGCTGGAAACACTGATAATTATGATTTGGCTTTCATTACAACTTTTTCTAGCCAGGATTGGGCCATTAAAAAGATAATAAGAAGACACTGGCCAGTAATAAAGAATGACTGTGTTTTGGGCCCTCTTTTGTCGGAAAGACTGAATGTTATCTTTAGAGGTGCCACTAACCTCAGGAACTTGATTGCTCCCAATGTTCCCGACCCTCCAAAAAGGCTTAAAAGGCTTCTACCCTTGTGGTAAGTGCAAAGCTTGTAAGCTAAATGCACATAGAGGAAGGAGATTTACAGAGTTTACTTCTACTGGAATAGGGCTCACTTACCCCATTAGTACGTTTATTACTTGCTTAACTAAGTGCGTGGTGTATCTTCTTAGGTGCCCATGCGGCTTGGAATATGTGGTACGCACGGTCCTTATGTCGCATATAAGACTTGGTGAACATATAACAAACATCTGCAAGGGCTTTTACAAACACAATGTCAGTAAACACTATGATTTGAAACATAATCACGATCCCAGGGGAACTACCTTCCTGGCTATTGAAAGTTATGTTCCACACTGGCGTGGGAGTAATGGTAAGCGCACCATCTCACGAGCCGAAAAGAATTGGATATTTATGTTGGGGTCGCATGTCCCTGGGGGTCTCAATGTGGAGTGGGGCATCAATTGTTTTATTAATAATGGTTGATGTCCCCCTCCTTGACAGTGTGAGAGAGTTGATGTTCCCTTATTGGGAGGGTTTTTTGCCTTTAAGTAGGACTGATTGGTGTTTCACAATTTTTTTTAAATATTTTTATTCTAATTTATTAAAATATTTTTTATTTAAAATGTATTTGGATCGCTAAATTGGTTAAACATTGATCTTTTATGTTAGAATTACGAATGAATGAATAAATGAATAAAATACTTGTATAGCGCACAATGCGAACTGAATCGCCTCTAGGCGCTGTGGTATATTATGGGTATATTATAATATGAGCAGGCCATTGGCAAAGGCAGGCAGTACCTTTTTTAGAATTAGATTGTTGTATTGGCAGTTATACTTTTCTATCAATAGATGGTGCTATATTATTAGTATCATTATTTCTAAAAATTGCATCATTGTGTCTGTAATTTGATTTTGCAACCACTAGATGGCGGTGTTTCTTTTTATACGTGGAATGCTGGTTTTTCACTTTTGTTTGTATCCAACAAAACAAAGGTGAAATATATGGTTATCTTTGTCCACTGAGGCCTTTGTAAGTATTGGGCTCTTCATGTCTTATTTCTGTTAGAGTTGATACATCCTTTGTTTGTATAAACCTTTCTGGGATATCATTTGTAACATTAGAGGGCGTTGTTAGCTCAGCTTATGGCAAGGTCTCCTCCCCTTGCCAATGGACTATATAAGCACTCAGCGCAGGAGTGTGGGCGTACCCCTGATGACGTCAGACCTGTGACAAAACAATCGTAGGGTAGCTACTCCCACACGTCCTGCGCATGTGCAATCGCAATTTAAAACCACATACAGGTTGCTAGCAGTTTTATTTTACGTTTTCAACGCTGTTTGTATTTTAAACGCTATCTGTACATTGGAGACTAGTTGGAGTCCTTTTTACAGCATCTGACTACATGCAATAAAGAAAAAAACTTTTTGGTGTTAAAACATATTCCTAGGGATGGCGGAACTGTTCGCCCGGCGGTCGTTTTGCAGCAAATTTTGCGCGTTCGCGATTCGCCCAATCGGTGGACTATTGCCGCTGTTCGCCCGGCGGACATATGTGTTTACAGTGTGAAAGAACTTTGACCCATTATGACACATCCATCATGGGGCACAGGACAGCCAATTGAGACATTTCAGCACATGATCAATTGGACATTCCCCCTACCTTAAAAATAGACTTGATCTGGCAGGCCCTTTTACATTCTGTCTTATTTCAGTGTAGGGACAGGACGCTGTGTGGAGCAGGGAGAGACTGTAGTGACACAAATCGCTAGCTATTAGGTCCACAAAGGTCCTTTTAAGGACTGGTATAGGTGTACAGTATATAGGGTTGTACACATATAATATACTTTCTTCCAAATATATTCTGCAGCAGTCCTTTATCAGTGTAGGGACTGAGGTACAGTCTGCAAATCACTAGCTACTTGGTCCACAAAGGTCCTTGTAAGGACTGGTATAGGTGTACTATTTGGTGTGCAGTATATAGGTGTGTAATACACGTATAAAATGCTTGCACATATAGAAAGCATAGTATAGTGCATTTCCACTGTGCAGCATTGTGACTGCTGAGCGGTTCTGCAGCGATACTACAAAGAGCGACAAACGCAATAAAAAAAAGTATTATAACTGGTGTGATAAACCAGTGGCCCCCAAAAACAACAGATTGAAGCGGGGTGTTATATACCTTCTTCCACATACATACTGCACTTCTCTAGAGACTTTGTCACAGGGTCATTTAAAAAATGACAGGCAGAGGAAGAGGCAGGCCCTTCTGCAGGGGTGGTAGGGGTAGGCCAGGAGCAACAGACTTTAGCCAAAGCGGCAAATTGCAGAAGGTGCGTGCGATTACGTCAAAGGTCACACCAGACTTGGTTGAGTGGCTCACTCAGCCTTACTCTTCTGCACCCTCCTCAACCTCTCGATCTGCTTCCTCTTCTTTACTCTCTGCTATGTGCACCCCCACCAACACCACCACCACCATATACCTTCCGCTTGAGTCACAGGAATTATTTTCTGATCCATATCAAGACATTTCCGATGCACAGCCACTCTTGGCATTGGATCAGGAAGAAGAGGTAGCAACAACCACCGCTCAGCAGTCTGACGACAGTACCCAGATCAGCCCAAGGAGGAGGTTTGTCTCTGCTGTTGCTGCCTACTCCGAGATCTCTAATTATAGCAATGGGGAAGGTGACGTAGACGATGACGTGTCTACTGATGCCACGTGGGTGCCCACAAGAGAGGAAGAGGAGGGGCGTTCAGAGGGAGATATGGACCAGCAGATAGGGAGGAGAAGCAGGAAGAACTTAGATTGCACAGGAGGGACAAAGCAGAATGCAAATGTATCAGGAGCAAAGCATCAACCATGTACGGTCACATCTGGCGCTCCCAGGACGCCGGCACATGGCTCCGCAGCGTGGGCTTTTTTTTATCGTGTCCGCTTATGACAATAGTGTTGCCATCTGCAATCTTTGCAGTCAACGCATAAGTCGCGGTAAGCCCAACACTCACCTAGGGATGACCGCCTTAAGAAGGCACATGAGCTGCCATCACCGAGCCCAGTGGGAGCAACGGAACACACAAAGCCACACTCCAGGCTCTCACCGTCCAGCCTAGTCTTCTACTTCTACTTCTCCTTCTCCTCTCTCCTCACAATTGTCCTCCACTCCACCTTCCATCACGTCAAGCTCACGTTTTTCTGCAAAAAGACAGGCTTCCGTGGGCCAAATGTTCGAGCGTAAAAAAATTACGACGCCTGATAACCCTCTTGCCCAACGGTTGTCAGCTGGCTTGTCAGAACTGATAGCCCACCAACTACTGCCATATAAACTGGTGGACTCGGAGGCCTATCAAAAATTTGTGGCCATTGGAACACCACAATGAAAGGTCCCAGGAAGGAAGTATTTCTCACAGAAGGTTATCCCAGAGCTATATGGCCATGTTCAGCGGCAAATGAATGTATCTCTGGCACACAGTGTCGGTGCCAAGATACATCTGACCACAGACACGTGGTCTAGCAAACACGGGCAGGGAAGGTATATCACTTTTACTGCCCACTGGGTGAACCTTCTGACAGCCGTCAAGCATGTAACCCGTGGCACCAGTGTAGATTTGGTTTTACCGCCACGGATTGCATGCAGGCCTGCCTCTTCTTCTCCTCCTACTCCTTCTCCATCCTCCTCCCTCTCCTCCTCAGCTGACTCCTCCTTTTCCGCTGCTAGTGTCTCTTCCGCTGCGCCGCCCAAGCTCCCCAGAACCTATTTGACATGCCAGGAGAGACTTTGCCATGCCGTGCTGCGTCTGTTGTGCCTGGAAGCCAAGAGCCACACTGGCCCGGCACTCCTTTCAGCTTTGCGTTCACAGGCTAACACCGCTCAATTTGACAGTTGGTAAAGTGGTGTGTGACAATGATGCCAATCTGCTTAGCACATTGAAACAGGGCAAAATTATGCACGTGCCATGCATGGCATATGTCTGAAACTTGGTCGTGCAGTGATTCGTTGTCAAATACCCTGGGGTCCAGGACATCTTGCGGCAGGCAAGGAAAATCTCGGCCCATTTCAGAAGATATTACACGGCCATGGCTCGCCTTGCTGACATTTAGCGGCGACACAATCTGCCGGTCAGACGTCTTATTTGCGATTGCCCAACGCAATGGAACTCAACCTTCTATATGCTTGATAGGCTGCTCCAGCAGAAACGTGCAGTTAACGTCTACCTGTATGAACTCTACGGCAGAACAGGTTCCCGGGAGCTGGGGTTTTTTTCACCACGCCAGTGGCTGCTCATGCGCGACGCATGCAACATTCTGTGGCCATTTGATGAGATCACCAAACTGGTCAGTCACAGCCATGGCGCCATCAGTGAAATGGTACCTTTTATGCCTTCTTTATGGAGCGTGCTGGATGAATTCCCAGGGGGGCCTACTCTATCTGAGACAAGTCAACAACAGGAGTCTGAAGAGGAGTCAGAGGAGGATGGTGCCGGGGCGGATGAGGAATAGCAAGAAGAGCATGCTTTCTGGGATCCCTGTTGTTGTGCGTGGATGGGGAGAGGAGAACGAAAAGGACGACATTATCCTGGATGATGAGCAGGAGCCTGGCCAACACACCGCTTCCAGTTTAGTGCAAATAGGGGCCTTCATGCTCCAGTGTTCTAACAGGGACCACCGTATAAAAAGCATAAGGGTCAAGGACCAGTACTGGATGGCAAAGTACTTAGACCCCCGGTACAAACAGAAAATGGCGGAAATATTACCACCGTCACAGAGGGCTGTCAGAATGGAGCACTTCCGGGCCTTGCTTCGAGAAATGCTGCATTCTGCTTTTACGTGCGCTGGCAGAGGAGCAATTCCCACTCCCAGAGAAGGAGTTGCGGGTACCAATCCAACAGCGCCTGCAAGAAGAGGGCAGTTTGAAGATGTGTTGGTGACTTCTGATATGAGGTCATTCTTTCAGCCGACCCATCGACAGGTCTCATGCGGATCCAGCATCAGGGAACGCCTAGACCGACAGGTGTCCAACTACTTCGGGTTAACGGCCGATGTGAACAATCTGAGGAGTGATGAACCCCTGGACTACTGGGTGGGCAGGCTTGACCTCTGGCCAGAGCTTGCCCAATTTGCAATGGAACTGTTGGCTTGCCCCTCGTCCAGTGTCCTGTCTGAAAGTACGTTCAGAGCAGCAGGGGGGGTTCGTGACCGATAAGCGCACTCGCCTAGCTCACAGCAGTGTTGACTACCTCACATTTCTGAAAATGAATGAGGCATGGATCTCGGAGGAATTCAATACATGTGACCAGTAGACCATGTATATCTCTATAAACAATTTATTTAATCGAGCACACAGACCTTTTTTCTACATTTGGCTCACTTCCTTGTACAAAAAAAGCACACTGTACTATATGCCTGTACCCTCCTGTTTGAAGAGGTTGAGCGGTGTCATATTTTTGGGGCCCAGCAGCGAGTTGCTGGTATTAGTGCTGCTGTCAGTGCTCTCTATCTCGGTGCTGGTGTCAGTGCTCTATATCACAGTGCTAATGTCAGTGCTCTATATCACGGTGCTGGTGTCAGTGCTCTATATCACGGTGCTAGTGTCAGTGCTCTATATATCATGGTGCTGGTCTCAGTGCTCTCTATCACGGTGCTGGTGTCAGTGCTCTATATCACGGTGCTGGTATCAGTGCTCTATATCACGGTGCTGGTGATCATCTCCTGCACCCTCGTCATTGCCTACCCTGACTTTCCTTTCCTCCATTGCCTTCATGTGCTCCTGAGTCCTGAATTGTCAAAATTTCACATATAAAAAAAGAATGTTTGTAGTTGTCGATCCCAGATTCACTTCATACATGTGTTATGTCAGTGGCCATGTGGTGGGACTATGTGTGCACAGCTAGTAATTATTTTGTGGCTGGAAATATGACCTGTAGGTTTTTAAAGTTCGCCTGCCATTGAAGTCAATGGGGCCCACCGCAAACTTTGCGGTTCGCCAACTTTCGGCCGCGTTCGCGAAACGTCCCATTGGAAGTTCGTCCATCTCTACATATCACACGATTCGGAGCACTTTTTATTTTTGCATGAGCCTTCACACTGGCAAATGTTTGGGAAGTTTGGGAATGTTTTGAGCTGCAGAGTCTGCAGATAGGAGACACTTGTTTTTTCACATTTGGTCACCTGGAGCCGGAATTTGTGACATTATACGCGCTGACTGACCTCCCTTAAACAGAGGGTCGTCGCTGATGATCTGGTAAGCCCCCATCTTATTAGTGGTGATTAAAGGTGACGGGTCCCACATGGTCAAGTATATTATTTTTATTCAATCAAGTCACACTATCTGTTGGACTTTTTTGATATTTCTATGGACATTTATTTATGATTTATGGACTTACATATGAATTAATTTTTATTAATTTTTTATTGCACATTTTATATGTGAATATTGATTTTGGTTAAATGCCACTTTATTTTGGTTTTGGATTGTCACCATTTTTGCACGTTTCACTTGTGTAATTATTTAATCATTATTTATTGAACAAGCGCCACACTTAATTTTTTTCATTCCTGTGGCATTGAAGGAAACTGTGGAGTCAAACAAGAAAAAAAAATAGTAATTTTGCACATAAACATTGCAAGCAGATTAGACACAAACATTTTTGGCCAACATAAGTATACATTTTTTTGAAATGAGTATTTTAAGACAAAAAGTATAGGGTCCACTTATCAGATTCCTCACCCCATCTGATGGCCCATTGCAAAAATTTAAGGGGGGGGGGAGATGTTTTGGACAGGTAACCCTCTCCACTTTATTGAGAGCTGAATGCATAAATAATATGTGTTAACTTCTCCTCCTTAGTTACACTATTGGCAGCCCACTGGACAGGTAAGAAGTGTCATAATAAAATAAAAAAAAAATACACACTGAACAAATGGAAGCACATGTTTACTTTCTGCTATTACCTATCAAGATAATAATATGAGAAACAAACTTAAAGCAATACCATTTGAAAGTATTCAGGCAGTGTCAGAAACCATGAAACAGACTGAGACAGAAGTACAATCAAATCACACTTGTTTATTAATAAAAATAAAAGGGGGGCGTGGCCAAGATGGCGATCTAGGAGGAAGCAAGATTTAGAGCTCTGCTGGCTATCCTGCTTTTATCCTGTTCCCTGACTGACTCTGGGTCTCAAATACTGGCTAGCTTGAAGCAGATGTCCTCCAAAATGAGACACAGGGGCAAGAGACTCCATTTTCCGCCGATCGCTGAGGATCCCGGTTCGAAAGAAGACCCACGTGCGGCGGCTCCCCAGAGGCGTCTGTATCACATGGCCTCGCAGACGGAGATGGAGAGCCCGGCGGATGAGATGCAGATTGGATTCCAGGAGGTGATGGCGGCAATCGCTACTTGTCAGACGGCTCTGACCAACAAGATTGAGGCAGTGCAGTTGGATGTCGGGCTTATTAGGCAGGACCTGGACAAGCTGCGGTCCCGGGAGACGGAGGTCGAACACAGGACTGGCCTGACGGAAGATTCGGTGGCGGAACACATGACCTCCATCCGTTCCCTGCAGACTAGGGTGCACGCCCTTGAGTATAAAATGGACGACGCCGAGAACAGGAATAGGAGGCACAACCTCCGCCTGGTGGGTCTGCCGGAAGGAGTGGAGGGGAAGAACCCGACTGTGCTTGTGGAGGAGTTACTGCGGTCCCTATTACCGGCTGCGCAATTTTCCCCTTACTACACTGTGGAGCGTGCACACCGGGTGCCCCCTGTTCCGGGCCTGCCCACCCTCGGACACTAATTTTCCGAATGCTGAACTTCAGGGACCGGGATGAAGCTCTCCGGGCTGCCAGGCAGACGGGAGAACTGAAGTACCACAATGCCAAGCTTCTCTTCTTTCCGGATTACTCCTTGGAGACTCAGAAACTACGCAGTGCATTCGGCCAGGTGAAGGCGGGCTTGCGGGCAAGAAATATAAAATATAGTGTCCTGTTTCCCGCTAAGCTGAGAGTCCATGATGGCGAGACGGTGCAATTTTTTACTTCACCTCGGGATGCTGCCGCCTGGCTGGAGACCTTGCCTCCTCGGGGGTAAAGAGAGAAAACGCTTTCTATCTGATTTTTTTCTTTACTCCCTTGCTTTATTTCATGTTTTAATTTTTGTTCCATATCTGGAGATAAACTGTCTTCCCTCCCCTAATACTAGACTCGCAGACAGTGCTTTTTTGTTGCTGCTGGCCAATCCGGAAGGATGAAGCCATTTGTTGCCCAGCACTGAGACAGATACTGTGTATGGACATGTTGCCCTGCCCGACTGGTGGATCTGTCCTCATTTTATTGTTCCTGAGTGTGGGTGATGTGCTCCCCCCCCCCCCCCGGGGTCTCCCCTCGGGGAACTGACGGGCATCATGTGAGGAATTACCTTCTCTGCTTGGGTCACCTTTATGTGTAATTGCTGGGGGTGGGGGACATGCTGAGATGTGATTGGAGTCCTGGAAATTTGGAAGTGGACCTTACCCTGGTGCTGTGTGGGGTTGCGCTGGCCTCCGTGGTTGGATGCCTTGGCTCCGGCGTGGGGGACGCCCATCGTCCAGGTGTTGGGGGGGAGGTGGGGAGAATACATACCACACTATGCAACTGGGAAATCTCTCTGGAGGGGGAGGAATTATCTGTTGATATGTTATAACTAAGTTGAGTGTCCCTGAGCATGCTCAGGTGATTTTTGCCACGCTAGCTATCCAGCATCTCTACTGTCTTGTAGGGTGGTGTCTCCTGCTGACAGCTAACGTCCCCTTGTTAGTCCTCTTGTTAAGTTTATATAATTGGGTATGGGATCCAATGCATCGCCAGTTTTAGGGGGGTGCGGGGTGGGGGGCTTTCAGTTTCAGTTTCTGCAGTTGCAGATGATGGGGTTTTTTTTTTATTTGTTTTGTTGTTTGGAGTCGCTATTGTGCTTAGGGGTCTGAGCTGCCCCGTGGGGGTATACATTTATACATGGGTAGTGTTACAATGTTTCTTCATCATGGTGCAATGTGGTGCGGTCTCTGGGGTCTTGTGGATGGGGGAGGGGGGCGGTTGGGCTGGGATCTGGTGGCCTTGTGTTATGCAAAATGGCTAGTGTTTCCATCATTTCTTGGAACGTGAGGGGGTTGAACTCTGCGGTTAAGAGGTCGGTGGTGTTTAAATATTTGCAGAGGTATGTCCCCCACGTTTGTATACTCCAAGAGACGCATATGCTGGGCCAAAGGATCCTCTGCCTTCGGAGGGCATGGGTTGGTATGCACTATCACTCTACCTACTCGAGTTATGCTAGGGGGGTCAGCATACTGATCCGGAGATCACTCCCGTCCCAGGTTCTGGACGTCCGTACTGACCCTGGGGGACGATATGTGATCCTACATATGACTATGTGTGGAAGGCACCTGGTTCTGGTAGGCCTGTATCTCGGCCCCCCCCCCCCCCCCGGCTGACTCAACAGTTCTCTATGATATCATGCAGATAGTGATGGGGTATCCTACACAAGAGGTCTTTCTATTCGGTGACTTCAACTTGGCCCCTAGGGATGATATTGATAGGCTGTACCCGGGATCTAGATCTTCCTCGGACCTTCAGCAGTGGGCTACTACATTTGCATTAACGGATGTATGGCGGCATTACCATCCTCACAATCGTGAGTATACCTGCCACTCGGCTTCCCATGGAGCCCTCAACTGAATTGATTTGGTCTATGCTTCCTCCGGGGCACTTGTGTGGACACAGGAGGTCCGGCACTTGCCCAGGGGCATCCCTGACCACTCCCTGCTGTGCTTAGCTATATCCCTGGACAGACCTACCGGACTGAGACTGTGACGCTTGTCGGGCTTCTGGGCCACGAATGCGAGATTAAAGGGACCAATGACTGAGGCACTCTGTCAGTACTGGACTAACAATGGGGAGTTGGTACCTGTGCCGAGTCTTTGGGATGCATTTAAGGCCTGGATGAGGGGGGCCTACATTTCACATATTTCCAATACACAGAGGGAGGCTGAGCGGTCTCTGAGAGCAGGAGGAGGAGGCTGGGGGCGCGCGGTGGCCTACATTTTGGACCCCAGCGACTCCAACTACCTGACTTGGCAGAGAGCGTTGAGGGAGCTTTCGTTGTATGGTGTGAAGCAGACTAAAAAATCTATGCTGCACGCTAGGCAACGGATATTTAAATTTGGTGATAAAAATGGGCGGTTGCTTGCTTGGTTGGCAAAGGGACAGGCTGGGTCCACACATATAGCTCAGATTTGAAACGCTAGTGGGGAACTACTGTCCTCCCCTGAGGACATCAACCTACGGTTTCTTGATTTTTTTAGGGGAGTTTATGCCTCTTGCGCCAGGTTTAATCCAGAGGAATTGTGGAATCTACAGCAGATCCCCTTCCCTATGCTGTCTCAAGCGGACAGGGATATGTTGGATGGAGAAATCACATTGGAGGAGGTGCAGGCTGTGATTGGGGCCCTTCAGTCGGGCAAAACCCCTGGAATGGACGGGCTACCCTCAGAATTTTATGTGCAAAATGTGGAGCTCCTTGCCCCTAAACTCACTACCTTATTCTCGGGACTTGGGGCAGCGGAGGCCCTCCCGGAGTCTATGGAGGAGGTGGTCATTGTCCTTATCCCCAAACCGGGTAAGGACCCGCAGGAGTCCTCCTCATATAGGCCCATTTCTTTACTAAACGTAGACGCCAAAATACTAGCAAAAATTCTAGCCACTCGGCTTAAGGCGGTCATCTCAAAATTGATCCATGCCGACCAAACCGGCTTTATGCCAGGAAAAGGTACGGACATCAATATACGTCGTCTTTTTCTTAACCTGTCTATCACACATGATAATAGTGGCTCTCGGGTGGTGGCGTCCCTCGACACCGAAAAGGCGTTTGACTCTGTGGAGTGGGGATACCTCTGGGAGGTACTCCGGTGTTTTGGTTTTGGCCCAGGGTTTCTGCGTTGGTTGCAATTGCTCTATCGGGCACCCATGGCTAGGGTGCGCACCAACGATAGACTCTCGGACTCGTTTCCGCTCCACAGAGGCAAGTGCCAGGGATGTCCTTTGTCCCCTGGGTTGTTTGCCCTGGCCATAGAGCCCTTGGCAATCTTGGTTAGGGTGTCCCCGGGAGTTCAGGGGCTGGTAGTGGGCGGAGTGGAAGAGAAGATCTCACTATATGCAGACAATGCTTTGCTTTATCTGAGTGATGCTGGACCCTCGCTAGCAGCTGCCCTGCGAAAATTTGATCAATTCGGAGCCCACTCGGGTATCCGTATCAACTGGTCTAAATCTATTCTACTTCCTTTGGATGGAGGGGACTTTGATGGACCAAATTCTGGCCCATTGGAGTGGGTGTCCTCTTTTAAGTATTTGGGGGTGCTGGTGTCCAGAGACCCTGCCCAATACTACCGACTTAATGTATGTCCTTTACTCCGCTTTTGTTAAGCACCGGTTTCGATCATGGTCTGGGCTGCCACTGAACCTTTTGGGTCGCGTCAGCATCTTTAAGATGGTGCTGCCCAAACTCAACTATTTCTTCAGGAATAGTCCGGTGTGGGTCCCGGCCTCTTTTTTTCGCGAACTAGATAGCTACATCACCTCCTTTTTGTGGAATGGTGCGACTCCCCGCCTGGTCAAGGCCACGCTGCGCCTCCCTCCACATTTGGGGGGGCTTGCCCTCCCTGATGTGTGGGTTTATTACTGGGCAGCAATGTTAGTTACGGCCTACTGGTGGCTTGAGGGGAGTCGTTCTAATGCTGAGGTTTGTGTGAAGGCGGCACGGGTGGGCACGAGGCGGGAACTTCAAGATCTGGTATACAGGGGGACGAGGGCCTATTCGGATCTCCCAATACCGACGAAGGCTACACTGAAGGCGTGGGTTGTGGCTAGGCGTAGGTTCACGTGCAATGAACGGTGGTCTCCCGCTCAGCCACTTTGGGGAAATCCCACCCTACATCCCTTTCGTACGGTTACGGACCACCGGGTGTGGGGTAGGTACGGGATAACACTTAGAGAGATAATGCCTACAGGTACCCTGCTGACGTTTACACAACTAGCTGGGAGGTACGGTCTTCCGGGATGGATGTATTTTCGTTACATACAATTGTGCCACGCGGCTAGGGCCCAGTTTCCGTTTCCCCCCCTGCTCCAGTTGGACCCAGTCGAGGACCTCCTGTCTGATAGTGACTTGCGGAAGCCCCTCTCGGCACTGTACAATATCCTATTGCCTAAGGACATCCCCAGAATGGCTAGGTTATGGGAGGAGTGGCGAAGTGACATCCCGACGCTCACTAGGGAGGATTGGGAAGACTCCTTAAATCATGATCCTAGGGTAACGATAGCAGCGGGTGACAGACTGATCCAGGTCAAATTTCTTCATAGAGTGTACTTTACACCGGTCAGACTGTCGAGAATGTACATTGACAGGGATCCGCACTGCCCCCGTTGTAGAACACACCTCGGCACATTTTCCACATGTTCTGGGAATGCCCAACACTGTCGACCCACTGGGAAGGGATCTTTGAGCATATGAATGTTCGCATGGAATTGTCGGTCCCCAGGTCACCAGAACTTGCTCTCTTGGGAATACAGGAGGATGCCCAGAGACCGCACCACCGTAGGATACTTATTTCTATACTTCTTTTCTATGCCAGGAGGGAGATCCTACTAAGATGGACATCCCCGGTTCCACCTAGGGTGTCTGCTTGGGAGGATAGAGTAAATGTTATGTTACCTCTATACAAGTTAACATATATGAGTAGGGGATGCCCCTGGAAGTTTGACAAGGTGTGGTCCCCCTGGACTGGGTCTGTCCTTGGGTAGTGGACTAGGAGAGACTTACTGCTCTGCTTCTCCTCCCCCCCCACATCTTTTCATTCCCCTTTCTGCTTTTCTTTCCTTCCCCCTCTCCTTCTCTCGCCCCCCCTCCCCCCTCCCTTTCTTTGCCCCCGTTCCTCCCCCTTCCCTTTTCTTCTCCCCTGCTCTCCTCCCCCCCCCCCTCTCCCCCCTCCCCCCTCTCTCTTCCCTAGTGGGCTGTATCACTGCAAATGACATCCTTTGGCTCACACATGTACATGTTTCACTATGGTTAATGTAATGATCTTTGTACAACGTTAACTGTATACCTTGTATATAGATTCTGTATTATGTTGAAGTTCAATAAAGCACTCCTGATTATAAAAAAATAAATAAAAAGGTAAATAGAAAAAAGCGTAGTCAAGCATAGCCAGAGTCCAGTAGCCAGATCGGGTAGTCAGCCAGTCCAAATTTCATAAACCAGATCGGGTAATCAGCCAGTCCAGAAGTCAGGGATCCAAGGAGAGCAACTGCAAGCTGGATAAGAAGCCAGGAGGGGTGTCAGCAAGCCAGTCTTGAAACAAACAGCAGGAGATGGTTCCTTGTCATGTGACCAACGCAAAGGCAAAGGGAAGAGTGAGCTGGAAGGCTTTAAATAGGCAGGTCAGACGAGAATCATCGGGAACAGCTGGTAACTGGAAAGAGAAGAGAGCTGGCAATTAGCAGACAGCTGAGCGGCCAGCCCAGAGGAGGAAGGGCTAAGCCAGCCCTGACAGGCAGGCCCTTGCACTACATGCTTTGGTGAATTCATCCATAAATCTGACCACAAAAGAGGTAGGTATAGTGTTTAGGGGTTGCCAAAGACAGCAGATAGAGGATTGGTATCAGCTGACTTAGCGGTTGGGGGAGGGGGGTTCCAAATGAGTTTGGGCCACCAAAAAAAAGCTCTGGCACTCTGCATGAATTTAAGGTCACAAATAAAATTTTTACACATTTTAGAGGGTGTTTAATGGAAAGCACTACTATGGAGCTGACAAAATACATTGCTAAGTGACTAGGCTATAGGTGTATTTGGGCCCAGGAGAGCATGCTGGGGAGGTTAGTGAAGGCAAATATGCATGAAGGACAAAAAAAAGGAACTTTGAAAGCTTCCAGCATGCATGAGGACAAAAGGGCACAGCATATTACAATCATGGTTATTAGGGAATGATGAAAGAAATACAATATATAAGCAAACATTAAATACATAGAATGTTATGTTAAAGAACTTACCTTAATATAGTCCTTCTGCAGGACCTGAATAATGGCAGAACAGGTCTCTGAGATAATGATGCCCAGTCGCCAAGTACCGCAACATGGCGCCTAGCATCTGCTCCGGAGTGATGGCTTGCCACATGCAGGTATCCTGCCTGCTGATATAAGGGGACAGCAAAGCCAACAAACGGTGAAAAACGGGGTCAGTCATCCTGAGAATTCCTGAAATCATCAGGATTATTCTCCTGGATCTCACGAAGCAAAGGCATGTGCGAGAATTAGTCACGCTGGAGCACGCTTCATCCATGAACTCCTTCTCGCCTTTTCATGGACTGGGCTTGTCCATGAACTAGAAGCTAGAAGCACAACACCAAGCCCCTGCACAACACAAACTCTACAACGAGTACGTACATGTAACATGACTTCAAATGGTCGGCTGGTCAGAACGGACTAACAGAAAGCACTGAAAACAGCAAGGCCTGAAAGAACAAACTGAAAATCAGCAAAAAGCGGACAAGAACGCACTGAAAAATACGGTACTATAAATAGCACGCACTGACAAACATGCAAACTGACTACACGCACTGAAAAGCAGATACGAACCCACAAGCACAAAATGAAGAACGGTAACGATCTAAAGCACAAGTCTTAAAAGCGTGAATTGTCTCTAACCAAACTTCTACTAACACGTGACAAACACGAGATCAGCAGAAGGAGCTCAAAGGGTGGCGCACGGGGTACTGAACTACCCTTTAATAGTCCCGTCATACGTGTTGTATATCACCACGTTCTTGACGATCGGAAATTCCGACAACTTTGTGCAACCATGTGTATGCAAGAGAAGTTTGAGCCAACATCCGTCAGAAAAAATCTGATGGATTTTGTTGTTGGAATGTCCAATCATTTGTACAGGGCATTCGTTTTCCGCCACATATAGCGCTTTGCTTTAAGGTCAAAAAGTAAAATTTTGGTCTCATCTGACCAGAGCACCTTCTTCCACATATTTGCCGTGTCCCCCACATGGCTTCTCACAAACTGCTACAGGACTTCTTATGGCTTTCTTTCAACAATGGCTTTCTTCTTGCCACTCTTTCATAAAGGGCAGACTTGTAGAGTGCACGACTAATGCCCCATACAAACGTTCGGATTTTCAGACAGAAAATGTGCAATCGGATCATGATGTCGGAAAATTCGACCATGTGTGGGCTCCATCTGACTTTTTTCCATTGTAATTTCCGTTTGAGAGCAGGATCTAAAATTTTCCGACAACAAAATCCGATCGCGTAAATTCCGATCCTGTGTAGCCTAGTCTGAGCATGCATCTACACGTATGCTCAGAATAAATTACGAGCGCTCGGTCTGGTAAAACTAGTGTTCGTAATGGATATAGCACATTCCTCACGCTGCAATGTTAAAAATTGTTTAATACAGCGCATTCTCTTTTTCTTTATAATGCTAGAAGAACAAAGTTGTTTTGCTGCTCATATTCACACAGACTTCTCACAAACTTCTTTCTTTATTCTTTCTCCTGATTTCATAAAATATAATATTTTTATTCGTCAGATCTCCCGAATAATTATTTTAGTTTTATGTTTTTAATATTTTCAATAATTTTGTGTTTTTTTTTTATTATTCAAGATCTCCATTTTTTGGGGGTTATCTCCATAATTTTTGTTGTGTGTTTTGTGTGTCAAGTTTCCACAACACCATTATGATCTTTTATTTTGAAACCTCAAGGAGATTGGTTGGTGTCCCTTGTTAATTTCACTTTGTACCTGCCTACTCACAAATAAACTGGGCTTTTTGAAGTAATAAAACACATAGGCAAGTATTTCTGAAAAATAAATATGCCTTTATTAGGTGGTCATAAGAAGATAAAGAGGAAGGCAATGCTGGAGAAACTGGTGAATTTGGCGAAGCCTTTGGCCCCCAGGGCACACATCAACTATTTAAAGGCAAAATTGGTGGCCTGAGGAGTCCATATATAAGGGAGTACAGTCTAGTCCAGAAGTCCAAGAGATCAGAAAGAGCAACAGATGACATTTATGTCCCCAGGCTGTGGTCATATAACAGCCTGCATATTTTGTCAGACCAGACTGAACCCAGGCCATCACTCTCTGGTCTTCTTTAGACACTTCTTTCCAGGCTTGCTTCCAGGTTGTCGCTCTGCTGTTGTAGTTGTGGCAGGAGGTGGAGGAGGAGGAGGGAGATGGTCGACCTCTTGGCTGCCACTTACCCCTGCCACCTCCTGGCTGCCACTTACCACAGCCTCCTCCCGGCTGAGGTCTTCCTGTGTATGAAAATGGGACATAGTTTTAGTTTTTTGTTCATCTATCACACAATTTTCAGCTCATGACTGTTGCAAATTGAATGATAATAAATACAGTAGAACAAACTATCATTCTGACCCCAGCATTTTTCCTTCTTGTCCCAACCATTTTTTGGCACTACTGTCTATTGATATGTAAACCACTTTGTTGAATCAGAACTTACTGATCAATAATAGCATCTCGTTAACATCATTACATTTACGACAATAAATATCTTGAACAATGCTATACCTGACTCAAGCTGGGCTCCTTCACATGTTGCTGCTTGGAAGGCCCAGGTTGGACATCGGAAGCCTCAGCTGGGGGGGGAGGAGCCTTGAAGGAAGACGGTAGAGTGCTGGCCTGGGTTCCCTCTGGTCTGCCAGAAAATGCAGCCTGTCATAGTACCACAGCCTGGGTACATAAACGTCATCTGCATCTCCTGATCTCAGGGAAATCTGGACCTTGTTGCGTTCCTTCAGATATGTACTCCTCATGATTCCAATTTTGGACTTCAAATAGGTGATGTCTGCCGTGAGGACCATCGACTTCACAAAAGCAAGCAGTTTCTCCAGTGCTGCCTTTCTCTTTCTTAGGTCCTTATAAAAGGGGTGGCTCACCTGCCACAGGCAGGACAGCTCCCTGAACAGATCAATGAAGATGGGGACAAATTCATGGTCTTTGAATGGATCCATATTCTTTGCAAGACACAACACAAGACAAACCCTAATGTCAGGCTAAACTCTTCTAATCTTGTCCCAATATAAGCCTCAATCTAGAAGCAGTATAGGCCAGTGATGTACCAAGTTAAAATTGTACCTTCTTTCGAATGATCTGCGCTTCCGCTACTCCTTCCTCCACTCGCAGATCGTATGTATGACGCACACGTGTTACGTTTTATATACAGTGCGCATGCGTGAAACTCCGCCCGCCCCTGATGTTCTTTCTAGTCTATTCTCCGCCCCTTGTCTTTTGGCGCAGTGGGGAGAGTCCATGGCGGAAACACAGCAGATGCGTGCTAATTATTACAGCAACGAGGAGGACGAGGAAAGCCTGGAGCCAGAAATGTCCCGATCCCAGAGGAGAAGATTTAAGGCCTCAAATATGTCTTTTGTAAAGATGTTTGAGATGGTGGACATATTGAAAAGGAAAGACTATGATGAGAAGGATGGACCTTACCCAAACCCAAATGTCAGGCCAAGATCATGACTAAAGTTGTGAAAAGTCTGCAGAAGAATTTTGGGGTACGACGATCCAAGGATCAACTGGGGAAACGCTGGTCAGACCTGAAACTGAAGGAGCATGATCAGTACAGAAGGATCAAGCCAGTTCTTCTAAAAAGTAAGTAGTTGTTGCGTGTTCATATTATTATTATTGCTTACATACTGCTCCATGTGCTTTTATTTTGTGTTGTACAGTTTAAATTGGCCACTTTCATGTTCATGGGTTCAATCGTTCCTAGTAAACATCATTTGTGTGCCCAGTTCAAATACGATGTTTTGGAAAGTTGCAGTTATTAACATTTGTTCAGGCCTATTTCTAGTCAAAGGAAGTTTGTTGTCTACAGGGGTTTGTAACCAGAATGAAATGCAAACTTGATTCATTGTAAAGGAGAGGACACTCAGTAGCTGTTTACACATCTGGACTCAGGAGTACTAGTGTGGGACACCAGAACACCCTTTTTATTAGGGTGCCCCACACACGTGCTCCAGTGGTTACCATAGGGGTGTCTCCATCTGTGAAACTTGCACAAAACAGGTAAGTATTCTAGCTTTAGAAAGTCTCTAAAATAATGTTTTCAGCTTTGAACTCCAAAAACTGCCAAAAAACACAATTGTAGGACACTTCCAAGCAATGTTTCCTATTTCTATTTCTGCCCTCAAATATCTGTGTGCTAAGTATTCCTTTTTTACATTCTCATAGGGGAGAGAAGACTCGGGACGTCTGAGGACACCAGGGACCCCAAACCTCCCAAAGAAGGGGAAATCCAAAAATCAGAAGCAGAGGAGGAGGAGAAAGGAGAAGTTGTTGAAATTGGTGAAATTGGCACCACAACAGGTGAGTGTCTGAGACCACAGCTTCAGGTAATAGATGCATGCCTTCATTTTATTAATATATGGTGTGTTTTTTGGTTTATTTTTAGGTGATGTGGATGTTGTGGAAGAAGAATCGCATTGACCAGTGAAAGTGCCCAGATCCTCATCGGGGGGTTAATGGGGTGCAATTGCGATTTAGATAATCTCAAGAAAAACATTAATGAGGTTCAACAAAAAATCATTGATATTTTAGGGAGATTCTGAAACAAACAAAACTAGCTAGCATCGATTTTATCTTTTAAAAAACGCATTTATATTTTGACAAAAGCCAAATTTGGAAGATGCACACAGTGCGTCAACATGTGCTAGCTCCCATCATGGGGGATCAATGTATGCGTTTTGTGGGTGCAACCCCTTCCTCACTAAAGTGGCTGAGATGAAGGGGTTGCACCCCCAAAACATGTACATTGATCCTCCATGATGGGAGATAGCACATGTTGACATTGGGCATGGGATCAGGAGGAAAATGCCCAGTTTGAATCACAATTTGTGTGCATCTTCCAAATTTGGCTTTTACAGGGGAGACACCCCATCTTATTAAGGCAATATGAACACAGTTTGAACATACTCAGGGTCTGATATTGTCTTCACTTTTCAAAGTTGAACTTTGTAAGTTCCTGAGTTCTGTATTTTATGCTTTGAACATGCCTATTTTCTAAAAAATGTGAATGTGCTTTGAGTAAAAAGTTTTTATTATCAACAATGTGTGGCTTCCTTTTTCATTGCGCAAAAGCAGTATTTGTAGTAAAGTTGTTGTTTTCTGTGACAATGGTTGTTATTTACTAAAGGAAAATCCACTTTGCACTCCAAGTGATGTTTCAAGTGCACTTTTGCAGTGCACTTGTAGTGCATAGTGGATTTGCCTTTAGTAAATAACACACACAGCGCTTTTTAGTTTGTCCCAATCATGCCATTTTCATGACTCCACACATTTCTGTCATGGTGCTGAAAATGAGGAATATTTTTGTCAGTAATGCACTACATACATTAACAACAAAAACAAGGTGTGTGTGTAGCAGACCCACAACATAATAATATTATCTGAAGAAGATCTGTCATCTCATCTCGCCCAGAAATTTGGTTTGCACTGTTGAAGAAAAAGGCCCAAAAAAAACCCTAGGAGACACCTAAAACAAACCCAAGCAGTAAATGACAAAAAATATTATTGCAGTTTGAAAGATAAATTTATTAAAAGAAAGTCTCTCAGACATTGGCATATCAATGGCCCCCCTACCTGCAAAGTACTCTATGTATCAGTTTATGACTTTGCGGGCGCTTGGGGGGGGGGGGGGGGGGTTTCAAGCCAGGACGACCAGCTTCCAGTGCTGTCAGCTTGGCAAGTTCAGGAAAGTCTGCCTCAGGCCCAACTGAGGCCACATAGTTTTGTGAGTATTTTTTTTTAAATTGTGCAAAATGCAGCAGGAAAGCACTATATGGTTCAGTTTATATTCCGCCATGTGGATCAGTGTCAAAATAGGAGGAACTGGCTGCCCATTATTGCGAAAGCGCTCTCCACCACTCTTCTGGCTTTGGCCAGCCGGTATTTAAAAACCCTCTGGTCCCGGGTGAGGGTCCTCATTGGGAATGGCCACGTAAGATGGTCCCCCAAGGCAAATGCTTCATCTGCGATGAAGGTGAAGAACAGTCCTTCCACATTCTCCTCTGTAGGTGGCAAGCCAAACTGCCACTCTGGAGATGCCAGTAGAAATCTGTCTGCGCAATCACTCCACCATCTGACATCCGGCCATTTTTCCCCCCGTCCACATACAGGAACTCGTAGGTAGCTGACACCACCGCCAACATCACTACTGTATACTATTATACCCCTTGTAATTATAATAGTAGGACCCCGAATTGGAGGGTGGGACGATGCAGACGTGTTTCCCATCAATTGCACCTCCACAATTGGGAAAGTCCCAATGTGTGGCAAAGTGGGAGGCCACAGTCTGCCATTGCTTTGGCATTGAAGGAAACTGTGGAGTCAAACAAGAAAAAAAAATTGTCATTTTGTACATCAACATTGCAAGCAGATTAGGCACAAACATTTTTGTCCAACATAAGTATAACATTTTTTGAAATGAGTATTTAAAGCCAAAAGTATAAGGTCCCCTTATCAGATTCCTCATACCATCTGATGGCCCATTGCAAAAAAATTAGGGGGGGATGTTTTGGACAGGTAACCCTCTCCACTTCATTGAGAGCTGAATGCCTAAATAATGTGTGTTAACTTTGGCCAGCCCCTCCTCACTTACACTATTGGCAGCCCACTGGACAGGTAAGAAGTGTCATAAAAAAATACACACTGAACAAATGGAGCACATTTTTACATTCTGCTATTATCTATCAAGATAACAATAGGAGAAAAAAAACTTTAACCACCTCAATACAGTGCACTTACACCCCCTTCCTGACCAGACCAATTTTCAGCTTTCAGCGCTCTCACAGTTTGAATGACAATTACTCAGTCATGAAACACTGTACCCATATGAAACTTGCGTTGTTTTTTCCACACAAATAGAGCTTTCTTTTAGTGGTATTTAATCACTAGTGGGTTTTTTATTTTTTGTGCTATAAATAAAATAAAACGTAAATTTTGTGGAAAAAAATGCCCTTTTCTTTGTTTCTGTCATAAATTTTTGCTAATTAGTAATTTTTCTTCATACATTTTGGCCAAAATTTATACTGCTACATATCTTTGGTAAAAATAACCCACATTAGTGTATATTATTTGGTCTTTGTGAAAGTTATAGAGCAGGGATATGCAATTAGCGGACCTCCAGCTGTTGCAAAACTACAAGTCCCATCATGCCTCTGCTTCTGGGTGTCATGTTTGTGGCTGTCAGTGTCTTGCTATGCCTTATGGGACTGGTAGTTCTGCAACAGCTGGAGGTCCGCTAATTGCATATCCCTGTTAAAGAGTCTACAAACTATGGTGCCAATCGCTGAAAATTGATCACATCTGATCAGGCATTCAGTACATCAGGTGTATCTCATTTCTTGAGACACGAACAAGTCAGGAAAGTACAAATACCCCCCAAATGACCCCTTTTTACAAAGTAGACATTCCAAGGTATTAAGTGAGTAGCATGGTGAGTTTTTTTAAGTTGTCATTTTTTCCCACAATTCTTTGCAAAATGAAGATTTTTTTTTTATTAATATTTTTTTTTTTTACAAAATTGTCATATTATCAGGTTATTTCTCACACAGCATATGCATACAACAAATTACACCCCAAAATACATTCTGCTACTCTTCCCGAGTACGGCGAAAAACCACATGTGTGAGACCTTTACACAGCCTGGCCACATACAGAGCACCAACATTGATGTAATACCTTCAGACGTTCTACAAGCAAAAATTACGCATCTCATTTCTCAACCACCTATTACACTTTTGAAGGCCCTGGAGTACCAGGACAATGGAATTTCCCATAAAATGACCCCATTTTGGAAAGCAAACACCCTAACGTATAATCTGTGAGGCATAATGAGTCTTTTGAACGGTTCATTTTTTTCCAGAAGTTTTTGGAATATGTGGAAAAAAATTAAAACGCATTTTTTTTACACAAGTTGTCAATTTATAAGATATTTCTAACACAAAGCATGTATATAGCAAAAATTACACCCCAAAACACATTCTGCTACTCCTTCCGAGTATGGCGATACCACATGTGTAGGACTTTTACACAGCCTGGCCACATAGAGAGGCCGAACATTGAAGTACTCGGGTACTCTGATGGCCTGGTGACAGGTACTCGGGTACTCTGATGGCCTGGTGACAGGTTCTCTGATGGCTTGGTGACTGGTATTTGGGTACTCTGAAGGGCGGTGACAGGTACTCAGGTACTCATATGGACTGTGACAGGTACTCAGGTACTCCGATGAACTGTGACAGGTACTCAGGTACTCAGATGAACTGTGACGGGTACTCAGATGGACTGGGACAGGTACTCGGGTACTCAGATGGACTGGGACAGGTACTCGGGTACTCAGATGGGCTGTGACAGGTACTCGGGTACTCTGATGGGCTGTGACAGGTACCCGGGTACTCAGATGAACCGTGACAGGTACTCGGGTACTCGGATGAACCGTGACAGGTACTCGGGTACTTTGATGGGCTGTGACAGGTACTTGGGTACTTTGATGGGCTGTGACAGGTACTCGGGTACTTTGATGGGCTGTGACAGGTACTCAGGTACTTTGATGAGCTGTTACAGGTACTCTGGTACTCTGATGGACCATGACAGATACTCGGGTACCCTGATGGACCATGACAGGTACTCGGGTACCCTGATGGACTGTGACAGGTACTCGGGTACTCTGATGGAGTGTGACAGGTACTTGGGTACTCTGATGGACCGCGACAGGTACTCGGGTACTCTGATGGGCCGTGACAGGTACTCGGGTACTCTGATGTGCCGTGACAGGTACCTGGGTCTTCTAATGGACTGTGACATGTACTCGGGTACTCTGATGGGCCGTGACAGGTACTCGAGTACTCTGATGGGCCATGACAGGTACTCGGGTACTCTGATGTGCCGTGACAGGTACTCGGGTACTCTGATGTGCCGTGACAGGTACTCGAGTACTCTGATGGGCTGGGACAGGTACCCAGGTACTCGGGTACTCAGATGGACTGGGACAGGTACTCGGGTACTCTGATGGGCTGTGACAGGTACTCAAATACTCTGATGGACTGTGACAGGTACTCTGATGGACTGTGATTGACAGGTACTATGAGGGGTGGTGACAGGTCCTCTTTATTGGGGGGGCAATCAGTGTGATTGGTGTACACTGTAGGCGGTAACGAGATGTTACCGCAATCTCCTCCTCACACGCCAATCGAGTTACCGCGGTTTGTTTACATTTTAGTGATCGGCTGTGAAAGGATCACAGCCGATCACGTGGGTAAACAGCCGGCCAATGGCTGTTTACCAGCGTCGGTGATGAGCAGTGTTCCCGGGGAACACGCCACCACCGACGTGCACGCACAGCGTGCTCGCGATCGCGCGCATGCGCCGTGCACAGTGGGGGTGTGACCATCTGTGATCGCCCGTGACTTCATCACGGCCGATCACGTGGTAAACAGCCATAACCAATGGCTGTTCACCCCCTTCGGTGGCGAGCGGTGTCTCCGTGACATGCCGCCACCGAAGAAACAGGGATGCGTGCACATGATCGCGCGCATTCCCTGTTTAAATGGTAGGCCGTCATATGACGGCCTCCCGCCACAATAGGTGCGCCGCCTGGCCGTCATTTGACTGCCGGCGGTCAGGAAGTAGTTAAACAGTAGCATTTGAAAGTATTCAGGCAGGCCCTTGCACTACATGCTTTGGTGAATTCATCCATAAATATGACCACAAAAGAGGTAGGTATAGTGTGTATGGGTTGCCAAAGTCAGCAGATAGAGGATTGGTATCAGCTGATTTAGCGGTTGGGGGAAGGGAAAATGAGTTTGGCCCAACAAAAAAAAAGCCTCTGGCACTCTGCATGAATTTAAGGACACACATAAGATTTGTGTTTAGGGGAAAGCACTACTATGGAGCTGGCAAAATACATTGCTAAGTCATTAGGCCATAGGTGAAGACAATATGCATGAAGGACAAAAAAGGAAATTTAAAAGCTTCCAGCATGCATGAGGACAAAGGGGCACAGCATATTACAGCATATTACAATCATGGTAATTAGGGAACGATGAAAGAAATACAATACATTAGCAAACTTTAAATGCATAGAATGTGATGTTAAAGGAGAAAACGTACCTTAATATAGTCCTTCTACAGGACCTGAACCAGAACAGGTCTCTGGAATAATGATCCCCAGAGCCTGGGGGGAGATGCCTGTCGAGAACTTGAGGTTCTGCAACGTGGCAACTATCCTCTTCTCCAGAGTGATGGCTTGCCTCATGCAGGTATCCTGCCTGCTGATATAAGGGGACAGCAAAGCCAACAGATGGTGAAAAACGGGGTCCGTCATCCTGAGATAATTTCGGAAATCATCAGGATTATTCTCCCGGATCTCACGAAGCAAAGGCATGTGCGTGAATTGGTCACGCTGGAGCAACCGATTCTTGCTCCATGAACTCCTCCTCGCCCTGTTCATGGACTGGGCTTGGGTCAAAGCCCAACACCAAGCCCCTGCACAGCACGAACTCTACGACGAGTACGTACACACAACATGGCTTCAAAACTGTCGGCTGGTCAGAACGGACTAACAGAAAGCACTGAAAAATAGCAAGGCCTGAAAGAAGGAACTGAAAATCAAAGGCAGTACAATAAATAGCACGCAATGACAAACAAATGCGAACTGACTACACACAATGATAAGCAGATACGAACCCACAAGCACAAACTGAAGAGCAGTAATGATCTGAAGCACAAGTTTGAAAAGCGTGAATCGTCTCTAACCAAACTTCTACTAACACGCGATAAACATGAGATCAGCAGAAGAAGCCCAAAGGGTGCCGCACGTGGTGCTGAACTTCCCTTTTATAATCCCATCGTACGCGTTGTACATCACCGTGTTCTTGACGATTAAAAATTCCGACAACTTTGTGCGACCGTGTGTATGCAAGACAAGTTTGAGCCAACATCCGTCTGAAAAAATCCGATGGATTTTGTTGTCGGAATGTCCGACCATGTGTATGGGGCATAATAGTTGTCCTGTGGAGAGATTCTCCCACCTGGGCTGTGGATTTCTGCAGCTCCTCCAGAGTTACCATGGGCCTCTTGGCTGCTTCTCTGATTAATGCTCTCCTTGCCCGGCCTGTCAGTTTAGGTGGACGGCCATATCTTGGTAGGTTTTCAGTTGTGTCATCCTCTTTCCATTTTCGGATGATGAATTGAACAGTGCTAAGCGAGATGTTCAAAGCTTGGCATATTTTTTCATAACCTAAGCCTGCTTTAAACTTCTCTACAACAATATCCCTGACCTGTCTGGTGTGTTCCTTGATCTTCATGAAGCCGTTTGTTCACTAAGGCTCTCAAACACACCTCTGAGGGCTTCATAAAACAGCTGTATTTATACTTAGATTATATGCAGGTGGACTCTATTTACTAATTAGGTGACTTCTGAAGGCAATTAGTTCCACTAGATTTTAGTTAGGGGTATCAGAGTAAAGGGGGCTAAATACAAACGCATGCCACACTTTTCAGATATTTAGGCAGAGTTGCTCATAAATTTAGTTTGCCAGATAGTAAATGTTCTGGTTAATTGTTTCCTCTTCTGTCACTGGGTGGCACTGTTGCTGGTGATATTAGATTAACAAGGGCATAACAAGGTCAGATTATAAATGGATGGGATGACACAGCCAATTGGCAGGGGTTTCTTTAGTCCCTTGGCCTGCTGGGAGAGCCTATTTGTTTGGGTGAAGTCAGGTGATGTGAGTTCTGTGCCACCTGGATGGCTGTCTGAGTGGACGTATGTTATGTCGTCCCGGGTTGCTAGGCTAGAAGCCTGTGGTCTATCCCTGGGACATCTTGCTGCTAGGCTGCCTGAGGCCTATCCAGGAGCAGGAGAAGCAGCGTAGGGTTGGGACTGCAGGATTGAAGTCCAACCGAGTTACAGAGGTTCCGCCAGATGGGGAACCAGTCATGGTTGGAAGTAAAGGGGAAGCAGTCGCCACTAAGGTACCATACACCTTATTATCAGAGACTACTATGAGTAAGCCTGAAGAAGTACCAGAGAAGTCTTCTCACCAGCCGGGGACAGTGAAGAAATGGGAAAGCTTCATCAAGTGCCAAGCCAGGGACCCAGCGGGATAGTGGGGGAGGCGCTTAAGGAGTATACAGCGGGTTAGCTGTGGAAAAGCTCAGGGGATCTGGAAGTCTAGTGAGAGACTGGGAGCTCAGTGATTAAAGACCTACAGTGGGAAACTGTGAAATAAGAGAAGAACTGTACTCTGTTGCCAAGTTCTATGTGTGAAAATCTTTGGAAACTGTTAAAAGCTTAGTTGCCATAGGAGACAGCTGTCCTGCCAATACAGAAGTTGCATCCAGCTGGAGGCTTTGAACTGTATAGCTGTCTGCCTATTGTGTTTTGGAGTCTGCTAGTTGTCATTGCATCTACCTAAGGGTGTCCTGGACCTAACCCCCCCCCCCCCCCCCACAGTTCTTGTTAAGAGACAATAAATCTATTTGCATTCAAAAAGTGACTGGCGCCCATCATCTTGCAATGCACCCACCCACTCTACGAGGATGGATGTCAGCTATCCCTGATTCTGGAGGTCACCATCAGGCCTCTAGAGGTACGGGAGGCTGCTACATTTATTTGTAAAAAATGTTGAAAACCATTTATAATTTTCCTTCCACTTCACAATCATGGGCCACTTTGTGTTGGTCTATCACATAAAATCTCAATAAAATACATTTGCATTTTTGGTTGTGTAGCGCCGGCTGCTGAAGAGCACGTGCTATGTGTTTTTTTCTATTTAAAATTCCTAAAGCCACAGTTGGGTTTTAGGGTCAATTATACCAAATTATGGTTTCAGTACCAGTCTAGCTGGATTTCACTGGGTTCTGCTTGGCCACAGGTGTCGCTGTCACCACTGGCAAGTTTGAGAACGCAGTTTAGCTAGGCGCATTGAGTGCCATTCTTTCTCGGAAGCAGCCCAGTGGGAGTGTCATCTTGTTGTGCATTCTGGGAGAGGGTACTTGAGGTACTGAGATCATGTGCTTCTTGGTTCCTGTCCAGAAGATCTTTCTGTCTGTTTGGTCCTGGTCCTCCTGACCAGCCCCCATGGCCCTCGTGGCCTGGGGTGCGGATCCATCCAATTTCAAGTCTCAGGGTTCACTAGCCCGAGGCAAAGTAACTGGAAGGAGGATTCAAAGGTGGTCCGGTGCCGTCTCATCTGTGGAGAAGCCCAGCAACTGGAGAAGCAACCAGGGGAGGACTCTTCGGGAGAAGGCCACGCTGAAGGCTGGCTTCTTGGAAGGAGCCTGGAGGTTCAGTTTAAAGACACCAAGTGAATCTACACTCATACGGTATTGCCAGACCGGCTGCGAGATACTGGTACCGTATGATAGCTCTCTAAATTTACCTACGTCCTTCAGTTACATCAAGTCTATGGCAGAGACTTTATTCACAAGTGTTCTACATCAAGTCTGTGGCAGAGACTTTATTCACAAGTGTTCTACATCAAGTCTGCGGCAGAGTAGGGATGAGCTTCGAGTTCGAGTCGAACTCATGTTCTACTCGAACATTGCCTGTTCAGCGAACAGTGAACAATGTGGGCTGTTCGCAGCAAATTCGAAAAGCCGGAACACCCTATACAAGTCTATGGGAGAAATCTAAAGTGCTCATTTTAAAGGGTAATATGCAAGTTACTATCCTAAAAAGTGTTTGGGGACCCGGGTCCTGCCCCAGGGGACATGGATCAATGCAAAAAAAAGTTTTAAAAACTGCCGTTTTTTCAGGAGCAGTGATTTTAATAATGATTAAAGTGAAACAATAAAAGTGTAATATTCCTTTAAATTTTGTAGCTGGGGGGTATCTATAGTATGCCTGTGAAGGGGCGCATGTTTCTGGTGCTTAGAACTGTCCCTGCACAAAGTGTCATTTGTGCAGGAAAAAAAGTCTTTTAAAATCACTTGCGGCTAAATTGTCGGCTCCCCGTAATACAGAGAACACTCAATGAGTGTTCTCTGTATTAGCCGACAATTCATTCATTCATTGATTAAAAAAAAAAAAAAAAAGCGTGGGGGTTCCCCTAAATTCAATTACCAGGCCCTTCAGGTCTTACATGGATATTAAGGGGAACCCCGCATCAAATAAAAAAAAAAATTGCCGTGGGGGTCCCCCTAAAAATCCATACCAGACCCTTTATCCGAGCACGCAACCTGGCAGGCCGCAGGAAAAGAGGAGGGGACGACAGAGCGTACCGTACCAGGCCACATACCCTCAACATTGGGAGGATGCTTTGGGGGTCTGTGACCCCTCAAAGCACCTTGTCCCCATGTTGATGAGGACAAGGGCCTCATCCTCAAAACCCTGGCCGGTGGTTGTGAGGGTCTGCGGGCAGGGGGCTTATCAGAATCTGGAAGCCCCCATTAACAAGGGGACCCCCAGATCCCGGCCCCCCCCTGTTTGAAATGGTAAGGGGGTACAAAAGTACCCCTACCATTTCACAAAGAAAGTGTAAAAATGGTTAAATAAGACAAACACACTTTTGAAAAATTCCTTTATTAAAAATAAAAAAAATAAAAAAAAGATTCCAGCGGTGCTAATCCACTCTTGCTATCCAGCGACGGATCTCCGGGGTCCAGCGACGGGGGATCTCTCAGTCCAGCGCTGTCTATACATCCGTCTTCTGTCTCCAGTGCAGAGACACTGCGGAGATCCCAGCGCTGACGTTTCTTATATTAGGAGGGGGGGCCACCCGTCACCTGACCCCGCCCCCTCTGACGCTGGTGAAGGGAGCCAGGGGTTCCCCAGTGACGTATGGGTGACCCTGCCCCCTCTGATGTAACAGAAACTTGCGTTACATCAGAGGGGGCGGGGTTACCCACACGTCACTGGGGAACCCCTGGCTTCCCTCTCCAGCGTCAGAGGGGCGGGGTCAGGTGACGGGTGGCCCCGCCCTCCTAATATAAGAAACGTCAGCGCTGGGATCTCTGCAGTGTCTCCGCAATGGAGACAGAAGACGGATGCATGGACAGCGCTGGACTGAGAGATCCCCCGTCGCTGGATATGATCATCCATCGCTGGACCCCGGAGATCCGTCGCTGGATAGCAAGAGTGGATTAGGACCGCTGGAATCTTTTTTTTATTTTTAATAAAGGAATTTTTCAAAAGTGTGTTTGTCTTATTTAACCATTTTTACACTTTCTTTGTGAAATGGTAGGGGTACTTTTGTACCCCCTTACCATTTCAAACAGGGGGGGGCGGGATCTGGAGGTCCCCTTGTTAAAGGGGGCTTCCAGATTCTGATAAGCCCCCCGCCCGCAGACCCTCACAACCACCGGCCAGGGTTGTGAGGATGAGGCCCTTGTCCTCATCAACATGGGGACAAGGTGCTTTGAGGGGTCACAGACCCCCAAAGCATCCTCCCAATGTTGAGGGTATGTGGCCTGGTACGGTTCAGGAGGGAGGGGGGGCGCTCTCTCGTCCCCCCCTCTTTTCCTGCGGCCTGCCAGGTTGCATGCTCGGATAAAGGGTCTTGTATGGATTTTTAGGGGGACCCCCACGTCAATTTTTTTTTAAATTTTATGCGGGGTTCCCCTTAATATCCATATCAGACCTGAAGGGTCTGGTATGGATATTTAGGGGAACCCCCACGTCAATTTTTTCTTTTAATTTGACACGGGGTTCCCCTTAATATCCATGTCAGACCTGAAGGGCCTGGTAATTGAATTTAGGGGAACCCCCACGCTTTTTTTTTTTTTTTTTTTAATCAATGAATGAATGAATTGTCGGCTAATACAGAGAACACTCATTGAATGTTCTCTGTATTACGGGGAGCCGACAATTTAGCCGCAAGTGATTTTAAAAGACTTTTTTTCCTGCACAAATGACACTTTGTGCAGGGACAGTTCTAAGCACCAGAAACATGCGCCCCTTCACAGGCATACTATAGATACCCTCCAGCTACGAAATTTAAAGGAATATTACACTTTTATTGTTTCACTTTAATCATTATTAAAATCACTGCTCCTGAAAAAACGGCCGTTTTTAAAACTTTTTTTTGCATTGATCCATGTCCCATGGGGCAGGACCCAGGTCCCCAAACACTTTTTAGGACAGAAACTTGCATATTACCCTTTAAAATGAGCACTTCAGATTGTGAACGTTCGAGTCCCATAGACTTTAATAGGGTTCTAAAGTTCACACGAAGTTTAGGTCTATTCGCAGGTTCTGGTGCGAACCGAACAGGGGGGTGTTCGGCTCATCCCTACAGCAGAGACTTTGCTTTACTCAAACACTCTATCGGCTGCTAGGCCTAGTGAGAGGAGGTCTATCCGGTAGCTGTGAGAATCCAGTTGTGAGTGGCCATTCTCTGGATTTCTATAGTGAGAGACTTCCTATCTTTTGCAGTTCCAAGAGTACCTGAACTTCCTACCTAACCCTCTACCCTTCATTGAGAGACTGTTCTGTCTACTTGTTGTCAAATAAATATCCTAAAAGTGGATCCAGTGTCAGTTTCTGCAGTTCTTTGGGCCATCTACCTCGGGAAACCCCTAGATGTACACGAGGTCAAGAAGGTAACGGTAAGCCCAATTAAACCAGCCGTTCCTTCGGGGGTCAGTTCTAAATGTTGGGGCGTTGTCCGGGATATTTACTGTTACCTCTCGCAACGAAAGAAAAAGAAGAGAACTGTACACGTGGTAACTACAGGATAGAGGGCTCCATTTTTTTTGGACTACGCCATTTTTGTGAAAAATTATTGACATCCACTGTTGGCGCGTAAACTGTGGGCGGAGTTGGAAAAAGCCTGCGAGTTGCGTGACCAGAGGAGTCAGTGGGAGGAGATTTGCCTGTTTCCTTTGCCTACATGAAGCACCGCGTGAGAGTGTCGTAGGAGAGAGAGGAGGGAGGTTGTGTTTTATTGCGGAAGCAAAAGCAGAAAAAAAAATTTGAGTTCTGGGAATGTCGCCCACCATGGGACCCAGGATGCCTTCTGTGGGAACCCCTACGAGTGTGAGACTCCCTGGGACTGTGTTGACCGATATGGGGATTCGCCTGGCACCTCAGGGGCGTTTCATCCTGTACTACGTCGGGAGACATCGAGGCCCTTGGGATGCTTTGTGGCAAGGTGGTCCGGCACCGTCTCATCTGTGGAGAGGCCCAGTTGCTGGCTTCTTGGAAGGACCCTGGAGGCACAGTTTAAAGACACCAAGTGAATCTACACTTATACGGTATTGCCGGACCAGCTGCGAGATACTGGTACCGTATGATAGCTCTCTAAATTTACCTACGTCCTTCAGTTACATCAAGTCTGTGGCAGGGACTTTATTTACAAGTGTTTTACATCAAGTCTGTGGCAGAGACTTTATTCACAAGTGTTCTACATCAAGTCTGTGGCAGAGACCAGGGATGAGCTTCGTGTTCGAGTCGAACGTACGTTCGACTCGAACATTGGCTGTTTGGCCGTTCGGCGAATTCCGAACGTTTGGGCTGTTCGCGTCAAAATTCGAGTGGCGCGCGCGCGGACCACAATGCACTGCGGTGGCGCAGTGCATTGCTGGCTCATGATTGGCCAAGCATGCACTGTGACCCCGCATGCTTGGCCAATCGTAGCGCCAGGAGAGCCATGATTGGCCACAGGCATCCTGCCTGTGGCCAATCATAGCTCAGGCTGTGTAGTGCACGCCCCACACTATATAAGGCCGCCTTTGAGGCGGCCTCGTGTAGTGTGTTAGCATCTGAAGCAGTGGGTGTTCTGTGTACCTTCAACACAGTACACACCGATCGTTTTTGGCTGATTTCCTATCTTGCTGCTGTGTAGTGGTTGTTGTCTGTGCCCTGACTGCAGTATACACCACTATATTCACCTCACCTATATAGCTAGTGATCTAGCTTTAACCACTTAACAACTGCCCATTGCCGATTAACGGCTTCAGGGCGGTTGTTTAACTCTGAGAGGCCGTTAGTTAACGGCCTCCCAGAATTCTGCTCTCGCGCGCCCCCTGGGGCGCGCACTCGAGAGCATCCGTGACCTGTGGACCCGGCGCATCACGGATCACGGTAAACGGCCGCTCGTCGCGGCCGTTTACCACGTGATCGCTCCGTCAAATGACGGAGTGATCACGTGGTAAACAAACCGGCGTCATGTTATGACGCCGAGTCCTCCCTCCCCTCTCTGTACCGATCGGTACAGCGGAGGGGAAAGAGATCGGTGTCAGCAGCGATGTGGGCTGCATCTGCAGTGCCCACATCGCTGCTCACCGAATTTAACCCCTCAATTCCCTGCCAATACTCTGCAATACCAGTGCATACTCTGCAGTACCCTGCCATTACTCTGCAGTACCCTGCCATTACTCTGCAGTACCCCGCCATTACTCTGCAGTGCAGTACCCTGCCATTACTCTGCAGTACCCTGCCATTACTCTGCAGTACCCCCCAATACTCTGCAGTACCCCCCAATACTCTGCAGTACCCGCCATTACTCTGCAGTACCCCGCCATTACTCTGCAGTGCAGTACCCTGCCATTACTCTGGAGTACCCTGCCATTACTCTGGAGTACCCTGCCATTACTCTGCAGTACCCCCATTACTCTGCAGTAACCCCCATTACTCTGCAGTACCCTGCCATTACTCTGGAGTACCCCCCAATACTCTGCAGTACCCTGCTATTACTCTGTAGTACCCCGCCAATACTCTGCAATACCCTGCCATAAATTGCCATACCCAGCCATACTCGGAGATACCCAGCCATACTCGGTGATACCCTGAAATACCCAGCCATAGACGCCCCCCACCCCTCACCACCCTCCGGTGCTTCTACCAACTCGCCAGTACGATCAAAGCCAGAATCTTTTTTTTATTTTTTATTTCAGGCTTCCCAGCCTAGAGGTGAGATGTGGGGTCATATTGACCCCCAGATTTCACTGTAAAGAGGACCTGTCACCCCATATTCCTATTACAAGGGATGTTTACATTCCTTGTAATAGGAATAAAAGTGATCAAAAATATATTTTTTGGGGAAAAAAATGTCAAACTAAAATAAATAAAGTAAAATGAACAATAAAAAAAAAAATTTTTTTTAAAGCGCCCATGTCCCCATGTGCTCGCATGCAGAAGCGAACGCATGCGTAAGCCCCGCCCACATATGAAAACGGTGTTCAAACCACACATGTGAGGTATCGCCGAGAACGTTAGAGCGAGAGCAATAATTCTAGTCCTAGACCTCCTCTGCAACTCAAAACATGTAACCAGTAAAAAAAAATGTAAGCGTCGCCTATGGGGATTTTTTAAGTAGCGACGTTTGGCGCCATTCCACGGGCATATGCAATTTTGAAGAGTGACATGTTTGATATCTATTTACTCAGCATAACTTCATCTTTCACTTTATGCAAACATTGGGCTAACTTTACTGTTTTTTTTGTTTGTTTTTTAAGCACAAAACTGTTTTTTCCCCCCAAAAAACGCGTTTGAAAAATTGCTGTGCAAATACCGTGTGAGATAAAAATTTGCAACGACCACCATTGTATTCTCCAGGGTCTTTTGGTATGCATATGCTGTGTGTGTGAAATAACCTGATAATATGACAATTTTGTGGAAAAAAAAAAAAAGGCAATAGGCCGTCAGTACTTCAGGTGTGATCAATTTTCAGATATTGGCACCATAGCTTGTGGACTCTTGGATAACTTTCACAAAGACCAAATAATATCCACCAATTTGTACTTATTTTTACCAAAGATATGTAGTAGTATGAATTTTGGCCAAAATTTTTTGAAGAAAAAATTACTAATCTGCTAAATTTTATAACAGAAACGAAGAAAAATTCATTTTTTCGCAGAATTTTCTGTCTTTTTTCTTTTATAGCACAAAAAATAAAAAACTGAGAGGTGATTAAATACCACCAAAAGAAAGCTCTATTTGTGTGAAAAAAAGGACAAACATTTCCTATAGGTCCAGTGTTGCATGACTGAGTAATTGTCATTCAAAATGTGAGGGCACCGAAAGCTGAAAATTGGTCTGGTTATTAAGGGTGTTTAAGTGCCCAGTGGTCAAGTGGTTAATAATAGAGCTTGCAGTCAGTAGTGTTAGGAGATAGTGCGTGCTGTCTGCGTGCTCTGTACCCAGTACATACCGCTATAATATAGGGCAGGCCCCTACTTTCAAACATCCAACTTACAACCATCTCCTACTTGCAAACGCAAGGAGACAGCAGCAAGTGAGATGAAAAAAGATGGACGACAAAACAAATTATACAGGGGTGATAACCCTTCCCTATGTTTTCCAAAAAGCTTAAAAATAGTTTGTTTGACTGGAGCTACACTTTAAAAATGTACCGGTTGAAAATTACAAACAGATTCAACTTAACACAACAAACCTACACAGTCCCTGTCTTGTTTGCACCGCCTGTATACTGCTGTTCTGAGTATATAGGGCCTGGGGGCCACACGCATTTCCTTTTTTTAATATGGGTACGGGGTTCCCCTTAATATGCGTACAAGACCCAAATAGGCTGGTAATGGGCAGGGAGGGCTACCCATGCCATTTTTCTCAATGATTTTCAACCATATTGCAGGAACCAGATATAACATTAAAACCGCAAGCAGTTTTAAATGGTGTTATTTCCGTTTAATGTCATTTTGTGCAGGGACTGTTCCAAACACGGGAAACACGTGGCACTTCACAGGCATACTACAGACACCCCCCAGGCACCATATTTAAAGGAATATTTCACCTTTTTTTTCACTTTAATCGTCATTAAAATCAGTGCTCCCGCCAAAACGGCAGTTTTTAAAACTTTTTTTTGCAGTGACCCATGTCCCCTGAGGCAGGAGGCAGGTCCCCAAACCCTTTTTAGGACACTATCTTGCATATTAGCCGTTAAAATTAGCACTTTGCATTTCGAACGTTCGAGTCCCATAGACTTCAATGGGGTTCTAACGTTCGTTTCGAACGCGGGGGTCGTTCGCAAGTTCTGGTGCGAACCGAACCGGGGGGTGTTCGGCTCATCCCTAGCAGAGACTTTGTTCAAGTGTTCTACATGCAAGTCTGTGGCAGAGGCTTTGCTTTACTCAAACACTCTATCGGTTGCTAGGCCTAGTGAGAGGAGGTCTATCCGGTAGCTGTGAGAATCCAGTTGTGAGTGGCCATTCTTTGGATTTCTATAGTGAGAGACTTCCTATCTTTTGCAGTTCCAAGAGTACCTGAACTTCCTACCTAACCCTCTACCCTTCATTGAGAGACTGTTCTGTCTACTTGTCAAATAAATGTCCAAAAGGTGGATCCAGTGTCAGCTGCTGCAGTTCTTTGGGCCATCTACCTCGGGAAACCCCTAGATGTACATGAGGTCAAAAAGGTATCGTTAAGCCCAATTAAACCAGCCGCTCCTTCGGGGGTCAGTGCTACAGTTGTAAAATGACATAATGTGGAAAATTGCAAGGGGTGTGAATGTAAATACCAGGAGTGTATTACGTACAGAGTGCAGTGTTCACAGGTGCACTGCACACAGTGCAAGCTTCGGGGGTGTGCTGCACACAGAGTGCAGAGTACATCCTACTTCCACAGCTGCTTACCTCTGCATCCCCTATCCACATCTCACTTTCATCCCTCTTCAGCTCGGACCTCTGCATGCAACCCCCCTTCTGGTACCTGGCCGCACACTGCAGGTGGGCCTGCCTCTCTCACTTGCAGGGAGTTCATCCAGTGGGGGTGTCGGAATCTGCACTGCACAGCACCTGCATCCCCCCTGTTCCCATCCTGCACTCAGTGGGAGCTGCCCAGGAGATCAGATCTGTGGCAGCTGTTGGGAGACAAGCTGTCACTTGTAAACACAGAAGCCGGACTTCTGTGTTAACAAGTGATATTGGTGAGCAAAGGGCCTGAGTTAGAGGTGGGGAAACTGAGTTCCACCAAGTTCCAGCTCAAAAAAAAAACTGATTTTATATATCATGTGATTCTATACTTGCCGAATATGATGCAGAAATCTCCCTCCACTGAATCTGTCTGCAACCATTTTAACTGTGGGCAGCTGAAGCTGCTGCCTGTTCACTTCCTGGATTTCCACAGACACACAGAGGCATGCCTCCAGCTCTGCAGCTCTCATTGGCCCTCTTGTGACTAATCATCCCTACCTTCCTGGCAAACTCTCACAAGAGTGAGAGAGAGAGCTGTGCATGATATCATAAGCCTAGGCTTATTACCAGACAGTAAACAGGAAGTGGGCTGTATGAGGTATTTACTTGCAGAACAAAAAAATGTACTATCCAAAGTTAAAACAACAATGGCAGAAGATTTAATAGATAGAAAGTTGAAAAAATGACTGAAGTTCCGCTTTAAGGGCACTTTCACACTGGGGCGGGGGGCACCGATGGTAAAGCACTGCTATTTTTATAGTATAACGTTTTTTTATCCATGTGCATCAACCCATTGGGACCAGACCTTATCAAATTTTTTTTAGGGCAGTTTCTACTCTATGTAAGCTTGTACAGAGGTAAAACAGAATTTATCGTGGCTCTCCATATATGCTGCTTGAGGGGGGTGGACTGCTTCCACTTAAGGAGAATCTCCCTTCTAGCATAATACAGGGCATAGAACAGAAAAAGTTTTTTGTGCCTTGAGGCTTCAATGTTCTCCATATTCCCAAGCAGTACCAAGGCCGGGTCCATGCGGAGGGACCAGTCACCAAAGGTGCTCAAAACTTCTAGTATACTTTCCCAGTATAATACAGGACACGATCACACCACAGGAAGGAGCGTACCAGGGGATGTACCACACCTGGAACAGAGAACACTCGCTCCGGGGTATATTCTAGCTAGTCTCACAGGGGTGTAGTAGGCCCTATACAGGAACTTGATTTGGATGAAACAATCTTTTGCTGAGATTATTTTTATGGTGTAATCAGAGACTATATCTTCCCAACTCTCCTCAGTCAGGTCAGGTATGTCATCCTTCCATTTGTTAAATATTTTCGTTAGGGACGTCATATGTGCAATGGAGAGGTAAAAATGGAGGGAGGACAGGGGTTTGTCCATAAGTTTAGCAATAAGCAGCCTTTCGGCCACGTCCGTCTGGAGTGTCAGAGGGCCCGGGAATTGGGTAAGTGTCCCATGTCTAAGTTGGTAGTATCTGAATCTCATAGTGGCCGGTAAGTCATGTTTAGCTAAAGAGAGAAAACCACCGCTCCAGGATAGCCCTCCAAGGCGGATGTCCTTCTTCCTAACGAGGGGCCCCAGGTGCTGGCTAATACATGTGCAATAGGCAGGCAATGGCAATGGCTGGTGTGCGGCTGGTGTGCGGCTATCCAGAGTTTTTTTGCCATTGCCTGCCTAAGTCATGTTTAGCCTTAAGAGTCTTGAAGGAGGAGAAGGAGCCATTCTCGCATATATGCCTGACAGTGATTATCCCTCTAGCCGCCCATAGCTGGGGATCAGGGATCCCGTACAGATGTGGCAGCATAGGATTGCCCCATAAAGAGGTATGGGGTGAAATGATTGAGTCTGACTTGTAGATCGCCCTTGCCCTCTGCCACACCTGTATAATCGTGCGCATTAGGGTCGTCGTTCGGGGGTGGGCCCTGGGTCCCCTATAGGGTAGATTAGTTAATGGCGCATAGGATCCCAGGATGGCTGCCTCAAGAGTCACCGCAGGGTTTTGTCTTGGCTGGGCAAACCACCACCGGACCGTCACCAGGATCACCGACCAATAGTAGAGCTGGAAGTGAGGTAGCGCCAGGCTCCCTTGAGACAGGGGGGAGCTGGAGCGTTCGCTTTGCCAATCTCGGGGTTCTCCCAGCCCAAACAAAGGTGGAGATAATAGAAACTAGTTTTTGAAAGAAGGATTTTAAGAGGGGGCACGGAGTGTTCCTAAAGAAATATACTAATTTAGGAAGATATATCATCTTTAGCAGGTTCGCCCTGCCCACTGGGGATAGTGGCAGTGTTTTCCACATTTGGCATCTCCTACCGAGCTGCACTAAAAGGGGGAGAGGTTATCACCTATATACGCCTAAGGGGAGTTTTTTACAGTTACTTCCAAATATTTAAATTCGTCCACCCACTGGAGTGGTGTGTTGGTGATCGCCCAGGGACCAGAATGGTGGAGGGGAAAAGGACAGACTTATCCCAGTTAATGCGGACCCCAGAATAATTGCCGAATTGGTCGATTATTTCAAGTGCAGAACTGAGGGAGGTGTCCACGTCGGCTAGATACAGTAGGGTGTCGTCCGCGTACAGGGAGATTTTCTCCTGTAGTACTCCAACCCGTATTCCCTCAACCCTCTCGTCCTGGCGTATTAAGATCGCTAAAGGTTCAATTGCCAGGGCAAAGAGCCCTGGGGACAAGGGGCATCCCTGCCTGGTACCCCTATGTAGGCTGAAGGGGGGGACAACAGGCCGTTCACTCTGACCCGGGCAGTAGGATTCTTGTAAAGAAGTTGGATCCAGGAAATAAACTTGGGTCCAAATCCAAAACGTTCCAGGACCTCCCATAGATAGAGCCACTCAACCAAGTCGAATTCCCTTCTCTGCCAGATCAATGTGGTGAATAGACTACGGATATTTATATCTGTGCCCAGGGCCGTCTTTAATATTGATTGGACTCCGAGCAAACATTTTCTTGGGCCCCCCCCCCATGCAATCTCACCCTCCACCTGCTCTGAGACTTAAAATCTGTTTACTGTATCAGACAAGGCAGCATATCATTACCGCTTACTGACTGGTTGCTATAAGTTACAGCACACATTACGGCTCACTGATTAGTTACTAGAGGTTACAGCAAATGATTTCTGCTTGTTATTAGTTTCTAGAGCTTACTATACAGTAGGGATGAGTAGGGATGAGCTTCGTGTTCGAGTCGAACATGCGTTCGACTCGAACATCGGCTGTTCGCCCGTTTGGCGAATTCCGAACGTTATGGGCCGTTTGCGCCAAATTCGTGTGGCGCTCACGGCCCACAATGCACTGCGTCATCGCAGTGCATTGCTGGCTCATGATTGGCCAAGCATGCACTGTGACCCCGCATGCTTGGCCAATCACAGCGCCAGCAGCGAGGAGAACCATGATTGGCCACAGGCAGGATGCCTGTGGCCAATCATAGCTCAGGCTGTGTAGTACACGCCCCACACTATATAAGGCCGCCAGCGCGGTGGCCTTGTGTAGTGTGTTGGCGTCTGAAGCAGTTAGTGGGTGTTCTGTGTACCTTCAACACAGTATACACCGATCGTTATCAGCCGATTTTCGATCTTGCTCTTCTGTAGTGGTTGTTGTCTGCGTGCCCTGACCACAGTATACACCGCTATATTCACCTCACCTATATAGCTAGTGATCTATCTTTTATAATAGAGCTTGCAGTCAGTAGTGTTAGGAGCTTGTGCGTGCTGTCTGCGTGCTCTGTACCCAGTACACACCGCTATATCCACCTACATAGCTCTTCTCTATTTGAGCCCACTTGCCATCTGCAGGAGTTATTGGAAGTTGTGTGTGCCTCCAGCACAGCACAGTATACATCTGTATATACCCCATTATCTCTGGTGTTCTATAATAAAGGAATCTGCAGGAGTTAGTGGGTGTTTTGTGCCTCCAGCACAATATACACCTGTATCTACCCTTTATTGCTGTTCTCTAATAGAGCCTTCTGCAGGGCTTAGTGGGTGTTGTGTGACTCCATTACAGTATACCCCTTTATCTCTGGTGTTCTATAATAAAGGCATCTGCAGGAGTTAGTGGGTGTTGTGTGCCTCCAGCACAATATACACTACCCAACTGCTGTTTTACCCAACTCCCTTCAGGCCATTACCATGTCTGGAAGGCCAGCAAGGAGAGGCAGACAGGCGCGAGCCGATAAGAGGACAAGCAGGCTCTGTGTCTAGAGACAACAGTGCTGGTCGTGGACGCGGTGCATTGTCATCAGCACGTGGCCATGGGACACGCTTGTCCTTCTTTTCGGCAGCTGGACATGTTGAACTGCAACATGCCAACGACTTGGTAGAGTGGATGACCAAGCCCTCTTCATCCTCCTCATTCTCTCTCACCCAGTCTCAGGGTACTAGCAAAGCAGCTGCCAACGCATCGTCTTCCCTCGTCTCAGTGTCATCATCAGTGACTCCTTCCCTAGACCCACCACGTCCTCCTGAGGAGTCTCCTGAACTCTTTGAGCACAGTGTTGGGTACATGCTCCAGGAGGATGCCCAGTGTTTTGTAGGCTCTGATGATGACACTGAGCTAGAGGAAGGCAGTAGCATGAATGCAGAGAGAGGGGATGCTCAAGAAGGACAGCAATCTGGCAGTCATGTTCCACAAGCTGCAGCATATTGCCAGGTTTGCTACAGCGATGAAGAGGGAGGGGATGATGAGGGCACTGACTCCACGTGGGTGCCTGGTAGGAGATAGGAGGAGGAGGAGAAGGAGGCACATGTCCAACGAGGCAGGATGCCCTCCGGGGGCCAGCTTAGAGGCAGCACACTGACTGAATCACACCGCAGAGCTCCGCCTGTGCAGGGCGCTGCCTCTGCACGTTATTATAAAAGTTCTTTGTTGTGGGCCTTTTTTGAGACGAGTGCATCAGATCGCACCGCTGCTATTTGCAACATATGTCTCAAGCGTATCTCGCGTGGCCAAAACATCAGCCGCTTGGGCACCACATGCTTGACCAGACATATGTTGACCTGCCATGCAGCTCGTTGGCAAGCGTACCTCAAAGACCCACACCAAAGAACAAAGCGGACCTCTCCTTGCTCCTCATCAGCTGGCATCTCCAACCCCACTAGACCTTCAGTCCTCTCTGAAACCTGCTCTGAGAGGAATGAAGGTGTAGAATTAGGTGTTTCACAGCCAAGTGCTTCCAGGCACTCTGCTAGCAGTACACCCACGTCCGATTATAGCAGGCAAATGTCCCTGCCCCAGCTGCTGGACCGGTGAAAGAAGTTCACTCCCAGCCATCCACATGCCCAGCGGTTGAATGCTAGCTTGGCTAAATTGCTAGCACTTCAACTGCTGCCTTTTCAGTTGGTAGACTCGGCCCCCTTCCGTAAATTTGTACAATGTGCGGTTCCTCGGTGGCAGGTCCCCAAACGCCACTTTTTCTCACGGAAGGAGATTCCGGCTCTCTACTGGCATGTGGAAGGCAATGTCCTTGCCTCGCTGGACAGGGCGGTCAGCGGTAAGGTGCATATTACCGCTGACTCATGGTCCAGCAGGCATGGACAGGGAGGGTCACTCTTCTGGCAGCTGGGAAGGATGCAGGACAAGGTGCAGTAGTGTTGGAGGTTGTTCCGCCACCACGCCTCCAAAATGCTACTATTGGTTGTGACACACCTCTCTCCTCCACCCCCTCCTCTTCTTCTTCTTCCATGGCCTCTTCCAGTGCTCTGTCCTCAGAACCAGCGGTGCTCCGTAGGCGTTCCAGGGGCTACGCAAGTACGCAGGCAAAACGATGCCATGCCGTGCTTGCGCTGGTTTGTTTGGGGGACAGGAGCCACACTGAGGCGGATGTTTTGTCAGCTCTGCAGGGGCAGGCCGAGAGGTGGTTGACGCCACGCCAGCTTAAGCCAGGAATGGTGGTTTGCGACAATGGCACCAACCTCCTCTCCGCCCTCCGACAGGGACAACTGACCCATGTGCCCTGTGTAGCTCACGTCCTTAACCTGGTGGTGCAGTGGTTCTTGGGCAGGTACCCCGGCTTACAGGATGTCCTGAAGCAGGCCAGGAAAGTCTGTGTGCATTTCCGCCGATCATTTAATGCCTGTGCTTGGCTGGCTGAGCTCCAAAAGGAGTTGAACCTGCCCAAGAACCGCCTTATATGTGACATGCCCACCAGGTGGAACTCAACGTTGGCCATGCTGCAGCGGCTGCACACGCAGCAGAGGGCCATCAATGAGTACCTGTGCGACTACGGCACCAGGACAGGATCAGGGGAGCTCGGTTTTTTCTCACCACGCCAGTGGGGCATGATCAGGGATGCATGCACTGTCCTGTCACTGTTTGAGGAGGCCACAAGGATGGTGAGCAGTGACAGTGCATGCATCAGTGACACTGTACCTCTTGTCCACCACTTGGAGCATACGCTGCGTGGAATAATGGACAGTAGTGATGGACGAACTTCCGACGGGACGTTTCGCGAACGCGAAACGCGAACGGACACAAACGTTCGCGAAAACGACCGTTCGCCGCGGGCTCCATTGACTTCAATGGGAGGCGAATTTCGCAAACCTTTAGGTCGAATTTGCGGCCACGGGGTAATTATTAGGGGGTAGCACGTAGTCCCACCACCTGGACAATAGCATAATACATGTATGAGGTGAATTTGGGATCGATAACTACAAGCATTTTTTTTTTATTTGGGAAATTGTTCTGACAATTCAGGACTATGGAGCTAATGAAGGCAATGGAGGAGAGGGAAGGTCAGGGACCAGGGTAGGCAAACAAGAGGGTGCAGGAGATACAGAGCACTGACAGCAGCACCGTAATACAGAGCACTGACATCAGCACCGTGACATACAGCGCTGACAGCAGCTCCGTGACATACAGCGCTGACAGCAGCTCCGTGACATACAGCGCTGACAGCATCTCCGTGACATACAGCGCTGACAGCAGCTCCGTGACATACAGCGCTGACAGCAGCTCCGTGACATACAGCGCTGACAGCAGCACCGTGACATACAGCGCTGACAGCAGCTCCGTGACATACAGCGCTGACAGCAGCTCCGTGACATACAGCGCTGACAGCAGCTCCGTGACATACAGCACTGACAGCAGCTCCGTGACATACAGCGCTGACAGCAGCTCCGTGACATACAGCGCTGACAGCAGCACCGTGACATACAGCGCTGACAGCAGCTCCGTGACATACAGCGCTGACAGCAGCTCCGTGACATACAGCACTGACAGCAGCTCCGTGACATACAGCGCTGACAGCAGCTCCGTGACATACAGCGCTGACAGCAGCACCGTGACATACAGCGCTGACAGCAGCTCCGTGACATACAGCGCTGACAGCAGCTCCGTGACATACAGCGCTGACAGCAGCTCCGTGACATACAGCGCTGACAGCAGCTCCGTGACATACAGCGCTGACAGCAGCTCCGTGACATACAGCGCTGACAGCAGCTCCGTGACATACAGCGCTGACAGCAGCTCCGTGACATACAGCGCTGACAGCAGCACCGTGACATACAGCGCTGACAGCAGCTCCGTGACATACAGCGCTGACAGCAGCTCCGTGACATACAGCGCTGACAGCAGCACCGTGACATACAGCGCTGACAGCAGCTCCGTGACATACAGCGCTGACAGCAGCTCCGTGACATACAGCGCTGACAGCAGCTCCGTGACATACAGCGCTGACAGCAGCTCCGTGACATACAGCGCTGACAGCAGCTCCGTGACATACAGCGCTGACAGCAGCTCCGTGACATACAGCGCTGACAGCAGCTCCGTGACATACAGCGCTGACAGCAGCTCCGTGACATACAGCGCTGACAGCAGCTCCGTGACATACAGCGCTGACAGCAGCTCCGTGACATACAGCGCTGACAGCAGCTCCGTGACATACAGCGCTGACAGCAGCTCCGTGACATACAGCGCTGACAGCAGCTCCGTGACATACAGCGCTGACAGCAGCTCCGTGACATACAGCGCTGACAGCAGCACCGTAAGCAGCCCCAGGAGGAAGTCAGCACAGCACAGGGATGGTGTGATCCCCTCATAATAAGAACCCCCAGGAGGAAGTCAGCACAGCACAGGGATGGTGGGAGCCCCTCATAATAAGAACACCCAGGAGGAAGTCAGCACAGCACAGGGATGGTGGGAACCCCTCATAATAAGCAGCCCCAGTAGAAATATGACACCGCTCAACCTCTTCAAAGAGGAGGGTAGGGGCATATAGTACGGTGTGCTTTTTTGGGTCAGGGAAGTGAGCCAAATGAATTAAGAAGGTCTGTGTGCTTGATTCCAAAAATTGTTTATAGACATATACATGGTCTACTGATCACATGTGTTGAATTCCTCCGAGATCCATGCCTCATTCATTTTTAGAAATGTGAGGTAGTTAACACTGTGGTGAGCTAGGCGAGTACGCTTATCGGTCACAATCCCCCCTGCTGCGCTGAACGTCCTTTCGGACAGGACACTGGATGAGGGGCAAGCCAACAGTTCGATTGCAAATTGGGCAAGCTCTGGCCAGAGGTCAAGCCTGCCCACCCAGTAGTCTAGGGGTTCATCACTCCTCAGAGCGTCCACATCGGCCGTTAACCCAATGTAGTCGGACACCTGACGGTCTAGGCGTTCCCTGATGCTGGATCCGGATGACACCTGTCGATGGGTCGGCTGAAAGAATGACCTCATATCCGAAGTCACCAACACATCTTCAAACCGGCCTCTTCTTGCAGGCGCTGTTGGATTGGTACCCGCAAATCCTTCTCTGGGAGTGGGAATTGCTCCTCTGCCAGCGCACGCAAAAGCAGAATGCAGCATTTCTCGAAGCAAGGCCTGGAAGTGCTGCATTCTGACAGCCCTCTGCGACGGCGGTAACATTTCCGCCATTTTGTGTTTGTACCGGGGGTCTAAGTACGTTGCCACCCAGTACTGGTCCTTGACCCTCATGCTTTTTATACGGGGGTCCCTATTAAAACACTGGAGCATGAAGGCCCCCATTTGCACTAAAGTGGAAGCGGTGTGGTGGCCTGGCTCCTGCTCATCATCCAGGATAATGTCGTCCTCTTCATTCTCCTCTCCCCATCCTCGCACAACAGGGATCCCAGAAAGGTTTAAAGCATGCTCTTCTTGCTCCTGCTCATCCGCCCCGGCACCATCCTCCTCTGACTCCTCATCAGACTCCTGTTGTTGACTTGTCTCAGATAGAGTAGCCCCCCCTGGGAATTCATCCAGCATTGCGACTTCCTCATCTTCCCGCTCCTGCTCCTCCACAGCCTGATCAATGACACGACGCAATGCACGCTCCAGAAAGAAGGCATAAGGTACCATGTCACTGATGGCGCCATGGCTGCGACTGACCAGTTTGGTGATCTCCTCAAATGGCCGCAGAAGTCTGCATGTGTCGCGCATGAGCAGCCACTGGCGCGGTGAAAAAAAACCCAGCTCCCCAGAACCGTTTCTTTCGCAGAGTTCATACAGGTAGACGTTAACTGCACGTTTCTGCTGGAGCAGCCTATCAAGCATATAGAAGGTTGAGTTCCATCGCGTCGGGCAATCGCAAATAAGACGTCTGACCGGCAGATGGTGTCGCCGCTGAATGTCAGCAAGGCGAGCCATGGCCGTGTAAGATCTTCTGAAATGGGCCGAGATTTTCCTTGCCTGCCGCAAGATGTCCTGGACCCCAGGGTATTTGACAAGGAATCGCTGCACGACCAAGTTTAAGACGTGTGCCATGCACGGCACGTGCGTGATTTTGCCCTGTTTCAATGCGCTAAGCAGATTGGCACCGTTGTCACACACCACTTTACCAACTGTCAAATTGAGCGGTGTTAGCCACTCATCTGCCTGTGAACGCAAAGCTGAAAGGAGTGCCGGGCCAGTGTGGCTCTTTGCTTCCAGGCACAACAGACGCAGCACGGCATGGCAACGTCTCACCTGGCATGTGGAATAGGTTCTGGGGAGCTTGGGCGGTGCAGTGGAAGAGACGCTAGCAGCGGAAAAGGAGGAGGCAGCTGAGGAGGAGAGGGAGGAGGATGGAGTAGGAGGAGGAGAAGAAGAGTCAGGCCTGCATGCAATCCGTGGCGGTAAAACCAAATCTACACGGGTGCCACGGGTTACATGCTTGACGGCCGTCAGAAGGTTCACCCAGTGGGCAGTAAAACTGATATACCTTCCCTGCCCGTGTTTGCTAGACCACGTGTCTGTGGTCAGATGTATCTTGGCACCGACACTGTGTGCCAGAGATACATTCACTTGCCGCTGAACATGGCCATATAGCTCTGGGATGCCCTTCTCTGAGAAATACTTCCTTCCTGGGACCTTCCATTGTGGTGTTCCAATGGCCACAAATTTGCGAAAGGCCTCCGAGTCCACCAGTTTATATGGCAGTAGTTGGCGGGCTATGAGTTCTGACAAGCCAGCCGCCAACCGTTGGGCAAGAGGGTTATCCGGCGTCATCATTTTTTTACGCTCAAACATTAGGCCCACGGAAGCCTGCCTTTTTGCAGAAAAATGTGAGCTTGGCGTGATGGAAGGTGGAGTGGAGGACAATTGTGAGGAGAGAGGAGAAGGAGAAGTAGAAGACGAGGCTGGACGGTGAGAGCCTGCAGTGTGGCTTTGTGTGTTCCGTTGCTCCCACTGGGCTCGGTGATGGCTGCTCATGTGCCTTCTTAAGGCGGTCGTCCCTAGGTGAGTATTGGGCTTACCGCGACTAACGCGTTGACTGCAAAGATTGCAGATGGCAACGCTATTGTCAGCAGCGGACACGTTAAAAAAAGCCCACACTGCGGAGCCATGTGCCGGTGTCCTGGGAGCGCCAGATGTGACCGTACATGGTCGATGACTCGCTCCTGATACATTTGCAGTCTGCTTTGTCCCTGCTGTGCAATGTAAGTCATTGCTGCTTCTCCTCCCTATCTGCTGGTCCATATCTCCCTCTGAACTCCCCTCCTCTTCCTCTCTTGTGGGCACCCACGTGACATCACTAGACACGTCATCATCAACGTCACCTTCCCCACCGCTATAAGTAGAGTAGGCAGCAACACCGGGGACCAACCTCCTCCTTGGGCTGATCTGGGTACTGGCGTCAGACTGCTGAGTAGCGCTTGTTGCTACCTCCTCTTCCTGATCCAATACCAAGAGTGGCTGCGCATCAGAAATGTCCTCTTGATATGGATCGGAAAATAATTCCAGTGACTCAAGCGGAAGGTATGTGGTGGTGGTGGTGGTGGTCGTGTTGTTGGTGGTAGTGTCTTTGGGGGTGCACATAGCAGAGAGTGAAGAAGAGGGTGCAGATCGAGAGGATGAGGAGGGTGCAGAAGAGTAAGGCTGAGCGAGCCACTCAACCAAGTCTGGTGCATCCTTTAAAGTAATTGAACGCACCTTCTGCAACTTCCCACTTTGGCTCAAGCCTGTTGCTCCTGCCCTACCCCTACCACCCCTGCGGAAGGGCCTGCCTCTTCCTCTGCATGTCATTTTTTAAATGACCCTGTGACAAAACTCTTAGTCCCTATACCGCTGAAGGACTGCTGCAGTATAGGTGAGCGGTCAGCAGTGGTGCACGTCAACCCTATCTATTGTGGACCTATAGCGGTCCTTACAGAACAGCAGACTGTACCGCACTCAAGCCTATGTACCGTAGCACCCTATACCAAGTTACCAGTCCTTATAAGAACTTTTGTGGACCAAGCAGGTTGTGTATTAGTGTTTAGCAGACTGTACGTCAGTCCCTATACCGCTGAAGGACTGCTGCAGTATAGGGCAGCGGTCAGCAGTGGTGCACGTCAACCCTATCTATTGTGGACCGATAGCGGTCCTTACAGAACAGCAGACTGTACCGCACTCAAGCCTATGTACCGTAGCACCCTATACCAAGTTACCAGTCCTTATAAGAACTTTTGTGGACCAAGCAGGTTGTGTATTAGTGTTTAGCAGACTGTACGTCAGTCCCTATACCGCTGAAGGACTGCTGCAGTATAGGGCAGCGGTCAGCAGTGGTGCACGTCAACCCTATCTATTGTGGACCGATAGCGGTCCTTACAGAACAGCAGACTGTACCGCACTCAAGCCTATGTACCGTAGCACCCTATACCAAGTTACCAGTCCTTATAAGAACTTTTGTGGAACAAGCAGGTTGTGTGTTAGTGATTAGCAGACTGTACGTCAGTCCCTATACCAATGAAGGACTGCTGCAGTATAGGGCAGCGGTCAGCAGTAGTGCACGGCAACCCTATGTATTGTGGACCGATAGCGGTCCTTACAGAACAGCAGACTGTACCGCACTCAAGCCTATGTACCGTAGCACCCTATACCAAGTTACCAGTCCTTATAAGAACTTTTGTGGACCAAGCAGGTTGTGTATTAGTGTTTAGCAGACTGTACGTCAGTCCCTATACCGCTGAAGGACTGCTGCAGTATAGGGCAGCGGTCAGCAGTGGTGCACGTCAACCCTATGTATTGTGGACCGATAGCGGTCCTTACAGAACAGCAGACTGTAACGCACTCAGGCCTATGTACCGTAGCACCCTATACCAAGTTACCAGTCCTTATAAGAACTTTTGTGGACCAAGCAGGTTGTGTGTTAGTGATTAGCAGACTGTACGTCAGTCCCTATACCAATGAAGGACTGCTGCAGTATAGGGCAGCGGTCAGCAGTAGTGCACGGCAACCCTATGTATTGTGGACCGATAGCGGTCCTTACAGAACAGCAGACTGTAACGCACTCAGGCCTATGTACCGTAGCACCCTATACCAAGTTACCAGTCCTTATAAAAACTTTTGTGGACCAAGCAGGTTGTGTGTTAGTGTTTAGCAGACTGTGCGTCAGTCCCTATACCGCTGAAGGACTGCTGCAGTATAGGGCAGCGGTCAGCAGTGGTGCACGTCAACCCTATCTATTGTGGACCGATAGCGGTCCTTACAGAACAGCAGACTGTACCGCACTCAAGCCTATGTACCGTAGCACCCTATACCAAGTTACCAGTCCTTATAAGAACTTTTGTGGACCAAGCAGGTTGTGTATTAGTGTTTAGCAGACTGTACGTCAGTCCCTATACCGCTGAAGGACTGCTGCAGTATAGGGCAGCGGTCAGCAGTGGTGCACGTCAACCCTATCTATTGTGGACCGATAGCGGTCCTTACAGAACAGCAGACTGTACCGCACTCAAGCCTATGTACCGTAGCACCCTATACCAAGTTACCAGTCCTTATAAGAACTTTTGTGGACCAAGCAGGTTGTGTATTAGTGTTTAGCAGACTGTACGTCAGTCCCTATACCGCTGAAGGACTGCTGCAGTATAGGGCAGCGGTCAGCAGTGGTGCACGTCAACCCTATCTATTGTGGACCGATAGCGGTCCTTACAGAACAGCAGACTGTACCGCACTCAAGCCTATGTACCGTAGCACCCTATACCAAGTTACCAGTCCTTATAAGAACTTTTGTGGAACAAGCAGGTTGTGTGTTAGTGATTAGCAGACTGTACGTCAGTCCCTATACCAATGAAGGACTGCTGCAGTATAGGGCAGCGGTCAGCAGTAGTGCACGGCAACCCTATGTATTGTGGACCGATAGCGGTCCTTACAGAACAGCAGACTGTACCGCACTCAAGCCTATGTACCGTAGCACCCTATACCAAGTTACCAGTCCTTATAAGAACTTTTGTGGACCAAGCAGGTTGTGTGTTAGTGATTAGCAGACTGTACGTCAGTCCCTATACCAATGAAGGACTGCTGCAGTATAGGGCAGCGGTCAGCAGTAGTGCACGGCAACCCTATGTATTGTGGACCGATAGCGGTCCTTACAGAACAGCAGACTGTACCGCACCCAAGCCTATGTACCGTAGCACCCTAGACAGACCAAGTTACCAGTCCTGATAAAGAGCTTTGTGGAACAAGTGAGTTGTGAATGATTAGCAGACTGCAGCAGAAGGGCAGCAGTCAAGTATAATATTCTTTCTATATTTGGAAGAAAGAATATTATACGTGTACAAGCCTATTACCGTACCACTGATACCAGTCCTGAAAAGAACCTTTGTGGAACTAATAGTAACAGCAAGTCTTTAAAATTATCCTCACTGCCTGACACACTGCTTCCTGCCTGTCCCTATACAAATTGGCAAAAAAGAGTAGGCTGGAACGATTAGCTGGAACAGCTCTTTTGTGGACCTGATAGTAACAGCTAATGATGATGATGATGATGATGATGAAGAAAGACTAATCTGGCTGAGCTGTCCCTAAAATAGCAGCATACAGCGCTCTGTCCCTTTATCTAAACTGACAAAAGAAACTCAGGCTGCTGACCTAACACCTATACCAGTCCTGAAAAGAACTTTTGTGTACCAAATAGCTAGCGTTTTCTCTGTCCCTACTCCACACAGGATCCTTTCCCTACAGTGACAGAAGAAAGAATGTAAAATGGCCACCGGATCGGGTGTATTTATAGGTTAGGGGGAATGTCCAAGTGTCCATGAGCTGTCATGTCTCAATTGGTTGTCCTGTAACACATGATAAACGTGTCACGAAAGGTTAAAGTTCTTGTATACATTAAACACGTAAGTCCGCCGGGGCGAACGACGGAAAAAGGCGTTCGAACCCGCGGACGGCGAAAGTCGGAAATTCGCCGCGAAACGACCGCCGGGCGAACCGTTCGGCCATCACTAATGGACAGGGCACTTGAGGCAGAACAGAGGCAGGAAGAGGAGTACTTCCTTGCCTCTCAAGGCCCCCTTTATCCAGACAGTGTTCCTGCTGTGCCACCAATCACACAGGAAGAGGATGAGGAGGAGGAGGAGGATGATTGTGTCAGCATGGAGGTGGAGGCTGGCACTCAGCATCAGCAGCAGCAGTCTTGTAGGGATGATTTACAGTCCCAAGAAACACGTGGACTTGTACGTGGCTGGGAGGAGGTAGCTGCGGATCATGTTGTCCTTAGTGACCCAGAGGACTCCGGACCAAATGCCTCAGCTAACCTACGCTGCATGGCCTCCCTGATCCTGCAAAGCCTGCGGAAGGATCCTCGTATTCTTCGGATCAAGGAGAGGGGCCATTACTGGCTGGCCACTCTCCTTGATCCACGGTACAAGGGTAAGGTTGCCGACCTTATCTTGCCATCGCAGAGGGAGCAGAGGATGAGACATCTCCGGGAGGCCTTGCAGAAAGGTTTGTGCAACGCGTTCCCTGGTCCTGTACAATGTGTTGCTGAGGCATCGGTCAGAAGGAGCGGTGGAGAAGGTGGCCGTCTGACTGATGCTTTCAGACAATTTTTTAGTCCGCAGCCCCAAGGTATGATCGGTTCTAGCAACCATCGCCAGCGCCTGATTTACATGGTGCAGGAATACCTAGGGGCAAGGTCAGACTTGGACACCTTTCTCACCGAAAATCCTCTGGCTTACTGGGTCTTGAGGATGGATCACTGGCCAGAGCTTGCACAGTATGCAATTGAGCTACTGGCCTGTCCTGCATCCAGCGTTCTTTCGGAACGCACCTTCAGTGCTGCTGGTGGCTTTGTTACCAATCACAGGGTGCGCCTGTCCACCAAATCAGTTGATCGACTGACCTTTATCAAGTCTTGGATCACCCACAGCTACCAAGCACCTGAAGCTGATGTAACCAAATAATTTTTTTTGAAATATCACATCCCTTCAAGACTGCCTATGCTGATGCTGAGTGACTGTCCTGTTATGTTGATTGTCTATCCCCTTCCTCCTCCGCTGATATGTTGGAAGAACATTTCTGGTTCTGGGTGATGCCATCAGCCCAATTTTTCTGCCCCTGTTTAACAGGGGCGTTTAAGTACAATTTTTGATGCAATGCTTTGCAGCAGGGCTAATTCCTGCAATAAAATTAGAGTATATGGGAGAGGTTGCAGTGTGGTGGCACCAGCACCAGTGCCTAAGGCACAATTTTTCTGCCCCTGTTTAACAGGGACATGTAATTACAATTCTTGATATAATATTTCACAGGAGGGCCCGTTCCTGTGCCCACCCAGAGTAACTATGAGGACTTATAGTGTTGTGGCACCAGCACCACAACCACCAAAGGTCAATTTTTCTACCACTGTTCAACAATGGCATGTAATTACAATTCTTGATATAATTGTTCACAGCAGGGCACTCCAGCACCCACCAAGAGTCACTTTGAGGGCTTACAATGTTGTGGCAAAACCAACACCTTGTTCCGCCATTTCTGCAGAGCATATAGGGCAGGCCCCTACTTTCAAACATCCAACTTACAAACATCTCATACTTGCAAACAGAAGGAGACAACAGCAAGTGAGATGAAAAAAGATGTACGACAAAACAAAATATACAGGGGTGATAACCCTTCCCTATGTTTTCCAAAAAGCTTAAAAATAGTTTTTTTGACTGGAGCTACACTTTAAAAATGTACCAGTTGAAAATTACAAACAGATTCAACTTAACACAACAAACCTACACAGTCCCTGTCTTGTTTGCACCGCCTGTATACTGCTGTTCTGAGTATATAGGGCCTGGGGGCCACACACATTTCCTTTTTTTAATATGGGTATTGGGTTCCCCTTAGTATGCGTACAAGACCCAAAGGGGCTGGTAATGGCCAGGGAGGGCTACCCATGCCATTTTTCTCAATGATTTTCAACCATATTGCAGGAACCAGATATAACATTAAAACCGCAAGCAGTTTTAAATGATGTTATTTCCGTTTAATGTCATTTTGTGCAGGGACTGTTCTAAACACGGGAAACACGTGCCACTTCACAGGCATACTACAGACACCCCCCAGGCACCATATTTAAAGGAATATTTCACTTTTTTTTTTCACTTTAATCGTCAATAAAATCAGTGCTCCCGCCAAAACGGCCATTTTTAAAAACATTTTAGGCATTGACCCATATCCCCTGGGGCAGGAGCCAGGTCCCCAAACCCTTTTTAGGACAGTATCTTGCATATTAGCCGTTAAAATTAGCACTTTTAATTTCGAGCGTTCGAGTCCCATAGACTTCAATGGGGTTCTAAAGTTCGTACGAATTTGGGGTCCATTCGAAAGTTCTAGTGCGAACCGAACTGGGGGGGTGTTCGGCTCATCCCTACTGTACAGTAATACTGCTCACTGAATGCTAGAGGTTACAGCACATCATCAGCACATCATCTTCTCACTGCAGGGAAGCATGATATACATATGAATGCAGCCTTTATTTACATATCAATGCTGCTGGCCACAGCTATTTGCTTGGTAATGCTGCCACTATTTACATATGAATGCCGGTTATTTACATGTAAACACAGGGTCTGTAGGCGAGTTATCCATACACAACTATAGGGCAGAGCTGGGCAGCATTAGTAGCATCAATTCACACTGAGATATTGGGACACAGCACAGCACTAAAACTTCAAGGGACAAGAAAATTTTAACTTGGATAGTTGGCAAGTATGAGGCAGCTACTTTGGGCCCCACAACAATGACAGGGCCCAGGGCAGCTGCACCTTTTGCCCTTCCTTAAAGACGGCCCTGTCTGTGCCCCTGTTCGGCATGAATCCTGACTGGTCTGGGTGGACTAACGCCGTGATCACCCAGTTCAATCTAGTGGCCAACATTTTGGCCAGTGGTTTGGCATCCACATCAATCAAAGAGATTGGGCCGTAGGACTTGCAATGTTCAGGGTCCTTCCCTGGTTTGGGAATGACCACTATCACTGCCCCGTCCCTCAGTGATGTAAGGAGCATAGAATGAAACTTTGGGGCTAATTCCTCAGCGTACATCTTATAAAATTCAGTGGGGCCTGGTGTTTTCCCTGCCTGGAGTGAGGATATGGCCTGCTGGACCTCTTTAAGCGTAATGGAAGAGTCAAGTTGGGCTCTGTATGTATCGGTCAAGACAGGGAAGTCAATGTCTGAGAGGTATATGTGGAGGTCTTCCATAGAGTAGTCTACTCGCATAATTACATAGTTACATAGTTAGTAAAGTTGAATAAAGACACCAGTCCATCCAGTTCAACCTGAGTGAGTGTCTACAATGGTCCCTATCCCTGTACATTGTACACTCTCATTGGTCCCTACCCTCAAGGAGCCCACAATTCAAGGTCTCCATTCATATCCTAGGGCCAATTTTGGACAGAAGCCAATTAACCTACCTGCATGTCTTTGGAGTGTGGGAGGAAACTGGAGTACCCGGAGGAAACCCACACAGGCACAGGGAGAACATGAAAACTCCATGCAGGTAGTGTCGTGGTTGGGATTTGAACCAGCGACCCTTTTTACTGCTAGGCGAGAGTGCTAACCACTACACCACTGTGCTGCCCCGCGTGGAATAAAGTTCAGAATAAAAGAACGTGAAGCCCTCGCTGATCGCCCCTGAGGAGGTCTGTCTGAGCCCAGCTCCATCAACCAGCGAGGGCACACTCATGGAGCTTGACTGCTTACCCCCTCTCTCACCCTCTTCAAAAATTCTCTGGGACTGCTGAAGCATCTTCTTTTTGGTGAGTGAAGTGCGGAGCAGCATAACTTCCCTGGTGCTGTCCTGAAGCCTAGTTTAAAGCTCTGGGTCCCCTGTCTGGACATTTTGCTGCTCCAGGGAGACAGCCCTATTCTCTGCCCTAAGTATATCTGCCTTCAGTTGTCTGCGGACTCCACCTATGAGTGTCTGATAGTGACCCCTGGAGGACAGCTTAAAGGCATCACAAACCACCGCCAGCAGAGACGACCTGGATTAAGTGTCCAGTAAGTATTCATTTGTAAGCGAAACCCAGAATCCACACCAGGGTCCGAGATCCAAAATCTCGACAGCCTCCACAGCCTGTCCGCGGGGGATCCCTCTAGGGACAACCTGAGGAGGAGCGGAGCATAATCAGATATTCCCCTTGGGAGAATAGAAATCAGTTGTACCCTCTGTAATAAAGGCCTCCCCGCGTAAATCAGATCAATACGTGTGAGAGCCCTGTGGGTGGTCGAGTGACAGGCAAAGGATCTATCTGAGGGGTTTCTCCATCTCCATATGTCCGTCAACACATAGGTTTCTACCCAGACTGAAAGGTCTGAGGTGGAACCCCCGGATGAGTTAAGGCGGTCCAGCCCAGGGTTCGGTGTCATGTTAAAATCCCCATAAGTAGCAGGTTATCTGTACCATAATTAGCAAGGAGGGGGCCCAACTTATGGAGCAGTTTGACCGAGGCAGGGGGAGGAATATAAACACCAACAATCACTACCTCTAGATTCTCCACCATAGAATGCATTATAATTTATCGTCCATCTGGGTCAAGCTCCAGCCCCAGGAGTTTAAAGGGCAGGGATTTGCGTATGAGTATAGTGACCCCCCTTGGCAAAGTTGGAATATGTTGAATTGTACTGATGTCCAATCCAGGGTTTTTTTTTAGGCTAAGGATCTTCTTCCCCACTAGGTGGGTTTCCTGGAAAATTCAGATATGGGGACTGTGGGATTTCAAGAATTGAAACACCAGTGACCGCTTCACTGGGGAGTTTAGGCCCCTGGTGTTCCAAGAGATAATTCTTAGTGATCTCATTCCATCGTCAGGTTAATCAATAGTGGAAAGCAATCAGGGCACGAGCCTGACCTGGACAGAGCACAAGCAAAGAACCACATAGCATAAAGAGAGTAGCCCTTAAAGGGCGGTAACATTATAGGCCCATTTGACTGTGTCAGATATACATTCACATAGTAGACAATAAAACAAAAACAGAACCAGTAACAAAACAACCCCCCATCCCGCCAACCGCCCCCCCAGAACTGTGGGTGGCTTTCCTTCCCAATAACCACACGGCAAGCCGCCATGCTCCGGGGGAAATGTGTGCAAGAGGCTCACTAGTCATAAGTCTGCTGACCCCATAACAGTTAGGGTCGTCTGGATAAAATATGTAGTGCCGGTCTACCAGCAAGCTGGGGGTACAAATCTTAATGTAGGTGGGTGGATGGCAAAAACACTCCTGTAAGAACAAACAGAAAAAATATTGAAGAAAAACCATGAGTTTCTGGCGTGGACAATGATTCCCAGCAAGCGGCAAGTGGGGTGGGGAGGAGGGGAGAGGGGCAGGGGGGACAAATGAAAAGACCCCCCCCCCCCATCCAGATCACCCCTCTGGAAGAGGAAGCCAGAAGCCACCCCCTCTCTCTCCCTAGTGCAGGATGACAGTTAATGCTGGTAAAGGGGGGAAAGGGTGCCATACTCGCCAGAGTCTCAGAGTCCGAGTGGTGGGTGTGCTTAAACAACGGATAAAGCCAGAAAGGTCAATGTAAGTGCTCAGCATGAGAGGGTAAATAACAAGGTAATGTGGGGCGTATACTTGCTTCATCCTGCACGGATTGTGTCAAGTCAGGAGGACGCCTCTTCAGGTGATGTGAAGAATCTCACTCTTTCTCCATCTTGGACTTGGAGTCTGTTGGGAAACAGCATGCTGTACTTCAGGTTTTTGGCACGAAGTTGGGATCGCACATGGTCAAATTACTTTCTCTGTCGCTGTGTTTCAATAGAATAGTCTGGAAATATAAGAGGTTTAGCATTCTCATACTTGAGGTCCCTGACATTCCTAGCTTCTCTCAGGATGAGATCACGGTCCCGATAATTCAGAAGTTTAAAGATAAAAGTGCGTGGGGGAGCTCCTTGTGGGCCTCTGACTGTGGGAATCCTGTGGGCTCGTTCCACCACAAAATGGGATGAGAAGGATGCATGGGGCAGGAGCGTTCGCAGCAGCTGCTCTGTAAACAGGGTAGTGTCATTCCCCTCAACCCCTTAGGCAGTCCAATGATGCGCAGATTGTTCAGTCTGTTGTGATTTTATGCATCTTCAGCACGCGACTCTAAGTGCTTGACTCTGATTTTTAAGGAGTGCAGGTGAGCCCTGTGTACATCCTCAGCCACAGAGACATGCTGCTCCACCTCTGTCACTCTGCCCTTAAAAGCATCAATGTCTCGCCTGATCAATCCCACTTCAATATATACATGGTCAATCCTTTCTGCCAGGGCTATGTTACACCCATTTATTTCTTCTAGGAGCGCTGTGTGTTCTGGAGGGACCTGAGGAGCTGCCGCCCCATGACTCACCTCCCCTCTCTGTGCCGACATGGTAGAGGATATGGCTGCAGCCTTCTTCCCTGGGCTCTGCACGGTCCTGGACTTTTTGTGGCTTTGTCGGCCTGCTGCTCCCCCCATCTGTAGCTGGGCATGAGCAGGGGGCTGCCAGGGGCCACTGATGAGCTGCCTGCGGCGTATGGGGTCCCAGCACCACGGGATTGGAGGATAAGAGACCCGGAAGCGGAGCGAGGTTAAAAGACGTCTGCTCCTGTCGCCATCTTGGACACGCCCCAAAGCGCCGCTATTTTTACCGTTGTTTTAGCTGTGCTTTTCAGCCACTAGGGTGGTGCTTTTAACCCCCATTAGTGGCTGAAAAAGGGTAAAAAGCACTCGCAAAGCTCCACTGCCAAATCGCTTTGCGGGCTCTTCGGCAGTGCTGGCCATTCATTTCAATGACAGGGGCGTTTTAGGAGCAGTGTATTCACCGCTCCCGCAACGCCCCAAACATGCTGCTTGTAGGAGTTTTTTCCCATCCTGCAAGCGTACCGCCCCCGTGGGAAGCACTCTGCCTTTCACACCGGGGTGGCAGGGGAGGCATTTTTCAGGCGCTTGTAAGCGCTATTTTTAGCCATTTATCGCCTGAAAAATGCCTCAGCGTGAAAGTAGCCTAACTTTTATTTATTAAACTTTGCGGTAATATTGTGTGACATAAAAAATCTAGGGTGTCTGCTCTCAGAAAACATATTTGTGTGTACGTTTGTGTGTGCGTTGGGGGGCTAAAATGATTTGTAAGCATGTGTGAAAAAATGGCTCTGGCAGCAAAAGGGTTAAATAGGTTATACAGCGAAAACATCATAATGGTTGAAGTAGTAACGTTAAGACAAGGTTTTTTTTTTTTGCCATAGTGGAATTAAAAAAATTACTCTGTTCATACGCGGTATACATGATAGACTGGATATTCTGCACATTTTGCAAAAAACCGTACATCAAAGTCCATTGACTGACTGACACAACCAACTCCCGCCCCCTCCAAGTCCCCGCTCGGACTGTACCATAACGTTGTCCCATCCTCCCTTTAGCTCAAATTGGAACTGTCCATCACCCGGAAGAACTCCGCTCCTCGTAATCTCCTCCCTTTCCTGTTGCAGCTGCCGACGACAATGGTGAGTGGAATGAGTTGCTCCGGTGCAATCCGGTATAATCCTTAGCGCTGAGCGTCTCATCCCTCGGTTACATAGTGCTGGGAGAGGGGGGACAGTGCCTGGAGTGAGTTTCAGGCTGTATTGCGGGTTCATAGCCGAGCGGTAACTGTCACTGTGGCTCCCATGTTCTACTATAGTTAGGGTGGTCTTGGCCTACTTGTGAGGCTTCCGTGTGCTTTGTAGCCGAGTGTTGTTTAGAATAGGCGGCCTGCAGTAAGAAGCGCTCTCTGTATACTTTGAGAAGCCACGGCAGCAGGTCTCTGGAGTGTGTTAAACATGTCACAGGGTTCATCTGTCAGCTTCTATGACAGCAGTATAGGTAACCCTGACTGGGCCGAGCATTGAGTGTGAGTAGGCGCAGCTATACATTTGTTGATGCAGCGCTTAGTGTTAGCATAAAAAAGCCTGTACTGTGTACTGAAAATCGCGTTATTTTTAGGAGGAAGCAGGTAGCACAGTGGCTAGCCCTGACTTCCGCCCAGCAGCACTGGGATTGTTGGTTCAAATCCCAACCATGGCACTACTCTGGAGTTCTTCCTGTGCCTCCATGGGGCTTCCTCGAATTTCTTTTTTTTTTTTTTTCTCTCCCACACTCCAGACAGGCAGGTAGCTTCATTGGCTCCTTTCTAAACTGCTCCTAGTATGTGAATGGATGCTGTGCGAAACAAGCTAATTAATTTAAAGCCCCAGTACAGATTGTAATTGTCCTGTTATGGTGAAGTGATGAGTAATCACAGGTTTTACAGAAATGGACACACCTGCTTCAGTAACTTTTCAGAGGCATTTCACTGCTCTTTGGAATGTTTCCTGCTTTGTTTTGGGGACTGGAAATAAAGGAAACCCTTCCCAATGGACGTGGCAACAAATCAATAAATATCTTTAAAAAGAGAGTCCTTTTTCTTATCTGTTTGAAACTGATTTGTTAAAAAGTTGAATGCAAACTAAATGCAATATAATTGTTTCCCATAAAAAAAAAAACATGCAGTTATCTTTGCCATCGTTTGCTTGTCTCCCATGAATTCATACTTTCCTTGCAGTTGTCTTTGTTTACACTGTTGATCCTCTGTGCTCTGCCTATGCAGTAAGTTGTTGTTCTTTGTAAACAGGGACCCAAAGTGCTTTAACCACTTGACAACTGAGCACCCCCCCCCCCCATACAAATAGAACTTCCATTTGGTATTTGATCACCTCTGGGTTTTTTTTTTTTTTTGCACTATAAATGAGAAGACCAAAACTTTTGAAGAAAAAGCGCGCGTTTGTGATAAAACTTTGCAAATTTTTTTTTCTTCACAAATTTTGGCCACAATTTATACTGCTACATACATTTGGTAAAAATAACCCAAAATTGTGGATATTTGGTCTTTGTGAAAGTTTGTCTACAAGTTGTGGTGCAAATCATAAATTTATCACACCTGATGTACTTGTGGCCTATTTCATTCCTTGCAACCCGAACAAGCCAGGAAAGTACAAATTACCCCTTCTTTTTTATTTATATTTAATTTTTTTGAAAGTGGACAGTCCAAGGTATTTAGCAAGAGGCATGGTGAGGTTTTTGATGTCAATTCTCCCCCCCCCCCCCACAATTCTTTGCAAAATGATTCCCCCCACCCCCAAAAACTTGTCATTTTAATAGGTTATTTCTCACATGGCATGTGTATACCACAAATGACACCCCAAAATACGCTCTGCTACTCCTGAGAATTGCGCCATCACGTGTTCTAGGAGCATAAATTACACATCTAACTTGTTGACTACCTATTACTTTTGAAGGCCCTGGAGCACTAGGACAATGACATAACGTCACTGACGTGGCACTGACATTTACCATGGGCACTTTATTTTTCTTTTCTTTTTTTCTTCACTAACCGCTGCAGCCATTCGCTCTCCCCTCCACACACACTGTCTCCATGTGAGGAGGGAGAGATGACGATGAGAGACTATCTCATATGTTTACATATAAGAACACTTCTTATTGGACACTGTGATTGTCCATTTACAGGGATCTGTGACTGGCTGTGTCCAAAGGACATGACTAGCACAGAATTTCCCCAATGCGCACTCACGGAAGTAAACAGGAGGATGTCCAGGTATGGCCTCCCGGCAATTGGCGTCCGTGCTATAGCCGAAAGACGCGGTTAAAGTGTTTGTAACAAAAATCCTCTTCCATTAACCACTTCATCTGGGCCAATTCTGACACTTTGCTCCTACATGTAAAAATAATTTTCTTTGAAAATTTCTTGGGACACACACACACACACTTTTTTAACCCTAAGGAAAAAATAAAGGTCAGTGCAACTTTTTGTCACATGGTATTTGCGTAGCAATTTTTCTAACATGTTTTTAAAAAAAAAACTAAAGTTAGAATGATTTTTTTTTTTTTTTTTTTTTTATATATTTTTGTAAGCGAAAGATTTTACGCCAAGTAATTAGATACCCAACATGTCATGCTTGCAAATATGCGCACGCTCATGGAATGGTGCCAAACTTCGGTACTCATCTTCATAGGCAACGCTTTTAAAATTCTTTACATGTTACCTGTTTAGAGTTGGAGGTCTTGGTATAGACTTATTCTCGCTCTAATGTTCGTAACAATGCCTCACGTGTCAATTGAATGCCATTTACATATGTGGGTGCGACATATGTATATGTATATGCATATGCTTCTGACTGTGCCCTGCACTGCTTCGCCTTTTCTCACCCACTCCGCCCACCCACTGACTTCCATTATTAGGTGGAGCATTTGCCAAGTACTCGATATTGGCACCGATACTGGTATCGGTGCAACCCTATTAACATCCCTTATAATAGGAATAGTTGGTGACAGGTCCTCTTTATGGAGAGTGACCCCACATCTCTCCAGGCTTGAAAGCCTGAGATAAAAAAAACTCAGCTTTCCAGCTGAGTATATGGCAGTATTTATGACTGCCGGGCACGATGTCGTAACGTTGCGACTGGCTCTCTAAGGGTCATAGAGATGACCGGGGACCATTTGTTGCCTGGAAATCTTAATGGTCAACATCTGGCATTTCTGGATTCCTTCTTTGCTTTTCAGAGGGTGATGGAAGGGGCTGAACTGCCACTATGATTGTTCTTATGGTGCAGGGAATCACCGGCTGAAGAGAACGATACTGGGTTGATGCCTGTAGGTGCAGGCACCATCCTGGTATAACCACTGAAACAGGAGGATGTCCACGTATGCCCTCCCAGCAGGAAGTGGTTAAAGCATGTTATACAGTACAGTTGTGTTGTGTAATTTGACCCTTTCTATCACCTGAAATACCTGGCTGATCTTGCCTGGGTCTGCCACCCCCCTGTAAACTGACCATGGTTTATCATGGCGGCTGAGCCCTGACACCATGGTCGGTTTATGTGCCTCTGTCATATGCAGCTCTCCTGTATCCCCTGATGGATACCAGTGTTGGCCATTGGTTCCCACTTCTGTCAATCAAATTCTGTGACACTTAAGTGAGGGGCAGGGCCGAGTCTGTCAGTGGACGCAGCAGCGGGACGTAGGAGTGAGCACACGGGTGCCTCCATTGAAAGCTGCTGTCTGTGGGGACACACGGCAAAGAGGGACCTTGAGTGCTGGTGAGTAACTCAAGAAGAAAGTATAGATATGTTGTTTTAATACCCAAAAAATCTTTAGAACCACTAACTGCATGTTTGTATTTGGTTTAGCAAAATTGCAATGAAAGCTAATGTGGTGGATATTTAAGCAACTGAGCTCTGGAAGGTTTTTACCCCGTTCCCCCCCCCCCCCCCCCCCCCCCCCCCAAATGACCTGGCTATGTTTTGTTTTCAACACAGCTCTGGGCTGTGAACATTCACAGCTGGTCAACGGGTCCCGGCTGTGAATCATTGGCTACGGGTATGTTGCTTTGCCTACATCGGCCACTCGTCTGCAGTACAGTGCGGGCAGTCACGAAGTAGATAATATCCCACTAACAAATGATTGTGAATCTGTTCTGGGAAATGTAAACATCAAGTGGTTGTGATGTAAAGCTTTGCAGTTGTAAGCACTGTATTTAGTTTAAAATGTGTAGCTTTATAATGCTAACTAGTAAAATTCCATTTTGTTTATAGGCGAAAATTAAGGCTCGAGACCTGCGTGGTAAGAAGAAGGAAGAGCTATTGAAACAGTTGGATGACCTCAAGGTTGAACTGTCACAACTTAGAGTTGCTAAGGTGACAGGAGGCGCTGCTTCTAAACTGTCCAAAATGTGAGTATTTTACAACTTTTCCTTTCCACCTCAACTTGAGATTTCATGAACTATTCACATCAGTTCTTGGTTGAAAACATGGTTAAAAAGGAGTTGGCCCAAATAAGTGCCATGTGTACCCCATCAGAATGGGTGTGGAAAATATATATTCTTAATGTAGAGGCAAAACTGTTTATATTTTTTTTTTTTTATATTTTTTGGATTATAGTAAGGGAGAGTTATAACCCCTGTCTGGGTTTTTTGCCATCTGTGCCATATTGCAGAGATTTTCTATGTAGCCAAACGGGAATTGAGAGATAATCCCTGCAAATGAAGTGATTTTCTTAGGGACTCCCAGGTCACAGGGACTAGAGTCCCCATTGGAAGATTTCCCCTCTTATTGCATTACTTTTTCTGGGAACAAAAAATGGGGGATTTTTACTTTCAGTGATAATAGTAAATAGGGCAAATAGAGGGTGGACCTTCTTAACGGAGGCACAGACGGGAATAAAACCTGATGGGTTTTAATCCTCTCCCCTCTATTGAAAACTAAAAGAAAACTCTGCCTTTAGTTACACTTTAACCACTTAAGCCCCTGAAGGTTTTACCCCCTTGATGGGCTATTTTTTATTTTTTGCAATATGGCACTACATCGCTTTATTGCACGGTCGACAAAAGGTTACAAAATTGTATGGTAAACGTTGAACAGCCATTTTTTAGGTCTCTCCAGAGATGCTCAAATGGGTTTAAGTCAGGGCTCTGGCTGGGCCATTCAAGAACAGTCACTGAGTTGTTTGAAGCCCCTCCTTTATTTTAGCTGTGTGCTTGGGGTCATTGTCTTGTTAGAGGGATAAACCTTCGACCCAGTCTGAGTTCCTGAGCACTCTGGAGAAGTTTTTTGTCCAGGATAGCCCTGTACTTGGCCACACATCTTTCCCTCTATTGCAACCAGTCGTCCTGTCCCTGCAGCTGAAAAACACCCCCACAGCATGATGCTGCCACCACAATGCTTCACTGTTGGGACTATATTGGACAGGTGATGAGCAGTGCCTGGTTTTCGCCACACATACCACTTAGAATTAAAGTGGCTGTAAACCCTTACAACACACTTTGACCTACAGGTAAGCCTATATTAAGGCTTACCTGCAGGTCCAAGAAATATCTCCTAAACCTACACGGTTTAGGAGATATTTGCCGAAAGAAAGGGACTGCTGTCTACGGCGAATGCGCGGGAGTGATGTAATCGCGGCTTCGCCGAATGACAGCGGCGGAGCAGCGAGACCCCACCGAGAAGATGGATGCGCCGGACTACAGGGGACAGCAGTGACATCGCTGGCTCCTGTGTCAGGTAAGTGACACGTAATGGACTACTATGCGATGCATAGTAGTCCATTATGCATTGCCTTTGCAGGGAATAAAAGAGGAAGTAAACCCATTAGGGTTTACTTCCTCTTTAAGGCCAAAAAGTTCTGTCTTTGTCTCATCAGACCAGAGAATCTTATTTCTCACCATCTTGGAGTCCTTCAGGTGTGTGTGTGTGTGTGTGTGTTTTTTTGTTTTAGCAAACTCCATGCTGCCTTTCATGCGTCTTGCACTGAGGAGAGGCTTCTGTTGGGCCATTCTTCCATAAAACCCCGACTGGTGGAGGGCTGCAGTGATGGTTGACTCTCTACAACTTTCCCCCATCTCCCGACTGCATCTCTGGAGCTAAGCCACAGTGATCTTTGGGTTATTCTTTACCCCTCTCTCCAAGGCTCTTCTCCCCCAATAGCTCAGTTTGGCCAGACAGCCAGCTCTAGGAAGGGTTCTGGTCATCCAAACATCTTCCATTTAAGGATTATGGAGGCCACTGTGCTCTTAGAAACCTTAAGTGCAGCAGAATTTTTTTTTTTTTTCCGTATCCTTGGCCAGATCTGTGCTTTGCCACAATTCTGTCTCTGAGCTCTTCAGGCAGTTACTTGACCTCATGGTTCTCATTTGCTCTGACATGCACTGAGTGCCAGTTCACACTGAGGCAGCATGACTAGCAGCGCGACTGCCTCAGGCGACCTGAACACGACCGCTGCGGCGACTTGCAAAACTACTTCTTTATAGAAGTCAATGTAAGTTTCCCCCAAAGTCGAACAGGAACACTTTTCTAAGTTGCTCTGATTAGAACAGTTTCATGTCAGGCGGTTAAGTCGCCTGTCAAGTCGTCCCAGTGTGAACTGAAGCTGTATGATCTTATGTAGACAGGTGTGTGGCTTACCTAATCAAGTCCAATCAGTATAATCAAACACAGCTGGACTCAAATGAAGGTGTAGAACCATCTCAAGGATGATCAGAAGAAATAGACAGCACCTGAGATAAATGTGTCACAGCGAAGGGTCTAAATACTAAGACACCTTTCACGCCAGGGCGTTTTGCAGGCGCTATAGCGTTAGAAATAAGGCCTGCAATCAGCACTAAAGAAGCTGCACCATTGTAGGTAGTGTGAAAGCCCCGAGGGCTTTCACACTGCAGCGGTGCGCTGGCAGGACGTCAGAAAAAAAGTCCTGCCAGCAGCTTCTTTGGAGCGGTGTGTTTACCGCTGCTCCCCATTGAAATCAATGGGGCAGTGCTGTAATACCGTAGCAAAACGCCGCTATTGCCGGCGGTTTTAACCCTTTCGCGGCCACTAGCAGGGGGTAAAAGCGCCCCGCTAGCCCCTGAAATGCGCCGCAAATCCGGCGGTAAAACGCTGCTAAAATAGCGGTGTTTTAACGCCGACGCAATGGGCGGTGTGGTGTGAAAGGGGTCTTAGGATGTATATGTATGTGATATTTCAGTTTTTTTTCTTTTTTAATCTGCAAAAATGTCGTGTGTGTGTGTGTGTGTGTGTGTGTGTGTGTGTGTGTGTGTGTGTGTTTTTGTCAATATGGGGTGCTGTGTATACATTTTAATGAGGAAGAAATTTACTTAAAGGGGGAGGGAACCCAGTTTCAAAAAACACATTCCCGGCATGCCAGAAATGCTAACTTTCACATTGGTTGAGCTCTCAACCAAACTTTCAAACCATCCAATGGCTGGTGTCATAACTGATCACATGTGCAGCATTATGGCAGTTGAAGAATTTATTAGAGGCCAAGATGGCAGCTTCCTTGACTGAAAACGATAGGAGGGTTTACTTCCACTTTAAATGATTTTAGCAAATGGCTGCAATATAACAGAGTGAAAAATGTAAGGGGGTCTGAAAGTTATAGCGTCTACAAACTAGGAAAGATTCATGGCCCAGTGACATTATTACATGATTAGATCTAAAAAATAAATAAATACACTGGCAGGTAAGGGGTTAACACTGTGGGGCGATGAAGGGGTGAAGTGTTTCTGATTGTGGGGTGAGTGGACTCATTAATAACAGTGCTCCCTGTATTCCCAATTGCTAGGAACAGACAATCGCACTGTACGCCTCTGACAGAAGGGGGATCTTCTTTGTTTAAATTGGCAGATCCCCATTTTACCTTTTCTAAGGAGTGATCGCGGCAACTGATCCAGCTCATCTTCTCCACCTGCTGTGCAGCGGGTGGCCAGTGCCTTGGGCAGGAAACTATGTACGGGTATGTCGTTTCGTGCAATAGGGCTGCCCTGCCACAGTATACATGCAATTGGGTGGGCCTTGTGTGGTTAAGCTTGTGCTAATGTGGTCAAAAGGGAATGTACTCAAGATTTCCTTGATCTGGTTACTGTGTCTGTCTTTTATATACATACATGGCAGCTGCCATATTTGCCTATTAAAGTTCTCCAATTATCTTTAAAGGTATAGTACACACCAGTTGTGAATGGGACTTTGATTTGCCACACACCTACTTATTTTACTATTATCTTTGGCATGCTGTGTGTGTATGCAATTTGGTAATTTGGATAACCCTATTTATGTGCCAGCTCTGGAGAAATTAAGACACCTAGGCCCTACTAAACTTTTCTCAACTTATTATGCTGCCCTTATAATAGATTCCAGGCTGCTCAGGTGGGCCTTAGGGCCGGTTCACACTGCAGGCGAGGCGACTCCGACTTGCCTCGCCGCGGCCTCGGCGGCGACTTGCAAATGACTTCTGTATAGAAGTCAATGCAAGTCGCCCCGAGGTCGCCCGAAAGTAGTACAGGAACCTTTTTTCTGAGTCGGAGCGACTCGAGTCGCTCCTCTCAGAACGGTTCCATTGTACAGAACGGGGGCGACTTGCGGGGGCGAGGCGAGTCGTGTCGCCTCGCATCGCCCGCTGTGTGAACCAGCCCTTACTGGAAATGCCCTTCTCAGAAGCAGAATGGTCTGAGTACGACGCATATAGAACCCGTTATCCAACTCAAGATCTTCCACCGCTCTCGCCTTTCTCCTGCTAATAATTATATAAAATGGGGTTGTTTCCCTCAGCTGAGTGCTTTAGAGGTCGTGGCCAAACTGCTGACTTTTTTTATTTTTTTATTTTTTTTATTTTTTTTTTCCCCGTTTTGTTTCTGGACCTGCCCATAGTTCAGGACTTCTGGGTGGATATAGGCTCCTTTATTTCCTCTGCATTGGTTCTGAGGAATATTGTAATTCCCCAAAAATTGTCTTCTGGGAATCTTTGTCCATCCCTTCCCATGCTAAGAGACTGCTCCACACCCTCCTTTTTTATGCTAAGTCCCTTCTATTGTCATGGAGGGGATTACTATCCCAACAAAATTCCCCTGACTATAACTAGTTAATGATTCCCCTGCCTTTTTGTATAAGCTCACCTTTTGAGATTTGAAAAAGGTTAAAACATTTCATAAAATCTGGGGTAGATGGATAGCCAGTCCCTTAACTTTAAAGGGATTGTAAAGTAAAATTTTTTTATTTATTTTTTAAATAACAAACGTTATACTTACCTACACTGTGCAGCTTGTTTTGCACAGAGTGTCCCCGAACCTGCTCTTCTGGGGTCCCTCGGCGGCTATGTCGGCTTCCTACCGCAGGTGCTTCTCACATTCATGCAAGCTCCTTCGCATGGTGAGAAGCATCTGTGGGCGCGCTCCCGTGATGCAGCCGGCGGCTATAGCTGCTCGCTGTATCACACGGCACTTTGTGCATCAGAGTTATCTACACACTATTGGAAAAAGTCCGATAGAGCCCACACACGATTGGATTTTCTGGCAACATAATCCGATCTGACTTTTTCCGTCTGAATTTCCTACCTTGTGTATGGGGCTTAGCGCTGCAAAACAATTCAGGTAGACTGGCATCTGCAAAGTAGCATCTGCTTGGTAGTGAGTTATGCGGCTCAATATGTTGCATGAGCCTACGGATTCCAATGTCCTATACAACAGAGAATGGCTGGTCATGTAATGCAATAAATTCCATAAAATGTATCTGTAATGACACGAGTTTTGGGACTGTTGCTTACAATTTTTTTTTAACCTTTTCAAAAGACTGTCCACAGATGGTGTTGAGCCTGAGCCCCTTTTTGGAAGGGGTGCTGTTTTGTCTGAATGCTGAACTGGATGACGTGTGTTTAGGTGGTGTATCGAACCTGTTGTTGAAAAATGCCTTGGCACTGTACCCCCTCTTGAAATTTCTGCTGAGCAGAATTGTTGGCAGTGCAGAATAATGGCATAGAATGATCTATAGTGGGAGTGAAATCTGAGGGGGGAGAGAGCATAAAATCAAATTTAAAAGCTAAACCCCAGGAAGCAGCGTTAAACCCCCCCCCCCCCCTTTATTTTTTTTTATTAATTGATTAGTTGTTTCAGCCCTAGTCTGCAGTACATCTCACTTGTACCAAAAAGATAATTGCACTGATTAAATTTGATATGGATTGCTTGCAAATTGCAATTGCATGCAATTTTATTTTTTTGAGCTATTCTGTAGTATACTATAATAAACTTCATGTGCTTGTTGAATTGGTCACTTTGTCAGCGTAGTGTTATACTACACTGACATGACAGCAAGCACATGATTTTTTATTTATTTTTTTAAACATGACAGTACGCAATAAATCTAATAGTAAATATAATATCGCCTACTGTCCGTATTAATAAAACAAAAAAAAAATATTCATGTGCTTGCTATCATGTCAGTGTGTAGTATAACTATACTATGCTGACAAAGTGACAAATTCAATAACAAGGGCATACATTTTATAGTATACTACAGAATAGCTCAAAAAATAAATAACATGCTTTTCCATTTCAAACCATATTAATCAGTTCAATTATATAAAATCTTTTTGCTATGAGCCAGATGTACTGAGGTGCAGACAGACCTTTAAATACTATTGCATGGCAAGAGTGGCTTGTTTAACACAGGCTAAGTAGTAAGTAATACATGTAGTAGTAATGGTAGCCATCCAGGAGGGACAGTGCCCACTCTTTCACTTGAGAATTCTATGTGCAGCCCTCTATGATGCTGTCTCTCGGAAAGTGCCAGCGTCGCAGCAGGGAACATGCTTACAAGTGCAGCGTCTTAACCGCGAGGAGCGTTCACGCTGCCCATATGAGTGACGTCAACTGCTGGTTCTTCTACTGCGCATGTGCGATTTTCTGCGCCATTATCGGCAAGTATTCTCTTTAGGCAAAATGCTGAAAAACATTTTCAGCTGATGTGTTTGTGCATCCCTGGTTGTAATGTCTTCTATTGCCTCCAGTCTATCAGCCTCCACCTTCTCTGGGATCAGATGCTGATCTTCCCTGCAGTGTGTGTGTGTGTGTGTGTGTGTGTGTGTGTGTGTGTGTGTGTGTGTGTGTACACACACACACACACACACACCTGCTCTGTGCAGTGGTTTTGCACAGGGTAGCCCTGATTCTTCTCTTCTAGATTCCCCCACTGGCGCTTCTGGCTCCTCCTGCCTTCAGAGTGCCCTTTATAGCAAGGTAAAAAAAAACTTCTGCTTTTAGACCCAACCGCTCGCTTCCTGCCTAGCACTTGAGGCATTGCTCCTCACACGTTCTCAGGCACTTGAAATGTGTGTTTTTATAAAGGTGCCTTGGTAGACAAGGTTAAAATGATCCTATCCAATGCTAAATATTTTGAATGTTCTAGGCAAGATCAGGCCCCACACTTTGCAGGTTCTGGTATAGTCTCCAACTAAGCTATCGCTTTGTACCAGTAAATGGAATGCTGCAACCAAAGATGCAAGTTCTATACTGACTTATTTTGCATTAGGCGCAGCGCTTTCTCGTGCCTTGTATTCATGGAAAAGAATGCAGCATGGTTTTTGTCAAGACAGGACAAGAGATCCCATGCGGTTAATATGCAGAGGGGAAGCTTTGTCGAAGATCCCTGAAACTCGTTGCCCTCACTATACTGTGGTGGCGATAACTACAGTGTGTTTGTTTTTTTTTTTTTTTTTTTTTTTTTCAGCTTCCACATCAATTGCTTAAGGGTCCTTTCACACGGGGCGGATCAGTTCTGATCCGCCCCGTGGATGTCCGTTTGCTCAGCGGGGATCACTCCGCCGATCCCCGCTGAGCAGGGAGATGACAGGTCTGTCTCCGCACACTGCGCAGGGACGGACCTGTCACAGCGCCGCTCTCCCCTATGGGAGATCGGATGACGACGGACCGCAGTGCCCGTCGTCACCCGATCCGATCCGCAGACGGATGGAAAAATAGCTTTTTCCTCCATCACACTTTTTCGGATCGGAGCGGGTCGGATGTCAGCGGACATGTCACCGCTGACATCCGACGCTCCATAGAGCTCTATGGAGCACCCGTTCAGGTCCGCCTGAAAAACTGACAGGCGGGCCTGAACGGGACGTTAGTGTGAAAGGGGCCTAACTGTGAGATATGCATACTTGGTTAAGCTGGACCAAGATACTGGACTTTAACCACTTCCCACCCATGCTATAACCGAAAGACAGCTACAGCCATAGATGTCCTCCATGCTTTGTATTTGCTGCGTCCGGACACCGCTTATCACAAATCGGGATAAAAGGCCAATCGCAGCAGCCCTTTACCACGTAATCAGCTTTGTCTCGTGACAGCTGATCACGATGTAAACAAAAGCTGGTTATCGGCATTCCTTTCCGCTGACAGCGAGAGGAGAGCTGATAACCGGCTTGCGTGAAAGGGACATCTACACTGATATCTCCATGTCCTGTTTATCAGTGTCCACCAGTGAAGAAGCATTACCAGTTTGCAAAATTTTACTACAAACTATGAAAAATGTGTTTTTCACAAATTTTTGGTCTGTTTTTTTTTGCAAAAAAAGAAATCCAGTGGTGACTAAATATCACCAAAATATTTGCTTTTTGTGGAAGAAAAATTATGATTTCATGAGTACAGTGTAGCATGACCACACAATTGTCTTTAAAGTGTGACAGTGCTGAAATCTGCAAATTTGGCCTGGGCAGGAAGGGGGTAAAAGTGGCAAGTAGTTGTTGCTTCACACAGGGCTCACGGTAAAAGCTTGGTATATAAAAAATTAATCATGCAGAACACAACTTTTGTGTTAATAGTCTGTTTTAGGCACAAGACTAGAGAATTTTCCACGTTTCTTAAATATAATGTACTTTCTTTCAGCCGTGTTGTTCGCAAGTCCATTGCCAGAGTTCTAACTGTGATCAACCAGACCCAAAAAGAAAACTTGAGGAAATTTTACAAAGTGAGTATATTTTATTTATTTTTTTATATGTTCTTAAATGGTCACCAGTGGAACCTAGACCATCACTGTCCTGTACGTTTACCCTTGCCAGTATAGGTTTTCTAGCACAAAATGAAATTCATGTTAAGACATAACTGCTTACATTACCTCTTTGCTGCTTCCTGGCCTCTGCATGTATTTAACCAGTTGATGAGTAGATTACCTTTTTTTTATTTTTATTTTTTTTGCAACGTCACATTGTGGTTCCTCTGTCGGCTCATTCCAGCAGAAGAAACCAGTCTGGCTGTCAATTTTACAGGCCCCCCTTAACTAAAAAAAAGCCACCTCTTTAGCGATCCCTGCCTACTCGTGGTATTTGACTAGTGTAAGCGGCTATCTTTCCACCTGCACACATCCACAGATCTGTGGGTTACCTGCTTTAAAAAAAAAAAAAATAGCTTTACTTGTGCAATCCTTAGCTCCTCCACTCTGCTAGATTGGTCCTTGCAGTAACTTTCATGCTCAAGCAGGCTAAGCTCCTGATGTCATAAAGACTGTTGTAGGGTCCTTAGTCGTGCATTTGACTTGATGACTTCAAGAGCTAATCTACTCTCGAAGTCAAGTCTAATGCACGGCTAAGGACTCTACAACAGTCTATGACATCAGGAGCTTTGCCTGCTTGAGCGTGAAAGGGCATATGGGAGCACAGTCTGCCAGAGAAACGATATAGGATAAATGTGTGGCTTTTTTTTTTTTTTTATAACTTGCCACCCAAATGCATTATTTTACATTTTTCTACATTGAACCTCATTTGTCATGTAGTTGCCCACCCCATTAATTTGTTCAGATCTTTTTGCAAGGTTTCCACATCCTGCTGAGAAGTTATTGCCCTGTTTAGTATCATCTGCAAATACAGAGATTGAACTGTTTACCCTATCTGCCAGGTCTTTTATGAACAAATTAAATAGGCGCAGAACCCTGGGGGACCCCACTACCCACACCTGACCAGTCCGAGCACTCCATTTATCACCATCCTCTGAACTCGCCCTTGTAGCCAGTTTTCAATCAATGTACTCGCCTTGTGGTCCATGCCAAGGGACCTTATTTTGTACAGTAAACATGTTATGGGGAACTGTGTCAAATGCTTTTGCGAAATCCAGGTACACCACGTCTACGGGCCTTCCTTTATCTAGCTAACAACTCACCTCATAGGTTAGTGATGGCAGACGATGATGCGCTATTTCGCTTTGGTTCGCCATGGCGCACGCGGCTACGCCGCACATGTGCCATTGCCTTTATTTGGAAGCACAAAGATTTGCATTGTACGTGAATACAGTGCTTGCTGGGGCCGTGCACGTGTGCGCACACGCATAGAACGTTCCAGCGCACACCCAGCTTATTTAAGCTGTGCAGGCCAAGGCATGTGGTGCTTCCAGAAGGCAGCTGTGGGACACGGCAAGCTTTGAACAGACACTTGCAGTGGTTCATTTTTCCTTACCCGGGTCATGTGAGTGACCAGGTGTTGCTTGGCAGGCTAAAGGTGCTGAACAAGATTGTTGCATAGGGGCTTGCTGAGCCCTATTAAAGGGTCTCCCGTCTGATGTGTAACTACACCCAAGCACTGTTTGCGGCATTGAGTGTCTTCCAAAAAGAGGAGTGGGACTAACACCATAGGAAAGGGCACACCTATGTCATCAGTAGTTCTTGATTAAATGTGTTGTATCCCCTGAAAGACCAGAGGCTCCCGGGCAATCTGAGCTGCTGCACGTATCTGGTATTGTGCCTACAGTCAATGCTGCTGCTTTCCCCTTTATTACTAAGGATAAACTGTCCTCAGCCCTAGCCGGGTTAGAGCACAGGATTGCCTCCATCCCATAGGGTGGCAGGAAGCCTGACAGATCTCCCTCCCTGGAGTCTCCTTGTCTAGAGCAGGAATGGGTTGAGGATTGGGTAGAGCTGACTGAGCCCCCATGTCCTCTTTGGAATCTGAGACCTTTTCAGGTCGCACAGACTTTCCCGCATCACCCCCTGTTGGAACAGGTGTATGCTGATTGGGAACGTCCTGACAGGACTTTTTGCCTCCTAAAAGGGTTTTCCCTTATATCCCATGGATGAAAAGTTTTTGTTAAATGGCATGCCAGCCGTAGATGCAGCAGTCTCTTCCTTAAACAAGAACCTAACTTGTCCGGCAGATAATGCACAGGGCTTGAAAGACCCTGTTGACAAGAAATTGGACTTATTCAAGACTTCCTTTTCTTTGGCCAATTCAGCCAGCTGTGGCAGTAATTGGTATTTTTCCCAGTGTGTAAAGGATCAGGTCAAACGACCAGATAGGCCTAACCAGGAGGATGATCTGCTTGAAAGACTGATATTCCTCAAGCGCTATTTTGCTGTTGCCTTTTTAAAGGATTCAATATAGCAGGTTTCTGGTCTGGCTCTCTTGTTTGTACATATGCGCAGACTTATGGCTTAAGAACTTCTCAGCTGAGCTTCCCTGTAAAAAGTTATTTGGCAGGTTTCCCATTTCATGGGTGATGTTTATTTGGTCATCACTTTGACAACTATATGCAAAAGAGGGAAGAGTTCTCTAATTCCTGTAAAGAAAAGCACCATGGACTGCTTCCTCAAATGTGTCAGGGCGGTTCCACCGTCAACAGGACACTGGGGCCAGGGGCAAGCAGCAGGGCCAGAAAAGGCCCTGGATCCAAAATTCTTCTAAACCCAGCACCAAGCCCTCCTTTTGAGGGGACGCCCCCACTCCATCGGGGTGGGGGAAAGGCTGCTGCGCTTTCCAGACATTTGGAAAACCATTCAGGATGAGTGGGTCACCTCCAATTATCCCCCCCCCCCCGATCTAGTGCATCAAGGAGTGATTGTAGAGGTTCCTTTATTTGAAAGGGGCACAGGGTTTTACTCAAACCTGTTTATGGTTCAGAAACCAAACGGGGGCATGGCCTATTTTGGACCTAAGGTCCCTGAACAAGTATCTATTGATACAGTCCTTTTTGGATGGAGTCTGTCCACTGCTGTAGTAACCTCACTCCAGAGTGGAGACTTTTTAGCCTCAATCGTTATAAAGGATGCGTACTTGAACGCAGCCATCTTTCAGCCTCATCAGGGGTTCCTACGTTTTGAAGTAGAACGTAACTGCTCCCCAGGTGGTCACAAAGGTCCTAGCACCACTACTGGGTCTTTTTAGGGGCCCAAGTGATCATGTTGCTCGGGTATCTGTACAACCTCCTTCACGGATCACTCCAGTACAGGCTCTAGAACAGAGCAAAATATACACGGTGAGATATTTGAAAATCTTAGGCTGGATTATAAATACTGAAAAGTCAGCCTATAGACCAGCTCAAAGTCTAAGATATATATTTAGGTCTGATTCTAAACACTGTCCAAGCAAGAGTATTCTTGCCACCCTGAAGGATCGGGTGTGTCATAAGGGGCACCAGACAACCCTCCAATCAACTCTGTACGAGTCTTCTAGGGGAGGATGGTATCCTCCATCGAGGCAATCGTGCCCAGTTCCATTCCAGGCCTTTACAACAAGACATTTTGTCGGCTTGAAACAGGAAGAAAAGCCCTGCATTATCCAATGTACTTATCTCCTCAGGCATGCTTAAGCCTAAACTGGTGGTTGCAGGATCAGAACCTGCGAAAGGGAAAATCCTTTCTCCCAGTAACTTGGACAGTACGGACTACAGATGTCAGTCTCTCAGGCTAGGTAGCGACCCTAGATGGGCTTACAGCTCAGTGGAAATGGTCAGGGACCACATTTTTTTTTTTTTTTTTTTTTTTTTTTTTTTTTTTTTTTTTTTTTTTGCCAAAGGTGGTGTTGACCTTTTCATTCAAATCAAGATTTATTTATTTTTTGTTTTCCCTCTCCTGCCTTATTTGGCAGAAGACTGCATTCTTTGGATGTTGTCTGGGCAGTCGGGTCTTAGCAGTTGATCTGTGGAGATCCAAGGATCAGACTTTTTTACCAAAAGAACCCAAGAAGGGGCAGGCAGCTTCCATTGCCAATTGGGTCCGTCAGTTGGACATTCAGGCCTATGGTCTGAAACCTAAAGCTCCTCCCTTTAGGGTGAGAGCCAGTTCTGCCAGGGGTGTAGGAACCCCCTGGGCTTTTTGCCATCGGTTATCTGTGGCTCAGATTTTTAAGGCTTCTACCTGTTTTTTTCAGTGCGTACGTTCGCAATTTTATCAAGTGGATGTTCGAGCAGCTTAGGTTTCAGCCACAGTGTACTCATGGCTATTGTTTGGAAGAGTGTCTCCCTCCCCTCAAGGCTATTGCTCTGGGACATCCCAGCAGGTAATGATTAGCCTGACTGTGCCCCATGATGTATGAAAAAAGAAAATGGGATTTTTATGTCGTACTTGCCTGTAAAATACATTTCTTTGAGTACATCACGGGACACAGAACACACACACACACACACAGAACACACACACACACACACACACACACACACACACACACACACACACACACACAATGATATTGTAGATCCACAGTCGTGTTTACCATGGTCATAACATGAAAGGGGAGGTGCACAGGACCAGGTGGGACCAACTTTGTTTTTTTACAGCATAGAAAGGGACAGATTAGACGGCACAATTGCTGTACTGTTTAGCCTGCTATACTGGAACAGGATCCTTGCAGCAGTTTCATTCTCATGCAGAGTTGAGCAGAGAAGTTGCTGTAATTGGTCCTCCTCCTGGTGTGCTGTTACTCACCACCCACTTCCCAGGTAATATCACATTCAAGCACCTGGGATGGACAGTGGGGGGGCAGCGGGGAACCACACACTACAGCCAACCATTGGCTGCCTGAGATTGACAGATCGTGGTGGAACCCTAGTTGCGAAACCCCACCTTTTAAAAGACAAGTGTGTGGTTTGGGTGGTTCCCCCCCCCCCCCCCCCCCCCCACCATCATACTTGGGTCAATGCTACATATGTCCCCAGCGCCTCTACATTGAGAACCGAGTGATCGTACACCACTGATGGCTCAGTTCCCACAGCTCCCCAAGCAGAGAGCTGCTGACTTTCAATCAGCTCTCTGCTCTGCACCTCCCATTGTCAGGATGACGTGGACTAATGTCTAAAAACGAATTGCATTCCTGTGACTCATAAGGAGTCTGGCCAAAGTAGCTTAGGCTGGACTTCTCCTTTTAAGATGGGAGTCTAACTTTGGTATATAAATTGACAGTGTACTGCGCGCTAAAATGCGTGGTGCATATTTTTTTTTTTTTTTTTTTTTTTTTTGTGCGGGGAAGTCCAAATGCCTCCTTTTTTATAAACCAGAGTTTACCGTCCATTTTAAAGCAGAGGTTCACACAAAAATTGAACCTCTTCTTTTTGGAAACCCTGTGGTGTTGCATTTGGCACCTTTCGGGGGGTGCGGGTGCAGATACCCAAGACAGGCATTTGCATAGACTCCCACCGAGTCTATGCCTCTTCCAGCAGACAGCGTGGCGAGGCTGACACGGGGGTCCCAGAGACACCAGGGAGCATTCTGATTTGCGTGACTCGTGCATGCACAGGAGGGAATCGGGAAGTGAAGCTGTAAGGCTTAATTTCCGGATCCCCATGCCGAAGATGGCGGCAGCATCCGAGGGACAGTTCGGCCTCTGGTGCCGACATCACTGGGACAGGTAGTTTTTTTTATTTATTTTTTTGCAAGACAAACACCCAACATTGTGCTTTTTAGTAGCAACAATGTGAATCTGCTCTTGCTATATTAACTTACACCAAGTGACAGCCTGCTTTTTTCCTCTCAAGGGGGAGCAGGCTTTACTGGTGAATACATTTGTTTTAGGTGAAGTATCTTTAAGACCTGGTTCACACAGGGGTGACTTGTCAGGCGACTTAGCTGCCTGACAAGTCGCAGTACGTTCTGGTTGTTTGTTTTTGGGGGGGTGGGCCATAGAGGCAGCTGAAATGGACAGGTTATAGGGTCCATAGCTTTTTTTTCTGTTGGTCATTTGAGTTTAAAAGAGCAGTTTCAGTGGAGTGTTGAGGGTGGAATCCAGACTGAACGAGCGTCAGGAAGGTTATTCCTAATGAGGTGGTCACTCGGTTGAGGATCAGGTGTTCAAGGAGTTTAGGGGTAAAGGCAAACACTCGAGTAGAGGAGAGTTGATTGGCTGTGCCGAGGGGTGGGGCGGGGCTCTGCGCTGATTATGTATCAGCGCAGCCTGCCGAGGACCTCCAGGGCTTGCATCTCTGGTGGCAATGTGTGCCCACAAACAATAGCGATGCCCATCCTGTGCCTGCCCATCAATGTCACCCAATCGGTGAAGGAGAAAACTTATTTACAAAATTTTATAGCAGAACCTAAGAACTTATTTTTTTGCTAAACAAATAAAAAAAAAAAAGTGATCAAATAACAAAAATAAAGCTCCTATTTGTGGGAACAAAATGATAAAAAAGATTGGGTACAGTGTAGCATGACCATGCATTTGTCATTTAAACAGCAAAATTGCTGAAAATTGGACTGGGCAGGAAGGGGGTTAAGTGCCCGGTATTGAAGTGGTTACGATTGGAAGGGGCCAAGGATGACTTTTTAAGTAACTTTTTAACCAGTCCATGTTTGAGTTGGGGTAGATTATTCTGGGAGGCAGAGATTGAAGGTGTAGGATAGTCAGAGGTTGACAGTAGTATTTGAGACAGAACCAGGGGGCAGCTGGTTAGGTGTGCATTAGAAACAAGTTTAGCAACCTTGTCTATAGTAGCGGGGTTGTATAAGGGCGTGTTGATTCCACCTGTTGACATGGGGTGGTAAGTGGGGGAGATGCATGTAGAGTGGAGATTTCATCACCAATTGAATCGGTCTCATGTTTGAAGTGATTGGCGCTTCCCGATTAAAAAGAGCAGGGGGAGTCTGGTAAACACAGGCACTTTAGGGGATTATACTGGATTGCAGTGGCATAATTCTAAGTGTCATCATTTGAGGTTTAGGTTTGTATTTTTCTGCTATTATAATTAATATATCTTGTCTTAACAGGGTAAGAAGTACAAGCCTTTGGATTTGAGGCCAAAGAAGACCAGGGCTCTCAGGCGCAGGCTGAACAAGCATGAGGAGTCTTTGAGGACTAAAAAGCAGCAACGAAAAGAACGACTGTACTCCATACGCAAATTTGCTGTCAAGGCATAAATCTCATGTGTTAATAAAATATGTTCAGTTGTTTTGCCTGTCTTATTATTGATGTATGTTTTTATATAGGGGTTTTTTTTTTTTTTTTTACTGTTTGTTACAGATACAATGCATTATTATCAGGGCATTATTACCAGACCTCAAAATGTGACAGCATTGCCTTACAGCAATAAACAGCCAGGGATCCATCAAAAGCAAGCCTCAATCTTGTATCTCCCCAGTGTTGCAATTACTGGTGGAGCAGCACCACAGTACAAACATAGGGGTTGATTTACTAAAACTGGGGCATGCAATATCTGGTGCAGCTCTGCATAAAAACCAATCAGCTGTCAGGTTTTATTGTTAAAGCCTAATTGAACAAGCTGAAGATAAAAGCTGATTGGCTTCCAGACACAGCTGCACCAGATTTTGCACTCCCAGTTTTAGTAAATCAACCCCAGTGTGTTTGTTAACCTAATACTTGGTCTTCAATAGCAGTTATTGAATGTGAGAATGACTGGACCCCATCTTTCCCAGATTTTCTGATTCTTCTATGGGTAATTTTTTTTTTTTTTTTTTTTCTATTCAAATAATTTGATCATTCTTGCTGTACATAAAGATATTTTCCTGAAGAATTATTTATCTGGGCCGTACTGTTGAAAGGTTGTGGTGGTGCACATGAAAAGTATAATGCAATATATTCTAATGGAGTTGCTATGCAATTATCTTTTTCGGATCTGTGCTATAGCCGAATGACGGCTTTGCCAGCACGCTCTGATTAGCGTGTCTGAGACTCTGGATCAGAGTAAGGGGTTGATACTGACATCTTAGCACATGATCAGCTGTCAGCCAATGACAGCTGATCACATGATGTAAACAGACAGTAATCTTTTTTTTTTTTTTTTTTTTTTTTTTCCTCCTCGTGCCGACAGCGCAAGGAGAAAAAAAAGCATATCGCTGGCAGCTGTGAAAGGGACTCCTCGTCAGCGCATATTAATGAAGTAGAAAAATTACCTGTTTTGCAAGATTTTATAACAAACTATGAAACCTTTCCTTTTTGCTAAACAAAAAAAAAAAACAGCTGTGATTAACTGTCTCATGGAAATATGCTGCAGCAGAATGGCACATACAGGCATAATCACATACCTGTATGCTGCCCTTTAAGAGGCATGTTGCACCCGCCGGGAGCTTCATGAGAGTGATTGCGTGTCCCGCGGACTTTATGTCCACGGGGATACCTGCCATCTTCTCACGGAGAGAAAGAACGGGGAAATGCTAATGTAAACAAGCACTTTCCCGTTCTGCCTAGTGACACTGTCGCTGATCACAGTAATCGGGAGTGGTGATCAGTGTTGTCACACACCATGCCCCACACAGTTGATCACTCCCTAGGACACACTTAACCCCTACAGTGCTACCTAGTTGTTAACCCCATTCACTGCCAGTCACATTTACACAGTAATTGATGCATTTTTAATTGCACTGATCGCTGTATAAATGTGAGTGGTCCCAAAAGTGTCTGATCTGTCTGCCATAATGTTGCAGTCACCATAAAAATCACTGATCACCGCCATTACTAATAAAAACAAAATTAATACCATAAAACTATACCCTATTTTGTAAGTGTTTAAAACTTTTTATTTTCGCAAACAAATCAAACGCTTATTGTGACTTTTGGTTAAAAAAAAGTAGAATACGTATTGGCCTACACTCTGGGGGGAATTTTTTTTTTGGGGGGGGGGGATATTTTGTTATAGTTAATTTTTTTATTTTATTTTTCTTTGGAATTTTTGGATTTATAGTGTAAAAAAAAAAACTGCAGAAGAGTGATCAAATACCACCAAAAGAAAGCTATACTTGTAGGAAAAGGGCATCAACTTTGTTTGGGAGCCACGTCGCCTGACTGCAATTGTCAGTTAAAGGGACACAGTGCCAAATCACAAGTGCCGTAAGCAAGTGGTTAAAGATTCATAAAATGGGAGGTGCCTGAATTCTACATAGATTTTAGTTAGTCCCTTCAGCCAATATGACAAATATTAAATATTTTAGTTCAGGCACTTGAGGAAATATACCACAATACAACCTTCCTGGATTTCTTTTTAACCACCTATTACTGGGCACGTTCACCCCTTCTTGCCCAGGCCAGTTTTCAGTGCTGTTGTACTTTGATGACTACTGTCGTGCAACACCGTACCCATGTGAAATTTAAATTTTCTCTTATTTTCACTGACCGACACAGCTCCTCTTAGCCATTGGGTTGTATACCTCACCTCTAGGAGAAATATTAGGCAAGGTTGTAATACAACACTCATAACTTTCAGTTCACCCATGGGGGCAGTCCCTTAGGTGTCAACCCTCCTGCCTGCTAGCAGACCTCAGTTTTATTTTGCCTAGTGAAGGAGAAAGACCTAGGAACCATGCGGGCCCATAGGTCAGTTTTTTTGTTTTGTTTTTATGCAGAAGCTTTGCTTTTTGCGCAAGATGAGTGATGGGTTGGTTCACTTATCCTTGTAGTTTCCCCAGTCATGCCATTGAGCGTGTACAGGTCGCAGCCACAGCTCTGCAGGCCATGACATAACTCGGCTCCAGAGGTGGTTGGTGAGCTTTCATGCTCTGGGGCGTACATATGACTGGGCTACTGATGTCTGCGTCAGTATGCCGAGGCCTGTAGCCTTCCCTGTACTGATCAGGAGTTGGTCTACAGTGGAATTTCTCCCAGCTCTTCAGGACTGGTAAGTACAGCTCTCCCTGTTCTGACGGGGCTGGGCATTCCCTGGGAGGTCGATTTGGGGGCCCCTCACCTCCCTATCCCCCCCTTGGGGGGGTGTTTCATGTGGCTGCTAAGTGGTGTGTGCCTATATGGGGGCTCTGACCTGGGGGTGGCTGAATGGTGGTGGTCCTGGGGCCTGTATGGTATGCCCCTGAAAGGTGCCTGTGAGGGTCTGCTTTGAATAGTGCAGTGCTGTGGCTTTGCAGGGGTTTTTTTTTTATTTTATTTTTTTCTCTTCTACCTCAGGGTGATGGTTGGTGGCCATTTCAGGTGTGGGCAGAACAGGCTGACTGTCTGGGCTTAGTGGCCATTTTCTATGTGATTCCTATTTAAGGCATTGGCGGCCATTTTCTGGAAGCCTGAACACATTTCAGTGTTCCCTGGCAGCAGCATGGCTCATGTGCTCTCAGCCTTTTCCCCTGTGTACTGGATGCTGAGCAGCCATTTTATTGAAGCCTGTGCATTTTTTCCAGCGGTTATCACCAACTCCGTTTTTTGGTTTCTTCTGCACCTGGGCGCACTCAGGGACTACAGGCACCACTTGTGGACAGCACAGAACTCCCCAGGGTGGTGAGTCCAATGGGATTGAGCCCCTCAGTCAGCGGCAGCAGGGAGGGTGGGACTGTCACTGTCCTAAGTCCCCTTCGTGTGGCAGACAGGATAGGGTTAGCATGGCTTCAGAAACTAGTGTTTCTTCCCCCAAAATCCAGGCAATGGCAACCGGGGTCACCTGCAGACTGCTCAGTGCCCATGGACACCCTGATGGTGGTCCTCAACTCGTTCGTTGCTAGATGGAGGTGGTGCGTGGGAAGATGGGTGCTATAAGGTGGCTCCTGTCCCCCCCCCCCCCCGTGTTCTCTGGGGAGAGTTCTGGCACAGACTCAGACCCTGCCTGCTCTGTCTTGTCAGATGACGCTGACCAGGACCGTTCAGACAGTGAGGATGAGTCCGGGTGCAAAAAAGCGCTTGTTGGAGCACTTATCACGGCTCTGCGTGATACCCTGAAGTTTCAGGAGCCAGCAGGTCCCCCTGCTGATGTACCGGTCCCTTTTGGGTCCTGCAAGCCAGCACGTTCACCTATGGTGTTCCCGTATATGACCTATTTGACAAGTTCACTTACAGGGAATGAGGTCACACGCAACGGACCTGGTTGGTCCCCAGACACAGGGCGGTGTGTTACCCCTTTGAGGAAAGCCTTCTCACAAAGTGGTCGGCTCCTCCGGTTGTGGACCCTCCAGTATCCAGGTTAAATAAGTAACCATGATCCTGGTAGTGGGAACTCCTGCATTTAAGGATCACGTTGACAGGAAGGCCGAGGCAGTGACTCCTTCCTTGTTTATGGTTGTGGGGTCCGCACTTGTGTTGCAGACATTGAGTGGGCAAAAGTTTTGCACCGCAAATTGGGAGAGCGTCTGGCTTTTCCTGTCTGCATGAAACTGGCGGACCAACTAGGGCCTTAAGTACGTTTGTGACGCGCCCCTGGATACCCTCCCTCTGTGTCTAGGGCTTCAGTGTCAGCTGTGGTGCTGAGGCGCCTGATTTGGCTGAAATGCTGGTCTGTTGACCAGGCATCTAAAAAAGCCCTGACTGATCTTCCCTTCCTTGGCAACCGGTTCTTAGGAGCCCCTTTGGATGGCATTAGTTAATGCCACCGGTGGTAACAGTGATTACTCCCACAGGCCAGGAAGGCTAAGGAGCCACGCCGTAGGCAAGGGCCCTCCTTTTCCGTTCAGGAACGGCTTTTCCATCCGCCTGGAGCTTCGATATAATGTCCCCTGAACCGCAAGCCTGCGAGTATAATGCTACCGCATGAAGGTTTGTCCCCATCCATGTCTCGGGTGGGGGGGGGGGGGGGGTCGCCTTCTGGTGTTTGCAGCCCGGTGATCCCCCTTGGTTTTCGACCAATGGACCTGTGATATGATTTCCTCAGGCTACAAGATAGAGTTGCTCTCTTGGTCGCCAAACAGATTCTTCCTTTCCAGCATACCCGTATTGCCGGGATGCCCTATTGGGGGCAGTAAGGGATCTGGTGAGTCACAGGGTGCTTGTACCAGTTCCGGAATCGGAACATTTCCAAGGATTCTACTCAAATATGTTTGTAGTTCCAAGAAGGAAGGGGTACGTCCAATCTTGGACCCAAAAGCCCTCTATCACTGTGTTAAGGTGCAGAGGTTCAGAATGGAATCGGTCACCCAATAGTTGCTGCACTCAATCAAAAGTACTACCTGGCGCCCTTGGACATCCAGGATGCGTACCTGCACATACCCATATGCCTGTGGCAGCAGAAGTTTCTGCGATTTGCAGTCGGGGAAGCCCACTACCAGTTTCACTCCTTTTTGGTCTGACATCAGCCCCCGAGTCTTTACCAAGGTTTTGACGTTGCTACGGCAACGTGGGATATCTAGGTCTCCTGAGAGCATCTTCTTCCTCAGAGTTAGAGGATGTAGCAATCACCATGCAGACTCTATGAGAATTTGGGTGGTTATTGAACCAAAAGAACTCTGTGATTGTACCGACTCAGCGTCTGGAGTACCTAGGCTTGCTGCTGGACTCCATGGAAGCGAGAGTTTTTCTCCCTTCAGACAAGCTGCAGACTCTTAGATCTGCGGTAAGATTGCTGATGAACTGCAGGTGCTCCTCGCTTCACTTTTGCATGGGAGTCCTGGGGCTCATGGTGGTCTCCTTTTGAGGCTGTACCGTTTGCCCAGTTCTACACCAGAGTCCTGCAAAAGGAGAGCTTGTCGAAATGGGACAAATCTCAGTTGTCCCTGGATCGTCAGATTCAGGTAAGCCAATCAGCCAGAGAATCGCTGATCTGGTGGCTGAGGTCCCCGGTGATTCAGGCCGGAAAGTCGTTCCTACCTCTAAAGTGGACAGTAATCACAACAGACACCAGCCTTTTTCGGCTGGGGTGGAGTAATGGGGGTTCAGTCGGCTCAGGGCCTCTGGTCGATGAAAGAATCCGAGTTGCCGATCAATCTGCTCGAACTGAGAGCGATCGGGCTGTGCCTCTCCAACTGGTCGATGAGACTGCATGGACTTCCGATCAGGGTCCAGTCAGACAACGCCACTGCAGTGGCATACGTCAATCACCAAGAGGGACAAGCAGCCCTGCCGCAGCACGGGAGGTCGCTCACATACTGCGGTGGGCAGAGCGACATATACTGGCCCTGATGGCCATTTACATCCCGGGAGTGGAGAACTGGCAGACGGACTATCTGAGTCGCCAGATGCTGGACCCAGGAGATTGGCCGTTGCATCCGGAGGTATTCAGGTTACTGTGCCTGAGGTGGGGCACACCAGACGTGGATCTTCTGGCCTCCCGTCTCAATCAGAGGGTGCCAAGATCGTGTCCAGGACAAAAGATCCATGGGCGGACGCGTCAGACGCGCTGGTGGCTCCGTGGGATCAGTACCAGCTGATCTACGCCTTTCTTCCACTGAAGCAGTTTCCACGTCTGATTCGCAGAGTGGAAGCTGAGGGGATCCCAGTAATACTGGTGGCCCCAGATTGGCCTTAGCGTCCCTGGTACGCAGACCTGGTGCATCTGGTGGCAGATGCTCCCTAGCGACTGCCATTACGAGAGGACCTTCTGTCTCAAGGTCCACTTCTCCATCCTGCTTTACTTTTGTGGGCTTTAACAGCAAGACTTGAGCGCCAGGTGTTGAGGAACCGGGTGCTGTCGGACTCGGTGATCCCAACTATGTTGAGTGCACGGAAATCTTCTCGGAATATGTATCGTCGTACCTGGACGGCCTACATCTCCATATGTGAGGAGAAAGGTTGGCTCATCGTGGCCGTTTACCACGTGATCGCTCCGTCAAATGACGGAGCGATCACTTGTAAACAAACCGGCGTCAGGTTCCTCCCTCCCCTCTCTGTACCGATCGGTGTCAGCAGCGCTGTGGGCTGCATCTGCAGTGCCCACATCGCTGCTCACTGAAAATTAACCCCTCAATTCCCTGCCAATACTCTGCAATACCCAATATAATGCCAATACTCTGCCATACACACCAATACTCTGCAATACCCGTTACTCTGCCATACCCTGCCAATACTCTGCAATACCCTGCCATTTTTCCCAGCCTAGAGGTGAGATGTGGCGTCTTATGGACCCCATAGCTCACTGTAAAGAGGACCTGTCATGCCATATTCCTATTACAAGGGATGTTGATCAAAAAATTTATTTTTGAGAAAAAAAAATATCAAACTAAAATAAATAAAGTAAAATGAACAATAAAAAAAATAAAATAAATGAAAGCACCCCTGTCCCCATGAGGTATCGCTGCGAACATTAGAGCTAGAGCAATAATTTTGGCCCTAGACCTCCCCTGTAACTCAAAACATAACCAGTAAAAAATGTTTAAAACGTCGCCTATGGGGATTTTTAAGTAGCGACATTTTGGCACCATTCCACGAGCATGTGCAATTTTGAAGGGTGACATGTTAGGTATCTATTTACTCGGCGTAACTTCATCTTTCACATTATACAAAAACATTGGGCTAACTTTACTGTTTTTTTTTTTTTTTTTTTTAAAACACGTTATAAAATAGCTGCGCAAATACCGTGCGTGATAAAAAGCAACAACCACCATTGTATTCTCTAGGGTCTTTGCTAAAAAAAAAAATATATAATTTTTTGGGGTTCTATATCATTTTCCAGCAAATAAATTATGATTTTTACATGTAGGGGAGAAATGTAGAATTGTTCTGGGTGCTCCAGAACGCCTGATGGTGCCCCCTACATGTTGGGCCTCTGTATGTGGCCGCGCTGTGTAAAAGTCTCACACGTGGTATCGTCATACGCGGGAGTAATAGCAGAATGTATTTTGGGGTGTAATTTGTGGTATGCATATGCTGTGTATGAGAAATAACCTGATAATATGACAATTTTGTGAAAAAAAAAAATTTGATTTTGCAAAGAATTGTAGGAAAAAATTACAACTTCAAAAACCTCACCATGCCTCTTACTAAATACCTTGGAATGTATTCTTTCCAAAAAGGGGTCATTTGGGGGGTATTTGTACTTTTCTGGCATGTTAGGGTCTCAAGAAATGAGGTAGGCCTTCAGTCCTTCGGGTGTGATCAATTTTCAGATATTGGCACCATAGCTTGTGGACTAAAACTTTCACAAAAACCAAATAATATCCACCAATTTGTACTTATTTTTACCAAAGATATGTAGTAGTATACATTTTGGCCAAAATTTATGAAGAAAAATTACTAATCTGCAAATTTTTTATAACAGAAACGAAGAAAAATTCATTTTTTTTACAGAATTTTTCTTTTATAGCACAAAAAATAAAAAAACCCAGCGGTGATTAAATACCACCAAAAGAAAGCTCTATTTGTGTGAAAAAAGGACAAAAAATTCATATGGGTACAGTGTTACATGACTGAGTAATTATCATTCAAAATGTTAGAGCACTGAAAGCTGAAAATTGGTCTGGTAATTAAGGGTGTTTAAGTGCCCAGTGATCAAGTGGTTAAAAGGCAAGTTTCAGCTTTGACTCTCTTTTTTCAGCCACCCCTGGCGTCTCACTTATTAGTGAGTACCTTTGTTCGGGGGGGTCCATCATCTAGTCCCTCTGGTGCGTCCACCATTGCCCCCATGGGATTTGAACCTGGTGTTATTGGCGCTTCAGAAACCACCGCTTAAAAATATCAGGGTGTTTCCCCTGTTGAATCTTTCTCAGAAAGTGGTCTTTCTAGTGGCCATCACATCGGCCAGGAGGGTCTCTGATCTGGAGGCCTTGTCTTGCAAGTCGCCTTATCTGGTTATCCATAGGATAAGGTGGTGTTGCGTTCGCAACCGTCCTTTCTACCGAAGGTGGTCGGCTTTTCACATTAACGAGGACATTATGTTACCGTCTCTCTGTCCTAGGCCGAAACACCCTAAGGAGGTGACCCTTCACGCTCTGGACGTGGCTTGGGTCATGAAAGTGTATTTGTCGACCATTGCTACCTTTCGGAAGTCGATGTTTGTCTCAGTAGATGGTCCTAAGAAAGGCATGGCGGTCTCATCAGCCACCATTTCCAGGTGAATCAGACAGATTGTAGTACAAGCCTATGCCTTAAAGTGGCAGGGGCCCCTCTTTCCGGTTACGGCCCACTCCACAAGGGCAATCGGAATGTCTTGGGCCTTCCGACACCAAGCGTCTGTCTCTCAGGTGTGTAGGATGGTGACCTAGTCGTCTGTCCACACGTTTACCAAGTTCTACAATGTAGACGTCAGTGCATCATCGGCTGATGCCTGTTTTTGGCCGCAAAGTTTTGCAGACGGCTGTATAGTTGCAATTGAATATGCAATATTTTACCTTTTTTCCTGTTTTTTTTTTTTTTGATAAAAACACAGTACCTTTAAAGTTAATGCACTGTTGCATTACATTCCACAGTTTTTTGTGCGGTTGTGGGTAGTCACTCCTGTTGAGGGTACCCTGATTTTGTGGTGGATTTCTCCACGCACTTTTCTTTTTTGTGGGTAAAGTTTCACTTGTTCTCACTTGCCACGGTGGATGAACTGTTTATTCTGTTTTCCCACCCCTTGTTTGGCACTGCTTGGGGACGTCCCAATGGCTGAGAGGGGCTGTGTTGCTCTGTGAATATAAGAGAAAATAGGATTTTTTTTGTACTCCCTGTAAAATCCTTTTCTCTGTAATTCACCGAGTGACACAGCACCCTCCCCTCCTTTTTCTTTACATTATACTGCTTGTTGACGTACTGAGGTCTGCTAGCAGGCAGGAGGGTTCATACCTAAGGGACCACCCCCATGGGCGGAACTGAAAGTTCTGAGTGTTGTATTACAACTTTGCCTAGTATTTCTCCTAGAGGTGAGGTATACAACCCAATGGCTAAGAGGAGCTGTCGGTCGGTGATTTACAGAGAAAAGGATTTTACAGTGAGTACAAAAAAAATCCTATAATATTTTTATTTTTTTCAGACAAAGGTGTCTGTTTATGAAGCTGTGATCTCAGAACTTGACTGGTGTTCTGACTCTGAGGAATTGGGGAGTGAAGAGAGAATCCGGGGGGCGAAGGAGGAAGATTTTTGACTTGCTCCTTCAGACCCCCCTAGCCACTACTGTATGTATGTTATCTGTATGTTATTATTATTCAGGATTTATATAGCGCCAACAGTTTGCACAGCGCTTTACAATATGAGGGTAGACAGTACACTTACAATACAAATCAATACAGGAGTGATCAGAGGGACCCGCTCATTAGAGCTTACAATCTCACTGCTGATAAATGGACATCTGTGTTTCAGTGAATTTCTAGTACTGTAAAGTCTCATGAGATTCTAGTATCGGGGGCGTTCGCCACTGTTTCGAGGAGTGAAGTGATCTACGCCGCCTTATAAACTGGCATCCAGAGGAGAACAATCCCCTCTGAATGGAGCAGTGAAACTGTTTCACTGCTTCATAAACGGACACCAAATAGCGCTTTTCTTTTGGTGGTATTTAATTGACATTTTTTTTGTGCTACAAATGAAAAAAGACTGCCGATTTTAGAAAAAAATGTTTTTTTCTTTTTTTCCCTTTCATATAAAATTTAGCAAATAAGTAATTTTTGACAAATCTATACTGCTACCTAGTAGTCTAGTTAGTTTAGTTTAGTTTAGTTAGTCCATAAACTATACTATCAATCATTGAAAATTGAGCACACCTGATGTACTGACAGCCTATCTCACTTCTTGAGGCCCTAACATGCCAAAATAGTATGAATACAACCCCCCCCCCATAACCGCCTTTTGGAAAGTAGGCTGCTATTTAGTAAGGCATGGTGAGGTTTATTTTTTTACAATTAAGTTTTCTCGCGCATGTTATAGACTTGCTTGCAATTACACCCCACAACACACTCTGCTATTCCTTCTGAGTATGAGGGATACCAAATGTGAGGATTTTTTTTTGTAGCCTAGCAACAGAGGTGCAACATCCAAGGAGTACATTATTGCCTGTAGAAAGAGGCCTTCTGACCCTTTTTGCTTATCGGGCTTCCCCGACTGCAAAACGCAGAAATTTTTGATGCCGAAGACATTTGTGCAGGTACACATCCTGGATGTCTAAGGACGCCAGGGAGTCCCCTTCATGGAGCGCAGCGACCTGATTCCATTCTGAACCTCTGCACTTTTACAAAGTGTGGAAAACAGTGCAGCGCTTAATATATAACATGTGACTGAATATAATGAAACAATAAATCAGAGGAAAAACTTACAAAGATAATGTTTCCAAAAAGTAAAACATCAATGATAAACAATACACATGTGCATATTGTGCAATAAACAAAAATGGGTTATTAAACCAAAAAATGGTCAAAAAACCATTTTTAGAAGGACAAATAGTTATTTGGACTACAGCTTGATGCTGTGAAGCACAAACTTGTGATTTAAGTGAGAAAAATAAACAACAAAATTGAAAAACAAATCAAAACAAATCCCATGCTTTAGATAAATGAAGTGATTTGCAAGGCCCCATATATGTGAAGGCAAAAGTTCATTAAGTGAAACGTGAATGAAACTTTATAGTTGAACGTGAATGAAACTTTAAAGTTGGTCCCAGGTATCACTGGTGTAGGTGCTTGACCACGTAAATTCTTTCACTGTACAATTTAAGTAAGTAGTAAAGGCTTACCAGAGCCACCTTTAGTGTGCGCAGATACGAACTCCCCAACGATTGGGATCGGACAAGATCGTTCCTCCGACACTCCTCGTGTGAATGGATGACTCGAATCACCTTTGCGGATAGGAAGGTAAAGAATGACCCACACCTTCGGGTGTTCCTTGAACGTCGTCCGTTCCGGTCCGTTCGAAAATGTTCAAGTTGGCGTGTCACCAAATAGATGAAAAAGGAAAAAAGCGCCCAATCGTGTGATAAAGTCTAAAACACGTGTACTTTATTTTCCAACCAAATAGACGTTGAAAGATACAGATGACTCAATGGAGTCGTATAAAATTGAACGAAGAGAATTGCTAGCAAAAATATAAAATCAAGCAAATAAAAATAGCACGAGATGTAGACGTATCTACCCGACGATCGTTTCGTCACAGATTGACGTCATCAGGGGTACGCCCACACCCTCGTGCTAAAGGTTTAAATAGCCTATGGGTGAGGTAGGGAGCCCTGCCATAGGTGCAGACCAAAACGTCCGTGCATAATGGGATTAACCCACAGATAACCAGTCCCTTCGGATTGGTTACCACATATAGAGAAGAAGAAAAAGGAAAAAGCGGTCAACGACCAGTTAGTTCAAATAAAGCTCGAGTTCCATCATAACTTAATGGTGGAACTCAAATATAAAATAGACTAATAAAAGTGACCAGTGAAAAATACAAACAATGAGTCCTATGATAAATCCCCTTTGTTTGACAGATGGCCATATGCAGTAATGATGGCTATCTTACTGTATGTATGTCCCAAAAAATGGGTGACTTGGTTCAAAAAAATATATATATACAAAATGTATATATATACAATACATACATATAGATTACCATAAAAAAAGAAGAAAAGTGACCATAATATTGAGGTGGGGGCCTAAACAGCATTAGCTACCCACCATTACCCATAGTCCAGTTATAAAAATTTCATGGATGAGACATATCCAACGGGTTTAGAAAGAACATTACAATCACTCTATTCTCATAAGATATATATAGTTTACATAAAAAATTATATAAACTACCTAGCAAACATTGCTACAAAAAATACAAATAATGATAGTAAAAATGGTGTGTGAGACCCAGACTGAATACAAAATCAGTGCAGAAAAAAGGGGGAAAAGGGAATGTTAAATCAACTGTTATTAATAAAACAATTGATGTCCCATTCGACGTTAAGCCCCCCAGGAATATGTGTCCCTAATTTATGGATCCAGTTTGTTTCTGCCCTAGAAATAGTGCGCTTAGCGTTACTGCCGCGCCAATGTGGGGTATATTTTTCTAAAGCCAGAAAGATGGTGCCTCTTGGGTCCCGATTGTGTTTTAGATCGTAATGTTTACTAACGTTATGTTTGTCAAATCCTTTACAAATGTTAGTGATATGTTCCCCCAGGCGCACATGTAGCATGCGTACTGTGCGTCCCACATACTCCAAACCACATGGACATCTAAGTAAGTACACAACGCACTTAGTGGTGCATGTGATGAATGTTCGTATGGGGTAAGTAAGTCCATTGCTAGACGAGGTGAACTCAGTAAATCTCCTGCCTCGTAGAGCATTTAGCTTACAAGCTCTACATTTCCCACAGGGGTAGAAGCCCTTCAAATCACCAAAAAAAGTGGGTCTGGTTGGGGGGTCCGGGACATTTGGAGCAATCATATTTCGCAAGTTGGTTGCACCCCTAAAGATCACATTTGGTCTGTCAGGAAGTTCGGGGCCCAAGATTCGGTCATTTTTGATAACCGACCAATGTTTCTGTAAAATTCTTTTCACAGCCCAATGCTGACTGGAAAACGTCGTGAGTAAAGAAACTCCATAGTTGTCCATGTTGTCAGTCCTGGGTGGTCTCTCAGCTAACAATGTTTGACGTTCCCTACTATTGACCTCCATTATAGTGGAATCAAGGGACTCACTGTTGTAACCTTTAGCTAGGAATCTCTCTTTTAAGATTAGTGCCTCCTTAAGAAAATCCTCATTAAAAGTGCAATTGCGTTTTAAGCGAAGAAACTGGCCCTTAGGGACCGCTGAGAGCCATGACCTATGATGGCAGGAGTCGAGTGGAATATAGCTATTCCTGTCAGTTTTCTTGAAAAACGTTGTGGTAGTTATGTTATTATCCCGGATGGAAATATTCAAATCCAAAAATTGGATATTAGTGGGGCTTGAAACATAGCTGAGAACTATCCCACGGTTATTATTGTTTAAATGGGACAGGAAGAGCTCTGCTGATGAACTGTCACCATCCCAGATAAACAAGATGTCATCGATAAACCTTTTCCAGGTGACTAGTTCCGGGGGTTTGTCACTAAAGACTATGTCCTCCTCCCATTTTGCCATGAAGAGATTGGCCATACTGGGAGCAAATTTAGCTCCCATGGCCACTCCCTTCACTTGCAAAAAATGGGTCCCGTCATGCCAAAAGTGATTGTGCGTCATGGCAAACAGAAGTAATTTAAGAATATAGTTACGCTGAGTCACCGAAATACTACCATCCTGGGCCAGAAAGTGATGGACTGCTTCATAGCCCAATTGATGGGAGATAGCGGTGTACAGTGAAGCTACATCCGCGGTAATTAGGAGATAGGTGGGTTTCCATTCAATCAATTGCAGAATATTGATAACATGCTTGGTATCTCTCAAAAAGGATGGCGTGCCCATCACCAGTGGTTGCAGATATTTATCAATGTATTTCCCTATACGCGAGGTTACAGAGTCAATTCCACTGATGATGGGCCGCCCTGGTGGATTTTCTAAAGATTTGTGTATCTTGGGTAGAGAGTACATAACCGGTAAGCGCGGCGCCAAAGGTACCAGAAAGTCCCTTTCTTTTTTATTTAAAATACCCATGTTGAACCCTTTCTCAACCAACTCTTTTAGTTCACCTTTGAATTGGGTGGTGGGGTCTAAAAGTAATGGAGAGTAGGTCTCAGAGTCTGACAGAATCCTAGTCATCTCTTTGGAATATGCGGTTTTGTCAAGTATTACAATGGCACCGCCTTTGTCAGCCGACCGAACTACTATGTCTTTCCTATTAAGCAATGAGTCTAGCCCTGCCCTAAATTCCCGTGTGGGTTGAGCTGGTCTCAATTTCAAACCATTGAGATCCTTTAATACCAGATCACGGAAAATATTGATGTTGGGTGCTGTATTACCAGGAGGATTGAACAAGGAGGCATTCGATAAACCAGAATGCATAATTGTTGAATCCCTAACTAATTGGCGGGAGGGATTGCTCATGATATATCTCTTAATGTTCAACTTGCGTGTAAACTTTTGGATATCTATAAATGTCTGGAATTTATTTAAATTCTGAGGGGGCACAAACTTGAGACCCTTTCCGAGAGTCTGCAATTCTTCATTAGATAGCTTTTTATTACTTAAGTTAATGACACCACTGATATCTAAGTCCTTCTTCTTTTTGGTGTGAAAACGTTTCCCCCCTCTGCACCCTCTCTTGTGTCTCCGTTTCTCTTGTGTCCCCCCCGAGTGCCCTCCTGAAAACCCTGTTGGTAATAACTGCCAACTGAGGATTGAATATATGATGGCCGAAAACCGCCCTGACCCCTAGCGATTTACCACCCTGGCGATCTAGAGGTGGTAAATCTTTTTCTCAGGGAAACAAATCCCTCTCTCAAGGTAGAGGTGGCAGCAGGGATAGGAGACCTCCTCCGGATGTAAGAGATTTGGGATCCAATTACAGGGTTGAGACCTTTAATAGATATGGCACCCTTGGTGAAGATAGGAGTGGGCATTCTGAAGCCCCTAGGGGTCAGGGCGGTTTTCGGCCATCATATATTCAACCCTCAGTTGGCAGTTATTACCAACAGGGTTTTCAGGAGGGCACTCGGGGGGGACACAAGAGAAACGGAGACACAAGAGAGGGTGCAGAGGGGGGAAACGTTTTCACACCAAAAAGAAGAAGGACTTAGATATCAGTGGTGTCATTAACTTAAGTAATAAAAAGCTATCTAATGAAGAATTGCAGACTCTCGGAAAGGGTCTCAAGTTTGTGCCCCCTCAGAATTTAAATAAATTCCAGACATTTATAGATATCCAAAAGTTTACACGCAAGTTGAACATTAAGAGATATATCATGAGCAATCCCTCCCGCCAATTAGTTAGGGATTCAACAATTATGCATTCTGGTTTATCGAATGCCTCCTTGTTCAATCCTCCTGGTAATACAGCACCCAACATCAATATTTTCCGTGATCTGGTATTAAAGGATCTCAATGGTTTGAAATTGAGACCAGCTCAACCCACACGGGAATTTAGGGCAGGGCTAGACTCATTGCTTAATAGGAAAGACATAGTAGTTCGGTCGGCTGACAAAGGCGGTGCCATTGTAATACTTGACAAAACCGCATATTCCAAAGAGATGACTAGGATTCTGTCAGACTCTGAGACCTACTCTCCATTACTTTTAGACCCCACCACCCAATTCAAAGGTGAACTAAAAGAGTTGGTTGAGAAAGGGTTCAACATGGGTATTTTAAATAAAAAAGAAAGGGACTTTCTGGTACCTTTGGCGCCGCGCTTACCGGTTATGTACTCTCTACCCAAGATACACAAATCTTTAGAAAATCCACCAGGGCGGCCCATCATCAGTGGAATTGACTCTGTAACCTCGCGTATAGGGAAATACATTGATAAATATCTGCAACCACTGGTGATGGGCACGCCATCCTTTTTGAGAGATACCAAGCATGTTATCAATATTCTGCAATTGATTGAATGGAAACCCACCTATCTCCTAATTACCGCGGATGTAGCTTCACTGTACACCGCTATCTCCCATCAATTGGGCTATGAAGCAGTCCATCACTTTCTGGCCCAGGATGGTAGTATTTCGGTGACTCAGCGTAACTATATTCTTGAATTACTTCTGTTTGCCATGACGCACAATCACTTTTGGCATGACGGGACCCATTTTTTGCAAGTGAAGGGAGTGGCCATGGGAGCTAAATTTGCTCCCAGTATGGCCAATCTCTTCATGGCAAAATGGGAGGAGGACATAGTGTTTAGTGACAAACCCCCGGAACTAGTCACCTGGAAAAGGTTTATCGATGACATCTTGTTTATCTGGGATGGTGACAGTTCATCAGCAGAGCTCTTCCTGTCCCATTTAAACAATAATAACCGTGGGATAGTTCTCAGCTATGTTTCAAGCCCCACTAATATCCAATTTTTGGATTTGAATATTTCCATCCGGGATAATAACATAACTACCACAACGTTTTTCAAGAAAACTGACAGGAATAGCTATATTCCACTCGACTCCTGCCATCATAGGTCATGGCTCTCAGCGGTCCCTAAGGGCCAGTTTCTTCGCTTAAAACGCAATTGCACTTTTAATGAGGATTTTCTTAAGGAGGCACTAATCTTAAAAGAGAGATTCCTAGCTAAAGGTTACAACAGTGAGTCCCTTGATTCCACTATAATGGAGGTCAATAGTAGGGAACGTCAAACATTGTTAGCTGAGAGACCACCCAGGACTGACAACATGGACAACTATGGAGTTTCTTTACTCACGACGTTTTCCAGTCAGCATTGGGCTGTGAAAAGAATTTTACAGAAACATTGGTCGGTTATCAAAAATGACCGAATCTTGGGCCCCGAACTTCCTGACAGACCAAATGTGATCTTTAGGGGTGCAACCAACTTGCGAAATATGATTGCTCCAAATGTCCCGGACCCCCCAACCAGACCCACTTTTTTTGGTGATTTGAAGGGCTTCTACCCCTGTGGGAAATGTAGAGCTTGTAAGCTAAATGCTCTACGAGGCAGGAGATTTACTGAGTTCACCTCGTCTAGCAATGGACTTACTTACCCCATACGAACATTCATCACATGCACCACTAAGTGCGTTGTGTACTTACTTAGATGTCCATGTGGTTTGGAGTATGTGGGACGCACAGTACGCATGCTACATGTGCGCCTGGGGGAACATATCACTAACATTTGTAAAGGATTTGACAAACATAACGTTAGTAAACATTACGATCTAAAACACAATCGGGACCCAAGAGGCACCATCTTTCTGGCTTTAGAAAAATATACCCCACATTGGCGCGGCAGTAACGCTAAGCGCACTATTTCTAGGGCAGAAACAAACTGGATCCATAAATTAGGGACACATATTCCTGGGGGGCTTAACGTCGAATGGGACATCAATTGTTTTATTAATAACAGTTGATTTAACATTCCCTTTTCCCCCTTTTTTCTGCACTGATTTTGTATTCAGTCTGGGTCTCACACACCATTTTTACTATCATTATTTGTATTTTTTGTAGCAATGTTTGCTAGGTAGTTTATATAATTTTTTATGTAAACTATATATATCTTATGAGAATAGAGTGATTGTAATGTTCTTTCTAAACCCGTTGGATATGTCTCATCCATGAAATTTTTATAACTGGACTATGGGTAATGGTGGGTAGCTAATGCTGTTTAGGCCCCCACCTCAATATTATGGTCACTTTTCTTCTTTTTTTATGGTAATCTATATGTATGTATTGTATATATATACATTTTGTATATATATATTTTTTTGAACCAAGTCACCCATTTTTTGGGACATACATACAGTAAGATAGCCATCATTACTGCATATGGCCATCTGTCAAACAAAGGGGATTTATCATAGGACTCATTGTTTGTATTTTTCACTGGTCACTTTTATTAGTCTATTTTATATTTGAGTTCCACCATTAAGTTATGATGGAACTCGAGCTTTATTTGAACTAACTGGTCGTTGACCGCTTTTTCCTTTTTCTTCTTCTCTATATGTGGTAACCAATCCGAAGGGACTGGTTATCTGTGGGTTAATCCCATTATGCACGGACGTTTTGGTCTGCACCTATGGCAGGGCTCCCTACCTCACCCATAGGCTATTTAAACCTTTAGCACGAGGGTGTGGGCGTACCCCTGATGACGTCAATCTGTGACGAAACGATCGTCGGGTAGATACGTCTACATCTCGTGCTATTTTTATTTGCTTGATTTTATATTTTTGCTAGCAATTCTCTTCGTTCAATTTTATACGACTCCATTGAGTCATCTGTATCTTTCAACGTCTATTTGGTTGGAAAATAAAGTACACGTGTTTTAGACTTTATCACACGATTGGGCGCTTTTTTCCTTTTTCATCTATTTGGTGACACGCCAACTTGAACATTTTCGAACGGACCGGAACGGACGACGTTCAAGGAACACCCGAAGGTGTGGGTCATTCTTTACCTTCCTATCCGCAAAGGTGATTCGAGTCATCCATTCACACGAGGAGTGTCGGAGGAACGATCTTGTCCGATCCCAATCGTTGGGGAGTTCGTATCTGCGCACACTAAAGGTGGCTCTGGTAAGCCTTTACTACTTACTTAAATTGTACAGTGAAAGAATTTACGTGGTCAAGCACCTACACCAGTGATACCTGGGACCAACTTTAAAGTTTCATTCACGTTCAACTATAAAGTTTCATTCACGTTTCACTTAATGAACTTTTGCCTTCACATATATGGGGCCTTGCAAATCACTTCATTTATCTAAAGCATGGGATTTGTTTTGATTTGTTTTTCAATTTTGTTGTTTATTTTTCTCACTTAAATCACAAGTTTGTGCTTCACAGCATCAAGCTGTAGTCCAAATAACTATTTGTCCTTCTAAAAATGGTTTTTTGACCATTTTTTGGTTTAATAACCCATTTTTGTTTATTGCACAATATGCACATGTGTATTGTTTATCATTGATGTTTTACTTTTTGGAAACATTATCTTTGTAAGTTTTTCCTCTGATTTATTGTTTCATTATATTCAGTCACATGTTATATATTAAGTGCTGCACTGTTTTCCACATTTCTGTTATTTAGACCTAGTATCTTGTTTTTTGTGCTTAGCTGCTATTTTCTTAATTGTTTTTTTCCCATATCAACTAATTTTTACCAAGCGCAAGTTTTACTCTTTTGTTTACTTTTACAAAGTGATTGAGGGCTTTCAAGTCCAAGATCGGACGTACCCCTTCCTTCTTGGGAACCACAAACAGATTTGAGTGGAATCCCTGGAAGCGTTCCAATTCCGGAACTGGTACAATCACACCGCGATTCAGCAAATCCGTTACCACCCCCAACAGGGCCTCCCGGCGAACCGCGGATACGGGTATGCTGGAGGGGAAGAATCTGTTTGGCTGCCAAGAGAGAAACTCTATCTTGTAGCCGTTGGAAATCAGATCGCAGACCCATTGGTCGGATAACCGAGAGGACCACCGGTCTGCAAACTCCTGAAGGCGACTCGCCACCCGAGACATGGGTGGGGGCAAACCTTCATGCGGTAGCACTTTTATCCACAGGCTTGTGGTTTCAGGGACGTTTTTATCCTGTCGGGCTTGGGACGTTTCGTCGAAGCTCCAGGCGGACGAAAAAGCCGATTGTGAGCGGAAAAAGAGGGCCCTTGCCTACGGCGTGGCTCCTTAGCTTTCCTGGCCTGTGGGAGTAGTTTACTCTTACCACCAGTGGCATTCTTAATAATGTCTTCCAACGAGGCTCCAAAGAGCTGGTCGCCAAGTAAAGGAAGGTCCGTCAGGGCTTTTATGTTCGCCAAATTAGACACCACAGCTGACACTGAAGCCCTGGATAACAGAGGGAGAGTATCCAGGGCCGCGTCACAGATATACTTAGGTCCTTGCACTAATTGGTCTGCTAGTTCCACACAGACAGGGGAGGCCTTTTGCTCTCCCAATTCACGGTGCAAAAGTTTTGGCCACTCAGTGTCTGCTACACCAGTGCGAATGCCAGTACAGGTCGCAAGGCTGACCCCACAACCGTAAACAAGGAATGAGCCACCGCCTCGGCCTTCCTGTCTGTGGGATCCTTGAATGCAGGAGTCCCCTCAACCGGGATCGTGGTTACTTTATTTAACCTGGATACTGGGGGTCCACGACCTAGGGACCGCCCCCTGGACGGAACTAAAAGTTCTGAAGTGTTGTATTACAACTTTGCCTAGTAATCTCCAGTGATAGGGCTAACAACCCATTTTGTTACAGAGGAGCTGTTAGTCGAGTACAAAAATCCTATTTTTTTGCCAGAAATTTACTTAGAATAAAATGGTGGGTTTTGTTAATCTTTGTCACATGGTGTTTGCGCAGCAGTTTTTCTTTCTAATGAAAACTTTACACAAACGCATAATTACATTTTAATGGATTTCAATGCGCGCACGCACGCACGCACAGACAATATAACACCCAAATCTTTGGTAAAATATTGTGTTGCACCAGATAAACGGACACCAAGCATGTCATGCTTTAAAATTGTGCTGAACTTCAGTATTCAAAAATATCCATAGGTGTTGCTTTATAAGCCTTCTTTACACAGGCGGTCTGGTTCTAGAATTATTGCTCTCGTTCTGATGTGCGTGGCGATACTGCACGTGTGGTGCGATCGCTGTTTATGCATCTGAGACCGTGTGACTTTCTACAGGGGAGCTTTAAATTATTTATTGGTGGTACACTGACAGATGTTGATTGGGACAGTGGTGCTTGGTGTACTGTGTGGGGACTGCTGTAGTCTGTGTGATCTGTGACTGCGCTGTGTAAAATCATCACTTGCACAGGCTGCAGCATCCCCCTGCCTGTGGGAGAGATGCGATGCGAGAACGGGCGCTGTAATTGAGCTGGTTCCTGCATGAACCTAGGCTCAGAGTCTGTAAACACACCAGAGCCTTCAACAAATGTACCCATTCCACAGAGGTACATTTCCTTTAATTCAGGGAGATCGGTGAGCTAGTTCCTATTTGGTGTCCTTACAACCAACATGTCATTCAAGTTCCTTGCTTGTTTTGGCACAAACGGCGGTCTTGGGCCAACAATATCGTCCAGATCTCAAGGGAGTAACTGTGCCAGTGACTTTGTAGGATGCTGCCAATCTTACCCCCAAGGGGCCCCATACTGGGTAATATTTCTCTTTCGTTCATTGACAGCTCCATTAAATCTTGACCGTAGGGTTATCACACCACCTTCAGGAGAGGGCTAGGCAGAACATGTATTACATGTGAAAACAACAGAATTGCACAGCACCGGCCAGGGGGCTGTCCCTCTAGATATAACCTCTCAGCCTGCTTCCTGCAGCGCAGTTTTTTTTCTGCCTAGTGAAGGAGAAGAACCTAGGTTCCCTGCTGGGACCGTTGGTCTTGAAGATTTTTTCTGGATTTTTTGCCCTTTGCGCAAAATATTGATCCTGTGATCTTCTACCAATATCCGGCTGGGTGACAGGCTGGATAAATATAGATCCTTGTAGTCTCCCAGCCCAGCCATCGAGCGTGAGCAGACCCTAGCTATGCGCTGGGTTGGCCACAACATGCCCCTAGGCTCCAGGGGTGGCCAGTGAGCGACATGCTCCGGGGCACACATATGACCGGTGCTACGGATGTCCGTGTCACAGTGTGCTATGGCCAGCAGCCACCCCGTACTGCTCGGCGTTGGTCTGTGATGGGATGCCTCCAGCTCGTCCGGACAGGTAAGCACAGCTCTCCCTATCTTATAGGGGGTTCCTCTTCTCCCTTTCCTCTGTCCCTGTGTCCCCCCCCCCCACGGGGGACGCTGCAGGGCTGCGCTGAGGTGTGGTGTATTTACCTGGGCCAGGGGCTCCTCCAGGGAGGTCTGATCCTTAGCTGGGGGCTGCGCTGTTGTCTGGGTCCATGGGTAGTCCTCTGTCTCCCTGCTGTGAGTTCTAAATGTGTGGCCGCGGACATTTTTTTGTTGTTCTCTGTGTGTAGCATGGCAGTCTCCCATTTTCTCGAGGTCCGGCGGCCATTTTCCCAGTTTTTTTTATATATACAAGAACGGCCATGGGTCATTTTCTTGTAGCCTCAGAGTGTTTTTTCTCCCGAGTGCTGGTCCCTGTGCCTCAGAACAGTGCGTTTTTTGTTCCTGGACAATTGTGATTGACACAGCGATCAGTGGCAGCACTCAGTCGGGGTGGTGAGTCCTGCGGCGGCACCCCTCAGTCTGAGCAGTTAGGAGGGTGGAATTGAGCACCTTGTCCTAAGTCCCCAAGGGTGGCAGACTCGGCCCCGTGTTGACTGGCGGCCCCTATTCTGATGTGTCAGAGGATGCTGACCAGGACAGTGAGGAGGATTCCAGGTCCGTGCAGGAAAAAGCGCTAGTTGGAGCACTTATTACCGCTCTGCGGGATACCCTGAAAATACAGGATGCAGCAGGATCCTCTGCTGAGGTGGCGTTTCTTTATGGGTCCTGTAAACCACACCTAAGGTGTTTCCGTATCTGAATTATTTTAAGAAGTTCATATACAAGGAATGGGGAAACCTGCAACGGACTTTTCTTTCTTTCTTTTTTTTATATTCTGTTTATTAGTTTTCAAGACATGGCATACAAACATTTGGATGTATCAACAGGATACATCCCTATAAGGCCTCGTGGCCGGTTGTCTAACTAACGGAAACATCCTAACAAATCCATCCCCCCCACTACCCTCTCCCCTGAGTCACAGCTCGACTAGACGTCCTGTACATCCTGTTTTCCTTTAGTATTTATAGGAGGTGTCTAATCATAGAGTAATACTTATAACTACTTAGAGGAGAAATTCCACTACATTAACTCTCGAGGTGTCTGGAGTTCCCTGCAAAGTATGAACATATCACTCCAGCACCAGTAGTCAGTATTCCATTTTATTACGCCACTGTGGAGCTAAAGTTAAACCATGAGTGCCATACTTTGTTGAATTTTTGCATACAACCTCTAGTCTCATAAGTGGCTTTGTAATAGAGCAACATCGAGTTAATTAGACCTTTCCAGAAGGAAATGCTTGGCGCTCTGCCATAGAAGAGCAGGACATTCAACATCGTTCGGATAGCCCTTGTTGGCACTACCTCATCCACTAGACCCAGCAAACAAACTCTGGGAGTCATTGGTACTGGCACCTGAATTAGTTCAGAAATGCAAGAGGTTATATCAGTGTCAATGTCAAAAAATGTGATTAGCATCTGCGGGGGAATGGAAACATCTCCAACACTCCGTAGAGGTTGTTTGGAAAATTTTGCCCAGTCTAGCTGGGGTGTAATAACTCCTGTGCAATAACTTGGACTGGATCAGCCTGTCCATTGTGGGCACCAGGTGTTTGAATGGTTGGGTCCACAGGGCGTCAAAGTCCTCCCCCTGCACATCTGGAACCTCCTCAGCCCACCTGTCCCTGCATCTTGCAATAGCCGGTGGTGTGATTTTAAACAGTTCCCTTTATGTCAACAAAAGGGGCTTAGCCAGATCCTCGCTTGCCAATAATGTTTCGAGAGGCGAGGGCAGAGACTCCACCCCCGCCTCTCGAAATTGGGTCTGAAAGGCATGTTGAATTTGGAGAAATCTGAACAGGTACATGTTACAGAGTTCGTGTCTCGACTATAGTTGAGAAAAGGTGAGCAGCTCTCCATAGGAGGTTATGTCTCTTAATGTCTCAATACATCTCACCACCCAAATCATAGGATCTGGTATGTTGTAGAAGTAGGGCATAGTTGGGTTCATCCATAAGGGAGTGGACGGTGACGCACCCCTATAGCTCGGGCATGCCAGTTTCACTGCTATGTCTCATGCCTTGATAGTGGCTTTCATCGTCGTTAACGGCAACTCCGATCTGAGGCCTCTGAACAAGGCAAATCTAATACTGTCGTAAGATCCTAAATGGGCTGCCTCCAGTACTGTAGGCGCATCTCAATTCTCAGCTGTCAGCTATCTACAAGCAAGACCATCTGCCCCGCTATATAGTACTTATGTTATGCCAGTCGGGTAGAGCCAACCCCCCCCCCCCCCCCCCGATTCCTGGGTTCCTGCAACATCTTGAGCCCCACTTTAGGAGACCCAGGGGCCCAGATGTAAGATGAAATAATGCTGTCAAGTTTCTGAAAGTATGACTTTGGGACCCAGACAGGTGCATGCTTAAGGAAGTATAAGATGACAGGGAGTAGTTTCATTTTTAATAGGTTAATCCTACCGACTAGGGACAGTGGAAGTTTAGTCCAAGTCTGTACTTCCTTTTTTAGTAGCTGTATTAAGGGGGGCAGGTTTAGTGACATGTAGTCTTGAACTTTCGCGGTGACCTGAATACCTAAGTATTTTATGGACTCTACCCATTGCGGTGGTAATCTGGGATCTGCTCCGTCCCTGGTCACCGCATCCATCGGCAGAATAGAAGACGTTCCCCAATTCACCTTCAACCCTATAAATATGGTGAAGTGATCTATAATTCCTAGGGCCCCCTTCAACAAGTCCCCCGGGTCATTTAGGTACAGCAGCATATCGTCCACGTAGAGTGCTAAGGACTCATCTATTGTACCTACTCTGATAGGTCTAATATCTGGAGGAGCAGAGTGCGACTGCCAGTGGTTCCAGGGCCAGGTCGAATAGAAAAGGGGATAGAGGGCATCCCTGTCAGGTTCCCCTAACCACCTTAAAAAAATCTGAGGTGGATGATCCCAGTCTAATCGCTGCTTTTGGATGTCTGTAGAGCATGGATACCCACTTTCTAAACTGTGGACCAAACCCCATGATCTCCAACACTTTGGACATGTATAGCCAATCCACAGAGTCAAAGGCATTTTCAAAATCGATTTAGACCACTACTCTCGAATTGCTAGACCCGGGTTGGATTTGTAAATGGGTAAAAAGTCTTCTTAGATTTGTGTCAGTTGACTTACCCGGCATACATCCTGTTTGATTGATGTTAACAACAGAAGGGAGTACATTAGCTAATCTAAGGGCCATTATTTTTGTTAAAATCTTTAAGTCCATGTTCAATAGAGATATTGGTCTGTATGATGCACACTCAATGGGGTCCTTTCCTGGCTTCAATAGGAGAACCATGTAGGCCTCCAGCATGGAGTTCGGAAGGGTATTGTTTTCATTACAGTATTCTAGGAGCAGATTAACTCTAGGAGTTAGCATTTCGCATTACCTTTGTAGAAATCAGCCAGTAGGCCATCTGGGCCAGAGGCTTTATTTGGGGGAAATGCGAATATTGCCTTCTGAATTTCTTCAGTTGTGCTTTAGCATCCAGTATGTTCCTGTCATTTTCCGATAATTTTGGTATTGGAAGGTCCCCCAATAAAGAGTCCAGAGCTGCAGGGTCATAAGAAGGGATAGGAGAGTAAAGTTGGGAATAGTACCCAACGAACTCCCGGGTTCGCTAACCAATCCACTGCGCTGGTCTCTGATAACTGGAATGCAGGTGAGCGGGTGGTAGTCAGTCACCAGCATTGCCAGGTGTTTGCCATTCTTATCTCCCTCCACAAAAACCGTCTGGGCCAATTTTCGCCATCTCTACTTGGGATTTACTCGTAAAATGTATGGGCAAAGTGCGCCTCGCCTCCAATAGGGCCTCATGCGATGCTTCTGTCGGGGAGTTGCAGCAATAACTCCGTCTCCTCTCCATCTTTTAAATGTGCCGTTTTGATGGATGAGATAAACTCCCCCCGTGTCACCGCTTTAAAAGCGTCCATCTGAGGGTCAGCTGTATCCGTATTGGAAGACCAGTATGACTGCATGGCCTCAGATACCTGAGTGAAGACAAGTTAATTTTGTATCCATCCAGATCCAACCCCCCCCGCGCACCCAACTCAAACATCAGGGTAACCGCAAGGGGGTTATGATTGGTTAGACCCCCAGCCAGGTATGACACCTTCGTCATATAGGATAGCATTAGATTATTCTCAAAGGCTAGATCAAGTCTTGCCGAGGACCAGTGGGTTGACGACACATGCGAGTAGCATCTCTCGGCCAGGTGCTTCCAGCGCCACAGCTCCGTGAGTCCCGCCACAGACCCCCAGCCATTTAGATCAGTTGATTCCCCCCCTGTTTGGGTTAGAGGTGTCCAAAGCCGCGTCAAGAACAGCATTGAAATCTCTCAACCAAACTACTGGGAGATGGGCATATGGTGCAATTTTGGTCAATAAGTCATATAGCACCTTAACCTAAAAAGGAGGGGGCACATGTATATACCACTACTATTTGTCTATGGCAAACATCCATGACCACCGCCACAAACATTCCTCCTGGGTCAGAAAAAACCTGATGGATCATGCAAGGGATACTTCTACTGATTAAAATAGAAACCCCTCTGGCAAACTTTGAATATGTTGAGTGTATAGGTCTTTGAATCCACGGTTTATGCAGAGAAAGGATTCTGCTGCCATCTAAGTGTGTCTCCTGCAGGAGGATGATGTGTGGCTTGGACAGTTTGAGAAATTGGAATATTGAGGCCCTCTTAACCTTTTGACCAAGGCCCCGAACATTCCAAGATACAATCTTTATATCATCCGCCATTACCATGGTTGGTGTTAAAAGTGATCCAGGATACCATTTGTAAAGGGGGCTTATTCACAAACAAAATATGTAACACATTTGCTAGGAAATCACAATCATTATATGTACCCCCAAGTCGAGCTGTGACTCTATCAAAACCCACCCTTGCTTTTATACCAGAAACAACCTCAACCAGTCCGGTATATAGCTTATTCCCTAACCAAAAAAACAGTTACGGCAAAATCCTGCCTCAGTGATCGAAAGTCCGGCAGTATCGTTGTCAACTCCTTGGCATCTCCACATGCTCCCGACAGAGATTATTGGAGCCACATGTGGTAATACAAGAGCTGAGAATATGGTGTGTTCAGCGGAAGTGCACCAAAATATAAATGGAACAAATGACAATGGAAATGCCATAAAAGAAGGGCATGCCTGTGGCCTGTATCATAAAAGAGAGTTGGAGGGCCGCCTCCTCAGGTATATAACAGGTTGTAATACTAGGTCCAAACTTAAGGAGACCACTTGTGGTACTAGGTAGGTACCAGCTTCTAAGGAAAAACTAGGAAGAGGGCCCTAGTTGGCGGCCCCTGGCTGTTTCACGGTCCTCCCACCACCCTTAAAAGTTCAATATATAATGTAGCGCAGAAACAATCATAACTCAGGTCTCTGGCTAACAAGAAAGTTATGGGAGACAGTCCCTTCAAAATTTTAGTAAAAGGGACTGAGACTAGGGTATCCAGGTCCGTGTAAAACATACCAGCTCCATCTGTGTCACAGCAGTTTAACCAGTTCCCGACCAGCGCACACTGATGTACGCTCGCGTGCTGGTCGGGACCCCCGTGAGTCTGGTCGTGGGTCCCGCGGACTCGATCTCCGCGGGCATACCCGCGATCGTCTCACGGTGCGGCTGAACGGAGAGATGCCGTTGTAAACAGCATCTCCCTGTTCTGCCTAGCAACAAGTGACACTGATGTCTGCTCCATGGGATTGAAACAGAGATCAGTGTTCACTAAATGAAAGCCCAGCCCCCAACAGTTAGTAACACACCCCTAGGAACACTTAACCCCTACACTGCTACCCCCCTGGTTAACCCCTTCACTGCCAGTGTCATTTACGCAGGAATCACTGCATTTGTATAGCAGTGATTGTTGTATAAATGACAATGGTTATAAAAATGTGTAAAAAATGTCCGATGTGTCCGCCATAATGTCGCAGTCACAATAAAAATCGCTGATCGCCGCCATTACTAGTAAAAAAAAAATTATTAATAAAAATGCCATAAAACTATCCCCTATATTGTAAATGCTATAACTTTTGCGCAAACCAATCAATAATCGCTTATTGCGATTTTTTTTACCAAAAATATGTAGAAGAATACGTATCAGCCTAGAAGAATACGTATCAGCCTAATCTGAGGGAAAAAAATGTTTTTTTTATATATATATTTTTGGGGATATTTATTATAACAAAAAGTAAAAAATAATGCGTTTTTTTCAAAATTGTCACTCTATTTTTGTTTATAACGCAAAAAATAAAAACCGCAGGGGTGATCAAATACCACCAAAAGAAAGATCTATTTGTGGGAAAAAAAGGACGTCAATTTTGTTTGGGAGCCACGTCTTACGACCGCGCAATTGTCAGTTAAAACAACGCAGTGCTGAATCGCAAAAAGTGGTCTGGTTTTTGGCCAGCAAAATGGTCCGGGGCTGAAGTGGTTAAACACAGGGCCTCAGAATTCCTTGTCCATCCATTCGCTGGCTTCTTCCGGATGCTCAAAGAACTTTACCGACCCCTTGTGTTGAACCCTGAGTTTGCTCGGGTACAGCATGCTGTACTTGACTTCCTTTTCTCTCAGGCGCCGTCTGACCTCATTAAAAGATCTTCTTTTCTGTTGCGTGGCTGAAGAAAAGTCAGCAAACAGCATGATCCTTGCGTTGTTGTGGCTTAGCTCTTATAGTCTCCTGGCCTGGATTAGGATCATGTCTCTGTCACAAATGTTCAAAAAACAAACCAGGAACAGCCGAGGGAAAGCTCCTGGGGGCCTGCTGCCAGTGAGGACCCTGTGTGCTCGCTCGACCACATATGTAGGAAACATTTCTTGCATGGACAGTAGTTGTTTAGATGTTCAGCAAATTGAGCAGGTTTGTCACCTTCAGACCTCTCTGGAAGCCCCACCACCCTGATGTTATTTCGTCTTTGTCGGTCCTCAGCATCTATGGCTTTATGCTGCAGGGTCCTGACCTGGTCTTTAAGTTCTGCTAGCTGTGCACCATGATCGTGAGACGTGTCTTCTATGTCCGACACCCACGTCTCCACTGTAGTCAGGCCGCCCCGGATCTTGTCCAGATCGTGTCTGATTAGATTACATTCAGATGAGAGGTGGTCTATACGCCCCATGAGCGCCGCTTTACTGGCGCTGATTGCCTCCAGGATCGACCATGTTATGGCTTCAGTGTCCACAGCAGGGACCTGATAATGCATCTGTATGCTCTCTGCCTCCTTAGCCTGTGCCATCTTTACTGCTGTGGGCTTGGCACGCTGAGGCTTCGCGGAGAAGAAAAGATGCGTGGACGGGGTCAAGCGCCGTGTCTTTTACAGAGCATGTCTGCCTCTGGTCTGTGTGTGCCTTAGCCACCTTCTTGGTGGCTGATGATGGCATCGCTGGCTTCAGGGCACTTTCCCCTTTCCAGTGGTATATTGTGTGGGGGATGTAAGTGCTCCGAAAAATGCGGATGGTGGTCCGAAGTAGCGGAGCTGTGGAGGTGAGCTGCTGCCTCGATCACATCTGGCCGGAAGTCCATCTGCAACAGACCTTTTCAGTTCCAAAAAGGATGGCGGTGCATTACCCCTTTGAAGAGAGCCTCCTTAAAAAATGGACGGCTCCCCCGGTCGTTGACCCCCCAGTATCCAGGTTAAATAAAGTAACCACGATTCCGGTAGAAGGGGCCCCTTAAGGACCCTACCGACAGGAAGGCCGAGAGTGGCCCGGTCCATGTTTACGGTAGTGGGGTCAGCGATATGACCGGTACTGGCCATGGCATTAGTGTCGCAGACCCTTACTGAGTGGGCAAAACGATTGCACCGTGAATGCGTAGAACTAGCAGACCATCTGGTGCACGGCCCTGGATAAGCTTCCCATGCTCTCTAGAGCATCAGTATCAGCAGTGGTGCTATGGCGCCTGAGCTGGCTAAAAAGCTGGTTTGCGGACCAGGCATCTAAAAAAGCTCTGACGGATTTGCCCTTCTTTGGTGAGCGGCTATTTGGAGCTTCACTGGATGACATCATTAAGAATATTATCGGTGGTTAGAGCACTTTACTCCCACAGTCCAGGAAGGGTAAGGAGCCACACCACAGGCAAGGGCCCTCCTTTTCAGCTCAGAAAAGGCTTTTCTCTTATATTCACCAACCGATATAGCTCCTCCCTGTAACTAAATGGGTTGTTTAGCCTGCCATTAGGAGAACTAGGCAAAATTGTTACACAATACACAGAACTTTTAGCCCTGCCCCAGGGGGGCAGACCCTGTGCTAATAACCCTCCCTACTGCTCCCAGCAGATTCAGTTTTTATTTTGCCTAGTAAGGAGAATGACCTAGGAACCCTGCGGGCCCTTTTGGTCCATGTTTTTGCTGCAGGTTTGATGTTTTTTTTGCGCAAGATGAAAGATCCTGGGATCTTCTATCAACTGCCAGCTGGGTGACAGGCTGGTTAATGATTATCCTTGTAGTCTCCCCAGTCCGGCCATTGAGCGTGTGCAGGCCGCAGCTATGGCTCGGCAGGCCACGACATGCCTCAGCTCCAGAGGTGGTCGGTGAGCTTCAATGCTCCGGGGTATACATATGACCGGGCTACTGATGTCTGGATCACAGTATGCCAGGCCAACAGCTACTCTGTAACTGCACAGGAGTAGGTCTGTGATGGAATGTCTCCCAGCTCTTCAGGACTGGTAAGTATGGCTCTCCCTACTTCGGTGGGGTGAGCAGCTGGGCATTCCCTGGGGTGTTGATTCGGGGGCCACCTCACCTCCTTATCTTCTCTCCCTAGTCCCTATCTCCCCTCCTTCCCCCCCTCTGAGGGGGGTGGCTGCATGCGCTGCGGGTGGTGTGTGTGTGGGGGGTTCGCTGGGTCTCTCACCTGTGGGCTGGGTGCGGCTAGCGTTGGTCCTGGTCCCGGTCTGGGTGGGGGTCCCAAAAAGTGTCTGTGGAGGTGTTCTGGCTGTAGGCAGGCAACATCGTTCTGGGTTTGTCCTGTCACCGCATGGCGCTGTCCGGCGGGCATCTTGACTGTGGGAAAGGCAGGCTCCCCTTGTGAGCCTCAGCAGCCATCTTCTATGGGATCTACTATTAGTTGCATTGGCGGCCATTTTCTTGAAGCCCGAGCGCTCTTTTCACCGTAGTTCTCTTGTGACAGCTTTACATGTGATCTCACAGACTGTTTCCTGTGTCCACTGTGTGTACAGGACGCTGGATGGCTCTTTGCTGAACCCTGGAGCAAGCTCTGCAAAACGTTTCACCGCTATTATAGACAGCTGCTGCCGACACAGTTTTCTCCACTCTGCATCTGGGTAACCTCCTAGGGACTACAGGCACGGCTAGTGGCATTCACAGAACGCCCCAGGGTGGTGAGTCTGGCGCTAAGTACCCCTACCCCCACGCGGCAGCAGCAGGAGGGTGGGACCTTCACTGTCCTAAGTCCCCTTGCAGGTGGCAGATAGGCTAGGGTCAGCATGGCTTCAGAAACTGGTGTTTCTTCCCCCGAAATCCAGGCTATAGCAACCGGGTCACCTGCGGATAGCGCGGTGCGCATGGACACCCTGACGGCAGCCCCTAACACTTTTGTTGCTAAGATAGAGGCGGCACATGGAAGGAAAGGTGCACGTAAGAGGCCCCTGCCCCCCCCTGTCCTCTGGGGAAAGCTCTAATGCAGACTCGGACCCTGCTGCGGCTGGTGACCCCTGCTCTAACCTATCAGACGAGGCTGACCAGGACCGTTCAGACAGTGAGGATGATTCCCCGTCAGGGTCCGGACGCGACAAAGCGCTTGTTGGAGCACTTATCACAGCTTTGCGTGATACCCTGAAGATTCAGGAGCCAGTGGATCCCTCTGCTAATGTACCAGTCCCTTTTGGGTCCCACAAGCCAGCACGTTCACCTAAGGTGTCCCGTATTTGACTTATTTTGACAAATTCATCTACGGGGAATGGGGTTGCCTGCAACGAACCTTTTCAATCCCCAAAAACTTGGCGGTGCGTTACCCCTTTGAGGAGAGCCTTCTCAAAAAATGGTCGGCTCCTCCGGTCGTGGACCCCCCAGTGTCCAGGTTAAATAAAGTAACCACGATCCCGGTTGAGGGCTCGTTCCTTGTTTACTGTTGTGGGGTCAGCCGTGCGACCAGTACTGGCATACGCACTGGTGTCACAGACACTGACGGAGTGGGCTAAACTTTTGCACCACAAATTGGGAAAGCAACAGGCCTCCCCTGTCTGCGTGGAACTAGCAGACCAACAAGTGCAAGACCTTATGTACGTTTGTGACACGGCCCTGGATACTCTCCCTCTGTTATCCAGGGTTTCAGTGTCAGCTGTGGTGCTGAGGCGCCTGATTTGGCTAAAATGCTGGTCTGCTGACCAGGCATCCAAGAAAGCCCTGACGGATCTTCCCTTCCTTGGCGACCGGCTCTTTGGAGCTTCATTGGATGACATTATTAAAAATGCCACGGGTGGTAAGAGTACACTACTCCCACAGGCCAGGAAGGCTAAGGAGCCACGCCGTAGGCAGGGCTCTTCCACAAACTGCTTTTTCATTCGTCCAGTGCTTCGGCAAAACATCCCCAGCCCAACAGGACGTCCACGGATGGCCAGAAGCGTCCCTGAAGCCGCAAGCCTGCGAACAAAAGTGCTACCGCATGAAGGTTTGCCCCCACCTGCATATCGGGTGTGGGTCATCTTCGGGAGTTTGCAGCCCAGTTGACCTCCCGGTTATCCGACCAATGGGTCTGCGATCTGATTTCCAACGGCTACAAGATAGAGTTTCTCTCTTGGCCGCCACACAGATTCTTCCCCTCCAGCATACCCGCGTCCCCGGTTCGCCGGGAGGCCCTGCTAGGGGCAGTAAGGGACTTGCTGAATCAGGGGGTGATTGTACCAGTTCCGGACTCGGAACGCTTCCAGGGGTTCTACTCAAATCTGTTTGTGGTTCCCAAGAAGGAAGGGGTACGTCCAATCTTGGACTTAAAAGCCCTCAATCACTTTGTAAAGGTGCAGAGGTTCAGAATGGAATCAGTTCGCTCAGTAGTCGCTGCACTTCATCAAGGGGACTTCCTGGCATCCTTGGGCATCCAGGATGCTTACCTGCACATACCCATTTGCCTTCGACATCAAAAATTTCTGCATTTGGCAGTAGGGGAAGCCCACTACCAGTTTGTGGCTCTTACTTTTGGCCTGGCATCAGCCCCCTGAGTCTTTACCAAAGTACTGGCTCCAGTATTGGCATTGCTGAGGCAGCCCAGGATCGCGATCGTGGGTTACCTAGACGATCTCCTCATGAGAGCATCTTCTGCCTCAGAATTAGAGGAGGATGTGGCGATCACCATGCAGACCCTGCAAGAATTTGGGTGGCTGTTGAACCTAAAGAAGTCGGTGGTTGTACCAACTCAGAGTCTGGAGTACCTGGGGTTACTGTTGGACTCCAGAGGAGCAGGGGTTTTTCTCCCCTCGGACAAATTGAGGTCAATCTACTGATGAACCGCAAGTGGTCGTCTCTCCACTTTTGCATGCGAGTGCTGGGGCAGTACCTTATGCCCAGTTCCACACCAAAGTCCTGCAGAAGGAGATATTGACAAAATGGGACAAATCTCTGTTGTCCCTGGATCAGCATATCCAGGTGAGCCAACCAGTCAGGGACTCCCTGATCTGGTGGCTGAGGTCCCCAGTGATTCAGTCCAGAAAATCGTTCCTTCCTCTGAACTGGACGGTGATCACTACGGACGCCAGTCTGTCCGGCTGGGGTGGAGTGATGGGGATTCAATCGGCTCAGGGCCTCTGGTCGATGGAAGAATCCAAGTTGCCGATCAATCTGCTCGAATTGAGAGCGATCAGGCTGTGCCTCTACAAGTGGTCGACGTGTCTTCAAGGACGTCCGACCAGGATACAGTCAGACAACGCCAAGGCTGTGGTGTACATTAATCACCAAGGGGCAACAAGAAGCTCAGCCGCTGCTCGGGAGGTCGCTCACATGCTCCGGTGGGCAGAGCGACACGTTCTGGCCCAGTCAGCCATTTACATCCTGGGGGTGGAAAATTGGCAGGCGGACTATCTGATTTGTCAGATGCTGGACCCAGGAGAATGGGCGTTACATCTGGAGATATTCCAGCTGCTGTGCCTGAAATGGGGCACGCCAGATGTAGATCTCTTGGCCTCCCATCTCAATCGGAAGGTGCCGAGATTCGTGTCCAGGACAAGAGATCCGTGGGCAGACACGTCAGACGCAATGGTGGTTCCGTGGGATCAGTACCAGCTGATCTACGCCTTTCCTCCACTGAAACTGTTGCCACGTCTGCTTCGCAGAGTGGAAGCTGAGGGGATTCCAGTGATCCTGGTTGCCCCAGATTAGCCTTAGCAGCCCTGGTACGCAGCCCTGGTACGTCTGGTGGCAGACGCTCCCTGGCGACTGCCAATGACTGAGGACCTCCTATCTTTCACCCTGCTTTACCATCTCTGGCTTTAATGGCATGGCTTTTGAGAGCCAGGTGCTGAGGAACCGGGGTCTGTCGGACTTGGTGATTCCAACTATGCTGAGGGCATGGAAATATTCTTCACGAAAGATATACCATCGTACCTGGAAGGCCTACATCTCCATGTGTGAGGAGAAAGGGTGGCATCCGCGCTCCTTTTCTATATCCAGGATCCTGCCGTTTCTTCAGCATGGAGTGGACCAGAAATTGGCGTTGAGCACCATTAAGGGGCAAATTTCAGCCCTGGCTGTCTTTTTTTCAGTGACCCCTGGCGTCTCACTCATTAGTGAGCACCTTTGTTCAGGGGGTACGACATGTAGTCCCTCTGGTGCGTCCGCCGTTACCCCCATGGGATTTGAACCTGGTGTTGTCAGCGCTTCAGAAGCCGCCGTTTGAGAATATCAGGGAGATTCCCCTGTTGACCCTTTCACAGAAGGTGGTTTTTCTAGTGGCCATCACATCGGCCAGGAGGGTTTCGGAATTGGCGGCCTTGTCCTGCAAGTCGCCTTATCTGGTCATCCACAGGGATAAGGTGGTGTTGCGTCCGCAACCGTCCTTTCTACCAAAGGTGGTTTCGGCTTTTCATATCAATGAGGACATTGTATTACCATTGTTGTGTCCTAAGCCGAAGCACCCCAAGGAGGTGGCCCTTCACGCTCTCGATGTGGTTAGGGCTCTGAAGGTGTACTTGTCTGCCACAGCTCCCTTTCGGAAGTCAGACTCACTGTTTGTTTCGGTGGCTGGTCCTAAGAAAGGCATGGCGGTCTCGTCGGCCACCATTTCCAGGTGGATCAGACAGATTGTAGTCCAGGCCTGCGCCTTGAAGGGGCAGGTGCCCCCCTTTCCAGTCACGGCCCACTCTACAAGAGCAATCGGAACGTCTTGGGCCTTCCGACACCAAGCGTCTGCCATTCAGGTGTGTAAGGTGGCGACCTGGTAATCTGTCCATACGTTTACCAAGTTCTACAAGGTAGACATCAGTGCATCGGCTGATGCTTTGTTTTGGCCGCAAAGTTTTGCAGGCGGCCGAGTAGGTGCAATTTAGTTTTTTCCTGGTTTTTCGATAAAAACGCAGTACTGTTTTGTTAATGCACTGTTGCATTACTTCTGCAATGTTGCGGTCTTGGGGATCAGTCCTGTTGAGGATACCCGGTTATGTGGTGGTATTTTTCCACACACTGCTGTTTTTTTGTGGGTTTAGTTTCACTAGTTCCCACTTGCCATGGTGGAGGAGGTTTTATGCTGTTTTTTCCCACCCCTCATTTGGCACTGCTTGGGACGTCCCATGTAGTTACAGAGAGGAGCGGTGTTGGTCGGTGAATATAAGAGAAAATAGGATTTTTGTACTCACCGTAAAATCTTTTTCTCTGTAATTCACCGACCGACACAGCACCCACCCCTCCTTTTCTCTACGTTATACTGCTTGTTGATGTACTGAATCTGCTGGGAGCAGTGGGGAAGGTTGTTAGTATAGGGTCCGCCCCCCCCTGGGACGGGGCTAAAAGTTCTGTGTATTGTGTAGCAATTTTGCCTAGTCATCTTAATGGCAGGCTAAACAACCCATTTAGTTACAGAGAGGAGCTGTGCCGGTTGGTGAATTACAGAGAAAAGGATTTTACAGTGAGTACAAAAATCCTATTTTTCGCTCACCCGGGATGCCAGATAAGCGTTCCCAGTCCGACAGGGTGACTGCTGAGGGACAAAAGTGTCCCTCGTCTCGCAAGCCCAGTAAGCCTGTGAGCAAAAGTACTACCTCATATAGGTTGCCCCCTCCCGACATACGGGTGGGGGGTCGCCTTTGGGAGTTTGCAGCTCGGTTGGCCTCTCGACTGTCTGACCAATGGGTCTGCAAACTGATTTCATCGGGCTATAAGATAGAGTTCCTCTCTTGGCCACCAAACAGATTTTTATCTTTCATTTACCGACTGACACAGCTCCTTTCTTAGACCATCGGGTTGTTATACCACCTTCAGGAGAGGACTAGGCAGAACATGTTAACATATTGTAACAAAACTAGAACTTCCTAGTTTCGCCCAAGGGGCGGCCCCTTGGGTATCAAACCCCCAGCCTGCCTCCTGCAGCTTCAGTTTTTTTCTGCCTAGTGAAGGAGAAGGACCAAGGAACCCTGCGGGCCCGTCGGTCCGTGGATTTTTTTCTGCAGAAGTTTGTCTTTTGCGCAAGAGTAAGATCCTGTGATCTGCTATCAACAGCCGGCTGGGTGACAGGCTGGATACCCTTATCCTTGTAGTCTCCCCAGCCTGGCCAGTGAGGGTGTGCAGACCAGAGCTCCGCGCTGGTTCGGCCACAACATGCCCCCCAGCTCCAGGAGCGGCCGGTGGGCATAATGCCACGGGGCACACATATGACCGGGCTACTGATGTCTGCGTCACAGTGTGCCGGGCCAGCAGCCGCCCCATACTGATCGGAGAGTGGGTCTGTGATGGAATGTTCCCTAGCTCATCAGGACTGGTAAGTACAGATTTCCCTGCCTCGGTGGAGCTGAGCAGCTGGGCATTCCCTGGGAGGTTGATTCGGAGGTCCCTCACCTACCTCTCATCTCTCCCTGTCCCAAACCCCCCCTTCCCTGTGGGGGATGCTGCATGGGCTACTGAGCGGTATGTGTGCCATAGACAGGGGCTCCCCGGGGGGGGCTCTCACCTGGGGTGGGGACTGCGCTGGGTAGGCCCTGGATGACTGTAGGTCTCTCCCTGGGTGTCTGGAGGCTGTGTCTGTTGATCGCTGTAGCGCTGTTTGCCACCATTTCCTTTGCCTGTTTTCACTGTCCCTCATTGCATACAGTGCTCAGCGACCATTTTTGGTGTGACCAGGGAGCAGCATGGTCTGACTCCATTTTACTGTAGTCCGATGGCCATTTTCCCTGTGATTATGTCCTTTATACTGGACGCTCGGCGGACATTTTGTTGAAGCCTGAAGACATTTTTCATGTTCACCACTGTACAGTGGGGCTCAGCACAGCGCCGTTTTCTCTCACAAGCATCACTGTCCTAAGTCCCCAACAGGTGGCAGACAGGGTAGGGTCAGCATGGCTTCAGAAACTTGTGTTTCTTCCCCTGAAATCCAGGCAATTGCAACCGGTTCGCTTGCAGACAGTGCAGTGCCTCTGGACGCTTTGTCGACGGTTCTTAATACGTTTGTTGCCAAGATGGAGGCAGTGTGTGGGCGCAAAGGTAAAAAACGGCCCCTGCCCACCCCCATCCTCCAGGGAGAGCTCTGACGCAGATTCGGGCCCCGCTGAGGCTGGTGACCCTTGCTGTGTCGTTTCAGATGGCGCTGACCAGGACTGATCGGACGGTAAGGATTAGTCCCCGTCCGGGTCTGTGCTCGATAAAGCGCTTGTTGGAGCACTTATCACGGCTGTGCGTGATACCCTGAAAATTCAGGAGACAGCAGATCCCTCTGCTGATGTAGTGGTCCCTTTTGGGCCCCGTAAGCCAACCCGTACGCCTAAGGTGTTTCCGTATCTGACTTATTTAGATAAGTTCATATACAAGGAATGGGGTGGACTGCAACTGACCTTTTCGGTCCCCAAATAGATGGTGGTGCGTTACCCCTTTGAGGAGAGTCTTCTCAAAAAATGGCCGGCTCGTCCGGTCGTGGACCCCCCAGTATCCAGGTTAAACAAAGTAACCACGATCCCGGTAAAGGGGACTCCTGCCTTTAAGACCCCACGGACAGGAAGGCCGAGGCAAAGGCCTGTTCCTTGTTTACGGTTGTGGGGTCAGCAATGCGACCAGTACTGGCATCTGCACTTGTGTTGCAGACACTTATTGAGTGGGCAAAACTTTTGCACTGCGAATTGGGAGAGCAACAGGCTTCCCCTCTCTGCGTGGAACTAGCAGACCAGTTAGTGCAAGGCCTTAAGTATGTTTGTGATGCGGCCCTGGATACCCTCCCTCTGTTATCCAGGGCTTCAGTGTCAGCAGTGGTGCTGAGGTGCCTGATTTGGCTAAAATGCTGGTCGGCTGACCAGGCATCTAAAAAAGCCCTGACTGATTTACCCTTCCTTGGCAAGCGGCTCTTTGGAGTCTCATTGGATGACATTATTAAAAATGCCATAGGTGGTAAGAGTACCCTACTCCCACAGGCCAGGAAGGCTAAGGAGCCACGCCGTAGGCAAGGGCCCTCATTTTCCACTCATAAATGGCTTTTTCATCCGCCCGAGGCTTCGGTGAAATGTCCCCAGCCCAGCCATTTTCGTGTTCGGCTTCTACGCTGTTAAATCCACACCTGGGGTAAAAGGCGACCATACACTTGATCCACATGTTAACTCAACAAGCTGACTCCATATGTGAAGAAAATAAAGTGCTCCCCATAGCGAGATAAGGTTACAACCAGTTTATTAAATCACACCAACACTCCAATGATTGCACTCACATTTCACATAATAGAAAAAAGCCTTAAGTGTAACACACAGCAAACAAAAGCCAATGGTTCAGTGGTATACTGCGGCCTCGGCGGACCAGAAGTGTGCGCTCAAGCGTAATCTCTCACCCACTCCTAGGTTACTGCTTTCGACAGCTGTGTATTTTCTCAGTTGAATGGTGTCTCACCTCAGTACAATTGATTGTCCTGTAGCCACGTCCCTGACATGTTTCGTCATTAAGACTTCCTCATGGGATTGGCTACACAACCCATCAATAGAGGTATATTCAATCTGAGTAAGGTTGAGTTAAACCAAAATGAATTGAATATACTTAATTTGGGTTTAAAATGTGCCCCCAAAAAAAGCTTCAACAAATTCAAGGTGTATATTGATACACATAAATTCATCAGAACACTTAGTATGAAAAAATATTTTTTAAGTTCACCCAGTAGTACCATGCCAAAAGTTTCTTATACAACAGACAGAATCAACAGTGGTCTGAAGAATAAGTCGATATTTAACCCTCAAAACCCGAGCAATCACTATATTGAAGTTTTCAAGAATTTAGTATTGAAAGATATTTAAGAATTAACTTCAAAGAAACGAGTCAACCCTGAGTATATCAGAGAGGGTATCCGATCACTGGAGGAAAGAAAGGACATCATTATATGACCGGCAGACAAGGGGGGGGGGGTCGTGATGGATAAATCCTTTTATACTGACCAACTAAATGACCTTTTGGGAGATGATGCCACCTGCAGAAGATTGAAGTTGGACCCCACAGAAACATATAGAGCTCAGTTGGATCACCTGATAGAATGGGGATATGGTATTAATGCATTGAATTCTAAAAAAATGAAAAACGTTACCTGGTACCTAGTGCGTGCAGGATTCCTATTATTTATACTTTACCTAAAGTACATAAGAATACCCCCCCCCAGCACGACCTATTGTGAATGGAATCGGATCAGTAACAGCAAGACTGGGCGAGTATCTGGACAAGTTTTTCCAACCCAGTGTGAAGGAAACGAGGGCTTATTTGAAGGACACATCCGATCTATTACTAGACGAGATCCAACTGAACACTGAGGCTAAGACCTTTTTGGTAACCGCCGACGTGTGCTCCTTGTATACCTTCATTCAATATGAAGATGTGGCACTGGCACTAAACTGGGCATTTAGTAGGAGAGATGACGTACCACATTCACAGAAAAGGTTTTTGGGCCATGCTCTTGAGTATTGCATGACCCATAATTACATTTGGTGGGGTGGCCAGTTCTTCTCACAACAGGTTGGCGTGGCTATGGGAGCTAAATATGCTCCCAGCCTAGCCAACCTGTTTATGGCAGAATGGGAAGACAGGTTTATTTTCAGTAAAAAACTTCCACAATTCAAATTTTATAGACTATTCATAGATGACCCCTGCTTATTTGGGAGGGGTCATATGAGTCAGTTGTGGAGTTCCTGGATAGCCTCAATGTTAATAATAACAACATCAAATTAGAATTTCTAATTAGTGAGTGTAACGACACCCAGAGTATGAAAGGGGTTAAAGTCGTTTTAGGACATACCCTTCCCGAACACCAAGGCAGCTACCAAACACTCCAATCAGTCAAACAAGGAACCCATACGAATAATTCTCCCCCAAGACGAGACGAAGCTCTGTGTTGAGGGTCAAGCAGGAATGAATCTTTATTGAAACAAATGCAGACTCTTTTTATACATTTGAGAATACTGCAGGCCCCACAGGAACAATGACCCGGATCCACCTACAATATCACACAATGGTTACATAATGAGCCCCCAATACACATTATTCTGAGTGTCAATATCTCCTCTAGTAGACAATAGATGAGTTCAGTAGCACACTTAATAATAGGTGAAGGGAAAACTGCCTCAGAAAAGATTAACATGATTTACTTATCCAGACAATAGCAACATCGTTGAGCAATCTGTCTCTTACAATGAACTTCCTGGAATGCCCATATTAGGAGTTATACTTCCTGGCCATAGACCTCACAGTGTCCAGGGGATAAAATCTTCATATTTCTTGAGAGATATTGTTAATAAATATTTCTTTCCCATTTGAAGTAATCCAATCATATTCTCAGGGTTCATTCTTTTCTTGGTCACCCTGCGCCCAACAGTGACTCCCGTCACGGTGAGACTACTATTAATTTTATAGATGTAACCATCAAAAAAGATGGTGATAAGGTACTCACTGGGGCTTATTGGCCATCATCCGTCATGGATTAAAAATATACCTAAGGGTCCGATGTTGAGAATTCAAAAGAATTGTACGAAGGTCGAAGATTATCTCCAGCAGTCAAAAGTCTTCAACAAGTTTGTGCAGAAGGGCTATGTGGAGGAGTGCCTGAATAGAATTATCTATGAAGTGTCTTAAACACCAAGAGAAATGTGCCTAAGTCTGAGGCCCAGGATAAAAATAATTAACATCAGTTGGATTTCATATCTGATTTCCCCACTGCCAATACAAAGGAATATAAAAAAAAAAAATATCACAGTTAGGCCCCTTTCACACGGGACGGATCAGTAATGATCCGCCCCGTGATGATCTGCTTGCTCAGCGGGGATCGCTCCATTGTCCCCACTGAAGCGGCGGATAACAGGGCGGTCCCGGCACACTGTGCTGGGACCACCCTGTCAGCTCTCCGCTCTCCTCTATGGGGATCGGATGAGCACGGACTGTCTGTCCGTGTTCATCCGATCCGCTCTGCAGACGGATAGAAAAATAGGATTTTCCTCCGTCTGCAGAATCGGAAAAATTGCGGAGGCGGACGATAGCGGGTGTCTGCAGATGTTCATCCGCAGACACCCGCTATCCCATAGGAATGCATGTATGTCCGTATTTCATCCGCAAACGAATGGATGAAATATGGACATAATGTCCGCATGTGTGAAAGGGGCCTAAGAGCTGTGAAAATGTGGACTAGACTCCCTGCAGAGGTGTTTCTGATCAGCTCAGTGGATTGCTTTAAGAAGGGCCTGGATTATTTCCTAAGTGTACATAATATAACTGGGTACTAACATTTATAGGTAAAGTTGATCCAGGGAAAATCCAATTGCCTCTCGGGGGATCAGGAAGGAATTTTTTCCCCTGCTTTAGCAAATTGGATCATTCTCTGCTGGGGTTTTTTGCCTTCCTCTGGATCAACTGTGGGTATAGAATTGGGTATATGGGATTGTATGATATTATTATTTTTTTTTATTTTTTTTTGTGGTTGAACGTGATGGTCATGTGTTTCTTTTTTCAACCTGACTAACTATGTATATATATATATATATATATATATATATATATATATATATATATATATATATATATATATATATATATATATATATATATATATAATTAGGAAATATTGGCATATACTGTGCAGGGACAGACATTTGGGGGAAGTTTTGAAAAATCAACCAAAGTTTATCAGGAGATATACAGGAGATACAGGAGAAAAATCGATTTTGAAGGGGTTTTTTGCCTGTAGACAAATAAGTAATAGGGGGAGGACAGAAGTGTGCAACAAGGATGGCGAATCCTTTCAGATCAAAGAATTCATCACCTGTAACTCCTCATACGTTGTATATCTGATATGGTGCCCATGCGGATTACTTTATGTAGCAGGACCAAGAGATTACTAAAAGTCCGGATAGCAGAGCATTTGGCTAATATAAGGAAGGGATTCCAGTACCATAGTGTATCACTACACTTTAAAGAGAAACACAGTAGGAATGCCTCTTTGCTACAATTCTGTGGGATAGATGTTATCCACCCCTCTTGGATCCAATAGGGTTAGAGATCTATCCGAAAGGGAAACTCGCTGGATTTTCCTGCTGGAGAGTGTGGCGCCTAGGGGGTTAAACATAGAACTAGCTTTAAATTGTTTCATTAATAATTTCTGATCTGTTATATAGTGAGGTGGTTCGATATTATAAGATACCGGTAGATCCCGGTTGGTTTATATATTTCAAGCCTCTAATGTGATATGGGGCACCTATTGGGATTGATGGTACTAGTCTTTCTATGTCTAATAGGTTACCTCATCTCTTCTCGAGTGTGGTTTCATGAGTGTTATATGAATTCTGTCGCAAAGAAAGATCTGCGATTTCATGCGTTTTTTTCTTTGTTATATACAAATTTTTATAAGTTCCTTCAAAATGCTAGCAGCTTAGACCACTATATTCAGTACTATAGTACTTTCAGCACTTCAGTACTGGGGGGGCACCTACCAGTGGTCCTGTGCTTGCTAGATAAGAGAAATTTTAAATGAATTTTTGACACCAATATATTAACTTTTGTGGTCCTATAAAAGTTCAACATATATATATCATAATGCTATATTTGCCACAATTTTTTAGTGCTTATTTTAACCACTTCAGCCCCGGACCATTTTGCTGGTCAAAGACCAGACCACTTTTTGCGATTCGGCACTGTGTCGCTTTAACTGACAATTGCGTGGTAATGCGACGTGGCTCCCAAACAAAATTGGCGTCCTTTTTTTCCCACAAATGGAGCTTTCTTTTGGTGGTATTTGATCACCCCTGCAGTTTTTATTTTTTGCGCTATAAACAAAAATAGCGCCAATTTTGAAAAAAACGCATTATTTTTTACTTTTTGTTATAATAAATACCCCCCAAAAATATATAAAAAAACATTTTTTTCCCCTCAGTTTAGGCCGATATGTATTCTTCTACATAGTTTTGGTAAAAAAATCGCAATAAGCGATTATTGATTGGTTTGCGCAAAAGTTATAGAGTTTACAAAATAGGGGATAGTTTTATGGCATTTTTATTAATAATTGTTTTTTTACTAGTAATGGCGGTGATCAGCGATTTTTATTGTGACTGTGACATTATGGCGGACACATCGGACATTATACAGCATTTATACAGCAATCACTGCTACTGTATATAAATGCAGTGATTCCTGTGTAAATGACACTGGCAGTGAAGGGGTTAACCATTGGGTGGCAGTGTAGGGGTTAAGTGTTCCTAGGGGTGTGTTACTAACTGTGGGGGGCTGGGCTTTCATTTAGTGAACACTGATCTCTGCTCCAATCACATGGAGCAGAGATCAGCGTCACTAGTTGCTAGGCAGAATGGGGAAATGCTGTTTACAATGGCATTTCTCCGTTCAGCCACCCTGTGAGACGATCGCGGGTATGCCCGCGGTGATCGAGTCCGCGGGACCTGCGACCGGACTCACGGGGGGTCCCGACCGGCACGCAAGCGCGCCACCGCCAGCGCGCTCGCGATGGCAGGGCGGCATTAAAGATTGGACGTACCTGTACGCCAATATGCCTGCCCGTGCCATTCTGCTGATGTACATCGGCGTGCGCCGGTCGGGAACCAGTTAATAGAAATGTGACTCATACTTTTAGTCTTATTTTTAAATATGTTCTGTACAACGTTTTATGTGGTTAATTACCATACAGTAATGTCAAGTTTGTACTAAATTAGGTATAGATTAATATTTTTTTCTCCTTCATAGTGCTTAATTCTTTTAATTTTATAATGTTTTATTTCTTTTTATGATATTGTTATTACTTTAGAATACAGGTATTATGGCTTCATTTTCCATTTGAGTTGAAATCATGTTGTGATCACTAGACTAGATGTTGTGACCAATACAATTTCCGCTTTGAGTAATGTGGCATGGGGACACGGAGTGTGCGCATGCACGCTTTGATGTAGTTTAATGAGTGCGCAGATGACGTTTGGAGCACATTTGTGCACATATGGTGTGTTGCACGTGTGTTGATCAATATCGTAGATGACGTTGTGACGCACATTTGTGCGCATATGCTGTGCTGCACATGTGTTGATTAATGTCAACATATGTGCATGCGGAGGGATCTATGAGCAATATGCGTGCGCGAATGGGACTTTGTATAGCGGTGGCTTCACAACTACAGACATGCGCGGATTGATCTCTACCTAATATGCGTGCACAAGGTGTGCCTAACAGGCGTGCGCTGATGTGCGCAAATTATGCTTACTATAAAATAACTGATTGATGGGTTGTGTAGCCAATTCCATGAGGAAGTCTTAATAATGAAACATGTAGAGGGGCGTGGCTACAGGGCAATCAATTGTACAAACATGAGACACCGCTCAACTGAGAAGCTACACTGCCGCCGAAAGCAGCGACCTGGGAGTGGGTGAGAGATTATGCTTGAGCGCACACTTCTGGTCCGCCCAGGCCACAGTACACCACTGGACCATTGGCTTTTGTTTGCTGTGTGTTACACTTAAGGCTTTTTTCTGCTACGTGAAATGTGAGTGCAATCATTGGAGTGGAGTGTTGGTGTGATTTAATAAACTGGTTGTAACGTCATCACGCTATGTGGAGCATTTATTTATTTTCTTTACATATGGAGTCACCTTGTTGAGTTAACACGTGGATCAAGTGGATGGCCGCCTTTTACCCCAGGTATGGGTTTAATAGCATAGAAGCCGAACACGAGAGTGGGAGGCATTGCAAGTCGGTGAGTGTGCTCTTCAGAGGGAGAGGTGTCACAAGCACATGGTGTTGTGGAAGGTTCAAGAATTTATGAAGATCGTACTTTAGATCATACTATCAATTTAGGACTGTTTTGATTTTTTTTTTGCATTGTGTCACTTATCACTGGGTGTTTATGCTTTTTTATCACATTCGTTTTGTGATCTACTGCACTAACGCTATTAGTTTTAGTTATTGATATTCAATTTATAGGTTTAATTTCAGTTTACACATTTTTATATTTTAAGTAGCAGCTTCCCTTGTACTATTATTAATTTTTCACTTGGCGCAGTGGGGGTAGAAGATATAAAGGGCAGATTCATAGTTGCAGATATATATATTATATATATATATATATATATATATATATTTATTTATTATTATTATTATTATTATTATTATTATTAATAATATATATATATATTTTTTCTTACCAACGTTACAGAATTAAATTCAAAATACTAACCACAACATACAAAGCCATTCACAACTCTGCCTCAAGCTACATCACCAATCTTGTCTCCAAATATCGCCCAAACCGTCCTCTCCGCTCTTCTCAAAACCTCCTACTCTCAAGTTCTCTCATCTCCAGGATTTCTCCAGAGCCTCTCCCAGCCTCTGGAACTCGCTACCTCCACATGTCCAGCTATCCCCTACTCTTGCTACCTTCAGGCGATCCCTAAAAACTCATCTCTTCAGGAAAGCCTATCACGTCTCCAACTAATCTTTTACCACTTCCATCAGCTCATTCCCCACAGTTACAACCTTTTGTACCACCTGCCCCACCCTATTAGATTGTAAACTCTTTTGAGGAGAGCCCTCTTAATCCTCTTGTGTTTTATTGTAGTATAACTGTATTGTCTCCCTTTTATATTGTAAAGCGCTGCATAAACTGTTGGCGCTATATAAATCCTGTATAATAATAATAATATTTTTATATCTGTATTTGACAATGATGATATTAATGTATTGTTCTATATGGATTGATGTCCTTTAGATCAATTACTATTTAGCCTGGATTCACACCTATGCAGTTTTAGTGCTTTTTGCATTTTGGAGATTTGCACTACCGAACGTGTTCATTAGGAAACCATGTTAAGTGGACAGTAGTGCAAATCTGAAAAATGCAAAAAGCACTAAAACTGCGAACCCAGCCTCATCTATGGGAACCAGCCTCATTATGTAAGAAGCTGACATACAACCAATATGATGGCCATTAATTTCCCTTATGGAAAACATTTATTCAATAAAGGAGACATTTTTGTCTAAGGCCACGTACACACGGGCGGACTGTTCGCCCAACTTTGTCCGTCCAACAGTTTCGGCAAACAGTCCGCTCAAAATTAGCATGGACGGACATGGCCACACACGACGAACGAACAGTTTGCTGAAACCGTGCGCGATGACGTGAACGGCACGTACGACGGGACGAAAAATACGACGTCCTATACACTGCATTATAACTTTCGGCGTGTAAATCCTTTCTGAGCATGCGCGGAACTTAGTTTGACGAACAAGCCTACACACGGGCGGACTGTTCGCTGAAACAAGGTTTCAGCGGACAGTTTTACGGAATTTCCGAAAAACCTTGTTCGTCAAACTGTCCGCTGAAACTGTCCGCTAAAAGCCCACACACGAGCGGACTGTCCGCCCAAACACTGTTCAGCGGACAAAGTTGGGCGAACAGTCCGCGCGTGTGTACGTGGCCTAATAAAAATGGCCACCACAATTTTTTCTGTTGGCTGAATAAGGGGGAGGTTACCATTTTCCTGTATTTAAAGTTGGCTCTCCTAACTGGAAATGAGGTTCTTCCTGTGGGAGGGCGAAACGCATTGACACAATTTCTGGTTTCAAGTCCAAACTACGTCACTTCTGTTTGTCGGTGGAACGTACACCAGCAGCAGTATTTCCCATTGCAATTTCTTGCTATACATGCTTTATTTTAACCTACATTCTACAAGTACCCATTTTTAGTTTGTGCAATAAATTCGTGCCAAGCAGTACTTCAGTCCCTTTCTTCTTTTTTATCTAATTTTGGGCATTAATATCTACACATGACTGTCATGATTATGGGAGATCTTCTTTGTATCCTGACGTGAACTTGTCATCCCTGGCCAACAATCTAAGCCTGAATGACCCCTATACTGAAAAGCTAGGGGTCCATTCCATCCAGTGAGTGGGGACACAGGAGGGGGTGTGGCGCACCTCAAATTTCGGAGCACTATTGCACTTTATTGATTGGAGCACATCGTTCACCATTTTATGGACATGCTCTCAATTATTAATTGTTTAATCTCACTTATTCATTTGATTATATTTATGCACTATTGTGAGCGCTGTAATGCATCTATTTTTTAATTTTTTCAAGTGCATAGCATCTTGTGTACAGCAGCTACAATTGACATATTATTCAATATTTGTTTATATATATTTTTTTTTAGCACGAGTATATATATACTGTATATCTATATATAGAACAGCCCTCAAGAATTGCACTCGCCTGCTTGCATTTTGAGCGTGCATTTTGAGGGCTGGCGAGGAAGGGCGAGCACAGCTGGCAGCTTGGGTGGAATGGGAATCTTTCTTGCAGCGATCACAGATGGGAGAGAGAGAGAGAGAATGCTGTGTCCCCGACTCCCCCTCCATTCTGCTGCTGTCCCTGACTGCCCCTCCGTTCTGCTTATGTGTCCCACACTCCCCCTCCGTTCTGCTGCTTTGTTCCCCACTCCCCCTCCATTCTGCTGCTGTGTCCCCCACTCCCCCTCCGTTCTGCTGCTGTGTCCCCCACTCCCCCTCCGTTCTGCTACTGTGTCCCCCACTCCCCCTCCGTTCTGCTGCTGTGTCCCCCACTCCCCCTCCATTCTGCTGCTGTGTCCCCCACTCCCTCTCCATTCTGCTGCTGTGTCCCCCACCTCCCCTCATTTCTGCTGCTGTGTCCCCCACCTCCCCTCAGTTCTGCTGCTGTGTCCCCCACCTCCCCTCAGTTCTGCTGCTGTCCCCCACTCCCTCTCCGTTCTGCTGCTGTCCCCCACTCCCCCTCCATTCTGCTATTGTCCCCTCCAGTTTTCCTCCATGTCCCCCTCCGTTCTGCTGTCCCCCTCCGCTCTGCTGTCCCCCTCCATTCTTGTGGGGATTATTCTGTTAGTTTGACAAGTTAAATTATTTAGTTTTTGTAAACTGGCACTTTACAATAAAAGTTGCACTGTATTTTCAGTGAAATATATATGCATATGAGCGTATAATTTTTTTTTTTTTTTTTGGTGGAGGAATGGATCTTAGGTGGGAGTTCCCACACTTTTTTCCCCAGGACTTGACCCCTGTACAGGAGCAAAGTGATGGCTCTCACTGCAGTCCAATACCTCTTGTAATACAAGAAAGCATTTTACTTGCTTTTGAAACCACAGCTTGGCTTTGCATGCTATTAATAAGCTAATGATCTACCAGAACACCAAGACCCTTCTCCACCATTGATTCCCCCAGCTGTTCTCCTCCTAGTATGTACAATGTAAGTATTTTGGCCCCTAAGTGTATAACTTTACATTTATCAACATTAAACCTCATTTGCCATATAGTTGCCCAATTAAACAGAACATCAAGGTCAGCTTGTAAGTCGGATACATCCTGGAAGGACATTATTCCACTGCATAGCTTGGTGACATCTGAAAAGACCGAAATGGTACTTTTAATCTCAGACTCTATATCATTTATAAATACAGTATAATAAAAAGTTAGGGTCCCGACACTTAATGGTGTATTTAGGCTTTGTGCTGCCCTAGGCCTGACTAAACTCGTGCATCCCCTAATTTAAATAAGGCCACACCCCTTCATGCTAGAGCCGCCAGCAGTAATCACTATGCTCTCCCGGAGGGGATGTCTCCCCGCACCCCCCAGCCTGGTGAACATGATAGCTTCACAGTCAGGGTTGATGGGAAATCAAGAAATTTTTGTACCTGCAACCCATGGTTGCAGGAAAGAAAATAGCATAATCCCCTGCTTAAGGATCCTTTCACACCAGGTACAGTGGGACTCTGTTTTGTGGCTATTCCTACGCAGCTCCACAGCACCCCCAACACAAGACAAGGAAAAACGACAGCCTGCACCACAGTGGTGTGTGCTAAAAAAAAGTACTGCATGCAGTACTTTTTTACAGCACAGTGCGGGTCACCACATGGCAGCCAATAGAAACCTATGAATGTGACAATTCAATAAAGTTTGCAAAAAAAAAAAAAAGAACAGTACACTGCACTGGTATCAGTGTATCAACACTGCGCTGGACCTCACCATACCACACAGTGGTGGAAGTGCTCATATTCACATGCTAAAATACCCTTTGCTAGATGGAGAACAACATGATAGATTATTGCAGTACCAGAGAGGGATTTTATACACAAGGTAATAAAGAATACATTTATTGTAACAAAATTTACACATAGAAAACACACATGATAAAAACATCCAATTAATTGTATTGTCCAATACAGTAGCTACAAAAATACCCCTAAATCACATCACAATGGGCCAGCAGATAGGGTTGGGCTAAATCCATATTGTGGATTATTGAACATACAATGCTGATCTGACCACACAGGTACCGCTCTTGGCTTATCCCAAGAAGAACACTGGGGATGGCCCAACTAATATTCAATTTTGATGGTGGTCATGTGACATTCACAAACCAGTTTCATAGTCAAAGAATTAGGACTCAGTCAGGCCAAAAATGATCCCAAAATATGTCAACGCACAGACTGAAAGATCCTTAACCTGTGTATGTTTAATTACCATACATTTTGCTAAATAAAACAGGATTAACTGGAATAAAGATGTTCCTATGGAGAAAAGCCTAAGACAAGTCAGCAGGTTGCAAAAACCATGAGCAAAAAAGTATACATTCCAGCTTTACTTCTCATCCCAAAGACTACAAAAGCTTGGTATTTATTAAACCAACACCAGAGCTCTCAAGATTTAATCTTATCAATTCCAGGACAACAGGTAAGATTCATTAGAGTTCAAAGTATGACAAGGAAATAATTCCGTAATCACTTTATATATCTCTTCAAAGTCATCAAGCAGAAAGGAAACCACCTAAATGCCCTCTACAGAGTTGTCAGTGAGACTGCAAAGAAAAGAAACCCTCTGCTGCCATACCTGGGGGCTTCCCTCCTCTCTTCTCAGCGCTATTGACAAAGAGAGCCCTGGGAGGAAGTTACATTTCATATCGTAACTTCCTCCCAAGGATGTCGCCATACTTACTAGTATTGGCAGCCACCAGTTGTAAGACGTGTGGCCACCAGTCTGTCTGAACATCAGGCCAGTCACCGGCCACAGGCTGGTATTATCATGCCAGCAGCAGTACTGTTGCTTTATGGGGCGGCAGACCAATTTGTCCTTCTGGACCTTGCCCCTCAGCCCAGTCTGTCCAATTATACTGGCGCTACACTAGAAGTGTAACTCAAGCCGGTGGGGACTCTTTTTGTGCTGCGGGAGGAGGCTGTTTTGCTGCCCCCCTGCAAAGTGCCGCCCTAGGCCTGGGCCTTGTCAGCCTAGGCCAAGATACAGCGTTGCAACACTGAATCTTGGTGTACACCACTAATAACTTTAGACCATACAGAGTATGAATCATTAACCACTACTCTCTGAATACGGTCTTTTTAACCAGTTTTCTATCTATTTAAAAACTGATTTTTCCAAGCCTGTAGATTGTACGTTACACATTAGCCATGTGTTGGGAACCGTGTCAAAAAGGTTTTGCTTACTGCCTCATAAAAAATAAATGATTTGTTCGACAACTTCTGCCTTTTTATGAATCCATTGAGTCTATTGCTTACAATATTTATTTATTTTCTAGCAAAAACTCATCTGTGGTCTTTTATCAAACTCTTTAGTATTTTCCCAACTATAGAAGTTATACTAGCAGTTCTTTAGTTGCTTGGTAAAGATTTTGATTCCTTTTTAAATATAGGCACCCCATTGGCCCTACGCCAATCCAGTGGTACTATGCAAGTCATTAAAGAGTCTCCAAAAATTAGAAACAGTAGCTTTGAAAATACATAGCTCAATTCTTTTAGGACACGTGGGTGAATGCCATCTGCTCCAGGTGCTTTATTCACCTTTATTCTATATTATATATTTATTCTATATATACATTTTTAGCCATAGTGGATCATTTGGGGCTGTGTCAATACCATCCTCATTATGGACATGATGCTCCTTTTGTATACACAGAGCTGAAGAAGCTATTTAGTGCTGAATTTATAAGAGGGCAAAGGGGGAAATTGCCCCACGCTCCCCTGCCAGAGGGGCCCCCAGACTTCCTATAGAAAAATTAAACGTATTTTCCCTCAAGTTTTCTGTAGTATGTTTATTGAGAAAATTGTCCAGTGTGTACCCTTTATTAAACTCTGGTCATGTCTCACTCCATCTCAACAGGCAATTTTATTACAGGATGAAGGGCCTGCTGATACCTTTCCAGGTGTTAATGAAGCTCTTAAGCCCCATACACACTATCAGATTTTCTACTGATTTTTGTCTTCAGATTTACCAAAACCATGTAGTGCAAAGGCCTGCCTGATTGCTTACAAATGGAAACTCATAAGGTTTGACCTCATATTATATGGTTTTGGTACATCTGAAGGAAAAACAGCAGAAAATCTGATAGTGTGTATGGGGCTTAAGAATATATTTGAGCATGATGGTTGAATGGTTGTTCAGCAAATTGGCAATGATAGAAAAAATTATCTGAGAACCCCAATGACCCACCTATAGACTACATAAAAGATTAAGTCTGTCTGTGGCATAAGAATAAGTCTCTCAAGGACTTCAACCAATACAAATCTGCACTTAAAAAATACAATTCTTGCCTCCACACTGTGAAGCAGACTTATTTTATTCCTCTCATTAACACCTTCTTATCCAGTCCAAGACAACTCCCGGAGAGACTGTCCCGGCACCCCTAAAGGAACATACTATGCCTGGATAGCCACCCCTGGGCTCCCGGAGTGTGACCGTTACCAAAGACAAACCATGAGTTTTGTGATTTACAACAATAGTTTTGGTACCTAGCCTATGTACCTGGAGGGGAGGCCCTTTGACCCCATTACCTACCGGTAACCAGTACATAAGGTTGTATTGGTTGTAGTGGAGGACCATATTGTATACAAGAGGGGGAGGGGGAAAGAGAATAGAGAAGGCAAAAGAATTAGAAGAGGAAGAGCCAGTCAGCAGGGCGCGAGCTGGCCATGGGGAGTAGTTGCGAGTTTGTTATGCCGGTATCCACAGGTGGAGCAAAATGCTCATATGTTGGGCCCAAGGCTCCCAGGTGGATTCATACTGGTCTTTTGTCTCAAGCAAAACACTGGTCAAGTTTTTCTGGGACATGATCCATGAGATTTTGTGTTTGGCAGCTAAAAAGGAAACCCTGGGTTGTTTCCAAACCTTAGCTATTGTCACTTTGGCACCCAATAAGAATGAAGTGGATTAAATTGTGGGGAAATTTATGAGTCTTGGGAATGGGAGCGTTAAGGAGGGCCACGGTGGGGGTTCTTGGGACCCGATGGTCTGTCACTTTTAGGATTAAATTGAACATTCTTTTCCAGAAAGGCCTAATTTTGGGACATTCTCACCAGATGTGGGCCACAGAACCCTCAATTTCACATCCTCTGAAGCAGTGAGGGTTCGCAGGGGGATACATAAGGGCTAATTTGGCGGGGGTGAGGTAGCACCTGGTCATCACTTTGAGGTTAGCTTCAATTAGGGAAACATCCCTTATTCCCTTGTAGGCCCTGGAAAAGGAGGTCAGTCATGTGTCCAGATCCAATTGTATTTGAAGATCCTTTTCCCAAGCGGTCATAAATGGGGCTTTGTAGGCCCGCTGGGCAAGTGACTGGTAGATAACAGAGATTCCACCCCTCTGTTCCATGGTGAAGCAGGGTGGAATGGGTTTCCCTTTCCAAATTTTGTGGAGAAAGTGTTGTATCTGACTTAGCCTGAAGTGTTCTGAGGTTGGGATCTCCAGCTGACGCTCAAAGAATTTCAGCGTTATTGGTCCAGAGGCCTTAAAAAAATGTCAGATTCTATACAACCCCTTGTCCAACCACCATTTGAAGGATTTGATGTCTCAACCAGGGGTGAAGTCTGGGTTGTTGAAAATGTGGACAAGGGGGTGGCATTCAGATGTTAGGGAGGTCTCAGTTTTCATCATATCCCAAAGGGTCAGGGATTGCGAGAGGATAGGTGAGAGTATGTGGGGTCGTTCCCTTGAGGGGACCCATAGTAAGTAATCTAAGGTGTATGTGGGGGCAGCCTGTGTCTCAATTTGTATCCAGTCAGATTTTTCCGATTTGGAATACACTGTGGAGAGTTAAGGAAGTCATGCCGCCTGGAAATACCAAAACAGTCTTGGTAGACCTAGCCCCCCCCCCTTCTTTTTAAGTCTGAAAAGGGTGTTTCAGACTTCCCCCAAATGAACTTGGTTACTTTCCTTTGAAGGGATTGTAGGTGGTCTTTCCTGATGTTAATCGGGATAGCTCTAAACAAGTATAGCAGTTGGAGGAGGAATGTCATTTTTATGGAATGTATTCTACCTAGCCAGGATAATTCACCCCTAGCCCAATTTTTCCGGTCTGACTCAAGCTTCTGATAAGTAGGTAGGGAGTTTGCTGAATACAGGTGATCTATTTTAGCAGTGGGATTGATCCCTATGTGTCTCAATGCCGATAGCAAAGATTAAGGGGGAAAGGGGACATCCCTGTCTGGTGCCCTTGGAAACACTAAACGGTTTCAAGTAGTGTCCTTGGAGGCAAATCATTGCTTTAGGGGTGGAATAAAGAGAGTGTAAAATGCCTAATAAACGTTGACCGAAGTTCTATTGTTCCATGAGTGTGAATATGTAGGGCCATTCGACGGAGTCGAACACCTTGTGTAAGTCTAGGGATAGACGCACCCCTTCTTGTTTGGGGCCTCCGTCCCAACCCGATTGAAGAAGGGAGACTATATCAATGACCCTCCTGATTTGGTCTGGCCCCTGTCTGCCCGAGATAAAACCCACTTGGTCCTTATGGATGTATCTACCAATGAAAGAGGAAAGGCGATTTGCTATAATTTTTGTCAATATCTTGAGGTTGTTGTTTATGAGGGAGATGGTTCTATAGCTTTCAACCTCCTCTGGGTTCTTGTTTTGTTTAGGGATTACTGTTATGTAGGTGGTATTGAGCTGAGGATCTAAAGGAGAACCTTTATCCTTTGTATTAAAATATTTTTCCATGAAAGGTGCTAGTGTGTCAGCAAAAGCCTTGTAGTATGGTACAGAAAGTCCATCAGGTCCAGGGGCTGAACCTGTTCTGAGGTTCTTTATGACTGCCATTATTGCCTCAACAGAAAAGTCCGCCTCCAGAACGCCCCTATGTTCAGATGAGAGTGTTAGGATTGGGAGATCCCGGATAAAGCTGGAAATCTTGGGGCCTTTGCGTGAGTCACTTTATAGAGTTTGGAGTAAAACTCTTGGGAGGCTTTGAGTATCTTATTGGGGTTGACTGTGGGGGGGTTGTCCTGCGACTCTGATCTTGGGCAGGGAGCGGGTTTGAAAACGCAGGGAGATCTTGGAAGCTAGCCTAGAGCCAATTTTGTCTTTTTGGTGGAAAAATTTTGCTCCACTCCAGCGGATATGTTTCTCTGCTTTTGCTGTGTGAGCCAAGTTGAGTTCTAGTCTGGTAGCGTCCAGTTATTCCACTAGATTTTTGGAAAGGCACGTCTTTTCAGGTCTGAAAATTTGTTTTCCAAATTTTTAATGTCTATTAGACTCTCTTTTTTGAGCTGGTCGCTATACTGATAATTTTGCCCCCGATAGCTACTTTATGGTCTGCCCAGAGTACCTTGGGGGAGATGTTTTCTACATTGTTAAGAAGGAAGTATTCCTTTAGGAAGTTCTCTATGTTTGTGGTATTTGATGGGGTCACGCAGGATAGATTCATTAAGACACCAGTGTGTTCCAGACATTCTAGTGAGGGAGTTTCGCAGGGTGAGACAGACTAGGGAATGGCCAGACCAGGCAATGTCAATGATGGTTGCCTCGTGCGTTGAAGGGATAAGGTTGGGGGGCACGAAGTGATATTTCCAGGCAGAGTAGTGGGTGTATTTTCTTTTCAAGGGGTTCAACTCTCCAAATGTCGACCAGGCCGTGGGCATGAAGGGATCTTGGTATGTTCAAGCTGGCCTTAGTGGGGCGTGTTAGCTGGTTCTTTGGAGGTCTAGACTTGTCAAACCCCTGGTCGAAGGCTACATTTGAGTCCCCTCCGAAGATGAATTTGCTCTCTACAAGGGGGAGCAGGGTTTTGAGGAGAGCTTGAAAAAATTTAGTTTGACCTTTATGGGAGGCATAGTAGGAGATTATTGAATATATGTTGCCTTCAATCAAGGTCTCTGTGTGTTGAGATGTGGTTAAATTTGCAGCTCTTTGAGAAAAGAACCGCTACCCCCTTAGTTTTGTTTGCTACATTTGCTAGGTAAAATGTTGGGTAGTGTGAGTGGAGGAGAAGACTGAGGGCATCTGGTGAGGAATAGTCCTGCCAGATACCCAACACAAGGCATCGGTAATCTCTAAGTGAGGACCGTTGAACCATTCTGTAGAGGGGAAAACCTGCTTCTAAGGGATGGGTGGGGATGCAAGGGTGTCACCCCTGACCCTTGCATCTATGTGGACCGAAAATATAAACTAACACAGCTAACAGTAACAGTTGGCAAAAAAAGAAGGGAAATTTAGAAAAGGTAATAGTGCACATATGGCAATCAAAGAAATATTGGAAGTAAGCCTCTCGAGAAATCTCCAGCCAGGATGGCTTACAAAGTCTTGTTATCTCTGGGAGAATTCCTGAGGGGTATTGAGAAGCCTGCCAAAGGGAGCTGAATTGGCTAACATTGAGGTGTCTTAATAGAGGTCCAAAACCCTAAGGTCATCTGAGGCATTTCATGTTGTCCCTTTAGGCAGGGGTCAATTCCTGGGGAAAAAAGTGTGGGAACTCCCACCTAAGATCCATTCCCCCACAAAAAAAATTAAAAAATTATACGCTCATATGCATATATATTTCAATATGGCATGGCATATGACATTGAGTGGGAAAGGGTAGGGGCTGATATTGGGGGTCTTCATTTTGGTGAGTACCACAGACGGTAATCTGAGGTAATCTGTTGTGTGGTGAGGGAGCGCTTGTCTTTCCAGTGCAATCCAGTCAGGCTTGGATCCCCTAGAGTATACTGTAGATAGGTTTGTTGAGCCACTTGATAATACCACCAGTAGGGATGAGCTTCGTGTTCGAGTCGAACATACGTTCGACTCGAACATCGGCTGTTCGCCCGTTCGGCGAAGTCCGAGCGTTTTGGTCCGTTCGCGCCAAATTCGTGTGGCGCTCACGGCCCACAATGCACTGCAATGGCGCAGTGCATTGCTGGCTCATGATTGGCCAAGCATGCACTGTGACCCCGCATGCTTGGCCAATCGCAGCGCCAGCAGTGAGGAGAGCCATGATTGGCCACAGGCAGGATGCCTGTGGCCAATCATAGCTCAGGCTGTGTAGTGCACGCCCCACACTATATAAGGCCGCCAGCGCGGCGGCCTTGTGTAGTGTGCTGGCGTCTGAAGCAGTGGGTGTTCTGTGTACCTTCAACACAGTACACACCGATCGTTTTTGGACGATTTTCGATCTTGCTGTTGTGTAGTGGTTGTTGTCTGCGTGCCCTGACCGCAGTATACACCGCTATATTCACCTCACCTATATAGCTAGTGATCTATCTGTTATAATAGAGCTTGCAGTCAGTAGTGTTAGGAGCTTGTGCGTGCTGTCTGCGTGCTCTGTACCCAGTACATACCGCTATATCCACCTACATAGCTCTTCTCTATTTGAGCCCACTTGCCATCTGCAGGAGTTATTGGAAGTTGTGTGTGCCTCCAGCACAGCACAGTATACATCTGTATATACCCCCTTATCTCTGGTGTTCTATAATAAAGGCATCTGCAGGAGTTAGTGGGTGTTCTGTGTACCTTCAACACAGTACACACCGATCGTTTTTGGACGATTTTCGATCTTGCTGTTGTGTAGTGGTAGTTGTCTGCGTGCCCTGACCGCAGTATACACCGCTATATTCACCTCACCTATATAGCTAGTGATCTATCTTTTATAATAGAGCTTGCCGTCAGTAGTGTTAGGAGCTTGTGCGTGCTGTCTGCGTGCTCAGTACCCAGTACATACCGCTATATCCACCTACATAGCTCTTCTCTATTTGAGCCCACTTGCCATCTGCAGGAGTTATTGGAAGTTGTGTGTGCCTCCAGCACAGCACAGTATACATCTGTATATACCCCTTTATCTCTGGTGTTCTATAATAAAGGCATCTGCAGGAGTTAGTGGGTGTTCTGTGTACCTTCAACACAGTACACACCGATCGTTTTCGGACAATTTTCGATCTTGCTGTTGTGTAGTGGTTGTTGTCTGCGTGCCCTGACCGCAGTATACACCACTATATTCACCTCACCTATATAGCTAGTGATCTATCTTTTATAATAGAGCTTGCAGTCAGTAGTGTTAGGAGCTTGTGCGTGCTGTCTGCGTGCTCTGTACCCAGTACATACCGCTATATCCACCTACATAGCTCTTCTCTATTTGAGCCCACTTGCCATCTGCAGGAGTTATTGGAAGTTGTGTGTGCCTCCAGCACAGCACAGTATACATCTGAATATACCCCTTTATCTCTGGTGTTCTATAATAAAGGCATCTGCAGGAGTTAGTGGGTGTTGTGTGCCTCTAGCACAATATACACTACCCAACTGCTTTTTTACCCAACTCCCTTCAGGCCATTACCATGTCTGGAAGGCCAGCAAGTAGAGGCAGACAGACGCGAGCCGATAAAAGAGGGCAAGCAGGCTCTGTGTCTAGAGACAACAGTGCTGGTCGTGGACGCGGTGCATTGTCATCAGCACGTGGCCATGGGACACGCTTGTCCTTCTTTTCGGCAGCTGGACATGTTGAGCCGCAACATGCCAACAACTTGGTAGAGTGGATGACCAAGCCCTCTTCATCCTCCTCATCCTCTCTCACCCAGTCTCAGGGTACTAGCAAAGCAGCTGCCAACGCATCGTCTTCCCTCCTCTCAATGTCATCATCAGTGACTCCTTCCCTAGACCCACCACGTCCTCCTGAGGAGTCTCCTGAACTCTTTGAGCACAGTGTTGGGTACATGCTCCAGGAGGATGCCCAGTGTTTTGTAGCCTCTGATGATGACACTCAGCTAGAGGAAGGCAGTAGCGTGAATGCAGAGAGAGGGGATGCTCAAGAAGGACAGCAATCTGGCAGTCATGTTCCACAAACTGCAGCATACTGCCAGGTTTGCTACAGCGATGAAGAGGGAGGGGATGATGAGGGCACTGACTCCACGTGGGCGCCTGGTAGGAGAGAGGAGGAGGAGGAGGAGGAGGCACATGTCCAACGAGGCAGGATGCCCTCCGGGGGCCAGCTTAGGGGCAGCACACCAACTGAATCACACCGCAGAGCTCCGCCTGTGCAGGGCGCTGCCTCTGCACGTTATTCTAAAAGTTCTTTGGTGTGGGCCTTTTTTGAGACGAGTGCATCAGATCGCACCGCTGCTATTTGCAACATATGTCTCAAGCGTATATCGCGTGGCCAAAACATCAGCCGCTTGGGCACCACATGCTTGACCAGACATATGTTGACCTGCCATGCAGCTCGTTGGCAAGCGTACCTCAAAGACCCACACCAAAGAACAAACCAGCCCTCTCCTTGCTCCTCATCAGCTGGCATCTCCAACCCCACTAGACCTTCAGTCCTCTCTGAAACCTGCTCTAAGAGGAATGAAGGTGTAGAATTAGGTGTGTCACAGCCAAGTGCTTCCGGGCACTCTGCTAGCAGTACACCCACGTCCGATTATAGCAGGCAAATGTCCCCGCCCCAGCTGCTGGACCGGCGAAAGAAGTTCACTCCCAGCCATCCACATGCCCAGCGGTTGAATGCTAGCTTGGCTAAATTGCTAGCACTTCAACTGCTGCCTTTTCAGTTGGTAGACTCGGCCCCCTTCCGTGAGTTTGTACAATATGCGGTTCCTCAGTGGCAGGTCCCCAAACGCCACTTTTTCTCACGGAAGGCGATTTCGGCTCTCTACCGGCATGTGGAAGGCAATGTCCTTGCCTCGCTGGACAGGGCGGTCAGTGGTAAGGTGCATATTACCGCTGACTCATGGTCCAGCAGGCATGGAGAGGGACGTTACCTGTCTTTCACGGCCCATTGGGTCGCTCTTATGGCAGCTGGGAAGGATGCAGGACAAGGTGCAGTAGTGTTGGAGGTTGTTCCGCCACCACGCCTCCAAAATGCTACTATTGGTTGTGACACACCTCTCTCCTCCACCCCCTCCTTTTCTTCTTCCTCCATGGCCTCTTCCAGTGCTCTGTCCTCAGAACCAGCGGTGCTCCGTAGGCGTTCCAGGGACTACGCAAGTACGCAGGCAAAACGATGCCATGCCGTGCTTGCGCTGGTTTGTTTGGGGGACAGGAGCCACACTGGGGCGGATGTTTTGTCAGCTCTGCAGGGGCAGGCCGAGAGGTGGTTGACGCCACGCCAGCTTAAGCCAGGAATGGTGGTTTGCGACAATGGCACCAACCTCCTCTCCGCCCTCCGACAGGGACAACTGACCCATGTGCCCTGTGTAGCTCACGTCCTTAACCTGGTGGTGCAGCGGTTCTTGGGCAGGTACCCCGGCTTACAGGATGTCCTGAAGCAGGCCAGGAAAGTCTGTGTGCATTTCCGCCGATCATTTAATGCCTGTGCTCGGCTGGCTGAGCTCCAAAAGGAGTTGAACCTGCCCAAGAACCGCCTTATATGTGACATGCCCACCAGGTGGAACTCAACGTTGGCCATGCTGCAGCGGCTGCACACGCAGCAGAGGGCCATCAATGAGTACCTGTGCGACTACGGCACCAGGACAGGGTCAGGGGAGCTCGGTTTTTTCTCACCACACCAGTGGGGCATGATCAGGGATTCATACACTGTCCTGTCACCGTTTGAGGAGGCCACAAGGATGGTGAGCAGTGACAGTGCATGCATCAGTGACACTGTACCTCTTGTCCACCTCTTGGAGCATTCGCTGCGTGGAATAATGGACAGGGCACTTGAGGCAGAACAGAGGCAGGAAGAGGAGGACTTCCTTGCCTCTCAAGGCCCCCTTTATCCAGACAGTGTTCCTGCTGTGCCACCCATCACACAGGAAGAGGATGAGGAGGAGGAAGAGGAGGAGGAGGATGATTGTGTCAGCATGGAGGTGGAGGCTGGCACTCAGCAGCAGCAGCAGCAGCAGCAGTCTTGTAGGGATGATTTACAGTCCCAAGAAACACGTGGACTTGTACGTGGCTGGGAGGAGGTAGCTGCGGATCATGTTGTCCTTAGTGACCCAGAGGACTCCGGACCGAATGCCTCAGCTAACCTACGCTGCATGGCCTCCCTGATCCTGCAAAGCCTGCGGAAGGATCCTCGTATTCTTCGGATCAAGAAGAGGGACCATTACTGGCTGGCCACTCTCCTTGATCCACGGTACAAGGGTAAGGTTGCTGACCTTATCTTGCCATCGTAGAGGGAGCAGAGGATGAGACATCTCCGGGAGGCCTTGCAGAAAGGTCTGTGCAACGCATTCCCAGAGTCTGGGAGGTTACAAACTCCTGGTCCTGGACAACGTGTTGCTGAGGCATCGGTCAGAAGGAGCGGTGGAGAAGGTGGCCGTCTGACTGATGCTTTCAGACAATTTTTTAGTCCGCAGCCCCAAGGTATGATCGGTTCCAGCAACCATCGCCAGCGTCTGATTTACATGGTGCAGGAATACCTAGGGGCAAGGTCAGACTTGGACACCTTTCCCACCGAAAATCCTCTGGCTTACTGGGTCTTGAGGATGGATCACTGGCCAGAGCTTGCACAGTATGCAATTGAGCTACTGGCCTGTCCTGCATCCAGCGTTCTTTCGGAATGCACCTTCAGTGCTGCTGGTGGCTTTGTTACTGATCACAGGGTGCGGCTGTCTACCGAATCAGTTGATCGACTGACCTTCATCAAGATGAATCAGTCTTGGATCACTCACAGCTACCAAGCACCTGAAGCTGATGTAACCGAATAATTTGTTTTGAAATATCACATCCCTTCAAGACTGCCTATGCTGATGCTGAGTGACTGTCCTGTTATGTTGATTGTCTATCCTCTTCCTCCTCCGATGATATGTTGGAAGAACATTTCTGTTTCTGGGTGATGCCATCAGCCCAATTTTTCTGCCCCTGTTCAACAGGGGCGTTTAAGTACAATTTTTGATGCAATGCTTTGCAGCAGGGCTAATTCCTGCAATAAAACTAGAGTATATGGGAGAGGTTGCAGTGTCGTGGCACCAGCACCAGTGCCTAAGGCCCAATTTTTCTGCCCCTGTTCAACAGGGGAGTTTAAGTACAATTTTTGATGCAATGCTTTGCAGCAGGGCTAATTCCTGCAATTAAACAAGAGTATATGGGAGAGGTTGCAGTGTCGTGGCATCAGCACCAGTGCCTAAGGCCGCGTACACACGCGCGGACTGTTTGCCCAACCTTGTTCGTCAAACAGTTTGTCAAACAGTCCGCTCAAAATTTGCATGAGCGGACTTGCCCACACACGAGCGGACTGTTTGACGAACAAGGTTGGGCAAACAGTTCGCTTAACTTTTGAAATGAACGGACTCGCCCACGTAAGGAGGAGGCAAATCCGCCCATTTCAAGCGCGTGTACAGGTAGGCGGGGCCCGCGAAGGAGACGTCGCGGGCTCCGCCGCCTGGAATAGGCTTAAAGGGGAACCCCAACGCCGAAAAAAATCGGCGTGGGGGTTCCCCCCAAGTCCACACCAGACCCTTGTCCGAGCACGCTACCCGGCCGGCCAGGAAAGGGGGGCGAGCGAGCGCGCCCCCCCTCCTGAGCCGTACCAGGCCGCGTGCCCTCAACATGGGGGGTTGCCGCGCGGCCCCCCCACCCCAAAGCACCTTGTCCCCATGTTGATGAGGACAAGGGCCTCTTCCCGACAACCCTGGCCGTTGGTTGTCGGGGTCTGCGGGCGGGGGGCTTATCGGAATCCGGGAGCCCCCTTTAAGAAGGGGGCCCCCGGATACCGGCCCCCCACCCTATGTGAATGAGTATGGGGTACAATGTACCCCTACCCATTCACCTGTGAAATAAAGTACAAATAAAAACACAACACAGGGGGAAAAAATATTTTATTGCACAGCCGGGGGTCTTCCGTCTTCGGGGGTCTTCTCGCCGGACTCCTCCGCTATGTGTGTGTAGCTCTTTTGCTAGCGGAGGAGTCCGGCTTTCTTCCTCCCCGCCGCCGGCCTCTTCTCCCGACTTCGGGGGTCTTGTCCCCCTCTTCGGTTCTTCTGCCGGGCCACCGCGCCTGGTCCGGTGGCCCGGTCTTCTGTCGCCGTCTTCCGTTCTTCTGTCGCCGCCTTCGGTTCTTCTGCCGGGCCACCGCGCCTTCTTGTAGCTCTTTTGCAGGCGGTGGCCCGGTCTTCTGTCGCCGCTGTCGCCTTCCGTTCTTCTTCTTGTTCTTCTTCTTCTTCTCCTGGAGATGTTGACTCGACGAGCTCTCCGGCCGGAATGCCAGGGACGCGCTCTGCGGTCACTTATATAGTGACAATGGGGCGGGGTCACATGGTATATGTCACATGGGTTGGTCACATGGTGACCCCGCCCCCTTACGATGTCATAGTCCCCATGTGACATCAACCCATGTGACCAACCCATGTGACATATACCATGTGACCCCGCCCCATTGTCACTATATCACTGTTTAACAGGGGCGTTTAATTACAATTTTTGATGCAATGCTTTGCAGCAGGGCTAATTCCTGCAATAAAACTAGAGTATATGGGAGAGGTTGCAGTGTCGTGGCACCAGCACCAGTGCCTAAGGCCCAATTTTTCTGCCCCTGTTTAACAGGGACATGTAATTACAATTCTTGATATAATATTTCACAGGAGGGCCCGTTCCTGTGCCCACCCAGAGTAACTGTGAGGACTTATAGTGTTGTGGCACCAGCACCACAACCACCAAAGGTACATTTTTCTACCACTGTTCAACAATGGCATGTAATTACAATTCTTGATATAATCGTTCACAGCAGGGCGCTCCAGCGCCCACCAAGAGTCACTTTGAGGGCTTACAATGTTGTTGCAAAACCAACACCTTGTTCCGCCATTTCTGCAGAGCATATAGGGCAGGCCCCTACTTTCAAACATCCAACTTACAAACATCTCCTACTTGCAAACGGAAGGAGACAACAGCAAGTGAGATGAAAAAAGATGGACGACAAAACAAATTATACAGGGGTGACAACCCTTCCCTATGTTTTGCAAAAAGCTTAAAAATTTTTTTTTTGACTGGAGCTACACTTTAAAAATGTACCAGTTGAAAATTACAAACAGATTCAACTTAACACAACAAACCTACACAGTCCCTGTCTTGTTTGCACCGCCTGTATACTGCTGTTCTGAGTATATAGGGCCTGGGGGCCACACGCATTTCCTTTTTTTAATATGGGTACGGGGTTCCCCTTAATATGTGTACAAGACCCAAAGGGGCTGGTAATGGGCAGGGAGGGCTACCCATGCCATTTTTCTCAATGATTTTCAACCATATTGCAGAAACCAGATATAACATTAAAACCGCAAGCAGTTTTCAATGACGTTATTTCCGTTAAATGTCATTTTGTGCAGGGACTGTTCTAAACACGGGAAACACGTGGCACTTCACAGGCATACTACAGACACCCCCCAGGCACCATATTTAAAGGAATATTTCACATTTTTTTCCACTTTAATCGTCATTAAAATCAGTGCTCCCGCCAAAACGGCCGTTTTTAAAACTTTTTTTTCCCCTGGGGCAGGAGCCAGGTCCCCCAACCCTTTTTAGGACAGTATCTTGCATATTAGCCGTTAAAATTAGCACTTTTAATATCGAACGTTCGAGTCCCATAGACTTCAATGGGGTTCTAACGTTCGTACGAATTTGGGGTCCGTTCGAAAGTTCTGGTGCGAACCGAGCCGGGGGGTGTTCGGCTCATCCCTAACCACCAGACATTTGGTAGGCCCAGACCCCCCCCCCCCCGGTTTTTATTTCGGAAAAGAATATCTCTAGAGAGACGGTGACCTTTCTTCCCCCAGACAAAGTCCACTATGTTAGAATGGGGATTGGTAGGGATCGGAATAGGTAGAGAATCCGTGGCATCAGGATAATCTTCACTACATTTATCCTACCAAGCCAGGATAAATCACTTCTTGCCCGGTTTTGAGGTCATCCTCCCATTTCCAAAACATCGGAGGGTAGCTAGCTTTATATAGTTTGTTAATATTATCACAGAAAGTAATCCAAGTACGGTATCTATGTGAAAGCCCAGGTAAAGGGTAGATTGTGTTTTAGTTTATTTAGTAGAGGTGGAGTGATTGAAATGTTTAACCCTAGTGAGTTTTTGGTATTAATGGAGAGGCCTGAGACCTTGCTAAATTGTTGGAATGTTTTGAGAAGAACAGGTTTGGAGGTCAAGGGAGATGTTATGAATAGTAACATATCATCTGCAAATAATACGCATTTGTGTTCCTGGGAACCGCATGAGACCCCCATGTCTGAGTTTGATCTGATAGCTATGGCTAAAGTTTCAGTGGCTATCGTGAAAATCAGCGGCGAAAGGGGACAACTTTACCGTGTGCCTTTACTAATATTAAAGCTTTCTGAGTAATGACCCCTAAGTCAGACTTGCGCATTGGAGGTAGAGTAGAGTGAGCGAATGGTACCCATGAAATGGGGGCCAAATCCCAATTTTTCAAGGATCTCAAACAGGTAGGACCAATCTACAGAATCAAAGGCCTTCTCCAGCTCTATTGAGAGTAGCATGCCAGTTTGCGGAGGACCTCCATCCCAGTGGGAATTCAATAGAGAAATTATATCTATAGCGCTTTTCACCTGATCAGGGCCCTGCCTCCCCGGGATGAAGTCCACCTGGTCCTTGTGTATATACTTCACTATTAGGCTAGACAATCTGGTAGCCAGATTTTTTGTCATGATTTTAATATCATTGTTTATAAGGGAGATTGGGTAGTAGTTCCCTACCTCACAGGTGTCCTTCCCTGGTTTTGGGATTACTGAGATAAAGGCTGTGTTGAGATCTCTGTCCAGGGGGGTTCCATCCCGTAGTGAGTTAAAAAAATCATGTCATATAGGGGGCAAGCAGGGGGCCAAATTTTTTGTAATAACCCCTAGAGAAGCCGTCTGGGCCAGGAGCTGAACCTTGTTTACGTTACTTGATTACATCTATAACGTCTTCTTCAGAAAAGGGCTATTTTAGGAGCTCTCTATGGTTTTCAATAAGTTTAGGGATTGGGAGGTCCTTCAGGAAGGCCTCTATTTTAGAAAGCGAGGGGGGAGCTATCTGTATATAGTGTTTGGTCTTCATGATGTGAACGGGGTTCTGGGTAGAGATGGTCTGTGTCTTAGGGCTCAATTTTGTCGCTAATTTGGCCCCTATTTTGTTCGATTGATAGCAGAACCTGGCACCTGTCCAACAGAGATGTTTTTTGGCAGAAGTGGTTAAGGCTAGGTTCAGTTGAATCGAGTTTGGAAAGGGATTCCGACGTAGGGTCGCTTTGTGCGCCTTGCTTGGGGTGAGGAAATTGTGAGTTTTTGGGTATCTGCCTCTCTCCGGCTTCAGTTTAGAGACTAACTGGATCAGACTCCCCCTCAATACCGACTTGTGCACCGCAAAAGCATCAAGGGTGAGACCGATCCAGTGTCATTGGTTTGAAAATATTCCTTAATCGATGTCTCTAGCAAAGTGCAGTGTACTGGGTTGCTCCATAGAGACTCGTTTAGTCTCCATTTGTAGGTCTGCTGTACTCCCTGCGTACACTCTATTGTCAAGGATATTATAGAGTGATCTGATAGTGATGTGTCCTTAATTTGGGACTTCATAGCAAGTGGGATCGAGGTAGATGGTAAGAAGATGTGATCTATCCTGGCATAGGTCCAGTGTGGGTGTAATCTTTTGCCCGTGGATTGAGCTCCCTCCATATATCTACCATCCCTAGAGCATTTAATTGTTGAGCAATTTTGAGGCTTTGCTTGGGGGGACGTCTAGCCATGGATCTCTGTGCGCAGGTTTTATCTAGGACCGAATCGAAAGAAGTTTGAGTCACCGCCTAGAGCCAATGTCCCTTTAAAGAGTGGACTCAATTTAGATAGCATCTCCTCAAAGAATTTCCCTTGACCCTTGTTGGGGGTGTAATATGAGAGAGAGGTGTAGGTCCCTCCGTCTATTGTGCCTGTGGTCATCAGGTATCGGCTCTCTGGATCCCTGACCACCTCAGACAGTTAGCTGTTAACTCTCTTGGAGAAGCCTACCGCCACCCCTCTAGTTTTGTTCTTGGCGTTCGCCAGGTAGAAGTGTGGAACATTTTGATGGAGAAAGGTTGGATTATACGAGGAGGGGAATGTGTCTATTGGATGAAGATGACATGGTATTGGTGGAATAGTTTATGCCATTTGATGGGGAAGTTTAGACCCTGGGCATTGTGAGGAAGGATCAGCAGTTTACATGGTACTATAGCGGCCTCTGTCATGGACCAGAGAGGTGGAAACACTGTAAGTAAAACACCTTACCCCTGGTGGTTAGGCTTTCTGAACGGATAGTGTCCACTGTCTTGAGCTTGAGAGTCGTTGCTGGGACATCCCCTGAGCGGTCATGGATCTGAAGTGACCTGGAGAATGGGAGAGAGAAAGGGTGTGGAAGGAAGGGGGGAAGGATAGAGAAAGATAGATGAGAATGTTAAGTAAGTCTTGTACACATCATTAAATTGAGTAAAACTCAAGAAGGTGTGTTGCTGCCCTCATCCTCTAAGCCCAGGGGGGAGACATTCCTCCGCCCTGGAAAATTCAGAATGTCTCCGAAAGGCTTGCAGCTTCCTCTCGAAAACCGGGAGAAGAGTATGGCAGCCGTTCTGATCCGCCCGCCCTAAAAAGATATAATGCTTTCTTATCTAGCCCCAAACAGAGCACAGACTTTCTAGAACAGAAACATTGTAACCTGCCAACAATAAAAGAAATAATAAAGAAAATAAAGGGAAGGAGGGAGGGAGAAGAGATAATACATTATAACATCTGTTGTTTAAAGTGCCCGTGGGACCACCAGGGAACCACACTTCTCAGGGATCCTCACTGTTCCCCTAGGATCTCTTCCCAACCCCCCCACCACCCGCTAAACCACAGGGGTGTCCCCGATATGGAGTAAACAAGTACAAGTTTCTTTTTTTTTTTTTTTTCCCAAACAAATTTTATTGAGTATAAAGGATGATAACAGGAAACATAAGATAATCAACTGTTACAGCTAGCATGGCACATAAACATAAAACATGCACAATAATGCGTAAGACAATGTGTAGTAGTGTGACAGTAACAGTAGAAGTTTAACACTGTGAGGCTATATCTACGTGCGTATTGCACGGTCCTGCTGTTAGGGAGTATATAGACAGGCATGTGAGCGGGTTACTCGGACCTGGCTCCCTATAATCCGGGCTCAGGAGGCAGGATCCGTCTGATGGTGAAATGGGGGGGGGGGGGAGGGGGAATGACCTTGATAAGGGTGTGGAACATGACATTGTACCTGTGGCCGGGAGAGGGCTGGGGGGGGGGGGGAGACAGAGGGAAAATGGGAACTGGGTAGGAGGGAGTTGGGAATCTGTCCACCGTTGTTCTCCATGAAAAGGATGTGACTCCTTATTATATACGGGTCGTAGTGGTGGATTACCTAGGAAGAGGTTGAAACGTGAAACAACGAGAAGTCCCAAAATCGTATGAAGATGGAGGTGGTCACCGTCATATGGGCGTTTGTGGTGCGGCCCTACCTAGTTGGCAGAGGTTAACTAGGGGGTTCAAGAATTACCCTGTCTGTTTTTGCAGTCTTTCAAATGTGGGTGTAGTTATAAAGTATTTCCAGCAGGCCCATTTGATGTTATATTTGTCAGGAGTATCTCTGGATATGTGTATTAATTCTTCCATTTCTGATATTCTGTGCATCCTGTGGAGCCAATCTTTAATAGAGGGGATTGTCTGGGATTTCCAGTGTATTGGTACACATTGTTTGGCTGCATTGATCATGTGGACTATGATGGTTTTACGATAGGAAGCTTGTGACAAAGTGGTATGGTGCAAGAGAAATTGAGCTGGGGCAAAAGGTAATTCATAGGTTGTTATGTCTTTGATCAGTTCGTGTATAGATTTCCAAAAAGGTTGGAGTAAGGGGCAAGACCACCAGATGTGGAGCATCGTGCCTCTACTCTGATGGCAACGCCAACAGTTATCTGGGGTAGATGGGTTCCATCTGTGTAATCTATCCGGTGTTCGGTACCAGTGTGACAGTATCTTGTATCCATTCTCCTGGGTGGATACATTTATGGAGCCTTTATGTATATTGAAAAAGTTTCTAAGTATTGCAACTTATGCATAGTTTGCATTCTCCATGTCAAGACCTCGGGGAAATGTTACTAAGTATCCGTTAGGAAAGAGTCAAAAGAAGGCCAACAGGGCAATATACAGTGGTGTAAAAAAGTGTTTGCCCCCTTCCTCATTTCCTGTTCCTTTGCATGTTTGTCACACTTAAGTGTTTTGGAACATCAAACCAATTTAAACAATAGTCAAGGACAACACAAGTAAACACAAAATGCAATTTGTAAATGAAGGTGTTTATTATTAAAGGTGAAAAAAAATCCAAACCATTATGGCCCTGTGTGAAAAAGTGATTGCCCCCTAAACCTAATAACTGGTTGGGCCACCCTTAGCAGCAACAACTGCAACCAAGCGTTTGCGATAACGTGCAATGAGGCTTTTACAGCGTCCTGGAGGAATTTTGGCCCACTCATCTTTGCAGAATTGTCCTAATTCAGTTACATTAGAGGGTTTTCGAGCATGAACGGCCTTTTTAAGGTCATACCACAACATCTCAATAGGATTCAGGTCAGGACTTTGGCTAGGCCACTCCAAAGTCTTCATTTTGTTTTTCTTCAGCCATTCGGTGGTGGACTTGCTGGTGTGTTTAGGATCATTGTCCTGCTGCAGAACCCAAGTTCGTTTCAGCTTGAGTACACGAACAGATGGTCGGACATTCTCCTTCAGGATCTCTTGGTAGACAGCAGAATTCATAGTTCCTTTTATCACGGCAAGTCTTCCAGGTCCTGAAGCAGCAAAACAGCCCCAGACCATCACACTACCACCACCATATTTTACTGTTGGTATAATGTTCTTTTTATGAAATGCAGTGTTCCTTCTACGCCAAATATACTTGGACACACACCTTCCAAAGAGTTCCACTTTTGTCTCATCGGTCCACAGAATGTTGTCCCAAAAGTCTTGGGGATCATCAAGATGTGTTGTGGAGAAATTGAGACGAGCTTTGATGTTCTTTTTGCTCAGCAGTGGTTTTCTCCTTGGAACTCTGCCATGCAGGCCATTTTTGCCCAGTCTTTTCCTGATGGTGGAGGCATGAACGCTGACCTTAACTGAGGCAAGTGAGGCCTGCAGTTCCTTGGACGTTGTTGTGGGGTCTTTTGTGACCTCTTGGATGAGTCGTCGCTGCGCTCTTGGGGTAATTTTGGGCGGCAGGCCACTCCTAGGAAGGTTCACCACTGTTCCATGTCTTCGCCATTTGTGGATAATGGCTCTCACTGTGGTTCGCTGGATTCCCAAAGCTTTGGAAATGGCTTTATAACCCTTTCCAGACTGATAGATCTCAATTACTTTCTTTCTCAATTGTTCCTGAATTTCTTTGGGTCTCGGCATGATGTGTAGCTTTTAAGGATCTTCTGGTGGACCTTACTGTGTCAAGCAGCTCCTATTTAAGTGATGCCTTGATTGTGAACAGGTGTGGCAATAATCAGGCCTGGGTGTGGCTAGAGAAATTGAACTCAAGTGTGGACAACCACAGTTATAGTGTGTTTTAACAAGGGGGGCAATCACTTTTTCACACAGGGCCATGATGGTTTGGATTTTTTTTTCACCTTTAATAATAAACACCTTCATTTACAAATTGCATTTTGTGTTTACTTGTGTTGTCCTTGACTATTGTTTAAATTGGTTTGATGTTCCGAAACACTTAAGTGTGACAAACATGCAAAGGAACAGGAAATGAGGAAGGGGGCAAACACTTTTTCACACCACTGTAACTAGTTAGTTGTAATAGAAATAGAATCCAAAAGTGCAGTTCCTGTGGGAGCTGGACCAAGTAGAATCTCAGGTTTCATCAGTCAGGACGTCCATCCTTGGACCACTTGAATTGTTGTTTCTGGCAGACTGGCGTAAGTGGACTAAGGGGGGAAGATCGCCTGATTGATGAGGATCCTTTTCCTGTGGACTGGGGTGGCATCTCCTGGGAAATGAGGCCCAGAATCAGTATCAGTAGCCGCTCACCTTCAGTGAAGGATGAAAAACCATTGTGTTTATTCTGGTAGGAAAAGTTCAGGCGAAAGGGGAAGGCCCATCTGTATGTAATTTCTTTTTGTATCCGTAGCAACAGTTTAAGGGGACGCTGTTTTTGGACCGTGAAGGGGGAAAGATCTGTGAATATCTGTATTTGATTCTTCCTTATAGTAAGCTTGGTGCTCGACCATGCAGCTCTCATTACTTCTTCTTTCACCGAGTAATAATGGTGCTTCACAATAATATCCCTGGGGAGGCCATCTTTCCTCACAGGCTGGAGTGATCTGTGTGCTCTGTCCAGTTCCACCTTGTGGTCCGGGATATCTGGGATAAGCTTCTTGAGGAGTATGTTAACCGCCAGTTGGACCTCCTTAACAGATTCTGGGAGGCCTCGGATCCTAAAATTGTATCGGCGGGACCTATTCTCGAGGTCGTCTATTTTAAAAAGGGCCACTTCAAATTGTCTTGAATGTCCTGGATCCTTGCTGTGTTTTGGTTGATTCTGGCTGCTGACTGGTCTGTTTTCTGCTCAATGTGTTCAATTCTCAGACCTAGGTGCTGGAGGTCAGCCTGTATGGCAATAGTAATTTGTGTTGCTGTCTGAGCAAGGCCTCTGGCTAACATTGTGGAAAAAGCCTCCATTAACCCTGGCAGATCTGTGGGGGATGGGTGAGGTGCATGCCTCTCAGTCCCAGAGTGATAAGGGGTGCTCAGCATGTCTTTCAGGGGGCTGAGGTGAAAGTCCCCCATGGATCTGCCTATCAGGGATTCCGTGGAGGCCGGTGAAACCAAGGGCAAGTAGGGTGCACTCACTGTGTTCTTCCCTTGTGTAGAGATAGGAGCCGGCCCCTCGTCCTGGTCTGAGATGGACACCTCTGGCTCCTGGTGCATTCCCTGTGTGGTCACAGCCACCATCTTGGACCGGCCTCACTGAAGAAATGTCTCCTCCAGCTGCTTTGTTAGGTCCCTCCTAGCGTGGCACCCGGTCAGGGTATTCCCGGGGATGTCCCCGAGCGATCCGTGGTGGAACTGGCCTGGTCCGGGGGCTCCGGCAGGTCTCGGGATTGGAACGGTGCGGAGCTCCGTGGCCAAGAGGCCATCGTAGGAGGCTCCGCATGTGCCCTCCAATATCATTTCTACACTGATGCCACCCAAATCTATCTCTCCACCCCTCAGCTTAGTCCATCAGTCTCCTCACACATCACTAACTTACTAACAGACATATCTGTATGGATCTCACACCACTTCCTCAAACTCAACTTGTCCAAAACTGAGCTTATAATATTTCCTCCCCCGCGTGCCTCTTGCCCTGACTTCATTGTCCAGAGCAATGGCACAACCATTCCCCCATGCCAAGGTGCTAGGTGTTATCCTGGATTCTGAACTCTCCTTTTGGCCCCACATACAATCCCTTTCCAAAGCTTGCTGCTTCAACCTCTGCAACATCTCCAAACTACGTCCCTTTCTAACCAATGAAACTATAAAACTCCTGATTTATTCCCTTGTTATCTCCCTCGCAACGAGTACTGTAACTCCCTCCTCATTGGCTTACCTTTAAATAGGCTATCCCTCTTCAGCCCTTAATGAATGCTGCTGCCATACTCATCCAACTTACAAACCATTTAGTGTCTGCTACCCCTCTCTGCTAATCCCTCGATTGGCTGCCACTCACCCAACAGATTAAATAAAAAATACTAACAATGACTTTTAAAGCCATCCACAACTCTGCCCCCAGCTACATCACTAGCCTAGTCTCAAACTACCAACCTAATAACAATTTGAATAACCCAATTTTATTAAATATTTACATTTACACAAGTTCCACTCAGTACGTAGATAGAATATTCCCATATATCTTTTTTATTGTTATTACATAACTCAAATTCAGCCTCAAGAACAGTTCATAAAAACTAGATGGCAATATAAAAAGTTGGGTGAATACTGCACTGTGACCATAAATCATATAAATAAAGCTGCAAGCATCGCCAAAAGACAAACAGCTAAAGAGTAAATATACATAAAAGATGAAGGAAAAAGGGGGTTGTGTTGCACTTCCTTAGTACCAAATGAACTAACACAATCAATAAAAAATATGAATAAGTGTCAAAGCAACAAGTGCAGTAGTGCTTTGTAAACTACAACAATACTTAGTGCTTATGAAAAAGTGCATCTGTGCATTAAATAAACGGCTAGTATAAAGTGTTCCTGTGCATCACTCAGGTGTCTAAAAACACGCAAATATGTGCGTTTTGCTGCATACCTCGCAGCCGTGAGGTAATTATTTAGTGTAACTAACACTGGCACGGAACACCACTGGAAGAGAGTTGGCTTGGCACATTGCACTTTACTTGTGATTGTGATATTGCACATTTTATCCAAAATTGCACGATTGGACTATATATGGGACACTCTATCGAGATTCACTAATTTGCTGCTATTGATTTTTGTTTTTTGCTTAGTAATTTAATTAATGCATTTTGTTTTTCTGCATTTGTTTTGCATTTTTTCTGCAAAAGTCTTTCTGCGTTTATAGAACAGATTTTTTCTGCGTTTATATCACAAATATTTATTTCTTTATATATTGCATTTTTTAACCTGTTATATGCACTATATGGTTTTAAGCACATATTTGCGTGTTTTTAGACACCTGAGTGATGCACAGGAACACTTTATGCTAGCCGTTTATTTAATGCACAGATGCACTTTTTCATAAGCACTAAGTATTGTTGTAGTTTACAAAGCACTACTGCACTTGTTGCTTTGACACTTATTCATATTTTTTATTGATTGTGTTAGTTCATTTGGTACTAAGGAAGCGCAACACAACCCCCTTTTTCCTTTTTCTGCATTATTGAGAGTCAACTCATAGAGTGTCTGCTGCTCCCATTGGAACAGAATTTTGCCTTCTTACCATTTTTGGCCATATAGCGCGGGAGCCTTTTATATATACATTCAATACATAAAAGATGCTGCGCTAAAAAATGGGTGTGACAATGAAATCTATATCAAGAAATCACATAAAATGCAAAGTGAGTAACCTTAAAAATCATAAATGTTAAATTATGAAAAAATATATAATAAATAGTGCAAATAAAAGTCCTGTGAAGACATCAGCATCATATATCATTGAAAAAAGTCCATAAAGTGATGAAAACAGTCCATGCAATTGGCAGATAACTGCTTCAGTGTAATCAAGTGATGAAAAAACAAAGTTCTCAAAGAGATGCTGACAGCACAACCACCCTTAGGAATGAGGCTTACCGGAACTCACAGACCTGAAAAGGCATAAACCTCTCAAGTCGTGATTAGCTTATGATTGGTACGACTTCAAAAGTAGTCAACAACGCTTCACACAATGTGACATCAATGAAGTCTCAAGGGATGTACAGCAGATTATTGAGGAGGGGGGAAGGGCGGTCATCAAATATCCTTGTATTCATGCATTGTAAACCATAACAGAAAAACCTGCATAGTGTGAAATCGTCTAGAGATATTTATTTGATCATAATAAAGATTAAAAACACTCACATTTGTGAAGTAAAAAGACAGGTTTGTTCAAAATTATTGGAAATGGCGTAATGTTGTTAGTAGGGTCCACCCGACGCGTTTTGTCCTCTAAGACATCATCTGGGGTATGGCCAGCAATATCACGCTTAAATAGATAATGTGACCCCATGTTGAATTAGGAAATTGGACAGAAAATATCATTACTTCCGGTTCGGCAGATACAACTTCCAGTTAATAAGTTTACTCAAATATACCTTAATAGCCACCTTTGTATAAAATTTAATAGTGGTCAAAAGGTCTATTTGGTCACGAATAACAGACTTAATATCAGGCCACTCACAGATGTACATCGGCGGCAAGTGGAACGCAATCTGCACGCCTCGCCATGGCAGTGGTATATGTGCAATGTCACTTCCGCCCATTCGTCCTGCAAACAGGATACAAACCAAGCCTCGCAATGGAATGGCAAATGGGAGGCACCAGGCGCTGTGGACCAAGCCACAGCACCACAATCAAAACGTCACCTCCGCCGGAAACGACATCAGCGCGAGTGCGGGTCAAACCTCGCTGGTAACCAGCAGGAGAATTCGGAAACCATCAGTGATATAGCCAATTATATAGGACGCAAAAAGTACCTGCCAAATTACATGGTAATAATATTGCTAATATATATAGTAGTGCTGCACAATAGAAAGGAGGGGGGAGGGGAGGGAAAGGAAAGGAAGGAAAAGACAGCAAGGGGGAGGGGGGTAAATGGGAAGGGAGAAGACAAGCGGGGGACAAAAAAGGGGGGAGAAGGGGAAGAGGGGTAAGTGAAGTGATTAAGAGTTGAGACAATTAGGGATCAATGTGACATCCACTTGTAAATGTACTTATAGTACTTTAATTTGTAGTAAACACTCCTTACGTTAAAAAATTTGAAATACGTGTGACATTAAAATATGAGTATTCATACGGAACTATATCAGATATAACAAAACACACAGTGTTGGGATCAAGAAAATTCACATGCAGATTGTTACCATATAAAGTGCAAAAACATGTTGTAATCCAACAACTGAGAAAAAAGTGCAAGCGCCAAATAATATCCATGCAATCACTGCAAGCAATGTGTCAGCTTCACAATAAAATATAAAAAAAGTGTCCATACAGTCCATATAAATAAATGTGCAAAACTGTAGATGACCAAAGATATCATAGGTAAAGTGGCAGCGCTCTGTAAATCATGCGGACAAAAAAGTGGAAGTGATTCTCCTTTCCTTCACTCCATTCAATAGGTGGATGGGTGTCCCCTTACCTTACTGTTGTAAGGTTACAGCGTGGGCATAAGTTTGTAAAAGCCTCTCTGTGTCCCCAAGCGGGGGTGTCCCCAGGGTGGATGTACCTGGCAAAATCGCAAAAAAGGATGCTTGATAGTGCAGTAAGTTTAAAACTGGCTCATTTATTGAATAGCATAAAAAGAGGGTACTCACATTTAAAAGCAAGTAACTAGGCAGAATAAACAGAAAACGAGCGGCGAGCTCATGCGTCACTTACAGTATCTTGTTATTTTGGAGATAACGAGATTCTGATTATTTTGGAAATAACGAGATACCGGAAGTGACGCCCGAGCTCGCCGCTCGTTCTATCAAATGATAAAAAGACATAATAGAGTATACTGGTAATGAATGAATAAATATCAGTCCATATGCGGTGTAACTGCGGCATCAAGTAAAGCTCTACGTGCTTCGTGGGTTTTCCCAATCATCAGGAGCAGATGTGGAAAACATTCCTTGGGAATATATATAGAAAGATGTAAAGAACTGTACTCCAGAGCAAAATTCTCAAAAATATTTTTTGTGAGTATAGATGGTTGACCAACAACACTCACCAACCTGGACAGCAACTGCAGCGTGGGGTAGCCGGCACAGGGTTGGCCACAACACCAAGGGAGCCCCACCACGGGAGCTGAGGTGGCATAATATAGTACATGCAACATCGGAGGTGTAAAAGCATGAAAAATATGAATGAAATCTCCATGTGGCAAAATATTGGGGTATACTTCGTGAAGCAGGAATATCTGGGAACAAAATATTAAATATGTATATAGTTATAACAATAACATGTTCTGAGTAGTAGTAGTAGTAGTAGTTTTTTATAATAAATGAACCCAGTGTTGCTCCACAAGGGGTGATGACGAAGTAAGACTAGTGCCAAAGGGTATTCGAATATCTGTGTATAAAAGTGATAAATCAATGCATAAGTCTATAAAAGTGTAAGGCCGCGTACACACGGGCGGATTGTTCGCCCAACCTTGTCCGCTGAACAGTGTTTGGGCGGACAGTCCGCTCGTGTGTGGGCTTTCAGCGGACAGTTTCAGCGGACAGTTGGACGGACAAAGTCTTTCGGAAATTCCGAAAAACTGTCCGCTGAAACTGTGTTTGAGCGAACAGTCCGCCCGTGTGTGGGCTTGTCCGCTGTACTTTCGAAATGAGCGGACTGTTCCCGCTCGGAAAGTCCGCCCATTTCGAGCGCGTGTACAGGTAGGCGGGGCCCGCGAAGGAGACGTCGCGGGCTCCGCCGCCTGGAATGGGCTTAAAGGGGAACCCCAACGCCGAAAAAAATCGGCGTGGGGGTTCCCCCCAAGTCCACACCAGACCCTTGTCCGAGCACGCTACCCGGCCGGCCAGGAAAGGGGGGCGAGCGAGCGCGCCCCCCCTCCTGAATCGTACCAGGCCGCGTGCCCTCAACATGGGGGGTGCCTTGGGGAAGGGGGGGCCGCGCGGCCCCCCCACCCCAAAGCACCTTGTCCCCATGTTGATGAGGACAAGGGCCTCTTCCCGACAACCCTGGCCGTTGGTTGTCGGGGTCTGCGGGCGGGGGGCTTATCGGAATCCGGGAGCCCCCTTTAAGAAGGGGGCCCCCGGATACCGGCCCCCCACCCTATGTGAATGAGTATGGGGTACAATGTACCCCTACCCATTCACCTGTGAACTAAAGTACAATAAAAAACACAACACAGAGAAAAAATATTTTATTGCACAGCTCCGGGGGTCTTCTCGCCGGACTCCTCCGCTATGTGTGTGTAGCTCTTTTGCTAGCGGAGGAGTCCGGCTTTCTTCCTCCCCGCCGCCGGCCTCTTCTCCCGACTTCGGGGGTCTTGTCCCCCTCTTCGGTTCTTCTGCCGGGCCACCGCGCCTGGTCCGGTGGCCCGGTCTTCTGTCGCCGTCTTCCGTTCTTCTGTCGCCGCCTTCGGTTCTTCTGCCGGGCCACCGCGCCTTCTTGTAGCTCTTTTACAGGCGGTGGCCCGGTCTTCTGTCGCCGCTGTCGTCGCCGCCGCCGCCGCCTTCCGTTCTTGTTCTTCTTCTTGTTCTTCTTCTTCTTCTCCTGGAGATGTTGACTCGACGATCTCTCCGGCCGGAATGCCAGAGCCGCGCTGTGCGGTCACTTATATAGTGACAATGGGGCGGTGTCACATGGTATATGTCACATGGGTTGGTCACATGGTGACCCCGCCCCCTTACGATGTCATAGTCCCCATGTGACATCAACCCATGTGACCAACCCATGTGACATATACCATGTGACACCGCCCCATTGTCACTATATAAGTGGCAGCGGAGCGTGTCCCTGGCATTCCGGCCGGAGAGATCGTCGAGTCAACATCTCCAGGAGAAGAAGAAGAAGAACAAGAAGAAGAACAAGAACGGAAGGCGGCGGCGGCGGCGACGACAGCGGCGACAGAAGACCGGGCCACCGCCTGTAAAAGAGCTACAAGAAGGCGCGGTGGCCCGGCAGAAGAACCGAAGGCGGCGACAGAAGAACGGAAGACGGCGACAGAAGACCGGGCCACCGGACCAGGCGCGGTGGCCCGGCAGAAGAACCGAAGAGGGGGACAAGACCCCCGAAGTCGGGAGAAGAGGCCGGCGGCGGGGAGGAAGAAAGCCGGACTCCTCCGCTAGCAAAAGAGCTACACACACATAGCGGAGGAGTCCGGCGAGAAGACCCCCGAAGACCCCCGGAGCTGTGCAATAAAATATTTTTTCTCTGTGTTGTGTTTTTTATTGTACTTTAGTTCACAGGTGAATGGGTAGGGGTACATTGTACCCCATACTCATTCACATAGGGTGGGGGGCCGGTATCCGGGGGCCCCCTTCTTAAAGGGGGCTCCCGGATTCCGATAAGCCCCCCGCCCGCAGACCCCGACAACCAACGGCCAGGGTTGTCGGGAAGAGGCCCTTGTCCTCATCAACATGGGGACAAGGTGCTTTGGGGTGGGGGGGCCGCGCGGCCCCCCCTTCCCCAAGGCACCCCCCATGTTGAGGGCACGCGGCCTGGTACGGCTCAGGAGGGGGGGCGCGCTCGCTCGCCCCCCTTTCCTGGCCGGCCGGGTAGCGTGCTCGGACAAGGGTCTGGTGTGGACTTGGGGGGAACCCCCACGCCGATTTTTTTCGGCGTTGGGGTTCCCCTTTAAGCCCATTCCAGGCGGCAGAGCCCGCGACGTCTCCTTCGCGGGCCCCGCCTACCTGTACACGCGCTCGAAATGGGCGGATTTGCCTCCGCCTTACGTGGGCGAGTCCGTTCATTTCAAAAGTTGAGCGAACTGTTTGCCCAACCTTGTTCGTCAAACAGTCCGCTCGTGTGTGGGCAAGTCCGCTCATGCAAATTTTGAGCGGACTGTTTGATGAAACTGTTTGCCGAACAAGGTTGGGCGAACAGTCCGCCCGTGTGTACGCGGCCTAAGAGGACCTAAAGAGATATATAGCAAGTGGAAAAAATAGCCCAAAAGTTTGACTCGAAAAGAGAACCACCAAAAAGGGAAAGAAAAAAGAGAAAAAGATCAAAAGCAAAAAGGGGGCCCTTTCCCTAATGCTGCATCAAAACACCACCAGCAGATCAACTTAGCTGGTGTGCAGTGACCCCAGAGGGAGACTGGTCAAATGAACAGCTCACTACAATGGGGGATATGAATATATGCCGCCAACACCACGCGGGTGAACCAATGGGGGAGAGGAGACCGCACCTGAACTCGGTAACCGGCGTGGAAACTCCCCCAACCAGGGAGACGAAATGTTGCAGCTAAACTTTGGTGCGATGACGTCATAACTGACGTCATACGTGCGGCGTAACTGCTGTCACACATACAGTGTGACAAACGTGGCACCAATGCATGGAGAGGCACCCGTCCGATCCTCCCGAACACATTACGAGCAAGGGGATAGACCACAGTTAATACTGTGTGCCAGTTATATTGACGACATCCTCCTCCTATGGGATGGCCCTTCCGAATCTCTTGAAAGTTTTTTGCATTACTTAATGACCATGACAGAGGGATTGCGTTAACGTATGAATGCAGCCAAAGTAAGATGCACTTTCTAGATCTAGAGATCGAGTTGTTAGAATGGCAATTCAAGTTCAGTACACACTTCAAACTGACCGATCAAAATGGATTCATACCTACAGACAGCTGTCATCATAAATCATAGCTGAGGTCAATCCCTAAGAGTGAATTTCTGTGCTTATGCAGAAATTGTCATGATATCAACACTTTTTTAAAGTACAGACAAATATGTTAAGAGATCGATTTTTGGAGAAATGGTATAGGATGGAGGAGGTAGACTCTGATCTCAATAGAGTTTTGGAGACTGATCGATCCTCTCTTTTTAACGGTAGACCTCGTCAGACCTCGAATAAGACATACAAATGGTCCTTTCTCACATCCTTCTCAGTACAACATAAGAAAATAAAATCTATCTTTGACCAACACTAGGGCATATTAAAAAATTACAGGGTATTAGGTCCACTTTTACCTGAATGGGCTAAGGTGCACCCTCGCTTAATAGCCAAATTGCACCCACAATTATTAATCCACCAGTTAAGCCATCATTTTTCCATGACCTAACAGGGTATTACCCATGCAAGAAATGCACTGTGTGCCATTTCAATTCTAGTGGCAGACGCGCAAACTAAGGAATTTGAGTCTACAGTAACTAAACGTAAGTATCAGATCAAACAATTTTGTACATGCTCGACCACTAATGTTGTATATCTGATCACATGCCCATGCTCCAAACAGTATGTGGGTCGAACAATATGTTCAGTGACTGTAGTAGTGAATGAACGTATCAGTAAAATCAAAAGTGGGAGCATGAAGCATATAGTCCCTAGATATTACCTCCAATTTCACAATCATGATCCCAGGGGGACTCAATTTTTAATTATAGACAAATTTACTGCACCCTGGAGAGGCAGAGCCAATACAAGAGGGGATTCCAGATTACAAACATCCTGGATATATCGGTTGCAATCCCGCCACCCACAAGGGATGAAGGTAGCGTGGGATATCAACTCTTTTATTAACAGAGTATGATGTATTATTTGAGCATTTTATTATTATGTCAATATGTGAGGAATGATTTTAATTTAATTTCCATTTTTAATCTATTCAAATTTTTTAATTTAAGGGATTTTTTTTAAACAAAATTTTAATTTAATATAATTTTTACCCACTTTTTTATCTATTTATCAATTATATGTACTATTTGGGTATATTTTTAGCACTCATAATTTCATATATATTTGTTGAAATGTCTTATTTTCCACATTATGTGTTTTGGGAATATGTTTCGATTTATTCTATGTACACGTGACCCCAATTTGGATGTTACCATTATGTCTTGAAAATTATTCACATATTAACAATATTAGTACCATGTAATTTGGCAGGTACTTTTTGCGTCCTATATAATGGGCTATATCACTGATGGTTTCTGGGTTCTCCTGATTACCAGCGAGGTTTGACCCGCACTCGCAAAGTCGTTTCCAGCAAAGGTGACATTTTGGTTGTGGTGCTGTGGCTTGGTCCGCAGCGCCTGGCACCGCCCATTTGCCATTCCATTGTGAGGCTTGGTTTGTATCCTGTTTGCAGGAAGAACGGGCGGAAGTGACATTATGCATATACCGCTGCCATGGTGAGGCGTGCGTATTGCGTTCCACTTTCCGCCGATGTACATCTGTGAGTGGCCTGATTTTAAGCCTGTTATTGTTCATGACCAAATAGACCTTTTGACCACTATTCATTTTATACAAAGATGGCTATTAAGGTATAATTGAGTAAGCTTATTAACCGAAACTGCTGAACCGGAAGTAATGATGACTTCCGTACAATTTTGTAATTCAACATGGGGTCACATTATCTATTTAAACGTGATGTTGCTTGCATGAGTCCATACCGCAGATGACGTCTTAGAGGATGAAACGCCAGGTGGACTCTACTAACAACATTACGCCATTTCCAATAATTGTCTTTTATTTTCACAAATGTGAGTGTTTTTAAATCGGGGCAGAGAAAATTGAGTACTGTCCGTGATACTTTTTTTATTTGCACTAACATTCAATTTTTCAGGACAAACTTTCTGGGTATGTCCCCTTATTCAAGGTCCAAGCAGTACTGATTTACAAATTTTTAAGCAGAATGTAAAAACAACACAAAACAAAAAAAAAAACACCTCTGAGGGAAAGAAGAGAAAAAAACAACAAAAAAACACATACAAATCAATGGCAATAAAGATAACAGAAGAGTTAGTGAGATAAGACAGAGGGAGAGCTATGGAATGGAGGGGGGGGGGGGGGTACTAGTCACAGAGGGGGTTGTAAAACTTTTGTATAATGAGTAAGGAAACCCATATCTAAATTCAGGCCATTCTTTATGTTCCTTGGTGGTATGTCTATGTAAATTCATCCTCGTTTGCAACTTCTGTCCTGTTTCACCAACATAAGATCCTTTGCTGCACCTTTTGCATTGGATGAGGTACACAACATTACTGGAGGTACAGTTGTAAGATCCCATGATATTGAAGGTCCCGTTTGTGTGTGTGACACTTTTGGATAGATTGATCTGTTTGCACAGTTTGCAGCGCTTTTTATTGCAGGGTTTGCTTCCATTATTTGTGACTTCATAATCAGAGTGAAGTTTCCTGCTGATTAGTTTGTGTCTGAGGTTGGGTGGTTGTCTGAAGGCCAATAATGAGGGTTGTTGGAATATTCCTTTCAGAGTTTCATCCTCTGTTATAATGGGTTGTAAATCTTTGATTATCTTTTTTATCCCTTCTAGTGCTGGGTTGTATGTGGTGACTAGAGGTACTCGGTTATTTGTTTTTTTCTCTGTGTATTGGAGGAGATTTTCTCTTTGAGTTTTCAAGGCTGTGTTTATGCTGTTGTTGATGGTTTTCTCTTTGTAACCTTTCTTGTGGAAGGAGCTTGCCAGTGTTCTGAGATGTTTATCTCTGTCTTCTGGGTCTGAACAAATTTGGTGGTATCCGATGGCCTGTCTGTGTATGATGGCCCGTTTAGTGTGTTGCGGGTGAAAACTGGAACTGTGAAGATAGCTGCATCGGTCAGTTGGTTTTCTGTATATCGACGTGTGAAGTTTGTGATCCCTGATGTATACTGTAGTGTCTAGAAAGTTGACATGTGTGTTTGAATAATCCATTTTTAGTTTAATAGATGGGTGAAAAGTGTTGATCAATGAGAAGAATTGGTTTAGATTTTTTTCATCTTCAGTCCATATCATGAAGATATCATCAATATAGCGATAATATCTGTATGGCTTTTGTTGTATGCTGTTCAGAAAATTTGTCCTCCAGGTCAGCCATAAATAAGTTTGCATATTGGGGTGCCATTTTGCTTCCCATAGCAGTACCCATACACTGGCGATAGATGTCATTATTGAAAGTGAAGTAGTTGTGTGTAAGAATGAATTCGATGAGCTGTGTCACATCCTCAGCAGTGTATTTCTGGTTTGGTGAGGATGATTTTTTTTTGTTTTGTTTTTATATTCTGCTTAAAAATTTGTAAATCAGTACTGCTTGGACCTTGAAGAAGGGGACATACCCCAAAAGCTTGTCCTGAAAAATTGTATGTTAGTGCAAATAAAAAAAGTATCACGGACAGTACTCAATTTTCTCTGTCACAATTGCACTAATACGGCTACAATCACATTAAGTTTAAATCGGGGTAAATCTGAGAAATTCTGTATAACCTTGCCGGGCATCTATACCATCTGGTTAACATTTTATAGTTCTTTTTCGTTTCTTGTATATAGATTGAGGCGCTAGATAACAGATATAAAGTTAACAAGAAAGCCTTCTTCCATTCATCTGCCAGGATCAGATGGCCCTATTCTCTATCCCAGTCTCTAATCTTTGAATAACAATTACTTAGTCATGCAACACTATACCCAAACAATTTTTTATCTTTTTTCATACAATTTTGAGCTTTGTTTCGGTGGTATTTAATCACCACTGGGTTTTTTTTTGCGCTATAAATAAAAATAGATCAAACATTTCTGTTATAAAATTTTGCAAATTAGTAATTTTTCTTCATACATGTTGGCTAAAATTTATACTGCTACATATCTTTGGTAATAACCCAAATAATTGTATATTATTTGGTCTTTTTGAAAGTTAGAGTCTACAAGCTATGGTTCTAATCATTAAAAATTGATCACATCTGATGTACTGTTTCTTGAGACACTAACAAGCCAGGAAAGTACAAATACCCCCCCCCCCTCCCCCCAATGACCCCTTTTTTGGAAAAAAATGTTCGCGTTTTAATTCTTTCCCACAATTCTTTGCAAAATGAAGATTTTTTTATTTTTACAAAATTGTCATATTTACAGGTTATTTCTCTCACATGGCATATGCATACTTACAACTACACCCCAAAACACATTCCGCTACTCCTCTTGAGTATGGTGATATCACATGTGCGAGACTTTTACACAGCCTGGCCACATACATAGGCCCAACATGCAGGGAGCACCATCAGGCGTTCTAGGGATGACACCTATAATTTCCTGACATCCTATAACACTTTTGAAAGCTGTAGAGCACCAGGACAATGAAAACGCCCACACATTTTTATAAAATATAGAAAGAAAATTAAAACACATTTTTCAAAGCATTATTTTACACATTTTTACATCACTGATGGGCACTGATTAGGATTCACAGATATGGTGGCACTGATGAGCACTTACTAGTGGGCACTGATGGGGCACAGATGTCCACTGATGAAGAACTGTAGAGCACTGATGAGGTACAAAAGTATCACTGCTGGAGCACTGTAAAGCAGCTTTCCCCAACCTTTTTGGCACCAGGGACCGGCTGCATGGGAGAAGATTGTGCAAAGGCCCGGGGGGGGGTGGGGGGGTGATTTTTCACAGGCAATTTATCGGGGTAATGGCTGCTGTTGGCGCTTTAATCATCCTGGCACTATGGTTGTTATGGTTTCGGGGTGATTGAAACGCATTATTTATATTGTTACATTGTAATATACTATGAAATAGTTCAACTCACCATAAGGCGGAATCAGTGGGAGCCCTGGGCGTGTCGCGTGCCACCAGATGCAGTTTGTCACTTGCCTGCCAATGCCACCAGATGTGGATTGTCATTGAATTGGTGGCAGCACTGGTCCATTTAGTACAGAGGCCAGTTCTGTGCAGTGGCCAGTTCTAAGTGAGGGAAGGAGAGTGAGATGCCGGGCGGGCGGTGAGAGATGATTTCATCTCTGCTCCTTGCTGCACCTCCGACATTATGAGGCTGGGCTGTGACGGCAGAAGAATGGTGATGCGGGGCAGGCAGAGAGAGATGATGTCATCTCTCGCTGCCCACTTATCTCATCCACCTCGCTATTTTGACAGAACACTGACTCTTTCATGCCAGCCACCTGCCTGGCTCTGACCTGCTGCCCGCCCCCCTAGCTCCGATATCCAGCCCACCTGCCTAGCTTCGATATTCTGCCTGTCTTACTCTCATGCCGCCCGCCCGGCTTCCATACTGCACCTGTCCTGCGGCCCGGCTGCAGAGAGGCCATGGCCCGGTAGTGGGCCATGGCCCGGTGATTGGGGAACCCTGCTATAAAGCACTGCTGGGCACAGATGTGCACTGATAGGGCACTGTAGAGCACTGCTGTGGCACCGATGAGGCACTGCTGGGGTACTGTAAAGCACTGCTGGGGTATTGCAAATTGTGCACAATCTAACAGACTACTCTCTTTGACAACCCAGCTTCTGTACTTCTTAATTTGACGCTTATGTCGACTAAGACAGTGGTCATCAACCCTGTCCTCAGGGCCCACTAACAGGCCAGGTTTGCAAGATAACTGAAATACATCACAGGTGATATCGTTTGCTGCTCAGTGATTGCAGTATTCTAGTCTGCATCTCTCCAAGGTAATACATAAAACCTGGCCTGTTAGTGGGCCCTGAGGACAGGGTTGATGACCACTGGACTAAGATACCATAAATTCTTGCTGAAGCATCTCCTGAATGCTGCCAGGGCATGTATTCCCAGTATTTGGAAACATCAAGCAACAGCTCTTCTGGATAACCCTTTTCTTTAAATTTGTCGAACAGCTTACTTTGTTTGATAAAATCCTGGGTTCTGGTACAATTTCTTCTAAATCTCAGGAATTGTCCCTTCAGTATATTGATTTTCCAGTTAGGATTGTGACAACTCGTATATTGTAAATACGGGGTGCCAATCTCGGTTACAAAAGTTTTTGGTGATGATTACACCCTCCTCATGGGCTAATTCTAGGTCCAGGAGTATTATACTGTTGGGGTCAATAACATGCCTAAAGCTTAAACCCAGACTGTTGCTATTACAATGTTTTACAAATGCCCTAAATTCTTCCTCACTGTCTTCCCAGAATAACAGCACATCATCAATGAATCTTCCATAGAAGATGATGTGCTTGGCATTGGGATTATTGTGCCAGATACATATTTCCTCCCAAAATCCCATAGTAATATTTGCGTAACATGGTGTGAAATTGGCGGTCCCTTTAATTTACAGATATAACTTATTCATAAAGGAAATATAGTTGTGTTAATGAATGTGCAACCCATTCAGCCATACTGTTTTGCTTCTCATTACTTTTTATTATTGTTGTGCTTTAGTTGGCATTATGCATCATGGACAATAAACGTATGTTTTTTTTAAATGATTTTTTCCTGCCCGACCTGATCGTTGATGCAAGTTAGGTATTTCCTCCTGTGGTAGGCCAGCTCTACAACTATGCCAAGTTTTGCAGTATTTATCTGCTTTGATATAATACACTTTCTTAACTTATCATCTGGTAGTCCTTGACCTAAGTTATCCTACTGTGTGGTCGTTCACCTCTAGTGTCAGAGGACCCAGCGGTTTTAAGAGTTGTGGCAGAACAGAGGGCCCATCATCGACGGTGGTTCCTGTGGGTGTAAGTGCTACATAATTAAGCCTAAATTTACCTTAATAAAATACAAAAAAGCACAAGGGACAATGCTTACCTTCATCACAATGTGTCCCTTGTGTTTCTACCTCCTAGTCCAGTAGTAATCTTTCTCCTCCGTTGGCCTCTGCATCCATCACAGGCACTCATCAAGAGTGCCTCACTATGCCTGCCTTTCCACCCAGCAATAAAAGCTGCGCTTTCTCTGCCTCTCTGTGTCTCTATGAATGAAACACAATCTATGAATGGAGGATGGATGGACAATTTAAAGGTCTGTGCCCTCTATTCTCAGATCGTGTTTCATTCATAGAAGCTGTAGTAAGACTTCTATGAATGGAGTAGCTGGGTGAAAAAAGGGCATGTGACAGCTCCCTTAGTTCTTTTACTACAGAATGGAGTGTAAAATGGAGGTTTAATAACAAAATAACTTTATTACACACTTATGAAACAAAGACAGTACACTAGTCAAAGCATTTTGTGTTAATTGGAAATATATTGTACATTTCAAATATACCCTAATTGTTACTATTTCAAGTCCACTTTAGCATTAAAAGGAGAAGAATTTTAAGTGAACTCAACAATTCTACTATCACTTCTCCTTCTACAGTAAGTTTATCATTTTTTTGTACTGTAAATGAAGGTGCTGCACCTTAACAAAAGCTGTTGAAATTTGTAAAGTGACAACTGATTTTATTCATAATTTGAACTTAGATTCTCAGGACCTTAACAGGTATTTAGGCTCTGTTTGGAATTTAACAGATGCAAAAGAAACATCACTATGTGTAATCATCATGATCTCCAGCCCAGTGCACACATTAAAGGATAAGTTTGTCTTTAAAAAAATAAATAAATGCACATCTTTTTTGCAGGTAAAAAAAATGTGCATTTATTATTTTTTATTGTGAGTCTGTAAAGCATTGCACCTGTGATCAGCAGATCATGGGTGCTATGCTGGGCTCTTGCAGAATGTCTGTATAAGCTGTCTGCTCATATGAGCAGGCAGTTACACACTGACAGGAAGCATCAATGAACCACCTAAAGCACTTAACAGTGCCCTGGTAGTTCATTGAGAGCTAAAAGCTGACAGTCGCAAAGGCTGTCGGTACTTTTAGTTTCCCATTCACATAACTCTGTGAGTGAATGGCTGTGTGGGCAGAGCCTGGTATGGCTGTATCTTTTTAGAATTGTGACAGCAAGCGGGGGGAGAAGATCCCCATCCTGCTGTCACAGCGAGGACTTGGGGAGGCGCCAGGGCAAGAGCAGTAACAGCCCTAAAAATGTGTGTATGATGTAACATGGTATAAAGGGTTAACTTATCCTTTAGAACTCTCTCACACTGGGGTGCTTTTCAGGCAATTTAACGTTAAAATAGCACCTCTAAAGCTCTGGAAAAGTGCCTCCCAAATCATCCCAGTGTGAAAGCCCGAGTGCTTTCACACTGGGGTGGTGCGCTTGCAAGACAGGAAACAATAGTCCTGCAAGCCAAATCTTTGGGGCATGCAGGAGCAGTTTTACACTGCTCCAAAAACGTCCTGCCCATTGAAATGAATGAAGCGCCTGCAAAGCTATTCGGCAGAGCATTACAGCCTTTAGTTCAATGATTTTTTTAATCTGAATTATATGTGATGGATCAGAACACAATAGTCTAAGTTGGCGAAGTAAAATTTGAAAAATATATACATAAAACTATATCTTTCAGAAATAAAAAAAAATGATGATTGGTATGTGCATATGTATTCACCCCCTTTGTTATGAAGCCCATAAAAAGCTCTGGTGCAACCAATTACCTTTGAAGTCACATAATTAGTGAAATGATGTCCACCTGTGTGCAATCTAAGGGTCACATGATCTGTCATTACATGTACACACATTTTTTGGAGGGCCCCAGAGGCTGCAACACCTAAGCAAGAGGCACCACTAACCAAACACTGCCATGAAGACCAAGGAACTCTCCAAACAAGTAAGAGACAATGTCGTTGAGAAGTACAAATCAGGGTTAGGTTATGAAAAAATATCCAAATCTTTGATGATCCTTAGGAGCACCATCAAATCTATCATAACCAAATGGAAAGAACACAACAGCAAACCTGCCAAGACCAAAACTCATGGACCGGGCAAGGAGGGCATTATTCAGAGAGGAAGCACAGAGACCAAAGGTAACCCTGGGAGGAGCTGCAAAATTCCACAGCAGAGACTGGAGTATCTGTACATAGGACGTCGATAAGCCGTACGCTCCATAGAGTTGGTCTTAATGCCAGAGTGGTCAGAAGAAAGCCATTACTTTCAGCAAAAAAAAAAAAAAAATGGCACATTTTGAGTTTGCAAAAAGGAATGTGGGAGACTCCCAAAATGTATGGAGGAAGGTTTTCTGGTCTGATGAGACTAAAATTTTGGCTATCAAAGAAAACGCTATGTCTGGCACAAACCCAACACACCACATTACCCAAAGAACACCATCCCCACAGTGAAACATTGTGGTGGCAGCTTAATGCTGTGGGGGATGTTTTTAAGCAGTTGGGACTGAGAAAATGGTCAAAGATGAGGGAACGATGGATGGTGCTAAATACAGGGATATTCTCGAGCAAAACCCGTAGCACTCTGTGTGTGATTTGAGGCTAGGATGGAGGTTCACCTTCCAGCAGGACAATGACCTCAAATACCCCACTGCTAAAGCAACACTTGAGTGGTTTAAGGGGAAACATGTAAATGTGTTGGAATGGCCTAGTCAAAGCCCAGACCTCAATCCAACAGAAAATCTGTGGTCAGACTTAAAGATTGCTGTTCACAAGTGCAAACCATACAACTTGAAGGAGCGGCTTTGCAAGGAGGAATGGGCAAATATTCCAGTGGTAAGATGTGGCAAGCTCATAGAGACTTATCCAAAGCGACTTGGAGCTGTGATAGCCGCAAAAGTTGGCTCGACAAAATATTGACTTTAGGGGGGGTGAATAGTTATGCACATTGACTTTTTCTGTTATTGTGTCCTATTTGTTTGCTTCACAAAAAAAAACCAAAAAAAAAACCAACAACACACATCTTCAAAGTTGTAAGCATGTTCTGTGAATTAAAATGATGCAAATCCTCAAACAATCCATGTTAATTCCAGGTTGTGAGACAACAAAACATGAAAAATGCCAAGAGGGTGAATACTTTTGCAAGGCACTGTATTTAAATCACTTTTTTTTTCCTTCTGGGAAATTATCACTTTTTTTGCTATGCCTCACTGGTGAGATATCACTTTACTTCTGGTCTCTTAGACATAACAGGAAGAGAGGATATCTTTCCAAAATTAGGGAAATCTTCTGTTACATGTCACTGGAACAAGTAGCCCTAAAAGGAAGATTTCCCCTTTATGCCTGTACAAAATTTGGACTACTTCCCAGCCTCAATCTTGATATAAAAAACTGGGGTAAAAGTTATAAAAACCTGACAGGGGTTCTAAACTCACAACTCCATTAATGCATAATTAGAAAAAAAAAAACACTTTAAAAGGGAACCTGTGATTTGAAAAGATTTGGGGAAATTAGTGCGCTTAACCAATCGTATGCAAAGCTGCTAACACTAAAATAAAGAAAGTCGAAGAAATATGTAACAGTGTAGCACTAAAAAACATCAACAAAACAGCATAATACAGTGCATAAAATGTATAAACCAAGACTAATAATATATACTGAGAAAATTATATTGATAATAATCCAGTGACAAAAAAAAACTGTGAAAACATGAATTCACCACAGTAGTGAGCTTATGGAAAACAAATGTCCATAAATGTGAAGCATTTAGGATCCATTCTTGAGGTGACGCTTAAAAAGTGGAAAGAAGTGGGTGGCTGTTAGGATGCCAGAGATAGTATGTCTTCTACCAAGGAAATAAGATATACATTCTTACCCGATGGAGTGGACTCACATGCCAACGGCAGTGAGTCAATCGAGCTTGTATAGGCCAAAGCCTGGAAGTCCAATGCTGCACGGGACTTAGATGGAACTGGAAGCAGATGGGAATTGATCCAGACGTAGATAGTGGTTAAAAAGATGCTCTCACCCAGACCAACATAAAGATAAGAAACAAAAAGGCTCCACATGGTGCTGGTCAAAAAGGGGGATTTATTGTAAAAAAGTACAAACATCAAAATCACAGATGTGTACAAAGAATTTGATCACAAGGTTAAAAAGCAATGTGGGGAGCGATGAAGATTCATAATTTATTTGTTTTTTAGCGTTACACTGTGTTTTCACATATTTCTTTGAACCTGTGATTTGTCTGTGTAGGTCACCTGCGTGCAGTAGGCGGGGAGGGCAAGGGAGGGAAGGCCTAACTTTCTATGGACACTGACTTTAAAGTGAGCTTGTTGGTTTTCCCTGCATAGCCAAAGCACCGGTTCCCTTCACAGGTCCACTTATCTTTGATCATTACAGAAGTACCTATCCACTTGTAATGTTCCATTATTTCAGAAAAAAGGTCATCCTATTTCAGTAATGCTGCTACATTGCACTTTTTTAAAAGTAGAACCCAATTTAAGATTTCTGCCTGGGTCTAAAGTCTATGTTCTCCAAAACGAAAACCCAGCTGTGGTGCGCATGGTAGATAAAAGGCTGGTTTCATATTCCTTCATAATGTGCTTCAATCCAATTCGTAAAAACCCATGGCTCCAATTAGCAGCAGTGTGCCCTTAGGGGAAAACATACAAGTATGGGCCGTGTCTAGCATTCCCTGTAATAAAAAAAGAATATGTTAATTCAAAGTCATTACCAATCAGCCTGCTTCATGGACAGTAGGAAAAAAACAGGTTTATTTTAAATTTTTCTTAAAAAAAAAAAAAAAAACACAAACGTAACAAAGCTGAAAATGAAAGCAAGCCCTTCAGTAGCTTTCAATAGGTGTAAAACCACAATACTGCTCTATTACTTTTAGATGCATTCTAGAGCAGTGGTCGTCAACATTTTGGACTTCACGGATCACTAAACTCACAATTTGTAATCCCACGGACCACTAACATGAATTTTACATGACTTATACACACACTGTTCTGGCTCTCTGCTCCCCTCCCCCTGGATCACACTGCTGCCTTATACACACACACACACACACACACAATGCTCCAGCCCCCCTCTGCCCCCTTCGGAATCTACATCACACCACTGCCTCATAAATTGATCTAACCTCCTTATCCAGCCATGTGATCGTGCTTCCTCCCTCAGTTTGTGATCAGCGCTGCCATTGGAAGCCCCCTCATTCACCTTTTAGAGCTCACAGGAGCCAGAAAACAACAGTGGAAATAACATTGGGCAGCATACATACACCACAATGTTGACTTGTGGCAGAACCCCTGGGGACCACCAAAATGTTCTCCAAGACCATCAGTGGTCCATGATCCACTGGTTGGCGACCACTCTTCTAGAGCACATCAAGTGCCCAGAGCACTATGGCAATCTAATATATAATTTTCCAAATTGGACTGAGAGCTGGCTCTCCTCACATTTCTTTTGATCAGTACAGTTGCTACAGTACAACTACAGTATCACCACTGAAATATCCTTGCTGTCTCTGATAGAAAGGAAAGTTGCCCCATATAGAAGTATAAAGCTACAGTCCCATCTTGACCCACACATATTACAGCTTGTTGTATCTTACTTCAATGGCTTCCATAATTATACCCAGACTAAGGTAAAGTCCACTTTCTGATTTACTTACATTTTCGCATATAGATTGGGGGCATTTCTTAAACCCCTTATACAAAAAAAAATGGCACCTTAAATCAAAATTAGCCACAAGCAGGTGCCTACATGTACCAACCGATATCTATTCTCGCTATTATTCTTTTGCTTTCAGGCTACCATGGTCCCTGAAACCCAGGGTGTCTAAAATGCAAATTTCAGATCTATGATGAGACATGGGTGGAAGCAAACCGTCTTTTGTTTTCTTTCTCTTGATATTTACTTTGGAGTATCCCAGCTTTTAAACTGAAAATTATTGAAAGGTATGTGCGGGTGCCTACTTTTAATTCATGGTACCACTTTAATTCAATTATACAGTACATAGTTGTTCGGTTGTTAAGACATGTTATTTCAAAGAAGAGCTTATTTTCTAGATTTATTTTTTAAATAAAAAAGAAACATTACATAAGCTCATCATTTTTCCTACCTTGAGGACTTTTATACATTTCCCATTTTCACAGTCCCAAAGCCTTACCTGGAAAAATAACAAATTTGTTAAAAGTTTTTGTTAGGATGCTTTACCCTCTATTCATTCTATTCACCCAATAAACAACTTAATTCTAAAATGCAAGCATTGCGAGTGTCAAGACACAAAATGACATTTCAGTTAAAGCTGAACTTCAGAAAACAACTAAATAGTTACATAGTAGGTGAAGTTGAAAAAAGAAAGAAAAGTTCATCAAGTCCAACCTTTGTTTGTGATTATATGTCAGTATTACCTTGTATATCCCTGTATGTTGTGGTCGTTCAGGTGCTTATCTAATCGTTTTTTGAAACTATCAATGCCCCCCGCTGAGACCACCAGCCATGGACCCTTTATTAGCTTTGTTGCCCTTCTTTGTACTCGCTCTATTTCCAGTACATTCCTGAGGACTGGTGCCCAGAACTGAACAGCATACTGCAGGTGTGGCCGGACCAGTCTTGTAGAGTGGGAGAATTATCACTTTTATCCCTGGAGTTAATCCCTTTTTTTTAATGCATGCCAATATTCTGTTTGCCTTGTTAGAAGCAGCTTGGCCTATCATTGCTGAGTCTATCATCTATTAGGACCCTATGGTCCTTTTCTACCCTAGAGTCCCCCAGAGGTTCTCCTCTAGTGTGTAGATTGCATTCATATTTTGCCACTCAAATGCATTATTTTACATTTTTCTACATTAAACCTCAATTGCTATGTAGTTGCCCACCCCATTCATTTGTTCAGATCTTCTTGTAAGGTTTCCACATCCTGCGGAGAAGTTATTGCCCTGCTTATCTTAGTATCGTCCGCAAATACAGACCTTGAACTGTTTACCCCATCCTCCAGGTCGTTTATGAACAAATTAAATATGACTGGTTCAAGCACAGAACCCTGTGGGACACCACTAACCACCCCTGACCATTCCGAGTATTCCCCATTTATCACCACCCTCTGAACTTGCCCTTGTAGCCAGTTTTATTGAGAATACAGATCAATCCATGTATTGACCCTATGGTCCATGCTAACGGACCTTATTTTGTAAAGTAAATGTTTAAGGTTTAACTGTGCCAAATGCTTTTGCAAAATCCCGAAAACAAAAATAGCTATTTAAAAAATCATACATTTGAACTGTGTTACCTGCCTAATAATATGTAATTTTGTTTATCTAGTGCTGTGATTTTGATTTCCCAGCCAAGTAGCACAGCAGCATTATTCAATCTCTTTAGCCTCTCTGCAGACTCAGAAGTACAGTCTGATCTAGCACTTAGTCCTCTGTTCTTTACCTCGACTTTCTTAACCACTTCAATACCAGGCACTCCCCCCCCCCTCCCCCTCCCTCCTGCCCAAGCCAATTTTCAGCTTTCTGTGCTGTCACTGTTTGAATGACAATTGCGCGGCCATGCTACACTGTACCCAAACAGAAAATATATATATATATATATATATATATATATATATATATATATATATATATATAAAGCTCCCTGGGATGAGCAGTTTCTCAGGCACTGATACCCAAATCCGATAAGTGACAAACATTGCGGTGTTTATTTGTGGTATATACAAGTCCATATACAGGTGCTGTATAGTGCTCCAGAAAACAAAATAAAGGGCAAAGTAACAAAACACAAAACCTAGCAGTGTCACGGCTCTAGCTATACAGTGTGCAGGCCCTCACTACCAGTCTCAACAAGCCTAACGCTTGTCAGTCTCTACAAAGAACCGTTTAAGAGGTTTTACCAACCTTACTCTCTTTACAAACAAACTTGGTGTGAATGTCCCAGGCAGAGAGCAAAGGCTGTCTGCTCAGGTGAGCCTAAATTAGCCTGGGGAGGAGGGCCAAGATCCGAACTGGATCATGGATCACAGATTTCTGAACATGTATGAGAGGAGCCTGGGAGAGGTATAAACCCCGAACAGGACTTTTCCTGGCTCTCTCTGGGACGCTCTGCTACATATCCTCCCCCCTTGTTTCAACCCCAGGGTTGGAACACCTGTGGCCCAACAGGAGTGAACACGGGACAGGGCATCTACATTTCCCATCTCAACACCTGGCCTGTGTTTTACGGTGAAGGAGTAATCCTGTAGAGCCAAAAACCACCGGTTCACCCGTCTATTAGTCTCCTTTTGGGCCATCCATTTCAGGGGAGCATGGTCAGTTACTAACTCAAACTGGCGCCCTAACAAATAGTACCTGAGCGCATCCACGGCCCACTTTATGGCTAAACATTCCTTTTCAATGACTGCATACTTTTTCTCATGGTCATTGAGCTTCCTGCTTAGGTATACCACAGGGTGTTCTTCCCCATTGTGTACCTGCGATAGTACTGCCCCGATACCAACATCAGACACATCCGTCTGAACCAAAAAATCTTTGGAGAAATCGGGGGATTACAGAACTGGCTGTGCACAAAGAGCATTCTTCAGGACTTGGAAAGACTCTTCTGCTATTGGGGACCATTTCACCATTACAGAGTCTTTACCTTTTGTCAGGTCTGTCAGAGGGGCAGCTATAGTTGCAAAATTTGGAATAAATCTTCTATAATACCCTGCGATGCCAAGAAAGGCCCTGGCCTGCTTCTTGTTTGCAGGACGTGGCCACTCCTGGATGGCTTCTATTTTACTCACATGAGGTTTTATGACACCACGGCCAATAGTGTAGCCCAAATACTTGGCTTCCTCTAGACCAATGGCACATTTTTTTAGATTTGCCGTAAAACCATCTTTGAAGAGGGAATCCAGGACAGCCTGGACACGAGGCAAGTGGGACTCCCAGTTAGCGCTATATACCACTATGTCATCTAAATAGGCTGCTGCATATCGTCGGTGGGGTCTTAGGGTCCTGTCCATGGCCCTCTGAAATGTCGCGGGGGCATTTTGCAACCCAAAAGGCATTTTTTTATATTGAAAGGAACCCTCCGGGGTCACAAATGCAGTCTTCTCTTTGGCGCCATCAGTCAGGGGTATTTGCCAATACCCTTTTGTCAAGTCCAAAGTGGTAATATAGCGAGCTTTGCCAAGTTGGTCTATAAGTTACTACTCTGGGCATGTGTCAAACTTTGTCACTGCATTAAGCTTCCTGAAGTCATTACAGAACCTCCAAGTGCCATCCGGTTTTGGGACTAACACGATGGGGCTAGACCAGTCACTATTGGATTCCTCAATAACATCCAGCTCCAACATTCTTTTAACTTCATTGCTGATGTCTTTTCTCCTCGCCTCAGGAATTCTGTACGGTTTGAGCTTGACACGTACCCCAGGTTCAGTAACAATATCATGCTGAACTGCTGAAGTCATGCCAGGTAACTCTGAAAATTTCTCTCTATTCCTTATCAGGAACTCTCTAGCTTCCCGTTTTTGGGAACATGACAAGGTATCAGGAATTGTGACCTCAGGGATCAGAGGGGACTCAGTACCCTTAGGCGTTACCAGGAGGGATCTCGCAGTTAACGCCAGTCTATCTTTCCAGGGCTTTAACAGGTTTACATGGTAAACCTGCTCGGGCTTCCTTTTCCCTGGTTGATACACCTTGTAGTTGACTTCCCCAACTCTTTCAATTACTTCAAAGGGACCCTGCCACTTAGCCAGGAACTTGCTTTCAACAGTAGGAACCAACACCAGGACCCTGTCACCAGGTGAGAAAACCCGGAGTTGGGCCCCCCTGTTGTATATTCTCCGTTGGGCTGCCTGGGCCTGCAGTAAGTGTTCTTTTACCACTGGCATGATTGCTGCAATCCTCTCCTGCATTTGAGCGATGTGCTCAATGACACTTTTATGGGGTGTCTGCTCCCCCTCCCAAGTTTCCTTGGCTATGTCTAAAAGTCCCCGAGGGTGTCTCCCATAAAGCAACTCAAATGGGAGAGTACCCCGTAGAGGACTGGGGACCCTCCCTGATGGCAAACATCAAGTATGGTATCAGGAAGTCCCAGTTTTTCCCATCCTTGTCAACAACCTTTTTTAACATGCTCTTTAACGTCTTATTGAAGCGTTCCACCAAGCCATCGGTTTGAGGATGGTACACTGAGGTTTGCAATTGTGTCACCTTAAACAACTTGCACAGCTCCCTAGTTATTCGCGACATAAATGGGGTGCCCTGGTCTGTAAGGACTCCTTTAGGGATGCCCACCCGACTGAATACCATAAACAGCTCCTTGGCGATGTTTTTAGCAGAAGCGGTGCGTAAGGGAACCGCTTCAGGATAACGAGTAGCATAATCCACGATTACTAGGATATGCTGATGACCCCGGGCAGACTTGGGAAGTGGACCCACAAGGTCCATGGCAATCCTCTCAAAGGGCACTTCAATAATAGGTAATGGCACTAAAGGACTTCGGAAGTGGGGTAGTGGGGCTGACATCTGACACACAGGACAGGATTGACAATAATTATCAATATCTTTCTGTACCTTGGGCCAGTAAAGCGTATGCATCACCCTTTCAGTCGTTTTTTCAACCCCTAAATGGCCTCCTAGCAAGTGCCCATGGGCAAGTTCCAACACCACCCGTCTGCATGGCTTAGGGACCACCAATTGTTCAACCACTTCATCATTCATTTTACATACACGATACAGTAAATCCTCACTGCTGCTGAAATAAGGAAAACAGGGCCTGTCCCCTGGTTCGACAGGTACCTCATTAACCACTATTACATTTTCCCAGGCCCTGGTGAGGGTCTGGTCTTTTCTTTGCTCAGTACCAAAATTTTCCTTGTGCACATTAAGGTCAGCAAACTCCAATGTAGGCTCGGATTCAGCAGATGGCTGTCCAGCTCTACTGGTCGTGGGGACTTCCTCAGACTCCTCCAGGTCTCCTGCTAAAACCGATAGGGGAAAACCCGGGGAGCCCTGAGCGGAATCCCCTGCACCCACTTTGTCAGTAGTGGCTAGGAGTTCTGGGTCTGCCACTGAGTCAGGTACTGCGACCGGGTCGGGACGATCCCACAATTCCCAAAACGTAGGGAAGTCTCTACCAATGATGGCCTCATGCACCAAGTGGGGGACAAGTCCAACCTGATGGGTCACCGTACCTAAGCCAGTTTTAAACCGAACAGTGGTTATAGGGTACTCCCTGGTATCCCCATGAATACAGGTCACAGCAATTTTTTTAGCATGACAATTCACAGGTTCAATCATTTCAGCTGTAACCAAAGTCACTAGACTTCCAGAATCCAGCAAGGCTGTAATAGGCTTATCATTAATAGTCATTTGACACATTGGTTTTTCCATATTTGGCGTTGCAGCGCATGAAACAGCTGCAAACATAGACTGTCTCCTAATGGAAAATAAATAAATCAATAAATAAATAAAATAAAAAAAATCGCACTGCATCGGTTCATCTGTCAATGGACAATTTGCTGCAACATGTCCCAGTTCTTGGCAATGAAAACACCTGATGTTTCCCCAGTTTGGTTTGCTGACAGGCAATGGCTTTCCTTGTTTGGGATGCCAAACTTCAGTCCTGGCAACAAAATTCCTCCCCCCTATTTCCTTGCCATCTTTACCACCCACTTCCCCTGGAACAGTCTTACCGGTTACCTGGGGAGACCGTGGCTTTGGGTGGAAAGTCCACGCAGTTGTAGGGGTGATGACCAGGTTTTCTGCAGCAAAGTACCTTTCAACGAGTTCCACCAGGTTGTCTGCCGATTTGGGGTCTCCTTGACTCACCCACTTCTGCAGGGGAATTGGTAGTGACCTCAGGAACTGGTCCATGACCACACGCTCCACTATTTGTGGCCCAGACAGGGACTCCGGCTGTAGCAATTTCCTCACCAGGTGAATTAGGTCGAACATCTGCGATCTTGGGGGCTTCTCCCCTTGAAAGAACCAGCTGTGGACCCGCTGTGCTCCAACTGCCAAAGTGACACCAAGTCGTGCCAGGATTTCCCTTTTCATAGTCTCCCACTTCTGCTGATTCCAAATCATAGTAGGCCTTCTGCGATTCTCCAGAAAGCAGGTGAGCAACCAGTCCTGCCCACTGGGTTTTGGGCCAACCTTCCCTCTCAGCGGTCCGTTCAAACGTTAGCAGAAAGGCCTCTGGATCATCATCTGTAGTCATCTTAGAAAGAAAGCGACCCACATGGATGGCTGAGGGCTCATCTCCAACATCAACTTGAGCAGGTGACCGCTGTGCTAGCGTCTCCACAACCTCCGTCAAGGTTTTCCCATCCGCTTTGGCATCAGTGGCTAGCTGTTCAAACAGCCTCTGCGATTGCTCCTGTGCGATAGCATTAGCTTGCTGTAGTGCAGCATTAATTGCAGCATTTGTTTGCTCCTGTACAGCACTAATCTGTTGGAACAGCACCTTGGTTTGCTCCTGTGCGATAGCATTAGCTTGCTGTAGTGCAGCATTTGTTTCCTGCTGTGCAGCGATTGTTTTCTGCTGTGCAGCGTTGGCTTGTTGTTGTGCAGCATTGGATATCATCAATTGTTTTAGGATTTCCTCCATGTTTTAGTCACTCTAGGTACTGGCCTTTTAAGTAGTAACTTACTACAGCTGGTTGGCAGCCTCCACCATATGTAACCTGGGGGACAGGTAGCAGGTATAAAGCTCCCTGGGATGAGCAGTTTCTCAGGCACAGATACCCAAATCCGATAAGTGACAAACAGTGCTGTGTTTATTTGTGGTATATACAAGTCCATATACAGGTGCTGTACAGTGCTCCAGAAAACAAAATAAAGGGCAAAGTAACAAAACACAAAACCTAGCCGTGTCACGGCTCTAGCTATACAGTGTGAAGGCCCTCACTACCAGTCTGAACAAGCCTAATGCTTGTCAGTCTCTACAAAGAACCGTTTAAGAGGTTTTACCAACCTTACTCTCTTTACAAACAAACTTGGTGTGAATGTCCCAGGCAGAGAGCAAAGGCTGTCTGCTCAGGTGAGCCTAAATTAGCCTGGGGAGGAGGGCCAAGATCCGAACTGGATCATGGATCACAGATTTCTGAACGTGTATGAGAGGAGCCTGGGAGAGGTATAAACCCCGAACAGGACTTTTTCTGTCTCTCTCTGGGACGCTCTGCTACAATATATATATATATAATTATCCACAACTTGTAAATATACTCCTTTTAAATATACTCCTTTAACACATCTTTTAATGATTCCCTGCTTGAAAAATGAACCAATTAGCTGTTCCAAAATGCTTTGCATGTTAATGACATCACTTCCTGCTTGCGATCCACGCTGGTTGCTGGTCCCTTCCCATTGACGTCACTTCCAGGATTTGGTTTCCATGCTGTCTCAGACAGGTTTGCTGTCTCCCCAGTATTTGAAGAGTTGTGGCTTTTCTCTGCTGGCCAATTCAGAACATGCTGCCATAGAGTTACACCTCTGGATATCCCTGGGACTACCAGAATGCCAGACCACCTGCCATATTATTATGATCTGCTCCTACCCATCTACCCTTTTGCAAGTTTTAACCCTTTTGGGATACATAAAGTTTTACTTCTGCACTTAGAGGTGCCTTTTTTTCTTTCTAGTCCTCTTGGTTTTACTCTCAATATGTAGCCCCCATTAGTGCAGATGATTTCTCTGACTCTGCCAATAGTGTTACTGCTCTATGATGGGTCTACAGTGGGGGGTATAAGAGTCCAGGGCTTACTACGCATGCACCAATGGAGCATTGCCGCAAGAGGAAATCCGTGCCAACTGAGCATGCGCCAAAGACGCCTCAGTGCGTCAACCCGCACCTGCGCAGAAGACCTGATGGAAAAAAGCAGGAAAATGCCCAGGAGCCGCACAGAAAGTGACCTCAAACTTCCCTATATAATTGCTGGATTATCTTCAGTCCCCCCTTGTTCCTGTGCTAGTGTGAGATCTGTCTGAACTTGTTGTGACCTGGAATCCTATTTGTCTACTCTTGATTGCTCCTTGCCCTCATTGACCTCCGATTTGTACCTTGACCGTTCTACTTCTTTAACCCTTTTGTACTCAGCTGCCAGATTGGACCCCGGCTTGGATCTCAACCACTCTTCTTCTGATTAACCCTTTTATACTTCGTTGCCAAACTGGACTTGACCTCAGCTTGGATCTCAGTCTAAGGCTTGTACAGTGCTCCGCACCCCTGGCACCTGTACCACTCGGTGTCCACCAAATCTCTGTCTCCATCTCCAGAGGTTTCAGGGACCTGAGGTGCAAGGGAGGCCTCCCCACTACTTTGGTCTCATCTCAGGTATGTGGCCCGCATGACAGGGGGACTTAATTGATTTACTGATTGTGATGTAATGTTAATTTCCTTTTGCAATGGTTACTACATATTGGAACAAATTTTTTTTTTCTGTGGATATTTGTTCTGTTTTGTTTGTTAATATGTAAAAAAAAAAGATCTTCTGCCTGCTATCATTGGTGCTCTTTAGCAGCATTGGTGTACTTGATAGATTTAAGCCTCTATACAGTGGCATGTGTAGTAGTATAATACAGATTTGGGAACAGAATGTTGTGGATGCAAGCCAGAGGTGGTAATAGTTTTGTGTAACTGTGGTTTAGGGTTGATAATAGTGCTGTATCATTTTGGAAGTGGGATTTGAATTTGGTGCACTAGATGTCCTGCTCTCAGTGGCTCAGTTTCTGCTAACAGTGTAAAGGTTAGCCAATGGCCCTCTTAATTACTTCCAGGAGGTTGCAGTAGGCTCTAACAATGGAAGGAGCCACTCTCAGTCTCATTCTGGTGATTCTGCAGTTCATTCAGCTAAAGGTGAGAGTTGCTCTGGTCTCCCCACAGCAAGAAAGCAACGGCAGCAGGGCTGGTGGCACTGTTGAACCTCTGGTGACTCTACTCGCAATCTCAGGCTTGCATCTAGCTGGCTTGGCCTCCTACTCACGGGCCAATGCGCTGGTGTACGAATGGACTTCTGTGGAGCCAAAATATCAGACTTTTCCCAGACGGACAATAAAAACCCCCTTCTGGCTCCTCCTGCTACCCTGAGCCTATTTGAACCTGTAGTTCAGAAAGTCAGTCACTCCATTACATGGCAGCTGTTCCAGACTACAACTCTTGAGGTTCCAGGTGCTCTGCAATAAAGTCTATGAGCTCACTTCATTTTAGCTCTCCCCCTACTGGAGGAGCGAGAGAGGGAGGCAAATAAAGGACAATGTCTTTTCCAATGTGTTGTTGTAGCCCAGCATATGGTTACATACTCCCCTACTAAAACTCTTTGATCCCCAAATATGGGACAAGGTTCTTCAAGCATATAGTGTCCACAACATCAACTTGACTGGAACAACCAACTTAAGGTGAATATTAATTAGCATGTACATAGACCTAAATAATCTTCATCTACACCAATGTCGGGGGGGGGGGGGGGTGTAAGGTTATCTTGCCTATTGGCCATTGAGGTAGGAACGGCCTACCTGGTTGTGCCAGGGGGTGAGTGCAGGTCAGCCCTACCAAATTTGATGTAAGGATAGTCAGCTTATCATTAGTCCATTGTGCTACTGACCTTTCTCCTGGGGTGTCCTAGGTCAGTCTTTTTGTGGGCCTAATGGCTTGCTTGTTTTAAGGGATCTTGTGATACAGTGGGTTCAGCATAATCTATTTCAATCAGTCTCTACATCTTCTGCAGTTGGTGACATTATAAAGTCTTCTGGGACCTACAATGCCTGATTTTGAGGGGTAAACTCAGGCGTCTTAGATCTGGGCTGACTACAATACCGCCACTGGTCTGAGTTGCCATTATGTTGTCACTACTTGGCTCCTCTCTACTGTGTTTCAAGACGTCTTCCATGGGAAGTCAGAGATCACGCTGACTTGGACAAGTGATGGTATTGTAGTGAGCTGTCCATTATCTTATCCACGTTTGTGAGTATACAGTATATGTGCATTTTAATAAATATTGAGGCAAGATATACTACACTATGTGGTTTCTTTTGTACCTGTCTGCATTCAAGATCTTTTACTTTCAGTAGATTTTTATTGAGTTTCAAGAAGTCAATACAGAAAGGAAATATAAGAAATGGTTAAGTATTGGAGCATCATGAAATGACAACATAACAGTACAGATACATGCATCATAGCACAACCGGTTCCATATAAAGTATTACAAAATATTATGGCTGTAAAGGGCAGCCTTTAGGAGCTTATCCCTATCTGGAAAGGGGGTTTGAAAAGGTGCTCCTCCCCTCCCGACACCCCTTTTGGGTGCACACTGTGCCGGAAGGAGAGAAGCCCCCCACCCCACCATTTGTAAAAGAGTTTTCAGAAGGAAAGAGAAATGCACATTAGTTACAACAGTTGGACGTAAACCAAGTGTTCCAATTTGACCATTTATCTTTCATCATTTGGTATTTGCCTTGTGTCGCGGCAAACATAATTTCATACGTGCCATGGGTGTTAATTGTTTCAAGTACTTCTCTAAAGTGGGAGGGTCTACTGCCATCCAATGTCGCAAAATTACCAATCTCGTACCCAGGAGAGTATGTATGATTATCGTCCTGGTAGTTAGTGGGATATGTTCTATGCCAATTGATAAGATTGCCAGAGCAGCAGAGGGAGTGATTTGTGACCCCACCATTTTGGAAATCCGGTTGAATGTTTTGACCCAGAGTGAGTGTAGGGCAGGACAACCCCAAAGGACATGCCACAGCGTGCCGATATCGCCACAATTCCTCCAGCAAAGAGGTGAAGATGATGGGTTAAATTTAGAAATTATCTGTGGGGTTAAGTACCACCTCAATAAGATTTTATGTGTAATTTCCCACAAATTAGCACTATTAGTTGCTTTGAAAGTAGTTTGAATATCTTTCTGCCATTGTCCTTCGGAGATCTCCACCCCCAGCTCACATTCCCATATAGTGATGTTAGTGGATTTTTCAATTTTTTTTTTTGTGAATTCAGGATGCAGTAAAACAAAGAAATCCCTTTAATGTGGGAGACGTGGTTCGTGAGAAACAGTACCACTCGCCATGGGAGTGATATTTCCCATTTGGATGAATTTTGAAGGAAGTGGGCTACTTGAAGATACCTATATTGATCGCTGTTTTCAATACCATATTCTATCTGCAGTGTACGAAATGTTTTGGGGGTTGGTCCTACCATTAAATCGGATATTTTGTTGATGCCTCTAGACAACCAGTGTGTGATATGCAAGTCTGGGATGATTAAAGGTAGACTCGAGATCATGAGCGGTATGGATTTTAAAACGGTCTGAAAAGCCCAAGGAGGAAAACATTATCCATGCTTGTAATGTTGCCCTCATAGTAATAGACAGGTGTGAGTGTACCTGTGGCGCAAATTTGCATGATAGAAGTAGGTCTAGTAGGCCATGTCCAGGGACCTGAGATTTTTCCAGCTTCACCTATTTCGGACCAGGATCTCGAGAAAAACAGGTTCTCATTTGTGACAAGATTGCAGCAGAGTGGTAGTCTTTCAATACTACATGGCCTATCCCCCCTACACCTCTAGATTTTATAAATTTTTTTAAATGTGCATCTATCTTGTTTGTCTCGCCACAGATATTGGTTTAGCATAGATTGGGCCTTAACAAAAAGAGTTGGGGCTTGGGATTGGCAGCGCGCTAAAAATATACAGCAACTGTGGCAAAATCACCATTTTAAGCGCCGCTAGGTGACCTGTCCAAGACAGCTCCACCTTGGAAAGGTCTTGTAGTTTGCTGTGCATTAGATTCAGAAAGGGGGTATAATTAGCTGTGAAGAGTTCCTCAGTGTATGGAGTAAGAGTAATACCTAAGTAATTAATCCCATCTTGTTTCCATGTATAAAGAAATTGCGTGCTTAGTTTTGCTTGAACGGAAGGGTCGACACCTAGCCCCATAATATAGGATTTACTCTTGTTAATTTTATAGTAAGACAATTAGTTAAACATATTTAGAGACTCGTGCACTGAAGCCAGGGAAGTTTCCACATCAGATATCAAATATAAAGTGTAAGTGCTAACATAGCGCTTACACTTTGTATTTGATATCTTTGTGGCTAAAAAATCCCAGTTTTAGCGTGTCGGCAGCTTTTTCCTATACTTTTGGTACTGCGCAGTGTTATTGTGTGTATAAAGTTTCCACATCAGTGAGTATCATAATGATATCATCTGCAAATAGGCTGATTGTATGAGTGGATTTGGGCAGTGGATATCCTTTAATATCTGGATGGGAACGTATATAGATGGCTAGGGGTTCCATTAATAAATTAAGGAAGATAAAGGGCACCCCTGACTAGTGCTGTTGGTGATGTTGAACGGCTTAGACAGTATGCCAGAGGTGTAAACCTGAGCTGAAGGTTTGGATTATAGGGCTAATTTGGCCTGCAAAATGGTACCTGAGAATCTAAACCAGCGGAGCACCTGAGTAAGGTATTACCAATGAATACAATCAAAGGCCTTCTCTAAGTCCAAAGCCAGCAGCAGAGAAAGCCTCCCCTGCGATTTAGCAAGATGGATAATATTTGTCAGCCTGCGGGTGGCGTCGGACGTCTGACATCCTTTGGTGAAGCCTGTTTGATCAGGGTTAATGAGAAGGGGGAGCAGATCTAGTAATCTACAGGCAACCATCTTAGCGTAGACTTTTAAATCAATGTTGAGAAGTGATATTGGTCTGAAGTTAGGAGGGGAATCGGGTTCCTTCCCTGGCTTCGGCAAGGTACCGATAACAGCATTAAGCATTTCGGGGGGAAGGAGGCAGAGGCAGCAGCAAGATTTTTTCCATATGTGGTGTCAATAGGTGTTTAAAAGTTTTATAATAGTCACTAGAAAATCCATCAGGGCCTGGGGATTTGTTGAGTGAGAGAGAATCAATCGCCTTGTGTATCTCTGCAGTGCTAAACGACTGGTTTAACCACTTTCAGACCGGACCATTTTGCTGGTAAATGACCAGAGGTCTTTTTACACTTTGGCACTGCGCTGCTTTAACTGGTAATTGCGCGGTCATGCAATGTTGTACCCAAACAAAATTTGCGTCCTTTTCTTCCCACAAATAGAGCTTTCTTTTGATGGTATTTGATTGCCTCTGCGATTTTTATTTTTTGCGATATAAACGTAAAAAGACCGCAAATTTTGAAAAAAAATGATATTTTCTACTTTTTGTTATTAGAAAAATCCAATAAACTCAATTTTAGTAATAAATTTAGGCCAAAATGTATTCAGCCACATGTCTTTGGTAAAAAAAAAGTCAATAATTGTATATTTATTGGTTTGCGCAAAAGTTGTCACATCTACAAACTAAGGTACGTTTTCTGGAATTTACGCAGCTTTTAGTTTACGACTGCCTATCTCATTTCTTGAGGTGCTAAAATGGCAGGGCAGTACAAAACCCCCCCAAATGACCCCATTTTGGAAAGTAGACCCCCTAAGGAAATTGATAAGAGGCATGTTGAGCCCATTGAATATTTTATTTTTTTGCCTCAAGCGATTGAATAATGACAAAAAATAAAAATAAATTCTGCTGCTTCTCCTGAGTACGGGGATACCACATATGTGGGACTTTTTGGGAGCCTAGCCGCGTACGGGGCCCCGAAAACCAAGCACCGCCTTCAGGCTTTCTAAGGGCGTAAATTTTTGAGTTCACTTCTCACTACCTATTACAGTTTTGAAGGCCATAAAATGCCAAGATGGCACAAAACCCCCATAAATGACCCCATTTTAGAAAGTAGACACCCCAAGCTATTTGCTGAGAGGCATGTTGAGTCCATGGAATATTTTATATTTTGCCACAAGTTGCGGGAAAATTACAAACTTTTTTTTTTTTTTTTTTTTTTCACAAAGTTGTCACTAAATGATATATTGCTCACGCATGCCATGGGCATATGTGAAATGACACCCCAAAATAAATTCTGCTGCTTCTCCTGAGTACGGGGATACCACATATGTGGGACTTTTTGGGAGCCTAGCCGCGTACGGGGCCCCGAAAACCAAGCACCGCCTTCAGGCTTTCTAAGGGCGTTACAGTTTTGAAGGCCATAAAATGCCAAGATGGCACAAACCCCCCCCAAATGACCCCATTTTGGAAAGTAGACACCCCTAAATTTAGGGGTACACTAGTGAGACTAGGTAATAAATGGCGGGTGCCCTGAAACTATAAAAAAATAACTAACCAACCAGCGTCACCTGTAACAGTTATATGGTGATCACTGGTGAAAGGGTTAACTAGGGGGCAATTAGGGGGCTTTATGCGGTAGTATATGGGGGTCCCTGGCGCTATAAAAAGCTGCAGCGAACCTAAATACCTACCTGCCTAACTAGCGTCACCTGTGACACTAATACAGCGATCAGAAAAACGATCGCTTATTAGGCTGGGTTCACACTGGAGCGATGCGGGAACGCCACGAATGCGCGGCGGGTTCCCGCATCGCATGCCTCCCGGCGGCAGTTCACACTGCCCTATGCGAACTGCTGGGAGTGTCAGTGAAATGTTACTGACACCCCCAGATCAGTTTGCATATCGCAGTGCGATCTGCAAACTCGGATCGCATGGTGTGAACACCCATGCGATCCGATTCTGCTGCGGGCCAAAAAAAGGGTCCCGTGCGAATTTGCGGCGGGTGCGGCGGGTGCGGCGAATGGCTGAACTCGAATCGCACAGAGATCGGATGTGATTTGCACTGCAGTGCGGTGCGAATCACATCCGTTCTCATAAACCGCTGCAATGTGAACCCAGCCTTAGTGACACTGGCGACGGGGGGTGATCACGGGGTTAAACCTTTATTGGGGGGGTTAGGGGGGTACCTTAGAACTAAAGGGGGCTAACCCTAACTGCCCTAACAGTTATTAGTCACAAATGACACCCGCCGGGTGATCAGGGGGTTAAACCTTTATTAGGTAATAAATGGCGGGTGCCCTGAAACTATAAAAAAATAACTAACCAACCAGCGTCACCTGTAACAGTTATATGGTGATCACTGGTGAAAGGGTTAACTAGGGGGCAATCAGGGGGCTTTATGCGGTAGTATATGGGGGTCCCTGGCGCTATAAAAAGCTGCGGCGAACCTAAATACCTACCTGCCTAACTAGCGTCACCTGTGACACTAATACGGCGATCAGAAAAATGATCGCTTATTAGGCTGGGTTCACACTGGAGCGATGCGGAAACGCCGCGAATCCGCGGCGGGTTCCCGCATCGCATGCCTCCCGGCGGCAGTTCACACTGCCCTATGCGAACTGCTGGGAGTGTCAGTGAAATGTTACTGACACCCCCAGATCAGTTCGCATATCGCAGTGTGATCTGCAAACTCGGATCGCATGGTGTGAACACCCATGCGATCCGATTCTGCTGCGGGCCAAAAAAAGGGTCCCGTGCGAATTTGCGGCGGGTGCGGCGGGTGTGGCGGGTGCGGCGGGTGCGGCGAATGGCTGAACTCGAATCGCACAGAGATCGGATGTGATTTGCACTGCAGTGCGGTGCGAATCACATTCGTTCTCATAAACCGCTGCAATGTGAACCCAGCCTTAGTGACACTGGCGACGGGGGGTGATCACGGGGTTAAACCTTTATTGGGGGGGTTAGGGGGGTACATTAGAACTAAAGGGGGCTAACTCTAACTGCCCTAACAGTTATTACAGTCACAAATGACACCAATGCAAAAAAAAAAAAAAAAAAATGACATTGGTGTCACTGTGACTGGGGGGCAGGGGTAATTGGGGGGGTGATCGGGGGGTAAAGGGGGGGTGTGAGTGTGCCTGGCATGTTCTACTGTGTGTGTAGAGTGTTGGTGCAACTCACCGATCCGCTCTCCTCCGTGTCGGAACGAAAAATACCGACACGGAGGAGAGAATACATCACTTCCTCTCCTGTGTTTACATTACAGGAGAGGAAGTGATGTCACCGGGGATTTCTATTCGTCGGGAGCGATCGCGAGGGGGTGGCCATGAATGAATGGCCGCCCCCTCGTCCCGGATCGCTCCCGGACGAAAACCGACCGCCGCAGGCACCGGGCGGGGGCCCGATCGGGCCCCCGACCCGCGGGAGGCAAGGGACGTACATGTAAGTCCTTATGCCTGCCCGTGCCATTCTACCGACGTACATCGGCGTGCGGCGGTCGGCAACTGGTTAAAGATGTCAATTGTTCCTGTGAGATGTTAGGAATATCCAACCCCTCCAGGAACAATTTGATTGCCTCAATGTCTGGTTGGACTGTGAGTGGGTCGTCTTTTAAGTTATATAGAGAGCCATAATAGTGGCTGAAAGCATCAGCTATTTCTTGGGGATGGTAATGTTTGTGTGTGAAGATATGTATAATGTACGGAATCTTAGTTTTTTGTCATGCACCCTTGATCCCGTGTGCTAGATTTTTGCCTGCTTTGTTACCCGTGGTGTAATAAGTCATTTTAAGTTTTTAGAAGCTTTATCAAAGTTTTCCAGGAGTAGGAGCCTTAAGTCATACCTCAATTGGGAGATTTGGTTTGAGATTGTAAGAGATGGTTTTTGTTTGTTTTGGGTTTCCAGTACAAAATTGTATCTGTTAAATCTTTTACGCGTTGACGCTGCTGCCTCTTAGCCCTCGCCCCCAACTGCATAAAGATGCCACGGATAAATGCCTTATGTGCATTCCACAATACAAACTTGTCCTGCACAGATGTTTCATTATTGTGAAAAAATTCTATCAACTGGTTTTCAACAAATAGTTTAGAGTCCTGTTGTTGCAAGAGTAATGAGTTCAACCTCCACAGTGAAGGTATTAGGAGATGTGTCCTCTAAAGATAGCGTGATGGACGCGTGGTCAGACCACGAGATGGTATTAATGTTTTGAAGATGTCACATTAGCTAAGGTCTGTTGGTCAACAAGAAAGAGGTCAATGCGAGAGTATGTCCTATGCGGAACAGGAAAAAACTTGAAATCCCTCTTGTCTGCATGCAAACATCTCCATGCGTCAAATAGATCATGTTTGTATATAGATGGCAATAATGGTTTGTTGCCACGTCTAGTGCTTGTAGTGGAATCCATATCAGGATCTGGAGTTGCATTAACGTCACCACAGATTATTAATTTTCCTTTGAGGTGGGACTTCACCTTTTTCATCAAACTATGAAAGAAGCGGATTTGGTGCTGATTAGGTGAGTAGGTGTTCACTATGGTATAGGTAATTAAGTTAAGATCACAAACCAGAATAATGTAGCGACCTTTGGTATCCTTAATTATCTCGTGTAACTTAAAAGCCACAGAGTCTTTGATTGCTGTTAAAACCCCTTTAGTTTTATTGTGGGCATTGGTGGTGAAAAAGTGTGGGAAGCTTCTGTGTGAGCAGGCTGGTAGTGCTGATGTGGAGAAATGTGTCTCCTGGGCGCATACAATATCAGCTTTGTTGGAAAGGGCTTCTGACCAAAGATCTCCCTTTAGCTGGATGATTAAGGCCTTTTGAGTTAATAGGAATAATTTTAATACCCATTGTGTTTGAATCTGAGGTTTATGTGTTATTTAGTAGATATATTAATTTTTGAAGTAATGTCTCCATCTTGTGGCGATTTTTGGTATATCCTTGAAGCTATAAAAGGAGTGGTGTGAGAAAGCTAGATGTACCTCACATTTTGATGCTGATTGTAAAGTAATTGTATTCCTGGTGGTCGACCGTGAAAAAATGGTAGTCCTGGTTGATAATCCAATCTTTGACTTCATGAGGTTCAGTTTGTGCGATAATTGTGCTTGAAAGTGAAAAAACAAGAGAACAAAAGGAAAACAAATAAAAAAACATAACAGGGTAACATAGAAAAGAGCAACATAGTGGTCCCTACCCACAGTTGGGCAGAAGGATCAAAATACCCGTATGCAGCGTTGGCTGCTCAAATTGTGTGGGGGTAAAGTTCGCACCTATCAGTGCTCCGGACTGTACCTCCAAGGCTATAAGGCAATGCAACATATGCGATATCCCATCGGGTTACAAATGCGACTTGGCGTTTTTGTTTGTAACAGTTTTCCAGTCAGGTCCTGAAGAGTTTCTTTGTTTGAAGCTGGAATGTTCGTCTGATTGCTCAGGCAGAATCTTCCACTCCTCCAAGAGAGAAATTCCTTTCTTCAAAGAGTCTATTATGTGCGTGCGACCATCCTTTACTATGGATAGTTTGGTGGGGTACCCCCAGCGCTAAATGATTTTGTGATTTCTCAATACCTTAGTGATGGCATTCAGGTTTTTCCTTTTCTGAAGTGTATACTGGGACAAGTCTACGTAAAACTGCAAGTTCTGATACTGTGCAGGGATTTGCTCACCTTTACGCATCATCATCATCAACTGCTCCTTGGCATGTAAGAAATGCAAACGCAGGATTACATCCCTGGGAACCTGCTCAGATAAAAAAGATGGTTTAGGCAGACAGTGGATTCGATTGATGGTTAGCTCAAGTTCCGACAGGTTGGGGTTAAGTGCTTTAAATAGGGAGGAAGCATAATCACACAGATCAGCCTGCTGTATCGACTCGGGGATCCCCCTAATTTTCATGTTGTTCCTCCTATTCCTGTCTTCTATGTCTGCGAACTTTGCTTTGATCCACTCATTGCCCCCCTCTCTGTCCTCATGTGAATCCACTAAGTCACTAATAGTTTCAGCAAACTCTCCCATTTTTTGCTCAATGTGCTCCACCCTGGATTCAACTGCTTGTATGTCAGTATGAAACTTATGCATGCACTGTACCATATCAGATTGCAGTGAGCTTCACAGTGATAAAAGCATATCTTTCAGTACAGTGTCTATTCACAGGTTGGTGCATGGTAGGGAAAGTTTCAATGGAGTCAGGAAGATCACATGTCTCATCTGCTGAATCTGTGGCATGGCTGACCTGCTGATCAAATCCCTCTCCATCCATCCTGAATCTGGACTTGGCTGAGCTGCCAGAGATAGGTGAGGGAGAATGCTGCTGGAAACTAGCAGGGGAGTTATTATTCAGGTGTCTTTTGCTGGTTATAGGCAAATTATTGGCCATATTGTCTGCCGGGGTGGAGGATGGCCGGTGGCCATTTTGCCTACCTTCTTGCTGTTTTTGGGGATAAAAGTCCGTCAGACGATGAGGCTTGCGGAGCTCCCTCCTTTTCCTGGACATGCTGCTGGGGTAGTCCAGAGGTATACCGCCTTGAGGGGGTGATTTTCTTGGGTCTCGATGGGATGCTTTGTGGCGCTGTCCCTGAGGTTTGCCAGAGCTCCTCACTTACGCTGCCATCCGGCTTGCGTGCAGGCCACGCCCCCGGATTCAAGAACTTTTATTAGGCCGCGTGATCAGTATTGTTGTACGCCATCCATTCTGCCCAAGGCCAGCAGAAGAAGGTTGGGTATTGTTTGTGGTTGTTACCATCTTAAGGAAGTGAACAGCCTGAGATCCGTTGAACGCTCTGTAAAGACCTCCTTTGCAAGGAGGTCTTATTTTCTTGTAAGGTACAAGCACCTGATGTGGGGGAACATTAGCAAATGTTTATTTCATCACAGTGGAGTTTCTTGCATGATTACTTTGGAACTTTTTTGATTATTGGTTTACACTGATACTTTATGTTTTTATTGTGCAACACTTTTTTTGTATGCAAGAAATCAAAGCACACCAATTCCACTGGTCCCTGAGTTTGGAGGTGGGCTATGGTTGCTGCTTTGGATGGCAAAGTCTTTAGCAGAATACATTTAAGACAAGAGTGACAGTAGCCCTCAACTTCTGTTCACATACAAGTCTAATAGAATTGGTCTGACTAGCATGAAAGTTCTCTCTAGGCCTAGATGGTCATGCTCATGTAAAACACTTAACACAGTCTCTTTGCATTTCCCTGATAGCTGCCACCTATATTTTTATTTGTCCAAGGGGCCCCTTTGATAAACAACCTCATCTTTAAACAGCAACTGACTCCAGTCCCTGTGAACTAACTGTGATTCTTTGGGGGTATCTGTTATGCTGCGTACACATGATTGGATTATCCGGTGGACTTGATCCACCGGACAATCCGCCCGTGTGTGGGCTCCAGCGGACTTTTTGTTCCCAAAAGTCTGGTGGACTTAGAAAGAAGTCTTGACTCAAAATTGTCTGCCGGACTCTGCAGTCCCGTGGACAATCCGCCCGTCCGTGTGCTAGTCCGCCAGACTTTTGAAATGAACGGACTTGCCCACACATGGAGTAAAGTCCGTTAATTTTGAACGTGGCTCCAAGTAGACGGAAATAGCGAAGGAAGTCAATGTCACCGTCTCCATCGGCGAGACTGACACCTTGCAAGCCCTGTCACCTGGTATGGATTTAAAGGGGAACCCCTACGCCGAAAAAACGGCGTTAGGGTCCCCCAAAGTCCATAGCAGACCCTTACCTGAGCACGCCGCCGTCCGGGGGTCTTCTTCCGACTTTGGGGGTCTTGTCCCGCTCTTCGGTTCTTCTTGCCCGGCCTCCGCTTTCTTCTTCCAGCTCTTTTACAAGCGTTGGCCCAGTCTTGTCGCCGCCGCCTTCTGCTTCTTCTGCTTTTTCTCCTCTCATCCCCGATGCTGGGATTGTGACATCACAAGGGGCGGGGGTCACCATGTGACATCCCCCACTTACCCCGCCCCTTGTCCCTATATAAGTCGCCAAACAACGCTTCCCTGCCATTACGGCCAGAGAGAGCATTGTGTCAACATCGGAAGAAGGAAGAAGAGGAGAAAAAGAAGCAGAAGAAGCAGAAGGCAGCGCGGCAAGACCGGGCCAACGCTAGTAAAAGAGCTGGAAGAAGAAAGCGGAGGCCCAGCAAGAAGAACCCGAAGAGCGAGACAAGACCTCCAAAGTCGGAAGAAGACCCCCGGACGGCGGCGACGAAGGAGAAAGCTAGGCTCCTCCGCTAGTAAAAGCTCTAGCAAAAGAGCAGAAGATAACATTCACATAGGGTAGGGGGCTGGAATCCGGGGACCCCCTTATTAAAGGGGGCTCCAAAATTCTGATAAGCCTCCCGCCCGCAGACCCTGACAACCAATGACCAGGGTTGTCGGGAAGAGGCCCTTGTCCTCATCAACATGGGGACAAGGTGCTTTGGGGTGGGGGGGCCGCTCATCCCCACCCTCTTTCCTGACCGGCCGGGCTGTGTGCTCGGATAAGGGTCTGCTATGGACTTTGGGGGGACCCCTGCGCCATTTTTATGGCATAGGGGTCCCCTTTAAATCCATATCAGGTGACGTGGCTTGCGAGGTGTCAATCTCGCTGATGGAGGCGGCGACATTGACTTCCTTCGTTAGTTCCGTCTACCTGGAGCCACGTTCAAAATGAACGGACTTTACTCCGTGTGTGGGCAAGTCCATTCATTTCGAAAGTCCGGACTCCTGCCATAGTCCAACGTATTGTCTGCCGGACTAAGTCCGCTGGATAGTCTGATCATGTGTACGCAGTATTAATAGCAAGTGTGGGTTTTGACTGTAGAGCTTCCAGAGTTAAATTGCAAAGGGGATCTTCTAGTTGGTTGTTCTTTAAATCCTTTTTTGACAACCTTGGCAGGCTTTCACCTTTTACTTGCAAGGTCACTTACTGGCAAGGTCACAGTAGTATTTGGGAATGCCAGCTGTGATGACTGACAACTTCAGCTCTTGTCACTCCCTTGGTGCAGTGCTCCACCCCTTGATATGGGCCCTGCACTCCTTCTGGAATTAGTTGCGTCCAGCTGTCTGTGGGGACTACAGAACCATAAGGGCTTCTGGAGAGAGGACTGACATCCCTATTCCCGACCCTGGGGCCATACTTCATGCTGAACCATAACCCAGATAGAGCAGCCAGCCACTGGTGTCCGGTAGCATCTAGCTTGGCTGTGGCGAATATATAGGTAAGGAAGTTGTTGTCGGTCTTGACCATAAAGTCTTGTAGTCCTTTCGCTTGTCTACCACCACCCACTTTAATGCTAGGAGTTCTAACCTGTGAGTGGGGTAGTTTGGTTTCGCAGGGGCCAGACATAACATAATAACATAAGCCACTGGTCGTAGATGTGCATCATGCTCTTGATATAATACCCCACCCAATTAATCTCTGCTAGCATTGATGTGCAGTTCATAGGGTTTGGAGGGGTCAGCATAAGCTAGCATAGGTTAGATTTCTCTTCATCTGGCAAAACATCTGCTTGCATTAATCTGTCCAGTGGCCTGGGTTGGTCCCAGGTTAACTTGACATTGACTCACAAGCAAGCTATTTCCCAGGGTTGGGGCCTTCTGCTCCTGCAGAACAGGTTGATAGGTTGATAGACTCACCTGTCTATGGATTTCATTGTGGAATTGCCCAACTCCCAAGGGAACACTGTTATCCTTATGGTGGTTGACCGGTTCTCAAAGATGGTCTTCGTTCCACTTGGGTACAGGTCCAGGAGGCTTTGCGTCATGCTAATGATAGGTACAGACTCCATGCTGACCGCAGATGCCTGGCAGCGCCTTCCTACCAGGTTGGGGACAGGGTCTGGTTATCATCTCGCAACCTTCGGCTTCGTGTTCCCTCACTGAAGTTTACACCTCGGTTTATTGGGCCGTTCCGTATTCTTCGCAGGATTAACCCAGTAGCTAACTTCCTCCTAGTATGCGCATCTCTAATGTGTTTCATGTCTCCTTATTGAAACCGTTGGTCTGTAACCGATTTACCACCTCTGTGCCACGTCCTTACCCTATTCAGGTTGAGAACCATGAGGAGTATCAGGTACGATTCATTGTTGACTCCCGTAGGTTCCGTGGGCGCATACAGTACCTGGTGCATTGGAAGGGGTACGGTCCAGAGGGACACTCCTGGGTTTCATCCTCGGATGTACATGCCCCTGTCCTCCTCCGCGAGTTCCATAGACGGTTTCCCCTCAAGCCCGGTGGCCCTCTGAGGGAGAGGGGTCATTGAGGGGGGGTACTGTCAGGGCTGGCTTTGCCCTTCCTCCTCTGGGCTGGCTGCTCAGCTGTCGGCTAATTGGCAGCTCTCTTCTCTCTCCACTGTTACCAGCTGTTTCCGATGATGCTCGTCTGGCCAGCCTATTTAAAGTCTCCAGCTCATTTCTCCATTGCCTTCACGTTTGGTCACATCACTAGGAACCATCTCCTGCTGTTGTTTCAAGACTGGCTTGCTGACATCCCTCCTGGCTTCCATCCTGCTTGCAGTTGCTCACCTTGGATCCCTGACGTCTGGACTGGCTGATTACCCGATCTGGTTTATGAACTTTGGACTGGCTGACTACCCGATCTGGCTACTGGACTCTGGCTTGCTTGACTACGCTTTTTCCTATTTACCTTTTTATTTTTATTAATAAACAAGTGTGATTTGATTGTACTTCTGTCTCTGTCTGTTTCATGGTTCCTGACATATAGATCTGGTAGAAGTGTGTTTTGATTTTGATGCACTAGATGTCCTTTCCTCAGTGGCTCAGTTTCTGATAACAATGAAAAGATGGGCCAGTGGCCCTCTTACTGACTTCTAGGAGGTGGCAGTAGGCTCCAACTGCAGTTCAGTTTGCTAAAGTGGAGAGTCGGACGAACGCTCTTGCCTCCCTATGACAACAGAGTAATGGCAGACGGGCTGGCAGTACTGTTGAACCTTTGGTGACTCCACTCCCAACCTCGGGCCCACAACTAGTTTGCTTGGCCTCCTACTCATGAATCAATGCGCTGGCAGCTGTGCATGAATGGCTACTGCTGCTACCCATAGCCTGTTGTAACCTGTAGTTCAGAAAGTCCGTTGCTCCGTTACATGTCTGCTGTCCCAGACTACAACTCCCAGGGAACCATGCACTTTCCAATAAAGTTTAATGTGGACTGGGCACCTGAAGAGACTGTGAAAGAGCAAGGACACTATGTTGTTCAGAACTCCTAAGTCAACCATGACAGTTTGTGACAATAGGAGACACATAGCACTGATCCCTGCTACATCCACCCAGAAGGGCATCTGATACGATAAACTTTTAGCTGCATTCCTTATCCTTAGAATAGATTAAGGTATCCCCGCGCTATCATCAAGGGCATAGATTATCACTAAGGATAGGTTGCAGCAGACAACCGACAGGGGTATATACCCTACCCCCCAAAAAACATTTAAAGTGAAAATCAAATAAATGGTGTTGCGCTACCTTCAGAAATTAAACTAAACTAAAGTGCCTAGTGCATAAGTGTATATTATCAATAGTGCTAAATAACAAGCTAGCAGGGATAGTGCCTCCTACTACTATATAGGTGTAACAGAGTCGCCTAAACTAGGCAATTATATAATAAATAATATATAGAGAATGGTTGAGAAAGTATAAAGTGCCTCAAACAAGTTGATTTGTGAACAATCAAGTAAGTGAATAAAGTGTCCAGTGCTTCAACATAGCAGCAAAAGCAAACAGATAATAAAGCATCTCGTGCTTTAAATATTCAAACAAATATCTCAAAAGATAGTCAAATAAAATAAAATACATGAAGCACTTCTTGTAATTCAAACGTGAAACACACAGTGCAAAATAAGCAAAAAACAGGAGAATAGAGTCTTTATGTGGGCAAAAATAAGTAAAGTGACCAGTGACTTATTCAGTGCTTCTCCAAATAAGGTGCCAAAAACCGTGTCTTTAACTCTTGTATCTCCAGTGTTCATGGCACACCAGGTGGAGTGGCCCCTTACCTTACTGCTATAAGGTAAACAGCAGAACAAACAAGTGACAAGATCCAGGGATTATATCCCTATTCCTGGCAGGTAGGTGCTGACCCCCACGGCTGGTGTTTTGTACCTCAGCAACTTCCACAAAGATCTTACTGCTCAATATTTTCCACAAGGATCTTTTCTGCTCTCTTGCTGTGTCTTGTAGTTAGCCTTGGTGTGAGAAGTTCATTCTGTTAGCCATGTGTCACACATCGATCTCCCCACTGTGCTATTGTTAATTGAGCGCAGCCATTGGCTGCAAGTGGTAATCGGATGTGAGATCGGCTTCTGCCAGACAGCTAGCTGTCTGGAGTTCTCTTTTCAACATCAAAAACAAGGAACATCAGCCAAGATCTATGAAAGCCGGTAATCCATCTTGCTTATTGAATTGACTAAACAAAATTTAAGTATTTTCATTTTTAAACCCCTTTTTGTTTTTCTGTTGTCATTATTGTCTCTTTTTAATTTGTAATACCCTTTTCCTGTAAATATTTTTGTTCGCACCATTTTACCTGCTTATCTATAAAACAATATTTTTTCTGTAAATTTATCTTTGATGCACTAACGTCAAACTTAAAGAATCCCAGCCTCTTTGAAGAGTGCTACTATATAGTAAATCTTTGGATATACCTGCCTGTGGTGACATGATACTGTATGTAAAGCCATAATTGCTATCGCTAATGTAGCACTTACCCCCGAAGGAGTGGCTGAATTTGATTTGGGCTTACCAGTTACCTCCTCCAGCTCGTACTAGTTGTCCTTGTGTGTCTAGGGGTTCCCAGGGTTGATAACCCAGTAACTGTAGAGGCCGACACTTGAATTCCTTGTTAGGATTTTTATTTTGCGTAAAACGGTTGAACAAACTCAGTCTCTAAGTTGGGAATAGAGGGTATCAGGGTAGAGTCTAGCTCAGGTGCTTGGAACTGTTGACTTCAATAAAAGTCTCTCTCTATGTACACAGTTCAGGGAAAAGACGCTTGCAACTGGACTCTTTAATTGTTGGATAAATCCTTAAGTTTTGGGTTCAGCAGCCAACAGGTAATTCTAGTTTTTCAAAGTCTCTCACGCAGACTTGGTTGGAAACTGGGAACTTAGTTACAACTGGAAGGGTAGAAGTAGGAACTTTTCTTACTGTACCAGAATCTTTCAGCCGGTCCGGTGATACCATAAGAATTGTGGCTTTAATCAATGTCCATGGCAGCTCAGCTTCCAGGCTCTTACTGAGCAGCCAGCCTTGTGCGTGGCTCTCTTACTGAAGAGTCCTCCCCTGGTTGCATGTAGAGTTGCTGGGCCTCTTCAAAACCCGAGACAGCACCGGAACACCTCAGAATCCTCCTTCCAGTTACTGCGCCTCGAACAACTACTCTGTTGGTTGGCACTTGATTGTAGTCCCAGAAACTGGAAAATCTTTGTGCAGCGTGAAGCTGAGATTGTCATTTTCGCGTATCAGTAACTGTATGGTGTGAGTTTGACCAGCCATTTGTCACCATTTGTCACAAACTGGTGATGGTGGCAGAGGTCTGATATATATATATCTGTTGAAGCCCAACACCTAGCTACACTTTTATTAGCTAGAAAATTCTCTTCTGTGCCCCCTTTTGAAGCCTATGCACCTGCCATTAAATGGTCAAGGAAAGCACCTTATTGGCCAATAAACCACTCTCACTAGTCAGGAAAATGGCATGGGAATGGAATTTAGTTCTAAAAGGCCTTAGTAATAAATTGAAAGCAATTCCAGTGAGGTGCACAGAGAAGGCTTTTACTTTAACATTTTTAAATGGCCAATTTAGTGTTTTGAACATATTAGCAGTAATATATCAGTTTTGTGTTAAGAGGAACATGACACTTAATCCAGCTGAATACATTTGTTTTAGGAAGTTATCTACTGTTTAGAGATACTCTGTAATCTTTTAAAGAGGAACTGCAATCTGCTCACATAATTTGTAATAAAACATCTTTGCCATTCTGAAGCTTCCCTCCAACCAATTTGTATATTGTTCTATATATACTGTTATTCTATACTTGCCAAATATGCTGCAGAAATCTCCCTCCACTGAGTCTGGCTGCATCAATTTTAACTCTGGGCAGCTGAAGCTGCTGCCTGTTCATTTCCTGGATTTACACAGATACACAGAGGCACACCTCCAGCTCTGCAACTATAACTCACCCCCCCCCTCCCTTCTTGGCAAATTCTCACGAGAGTGAGAGAGAGAGAGCTGTGCATGATGCCTAGCCTTTTTTACCAGACAAGAAACAGGAAGGGCTGTATAAGGGATTTACTGGCAGAAAAAAAATGTTTTACTATCCAAAGTTAAAACAACAAGGGCAGAGATTTAATAGATGGAAAGTTGGAAAAATTACCAAAGTTACACTTTAAGTCAGCACCTGCCTCAATAATCACAGGGACCTTGATTGCTCTAATTGAGCTTTTTGTCAATGATTTGCTAAGAAAAAGCTGTCATCGGGTCTTTCCACTCAATACAATAACACATGCACTTGGCTTGTATGTTTATTTCAACATTGCTCTGAAGAACAATTACCCCATTGTCACTTCATCTGGAGCTCCAAAATGGACAGAGTAAAGCGGGCGGTTATGTTCAAGGAACCACTCAAGGGCGGTAAGGGTGGTAAGGGCTTGCCTGACTTCGCCACTCTACTGAGGGTGTTCTTTGCCTGTAACTGCATCCGCAGAACTTTGGTGGACAGAACTGTAGACTCTGGTGGTAACTCCATGTCCCGTTTTTTTCCTCCTGCCTCTTTGGTGGTCCCTTGGATGGGACAAATGGGACAGCTCCATCCCCTACAACTGGGACACTCCTTGGTACTACTTGGACACTTTCAAGTTTATTAAGGAGCTGGGGCTACATGGAGTGAAAAGAAAAGAAAATGGAGTGAAGCCCGACTTGTGGAAGCCAAAAACTATCCACAAGTTGATTAGAGCATTGGACATTGTTGAGACTGTTCCAGGCCTCCCTTCAGCCACTTGCAAAGTGGTCTGGAGAAATGTTTCTTCAAAGAGACTCACCAACAGGCATAAAGATGTGGCATGGATGGCAATCCAAAGGGGGTTGCCACTTAAGACATTCATGCATGCCAGAAACCTGTGCAGATACAGACACTGCCCCTTTTGCATCATCCAGGAGGAAACTGCTCTGCATGTTTTCTGGGAGTGTCCCTTTGCACAGGGCCTGTTGAGGGCTCTGGAACCTGATCTCAAAGACTTTGTTCCACAGACTGCTATCACACACTTTGGTGTGTTGAATGGACTCTTTTATGGAACTCATTCACAGGAGGACATTGATGGTGCCTGGGGGGTGCTGTGCTGCTTTAAGGATGCTGTCTGGTGCGCCAGAGGGCGCCTCACCCACCAGAGGGAGAGGATGTCCATCGAGGACTGTCAGAGACTATCACTTGATGGACTTTAAGGAGGAAGAGGAGGTCTGAAGATATCCCCTTCCCCTCCACCCTCTCCCCCCCTGCTATGTATCCTTTGGCAGTTCAATAAAGCTTCGGGCCTATGAACTCTTTCCCCCCCCCCCACCCCACCTTCTCCACCCCCCCCCCCCCATCACACCTGTTGCTCATTGAAATGCCATTTGATTTGACAGTATGACTTGACTTTTCTGACATGTTTTTGGAAGTAATGCTTTCAGGGTAATGCAGCGTCATGCATGATGTGGTGTTTCAGGGTACCATTACTCTGCGCAACACATCAGTCATCATACCGCAGGATGAATGTAATTTATTTGTATGCTTGGAACTGTATTGTTATGTAGTGTATTTATGCGCTGCGTCGCAGTACAGAGTGGAATGTACCCTGTTTAAAGTATTTGTTTTTTGTATGTTTTCTTGCAAAATAAAGTATACATTTTCAATAAAAAAAAAAACAATTACCCCATGTCATGACTGTGGAGACCTTAGGAAGGTTGGAGAGAGCACTGATTATCTATTCAGTGACTAAAATTACTATTACCATGTTATCATGTCCTGCAGAGGCCATCAAGATACCATCCCAGGAGAAAGACAGGGTCCTCAACCAATTTGCATGTCCAGTCAGGAGAAAGATGAGGGAGCCACTGCATGGGTTCCACACACGAACAGTTTTATCCCAGGAACCCGAAGCCTACAAAAGGTAATTATACCAGTAATTAATTTTCAGTGCATTTCATTCTGCTGTGTTCTGCCATACACAGTATTTATATTGACATTTACGATATACTGTAAGTACTGAGTTTGTTGATGCTGTCTACTGGTAATTAGTAAGCATAGACAGGATTTAGCTTTGCAGGAAATGCATAAGAGACTCTAGAAAGTTGCCTAACTAGCGAGAAAAACCTTTTTCCATCTTCCACATGTCCATGTGTTCCATGTTCCTCTTCCTAACCCTAAAAAAACCCTGAGTACAGACATTACTTGTCTGTAAGTGATTTATTTGTGTATATTTAGTTAGATGTTGTAATGTTTCGTTAGTTTAGGATCTGCAATAAATGTTCTTTGCACTGCTCTCTGTATGGAGAATTTTGTTTTTAAACTCTGTTAATGTTGAATCTGGTTTGTTACAATTGAGTACATATGAGAAATCAACAATTGCATATGGGCAGAGGACGACACATGTAACACAAAACCATTCTTCCTAGGACAAAATAAAGTTGCCCCTGTAATAGCCTGTCATACTTTGAAAAACCAAAGCAACAGCCTTAAATACAATTACAGAAAGAGCTAACACAGCCAGGTAGCATAAATACTCAATTAGAATTAACAGAGTTTGTGCAACATAGGTCTTTGTCACCTCTATGCAGGGTGGCACATCTCTGCATATCCAGAGAACATTTGGCAAGGCATTCTAAAGGCTTATAAAGAACTCTACATGCCATGCTTTCTCTTTTTCTGTTCATCTCAATTTTATATGTGGCCAATAGATGGAAGGAGAGACAGATATACTCCCATCTCTGGATACCAGGTGGTGTTGGTGAGTAGACCTTTAATTTTCATATCCTCCAATACAGCCTGGAGCCTTTATATTGAACATAGGAGGAAATTATAACCCTCATATTGCCTATACGGATACAAGACAAGTGTTCACCATTTAAAATTTGTAGATGTTAATATTACCACATAGAGATAGAACGTTGATTTAATACAGTATAATATATTATATATATATATATATATATATATATATATATATATATATATATATATATATATCAATAATGGCATTGACCTCATCCTATTGGTATATTTACATACTATTTATGATTTAAAATAAAGGTTAAGTCTTAGTTAAGTGGCCTTTTGGTGCATAGGAAAATGCTACCTTGTCTAGTTCTAGTCTAATTTTACCACAGTTACCGTAAGTGATATCAATATCACAGGCTTTTATATATATGCTATAGAAAAGAACACAGGCAATACGAAAAGGGGGAGGATGGGGACAAAAAAAGAAAGAAATAAAGGAAAAAAAAGGGGGGGGGGGGTGGTATTGGAAGGGTAAATGAAAACCAGGTGAGAGGTCCTGGAAGTATCTGCATGGTCGAACGGTTCAGAAATAAAGTGCCCAAAGCCAGAGGAGTATCGGATATACAGCAAGCCATTCCATGGGATGGAGTGGGATTCAGATTTGTTTTCACCCCTGGCTATCATACAATCCAGATGTTCAATTCTGTTCATTTTACAAGCCAATTTGCTAAGGACAGTAACCGAGCAGGCCGCCATGAGGAAATGTCTGGAGACTCTTCTTAACATGTCTGTCAGAGCCTGTATCTGAAATGGTGGGGTCAATTTTATGTAAGATAGAAGGACATTTATAATATCTAGCCATGATCTGATTGTGTTCTTGAGCAAGGGATGATCCAAACTTTCTAAACAAAGGGCCAGTTTATTGTCCTTTAGACTCTAGGGGGACTGGACTTTCACCAGTGGGATTGGAAATTTCTCTTATATTCACCGACCGACACAGCTTCTCTCTGGAACTAAATGGGTTTGTTAGCCTGCCACTAGGAGAACTAGGCTAAATTGTAACACAATACACAGAACTGTCAGTATTATCCAGGGGGCGGACCCTGTGCTAACAACCCTCCCTGCTGCCCCAGCAAACTCAGTTTTATTTTGCCTAGTGAAGGAGAATAACCTAGGAACCCTGCGGACCCTTTGGTCCATTTTTTTGATGCAGGATTTATACTTTTGCGTAAGATAGAAGATCCCAGGATCCTTCATCAACTGCCGGCTGGGTGACAGGCTGGTTGAGTTATCCTTGTAGTCCCCCCAATCCGGCCATCGAGCGTGTGCAGGTCGCAGCTAAGGCTCGGCAGGCCACGACATACCTCAGCTCCAGAGGTGGTCGGTGAGCTTCAATGCTCCAGGGTATACATATGACTGGGCTACTGATGTCTGGATCACAGTATACCGGGCCAGCAGCCACCCTGTAACTGGAATGTCTCCCAGCTCTTCAGGACAGGTAAGTACGGCTCTCCCTCCCTCGGGGGGTTGAGCAGCTTGGCATTCCCTGGGAGGTCGAGGCCACCTCACCTCCTTCTCTTCTCTCCCACGTCCCTATCTTCCCTCCTTCCCCCCGGGGCGGCTGCATGTGCTGCGGGCGGTGTGTGTATGGGGATCGCTGGGTCTCTCACCTGTAGGAGGTCTGTGCGGCTAGCGATGGTCCTGATCCTGGTGTGGGGGGTCCCAAATGGTGTCTGGGGAGGTATTTTTGCTGGTTGAAGGCAGCGCTATTTTGGGATTTTTCTTGTCACTGCATGGCGCTGTCCGACTGCCATTTTGACTGAGGGCAGAGCAGGTTCCCCTTGTGAGCCTCAGCGGCCATTTTCTATGGGATTTTCCTATTAGTTGCATTAGCGGCCATTTTTTTTGAAGCCCGAGCGCTCTTTTCACTGCAGTTCTCTTGTGACAGCATGCCATGTGCTATCACATGCTGTTTCCTGTGTCCACTGTGTATACAGGACGCTGGATGGCCATTCCCTGAATGCTGGTGCAAGCTCTGCAGATCGTTTCACCGCTCTTTTCTACAGCTGCTGCTGACACAGTTTCTTCACTCTGCAACTGGGTAACCTCCTGGGGACTACAGGCACGGCTAGTAACCATCACAGAACGCCCCAGGGTGGTGAGTCTGGCGCTAGGAACTCCCCCACCCCCCCAGGGGGCAGCAGCAGGAGGGTGGGACCTTCACTGTCCTAAGCCCCCTTTCAGGTGGCAGGAAGGGTAGGGTCAGCATGGCTTCAGAAACTGGTGTTTTTTCCCCCGAAATCCAGGCTATTGCAACAGGGTCACCTGAGGATAGCACTGTTCCCATGGACACCCTGACGGCGGTCCTTAACTCTTTTGTTGCAAAAATAGAGGCGGTGCATGGAAGGAAAGGTGCGTGTAAAAGGCCCCTGCCCCCCGTCCTCTGGGGAGACCTCTGATGCAGACTCAGGCCCTGCTGCGGCTGGTGACCCCTGCTCTGACCTATCAGATGAGGCTGACCAGGACCATTCAGACATCGAGGATGATTCCCCGTCCGGGTTCGGGTGCGACAAAGCGCTTGTTGGAGCACTTATCACAGCTATACGCGATACCCTGAAGATCCAGGAGCCAGCGGATACCTCTGCTGATGTATCGGTCCCTTTTGGGTCCCACAAGCCAGCACATTCACCTAAGGTGTTCCCGTATTTGACTTATTTTGACAAGTTCATCTACAGGAAATGGGGTCGGCCGCAAAGGATCTTTTCGGTCCCCAAAAACATGGCGGTGCGTTACCCCTTTGAGGAAAGCCTTCTCAAGAAGTGGTCGGCTCCTCCGGTCGTGGACCCCCCAGTATCTAGGTTAAATAAAGTAACCACGATCTTGGTTGAGGGGACTCCTGCACTCAAAGATCCCATGGATAGGAAGGCAGAGGTGGTGGCTTGTTCCTGGTTTACGGTTGTGGGGTCAGCCGTGCGACCTTTACTGGCATCCACACTGGTGTTGCAGACACTGACTGAGTGGGCAAAACTTTTGCACCGCAATTTGGGAGAGCAACAGGCCTCCCCTGTCTGCTTGGAACTAGCAGACCAACTCAGGCAAGGCCTTAAGTACGTCTGTGACGTGGCCCTGGATACTCTTCCTCTGTTATCCAGGGCTTCAGTGTCAGCTGTGGTGCTGAGGCGCCTGATTTGGTTAAAATGTTGGTCTGCTGACCAGGCATCCAAGAAAGCCCTGACGGATCTTCTTTTCCTTGGCGAACGGCTCTTTGGAGCTTCGTTGGATGACTTTATTAAAAATGCCACGGGTGGTAAGAGTACACTACTCCCACAGGCCAGGAAGGCTAAGGAGCCACGCCGCAGGCAAGGGCCCTCTTTTTCCACTCACAAGCGGCTTTTTTGTCCACCCGGTGCTTCGACAAAACGTTCCCAGCCTGACAGGATGTCCACGGACGGTCAGAAGCGTCCCTGGAACTGCAAGCCTAACAAGCCAGAAAACAAAAGTGCTACCGCATGAAGGTTTGCCCCACCCACATCTCGGGTGGGGGGTTGCCTTCTGGAGTTTGCAGCCCGGTGGACCTCCCGGTTATCCGACAAATGGGTCTGTGACCTGATTTCCACTGGCTACAAGATAGAGTTTCTCTCCTGGCCGCCAAACAGATTCTTCCCCTCCAGCATACCCGCATCCCTGGTTCGCCAGGAGGCCCTGTTAGGGGCGGGGAGGGACTTTCTGAATCAGGGGGTGATTGTTCCAGTTCCGGAATCGGAACGCTTCCAGGGGTTCTACTCAAATCTGTTTGTGGTTCCCAAGAAGGAAGGGGTACGTCCGATCTTGGACTTAAAAGCTCTCAATCACTTTGTAAAAGTGCAGAGGTTTCGAATGGAATCAGTTCGCTCGGTAGTCGCTGCACTCCATTAAGGGGACTCCTTGGCGTCCTTGGATATCCAGGATGTGTACCTGCACATACCCATATGCCTTCGGCATCAAAGATTTCTGCGCTTGGCAGTCGGGGACGCCCACTACCAATTTGTGGCTCTCCCTTTTGGCCTGACATCAGCCCCCCGAGTCTTTACCAAAGTACTGGCTCCAGTGTTGGCGTTGTTACGACAACGCGGGATCATGATCGTGGGTTACCTAGACGATCTCCTCCTGAGAGCATCTTCCACCTCAGAATTAGAGAAGGATGTGGTGATCACCATGCAGACTCTGCGAGAATTTGGGTGGCTGTTGAACCTAAAGAAGTCGGTGATTGTACCGACCCAGCTTCTGGGAGTACCTAGGTTTACTATTGGACTCCAGGGAAGCGAGGGTTTTTCTTTTTTCTTTTTTCACAGTCAAAAAAAGGTTTTTTTTTCTCCCTTCAGACAAATTGCAGACTCTTAGATCTGCGGTCAAACTACTGATGAACCGCAAGTGGTCGTCGCTCCGCTTTTGCATGCAAGTACTGGGGCTCATGGTAGCCTCCTTCAAGGCAGTACCTTATGCCCAGTTCCACACCAGAGTCCTGCAGAAGGAGATCTTGACAAAATGGGACAAATCTCTGTTGTCCCTGGATCGGCAGATCCAGGTGAGCCAACCAGTCAGGGACTCCCTGATCTGGTGGTTGAGGTCCCCGTTGATTCAGTCTGGAAAATCGTTCCTTCTTCTGAAATGGACGGTGATCACTACGGACGCCAGTCTATCCGGCTGGGGTGGAGTAATGGGGATTCAGTCGGCTCAGGGTCTCTGGTCGACGGAAGAATCCAAGTTGTCGATCAATCTGCTCGAATTGAGATCGATCGGGCTGTGTCTCCACACATGGTCGATGTGTCTTCAGGGGCATCCGACCAGGATACAGTTAGACAATGCCACAGCTGTGGCATACATAGATCACCAAGGGGGAACAAGAAGCTCAGCCACTGCTCGGGAGGTCGCTCACATACTTCGGTGGGCAGAGCGAAACGTTCCAGCCCTGTCGGCCATTTACATCCAGGGGGTGGAACATTTTTTAGTTAATTTACTCATAAAAGTTATTCATTTTAAATCTGAGGTATATTTACATTTTATATTTATGTATTTAATCAATTAATTATTTGATCGATTTCTGAAAACGTCATAAAATGTATCATCTTCCACTATTAATCAGCAAGCTTCTTACTCATATTTACATTCACTTCGGTCTCCAACCATCTACCTCTTGAAATTAGTTTTTTTGATTGACGGGCTGGCCAGCCCATCAGATCTCTCTGTTTCCTATTTCCTCTGTATTTAAGACTGCCAGATTTGCCAGCCAATCATGGTCTGATGAAGAAGCTGTAGCTTTGAAATGCATTACCATTCCTTGCCACTGTGAATAATCCCATTTCCTGTTCCTGTGAAGTCACAAGCAGCTGCTTCTTGTTTCCTGCCTCCTGGTTCCCACCATTCTCTGGATCCCTGTAAGATCATACCAGTGCCCCAGGCTGCAAAGGGAAGACATTTATGAGACTCCAGGACTAGCGATTTTCACCACATACTGAACTCATCTAATTTAACCTGTGAGTTACTACTTGTTTTTCTTAAATATATGATTTATACTACACTCAGTCTGGCGTCACTCTGTTCCCATTTCTCATTCATTAGTGAGTACCTTTGTTCAGGGGGTACGACATGTAGTCCCTCCGGTGCGTCCACCGTTACCTCCGTGGGATTTGAACCTGGTGTTGTCGGCGCTTCAAAAGCCGCCGTTTGAGAATATCAGGGAGATTCCCTTCTTGACCCTTTCGCAGAAGGTGGTTTTCCTAGTGGCCATAACATCGGCCAGGAGGGTTTCGGAATTGGCGGCCTTGTCCTGCAAGTCGCCTTATCTGGTCATCCACATGCATAAGGTGGTGTTGCATCCGCAACTGCCCTTTCTACCTAAGGTGATCTCGGCCTTTCATATCAATGAGGACATTGTATTGCCATCGTTGTGTCCTAAGCCGAAGCACCCCAAGGAGGTGACCCTTCACGGTCTCGACGTGGTTAGGGCTCTAAAAGTGTATTTGTCTGCCACAGCTCCCTTTCAGAAATCAGACTCGCTGTTTGTTTCGGTGGCTGGTCCCAAGAAGGGTCTCGTCTGCCATCATTTCTAGGTGGATCAAACAGATTGTAGTACAAGCCTACGCCTTGAAGGGGCAGGTGCCCCTCTTTCTGGTCACAGCCCACTCTACAAGGGCAATCGGAACGTCTTGGGCCTTCCAAGCGTCGGTAGCTCAGGTGTGTAAGGCGGCGACCTGGTCGTCTGTCCATGCGTTTACCAAGTTTTACAAGGTAGACGTTAGTGCATCGGCTGATGCCTGTTTTGGCCGCAAAGTTTTTCAGGCGGCCGTGTAGTTGCAATTGAGATTTTTTCCTGGTTTTTCGATAAAAACGCAGTACTGTTTGTTAATGCACTATTGCATTACTTCCCACAAAAAGGTTGCGGTGTTGGGGATCTCTCCTGTTGAGAATAACCGGTGTTTTTCCATACACTGCTGGGGGTTTTTTTTGTGGGATTAGTTTCACTAGTTCCCACTTGCCATGGTGGATGAATTTTTCATGCTGTTTTATCTCACGCCTCGTTTGGCACTGCTTGGGGATGTCCCATTTAGTTACAGAGAGGAGCTGTGTCGGTCGGTGAATATAAGAGAAAATAGGATTTTTGTACTCACCGTAAAAACCTTTTCTCTGTAATTCACCGACCAACACAGCACCCACCCCCTCCTTTCTCTACGTTATACTGCTTATTGACGTACTGAGTCTTCTGCGGCAGCAGGGAGGGTTGTAAGCACAGGGTCCGCCCCCTGGGCGGTACTGACAGCTCTGTGTATTGTGTTACAATTTTGCCTAGTTCTCCTAGTGGCAGGTTAGCAAACCCATTTAGTTACAGAGAGGAGCTGTGTCGGTTGGTGAATTACAGAGAAAAGGATTTTACGGTGAGTACAAAAATCCTGTCTTTACTGGCATCAGTGGGAGTAAATATCGCCACATTTGGTATTAGGAGGAGGAATAGGGATACGTTTCCCACCAGATTAAAAGTATTACATAGAAAGGGAGCATTTCCCTCTCACCAAGATAGGAATTTTGGACAGTGTTGGAGAAAGGTTGGAGAAAAGGAGGCGTTCCCAAACAGTGGAGTCAAAAGGCTAGGTCTTGGAGAGAGTAGGCCTCTGCTTAAGTAATCTTCTTATATCCATAAAGTAGCAGTGATCACTAGTTGCAAAAGCTCTCTCGAAGGTCTGTGTGTAGGATCTGTCCATGGCGGGGGGGAAAGGCCCCGAGAGTTTAGGTCCTTTTCTAGGATGCTCCATAACTTAGTAGATTTACCATGGTATCATTCTAATACTTGTAACAATGACACTGCTTGAAAATACAAGGAAAGGTCAGGGAAGGCCTCCCCTCATTTTCTCTTTGGCAGTGGGAGGACAGATAGCCTAATCTCAGATTTCTTATGTCCCCAACAATATAGATGAAGAGCCCTAATGATAAAAATAAATAATCCAGGGGGAGGAGAGACAGGGACTGTTTGGAAGGTATATAGGAGTTTTGCTAATACAGTTGGCAGGGACAAGGAAATATTAAGAGTTTTCCTCTCATCATAGTTATCTTTGAAATTAATCACCAACTGAACTCCTCAGATTGTATGATAAGAGAGGGAAGGGACACATGAGGGTCCATGATATATAGTAGCTCATCTGCGTATAAAGCTTATACTGGCACTGAAAAAATAAAAGTGCAGCGCTTAACCTCTGAATATAAATGTGACTTAATGAGAAAAATTATAAATTTTAGTAAAAAACCTAAATAATGGGAAAATATTGTGAATCTAAATAATGTGAAAATCATTAGTGAAAAATACTTTCAGATAAAAAACATTTGTCTGTAACTCAGATGTCCAATAAATTTGAAAAACAAAAAACAAAAATGAAAAAGTCAAAAGATGTATAATGGTGCAACAAAGTGTAGATGATGTCCCATGTGAATGTACAACAAAAGTGTAGTTGATCTTGTTTGTTCAAACAAAAATAGTGCTTGACCACGTGGACCCTTCACCGCTGTAAATCAATAGTGAATGGAGGCTTACCAGATCACCGATCGGTATGCGCAGATACGTACACATAGACGTTTCGATGCGGAAAGCCGGAAAATGACCCACTCCTTCGGATATCACCGAATCAGCTCGGATCCTCTCGTGAGCCGGTCTGGGCGGATGCAAACATGTAGGAGTTTCGATACAAGAAGCCGGAAGACAACGCACTCCTTTTTGGTGACTAAGAGACATTCGAAGGAGTGCGTTGTCTTCCGGTTATAGTGTTCAGCTGCTGATTTTTAATTTAATTTTTTTACTAAGCGCAGATTTTCTACTTCTTTCTTATACTGGCACTGCCTGACCAAGATACCCTGGATGCCATAATTCTGTTGTATGGCTATCGCAAGGTACTCCATATTTACTATATATAGTAGAGGAGAAAGAGGGCATCCCTGCCACGTTCCGTTGTGAATCCAAATCAGGTAAGAAAGAAGGCAGTTGCACTGAATTCTTGCTGTAGGGCAGTGTTTCTCAAATAGTGGGGTGCGCCCCCCAGGGGGGGCGCGAGGCTCCGTAAAGGGGGGCCCGTCTGACACTGGAGATTGACATCATGTAAGCAGGAGCAGGAGAGTCGTCATGGCAACCCTTCCTATCTCGGAGCCCTCCACGTGACAAACAGCCGCTCGGACAAGCGGCATTACACGCAGTGCGGTGCGTTCCAAGCAGGGCTCGAGTAGCCCGCCTCCTCTGCCTCCCGAGTGACTGGTTGCTAGGCTAGGGCCGCTCCGCGTCTAGCAACCGGTCACATGACATCGGCCATACACGTGGACAAGTGCGCATACGGCCTCCAGCGCAGCCAGCGGCAGACACACGCCGCTGGGATCCGGACTGTCTCCTCCCTCCCCTCTACCCGAGAAGTAAACCAGGTTAGTCACTAGCACTCTGCATTACTCCACCAATACTCTGCAATACCCCACCAATACTCTGCATTACTCAATACTCCGCAATACCCCGCCAATACTCTGCATTACCCCGCCAATACTCTGCATTACCCCGCAAATACTCTGAATTACCCAGCTAATACTCTGAATTACCCCGCCAATACTCTGCATTACTCCGCCAATACTCTGCATTACTCCACCAATACTCTGCATTACTCCACCAATACTCTGCATTACTCCACCAATACTCTGAATTACCCCGCCAATACTCTGAATTACCCCGCCAATACTCTGAATTACCCCGCCAATACTCTGCATTACTCCACCAATACTCTGCATTACTCCACCAATACTCTGCATTACTCCACCAATACTCTGCATTACTCCACCAATAATCTGCATTACTCCACCAATACTCTGCATTACTCCGCCAATACTCTGCATTACTCCGCCAATACTCTGCATTACTCCACCAATACTCCGCCAATACTCTGCATTACTCCGCCAATACTCCGCCAATACTCCACCAATACGCCGCCAATACTCTGCATTACTCCACCAATACTCCGCATTACTCCACCAATACTCCGCCAATACTCTGCATTACCCAATACTCTGCAATACCCTCCCCCCCCCGCTCCGTTAAATCCTGTGCTAAATTGATCCACATTTCTTTCTTTTTTTTATTTCCATATACGTTAATAAGGATACAGTGTTATGTAGAGGTGTACTTAACAATTTTATAGACAAATGATACTATTTACAGTCGCGCGGGGGGGCGCGAAATATTTTCCTCTTCCTAGGGGGGGCATGACAGAAAATAATTGAGAAACACTGCTGTAGGGTATTGTACAAAGCCATCATTTTGCTCATCATAGTAGGCCCAAGGCCTTTTCGCCATCTACCGAGATTAAGCATGTGGTCCTTCCAGCACTGGCCACATGATGTCGCTGCCACCATCGGGTCTTCGTTTGGCAATTTACACCACTTCCACATTGGGGTCACTTACACCTTGTGTCCACTCTGGCCATTGGTGGATTTGGGGGAGCTGATTCGCTGCCCGTTGTGTGTGAGACTCCCCGGTGCGATCCGCTAGTCGGTCGTGTCCGGGGTCCCTCCAACCCTCACTTCACATGTGTTGGGTGATTCCCTTCCTGTTTGCATCTCAGTATGGGGCACATACGTTCAGGATGTTCACTCACCGGTGACGTTACGGGACGCCACCCCACTTCATCTGGGAGCATCCAGCCACGCACATTGCATAGCGCGGCCAGCGTGTTATCTGGTCCCAGCTGAATATGATTGCTGATCAATGATTGTAGTCAGTTGTAACTACCTGTCCCCATTTATTTTGTCTGTTTGGTGTGCTTGGCCATTCGATCATGCCATGCCGCTGCAGAGACATCTATTCTATATCATACCTCCAGGTACACCACTATTGAACATGTTTTTTACTTTTTTTTTTTTTTGGCCAGGTCGGTCCCAAAATTGGACATTGACTGGCCTATACATCGAGCACTTTTTTGTGCTAAACATTGCACTTATACTACTTCAGTGTCACTTTGTGTTTGTATCCACAGATACAGTATACACCAATACTATTGCATGTTACATACTTACATGCTGCTGCAAGTGGTATTTACCTTTACACCATCATCTCTAGGTATGATATTTATGCCTGCATTACTTTGTATTATTATTCCGGATAGGTTGAGCCTAAGATGGGACACAGACTGTTCTGGGCTACGATTGTACTTTTTATGTTACATTTCGTACTCATTACATTTTGGTATTATTTTATGCTTATACCCACAGATTCACATCAAGTGCAATTGTGGGCTATAACCTTGTACAGGCCAGTCAGCCAGTGCTGATCCACTTCTCATCACTGATTGGGTGCTCTTGCAGAGACTCCACCACTCCCCCACTTTCACCACTGTGCAATTTGGAGTGGCTACACACCCTCTCTATTCCATCTTTGAATGTAATTCTAACAGGCAAATAACCTCTTATAATAATCCACTTTTGAACTAATATCTTAATCATTTACATTATAGAAAGACCATTCGTCTGCTATAAGTGACATTAAGCCTCTGAAGAAGGACATTTCTGTCCGAATCATGTCAGGCATAATTTCCTGCACTGATTTGTGCTAGCCCAGAATGCTTGTATAGGGCAGCTAAGTTTCATGTCCACTATGTTTTTAATGTCTTTTGAATAATCTTTTGCTACTTGTATGCCATTTGCATTAACTACTATATTGTGAATAAATATCTACATTTTTACTACACATTTGGTCCATCATTTAAAATGCTGAGGGGTTACACCGTGCCTTATGCACCAGGTTCTTTTTCTGTTTACACAGTGGATTGGACCGACCAAATGATTATGCATGGATTGCCAGTCCCTATCACATTAATGCGCCTTCTGTGATGTCACTGCTGTGCCGGAGATGAAGGGAAAAGGTGTCCTGAAGTCAGTTTTGTAAGCGTCCACTGTTCTGTTGCCGTGACTAAGCGGAGTGGGATGTTTACATGCCGAGGCTACAATGCTTTGTTTTGCGATTGCAGCTAAGTTGACCCGACATGCAGCGACTACACATACAAGTCAATGGGGAAGTGCTACAAATGTTTGATAGTTGGCAAAATGGGGTTAAAACAGAAGGAGGCATCATATTGTTTCCTCACCGCCTGTCAGTAGCCCCTGGGGTGCTTCCTCACCAGAAGCAGATCAGGCTTCAGAGGCAAGGGAGGTTTAGATGCATGTCTAAATCTACCCTTATGCATCATACTACAATATTTACAAAAAAGTCTTGACTGTGGTAAGACAGATGCAAGCTGGCCTAACACCTTTGCACATACCCTACTATTATGAACACCATCGTAATTAACCAAACAACGCCCTTTTGGAGTAAACTTGCCGTACCGGCCACTTTATGAACAATAAACCATAAACATATTATTTACAAACAATAAATTTTCAGATCAATCGTAACCATGTTGTAGATCTTTAAAGGCACTGAAAAGACCCCAAAGTTATATTGTATCAGTGCGACACACCAGGTCCCCAGTTGCAGCACGCTGACTCTGGGACAATACCAACTCTTCAACTTCCAGTGCTGATACCCATATCCAAATGCCCAGTTAAACCTTGGTTAACTGGCATCTTCCTAAGGATCCCATACCAAGATGGTTCCCCACTATGCCATACTGGTCTTAATTTTAGAAGGCCTCCAAAGACTTCAACCGCCATAATCTAACAACAATAAATGGCAAACATTCCAAATATAATACAGACAACAGGGTGGGAGGGTGGGAGCTGTTTCTTTGTCCAGTGACCTCCTACTGACCACTGGACACTGGCCCCTCCCCAACTATGCTGCATACTATTCTGGCTACCCCATCTATGCTGACCAACGCAAAAACACCCAGTTAACCCTTAATTGGCAAGCTGGCCCTACTTCCCTGTCATGCCACCCCTTCACCTTTTCCTGCGTCTTTTGTTACATGCTTCTCATGACTATGGTAAGACAGATGCAAGCTGGCCTAACACCTTTGCAAATACCCTACTATTATGTTTACCATCTTGAATAACCAAACGATGTCCTTTTGGAGTAAACTTGGCCCCACCGGCCATTTTATTAACAATAAACCATAAACATATTATTTACAAACAATACTTTTTCAGCTCAATTGTAACCACGTTTTAGATCTTGGAAGGCACTGAAAAGACCCCAAATTTATATCGTATCAGCGTGACACACCAGGTCCCCAGTCACAGCATGCCGACTCTTCAACTTCCAGCGCTGATACCCGTATCCAAATGCCCAATTAAACCTTAGTTAACTGGCATCTTCCCACAGATTCCATACCAAGATTGTTCCCCACTATGCCATACTGGTCTTAATTTTAGAAGGCCTCCAAAGATCTCAACCTCCACAGTCCGCAGGTGTGAAAACTTACACCTGTGGATGCCCCAAAAAATGCAAGGCTCTTTGGATACTGTCCTGAAAATCCAAGCACCAAAAATCAATACCCACTGTATTAAGGTGTAAGCTGTCCTCTCTTAAGTACTGACTGGTCTCAACCTCCAACTCCTGGTGCCTAACCACAAATCCACTGTTGCAAGCAGTTAACCTGGCCACCTCCTTATTAACTTTTATTCAGGCTTTGTTAACCTTGTCCAACAACCTAGCACAACGCCAAGCAGCACGGCCTAACATGTCTGACCACACAATGAGGGTATGGGGAAAATCTGTGCAAATGCGAAGAGACATCAAATTTTATGTCCCTAATCAAATTCCGCATAGAGCTACAGTGCCTTGCGAAAGTATTCGGCCCCCTTGAACTTTTCAACCTTTTGCCACATTTCAGGCTTCAAACATAAAGATATACAATTTTTATTTTTTGTGAAGAATCACCAACAAGTGGGACACAATTGTGAAGTGGAACGAAATCTATTGGATTTTTGAAACTTTTTTAACTAATAAAAAAATGAAAAGTGGGGCGTGCAAAATTATTCGGCCCCCTTGCGTTAGTACTTTGTAGAGCCACCTTTTGCTGCGATTACAGCTGCAAGTCGCTTGGGGTATGTCTCTATCAGTTTTGCACATCGAGAGACTGAAATTCTTGCCCATTCTTCCTTGCAAAACAGCTCGAGCTCAGTGAGGTTGGATGGAGAGCGTTTGTGAACAGCAGTTTTCAGCTCTTTCCACAGATTCTCGATTGGATTCAGGTCTGGACTTTGACTTGGCCATTCTAACACCTGGATACGTTTATTTGTGAACCATTCCTTTGTAGATTTTGCTGTATGTTTGGGATCATTGTCTTGTTGGAAGATAAATCTCCATCCCAGTTTCAGGTCTTTTGCAGACTCCAACAGGTTTTCATCCAGAATGGTCCTGTATTTGGCTGCATCCATCTTCCCCTCAATTTTAACCATCTTCCCTGTCCCTGCTGAAGAAAAGCAGGCCCAAACCATGATGCTGCCACCACCATGTTTGACAGTGGGGATGGTGTGTTGAGGGTGATGAGCTGTGTTGCTTTTACGCCAAACATATCGTTTTGCATTGTGGGCAAAAAGTTTGATTTTGGTTTCATCTGACCAGAACACCTTCTTCCACATGTTTGGTGTGTCTCCCAGGTGGCTTGTGGCAAACTTTAGACGAGACTTTTTATGGATATCTTTGAGAAATGGCTTTTTTCTTGCCACTCTTCCATAAAGGCCAGATTTGTGCAGTGTACGACTGATTGTTTTCCTATGGACAGACTCTCCCACCTCAGCTGTAGTTATCTGCAGTTCATCCAGAGTGATCATGGGCCTCTTGGCTGCATCTCTGATCAGTCTTCTCCTTGTCTGAGCTGAAAGTTTAGAGGGATGGCCAGGTCTTGGTAGATTTGCAGTGGTCTGATACTCCCATTTCAAAATGATCGCTTGCACAGTGCTCCTTGGAATGTTTAAAGCTTGGGAAATCTTTTTGTATCCAAATCCAGCTTTAACCAGTTGCCGACCGCCGCACGCCGATGTACGTCGGTACAATGGCACGGGCAGGCATAAGGGCTTACATGTACGTCCCTTGCCTCCCGCGGGTCGGGGGCCCGATCGGGCCCCCGCCCGGTGCCTGCGGCGGTCGGTATTCGTTCGGGAGCGATCCCGGACGAGGGGACGGCCATTCATTCATGGCCACCCCCTCGCGATCGCTCCCGACGAATGAAAATGCTCGGTGACATCACTTCCTCTCCTGTAATGTAAACACAGGAGAGGAAATGATGTAATCTCTCCTCGTGTCGGTCTTTTTCGTTCCGGCACGGAGGAGAGAGGATCGGTAAGTTGCACCCAACACTACACTTACAGTAGAACACGCCAGGCACACTTTTCACCCCCCTGATCACCCCCAATCACCCCCCAATCACCCCTGCCCCCCCAGTCACAGTGACACCAAGTGCATTTTTTTTTTTTTTCTTTTTTTTTTTTTTGCATTGGTGTCATTTGTGACTGTAATAACTGTTAGGGCAATTAGGGCTAGCCCCCTTTAGCTCTAGGGTGCCCCCCTAACCCCCCCCAATAAAGGTTTAACCCCGTGATCACCCCCCGTCACCAGTGTCACTAATAAGCGATTTTTTTCTGATCGCTGTATTAGTGTCACAGGTGACCCTAGATAGGCAGGTAAGTATTTGGGTTCGCCGCAGCTTTTTATAGCGTCAGGGACCCCCATATACTACCGCATAGCCCCCTGATTGCCCCCCAGTTAACCCTTTCACCAGTGATCACCATATAACTGTTACAGGTGACGCTGGTTGGTTAGTTATTTTTTTTTTGTTTCAGGGCACCCGCCATTTATTACCTAATAAAGGTTTAACCCCCTGATCACCCGGCGGGTGATATAAGTTTTTTAGGGTCAGATAAGGCCTGCGTCGCCCCAGCGTCAGGTTAGTGCCAGTACCGCTAACACCCACGCGCAAAGCATACACCTCCCTTAGTAATATAGTATCTGATCAGATATATATTATCGTTGCCAGCATTTTAGGTTTCCCAAAACGCATTGTTAGCGGGATCAGCCCAGATACCCGCTAGCACCTGCGTTTAGCCCCTACGCCAAGCCCAGCCCAGCCCACCCAAGTGCAGTATCGATCGATCACTGTCACTTACAAAACACAACACACATAACTGCAGCGTTCGCAGAGTCAGGCTTGATCCCTGCGATCGCTAACAGTTTTTTTTGTAGCGTTTTGAAACAGTCGCTGACAGGCTAGGTGCTTTTTTACCTGTGAGTCTCACTAGTGTACCCCTAAATTTAGAGCCCAAAATGGCAAAGCGAAGGTACACTAGTGATGAGGCCTACACGTTTCTGAGCATGACAGATAGTGAAGAGGACGTCACTCATCTGTCAGATTCAGGCTCAGAATACGATCCTGTAGAGGACAGCGGCTCCATGACAGATAGCTCTGACGACGGAGATGAGGCCGCTGCTAAGAACAGGTGTGCCCAATCCCGTATGTATTCTGTTGTTGAGGTGCAGGAACCGCAGGTCACTCGTATGGAGCAGAGACGTACTAGAGCCGCTCATCCTTCTGGTGAACTGGCAAGCACCAGCGGCCTAGTACACCCTGGACCTACATCCAGCACTGCAGTAACACGTGGTGACGTGGCGAGTCCCATAAGTGCAGTTCAAGCTGGCGAGGTGGCAAGCACAAGTAGTGTCCCGCTGCCACCAAGAAAACAAAGACAGGCCCGTCGTACCCATAGTGCCCTTCCTGCAGAATTCGCCAATCCTATTTGGGTGCCCACCACTTCTGCAGAACCCGTACTTCCCCCATTCACTGGCCAACCTGGCATTAACGTGGAAACAGTTGATTTTACGACACTTGACTTTTACTCACTGTTTTTCACCGAAGATCTCTATAGATCTATTGTGGACCAAACCAATTTGTACGCTGCTCAACACATCGCCACTATTCCCCAGTCCGCCCTTGCCAGACAATGGAAACCAGTTACGGTTTCCGAATTTAAAATCTTTCTGGGCCTCTCCCTCAACATGGGCATAACCAAAAAGAGTGAGTTGCGGTCATATTGGTCCATTGACCCAATTCACCATATGCGCGTGTTCTCTGCTTCCATGTCCAGGGCACGATACGAGATGATTTTGCGGTTCATGCACTTCAGCGACAATGAACTCTGTCGTCCTCGTGGAGACCCTGAGTACGATCGGCTCTACAAAATTCGGCCCCTCATAAACCACTTCAACCAACGTTTTGCAGCCTTGTTTACTCCCGATCAAGTTGTCTGCGTTGATGAGTCCCTGATTAAATTTTCTGGTCGCTTGTCATTCAAACAATACGTCCCCAACAAGCGTTCCAGATACGGGGTCAAGATGTATAAGCTCTGTGACAGGGCCACAGGCTATACACGTAGTTTCATGGTTTATGAGGGAAGAGATAGTCACGTAGAGCCGGAGAACTGCCCTGACTACATAGGAAGCGCTGGCAAGATAGTGTGGGACTTGGTGTCACCCTTATTCGGAAAGGGGTACCACTTGTACGTGGACAATTATTACACAAGCGTGCCACTGTTTAGTCACTTGTTTGATCATCAGATTGGAGCATGTGGCACCGTGCGACCTAATCGCCGGGGCTTTCCCCAGCGGCTTGTAGAGTCCCGTCTTAGGCTGGGGGAGAGAGCCTGCTTGCGCAGTAATAATTTGCTCGCTATGAAGTGGAGGGATAATAAGAATGTTTTCGTTCTTACCTCCCTTCATGCAGACACGACGGTCCAAATTCCTACGGCGACTGGTATTGTGGAGAAACCCCTCTGTGTCCACAAATATAACCTTAACATGGGAGGGGTGGACCTCAATGACCAGTTGTTGGCGCCGTATCTAGTTGCCCGTAAGTCCAGACGCTGGTACAAAAAAGTGTCTGTTTATTTATTCCAATTGGCTATACTGAATGCTTATGTACTACACAAAGCTTCAGGACGGACTGGATCCTTCCTCAAATTCCAGGAGGATATCGTCAGAGCCCTTCTGTATCCAGGCGGTGCTCCACCTCACCTTCCCCTACCAGATGCAGTAAGCCGGCTGCATGAGAGGCATTATTCTTATGTCCTCCCGAGTACCCCTACCCAACGAGCCCCCCAAAGAAAATGTCGTGTCTGCAGAAAGCGCGGATTTAGGCGTGACACCCGTTCTTATTGTCCCCGCTGTCCTGGCCAGCCTGGTCTTTGTCAGGGTGAGTGTTTTGAACGCTACCATGAACTAGTTGAGTATTAGCGTAGGGTACAGCATTGCACAAGCTAGGCACACGTTCACAGGGTCTCCCAAGATGCCATCACATTTTGAGAGACCCAAACCGCTGGAACCGTTACAACAGAAGTGTTAAAGTTACATAAAAAAGTGTTAAAAAAAAAAAAAAAAAAAAAGTAAAAAAACCAAAAAAACCAAAAAAAATATAAAATAAAAAAACCAAAAATAGTTGTCGTTTTATTGTTCTCTCTCTCTCTATTCTCTCTCTATTGTTCTGCTCCTTTGTACTGTATTCTATTCTGCAATGTTTTATTGTTAACCATTTTTTGTTTTCAGGTACGCCATTCAGCTGTAGCGTGGATTTATTTATCTTGACAGCAACAGCGTTTGCTCCCACGATGCGTAAAGCCACGACTCCAGCGCTGTCGGAGGTGATTTCACCACCACAGTTAAAAAAGAGCATATATGCCGAAGCATGGGGGCATAAGGGGTGGAGGAGCGATTTTGTTCCTAATGCCACGTACATACAGTCAAAATTCCGACGGAGGGCTTGCCCGTGGAAAAGTTTGAATGTATGTACGCGGCATAACTTTTTTGCGGGAGGATGCCCCCATGCTTCGGCATATATATATTTTAGGCACAGATTGTGTTAAATGTGTTATTTTTTGCGATTTTTTTTTGTATTTGCTTTGCAGGTATGGTAAGTCCTACTGTTATACTGTAATGTTACTTTGTTTTATTGTTAACCATCATTTGCTTAGCAGGTACGCCATTCTGCTGCAGAGCGGATTTATTTATCTTGACAGCAACAGCGTTTGCTCCCATGATACATAAAGCCGCGACTCTAGCACTGTCGGGGGTGATTTCACCACCACAGTTAAAAAAGAGCATATATGCCGAAGCATGGGGGCATAAGGGGTGGAGGAGCGATCTGCTCCTACCTTTTGCGGGAGGATGCCCCCATGCTTCGGCATATATAAATGGTGCATGTATGCCCACCATTAGAAAGTGGGTGGATGAAGGGTGGTATCTAATGGTGGGCATACCCACCGATCAATATTTTTTTTTCGTTCAGCCCACAGGCTGCATGAAAAAAAAAATACAATATATGCCCAACCAGTTCCAGCAACATACTGGTATGTTGCGGGACTTTGAGTGCTTATACCAGAATGATGCCTGCAGGTTTAGGTATCATCTTGGTATCATTCTTTTCAGCCAGCGGTCGGCTTTTATGTAAAAGCAATCCTAGCGGCTAATTAGCCTCTAGACTACTTTTACAAGCAGTGGGAGGGAATGTCCCCCCCCCCCGCACCATCTTCCATGGTTTTCTCAGGCTCTCCTGTCCCAACAGGGAACCTGAGAATGCAGCCGGTGGTTCCGCCAGCTGACCATAGAGCTGATCAGAGACCAGAATGGCTCCAATCATCTCTATGGCCTAAGACACCGGAAGCTACGAGCATTTCATGACTTAGATTTTGCGGGATGTAAACAGCGCCATTGGGAAATTGGGAAAGCATTTTATCACACCGATCTTGGTGTGGTCAGATGCTTTGAGGACAGAGGAGAGATCTAGGGTCTGATAGACCCTAATTTTTTTTAAAAAGAGTACCTGTCACTACCTATTGCAATCATAGGGGATATTTACATTCCCTGAGATAACAATAAAAATCATAAAAAAATATATATAAATGAAAGGAACAGTTTAAAAAAAAAATAAAAAAGCAAAAAAATAAATAAAAAAAAACAAAAAAAAAAAAAACACCCCTGTCCCCCCCTGCTAAGGCGCAACGCGGAACACAAGCGTTGGTCTGGTGGCATATGTAAACGGCAATTGCACCATGCATGTGAGGTATCACCACGAAGGTCAGATCGAGGGTACTAATTTTAGCAGTAGACCTCCTCCGTAAATCTAAAGTGGTCACCTGTAAAGGCATTTAAAGGCTTTTAAAAATGTACGTAGTTTGTCGCCGCTGCACGTTTCTGCGCAATTTTAAAGCATGTCGTGTTTGGTATCCATGTACTCGGCCTAAGATCATATTTTTTATTTCATCAAACATTTGGGCAATATAGTGATTTTTAGTGCATTAAAATAAAAAAAGTGTGTTTTTTCCCCAAAAAATGCGTTTGAAAAATCGCTGCGCAAATACCGTGTGAAAAAAAAAAATGAAACACCCACCATTTTAATCGGTAGGGCTTTTGCTTTAAAAAAACACTTCATGTTTGGGGGTTCAAAGTAATTTTCTTGCAAAAAAAAATGTTTTTTCATGTAAACAAAAAGTGTCAGAAAGGGCTTTTTCTTCAAGTGGTTAGAAGAGTGGGTGATGTGTGACATAAGCTTCTAAATGTTGTGCATAAAATGCCAGGACAGTTCAAAACCCCCCCAAATGACCCCATTTTAGAAAGTAGACACCCCAAGCTATTTGCTGAGAGGCAGGTTGAGTCCATGGAATATTTTATATTTTGACAAAAGTTGTGGAAAAAATACATTATTATTATTATTTTTTTATTTTTTGCACAAAGTTGTCATTAAATGATATATTGCTCAAACATGCCATGGTTATATGTAAAATTACACCCCAAAATACATTCTGTTGCTTCTCCTGAGTACGGGGATACCACAAGTGTGAGACCTTTTGGGAGCCTAACCGCGTACGGTACCCCAAAATCCAAGCACCACCTTCAGGATTTCTAAGGGTGTAAATTTTAGATTTCATTCCTCACTGCCTATCACAGTTTCGGAGGCCATGGAATGCCCAGATAGCACAAAATCCCCCCAAGTGACCCCATTTTGGAAAGGAGACACCCCAAGCTATTTGCCGAGAGGTATGGTTAGTATTTTGCAGACCTTCATTTTTGTCACAAAGTTTTGAAAATTGAAAAAAAGAAAAAAAATATACATTATTTTTTTTTTTCTTCATTTTCAAAAACAAATGAGAGCTGCAAAATACTCACCATGCCTCTCGGCAAATAGCTTGGGGTGTCTACTTTCCAAAATGGGGTCATTTTGGGGGGTTTTGTGCTATTTTGGCATTTTATGGCCTTCAAAACTGTGATAGGTAGTGAGGTGTAAAATCAAAAATTTACACCCTTAGAAATCCTGAAGGCGGTTCTTGGTTTTCGGGGCCCCGTACGCGACTAGGCTCCCAAAAAGTCCCACACATGTGGTATCCCCGTACTCAGGAGAAGCAGCAGAATTTATTTTGGGGTGTCATTTCACATATGTCCCTGGCATGTGTGAGCAATATATCATTTAGTGACAACTTTGTGAAAAAAAAATAAAAAAAAATAAAAGTTTGTAATTTTCCCGCAACTTGTGGCAAAATATAAAATATTCCATGGACTCAACATGCCTCTCAGCAAATAGCTTGGGGTGTCTACTTTCTAAAATGGGGTCATTTGTGGGGGTTTTGTGCCATCTTGGCATTTTATGGCCTTCAAAACTGTAATAGGTAGTGAGGCGTGAAATCAAAGATTTACGCCCTTAGAAAGCCTGAAGGCGGTTCTTGGCTTTCGGGGCCCCGTACGCACCTAGGCTCCCAAAAAATCCCACACATGTGGTATCCCTGTACTCAGGAGAAGCAGCAGAATTTATTTTGGGGTGTCATTTTACATATGCCCATGGCATGCGTGAGCAATATATCATTTAGTGACAACTTTGTGAAAAAAAAAATAAAAAAAAAAAAGTTTGTAATTTTCCCGCAACTTGCGGCAAAATATAAAATATTCCATGGACTCAACATGCCTCTCAGCAAATAGCTTGGGGTGTCTACTTTCTAAAATGGGGTCATTTGTGGGGGTTTTGTGCCATCTTGGCATTTTATGGCCTTCAAAACTGTAATAGGTAGTGAGGCGTGAAATCAAAGATTTACGCCCTTAGAAAGCCTGAAGGCGGTTCTTGGCTTTTGGGGCCCCGTACGCAGCTAGGCTCCCAAAAAGTCCCACATATGTGGTATCCCCGTACTCAGGAGAAGCAGCAGAATTTATTTTGGGGTGTCATTTCACATATGCCCATGGCATGCGTGAGCAATATATCATTTAGTGACAACTTTGTGAAAAAAAAAAATAAAAAAAAAAAAAAGTTTGTAACTTTCCCGCAACTTGCGGCAAAATATAAAATATTCCATGGACTCAACATGCCTCTCAGCAAATAGCTTGGGGTGTCTACTTTCTAAAATGGGGTCATTTGTGGGGGTTTTGTGCCATCTTGGCATTTTATGGCCTTCAAAACTGTAATAGGTAGTGAGGCGTGAAATTAAAAATGTACGCCCTTAGAAAGCCTGAAGGCGGTGCTTGGTTTTCGGGGCCCCGTACGCGGCTAGGCTCCCAAAAAGTCCCACATATGTGGTATCCCCGTACTCAGGAGAAGCAGCAGAATTTATTTTGGGGTGTAATTTCACATATGCCCATAGCATGTGTGAGCAATATATCATTTAGTGACAACTTTGTGAAAAATTTATAAAGTTTGTCATTTTCCCGCAACTTGTGGCAAAATATAAAATATTCCATGGACTCAACATGCCTCTCAGCAAATAGCTTGGGGTGTCTACTTTCTAAAATGGGGTCATTTGTGGGGGTTTTGTGCCATCTTGGCATTTTATGGCCTTCAAAACTGTGATAGGTAGTGAGGAGTAAAATTACATATGTATGCCCTTAGAAATCCTGAAGGCGGTGCTTGGCTTTCGGGGCCCCGTACGCGGCTAGGCTTCCAAAAAGTCGACCACATGTGGTATCCCCGTACTCAGGAGAAGCAGCAGAATGTATTTTGGGGTACAATTCCACATATAACCATGGCATGTGTGAGCAATATATCATTTAGTGACAACTTTGTGTAAAAAAAAAAAAAAAAATTTTTTTTTGTCATTATTCAATCGCTTGCGGCAAAAAAATAAAATATTCAATGGGCTCAACATGCCTCTTATCAATTTCCTTAGGGTGTCTACTTTCCAAAATGGGGTCATTTGGGGGGGTTTTGTACTGCCCTGCCATTTTAGCACCTCAAGAATTGAGATAGGCAGTCATAAAATAAAAGCTGCGTAAATTCCAGAAAATGTACCTTAGTTTGTAGATGTGACAACTTTTGCGCAAACCAATAAATATACAATTATTGACTTTTTTTTTACCAAAGACATGTGGCTGAATACATTTTGGCCTAAATGTATGACTAAAATTGAGTTTATTGGATTTTTCTAATAACAAAAAGTAGAAAATATCATTTTTTTTCAAAATTTGCGGTCTTTTTACGTTTATATCGCAAAAAATAAAAATCGCAGAATCAGTCAAATACCTTTAAAAGAAAGCTCTATTTGTGGGAAGAAAAGGACGCAAATTTCGTTTGGGTACAACATTGCATGACCGCGCAATTACCAGTTAAAGCAGCGCAGTGCCAAAGTGTAAAAAGACCTCTGGTCATTTACCAGCAAAATGGTCCGGTCTGAAAGTGGTTAAACTTCTCCACAACAGTATTACGGACCTGCCTGGTGTGTTCCTTGGTCTTCATGATGCTCTCTGCGCTTTCAACAGAACCCTGAGACTATCACAGAGCAGGTGCATTTATACAGAGACTTGATTACACACAGGTGGATTCTATTTATCACCATCAGTCATTTAGGACAACATTGGATCATTCAGAGATCCTCGCTGAACTTCTGGAGTGAGTTTGCTGCACTGAAAGTAAAGGGGCCGAATAATTTTGCACGCACCACTTTTCAGTTTTTTATTTGCTAAAAAAGTTTAAATTATCCAATAGATTTCGTTACACTTCACAATTGTGTCCCACTTGTTGGTGATTCTCCACAAAAAATTACAATTTTATATCTTTATGTTTGAAGCCTTAAATGTGGCAAAAGGTTGAAAAGTTCAAGGGGGCCGAATACTTTCGCAAGGCACTGTACTTGCCCGGGTCTGCCCCCGACCTGAGGACCCCCCATCTGTTGGAAGATAGCCGCCGGCCGCTCTTAATGACTGTCTGGTGCCCGACACATGGTCTCTCCCTCGAAGGGCCGCCTCCCTGGCCGGAACATCAATGGGAGAGATGACCATTCATTGCTGTCTCCCTCTCCGTGCAGGTAGGACGGGGGGGGGGGGGGGGGGAGCCGCACTACGGTCCCTGCCTGATGAGCTCTGCCTCCATCTGGGATTCCTCCCAGCGATGGCGCCGGCCGTCTGAGTGGATTGCAGAACGGGTGACGCTGGAGGGTCCCTTGCAAGGGGTGTTCCCATGTTGGCGCTGAGCTCAGGAGAGGGGGTGTGTAGAAGCAGGCAGGAGCAGAGAAGCTGTTTCTTCGTCCAGTGACCTCCAACTGACCACCAGATACCCTAACTATGCTGCACACTATTCTGACCACCCCCTCTACTCTGACCAACTCAAAACATCCAGTTAACCCTTAATTGGCAAGCTGGCCCTGCTACCCTGTCATGCCAACCCTGCGCCTATTCCTGCATCTTTTGCTACATGCTTCTCTTTCTTCCTGCACTTAGTATCTGTAAAGGAGCTGCTAGTTTTTGTGTGCTGTGGAAAAGTACATGATTTTGCGCACATTCTCGCAACTTTACAAGCGTGAACTAATAATCCTGTTGATCTGTAAGGGCAATTTCAGTCAGTTAATTTTATATATTTTTTTAATTCAAAAGCATAAAAACAACACATTATAGGCACAGGTAGGATACATTGTCAGGTAGAGGTAACATATCCAGTAATTACAGTGTTCAAGAAATGCAGCATAAATGTAATCATAGAAAGTGTCAAACTAGGTGCAATTTCTTACCAGCATCCCAGACACAGAAAAGCACACACAGCTGACATTGCCATTATGTCCTTTCAACGCTCTGTCTGTCTTATCACTGTAAACACTCCATAGTCTAACCGTATAATCCCAGGAGCCTGTAGCCTGCAAGGTATAAGAGCAACACTGTTAACACTGTTAACAATAATATTATATAAATAATAAAGCTATATTTAAAACCTAAAAGCAAACATTTATTATATTGCATTTTTTCAGTAGGTGATCCTGTTAGTAAGTCTGTTGTTTTTCAAAATAAGTTCTGTTGCAAATGTAGCAGTTAGAGTGTTGAGATGAGCCATTTACCACTGAAAGGGGCATTACATTGATCAGAGTTTGGGTTCAATTTATAAGTGTGTCAAAATCTGCTAGTACAGCTAAAACTCCCCTCCCCCAGACTGATAATACTGCTGTTCAAAGGTGCCCAGTGTCCTCCTTCATCCAGAGAGGGGGCACTATTAGTATAAACCCTTTTACACATGGTCGGATATTCCGATGGACAATCTCCGATAGGATCATGTTGTCGGATAATCCAACCGTGTGTGGTCTCCATCGGACTGTTTCTGTCGGAATATCCGACGGACCAAGTTTTCCAACTTGGATATAAAATTTTCCGTCAACATGCTCCGATCGGACAAGGTAGCCTACTCCGACGGACAAGGTGCCACGCATGCTCACAGTCAAATTCGGACAACCGCTCGTAATCGATATAGCACATTCGTCACGCTGCAATGTAAAAAATTCCTTAATGCAGCGCATTCTCTTGTTCTTTACAATGCTGCAAGAATGAACTTGTTTTGATGCTCATATTCACACACACTTCTCCCGAATGCATTTCTTTATTCTTTTTACTCATTTCAGCAATACAATATTTAAAATCGTCACATCTACACAATCTTTTTATGTTGTTTTTTTTATTTTTTTTATTTTGTGGTTAGTTTTTTTAATCAACATCTCCTTTTTTGTTTACTCATCTTTGCATTTTTTTGGGTGTGTTTTTTGTGTCAACTTACCACAACACCATTATTATCTTTTTTTAATTTTGTTTTTCTTTTTTAACCACTTGCCGACCAGCGCACGACGATGTACGTCGACAGAATGGCACGGGCAGGCAAATGGGCATACATGTACGTCCCTTTAAATTTGCCGCCCTGCCATCGGGAGCGGTCGGGACCCCCGTGAGTCCGGTCGCGGGACCCGCGGACTCGATCGCTGCGGGCATCCCCGCGATCGTCTCACGGAGCGGCCGAATGGAGAAGTGCCGTTGTAAACAACATTTCTCCATTCTGCCTAGCAACTAGTGACGCTGATCTCTGCTCCATGTGATTGGAGCAGAGATCAGTGTTCACTAAATGAAAGCCCAACCCCCCCACAGTTAGTAACACGCCCCTAGGAACACTTAACCCCTACACTGCCACCCACTGGTTAACCCCTTCACTGCCAGTGTCATTTACACAGGAATCACTGCATTTATATAGCAGTGATTAATGTATAAATGACAATGCTCCCAAAAATGTGTCAAAAATGTCCGATGGGTCCCCCACAATGTCGCAGTCACAATAAAAATCGCTGATCGCCGCCATTACTAGTAAAAAAAAAAATAATAAAAAATTATTAATAAAAATGCTATAAAACTATCCCTATTTTGTAAACGCTATAACTTTTGCGCAAACCAATCAATAATCGCTTATTGCGATTTTTTTTACCAAAAATATGTAGAAGAATACGTATCGGCCTAAACTGAGGGAAAATTTTTTTTTATATATATTTTTGGGGGATATTTTATTATAACAAAAAGTAAAAAATAATGCGTTTTTTTCAAAATTGTCGCTCTATTTTTGTTTATAGCGCAAAAAATAAAAACCGCAGGGGTGATCAAATACCACCAAAAGAAAGCTCTATTTGTGGGAAAAAAAGGACGTCAATTTTGTTTGGGAGCCAAGTCGCACGACCGCGCAATTGTCAGTTAAAGCGACACAGTGCCGAATCGCAAAAAGGGGTCTGGTCTTTGACCAGCAAATTGGTCCGGTCTGAAAGTGGTTAATCTACAGGAGGTTGTTTGGTGTTGGTGCCCCTTGTTATTCATTTCACTTTGTATTTTTGAAATGTACCTGCCTGCTCACAAATAAACTCTCCTTATTGAAGTAAAACACATACACAAGTATTTCTTCAACCAAAAAAAACCTTTATTTAGGTGTCAGTAACAGATAAAGAGGGAGGCAGCGCTGGAGAAACTGGGGAGATTAGTGAAGCCTTTGGCCCCCAGGGCACACATCAACTATATAAACGCAAAAATTGGTGGCCTGAGGAGTACATGTCTGAGGGAGAGTAGTCTGGTCCCGAAGTCCAAGAAACCTGTTCCCAGGCTGTGGTACTACAACAGGCTGCATCTTCTGTCAGACCAGACTGAACCCAGGTTATCACACTCTGGTCTTCCTTCCACGCTTCCTTCCAGGCTGTGGCTGTGGTGCTGGAGGTGTGGCAGAAGGAGGAGGAGGGGCATGGGCCAAATCACACAAGTGTGTTGCTTGTGTGATTTGGCCCAACAGCCCCTTGTTGAGGGTGTGGATGATTAGCTCCTCACACAAGATCTGTTGCCCCTCCTCCATTTGCTGGAGTTTGCAGGCAGCCAAGGTGGCAAAGGCCTCTTGATAGATGGGGGTGGCTTCGAGGGCCGCTGAAGCCTCCCCGATCAGCTTCAGAGCCAACTCCTCCACATTCCCCCCTTTCTCGCCCTTTTGCGTGGAAGGCGGAGGGGAGGGACCTGGGATTCAGTCGGACTCCTCCGCCCGCCCACTGCTTGGCTGCCGCTTACCCCTGCCTCCTCCTGGCTGCCACTTTCCACAGCCACCTCCTGGCTGCTGCATTCCACACCCTCCTCCTCGCTGATGTCTTCCTGTGTATGAAAAAGAGACATAGTTTTAGTTTTTGGTTCATCAAACACACACACAATTTTCAGCTCAAGAGTGTTGCAAATTGTTAACAAATAGAAAAGACTATCATTCTGAGCCCAGCATTTTTCATTCTTGTCCCAAAGGTTTTTGCCACTACTGTCTATTGATATGTGAAACACTTTCTAAAATCAGCAATTAGAGAGCAAAAGACAAGTTAACATCATTCATTTTTACTCCCAAAATATGTAGAACAATACTATACCTGGCTCAAGCTGGGCTCCCCCAATTCTTCCTGAGTGGAAGGCCCAAACTCTAATGTCAGGCTAAACTCCACTAATGCAGTCCTCAATCTAGAAGCAGTATAGGTTAGTGATGTACCAAGGTAAAAATTGTACCTTCGTTTGCACGATCGACGCGCCAGCTTCTCCCTCTGTTCGCAGATCGTAAGTACGACACACGCGTGTTGTGTTTTATATACAGTGCACATGCGTGAAACTCCGCCCACCCCTGGCGTTCTTTCTAGACTATTCCCCGCCCCTTCTCTTTTGGCGCAGTGGGGAGAGCACATGACGGAGAGAACGTAGGTGCGCAGAGTTCCACTAACGAGGAGTGCGAGGAAAGCCCGGAGCCTGAAATGTCCCGATCCTGGAGGAGAAGCTTTAAAGGCCTCAAATATGTCTTTTGGAGAGATGTTGGAGATGGTGGACATATTGAAGAGGACCGACTATGATGGGAAGTATGGACCTTACCAAAACCCAAATATCATCAAGGCCAAGATCATGACTAAAGTTGTGAAGAGTCTTCAGAAGAATTTTGGGGTACGACGTTCCAAGGATCAACTGAGAAAATGCTGGTCAGACCTGAAACTGAGGGAGCACTATCAGTACAGAAGGATCAAGCGTGTTCTTCTAAAAAGTAAGTAGTTGTGGTGTGTTCATATGATTATTATTGCTTGCATACTGCTCCATGTGCTTTGATTTAATGTTGTACAGTTTAAAATGGCCACTTTCATGTTCATGGGTTCAATCGTTCATAATAAACATCGTTCGTTCGCCCACTTCCAAAACGAGGTTTTCCCAAATTACACTTCACTACATTTCTTCACACTGCAGGTAAGTATTCCAGCTTTAGAAAGTGTCCAAAATAATGTTCTCACCTTTGAACTCGGTCAAAAACACAATTATACGATGCTTCCAAGCAATGTTTCATATTCCTATTTCAGCCCTCTGTGTGCTAAGTATTCCTCCCTAAAAAAAAATGTTGTTAAGGTCCAATAAATGGAAAAATGGGGGCATTTGAAAGAAATTCAGATTCTACCCAACATATGAATCATGTTCTTCATTTGTTGTTCCATAACATTGAGTTTCTTCCTTATGATGTCAATTTCACCATTCCACACCATGATGTCATTGATTAACCTTTGTGTACTATCACTTGTGAAATGTTCAGCTTGCTTTTCAACAACCAACACATCACCTAAAATTTTTAGTTAAAACATGTATTATAAATATGCAGGCATACATATATTACCTGAAGCTGGGGTGTCAGATACTCACCTGTTGTGGTGACAATCTCACCGACTTCCTCCACCTCTCCTTTCTCCAGATCCAGGTGTGGTGTTGTGCTGAGTTCCCCTTCTTTGTGAGGTGGGGGGTTCCTGGTGTCCTCTGAGTGGTGTTCTATGAGTCTTTTCTCCCCTATGAGAATGAAACAAATGGTATACTTAGCACACAGATATTTGAGTCTGGAAATAGGAATACGAAACATTGCTGGGAAGTGGGGTACAATTGTCTGTTTTGGGTACAGTTCCAAGCTGAAGACGTGATTTTTTACCTTACCCAAGCTGGAATACTTACCTTTTTCTGTCAATTTTCACACATGGAGACACCCCAAGTATCCACTGGAGCACCTGTGTGGGACACCTTAAAATGTTTGTTCTTGTGTCCCACACTAGTGCTCCTGAGTCCAGATGTGTAAACAGCTGCTGAGTGTCCTCTCCTTACATTACACTGAATCAATCTTGCATTTAATTATAGTTACAAACACATCTAGACATCAATATACAAAATTTATTATTAGACAAATAGGCATGACCAAATGTATTTAACCTGTATCTGCTCAAAACATCGTATTTAATGAGCAAACAATGTTTCCCATGACCAATTAATGTGCCCACGAACATGAAAGTCGCCATTTTAAACTGTACAACAGTAACGAAAATTACATGGTGCAGCATTCAACTAATAATAATAATCGGAACACACGACAACTACTTACTTTTTTGAAGCACTTTCTTGATCCTTCTATACTGATCCTGCTCCCTCAGTTTCAGGTCTGACCAGCATTTCCTTATTTGCTCCTTTGATCGTCGTACCCCAAAATTTGTGTGCAGACTCTTCACAACTTTCGTCATGGTCATTCCACCTCAAGATGTCCACCAGCTGCACCATCTCTATAAAGGCCATATTTGAGGCCTTAAATCTTCTCCTCCGGAATCGGGACATTTTGGCCTCTGGGCTTTCCTCCTCCTCGTTACTGCTCTTATCACACACCTGCTCTGTCTCTGCCATGTCACTGCTACTGCACGCCGAATGAGAAGGGGCAGGGCGTATTCTAGAAAGAACATCAGGGCTGCAGGCCAAGTTTTACGCTTATGCAGTGTATATCAGGCTAATACGAATGTGTCATACGCACAATCCTGTGTGCAGAGGAAGGAGGAACGGAAGTGGCGAGTATCCTAAATGAAGGTAAACTAGGGCCATCAGTGGCCTATACTGATTCAAGATTGAGGCCTATATTGGGATAAGATTATGAGAGTTTAGACATTAGTGTTTTTTTGTCTTGTGTATTGTCTTACAGCAAATACGAATCACTTTAACCACTTGCCGCCCGCCCTATAGCAAATGGACGGCGGCAAAGTGGTTTCATAATCCTGACTAGTGATGGACGAACTTCCGACGGGACGTTTCGCGAACGCGAAACGCGAACGGACACAAACGTTCGCGAAAACGACCGTTCGCCGCGGGCTCCATTGACTTCAATGGGAGGCGAATTTCGCAAACCTTTAGGTCGAATTTGCGGCCACGGGGTAATTATTAGGGGGTAGCACGTAGTCCCACCACCTGGACAATAGCATAATACATGTATGAGGTGAATTTGGGATCGATAACTACAAGCATTTTTTTTTTATTTGGGAAATTGTTCTGACAATTCAGGACTATGGAGCTAATGAAGGCAATGGAGGAGAGGGAAGGTCAGGGACCAGGGTAGGCAAACAAGAGGGTGCAGGAGATACAGAGCACTGACAGCAGCACCGTAATACAGAGCACTGACATCAGCACCGTGACATACAGCGCTGACAGCAGCTCCGTGACATACAGCGCTGACAGCAGCTCCGTGACATACAGCGCTGACAGCAGCTCCGTGACATACAGCGCTGACAGCAGCTCCGTGACATACAGCGCTGACAGCAGCTCCGTGACATACAGCGCTGACAGCAGCACCGTGACATACAGCGCTGACAGCAGCTCCGTGACATACAGCGCTGACAGCAGCTCCGTGACATACAGCGCTGACAGCAGCTCCGTGACATACAGCACTGACAGCAGCTCCGTGACATACAGCGCTGACAGCAGCTCCGTGACATACAGCGCTGACAGCAGCACCGTGACATACAGCGCTGACAGCAGCTCCGTGACATACAGCGCTGACAGCAGCTCCGTGACATACAGCGCTGACAGCAGCTCCGTGACATACAGCGCTGACAGCAGCTCCGTGACATACAGCGCTGACAGCAGCACCGTGACATACAGCGCTGACAGCAGCTCCGTGACATACAGCGCTGACAGCAGCTCCGTGACATACAGCGCTGACAGCAGCTCCGTGACATACAGCGCTGACAGCAGCTCCGTGACATACAGCGCTGACAGCAGCTCCGTGACATACAGCGCTGACAGCAGCTCCGTGACATACAGCGCTGACAGCAGCACCGTGACATACAGCGCTGACAGCAGCTCCGTGACATACAGCGCTGACAGCAGCTCCGTGACATACAGCGCTGACAGCAGCTCCGTGACATACAGCACTGACAGCAGCTCCGTGACATACAGCGCTGACAGCAGCTCCGTGACATACAGCGCTGACAGCAGCACCGTGACATACAGCGCTGACAGCAGCTCCGTGACATACAGCGCTGACAGCAGCTCCGTGACATACAGCGCTGACAGCAGCTCCGTGACATACAGCGCTGACAGCAGCTCCGTGACATACAGCGCTGACAGCAGCTCCGTGACATACAGCGCTGACAGCAGCTCCGTGACATACAGCGCTGACAGCAGCACCGTAAGCAGCCCCAGGAGGAAGTCAGCACAGCACAGGGATGGTGTGATCCCCTCATAATAAGAACCCCCAGGAGGAAGTCAGCACAGCACAGGGATGGTGGGAGCCCCTCATAATAAGAACACCCAGGAGGAAGTCAGCACAGCACAGGGATGGTGGGAACCCCTCATAATAAGCAGCCCCAGTAGAAATATGACACCGCTCAACCTCTTCAAAGAGGAGGGTAGGGGCATATAGTACGGTGTGCTTTTTTGGGTCAGGGAAGTGAGCCAAATGAATTAAGAAGGTCTGTGTGCTTGATTCCAAAAATTGTTTATAGACATATACATGGTCTACTGATCACATGTGTTGAATTCCTCCGAGATCCATGCCTCATTCATTTTTAGAAATGTGAGGTAGTTAACACTGTGGTGAGCTAGGCGAGTACGCTTATCGGTCACAATCCCCCCTGCTGCGCTGAACGTCCTTTCGGACAGGACACTGGATGAGGGGCAAGCCAACAGTTCGATTGCAAATTGGGCAAGCTCTGGCCAGAGGTCAAGCCTGCCCACCCAGTAGTCTAGGGGTTCATCACTCCTCAGAGCGTCCACATCGGCCGTTAACCCAATGTAGTCGGACACCTGACGGTCTAGGCGTTCCCTGATGCTGGATCCGGATGACACCTGTCGATGGGTCGGCTGAAAGAATGACCTCATATCCGAAGTCACCAACACATCTTCAAACCGGCCTCTTCTTGCAGGCGCTGTTGGATTGGTACCCGCAAATCCTTCTCTGGGAGTGGGAATTGCTCCTCTGCCAGCGCACGCAAAAGCAGAATGCAGCATTTCTCGAAGCAAGGCCTGGAAGTGCTGCATTCTGACAGCCCTCTGCGACGGCGGTAACATTTCCGCCATTTTGTGTTTGTACCGGGGGTCTAAGTACGTTGCCACCCAGTACTGGTCCTTGACCCTCATGCTTTTTATACGGGGGTCCCTATTAAAACACTGGAGCATGAAGGCCCCCATTTGCACTAAAGTGGAAGCGGTGTGGTGGCCTGGCTCCTGCTCATCATCCAGGATAATGTCGTCCTCTTCATTCTCCTCTCCCCATCCTCGCACAACAGGGATCCCAGAAAGGTTTAAAGCATGCTCTTCTTGCTCCTGCTCATCCGCCCCGGCACCATCCTCCTCTGACTCCTCATCAGACTCCTGTTGTTGACTTGTCTCAGATAGAGTAGCCCCCCCTGGGAATTCATCCAGCATTGCGACTTCCTCATCTTCCCGCTCCTGCTCCTCCACAGCCTGATCAATGACACGACGCAATGCACGCTCCAGAAAGAAGGCATAAGGTACCATGTCACTGATGGCGCCATGGCTGCGACTGACCAGTTTGGTGATCTCCTCAAATGGCCGCAGAAGTCTGCATGTGTCGCGCATGAGCAGCCACTGGCGCGGTGAAAAAAAACCCAGCTCCCCAGAACCGTTTCTTTCGCAGAGTTCATACAGGTAGACGTTAACTGCACGTTTCTGCTGGAGCAGCCTATCAAGCATATAGAAGGTTGAGTTCCATCGCGTCGGGCAATCGCAAATAAGACGTCTGACCGGCAGATGGTGTCGCCGCTGAATGTCAGCAAGGCGAGCCATGGCCGTGTAAGATCTTCTGAAATGGGCCGAGATTTTCCTTGCCTGCCGCAAGATGTCCTGGACCCCAGGGTATTTGACAAGGAATCGCTGCACGACCAAGTTTAAGACGTGTGCCATGCACGGCACGTGCGTGATTTTGCCCTGTTTCAATGCGCTAAGCAGATTGGCACCGTTGTCACACACCACTTTACCAACTGTCAAATTGAGCGGTGTTAGCCACTCATCTGCCTGTGAACGCAAAGCTGAAAGGAGTGCCGGGCCAGTGTGGCTCTTTGCTTCCAGGCACAACAGACGCAGCACGGCATGGCAACGTCTCACCTGGCATGTGGAATAGGTTCTGGGGAGCTTGGGCGGTGCAGTGGAAGAGACGCTAGCAGCGGAAAAGGAGGAGGCAGCTGAGGAGGAGAGGGAGGAGGATGGAGTAGGAGGAGGAGAAGAAGAGTCAGGCCTGCATGCAATCCGTGGCGGTAAAACCAAATCTACACGGGTGCCACGGGTTACATGCTTGACGGCCGTCAGAAGGTTCACCCAGTGGGCAGTAAAACTGATATACCTTCCCTGCCCGTGTTTGCTAGACCACGTGTCTGTGGTCAGATGTATCTTGGCACCGACACTGTGTGCCAGAGATACATTCACTTGCCGCTGAACATGGCCATATAGCTCTGGGATGCCCTTCTCTGAGAAATACTTCCTTCCTGGGACCTTCCATTGTGGTGTTCCAATGGCCACAAATTTGCGAAAGGCCTCCGAGTCCACCAGTTTATATGGCAGTAGTTGGCGGGCTATGAGTTCTGACAAGCCAGCCGCCAACCGTTGGGCAAGAGGGTTATCCGGCGTCATCATTTTTTTACGCTCAAACATTAGGCCCACGGAAGCCTGCCTTTTTGCAGAAAAATGTGAGCTTGGCGTGATGGAAGGTGGAGTGGAGGACAATTGTGAGGAGAGAGGAGAAGGAGAAGTAGAAGACGAGGCTGGACGGTGAGAGCCTGCAGTGTGGCTTTGTGTGTTCCGTTGCTCCCACTGGGCTCGGTGATGGCTGCTCATGTGCCTTCTTAAGGCGGTCGTCCCTAGGTGAGTATTGGGCTTACCGCGACTAACGCGTTGACTGCAAAGATTGCAGATGGCAACGCTATTGTCAGCAGCGGACACGTTAAAAAAAGCCCACACTGCGGAGCCATGTGCCGGTGTCCTGGGAGCGCCAGATGTGACCGTACATGGTCGATGACTCGCTCCTGATACATTTGCAGTCTGCTTTGTCCCTGCTGTGCAATGTAAGTCATTGCTGCTTCTCCTCCCTATCTGCTGGTCCATATCTCCCTCTGAACTCCCCTCCTCTTCCTCTCTTGTGGGCACCCACGTGACATCACTAGACACGTCATCATCAACGTCACCTTCCCCACCGCTATAAGTAGAGTAGGCAGCAACACCGGGGACCAACCTCCTCCTTGGGCTGATCTGGGTACTGGCGTCAGACTGCTGAGTAGCGCTTGTTGCTACCTCCTCTTCCTGATCCAATACCAAGAGTGGCTGCGCATCAGAAATGTCCTCTTGATATGGATCGGAAAATAATTCCAGTGACTCAAGCGGAAGGTATGTGGTGGTGGTGGTGGTGGTCGTGTTGTTGGTGGTAGTGTCTTTGGGGGTGCACATAGCAGAGAGTGAAGAAGAGGGTGCAGATCGAGAGGATGAGGAGGGTGCAGAAGAGTAAGGCTGAGCGAGCCACTCAACCAAGTCTGGTGCATCCTTTAAAGTAATTGAACGCACCTTCTGCAACTTCCCACTTTGGCTCAAGCCTGTTGCTCCTGCCCTACCCCTACCACCCCTGCGGAAGGGCCTGCCTCTTCCTCTGCATGTCATTTTTTAAATGACCCTGTGACAAAACTCTTAGTCCCTATACCGCTGAAGGACTGCTGCAGTATAGGTGAGCGGTCAGCAGTGGTGCACGTCAACCCTATCTATTGTGGACCTATAGCGGTCCTTACAGAACAGCAGACTGTACCGCACTCAAGCCTATGTACCGTAGCACCCTATACCAAGTTACCAGTCCTTATAAGAACTTTTGTGGACCAAGCAGGTTGTGTATTAGTGTTTAGCAGACTGTACGTCAGTCCCTATACCGCTGAAGGACTGCTGCAGTATAGGGCAGCGGTCAGCAGTGGTGCACGTCAACCCTATCTATTGTGGACCGATAGCGGTCCTTACAGAACAGCAGACTGTACCGCACTCAAGCCTATGTACCGTAGCACCCTATACCAAGTTACCAGTCCTTATAAGAACTTTTGTGGACCAAGCAGGTTGTGTATTAGTGTTTAGCAGACTGTACGTCAGTCCCTATACCGCTGAAGGACTGCTGCAGTATAGGGCAGCGGTCAGCAGTGGTGCACGTCAACCCTATCTATTGTGGACCGATAGCGGTCCTTACAGAACAGCAGACTGTACCGCACTCAAGCCTATGTACCGTAGCACCCTATACCAAGTTACCAGTCCTTATAAGAACTTTTGTGGAACAAGCAGGTTGTGTGTTAGTGATTAGCAGACTGTACGTCAGTCCCTATACCAATGAAGGACTGCTGCAGTATAGGGCAGCGGTCAGCAGTAGTGCACGGCAACCCTATGTATTGTGGACCGATAGCGGTCCTTACAGAACAGCAGACTGTACTGCACTCAGGCCTATGTACCGTAGCACCCTATACCAAGTTACCAGTCCTTATAAGAACTTTTGTGGACCAAGCAGGTTGTGTGTTAGTGTTTAGCAGACTGTGCGTCAGTCCCTATACCGCTGAAGGACTGCTGCAGTATAGGGCAGCGGTCAGCAGTAGTGCACGGCAACCCTATGTATTGTGGACCGATAGCGGTCCTTACAGAACAGCAGACTGTAACGCACTCAGGCCTATGTACCGTAGCACCCTATACCAAGTTACCAGTCCTTATAAGAACTTTTGTGGACCAAGCAGGTTGTGTGTTAGTGATTAGCAGACTGTACGTCAGTCCCTATACCAATGAAGGACTGCTGCAGTATAGGGCAGCGGTCAGCAGTAGTGCACGGCAACCCTATGTATTGTGGACCGATAGCGGTCCTTACAGAACAGCAGACTGTAACGCACTCAGGCCTATGTACCGTAGCACCCTATACCAAGTTACCAGTCCTTATAAAAACTTTTGTGGACCAAGCAGGTTGTGTGTTAGTGTTTAGCAGACTGTGCGTCAGTCCCTATACCGCTGAAGGACTGCTGCAGTATAGGGCAGCGGTCAGCAGTGGTGCACGTCAACCCTATCTATTGTGGACCGATAGCGGTCCTTACAGAACAGCAGACTGTACCGCACTCAAGCCTATGTACCGTAGCACCCTATACCAAGTTACCAGTCCTTATAAGAACTTTTGTGGACCAAGCAGGTTGTGTATTAGTGTTTAGCAGACTGTACGTCAGTCCCTATACCGCTGAAGGACTGCTGCAGTATAGGGCAGCGGTCAGCAGTGGTGCACGTCAACCCTATCTATTGTGGACCGATAGCGGTCCTTACAGAACAGCAGACTGTACCGCACTCAAGCCTATGTACCGTAGCACCCTATACCAAGTTACCAGTCCTTATAAGAACTTTTGTGGAACAAGCAGGTTGTGTGTTAGTGATTAGCAGACTGTACGTCAGTCCCTATACCAATGAAGGACTGCTGCAGTATAGGGCAGCGGTCAGCAGTAGTGCACGGCAACCCTATGTATTGTGGACCGATAGCGGTCCTTACAGAACAGCAGACTGTACTGCACTCAGGCCTATGTACCGTAGCACCCTATACCAAGTTACCAGTCCTTATAAGAACTTTTGTGGACCAAGCAGGTTGTGTGTTAGTGTTTAGCAGACTGTGCGTCAGTCCCTATACCGCTGAAGGACTGCTGCAGTATAGGGCAGCGGTCAGCAGTAGTGCACGGCAACCCTATGTATTGTGGACCGATAGCGGTCCTTACAGAACAGCAGACTGTAACGCACTCAGGCCTATGTACCGTAGCACCCTATACCAAGTTACCAGTCCTTATAAGAACTTTTGTGGACCAAGCAGGTTGTGTGTTAGTGATTAGCAGACTGTACGTCAGTCCCTATACCAATGAAGGACTGCTGCAGTATAGGGCAGCGGTCAGCAGTAGTGCACGGCAACCCTATGTATTGTGGACCGATAGCGGTCCTTACAGAACAGCAGACTGTAACGCACTCAGGCCTATGTACCGTAGCACCCTATACCAAGTTACCAGTCCTTATAAAAACTTTTGTGGACCAAGCAGGTTGTGTGTTAGTGTTTAGCAGACTGTGCGTCAGTCCCTATACCGCTGAAGGACTGCTGCAGTATAGGGCAGCGGTCAGCAGTGGTGCACGTCAACCCTATCTATTGTGGACCGATAGCGGTCCTTACAGAACAGCAGACTGTACCGCACTCAAGCCTATGTACCGTAGCACCCTATACCAAGTTACCAGTCCTTATAAGAACTTTTGTGGACCAAGCAGGTTGTGTATTAGTGTTTAGCAGACTGTACGTCAGTCCCTATACCGCTGAAGGACTGCTGCAGTATAGGGCAGCGGTCAGCAGTGGTGCACGTCAACCCTATCTATTGTGGACCGATAGCGGTCCTTACAGAACAGCAGACTGTACCGCACTCAAGCCTATGTACCGTAGCACCCTATACCAAGTTACCAGTCCTTATAAGAACTTTTGTGGAACAAGCAGGTTGTGTGTTAGTGATTAGCAGACTGTACGTCAGTCCCTATACCAATGAAGGACTGCTGCAGTATAGGGCAGCGGTCAGCAGTAGTGCACGGCAACCCTATGTATTGTGGACCGATAGCGGTCCTTACAGAACAGCAGACTGTACTGCACTCAGGCCTATGTACCGTAGCACCCTATACCAAGTTACCAGTCCTTATAAGAACTTTTGTGGACCAAGCAGGTTGTGTGTTAGTGTTTAGCAGACTGTGCGTCAGTCCCTATACCGCTGAAGGACTGCTGCAGTATAGGGCAGCGGTCAGCAGTAGTGCACGGCAACCCTATGTATTGTGGACCGATAGCGGTCCTTACAGAACAGCAGACTGTAACGCACTCAGGCCTATGTACCGTAGCACCCTATACCAAGTTACCAGTCCTTATAAGAACTTTTGTGGACCAAGCAGGTTGTGTGTTAGTGATTAGCAGACTGTACGTCAGTCCCTATACCAATGAAGGACTGCTGCAGTATAGGGCAGCGGTCAGCAGTAGTGCACGGCAACCCTATGTATTGTGGACCGATAGCGGTCCTTACAGAACAGCAGACTGTAACGCACTCAGGCCTATGTACCGTAGCACCCTATACCAAGTTACCAGTCCTTATAAAAACTTTTGTGGACCAAGCAGGTTGTGTGTTAGTGTTTAGCAGACTGTGCGTCAGTCCCTATACCGCTGAAGGACTGCTGCAGTATAGGGCAGCGGTCAGCAGTGGTGCACGTCAACCCTATCTATTGTGGACCGATAGCGGTCCTTACAGAACAGCAGACTGTACCGCACTCAAGCCTATGTACCGTAGCACCCTATACCAAGTTACCAGTCCTTATAAGAACTTTTGTGGACCAAGCAGGTTGTGTATTAGTGTTTAGCAGACTGTACGTCAGTCCCTATACCGCTGAAGGACTGCTGCAGTATAGGGCAGCGGTCAGCAGTGGTGCACGTCAACCCTATCTATTGTGGACCGATAGCGGTCCTTACAGAACAGCAGACTGTACCGCACTCAAGCCTATGTACCGTAGCACCCTATACCAAGTTACCAGTCCTTATAAGAACTTTTGTGGAACAAGCAGGTTGTGTGTTAGTGATTAGCAGACTGTACGTCAGTCCCTATACCAATGAAGGACTGCTGCAGTATAGGGCAGCGGTCAGCAGTAGTGCACGGCAACCCTATGTATTGTGGACCGATAGCGGTCCTTACAGAACAGCAGACTGTAACGCACTCAGGCCTATGTACCGTAGCACCCTATACCAAGTTACCAGTCCTTATAAGAACTTTTGTGGACCAAGCAGGTTGTGTGTTAGTGATTAGCAGACTGTACGTCAGTCCCTATACCAATGAAGGACTGCTGCAGTATAGGGCAGCGGTCAGCAGTAGTGCACGGCAACCCTATGTATTGTGGACCGATAGCGGTCCTTACAGAACAGCAGACTGTACTGCACTCAGGCCTATGTACCGTAGCACCCTATACCAAGTTACCAGTCCTTATAAAAACTTTTGTGGACCAAGCAGGTTGTGTGTTAGTGTTTAGCAGACTGTGCGTCAGTCCCTATACCGCTGAAGGACTGCTGCAGTATAGGGCAGCGGTCAGCAGTAGTGCACGGCAACCCTATGTATTGTGGACCGATAGCGGTCCTTACAGAACAGCAGACTGTAACGCACTCAGGCCTATGTACCGTAGCACCCTATACCAAGTTACCAGTCCTTATAAGAACTTTTGTGGACCAAGCAGGTTGTGTGTTAGTGATTAGCAGACTGTACGTCAGTCCCTATACCAATGAAGGACTGCTGCAGTATAGGGCAGCGGTCAGCAGTAGTGCACGGCAACCCTATGTATTGTGGACCGATAGCGGTCCTTACAGAACAGCAGACTGTACCGCACCCAAGCCTATGTACCGTAGCACCCTAGACAGACCAAGTTACCAGTCCTGATAAAGAGCTTTGTGGAACAAGTGAGTTGTGAATGATTAGCAGACTGCAGCAGAAGGGCAGCAGTCAAGTATAATATTCTTTCTATATTTGGAAGAAAGAATATTATACGTGTACAAGCCTATTACCGTACCACTGATACCAGTCCTGAAAAGAACCTTTGTGGAACTAATAGTAACAGCAAGTCTTTAAAATTATCCTCACTGCCTGACACACTGCTTCCTGCCTGTCCCTATACAAATTGGCAAAAAAGAGTAGGCTGGAACGATTAGCTGGAACAGCTCTTTTGTGGACCTGATAGTAACAGCTAATGATGATGATGATGATGATGATGAAGAAAGACTAATCTGGCTGAGCTGTCCCTAAAATAGCAGCATACAGCGCTCTGTCCCTTTATCTAAACTGACAAAAGAAACTCAGGCTGCTGACCTAACACCTATACCAGTCCTGAAAAGAACTTTTGTGTACCAAATAGCTAGCGTTTTCTCTGTCCCTACTCCACACAGGATCCTTTCCCTACAGTGACAGAAGAAAGAATGTAAAATGGCCACCGGATCGGGTGTATTTATAGGTTAGGGGGAATGTCCAAGTGTCCATGAGCTGTCATGTCTCAATTGGTTGTCCTGTAACACATGATAAACGTGTCACGAAAGGTTAAAGTTCTTGTATACATTAAACACGTAAGTCCGCCGGGGCGAACGACGGAAAAAGGCGTTCGAACCCGCGGACGGCGAAAGTCGGAAATTCGCCGCGAAACGACCGCCGGGCGAACCGTTCGGCCATCACTAATCCTGACCAGACGTCATATGACGTGATCAGGATTATGAGCCGCTGCGCGCCCCCAGGGGGGCGCAACGCGGTGATCATTGTTGCGGGGTGTCAGTCTGACACCCGGCAACTACGATCTCGGTAAAGAGTCTCCGACGGAGACTCTTTACCACGTGATCAGCCGTGTCCAATCACGGCTGATCACAGTGTAAATAGGAAAAGCCGGTGATCGGCTTTTCCTCACTCGCGTCTGTCAGACGCGAGTAGAGGAGAGCCGATCGGCTGCTCCTCTGACGGGGGGGGGGGGTCTGTGCTGATCGATTATCAGCACAGCCCCCCTGAGGATGCCCACACTGGACCACCAGGGATGCCACCAGACCACCAGGGATGCCAAGGACAAGGTATGCCACCCTAGACCACCAGGGATTCTAGTCAGTGCCACAATGGATGCCAATCAGTGCCCATAATGGATGCCAATCAGTGCCCACAATGGGCATCACTGATTGGCATGCATTATTGATTGTCACTGATTGGTATCCATTAGTGCAATATATTATAATACAATGCCGCCTATCAGTTCCCATCTGTGCCGCCTATCAGTGCCTACCCATGCCCACCTGTGCCGCCTACCCATGCCCACCTGTGCCGCCTACCCATGCCCACCTGTGCCACCTACCCATGCCCACCTGTGCCACTTATCCATGCCCATCCATGCCAATCCGTGCCAATTTGTGTCACCTATCAGTGCCCATCCGTGTCGCCCATCGGTGCCACCCATCAGTGCCGCCTATCAGTGCCACATATCGGTGTCCATCAATGCCACCTCATCAGTGCCACTTCATTGGTGCCACCTCATCGGTGCCCATCAGTGCCGCCTTATCATTGCCCATCAGTGTAACCCCATCAGTGCCCATCAGTAAAGGAGAAAACGTACTTATTTGCAAAGTTTTGAAACTGAAACAAAAAAAAACATTTTTTTTTTCAAAATTTTCGGTATTTTTTTATTTGTTTAGCAAAAAATAAAAACCGTAGAGGTGATCAAATACCACCAAAAGAAAGCTCTATTTGTGGGAAAGAAATGATACAAATTTCATTTGGGTACAGTGTAGCATGACCGCGCAATTGTCATTCAAAGTGCGACAGCACTGAAAGCTCAAAATTGGTCTGGGCAGGAAGGTGTTTAAGTGCCCGGTATTGAAGTGGTTAAGGATCCAGAATTCATGGGCAGTTTCATAGACAAATACAGGGTGATGAACTGGATGGACTGGTGTCTTTATTCAACCTTACTAAGTATGTAACTATGTAACTATATGAGGATCTTGTGGGAGGTGAAACACAGCTTACATTATAATAAACAAGCTAGGAGGTCAACGCTGGAGAAACTTCTGGAAAATAAAATTGGGATCTTGAGGAACATGTATAAGAAGGAGCATATAAGATCCAGAAATCGCTCAGATCAGGAGCAGCAGCAGCGCAAGTGTATGTACCCAGGCTGTGGTACTTCAACAAACTGCAGTTTCTGGATGACCAGACTGAAGGCAGGGAATCACTTTCTACCCTTCCCTGCAGCCTTCCCTCCACCCTTCCCTCAACCCCAGCAAAGGCTGACAAGGAACAACCTGGATGCGAGTGGATGCGCCCAGCCGGAGCCAGGTATATTATTTTTAGACATATTTATTGTCCTAATATTAATGATGTTAACTAGATGTTATAATTGATAACAAATTAATGATTTAAAACAAAGAGATTTACATTTCAATAGAGAGTAGTGGCCAAAAAATTTTGGGACAAGAATGAAAAATTCTGGGGTCAGAATGATAGTCTTTTCTATTTATTAACATTCAATTTGCAAGTCATGAGCTAAAAATTGGTGTGTGATTGATGAAGCAAAAACTAAAACTATGTTCCTTTTTTATACACAGGATGAGCTCAGCCAGGAGGAGGGTCTGGAAAGTGTCAGCCAGGAGGAGACCATGCCCAGTGTCAGCCAGGAGGTGGGCGGGCCCTGTGTCAGCCAGGAGGTGGGTGAGCCCAGTGTCAGCCAAGAGGTGGCTGGGCCCAGTAGGAGCCTCACCCAATCCCAGGTGCCTCCCCTCCACCTTACAACAAAAAGGCCCTGGAATGCCCAGTGCTGCCCCGGAGGAGGAAGCACTGGGCCTCATTAGGGAAGCAAGTGATGTCCTCAGAAGCCCCTCCGATGTTGAAGAGGCCCATGGCTACTATCTAGCCACTATGTGAGGGAATTTTTGGTGAGGCCCTTCAGAAGAGGTTGAGGGACCAGCTGACTGAGAACAGCCACATATGAGCTCCACCATCCTCCTGCCACAAGTCCTCCACCAGAGCCACAGCCTCCAAGGAAGGCTGCAGGGAAAGCGGCAGGGAAGCATGTAGGGAAGGCCACCGTGAAGAGAAGAAAGTGATGACTTGGGTTCAGTCTGGTCTGACAGAAGACGCAGGCTGGTGTAGTACCACAACCTGGGGACATATATGTCATCTGTTGCTGGTCCTGATCTCTGGGAGTCCTGGACCAGATATGGCTCCATATTATATTGACTCCTCAAGCTAAAAACATTATTTTCCACAGACTTGATGTGTGCCCTGGGGGCCAAAAAGCTTTGCAAATTCCAAAAGTTTCTCCAGCGTTGCCTTCCTCTTTTTTTTTGTTACCCAGAATAAATGGAGATTTTATTTTCTGAAAATACTTGCCTATGTGTTTTTCTACAAAGAGGACAGTTTGTTTGTGAGTAGGCAGGTACATTTCTAAAAGACAATGTCAGATTAACAAGGGAAACCTTATAAGGTTATTGTGGTAACTTGACACACAAAAAAAAATTATATATGGAGATCACTAGAAAATATTTTTCAATAATCCCCCCAAAAAAAGGTGATCTTGATGGAATAATAAAAAAAAGACTATAAAAAATAATTCTAAACATTATTATGAAGATCAGGCTTTTAAAAATGATAAGATTATTCATGAGATCATGAGAAATAATCAAGAAATAAGTTTGTGAGAACCCTGTGTGAATATCAGCAGCAAAGCAACATCATTATTCTAGCATTATAAAGAACAAAAGAATGTGCTGCATTAAAAGATCACAGAATCTGCTGTGCGAGGAATGTGCTATTTCCAGGGCAAACGCCAGTTTTACCACACCGAGCGCTTCCATCTCATACTTGCTTGAGAGTATGCGCCATTTTTGGTACATTGGAACAGCATACAGACGAGCGTTTTTACCAATAGGAATTGGTTCCGTCAGAAAAATATAGGACATGTCTCTTTCTAGGTCAGTCAGAATTTTAGACGTAAAAAGCTCCCATTTGACTTATTCTGTCGGTCATTGCGCTCATGTGTACACGGCATAAGTACTCAGCCAGCCAATTGGCAGTGTTATAGCTGGCAGCTGTAACTGTTTACAGGCGTAGTAAAAATCTGAGTGTTTTCCTCTGCAAGGACATGCTCAGATGGGAAAGCACCTACAAATTGTGAGTCTCTATGAGAACACCAGTTACTTACAATGCATGAACTGTCTGTTGAAAAAGCGCTGCAAATGATGGTGTCCTGATGTCCACTGAAAACTTTCAGTTTTTGACCTGTCTGGTGAGAAAAGTTTTATTGAAAGTTAAAATTATACTAGTACCAAAAAATATATACGCACTACTGGAAAATGTGTGTGTGTGTGTGTATATAACATAACATATTTCATTAAACAGATAAAGAAATAAAAGTGCAAAATTCATATTAAAACAAAAATAAAGTCCATATTTATAAGCACTTTTTATCCAAACTGAAGGCTAACACTTTCACCATTAAATCTTCCAATAGCTCTGTGACCCCATTGGTAAGATACAGCAGCGTTATCACCACACCTGAAGTGCTCGTCTCAGCCTCTATCCAAATCAGCTCCCTCCAACTTAATATAAATGGCTTTTTAATTTTAGACACTCTCCAGCCAGCAGGACTAAATATTGATCTTGACTTAAATTGTTTCCTGACAAATTTCTGAGGGAGACCCCTTTCCAACAAGCTAACCAGTTCTAGGCCATATAAAAGCCAGGGGCAGTTTTCCTCCCCCTCTATTTCTTTTCTCTCTTTTTTTCACCTATATTATAAGAGGACAACATTTAATATCTGACTCCTCATCTGGACTATATACAAGTTAAGGGTATGCTCTTTGTTCCCCGTTTTTTGCTCTTTCTACAATATGTAGTAATATTAAGTGATGTTATTTAACACCTCATTTCATATCCATTCAGGTATTATTTTCTCATTATCATCTTTCTACCATTTAGCAAGTTTTACCTTTCTTAGCTTTATCCATTTTAGGTCCACTTTTTAAATGTGTTGGTATTCTTATCAATCTCTAGGATGTGTGTGCATGAGGGAGTTTTCTATATAATAGCCACAAACATACCTCTACCACATATATATCACAGGCACCATCTCACCAGGGGGCTCCATGATACATACAAGTTCACATGTGCATATGTGGGGGCATATATGTGTGGATGCACCGGTTTCTCCCACATATGCACACACATATATTTCTAAGGAGTACACGTTAACTATGTTCTTAGTTTTCTCTATTGGACATTTTAATTTTATCTAATTTTATCTCAGCTCCATGGGACATGAAATTCGGTATATAGATATACTTTTTTGGAGGTATATACACTTTACAAACTATGGTGCATCCATTCTTATTTTTATATTTTATTTTCATTTTCACTTTTTATTAATTAAATTTTTTACAAATTTTAAATATTAAATAATTAAATATTTTTTTTACGTATACATTAAATTTATATATTTTTTATCATTCTATTATATGTCTTATCTGGTACAATTGATTATGGTTTATAATATGTAGTGTCCCGGGTAGCACCACGGTTTAAACCATACTGACTAAGCAAAGCACACACATTATTACAAGAATCACATCCATATTTATGTAATTTCCCTTTTGAATTGAATTAATGAACATTTTATTAAGATGCTTTCCATTTTCCATATCCTGCTCTCTTTCCTACTGGAGCATGGGCTTTGGTCTTCAAAAACGAATCAAAAATGTCCGCCGTGTTTTTTCGTGCAAGCGCCATGGGGACACTACACCCTATAAAAACACGGAAGGTGTAGCAAGATGGACGCTCCAGATGGCGTATTGAATGACAAAACGCATAGGGAAGAGTTACGATATGTCTTTGTGTCACTTCCGGTTAGAGCAGCGACTGTTTGTTTACACGGCGCGGCTCCATCTTTCTATTGATGCATGTTCAAAACTGTATACAATGTGAGTACCTTTTCAAGTTTATGATACTTAAAGTTTTGTTAAGCAATATTACGCTATGGGGATTCCTCTTTCCTACATGTGAATAATCGGTGGAAAAGCCAGTCATAGATCCACAGAGTGCCCAGCAGATTCCAGTAAGCTACAGAGTGGCTCATACTGTGAACACCTAATACTCCTGGGGGGGGTAAAGCTGTCTGGTGAGTGCAATCTTATTACCAACACAGATGATATCACCTGGCACCAATGTCACCTGAAAGATTATCAGCACTAAATGTTGGACACAAATTTTTGAGCACAAGTCACTTTATTTTATGGACTAATTGTTTTTTGAGCACAAGCAATTTTCAGATTAATTGTCAATTGTCATTGTTTGAGACAGTTTGCTTCTTTTTTTATTTTTTTATTTCTATTTTTACAATTTATTTTTTATGTTTTGTTTTGATGTAATATATAGTCCTATTCACTTATGGTTGTGCGTATGAGCTATTTAGATTAATTAATAATTGCCTTTGTTCAAACCAGCTTTACTTTTGATACAAACTAATTACATATGCAAACACATGTTGGTAAAGTGTTTTGACACAGTGAGTCAAACACACCAGCCTCCTTATATACACAGGGGTTTAGAAGGTCCCTATCCTACATTGGGACAGTTTATTTTCACACACCCAGGGGGTGTAACACAGCAGGGGTTCACATTCTTTATTCTTTGTTTTTGTTTTGGTATTGTCCGTAACAGTTTTGGTTCTGTTTTTTTCATATCTCTACACAGCACTTAGTTATTATACATATATATTTTTCCACACTCATTCGTACAACAGACAAAGGGTGTAACACACCATTATTTATTCAGGGCTATTTTTTAGTTAGCACAGAGGGTCTAACACAATACGTTTTTGATATAATATATCATTCCTCACATCCCTCACTCTTTTAATTTTGATACTGGCAGAGGGTATAACACTACACCACATTGACTATAGTTTTCTGTTTTTCACTTCCATCTTCAAAATAATTTTTTCACCACTCTTTATTTCAAGTGGGAATAGCGCCATACCTACACCCTTGTTCCAATTAATTTTCTTGCTCCACCTAGGTGGCAGTAATATGTAGAGACAGCAATTCCATTTTTCCTTCTCCACTCTCCGGTCTCATTTTTATATATTTTACTTGCATTCAGTTTGTGGATTCCGCGGCACAGTATCACCTACCATTTTCAGTGTTCTCCTGCTGTCCTCAACCTTGCTCCTGTGGCTCCTGGTCAGGATCCCTCAGTGTGTCATGAGAAGGGTGCCTTCCACACCCCCCAGACTAGGGGCTTCCCACAAGGGCCACCGACACTCCATCTCCATCTTCCAACCAAAATCCATTGCCGCGGCTGGGCTGACCCAGAGTATTTGAGGGGGCCTGCCCCCTGCCATCCCATCTGTTAGGGATTGGTCAGGGCCCTCATGAATACTCCAAGCTGCTACACCTTACCCCCCCCCCCCCATTCTTCTGGAAGTTTTTAGTAAGTTTGAAAAGTAGAGGGGGGTCACAGTGATGCTACCTGTGAGTCACCAAGCTCTCCCTGGATCTCTGCCCAACCCAGGAAAAAACACACAGCCTTGGCGGACAGCTAAGCCTGAACAAATTTACCTATACTAAAAAATATCTTTTTACATTTCCAGGCATGGACTGGCCATCGGGTCTACCGGGAGTTTCTGATGTGAAGGGGGCTTCTGATGGTAACCCTAATGAGAAGGGGGCTTCTGATGGGGACCCTGATGAGAAGGGGGCTGCTGATGGGGACTCTGATGTGAAGGGGGCTGCTGATGGGGACTCTGATGCGAAGGGGGCTGCTGATGGGGACTCTGATGTGAAGGTGGGCTGCTGATGGGGTTTCTCTGATGTGAAGGTGGGCTTCTTATGAGGACTCTGATGTGAAGGGGGCTGCTAAAGGGGACTCTGATGAGAAGGGACTGCTGATGGGGAATCTGATGTGAAGGGACTGCTGATGGGGACTCTGATGTGAAGGGACTGCTGATGTGAATTCTCTGATGTGAAGGGGGCTGCTTATGGGGATTCTCTTATGTGAAGGTGGGCTGCTGATGGGGATTCTCTGATGTGAAGGTGGGCTGCTGATTGGGATTCTCTGATGTGAAGGTGGGCTGCTGATGGGGATTCTCTGATGTGAAGGTAGGCTGCTGATGGGGATTCTCTGATGTGAAGGTGGGCTGCTGATGGGGATTCTCTCATGTGAAGATGGGCTTCTTATGGGGACTCTGATGTGAAGGGACTGCTGGTGGGGAGTCTGATGTGAAGGGGCTACTGGTGGGGACTGTGATGTGAAGGGACTGCTGATGGGGACTCTCTGATGTAAGGGGTACGCTGTTGGGGAAAAAGGAAAATGGGTGGGAACTTGTGGGCTGCTAGTGTGGAAACTATAAGCTAAAATGTATCTCAGCTGCTGACACTTCCCACACCTCCCCACAGTGTGAATGACTGAAACCTGAATGTATTTTACACCTGTGTGTACACATATGTATAAAGTGTTGTGCTATTAAACGCAAACTCCTTGCGATCTCCTAATTGTGATGATCTTGAAAATATATAATATGTATATGTGTATATATATAAGTTTATATATTTCAAATAATTCTGGGAAAGGTCTTATTGAGGTAGTTGAAGTTAAATTATATAGACAAGTAATACAAGCCTTGAACCAAGCTTTAAAAGTTTTGGGAAATGTCCAAGCTGGGTAAAAGGCTGGATCTTGTGAAAAGAAAGTAGCGGGTTTGGAAACCATGGGAGATTCTATGCCTATTCCAGATAGATAAAGAGTACATAGAAATTGGGTTATTTATGTTTTTATGATCTATAGGTTGTAACCATAATAAATTGTTTATAGGAAAAGGATCACAGTTTAAAGTTTCAATGAATACCCACATAGGAATCTCTGTGGTCAAATGATATTTCGTTAGTTGCAATAATTGAGCTGCTTTATAGTATGCAGTAAAGTCTTGGAATCCCAGACAACCAATGGATTTATGGAGAACTAGTGTTTCTTATGCAGCCTAGGTTTTAATTTTCCCCAAGTGAATTGTTACTTTTTGTTGAATCAGTCTGAGAAAGTAAGCAGGAATATGAATTGGGAGTGTTCTAAATAAATATAAAAATTTTGGAAGAATAGACATTTTAATAATGCTAATTTTCCCAAACCACAATATCGGTAGTGATGACCAATTAGATAACAAAGTAGTAGTATTCTTTAGTAGGGTTGGTTAATTAGCTGCAAATAGATCTGAGGGGTTAGAAGTAAGTTGGATACCCAGATATGGTAGGCTATGATCTACCCACAAAAGGTAATGAATTTTGTAAAGATTGTTTATCTTTTTCGTCAAGTGAAATATTCAATGCTAAAGATTTTTGGGTATTAACTTTATGGCCTGAGATGAGTGAAAATTCATGAAGTACAACCATAAGGTTTGGGGCAGAAACTTGTGGTGAGGATAAAAAAAAAGGATGCCATCCGTGAATAAGCAAATTTTGTGATGATAGCCACCCAATTCAATACCAGTTATTGTAGGTTCTCCTAATGGCAAGAGTGGGCATCCTTGACGTGTCCCTCTCTGTATATTAAACTCATCCGATTTGTATCCTGCATATTTAATGTAAGCTTTGGAGTCCTGATATAGTGCAGAAATCAATTGTAAAAAGTGAGGGCTGAAGCCCCATTTGTTGAGGGTATAGTTCATATATGACCAAGATATCGCATTGAATGCTTTTTTAATGTCTAGAGAGAGAAAACAAGTGGGAATACGCCGTGATTTAGCGGCGTGAGACAGAAGTATTGCACGTCTGATGTTATCTCCAGCTTGTCAAATTGGGATGAAACCTACTGTCAGGGCTAGCTTAGCCCTTCCTTCTCTGGGCTGGCTGCTCAGCTGTCGGCTAATTGCCAGCTCTCTTCTCTCTCCAAAGTTACCAGCTGTTCCTGATGATGCTCGTCTGACCTGCCTACTTAAAGCCTTCCAGTTCACTTCACCTCTGCCTTCACCTTGGTCACATCACTGAAACCATCTCCTGTGGTTTGTTTAAAGACTGGCTTGTCCTGCTTGCTGTTGCTCCACTTGGATCCTTAACTTCTGGCCTGGCTGATTACCTGATCTGGTTATTGAACTCTGGACTAGCTGACTACTTGATTCGGTTACTGGACTCTGGCTATGCTTTTACTACGCTTACTCTATTTACCTTTTTATTTTTTATTAATAAACAAGTGTGATTTAATTGTACTTCTGTCTCGGTCTGGTTCATGGTTTCTGACAGTAGACGAAGGCCATGTATTCAGGAGATACAGTCAATCCACTTGTCGGTAATATTTTTTCCAGATTGCATGAGCAAGATCACTGCATGGATCCGTTTGCCATAGCGTTACAAACGCTCCTGAGTCGCACGGCTCACCTGGAATCCCCCACTGTGGCTGCTCCAGTACAACCTGAGTTGAAGGCCGTCCCTGCTGCTGCGCCAATGTCTGTGCAGGCACCCGCCTTGAGTATTACCTCCATAAGAGGTATGTCTGGTTCTGCTCCACTTCCCCAGCGATTTGGGGGTGATCCAGTTCAATGCAGAGGGTTTCTCAACCAGGTTGAGATTTTATTTGAAATGCTGCCCCAGGCATTTCCTACGGACAGACGCAAAGTAGGTTTCAAGATATCTTTGCTTTCTGAGAGAGCCTTGGCCTGGGCAAACCCTCTATGGGAGACGCAAAAACATGTTGTCTTGAGTTACCCTGACTTTGTGGCCTTTAAAAGGGTATTTGACGTTCCCGCACCCTCCGCTTCTGCTGCCAAGTGCCTCATGTCCATCAAACAGTACTAGAACTGTTGCCGACTACGCCATTGAATTCCGTACTCTGGCAGCAGAGGCTGCTTGGAACAATGAGGCCATCGTAGCTGCTTTTTCTCATGGTCTCTACCGGATTCCATCAAGGATGAGATAGCAGCCCGAGATATACCCACTGAGCTGGAGAGCTTGATCTTGTTTGCCATCCTCATTGACTCCAGACTCCATCCTCAAGCCTCCTGTACATTTGCCTTTGAGCTTTGCAGTCCCAACCGTGCTTCCCTCACCTCCCATGCCTCCTGGTACCGAGTCGGTCAGTGAAGATGAACCCATACACTTGGGCTGCACGTGTCTCTCTGCGGATGAGAGAGCCTTTAGGAGGAGGGAGAGATTGCTTTTATTGTGGCCAGGCAGGTCACTTTTTGAACTCTTGTCCTACCCGTCCAGGGGACGCCCGAACCTTGAGGTCCTGTCATGGACAGACCTTATGTAGCGTTGTTTCATCCTCAGTTATTGAGAAGGATAAGCCCTTGGTTTTGGTCATACTTTCTTGGGCGGAGTCATCCATCGAGATACAATCGACTCTGGGGCTGCAGGCCTGTTCATTGATGCTGCATTTGTTTCGCAGCACTCGATTCCGCTGCAGCTGCGTGACACTCCTCTTGACGGGAGACCTTTACAGCCTGCTCATGTGACTCATGAGACGGTTCCATTGTCCATGGCCGTAGGGGCTCTTCACCATGAGATAATCCAATTCCAAGTTATTTCCTCACCCAGGTTTCCGCTGGTTATTGGTTATCCTTGGTTACAGAAGCACAATCCCTCTTTGGATTGGCTCCGTGCTGAGGTTCTCTCCTGGTCACCACAATGCAGTGAGACATGCTTCCTGAAGGTATCCAAGGTCCTGTGCACCTCTTCACTCTCCTCCCTGCCGGAGGAGTACCGCAATCTCAGAGATGTCTTTGACAAAGTTCAAGCCGGTAGTTTGCCTCCACACCGGTCTTATGATTACGCAATTGACCTTCAGCCTGGTGCCATACCTCCTCGTGGCCGGGTTTACCGGTTGTCGGTCTTGAAGGATAAGGCCATGGAGGAGTATGTTGCAGACGCACTTTCTCGAGGTTTCATCCGCAAATCCTCGTCTCCTGCTGGTGCTGGTTTCTTCTTTGTGAACTGAGACCTTGTATAGATTATAGGGGTCTCAATCGTGTCACAATTAAGAATGCCTATCCGATTCCATTGATTACAGAGTTATTTGATCACCTCAAGGGAGCAACGGTTTTCACAAAGCTTGACTTGAGGGGGGCATACAATCTTGTGCGCATTAAGGAGAGCAACGAGTGGAAAACTGCGTTTAATACCAGAACAGGCCATTATGAATACCTGGTAATGCCTTTTGGCCTTTGTAACACCCCACCAGTTTTCCAGGGATTTATTAACGATGTCCTCCGAGATTTGTTGCAATTGTGTGTGGTGGTTTAGCTCGATGATATCCTCATATTTTTCAAGTCCCTGGAGAGCCACCACACAGATGTCTGTCGTGTGCTTCAGAAACTAAGAGAGAACAATCTCTATTGTAAACTGGAGAAGTGTGAGTTCCATCATGAACAGTTTACATTCCTGGTCTATTTAATTTCCACTGCTGTTTTTTCGATGGACCCAGAGAAACTTTCGGCAGTCCTACAGTGGCCTCTACTTGTAGGTTTACATCCTCTGCAGCATTTCCTGGGCTTTGCCAACAACTATCGGAAGTTTATTTGTAACTTCTCGTCTCTGGTCAAGCCCCTGACTGATATGACCAGAAAGGACGGGAACCCACAGAGTTTGTCTCCGGAGTCCATTAAGGCCTTTAAGACTCTCAAGGCTGCCTTTGTTTCTGCTCCTGTGTTGGCACATCCTGATCCTACGTTGCCTTTTATCCTAGAAGTTGATGCTTCTGAGACTGGAGTTGGTGCCCTTCTGTCTCAACGTCCTAACTCTGGGAGCGCTATGCATCCGTGTGGCTACTTTTCCACCTGCTGAGTGCAATTATGAGATTGGTGGCAGAGAGCTGTTGGCGATAATTTTAGCCCTGAAAGAATGGAGACATCTCCTTGAAGGTACCACTGTGCCAGTTCTTATTCTTACTGACCATAAGAATCTTACATTCTTGCCTGAGGCTAAGCGCCTCTCTCCCAGAAGGGCACGATGGGCTTTTTTCTTGTCAAGTTTTAATTACATTGTCTCATTTTTACCTGGTACTAAGAATGTAAGGGCTGATGCCTTGTCACAACAATTTTCCTCCACTTCCAAGTCAGAGTCGGTTCCTGTGATTCCTCCTGATCGTATCTTGGCTATGGTTCGCACCAGTCTTACTTCTCCTTTGGGTGACAAAATTCTTGCTTTTCAGGTCCATGCTCCTCCTGAGAAACCTTGTGACAGCTGCTTTGTCCCAGAGAGTCTCCGTACTGCCGTGCTCCAGACTTATCATTCTCCCAAGGCAGCTGGGCATCCAGGGAAGAATCAACTCATTTGGGGCATTTAGCAACATTTCTGGTGGCCTAGTCTACGGGCTGATATTACTGCCTTCATAGCTGCCTGTTCCGTGTGTGCTCAGAGTAAGACTCCACGACACCTTCCAGTGTGCCTCCTACAACCCATACCCAATGGAGAGAGGCCCGTGGATTTTGTTCCACTTGGGTACAAGTCCAGGAGGATTTGCGCCATGCTAATGATAGATACAGACTCCATGCTGACCGCAGACGCCTGCCTGCACCTTCCTACCAGGTTGGGGACAGGGTCTGGCTGTCATCTCGCAACCTCCGACTTCGTGTTCACTCACTAAAGTTTGCACCTTGGTTTATTGGGCCTTTCCATATCCTTCGCAGGATTAATCCAGTGGCTTACGCATTGGACCTTCCTCCTGGTATGCGCATCTCTAATGTGTTTCATGTCTCCTTATTGAAACCATTGGTCTGCAACCAATTTACCATGTTGGTGCCACGTCCTCACCCTATTCAGGTTGAGAACCATGAGGAATATGAGGTACAATCCATTGTTGACTCCCGTAGGCGCATACAGTACCTGGTGCATTGGAAGGGGTACGGTCCGGAGGAACACTCCTGGGTTTCATCCTTGGACGTACATGCCCCTGCCCTCCTCCGCGAGTTCCATAGACATTTTCCCCTCAAGCCTGGTGGCCCTCCGAGGGAGAGGGGTCATTGAGGTGGGGGTACTGTCAGGGCTGGCTTAGCCCTTCCTTCTCTGGGCTGGCTGCTCAGCTGTCGGCTAATTGCCAGCTCTCATCTCTCTCCACAGTCCCCCAGCTGTTCTTGATCCTACTCGTCGGACCTGCCTACTTAAAGCTGTCCAACTCACTTCATCTCTGCCTTCGCCTTGGTCACATCACAACAAACCATCTCCTGCGGTTCTGTTTAAAGACTGGCTTGCTGACATCCCTTCTGGCTCCTTACCCTGCTTGCTATTGCTCCACATGGATCCCTGACTTCTGGCCTGGCTGATTACCCGATCTGGTTATTGAACTATTGAAATTTCGAGTTTTTAATGGCTTCAGATACCTCTATATTAGACACAGATTCCTCCAACATTTCCAGTTGTGTTTTAGATAATGCGGTTAAAAAAATGAGAAAAAATATCGCTTGCTTTAGATGGATCGAACACATTATCAGCAGATTATAAATTATTTAATTGTGTTTAACATTTTTGTAAAATTTTCAATGGGTTGTTTGTGTATATCCTCTAGAAATTTTTAGACGAATAGGTTTGGCTGGATTTTGGCAAGATTTTAGTGCCCGGGCTAATAGCGTATCTGGATTATTTGCATTCATATAAAAGTTATGTTGCGACCTTTTGATAGTTTTGTCCACAGATTCAGTGAGGAACAAATCAAATTCCAATTTAGCTTTATCTAATTTTATTTTGGATGTAGGAGAAGGGTTATGTTGGAATACCGTGTAGCATGTATTGAAATTTGTTTCTAAGGTGTGGCAAAGGGCTTTTCAGTCTCTATTACATTACATTAGCTTGCTGTAAACATATGCCACGAAGAACAGGTTTGTGTGCTTCCCATAAAGTGGTTGGAGAGATGTTGGGTGTAGGATTATGTTTTAGATCATCTTTAAGTGCTATTTCAATATTATTTTTATGGACTGAATTTTTAAGCAGAAAATCTCTTAATAGCCACGTTGGGTCTCTTTTTTGGGGGATTATGGAGGCTATAGTAATGTAAATTGCACTGTGGTCAGACCAAGGAATGGGGCCAATTTTTGAAGATGAGATTTCCGGTATCATTCCTGTGGATAAGAATATGTGGTCTATCCTAGAAAATGAACGGTGAGGATATGAGTAATGTGTGTACTGTCTCTTGGTAGGATTCAATTCTTACCAGGAATCTACTAAATTATGTTTTGCAATCGTTTTGAGAAAGAGTGTCTGTCAGATCTATGAGTCTGTGAATTTGGTGATTTATCTAAAAATGGAAAAATGGTCTGATTAGAATCTCCACATAAAATTATAGTACCTATTTTATGGTAGTCTATTGTTTGTAATAAGTGGGAGAGAAAAGAATTTGGATTTTTGTTGGGGGCATAATAAGATATAATGGTGATAGCTGTATCTAGTAAATGTCCTTTAAGAATCAAATATTGGCCTTCTGGATCTTTTAATTTCTTTCATTAGTGAAAATGGGGTATTACGATGGAATGCTATAAGTACGCCACATTGTTTTGTGGAAGCTGAGGCCGTATAAACTTGTGAGTAGGTTTTACAAAAAATTGGGGAGTGGATTGTTTAGTGAAATGAGTCTCTTGAAGACATACTATGTGTGCTTTTTTTTAGATGAAAATGTACAAAAGGCTTTTGTGCGTTTGTGTGGGATGTTAAATCCTTGAGTATTCAAGGATAGGATATTCAATGGAGCCATGGTATTGAGGGAGTTCTAATTATGTTTTTGTTTATATTTAAACTAGGATCGTGTATGAAATTATGTGTCTCCAGAGTATGGGGGGAGGGAAGAAAAAAGGGAAAAGAAGGAGAAAAAAAAAAAACTAAAAAAGAAAATGCAATTTGCATTCATCATGAAAATATAGCATAACATATATATATATTCCTAACATATCCGTTGAAGGGAGAGAGGGTCTCCCTCCAAGGGTACATGAGCCACTGTCAGCTACCCGTAGAACACTGAGCAGCTGAGGGTAGCAAGAGGAGGCGCAAGGAACATCCTTGCAGAACATGTAGAGCCAAACAAATACATTGTAGACTTATAAACAAAAAGCAAAAACTTAAAATAGCAAAAAAGTGCCCTAGTCAAAAGTGACTTAGTTCAGGTAAGGTTAGGTCAGGTTAAGGGGAAGTTCATGGCTGGAGGTCAAAAAATTTCGGAGGAGGCCATCCTTGAAACCAGTGAAAAAGTAAGAGGGTAGCCGTAGAATCAGTAAGATCCGGAACTGGGGATTGTATGTGACTTTTTATGTGGGCAGTGATCTTCATCATTCCTGGAAGCAGAAGATAGGAATCTGACTCACCACCAAACTCCCCGTCAGACAGGAATCCGACTGTCTGACAGAGAGTTTGGTGGTGAGGAGAGGAGGAATAGGAGGGTCCACGCACCGCATACACCGGGGCTGCAGATCCTGGGTATAGGTTTTTTCTATCCCCCTCACCGCTACATGTACTAGATGAGTGTTTTTATTCGTGGAAATGTGAGTTGAATGTATAACGTGTTTTAAAGGATTAAAGTTATATGTGAATCTGAGCAGGCTTGGTGGATATAATTAAGAGACAGCTGTGGAGTCTATGGTGGAAAGAGAGTCACAGTGAGAAGGATCCATGTGCAGCAGGCGGGGATAAGGAGAGATCCAGATCAGCCACTGTTAAAATTTCAGGCTTAAATCCAAAGCCCTTAAGGCAGGGGTGCCCAACCTTTTGAAGAGCAAGGGCCACTTATGCAACTTGGTAACCGGTCGCGGGCCACAATGAGCAGAGCAGGCGGATGACAGGTCCATTCAGCATGGACATGGACACTGCCCACTCTACTCTATGGATCCCCTTCTCTTTTTTTTTTTTTTTTTAGCGAATCAGATTGGAGGTAGGCGGGTGTAAGATGACACAAATCTGTTTACATCTGCCGTTTCATAGAGGTGATTGGAGGGTCCGATTGAGTTGGACCGATTGTGTGAAAGGGGCCTTTCACACTAATGCAGCGCAGTGCACCTGTGTCTTTCCTGTGGGTTAGCTATACTTTGCCATAGACTTCTATTATATCCAGCAGGTGTGGTGCACTTTCTGAAAGCTCACCAAACCCGCAGGTAATAACAGAAGTCTATGCCTCAGTGCAGGTAACCTGAAGGTGCACTGTGGGTCAGTTTGAAAGCAGCCCAGTAACCACTGCGCAGATATGCCCATATATACACTGCAATTTTAGTAATAAACTGACCTTTAATAACAGCCTCCCATTCAGGTATCACCTGCTGTTGCTGTCCCCGGCAGAGTGCATTTGGCATCACTCCATCTGTGGCAAGAGACTGCGCTATACAGGAAGCATAATCTTATACAGCTGCTTGCTTTGCCGGCTTCATTAACAACACAGATGCTCTGGGATGGCAGGTCTGCAACCCATTATCTGGGTTTGCCAATCTGACATGCCACAGAAGTAGGTCGCGGGCCACACCAGAGGGCTCCGTGGGCCATATGTGGCCCCCGGGCCACTGGTTGGGCACCCCTACCTTAAGGTGAAGGTACATCTGATGGGGGAGGAGAACACTGATGCATGAAGGCACCTGTCACTTTATCTGTTTAAACCGACTTTTTTGTTGAATATATGGACTTGATAGTATATATATATATATATATATGCACAATTTATAACTTTGTTTGAAATTCACGGATTGCACAAGCACTTTTTAGGAGTTGCATATGTTTGTATGTCTAAGGATTTTGCACATATATATCATATATTGTAATTTTTTAAAGTGTATCACTATTAGGAGATCACAAGTTGTTTGCGATTAACAGCGTGACACTCTCTCTCATATATATATATATATATATATGTATGTGTGTGTGTACTCACATAGGTGTGTCCACGAGGTGTCCACGAGCATTGTTTAGGAGGTGTATATGTTTGCATGTTTATGGATTTTGCACATATATATTATATATTTTAAAGATCATCACAATTAGGAGATCGCAAGAAGTTTGCAATTAATAGCGTGACACTTTATACATATGTGTACACACATACAGGTGCATAATACATTCAGGACGCTGTTGGGGACACTCAAAATTAAAGTGGGCTGGTTATGATGAAGTCCAGGGCCAAATTTTTGTTCCAGTCCAGCCCTGTACACTTCTAGCACTAGAGGGTGCTACACCTCATAGTGCAGTACTGTCAGGAGTCCAGTTGGAGGCCAAGGTGCTGAGAGGCCTCCCCTTGCGGCTGAGTGCAGTGCAACCCTGAAGGTGAGTGCAGTGCCCAGAGAAGCCGTGATTGAAAGCGTGATTACTGTGGGGTGACTGGAACAAGCAAGATGCTCTATATGGCAGGCTTGCCTGTGGAGAGACAGCAGTGGCAGGCAGTTGGGTGATCCAGAAGGACTATCAGAAGCCAGGCGAGGGTCTTACACAGCAAGTTCAGTCAATAGCAGGTTCGGGATTAAGGCAGTAATACTGGAACAAGCCGGGGTCGGTAATTGGTAAGACAGGCAGAAGCAGAGTCGGTGAGCCAAGCCGAAATCAAGTAGTGGAGCAGGCAGAAGCAGGTCAGGATACAAGCCAGGGGTCAAACCAGGATAAGCGGGTAGTGGAAACCAGTCGGTAACAGAAAGTCCAGGATCAGAATACAAGAGCACAAGGAACACGGGGGAGCGATAATCCAGCAACTCAGGGATCTCAGCAGCAGATTTATACAGACCAGGGGGCACCATCGCATATCTGCGTACGCCCGTTAGTGCCATTGCACATATGCGCACACCCATTAGTGTTGTCGCTGCGCATCTGCGTACGCCAATACACACGGAAGTGCACCTGGTGCGGCCATGATGGGTGTTGCCAAGATTGCCAGTTCTTTGGCCATTTTCCTGGCAAGTACTTTTTAAAGCCTTTTTTATTAATTAAAATTCCACTTACAAGTAAACAAAATATTCATGTGGTATATCAAACAAACAGCACAGCCACAAGACCATCCGGCTCTGCTGTGGGTGGTGACATCACAGCTCTAGCTCCATCTGACAATTTTCTCCCCAAAAAATTCTTCTGGGATTGGGACTCGCCAATCCCAGAAGACGCCTTTTTACTGAGAAATGTCGGATGGAGCTAAAGCTGTACTGCACTGTACTTTGTTTTTCTGAATTGTAGTTATAGCACCCTCCTAGATAGGTGCTAGGAATAGTTAGATTTAGTGCTGGTTCACTGTGTTCAGTGAAGCTGTATTTTTGTTTGCAAAGTAAATTTAGCTTGTCTCACTGTAACCAGTTGTATTTGCTGTGTTAGGTAAATTTAGTTGTTCTTGCTGTAATCACTGCAGCTTCATGTAATTAGTTAGGTCTGTTCAGTAGGGATGAGCCGAACACCCCCCAGTTCGGTTCGCACCAGAACTTTCTAATGGACCCAAAATTCGTACGAACTTTAGAACCCCATTGAAGTCTATGGGACTCGAACATTTCAAATTAAAAGTGCTAATTTTAATGGCTAATATGCAAGATACTGTCCTAAAAAGGGTTTGGGGACCTGGCTCCTGCCCCAGGGGAGATGGGTCAATGCCTAAAATGTTTTTAAAAATGGCAGTTTTGGCGGGAGCACTGATTTTAATGACGATTAAAGTGAAAAAAAAGTGAAATATTCCTTTAAATATGGTGCCTGGGGGGTGTCTATAGTATGCCTGTGAAGTGCCACGTGCTTCCCGTGTTTAGAACAGTCCCTGCACAAAATGACATTTAACGGAAATAATGTCATTTAAAACTGCTTGCGGTTTTAATGTTATATCTGGTTCCGGCAATATGGATGAAAATCATTGAGAAAAATGGCATGGGTAGCCCCCCCTGCACATTACAGGCCCCTTTGGGTCTTGTACGGATATTAAGGGGAACCCCGTACCCATATTAAAAAAAGGAAATACGTGTGGCCCCCAGGCCCTATATACTCAGAACAGCAGTATACAGGCGGTGCAAACAAGACAGGGACTGTGTAGGTTTGTTGTGTTAAGTAGAATCTGTTTGTAATTTTCAACTGGTACATTTTTAAAGTGTAGCTCCAGTCAAAAAAGCTATTTTTAAGCTTTTTGGAAAACATAGGGAAGGGTTATCACCCCTGTATAATTTGTTTTGCCGTCCGTCTTTTTTCATCTCACTTGCTGTTGTCTCCTTCCGTTTGCAAGTAGGAGACGTTTGTAAGTTGGATGTTTGAAAGTAGGGGCCTGCCCTATATGCTCTGCAGAAATGGCGGAACAAGGTGTTGGTTTTGCCACAACATTGTAAGCCCTCAAATATTATATCAAGAATTGTAATTACATGCCCCTGTTAAACAGGGGCTGAAAAATTGGGCCTTAGGCACTGGTGCTGGTGCCACAACACTGCAACCTCTCCCATATACTCTAGTTGTAGTGCAGGATTGAGCCCTGCTGCAAAGCATTGCATCAAAAATTGTAATTAAACGCCCCTGTTAAACAGGGGCTGAAAAATTGGGCTGGTGGCATCACCCAGAACCAAAAATGTTCTTCCAACATATCAGCGGAGGAGGAAGAGGATAGACAATCAACATAACAGGACAGTCACTCAGCATCAGCATAGGCAGTCTTGAAGGGATGTGATATTTCAAAATTATTCGGTTACATCAGCTTCAGGTGCTTGGTAGCTGTGGGTGATCCAAGACTGATTTATCTTGATGAAGGTCAGTCGATCAACTGAGTCGGTGGACAGGCGCACTCTGTGATCGGTAACAAAGCCACCAGCAGCACTGAAGATGAGTTCTGAAAGAACGCTGGATGCAGGACAGGCCTTTGCATGAGAAGGCAATATTTTCTTAAAAACATTGTACTTCAGTAAGATGGGCCAATGTTTTTGTATTACTTTTTCTATCTCTTTTGATTGTTTATTATAGTCAGTAAAAAAAAATAAAAATAATCCGAGACCATTCTTTGATTTAAGGTTTTTTTATGTAAAAGTTTGTGTCTATTTTTAGCAAAAATCCTTTCACTTTCAGGTATTAAAAATGTTTGTTTGAAACCTTTATCAAGGAATCTCTCTATTATTTTTTTTGATTGATGTAATCTTGTCCAACACACAATTTCTGTGTATTCTAGTGAATTATCTACTGGGTGTATTGTAGATACATTTTTTTATGATGACAACTCAATGTACTTATAAAACACCCTATCTGTGGTAATATAATATTGATAGAAATTCATCAACACCATTAAATTGCCCAACTCGGTGAACAATTGATATAGATGCAAAACATTAAAGTGCAAAGTGCTTAAAAAAAAAAATCATGAATGCAAAAAATCAATAAAGTCCTTAACAAAGCTGAAACCAATATAAAATGTGACAATAAAAATAAAATAGTTTCATATAAGCGAAAAAACAATTCTTCCATAAACGATGTATAGTGGTGACATTCAGTGATATCTTGTATGTAGATTCAATATGACCGTAACACCCGAGTGTGATCCTCCACCAGATGTACCAAATTAACTCACCAAATCCAACAGCTGGTAAAATTATAAACCAGCGTATGCGCCTTATAGCAATCAATGCTTATTAGCAAATACACAGGGTCCTCTCCAATGAGTCATGTCATAATTCATCCAGACATTAGAGAAGGAAGAAGGAAGCTCCAGTAGTGTGAAAATGCTTAACAAAAATTTTATTTAAAACATTTAAAAGAAGCTCACTCACATATTACAAGTGTCAGACCCAACACTAGGGATTCTAGGTATAAATGTTTTCCCAATTGCCTCCAGCCACTCTGGTTCGTGTGCGAGTGCAATCCAGGATTGTTTGCATCAGCGTGCTAGCATCATATGACGTCTTCCCTGGGCGGTAGAACCTCTGAAGCCTCCATGCCATTTTATGTATGGGCCGACCACCCTCGGGTTGGTTAACAACCCGCAGCTGTTGAATCTGGGCATTAATTTGGCACTTCTGGTAGAAGATCACACTCGAGTGTTACAGTCACATTGAATCTACATACAAGATATCACTGAATGTCAACACTATACATCGTTTATTAAAGTATAGGTTTATCAATTATATGAAACAATTTTTTATTTTTTCTGAAACAATAATATATTTTAATCTTCACATTTTATACTGGTTTCAGCTTTGTTCACATACTGTTCAGCTCTGGAAAATTTGACCCCCTTCCTGACCAAAGCACTTTTTACAATTTGGCACTGCATCGCTTTAACTGACAATTGTGCCATCATGCAATGCTGTACCCAAAACAAAATTTGTGTCCTTTTTCCCCCCACAAATAAAGCTTTCTATTGGTGGTACATGATCACTTTTGCGGTTTTTATTTTTTGCGCTATAAAGAAAAAAAAGCATACATTTTGAAAGAAAAACAATATTTTTTACTTTTTGCTATAATAAATATTTCCCAAATTAAAAAAAAACAAACAAATTTCTTCATCAGTTGAGGCCAATATGTATTCTTCTACATATTTTTGGTAAATAAAAACACAATAAGCATATATTGATTGGTTTGCACAAAAATTTTAGTGTCTAGAAACCATAGGAAAGATTTATGTCATTTTTATTATTTATTTATTTTTTGCTATTAATGCCGGTGATCTGCAATTTTTAGTGATATTGCGATGGACAGATTGGACACTTTTGACGCGGTATTGCACTCGCCGGCCACGTGAACCAGGTCCCCTGCCACTCTAAAAGGGAAGAATGTACCCATATGGGGTTTCGCCCAGGAGAGCCATTGTGCCACAGTTTAAGTACGTGAGCCATTGGGAACTGGTTAATTATGGACTTTGATTTTTTGCATTTATGATTTTTTTTTCTTTTTTTGAGCACTTTGCACTATAATGTTTTGCATCTATATCAATTGTTTACTGAGTTGTGCGATTTAATGGCTGTGATTCATTTCTATTCAATATTATAATAGCACACATAGGGTGTTATAGTTAATCTGATCAGCGCTGCTTCTTTTTCACAATCCATGTTTTCAGTTTTTTGGCTCTGCCATTATTTAGAGAAGCTGCAATCTATAGTCTTTTTTAGATCATCTCTTTTCTAGAAATCCCTGGCGCTGTATTGCATATTTTTTCTAATCCTTTTAGGGTTATATAATACTAGCAGCCAAGGTAATTATTGCATATATGGATAAAAGAGTTGTATATTTAGAGGAAATTTTTAATTCCACCAAAGAGAGAACTGGCATAGATTTGGAAGTCAGTTTCAAATACTTGATGGAAAAACAGATTAAAATCTGGTGGGACATCAACACTCTAGATTTATATATAAAAGAGAAAATGACCAAACGTAGATTGAGATGGGATATACCAGTGAATGATGAACTCCATACCAAAGAGTTAATGGATGAGTGGTTTATCTTATTTAATCGCAGTGAATCCAGATTGTTAGAACTTATTATTAAGAGGAGGCAGATCAAATTAAGAAAGTAGGAGATGGATAATAAAGAGCTAAAAGAAATGATTGCCCCCTTAGCTGAAACTAATGAATATAAAGATAAAGCAAAGCAGGTCCAAGATTACATCATTAAGGTAGACAGAGAAACCAAAACTAAAAAAGTGAAGAAACACCAGAGAGATGTTGAGGATTACAAGGATAACAAGGTCTATAAATGGCTAGAAGATATACTACTGGAAGAATGTGAATATAGAGAGTCTACCCCAGAAAAAAATGCTGTTGAGAACTGCCAAAATGGGTTTAATCCCTCACTACTAAATAAAGGTACCCCACAAAAACAGAAGGGTCCCAAAGTACAACTCCAGAATACTGTTTAAGTCCAAAAAACCCTTGAAAAAGTGTCCCACAATGGGTGACAGTATAACTATGACCAGCCCCATTATGATCAATCTCAAAGGGGCACCTATTGGACACCCCCAAGGGGTGCTTTAAACCAAAATGCCCCCCGCCATCCCAGGGGAGGATGGCACCAAAGGGGGGGATATCAGGGTTACAATCAGAGAGGAGGGGGACAATTTTTTAACAGGGGACACAATCCAGCATATAATTACGGGGGGTGGGGGGGGTGGACCCACAAGAATTCAGGAACTGGTAAAGAGAGCCAATGGAATACAGGATGGGGAATATGAACCCACTGAGACTAGAAAGAAAAGTCAGAGGAGGAAGGAGGAAGAAAAAGGAAAAGAGACAATTGGGGACTGGCATTTTTAATCTCAGCAATGTCATTTTAACTGAAGCAGAACTCAGAGTATTAGACTTAGGTTTTTATATCATATGTGAATATGGAAAAATTCAATACATATATTGATCTACAAACGTTTACTAGAAAATTAAATACAAATTTTTTTTTGAGCTGAAAAAAGATAATTTTAATAAAAACAAACTCAATTTGGAGTACTTACATAGCGGTTTGAAAAATACCTCTACTTTCAATCCCACAAACAAAAAGAATGAATTTCTAAAAGTGGAAATATTGGGAAATAGGGATTATTGCGGTGCCAACGACTCAAATGAATAACAATTTAGAAAAATATATAGTTTATTCCAACATATCAAATAAAGACAAAAATGCAATGTACATGAAGATACTCATTTAAAATTTGAGGCTCCCCAAATTTTAATCCCTATTTCCCCATATTTCCACTTTTGTAACTAATTCCTGGGATGGGGTGCCTTATCTAAAATGGACCCCCCTGCCACTTTTCCCGAATTTCTAAAAGTGTTTAAGGTTATGGTTGAACATGACATTAGGGTAGTGATGGTGAACCTTGGCACCCTAGATGTTTTGAAACTTCTTCTCCCTGTGCCTGCGTGGGTTTCCTCCGGGGTACTCCGTTTCCTCCCACACTCCAAAGACATGCTAGTAGGTTAATTGGCTTCTGTCCAAAAATTGGCCTTAGTATAATAATGGGGACCTTGGATTGTGGGCTCGTTGAGGGTAGGGACCGATGTGAATGTGCAATGTATAGAGATAGGGACAATTGTAGACACTCACTCAGGTTGAACTAGATGGACTAGTGTCTTTATTCAACCTTACTAACTATGTAACTATGTAACTATAAAGCTCCTAATGACATGGAGGAAGGTATTAGAAATTTAGAAAAGAGAAAATATATTGTGATAAGAGCAGCAGATAAAGGAGGAGCCATTGTTATTTTGAACAAACAAGATTATGAAGAAGAAATGTCGAGATTACTTTCAGCCAGGGATACATATAAAAAACTGTCAGGCAATCCCACTACAAAGTTCAGATGTCAACTCAAAAAGATAATAGAGAAAGGTAAAAAAGCGAGTAATCTTACTGAAAAGGAAGCAAACTATCTAGTTTCCAAAGCACCTTGCGTGCCTACTATTATCTCCTAAAAATTCATAAAAATGCTGACAAACCACCTGGGAGCGTAATCGATTTGGTCTTTTCAAGAGTAGGGGAGTATATTGATAATTTTTTACAAGAGATTGTCATAAAAAATGATTCCCATCTCAAAGACAGTGGTGAATTAACCACTTCAATACCGGGCCATAGTCAAATGACGCCCACAGATGGGCTCTCCCATCCTGGGTGGGCATCATATGATGTCCTCCGTATTTCGCCGCTCCTACGGGCCCCCGGGGGCCTGTAGCGTGGCGATCGTGGATGAGGTGTGTCCCTCGGACACAGCCCATCCCCGATCTGTGGGATTGGCATCCCAATCCACCCCCCCGATACACGTGACCGGCCGTGTCCAATCACTGCCGGTCACATGTACTGTGTACGTTCACAGTGCCTAGGGCGCGTGCAGAGCGGTAAATGGGGATGCGGCTTGTCACCCTGACACAGCCCAACCCTGATCGCAGTAAAGAGCCAATGAAATTGGGTTCTCCTACTCACACACTGATCGTGTGTGAGAAGGAGATTGCGGTAACATCTCGTTACCGCCTAGTGTACACACCAACCATACTGATTACCCCCCCAATAAAGAGGACCTGTCACCACCAATCAAAATACCCGAGTACCTGAGTACCTGTCAGCCCATTTGAGTACCCGAGTACCTGTCAGCCCATCTGAGTACCTGAGTACCTGTAAACCCATCTGAGTACCCGAGTACCTGAGTACCTGTCAGCCCATCTGAGTACCCAAGTACCCAAGTACCTGTCAGCCCATCTGAGTACCCGAGTACCTGAGTACCTGTCACAGCCCATCTGAGTACCTGTCCTAGCCCATCTGAGTACCCAAGTACCTGTCCCAGCCCATCTGAGTACCCGAGTACCTGAATACCTGTCAGCCCATCTGAGTACCCGAGTACCTGTCACAGCCCATCTGAGTACCTGAGTACCTGTCACATCCCATCTGAGTAACCGAGTACCTGTCAGCCCATCTGAGTACCCGAGTACCTGAGTACCTGTCAGCCCATCTGAGTACCCGAGTACCTGAGTACCTGTCACAGCCCATCTGAGTACCCGAGTACTTGAGTACCTGTCCCAGCCCATCTGAGTACCCGAGTACCTGTCCCAGCCCATCTGAGTACCAGAGTACCTGTCCCAGCCCATCTGAGTACCCGAGTACCTGAGTACCTGTCACAGCCCATCTGAGTACCCATCACAATCCATCTGAGTACCTGTCACAGTCCATCTGAGTACCCGAGTACCTGAGTACCTGTCACAGTTCATCTGAGTACCCGAGTACCTGTCACAGTTCATCTGAGTACCCGAGTACCTATCAGCCCATCTGAGTACCCGAATACCTGAGTACCTGTAAACCCATCTGAGTACCCGAGTACCTGTCAGCCCATCTGAGTACCCAAGTACCTGTCAGCCCATCTGAGTACCCGAGTACCTGAGTACCTGTCACAGCCCATCTGAGTACCTGTCCCAGCCCATCTGAGTATCCAAGTACCTGTCCCAGCCCATCTGAGTACCCGAGTACCTGAATACCTGTCAAGTCCATCTGAGTACCTGAGTACCTGTCAGCCCATCTGAGTACCCGAGTACCTGTCACAGCCCATCTGAGTACCTGTCACATCCCATCTGAGTAACCGAGTACCTGTCAGCCCATCTGACTACCCGAGTACCTGAGTACCTGTCAGCCCATCTGAGTACCTGAGTACCTGTCAATCCATCTGAGTACCCGAGTACCTGTCAGCCCATCTGAGTACCCGAGTACCTGAGTACCTGTCAGCCCATCTGAGTACCCGAGTACCTGAGTACCTGTCACAGCCCATCTGAGTACCCGAGTACCCGAGTACCTGTCCCAGCCCATCTGAGTACCTGAGTACCTGTCACAGCCCATCTGAGTACCCATCACAATCCATCTGAGTACCTGAGTACCTGTCACAGTTCATCTGAGTACCCGAGTACCTGTCACAGTTCATCTGAGTACCCGAGTACCTGTCACCAGCCCGTCGGTGTAACAGAGTATATGTCACCAACCCATCAGTGTACCCAAGTACCTATTTGCAGCCCATGCCTCATAGAATACACGTTGAGGTGTTTTCTTTCCAAAATGGGGTCATTTTGGGGGTAATTCCATTGTCCTGGTGCTCCAGGACCTTCAAAAGTGTGATAGGTAGGAAATGAAATAAAATGTGTAATTTATGTTCGTAGAATGCCTGAAGGTACTACTTCAATGTTGGATTTATGCTCCTAGAACCCCTGACGGTGCTCCCTGCATGTTGGACCTCTGTGTGGCCAGCCTGTGTAAAAGTCCCACAAATGTGGTATCGCCATACTCAGGAAGAGTTGCAGAATGTATTTTGGGGTGTAATTGGAAGTATGCATATGCTGTGTATGAGAAATAACTTGTTGTTATGACAATTTTGTAAAAAACAAAGCAAAAAAAACACATTCTTCTTTATCCCAAGAATTGTGGGAAAAAAATGACAACTTCAAAAAACTCACCATGTCTCTTACTAAATACCTTGGACTGTCTACTTTTCAAAAAGGGGTCATTTGGGGGGTATTTGTACTTTCCTGACATTTGAGAGCCTCGAGAAATGAGATAGGCCTTCAGTGCATCAGGTGTGATCAGATGTGATCAATTTTCAATGATTTGTACCATAGCTTGTAGGCTCTATACCTTTCAAAGAGACTAAATAATATCCACTAATTTGGGTTATTTTTTACCAAAGAGATGTAGCAGTATAAATTTTGGCCCAAATTTATGAACAAAAATGACTTATTTTCTAAATTTTATCATAGAAACCAAAAGAAAGGTGTTGTTTTTTTCAAAATGTTCGCTCTTTTTTCACTAATAAAAAACCCAGTGGTTATTAAATACCACCAAAAGAAAGCTCTATTTGTATGAAAAAAATGCAAAAAATTTTATTTGGGTACAGTGTTGCATGACTGAGTAATTGGAATTCAAAGTGTGAGAGCACTGAAAGCTAAAAATTGGTCTGGGAAGGAAGGGTATATAAATGCCCTGTATTGAAGTGGTTAATAAAATTTTTATATTCTAACAAATACAAAGAAAATTGTAATTTATTATTATACAGGATTTATATAGCGCCAACAGTTTACACAGTGCTTTTCAATATAAAAGGGAGAAAATAGTTATAATACAATAAAATACAATAGGATTTAGACGACCCTGCTCAGAAGAGCTTACAATCTAATAATTTACAGTGGATGCCAATTCATTGTATACTAGTATCAACCAAAAATAAAAATTTGGGGGCGATTTACGAAAGCCGGGTGCCTCTGAGCACATTCGCATATTTACGAAATGGTGCACCAGTAACAGAGATCGAATCCCCCATTTACTATAGCGATCTCGGCGCATTGGGAGAATGCAATCTGTGCGCCACTATGGACATGGCATCTCCAATTCAATATTGACAGAAGATGGAGGTGCCAATATTATGGGATGATGTGAGGAAGTTTAGTAACAACTGCCCAAGTAACAAATATGCCCAAAATAGACTGAAAAAGTAACTTTTTCAGAGAAAGCCTGCTGTGCCTGCAAGTACGTTTAGAACTGCGTGAGATCAATGTAAGCAGTGCGCATGTGTAAGCGGCTCTTGCGCTTGTTCACATGAGTTTGTTCATTGTGCGGCCAAAATATTAGTAAATGTTAAGTAACGTACATGCAATTGCGTGGATTGAACAAGCTCATCTCTAAACTTGACAATTTTCTTTTTACGCTGGTTCATCTTTATGTATTTTTTTAAGGAGATTTGCACACAGGTCATGTTAGCATGTTACGTTGCCAACATGTGACATGCACCTTGTTAAAATTATGTAAAAAGACTCTCGCTCCTCTAGCTCCTCCTAAAAGGGCATTTAACCTTCCCCCTCTAATGTATATGATTTCCTTGGGCTAGCTTTTGCTTTTAAAAGGGAACTCCACACTCCATTCTCCAATGCTCCTGTCTCTCCCCTCTAATCCCTTGGATTTCCATGGGCTAACTTTTGCTTTTAAAGGGGAACTCCACACTCCATTCTCAAAAGGCTGTGAACTGCCTTCACCAATCCAAACCACATCCTTTTTCAGAGCATACAAGAGGGCCAACTAGGAAAGGGGCGAGAAGAGCCAAATCCCAACCCCCTCCTGAACCATACAATCCCACATGGACTCAACATAGCTAGCTGCCTTTGGGGCATGTTGGGCTCAGCCCAATACCAACCACAAAGCACCTTGTACCCACTAGTTTAAAGGGGCTTTCCACGTTCCATAAAGTCCCCTGTCTGAGGCCCCCACAACCACAGCCTAGGGTTGTGTGGAAGAGGCCCTTATCCCCCTGAATATAGGAACAATATGGTTGACTTTTGGGGTTCCCAGGCCCCTCCTGCCCCCAAGCATCCACCCCCTTTCATGGGTTGCCTTGCTGTGTGTTTGGCTAGGGATTTGTTAGTGTGTGGGAGGGGCACAATATTTTTTTAGTTTGGGGTGGTATTTTTCACGTGGGGGTTCTCATTTTAAGCCTTAACAGACCCAAATGGCCTTGTATGTATTGGGGGGCAGGCTTTTTTTGTTTTGGGTTAAAATCTTGCAGCTGCAATGTAGATTTGTAATGCCGCGTACACACGAGCGGACTGTATGGCGTACTTAGTTCGTCATACAATCCGACGGACAGTCCGTCGTACTTTCGAACGAACTTGACCACACACGGATGCACAAACAGTCCGTCGAAAGCTTGCGCGATGACGTGTACAGCACGTACGACGGGACTAGAAATAGGAAGTCCAAGACACAGCAAAGCACCCTTCTGCCGTGTAAATCCTTTCTGGGCATGCGCCATTCTTAGTCCGTCGAACTAGCATACTGACGAGCGGATTGTCCGCTGAAACCAAAGTACGACGGACAGAATTGCGAAAAATCCGAAATTCTTAGTACGCCGGACTGCACGCTGAAAAAGTCCGCTGAAGCCCACACACGAGCGGATTGTCCGCTGAAATGTGTTTCGACGGACTACGTACGCCATACAGTCCGCTCGTGTGTACGCGGCATAAGTTTTCTCTAAAGCCGTACATCTTTGAAGGAGCATTTTGGATACATGCACTACTTTACAGGCAGAGCAGTATCTACTATTATACTATATCACTAGACCTCTCAGTGCAGGTTTTTGAGCGGGCTAGAGGTATAGTAGGGTTGGAGATCCTAGATGAGGAGCAAGGAGAAGTCCGCCTTTTTCTTTGAGTGGGTCTCAAGTGCTCTTTCCAACGGACTGCATGGCAGGTCCTCATATATCGGGTCAAGCATGTGGTGCCAAAGCGGCTGCTGTTCTGGCCATGCTTGGTCCATTTCAGACATAGGTTGCAAACGGCAACGGTGCGATCTGCTTCACCATTTCAAAAAAAGCCCACACCAAGGTGCTTTTAAAAGTCAGCGGGAAGTCAACAGTGCCCTGCACCTGGGGAGCTCTGTGGTGTCATGCAATAGGGTGGCTACCTTTAAGCTACCCATGGGCACCCGCATAACTTTTTTCAGGGGGGTATCATTTGAAGATCTGGTGATCTTACCTGTGTCAGTCAACAGCGGCTGCAGGGGAGAAATCGCTTGGCAACGGCTGATAAAGCCTGATGAGGTGATGTCACCCAAAGGTTCCAATAACACAATTGTTATTGGTGCGCCCTCCTCTCCCCTGCATATGCTGCTGGATCACACAGGTGAGGTAACATGACCAGATTGGAACAGTCTTAAAATGGGTTAGTCCGCATAGGTGTTAGGGGTAAGGGGATGGGGGACAGTTTTTAAGGCTAATCTACCCTCCTTATTGGTGGCTTGTGTCAGTGTTAAAGCAGAGCTTCACCCAAAAGGGGACGCTCCACTTGTTTGCACCATCCCCTCTTCCACTGCCAAATTTAGCACTTTTTGGGGGAGAGAGTGTACTTGTTTTGTCCGTGGCAATCTGGGCCACAAGCAAAACAATGCAAAATATGCTGCGAGCGACCACAGCAAGTGAAGGCATAAATAAACATACAATTAGGCAATCAACCAATTACAAAAAAAAAAAAAAAAGACAGGGGAGATTTTAAAATCTGTATGGACACAATAGCTTCTTTATGCTGTTGTGCCCATATAGCTGCTTTTGTGCCCATATAGATGCTGGTGTGCCTCTATATGGGTGCAACAGCATCTATATAGGCACAATAGCATAAAGATTATCTTCTGTCCATACTGTATAACTCCTATTGTGGTCATGCAAATGCTACTGTCTCCTATTGTGCCCAGTGACACTGACTTTGCAGCGTTCAAAGTGGCGGGACAAGTTTATCTGGTGACCAGGGCGAAGATGCCAAACTGCACTTAATGCTGGGTGTCTTTAGTTGGCCTAAAATACATATTTCTTCTAAAATATCAACAGTTACATACAGAATGCCCAAAATGATTTATACTGAGTGAGAGATTTTTAGACATTTGTAACTGACCTTAAAGAATATGTAACTGATCACATGCTTGGTCAGAAATTAATTCTTGCAGACACTCACCTCCTTTGCAATCAAAACATGTAGCCTTAAAAATGTCCATTACAGATTTGTAATGAGCCTTGGAAGTAGAATAATTGTCCTGGTCTGGGGTCTTATCAGAGTTGCTGGATACTGATAATTAAAGCGGGAGTCCACCGGGACTCCGTGTTTTTTTTTTTTTTTTTAAAAGCCAGCAGCTACAAATACTGCATCTGCTGACTTTTAAAATAGTGACACTTACCTGTCCAGCGCGCCCGCGATGTCGGCACCCGAAGCCGATCGCTAGGTCGTCTGTCGGGTCCTGCCGCCGCCATCTTGGGTATGGGAATCAGGAAATGGAGCCTTTCGGCTTCATTTCCCGGTTCCCTACTGCGCATGCGCGAGCCGCGCGGCGCAATCCGGACGGTCCCCGCTGCCTCTGGGAACTGTGTGTTTCCCAGCAGGCAGCGGGGCACTTGCGCAAAGGGGTGGGCAGTTGCGGAAAGGGGCGTAATCTACGCCCCTTTCCGCAGACAGCTATCCCGGAAGTGGGTGCAGTTACCTGGATTATCCAGGTAACTGCACCCCCCTCCCCCCTGAAAGGTGCCAATTGTGGCGCCGGAGGGGGGGGGATTCGGATGAGCGGAGGTCCATTTTAGGGTGGACCTCCGCTTTAAACAGTAATCTGCAAGCACTGGTGATTACAGACAGACCATGACACAGAACAAGCTGACACTAACCCAGCTTGTTCTACAAATATAATTTAGCATTTCCAGGGCCGATCCTAGGAGGGTGCGTGGAGTGCTCCACACCCGGGCGCTGCAGAGTTGGGGGCGCGGAAGTTCCAGAGTGCTCCCCTTCCTCCTCCTCATCTGTATCCAGAGGCGGGGCGCATGTAGCGGGTCCTGCGGTTCCCCATCCCTCTTGCTGTACACACTGTATTAGATACTGTGTACACTGCCTGTGTGTGTGTGTGTGTGTGTGTGTGTGTGTATTAATACACTGCCTGCACTGACTGAATATTGCGTAAACACTGATTATATAGTCTATGCTAAATCCAGATTGTATATATATATATATATATATATATATATATATATATATATATATATATATATATATATATATATATATATATAGTAGTTTAGTGAATATATAGCACTGGACCACTGCATACATTTAAAATGTTGATCAGAATATTATAATAGTATAATCAAATATACATTACACATTGATGTGACTGCTGCTCCTAACCAACAATACCCCTTTAGAAAACGGAGGAAAGTGGTAGCACATATGTCCTTGCATACACAGTTCATTAACAAAGTCATTAGTAAAGTGTAGCAAGAAGGGTTAATGTACTGCCACAGGTTACTGGTGCATTAGTGACCATGACCAGTCACAGTTATTTAACCCCTATGTATGTTCTGCATTAGTGGCACCAGTGTCAGTGTTAATTAACCCCTTTATGGGGGTTAAGGGTTGAAAAAGCACTGTCAGTGGCCACTAATGCAGCAAAGAGAGTTTAATTAACTCTGCTAATACTCATAATGGAGAGGAGTAAAGTAGAATTTCAAATTTAAACATAAATAGCCTTAAAATTCTCCCATCCCCTCTCCTAACATCCATGGAAAAGATGTAAATACCTATTTTCAGGCTGTCCAGTCATGCTATCCCCTGTGTGAGCCAGTGGTGTATGCAGGGGAGAGGAGAGAGCATCATCAACAGATGGAACATAGGAACCTATGGGTGATGTCACCACTCCAGGCTTTGCCAGCTATTGTCAAGCACGTTTTCCTCTCCCCTGCAGCCACCGCTGACTAACACAGGAAATAATGGGACCAGACCAGAGCTAGATGAAAATAGGTAAGTCCATAGGTTAGGGGGCACAAATTACTTGCCTTGCCCCAGGCGCTGTCAACCCACGCTACACCATTGCATGGCTGGATCTCTTCTCTCCTCCTTTTTGCACAGGGACTCAGGCAGCAGCATTAAACACCGCTGCATGTAAGAAAAATTCAATAAAAATACCCTGCCAGGCAATGACATAATGTGACATAATATGCATCACATACTAGTACATTATGAAATACTTACCTTAAAACAAACCCTTTCAGTGGTATGTTGTTACTGCTGACAGGGCTTCCATCTTCCCCTGGTCTTCCTTCCAGATTCTCGTGCTCCAGCTGTATGAGTGGCCGGAACCGTGATGATGCGTGGGAGTCCTCGGCTTTGGCACTGAACGCAGAAGATCCGGCATGGTATGCCAGATCTTCAGAGGGCAGGTCCTGGTGACGTCACTTGCTGCTTTCAATGTGAATATTTCCTAACTACCGCAAGTTTAGAAGATATTTACTGTACCTACAGGGAGGCTTCCCTGTAGGTACTGTACAATTCCCAAAAATTAGTTTACTACCACTTTAAAGAGGTTGTAAACCTCCATCTGCAAGTTGTACCCATTGGGAAGCCTATAATAATGCTTCCCTATAGGTACTGTAAATATCTCCTAAACATGCGCCATTTAAGAGATATGTACTTTGTACTGTGCCAATGATGTAATCAGCGCATGCGCTGTGAAGAAATGGCTCCCGCGCTGGTTCTTCAGTAGCGAGTACTGTGACTGGCAGCTCCAGCGTGCATACGTGGGATTGACATTAAGCAGCTTCAGACAGTCACAGAGCCAGAATCCATGACCCCGGGAAGGAAGAGGGGCGAACAGGGATGCGCCTGCAGCACGGACAGCGAGGGCTTTGTTTGCAGGTAAGTGTCACATAATGTGCTAGTATGTGATGTACATTATGCTTTTACTTTGCAGGGAAAAAGAAAGGAAGGATAACCCATCAGGTTTACTTCCTCTTTAAGATTTGGGCTAGTGACATATATTTGATAGAAAATAAATGCATTACCTGCACTTTCCACAAGATGGCAAGACGATCCCAACCTGCAGACACTAGATACTTAGAATCTGGGCTGAAGCACACTGTCTCCACACTTTTGCTGTGATCTAAAATGTTTTGAAAATATAGATGAAGTTGGTGTAAGCTGGAGTCCAAGTTGTCAGCAGTAGCATCACTCAAATGTATATTTTAAACTAGGTGTTTCATTTTTGTATAGATATTGATGTTATTGTACAAATGATATCCACAGTTAGATTTAGTCATACATTAAAGAAGTAAAGTGCAATATGCTACCAATGAATTACCTTTATCTTCCATGTTTGCTTTTCTCCAACATACCTGTTAGCACATAAAGACATTCTGCTTTGTCCACCTTCCATATCCGCACTGTACAATCAATCGATGAGCTGGCAAAAATGGACCCGTCTGGAGAAAAGCAGCATGACTTGACAGGCCCTGCATAAGGAACATGTTCTATGTGAAAATGGAAATAGTGAAGAAATAGAAATTCCTGTTTTGTTACACCTCTGGAGCAACAAAAAAAGACATACATGATAGATTGGACTTCAATTCATAGACAAAGAGTCATTTTCTTGTTACTATACATACAGTATTTAATGTTAACCCAGTCTAGGATGACTGTTATCCATAAGACCAGGATCTAATTATTAAGAGCTAATTCACACTAGTGCATCAATCTGCATTTTAGCGCCGTTGTAAAATGCAGGTCAACGCAAGGACACCTAAACAACTATTTTTTTTTATGTGCCATGTTCACACTACAATTCTGCATTGACTCGCATTGCGTTGCATTAAAATGGAACATGTATGCATTTTAACGCATTACAATGCAGGTCAACACGTTTAAAATGCAGCACAATGCAAGTAAAGAAAAAAAAGTTTGTTTTGTGATTTATTTTATGACCCACAGGATGTGATCTCACAGGAAATCCTGCTAAATGAAGTGCATTACAACGTTCTCTAAAAGTGCATAAAATGTATGGAAATATACATCCATTTTCCCTGCATTTTATCTCAGGTCAGTGTGAATTCAGCATTAGGCCCCTTCCGCACAGGGTGGACTTTGCCAGGAGTCCGCCTGCTCAGCGGGGAATCTGTCTGCTGATTCCTGCTGAGCAGGCAGATGGCTGGTCTGTGTCCACTCTGCATGTCCACTCCGCGGACACAGTCTGCTGTCCTCCATGGGTAGTTGGACGTAGCCAGGCCGCCTGTTCATTTGCACCTGACTGCCGTCTGATCTGTTTTTAGGAGATGGGTTTGGATGTCGGTGAGTGTACACAGACATATGTCCGTTTACATCCACCGCTCCATATAGCAGGATGGAGGGTCCGATTGAGTCAGCCTGAAAAATGAGAAGCAGACCTGAATGGTCTGCTCCTGTGAAAGGGGCTTTACTGGTGCATTCCATGTATGACACCAACTGAATAGGCAGCCCATAGACAAGCCAGGTCTGAGATCGAAACCTTGGCCCCATGGGTGTGAGGGGTGTCTTATTGGAATCTGGAAGACCCCTTTTACAAGGAGGCCCTCATATTCCGCCCCCCACCAGCAAAATTTCAAAGTCCCAACAAACCAATGCAATAAAAGCAGAGTGCTCTGGTCAAAACTGAATATGATGTTGCTGAAAAAAACAAATGAACCTGTGAACAATCAAACAATCATTAGATCAAAAGACTTCAAGAAGCTAGAGGTCAGACAGTACTTGTCTACATGTCCTACTGGGGATGGGCAGTAAAACCATGCCATTAAGGCCCTTAAGCTGCAAAGACGGGGTAGATCTGCCATGGTGACAATGTTTTGCTTTTGTGGCAAGAATGGCTGCTTCAAGTGAATGGGACCATGATGCAACTGTAAGCAATGCATACAGTTATTCCAGGCTTTTAGGGGTCAAACAGGCAGTGAAAAGGTGGCAAAAGGCCACCTCACCACCTGCCAAATGCCCTTTGAAAAGCAATCCACTACAAATCATTATTCAAATGTCAAATGCTAGTGTGAACTTGTACTTACTGTTAAAAACATCATAATCAGATCTTCTCTGAAATACCATGGATATTGTCAGCTACTAGAACTCATTAAAATTAGACAGACAGGGAAAGATCTGTATTACACCAAATTAAACCCCCCAGGATGTCCTGCGATCACGTGGATGAAAGTAATGTGCTATGATCACATTCTACTTGTTACGTCGTCATGGACTCCACCCTACATTTTTGGGTTTGCCTGTAGGGCGTGGCTAAACAGTGGGTGTGAGTGACCCCGCCCACATGTTTATCTCTCATTCAGTGAGTGTCTGTCTTTGGGATTGGTCATGTTTGGTGGATGGTGTTTTTAGTGAATGAGTAGGGGTGTTATGTACCCCATACTAATTCACATGAGGGGCGGGATTTAGGGGCCTTCTTGTAAAAGGGGGCCTCCAGATTCCAATAAGCCACCCCCCACACCCCGACAACCACCGGGCCAGGGTTGTGGGGAAGAGGCCCTTGTCTTCATCAACATGTGGACAAGTTGCTTTGAGGAAGGGGGCCCAAAGTTGAGAGCAGGTGGCCTGGTATGGTTCAAGAGGGGGTGCCCACTCATTTCTCTCATTTCCCCACCTTGGATATGGGTCTGGTATACATTTTGGGGTGGATCCCATGCCATATTTTTTTCTTTTTACATTTTGCCATAGGGTTTCCCTTAAAATCCATACCAGACCTAAGGGTCTGGTATGGATTTGGGGCCCACACCATTTAAAAAAAGATTGGCGTGGGGATCCCCTTAAAATATATTAGACCCAGAGGGCCTAAAATAGATTGGGGGAGGACCTTCACACAGTTTTTTTATCTTTATTTTTAAACCACTTCCCATCCAGGCCAATTCTGGCACTTAAATAGTTACATAGTAAGGTTGAATAAAGACACTAGTCCATCCTGTTCAACCTTTGACTCCAGTTCACTTCACGCCTACATGTAAAATTCATAATTTTTTCTTCCAGAAAATTACTCAGAAACCCCAAACATTATATAATGTTGTTTTCGCAGAGACCCTAGGGAATAGAATGATGCTTGTTGCAACTTTCTATGTCAGACGGTATTTGCGCAGTGATTTTTCAAACACTTTTTTGGGAAAAAAACTCTTTCATGAATAAAAAAAAAAAAAAAAATTAGTAAAGTTAGTCCAATTTTTTGTATAATGTGAAAGATGATGTTACGGTGAGTAAATAGATATCTAACATGTTATGCTTTAAAATTGTAAAGGAAATTTGTAGGTTCTGTATATAATTGTATTCTATTTTATATGTATTGCACAATGCCCTCACTGTGCACATGGCACTAATAATGTTTTCAGTACATGTTTTACATTCTTTCGAGTCCCGATTAGAATTAGCCTGCCTATGTAACACCCCTTGTTACCATAAATGTACAATTGTAATATTAATGTGATACCTACGTAATCATGTGTATAAAAACCTTCAAATGCGTCATAATAAAGGAGAACAGTTATTTGAAAGATGCTGAGTGTATCTTTTGTGTCTGTTCCCTACTGCAGTAGTTATTAAATTTGGAACCACTAATCAACATGAGGATAGGGGTTGCCTATCTACAAAATATCCATTTCAAAATTCCACACACTCGTGGAATGGCGCCAAACTTTGATCACTTTTATTTCTATTACAAGGAATGTAAACATCCTTTGTAATAGGAATAGTGTGTGACAGGTCCTCTTTATGGAGAGATGTGGGGTCTATAAGACCCCACATCTCTCCTTCAAGCTGGAAAGACCCCAGCATTATTTACTCCACGGTGCACAGAATCGCCAGCCGAAAAAGATCATATCTGGATGATGCATGTAGCTGCAGGCATCATCCAGATATCCCCACTAAAAGTCCATGATGTACCTTGGGCGAGAAGTAGTTAATGTCAGCACTTGTTTGTTTACATTCTGCTGTTAGTGGGGAATCCAAATAAATCAGAACAAATTCTGTAAATGAATTGGCTCCATTAATGAATGCATACAAAACAAAATTCTTCAATATTTAGCACTTCTTTCTTTGGAGGGGGGGGGGGGGACTCCGAGCGGATACCTGGTTTTGACAGATACCCACTCCCACTTCCGGTCGCGTTGCTGTGGCGATCCTAGTGAAAGTTCACCCCCCTCCTTTCCGTTGCAGCCTTCTGGGATACTTTCACAGGTTCCAGAAAGCTACGAGACCATTCACAAAGTGCCGCATGGCTCGTGCATGCGCAGTGGGAAGCCTGCTGTGAAGCCGCAAGCAGTAAAAGTAGACATTCTAGTGCCTGGACCCAAAGACGGTCGAAGAGCTTGGGTGAGGACAGCACTAGATCCCTGGACATGTAAGGGTCCTATTTTTTAATAGGTAACAACAATGTCTGGGGAATGCCCAGGGAAAAACCAAAGCCTACTTACCACCAGCTCGCAGACAACCAAATTAACCTGTCTAACAGTATGCGTTAAAAACAGGGGTTTAGTCCGCACGCATTTGCAAACGCATGCGTGAGCCACAGAGCCACGTCAAGGCACCCTGGTATCTGTGGTCCTAACACTAACATATAAGTGTCCCCGCAGTGGAGGCACATGCATTCTGATGGTTAGATGAGAGCAGGTGGACTGAAGGGGAGCCACCCCTCCTTAAAAAGGTACAGGAGCACACCAAACACCCAGCGAGAGCACAATGGCAGCAAAGGTGTTGGTGCACTGCTGGACCAATACAAACACTACCGGGGGCGTGGCCTGGACATGGCGGTGTGAGGACGTGATTTTACAGAGCTCCCGGCCTTGGTCCCCTCTTTCGGCCCTATTCCCTCATCTACACCGGCATGTTGCCTTCTAAACGGCATAGAACAAGAGCCATTACCCGAGGGACGCTAGCGGCTAAGAATCCGGTGGAGATTCGCTGCTTTTTTGAGCAAATCCCGGCTGTTTCTTCAGGCTCCAGGGCCGCGGCTTCGCGTGGGCCTACCCGCAGTATTACGAGGGACTCCCCTCTGCAGGACGAACTTACAAGCCCGGTTGGCCCTTCATCTCACCCGAGTGCTACTAGCGGAGCAACCGCTCAATCTGTGAAGGTGATGTCTTCCGGGAACCCTGCCGCGGCTGCGGCTATGGATGGTGACATTCGGGCCCTATTGCAGGCGCTCCCAACGCGGACGGACATTGAGGCCCTGATCCTACGCCTGGAGGAAACCCACCGACGTGATATCCAGGAGGTGCGGGGCGAAGTCGGCGGCCTAACGGAGCGGGTGTCTGCGGGTGAAACGCCAATCGCCGCCCTGGAGAACCGGGTGCTGTCGCTGGAATGCACAAGAGACCAACACCGGGAGGCGGCAGCTGCCCTACAACTCCAATTGGAGGATGCTGAGGATCGGAGTCGCCACTCCAACATTCGGCTCCGCGGTATTCCGGAGTCCTCTGGAACAGAAAGCCTGGGGGAAGTGGTGCTGGCTATCCTGCGAGAGGTAGCCGCGGATCCTGCCATGGATTTTGAGCTGGACAGGGTGCACAGGACTTTGGGCCCTAGGTTGGTGGACCCCGCGAGACCGCGGGATGTGGTCTGTCGCTTCCACCGCTACGTGCAGAAGGAGATGATCCGCCGGCGTGCTTGGGAACATGGCGCACTGGAGTTTAATGGTGCACAGATCCAGCTTCTTCCAGACCTCTCCAGGGCTACACTGCGTCGAAGAGCCCTGCTCAGACCCCTGCTTGACCTAGCAAAGCAGCGGGGTTTCTCCTATCACTGGGGGTATCCCCTGTCGGTGATCTTCCGGAAGGAGTCCTCTTCGTCCATGCTGCAGACACCTGCGGATCTACCGGCCCTGTTTGGATACCTTGGAGAAGTACTAAAATCCCGGTTCCGGATTGGCTGCTGCTCCTACCCCGACCTACTGGCAGATCGGGCATCCTTCAACATCAGGGCCCTCTTCCCCGCCGCCGTCCACGGCCAGGTGGGCGACGGAGATCGACTTCTCGGGATCACCAACGTGAGTAGACGTGCGGGGTGCCCCCTTGCTCCCCTGCCATCGGTCTGACTTCTCACCCCTCTCCCTGGTTGCCTAACTTGCCTGCTGCCGGAGACGGAGGCCCCCGGATTGCTTCTTCCCCCCTTGTGGTGTTGTTGGCCTTGGACCCTCTGAGCCGCCCCGGGCTGCTCTCATCCCCCCCTGGTGGGGGAGATCCACGGGTGGCCCCTTATCATTTGTTTGCCGCCCTCCCCGTGCTCTCCCTACCCGCCGAGGGCTCCCCGGGGTGTGGGGTGGCGGGCGGGGGTTGGCTACTTGGTGGGTGGCATGGGCAACATTGTCCCCGGAACAGGCGACTACCTTTTGATGCATGCCAGGACCCCTGTCATCCCCTACTGGATCTCTGCCTCTGTGGGGGGGGGGGTGCTGGGGAGGCGGGTGGACTCTGTACTGGAGTGTTGGGTTTTTTGCTGTGGCCGTCAAGAGGCCTGGGTTGTCCCCCTCTGGCGGCAAATTACTGTGATCTGCAGGAACATGCCGAGCCGAGTACGACTGTTGCTATGGGCGGAGAGACGTGGGCTGGTATTGGCCCCTCCCGGTCCACTGTGAAGAGCTATCGGAGGATTGTTCCATGTTTCCCTGGGGGTTGCTTCTTTTATGTGGACCTCTCCTCAGATACTGGGGGACGTTAAGCGGGGAGTGCTGATGGGTGGGCAGCGGAACTTTGAAGTTGCTGCGCACTGGGTAGGGGGGGGCCGGGGAGGGTCTGTTTTTTGGGGGGGCGGGCGGGTTTGCTGGGATACGGGGCAGGGAGGTTAAGAGGGACTTGGTGTCCCTAGGTGGTAGGTTGGTGATCAGCGATCACCGGGTGCTCTTTCTTGCCTTACCTCCCCTCCCGGGGTTCCCTGCCCCCTGGGTTCTCTCGGGCTCCTGGGCTGGGCTCCCCCCCCCCTCCGACACGCCTCTTCCCCCCCTTTTTTGCTCCTGCCTTGCTGGCGACCCTTTCCTCCCCCCCCTAACCCCGCTTGGTGCCGGGAGATCCTTTCCTGAGGGGGGGGGGTGGTGCCTGTTTGGTTGGGGGGGGGGAGAGGCAGCGGTTTTCTCGGGTGGCTGGGTGGTGGCTGGGGGTGGTGGGGGGATGACCGGTTGGTTGGGGGAGTGTTGGGGGGCTCCCGTTCTGTGTTGGTGTCGGTCGCGCCGGTGGAGACGTTCTGGTGACTACCCTACATCGGGGTGGCCCGGGGTGGTCCACCGGTGCTGCTGGACTTATGCTTTGCTGCTGTTATGTTTTTTGCATTATGTGTTGCTCTTTGTTACTACCTTATGCCGAATATGGGGGGGCTGAGTTCCGGGAGCTCCCTCTCTGCCCTGTCTGTCCACGTGCCCGAATAGGCCGGCGCTTTCAGCCCAGTTAGGGTAGGTAAGTGCCAGAGCACGTCTGTGCTTGATTTTTAGTTTAAGCAGAGGCCCGTCTTCCCTCGCTCTTTTTGTGTGGGCGGTCGGGCCTTACTACCCCCCCTCATCTCCCCCCCCCCCTCGCTTTCCCCTCTTTCACACCTTCCTGGTCCCTGCTCTTGTCCTCTTTCTGCCCTTTACTCTTTTTTTTGTTTTGTTTTATTTGCCGTTCCTGCGGCAATACTGAGACGTGATGGCGGAATCCATTAAGTTCTTTTCGTTAAACGCCAAGGGACTGAATTCCCAGGAGAAGCGACGGATCTTGCAGCGGGAACTGAGGACCAGTTCCGTAGATGTTGCGTTTATTCAAGAAACCCATTTTAAAACCTCTAGTCTGCCACTTTTGAAGTCCCGCGCTTTTCCACAAGTCTATCACTCTACTAACCCTCACTCTAAAACTAAAGGGGTCTCTATTTTGATATCTAGCAGGATTCCGTGGGCCTGTCGTGACCTGCTGGCGGATCTGGAGGGCCGCTTTCTTTTTCTCAAGGGCCATGTTGGACAGCTTCTCTTTACTTTTGCTACTGTATATGCCCCCAACGACCACCAGGATGTATTTATACAGAGTACATTGCGCTGTTTAGCTGACTTTCGGGAGGGCCAGTTGATCCTGGGCGGGGATTTTAATACCCCTCTCTCCCCAGCGCTGGACACTTCTACCTCCTCCTCTTCAGTCCCAGTTTCGGCTAGGAAACGGGTGTCTAAATGTCTGCAGTTGGCCCAGCTAATGGACGTCTGGCGTCTTCAACATTCTAGAGAGAAGGATTATTCTTTTTACTCTTCCCCCCACAAATCCTACTCACGGATAGATTTTTTTTTGATTCCCCATGACCAACTCCACCTAGTGAGTTCCTCCTCCATTGGCCACATTACCTGGTCTGACCATGCCCCTGTAGCCATTACCTACGTGCTTTCAGGGAACCCCTCGCCCAGGTCTTTATTTTGGCGACTAAATGAGAGTCTCCTCCAGATGCCGGAAGTCCTAGCAGATGTGACTAGAGCAATGGAGCTTTATTTTCAGGAAAATGAAACGGAAGGCTCTGACCCGGGTATAGTTTGGGAGGCTCACAAAGCAGTCCTTCGCGGGGTGTTGATCAAACATGGGGCGCGTATTAAACGCTCGCGCAACGAACAGCTGCTCGGTTTGTTTCGGGATCTGGCCCGAGTTGAAGCATGACATAAACATGCTCCTTCACGACCTCTAGAGATTGAATTGGGGACGCTTCGTTCCCAGATTAATGATCTACTCCATTATAAAGCGAAGGCTGCACTCCAGTTCTGCCGTAAATTGACATACGAATCGGGGGACAAGTGTGGGAAGCTTCTGGCCAAGTCAGTCAAAGAACTGAAATCGGCCACTTACATCCCACAGATCACAGATGCCGACGGCCAGCTGGTTTCGACGCCGACGCAGATATCCGAGACCTTTGGGAGGTTCTACTCTGAGCTCTATAATCTTCCGAGCTCGGGGGCTGGGCAGGCGGAGATAGATAGTTATGTAGCCGGAGCGGGTCTGCCCTCCCTATCGCCGGAAGACCGGGAATTACTGGAGGAGCCAATTACCCTGCTGGAGGTCCAGAGGGCTGTGGGCTCTCTGAAACTGGGCAAAGCGCCGGGCCCGGATGGGTACACCGCGCAATACTACAAGACCTTTCTCCCCATTCTCAGCCCATGCTTGGTCGACTGGTTCAATGCTCTGAGCTCCGGTAGAGACTTTGCTTTAGACACCCTTAGGGCACATATCTCTCTGATCCCCAAGGAGGACAAGGACCCGGGCCTGTGCGGAAGCTACAGGCCTATCTCCCTGCTTAATTTGGATTTAAAATTATTCTCCAAAATTCTTGCCACGCGACTAGCTCACCATTTGCAATCCCTCATCCATGCTGACCAGGTGGGTTTTATTCCCTCCAGGGAGGCTAGGGACAACACTATCAAGGTCTTAGCTTTGGTACACAAGGCTCAGGTGTCGAATACTCCGTACACGGACGCGGAGAAGGCTTTTGATAGGGTCCACTGGCCTTTTATGTTCTCAGTCCTCCGCCATGTAGGGCTAGGTGATCGGATGCTCACTTGGATTAGCAAAATATACTCGAGACCCTCTGCGCAAATTAAGGCAAATGGGGTGCTCTCCTCCCCCATCGATATTGGTAATGGGACTAGACAGGGCTGCCCTTTATCGCCCCTCTTATTTGCGTTGTCCCTGGAACCCTTTCTGGCCTCGGTTCGGCGCAACCCAGATATTACGGGCCTGCGCATGGGTGCGACTGAGTGCAAGATATCTGCCTACGCAGATGATATGTTGTTTTCCCTGACAAGTCCCAGAACCTCCCTGCCGAACCTCCTTCGGGAATTCCAGACGTATGGGAAGCTGTCGCACTTGAAGATTAATTTCTCGAAATCGGAGTCCATGGGGGTGGCTGTCCCCCCGGGGCTGCTTCGGGATTTACAATCCAATTTCCGCTTTAGATGGACGAACACCGCGCTTAAGTATCTGGGCACTTACATTCCACCGGACGTTGCGAAAACGTTCAAGCTGAACTTCCCTCCCATGCTTACTAGGACACGCACTTTGCTTCAAAAGTGGCATTCTGGCCTCCACTCCTGGTTCGGGAGATGTAATCTGATAAAAATGAACATACTCCCTAAATTTAACTACCTTTTTCAGGCTCTTCCCATCAAGATCCCGCCTCCATTCTTTAAACAGGCACAATCTGTGATCACGCAATTCGTATGGGCGCACAAGAAACCCAGACTTCGGTGGTCACAGTTGACCTTCTCTAAACAACAGGGGGGACTGGCGCTACCTGACATATGGCGCTATTATGTGGCCTCACATCTTGGAAGGATTTTGGACTGGAATCGCAATAGCTCTACCAAACTATGGGTGCAAGTGGAACAATCTCAATCCCACATCCCGCTGAGAAGTGCCCTGTGGTGCTTCCGGGCGTTGCCGGCAGAACTGAGATCGCATCCTACCATAGGGGTGTCTCTAAGAGTGGGATTCCTAACTGCTTCCCAGAACAAAATCACATCGTTGTCCTCCCCCTTGTAGCCTATTCTAGGCCACCCACACTTCGACCCAGGGATCTATCCAGGAGACTATAAACTACTTAGTGAACTACACGTGGACCATGCGTCCAGATTTGTTATCGACGGGAAATGGCCTTCTATCGTCGACCTGACCGACCAGGCAGGTTTGTTTTGCCTCCCTTTCTGGAAAGCGGTGCGCTTACATCACTTTTTGCACTCCATCCCCAACCCTCATGCCTTCGCGGGTCCCCTGACGGAGTTTGAGACTCTGTGTAGGGGTGAGGGCCCTTTGGCCCACATCCTCTCTCGGACTTACGCTCTCCTGAATGGGCAGCTGGACCACCCTCATTTGACCTGTGTGTCCAAGTGGGAAAGGGATCTTGGCTGTTCGTTTTCCCCGACGCAGAGTCAGCGCATTATTACCCTAGCTCTTACGACTTCGTTGTGTACTAAGATACAGGAGTCGAATTTTAAACTCCTAACTAGGTGGTATATGACCCCGATGAAGCTGCATAAGTGCTTTCCATCCGTTTCCGATAGATGCTGGCGATGTGGAGAGGAGGAGGGCATGTTGCTCCATGTTTTCTGGTCTTGCTCTGGTCTGACGGACTTCTGGACAGAGGTCCGCCGTATAACACAAACATTCACGGACTATCCCATACCGGAGGGGCCAGCCTTTTTCCTTCTACACCACTCACGGATCCCAATAAAACGATATAAAAAGTCACTTCTGCGGCATTTGGTAAATGCGGCGAAGTCATGCATTCCTCTCTACTGGAAACAGCGCACTCCTCCTACGGTTACACACTGGGTTAGAAGAATTGAGGATATCAGGAAGATGGAGGACCTGATTCTAACATCTCAGAACAAACAAGAAGCCTTCAAACAGACATGGGACGATTGGTGTGTTTTCCGATTCTCGTTGGAGGGCCGTCGACGGTTGGCGCTATAGTGATAAAGTCCGCCATGGCGTCCTGCCATGTCTCTTCCTCCTTTCTCTGTTCTCTCTCTCTCCCCCCCTTCTGCCCCCCCTCTTTTCTCCCCCCCCCACCTCCCCCCCTTATCCTTGGTAAAGAGTGAAAATTGGGAATGCTGGCCCCCTTTGGGCTGCAGGCGGATGCCGGCAGGGCAGAGTGTGGAGATGACCACGGATTTCGGTCTTATATTGTTTTATGTGCTGCAGAGTTTTCGTGGGGTTGCAAGACTGAATCTGGTGCTTTGTATACTCATGTTAAGTTTTTCCTGCTGCCTTACGCTCTGATTTACTTTGTTTACTATGTACCGTGGGACCTGCATTCCCCCGTTTGGAGTTGAATAAAGTTATATTTGCAAAAAAAAATACAAACACTACCGTGTTAACAAAAACTTGCCACCGCCCTCATCCTATTTTTTATGTCAGGAGCTATATTTGTAGCTATATATATATATATATATATATATATATATATATATATATATATATATATATAATTTTTTTTTTTTTTTTTGAAAAGCCATCTTAAAGAGTTCCAAAAAATAGAAATAATGGCTTTGAAATAACAGAACTGTTATTCTGTTTATTCTGTCTAAATATTTCTGTCCCATGGCATTTTTAAACCATAGTGGTTCATTTGGGGCTATTTTCCATACTACCCCGATTATGGAATTAAGTTTATTTACTTATATGCTTCTTTGTATACTGTAGCAGGGGGACCCCATAAAATGGTGGTTTGCACCAGATTTTGAGAGAAGCATGCACACTAATTATTCTGGTGTGTGCTAGCTTCATAATAGAGCAAAGTTCAAAGTTAGAGCTCAGGGCCCCACACTCCTGAGGGAGGTCAGTGTGTCTAAGGGGAGCCATGTGAGATGCTATCTTGCATCAAGGTTAGGTTGGGACAGAGGTAGGCCCAAGCCTGACAGTCTACGTGGGAAGGAAGCAGCCAGGAGGCTGTAGAGTCCAGGACAGATGAGCGCAACTAGGGAGTGGCAAGGAAAGACACAGATAAAGTTCAGTGTCTGCGCATACCACTGGGATGTGTTTGATGATCAGAAAGACCAAAAGGTGTTTGATGGTCTGGAAGACCTTGCAGAGTACTCTGAGCAGTAAAGCTGCCACAAGAGAGCCAGGAGGCTGAATGTTATGTCTTTGCAGTGATGGTGATAACCCCCTGTGTGGGAAGAGCTAGCTCTATGAACTTTGACTTGCTTTTGAATAAAAGTGTGCTACCATGCCCTTAAAATACAGCCTTGGACTGGCGTAACTCATTGTAAACACAACTACCGCTTGAATTTAATCCTCACAATCATAAATATGGCAGAGGATAGCTGTGGGCACAGATAGCAGAGTTCCAGATCCTTGCAGACAAGAAACAGCGAGTAACAGGAAACTGTGTGTTTTGCAGTATATAGCAGCTGATGTGATTACAATGAAGTCTGCATGGAGATATGCATTGCTTGCAGTGGTGTATTTTGGCATAGGACTGTGGTCAGCAGGGCAGAGCATGGTGTCAGTGGGGCAGGGGATGGAGACAGAAGGGTAGAGCATGTGGTCAGCAGGGCATAGGACAGGGTCTGCGGGCCTCTCTCTCTCTCTCCTGTACACTATACACACTTCTCTCTCCTGTACTCTATACAGTACATATTATTCTCTCTTTGCTGTAAATTATACAAACCATTCTCTCTCTCCCCTGTACACTACACAAACTCTTATTTCTATACATGTAATCACTTCTTTCACCTCCATGAGTCATTAAGAAGTCACGTGTGTCAGGTCACCTTAAGGACAGGTGACAGGTGCACACCGTTGGGATCAGGAGTGCACCGCAAGGTAGTGGACCCTGCGGCTGACTGCTGCTGACAGGAGTCAAGGTGATAAGGAAGACAGGGCCACCAGAACACCAAGACTAATCCCACTGGGGTTAGAGCGTAAGATTCCCTAGGGCACTGAGTCTAAGAGCCAGCAGGTGTTCACCAGAGCCTCTAGTGGTGGGGATGGACTGGGCTACAACTGGCTCCAGGTCGCGGCCCCCAGGGTCCCCCAGCTCACACCCACAGTAGGCAACAGGAGGATAGGGATAGTAAGGGAATAAGCCAAGGTCTGGGCCACAAGCAGACAAGGACAGAAGAGTTCACTCCAAAGGTTCAGGGTCACAGGCAAACGGGGATAGTCAGGGACGCACCAAAAGGTAAGGATCACAGGCAAACAGGGATAGTCAGGGACACGCCAAAGTCGGTAACAGAAACAAATGAAGAGCACACGGCAGGTAACAGGAAGCCAAACACACAAAGGTTGATCAGCAGGGTTGGCCTGCAGTGCACAGGTTAATATAGAGTTCTCTGATAGGAGCTAGGGTGGAGCCATACCAGAGCAGTCCTGTGAGAGTCGGCTGATCTCTAGAGATAAACACATGTAGACAGGTAAGCAGACAAACTCTATTGCATAACCATGACAATGTGGCAGTATCACTACCCGTTGGGCGGAGTCAAGTGACATAGTGCATCAGGATTATACAGGAGCCACTGCTGGAAATCGGAAACAAACGTTTAAACGTATTGTCTCTATTTTAAATGTAAGTGGATGCTTTCAATAAATTGTATGTGTTTGAAATACTACCCAATGGAAGCATGTTCATTTTAACGGAGGGCTGGGGAAGAGAGAATTTTTTTTTCCATACAGTCCACATAAAAGGCTATAATGAAACTCGGAGAGGAAGAGAGGACATCTATCAGCTATTTAAAGTTTGGAGTACACCCCAGCTGGGGAAAGCGATGTTAGACCTATTCTAGGCCTAATATTTTGGTGAATAGATGACAGAATTGCTGCACATGCATGCAATTTTAGACCCACACAGGGTGAAGGTTTGCAGAAGGTTCACAATTAAGGAGCACTCTTTACTTTGAATTAATGGTTACTGGATTAACATTGCATCTCTTTAACACTAAAAGGATTAGGTTATTGTGATTCACACATGATGATTTAAGCAATAAGCAATTTGGTAAGCGCAACCAACATACAATATTGTATTTACTCCATGAGTCATGCCACAACTCCCCCTCCTGTCACTGCGTCGCTTCAACCTCTACATCACTGCTTCCCTCATCACCCTACCTTTACAGAAACCCTCTTGCTTATTGGCCCATGCCCCTGCCCCTCCTCTCCCCTTCTCTGATTGGACACTGCTTGTCAGTTGTCCTCACCGAGCCGCCCGGCTGCGCCCTGTGTTATCGGAGGAGAAGGTGAGAAAAAACAAGCAAACAATTGTCAGGGCCGTTATCTTGGCTTGGGGGGCTCAGTGGTGGCTGAATGGGGCAGAGAGGAGATGGTGGATGCTACTACATGAAGAGCCGGCCCCACTAGAGACACTATGCCCGTTGTGTATAGCTCCTTCCATGGGGACCTCTTGCATGCTGCTTCTTCTCCCCCTGCCCTCAGACCCTAACTGTTTAGGAGCCGAGGCAGTTCTTTAATTAGTCAAATTAGGCAGCCACAAGGCCTAATTAAAGAGCCTCCTCTGCCCTTCTGCCTGGGAGCGGTGCCACCTCCCTGAAAAGTGTTGCCCAAGACAAACACCTTGCTTGCCTTGCGGTAGATACGCCCCTTATTGCATGCAAGTCTTAACCACTTGCCGCCCACCCTATAGTAGATACACGGCGGCATAGTGGTTTCAAAATCCTGACTGGACGTCATATGACGTGATCAGGATTTTGAGCCGCTGCGTGCCCCCGGTGCTCATCGCGGCGATCGTTGTTGCGGGGTGTTAGTCTGACACCCCGCAACTACGATCTCAGTAAAGAGTCTCCGACGGAGACTCTTTACCATGCGATCACAGTGTAAATAGGAAAAGCCGGTGATCGGCTTTTCCTCACTCGCTTCTGTCAGACGTGATTAGAGGAGAGCCGATCGACTGCTCCTCTGACAGGGAGGGTCTGTGCTGATCGATTATCAGCGCAGCCCCCCCAAGGATGCCCACACTGGACCGCCAGGGACGCCAACAGAACACCAGGGATGCCCAGCACAAGATAATCTTCCCTAGACCACCAGGGATGCCAGTCAGTGCCCACAATGGATGCCAATCAGTGCCCATAATGGATGCCAATCAGTGCCCACAATGGGCATCACTGATTGGCATGCATTATTGTTTGGCACTGATTGGCATCCATTAGTACAGTATAATGTAATACAATGCCACCTATCAGTGCCCACCTGTGCCGCCTATCAGTGCCCATCCATGCCCATCTGTGCCGCCTATCCATGTCCATCTGTGCCACCTATCCATGCCCAGCTGTGCCCCCTATCCATACCCATCCATGCCGCCCATCCATGCCAATCCGTGCCAGCTATCAGTGCCAATTTGTGCCACCTATCAGTGCCCTTCCGTGTTGCCCATCAGTGCCACCCATCAGTGCCGGCTATCAGTGCCCATCGGTGCCACATATCAGTGTCCATCAGTGACACTTATCAGTGCCCATCAGTGTAGCCCCATCAGTGAAGGAGAAAACTTACCTATTTACTAAGTTTTGAAACTGAAACAAAAAAAAAACATATTTTTTCAAAATTTTCGGTATTTTTTTATTTGTTTAGCAAAAAATAAAAACCGTACAGGTGATCAAATACCACCAAAAGAAAGCTCTATTTGTGGGAAAAAATTATAAAAATTTCACTTGGGTACAGTGTAGCATGACTGTGCAATTGTCATTCAAAGTGCGACAGCGCTGAAAGCTCAAAATTGGTCTGGGCAGGAAGGTGTTTAAGTGCCTGGTATTGAAGTGGTTAAAGAGACAGTATGCCAAATTTTCCAGAGTTAAAAGGAACTGTGTTAAAAAGTGTTGTGTGCCTGACTGCAGAGATGGGGCAGTAAAAATGCAAAAAGGAAGCAAGATATGCTGAGATGCGAGACAGTCTGTTACTGATGAAAGGAATTTGATCGGAGACAGTCCTATACAAGCCAGAGAGTCCACCAGTGAGGGAACCTGCTGTGGACTGGTGCAAGAGGCATCTGGCTGTGTTAGAGCAAATGGAAAAGGAAAGGAAGCAATAAGGGAGTGCAAGGAGTGAGCAGATGGGTGTTGTTGTCATAGTAACAAACTCTAATAATTAACTTTGAAGTGTGCACACATATTTTGTTCCACTCATAATGTCTCAGTACCATCACACTCTCCATCAACAAGGTCCTCTTTCACACTCTGTGTACTTTGACATAATTTCTCGCATAGAAACAGACACCAATGCCTTTACATTTTAAGCTCTCTCTCCAAGAGAGAGCATAGCCAGGCATCATAATAGCCCAATCATGTGAAGAATGAAGTCAAGATTCAGGTACACCCTTTAAAGTTATTGTAAAGTCTCATTATTTTTCCTATAAGAAAAACAAACATGCTATGCTTACCTGTTCCATTGCAGTGATTTTGCACAGAGCTGCCCAGATCCTCCTCTTCTCAGGTCACTCTTCTGTGATTCTGGCCCCTCCCTCCTGTTCAATGCCCACACAGCAAGCAGCTTGCTATGGGGGCACCCAAGCTGAGTCACGGCTCCCTGTGTCCATTCCGACACGGAACCCCGACCTGGCTCCTCCCCTTTCTCCCCGGATTGACTAGCTGACTTCGACAGCAACAGGAGCCAATGATGCCTTTACAAGACTCTGGTCCGGCTGCACCTGGAGTATACCATTCAGTTCCGGGCACCAGTCCTCAGGAGGGATGTGCTGGAGAGGGTACAGAGAAGAGCAACAAAGCTAATAAAGGGACCAGAGGATCTCAGCTACAGGGAAAGACTGCAAGCACTGAACTTATTTTCTCTGGAGAAGAGACACTTAAGAGGGGATATGATTTCAATGTACAAACATCGTACTGCTGACTAGGGATGAGCCGAACACCCCAGGTTCGGTTTGCGGCAGAACATGTGAACAGACCAAAAATTTGTGCGAACACGCAAACCCCATTAAAGTCTACAGGACTCGAATGTGAAAAATCAAAAGTGCAAATTTTAAAGGCTAATATGCAAGTTATTGTCCTAAAAAGTGTTTGGGGACCCGGGTCCTGCCTCTGGGGTCATGTATCAATGCAAAAAAAAGTTTTAAAATGTCAGGTTTTTCGGGAGCAGTGATTTTAATAATGCTTAAAGTGGAAAAATAAAAGTGAAATATTCCTTTAAATATCGTACCGGGGGGCGTCTATAGTATGCCTGTAAAGTGGCCCATGTTTAGAACAGTCCCTGCATAAAATGACATTTCTAAAAGGAAAAAAAGTAATTTAAAACTGCTTGCGGCTGTAATGTAATGTTGCCCGCCCCAGCCCATTAATGGGCCCTTTGAGTCTGGTATGGATATTAAGGTGAACCCCACACCCAAATTTTTTTTTTAAAAAGGCGTGGGGCCCTTAGGCCCTATATACTCTGAACAGCAGCAGTATACAGGTTGTCCTGGGTTACAAACAAGATAGGGACTGTAGGTTTGTTCTTAAGTTGAATATGTTTGTAATTTGGAACAGGTACATTTTCTAAGTGTAGCTCCAGCCAAAAAAATCTATTTAAAATCTTTTTGGGTAATATAGGGAAGGGTTATCATCACCCCTGTACCATTTGTTTTGCTGTCTGTGCCCCTGTTCAGAAGATTTCACCTCACTTTCTGTCCCAATGAGAACTGGATTTTAAAAATGTTGGGTTGTTGTAGAAACAAGGATTGGTGATAAAGCATCAGTGGAGACACCTTTTTCCCTTATTAACTCTTACAGGAGAGAATTTCTCTTCCTAGGGGTAGATTTCCTTTCACTTCCTGTTGTATCCCTCAACGGAACGGGCCCTGCTGTGAAATATTAGAGCAAATATTGAAATTACATGCCCCTGTAAAACAGGAGCAGAAAAAATGGGTCTTAGGCAGTGGTGGTGGTGCTGCAACACTGTAACCCCTCACAGATTCTGTTGTTGAGTGCAGGAATGAGCCCTGCTGTGAAATATTAGAGCAAATATTGTAATTAAATGCCCCTGTTAAACAGGGGCAGAAAAATGGGCCTTAGGCGGTGGTGGTGGTGGCACAACACTGTAAAGCCTCACAGATACTTTGGCTGAGCGCAGGAACGGGCCCTGCTGTGAAATTTTAAAGCATAAATTGTAATTACATGCCCCTGTTAAACACGGCCAGAAAAATTGGGCCTAAGGCACTGGTGGTGGTGCCACAACACTGCAACCCCTTACAGATACTTTAGTTGAGAAGCAAGAACGAGTGAAATATTACAGCAAAAATTATAATTATATGCCCCTGTTAAACAGGGGTAGAAAAATTGGGTCCTAGGCACTGGTGGTAGTGCCCTGAAACAAAAGTGTTCTTAAAAGCTATCAATGTGAACAATAAGGAGGAATAAGATAGTCACTCAGCATAACAGGATAGTCACTCAGCGTAGGCAGTCTTCAAGGGATCTCAGATTCATAGAAAAATTAATTGGTTACACTGACTGAAGCCTCAGCAACACGTTGTCCAGGAGGACCAGGAAATTGTAACCTCCCAGGCTCTGGAAATGCATTGCACAAACCTTTCTGCAAGGCCTCCGGAAGATGTTTCTACTCCCTCTGCGAAGGCTGGATAAGTTCCGCAGCCTTACTCTTTTAACGTGGATCAAGAAGGGTTGCCAGCCAGTAATGATCCCTCTCCTTGATACCACGAATCCAAGGGTCCTTTCGCAGGCTTTGCAGGATCAGGGAGGCCATGCAGCGAAGGTTTGCTGAGGCATTCAATCCGGAGTCCTCTGGGTCACTAAGGATGACATGATCCACAGCCACCGCCTACCAGCCACGTACAAGTCCATGGGTTTTTGGGGACTGAAAATAATCCCTTGGAGACTGCTGCTGATGCTGAGTGCCAGGCTCTACCTTCATGCTGACACAATCCTCATCCTCCTCCTCCTCTTCCTGTGTGATTGGCGGGCCTGCAGGAATACTGCCAGGATAAAGGGGGCCTTGAGAGGTAAGAAAGTCCTCCTCTTCCTCCCTCTGTTCTGCCTCAAGTGCCCTGTCCATTATTCCATGAAGCGTGTGCTCCAACAGGAAGACAAGAGGGACAGTATCACTGATGCATGCACTGTCACTGCTCACCATCCTCATGGCCTCCTCAAATGGTGACAGAACAGTGCATGCATCCTTGATCAGTAGCCACTGGCATGGCAAAAAAAGCCAAGCTCCCCCAACCCTGTCCTGACGCCATACTGACACAGGTACTCATTGATGGCCCTCTGCTGCATGTGCAGCCGCTGCAACATTGCCAATGTTGAGTTCCACCGTGTCACAAATGAGGCGGTTCTTGGGTAGGTTGCATTCCTTTTGAAGGTCAGCCAGCCAAGCTCTGGCAGACTTTGCTGGCCTGCTTCAGGAGATCCTGTAAGCCCGGATACCTGCACAAGAACTGCTGCACAACCAAATTAAGGCGGCGAGCCAAACAGGGAACATGAGTCAAGTGTCCACGTCGGAGGGAGGAGAGGAGGTTAGTGCCATTGTCGCAAACCACCATTCCCGGCTGAAGCTGGCATGGTGTCAACCACCTCTGAACCTGCCCCTGCAGAGCTGACAGAATCTCTGCCCCAGTGTGGCTAAGCAGGCCATCTCAAGCACTGCATGGCATCTTTTTGCCTGAGTGCTTACGTAGCCCCTTGAAAGCCAACGGAGCCCCACTGGTTCAGAGGAGAAACCTGCAGAGGAAGAGGCCATAGAAGAAGAGAAGGGGGTGGAGGAGAGAGGTGTGGCAGAATCTCCACTTTTAGCATTTTGGAGGCGGAACAAGCTCCATCAATACTGCACCCTGTACTGCATCCTTCCCAGCTGCCAGCAGACTTACTCAGTGCACTGTGAAAGAAAGGTAATGTCCCTGTCCATGCCTGCTGGACCATGAATCAGCGGTAATATGTACCTTACCGCTGATCACCCTGTCCAGCGAGGCCAAGACATTGCCTTCCACATTCCAGTAGAGAGCCGGAATGGCCTTTCTTGAAAAAAAAATGGCGTTTGGGAACCTGCCACTGAGGTACTGCACATTCCACAAATTCACGAAAGGGGGCAGAGTCTACCAGCTGAAAAGCAGCAGTGTCAGGAACCATGATACAGACTGAGACAGAAGTACAATCAAATCACACTTGTTTATTAATAATAAAAATAAAAAGGTAAATAAAAAAAAGCTTAGTCAAGCGTAGCCAGATCGGGTAGTCAGCCAGTCCAAAGTTCATAAACCAGATCGGGTAATCAGCCAGTCCAGAAGTCAGGGATCCAAGGAGAGCAACTGCAAGCAGGATAAGAAGCCAGGAGGAATGTCAGCAAGCCAGTCTTGAAACAAACAGCAGGAGATGGTTCCTTGAGATGTGACCAACGCGAAGGCAAAGGCAAAAGTGAGATGGAAGGCTTTAAATAGGCAGGTCAGACGAGCATCATCGAGAACAGCTGGTAACTGTGGAAAGAGAAGAGAGCTGGCAATTATCCGACAGCTGAGTGGCCAGCCCAGAGGAGGAAGGGCTAAGCCAGCCCTGAAAGTACCCCCCCCCCTCAATGACCCCACTACCCTCGGAGGGCCACCGGGCTTGAGGGGAAACCGTCTATGGAACTCGCAGAGGAGGACAGGAGCATGTACATCAGAGGATGAAACCCAGGAGTGTTCCTCCGGACCCCTTCCAATGCACCAGGTACTGTATGCGCCCACGGAACCTACGGGAGTCAACAATTAAATTATTTTTTGCTGGTACTTATTAAATCTTGCACTGCGCGGAATCAAACAATTTTCCTTCATAACTTGGATTTCTTAGGAACACCATTCGAATCTGCAGCAATGGATATTTTTCAGTATATAAACAGCAGAGCAATTAACCTGATAGAAGTGTTTAATCAGGAATAGGTGGTTAACAGCCAAGACAAGACATGGATAGTCTATTTAAGCAACTCAGGCATTGTATGGAAAAACAACTGAATCTCAGAATAAATTACACCACGAAGACTGAGATTGGACATCTCACCCAATGATGCTGTAAGTGATAAAGGCCTAATGGATGAATGGTACAATTTTTTTAATCAGAGTGAAAATTAATTGTTACAAAAAATTGTTGTACGGAGACAACATAAGTTAAAAATCATAGAAGCAGAAATTTTGAATCTAATTCCACATACACACGATCAGACTATCTGGCGGACTTAGTCTGGCGAACAAACCGCCGTAAAGTCCGCCGGACTGTCCGAACAAGCAGACCTGCCCACACATGTGACTTTTCCGGCGGACTATCCGCTGTACTTATGAAATGAACGGACTTGCCCACACACACGGAGGAAAGTCCATTCATTTTGAGTGTGGCTCCAGGTAGCCGGGACCAGCGAAGGAAGCGTCGCTGGCCCCGTCACCTGGTATGGAGTTAAAGGGGAAGTCCTACGCCGAAAAAATGGCATTGTGGTCCCCCCCAGGTCCATATCAGACCCTTATCTGAGCACGCAACCCGGTCGGGTCAGGAAAGGGGGTGGGGACGAGTGAGCACCCCCCCCTGAGCCATACCGGGCATCGTGCCCTCAACACCCCACCCCAAAGCAGCTTGTCCCCATGTTGATGAGGACAAGGGCCTCTTCCCGACAACCCTGGCCGTTGGTTGTCGGGGTCTGCGGGCGGGGGGCTTATCGGAATCCGGGAGCCCCCCACCCTATGTGAATAAGTATGGGGTACAATGTACCCCTACCCATTCACCTGTGAAAAAAAGTAAATAAAACACAACACACAAGGGTTAAAAATATTTTATTGCACAGCTCCGGGGGTCTTCTTCCATCTTCGGGGGTCTTTTCGCCGGACTCCTCCACTATCTTCTGCTAGCTCTTTTACTAGCGGAGGAGCCCAGGTTTCTTCTTCGTCGCCGCCCTCTTCTTCCAACTTCGGGGGTCTTGTTCCCCTCTTCGGTTCTTCTTGCCGGGCATCCGCGCCTTCTTCTAGCTCTTTTACAAGCGGTGGCACAGTTTTCTAACGCCGCTGTCGCCGCTGTCTTCGTTGCCGCCTTCTGTTCTTCTCTTCTTCTTTTCTTGAGCTGTTGACTCGTCGCTGTCTCTGGCCATAATGACTAGGACGTGGCATGCGGCAACTTACATAGGGACATCACCAGGTGATGTCCCCGCCCATTATGATGTCACAGTCCGAGCGACGCTTCCTTCGTTGGTCCCGGCTACCTGGAGCAGTGCTCAAAATGAACTGACTTTTCTCCGTGCGGGAAAAGTTTGTTCATTTCAAAAGTACGGTGGACTAGCACATACAGCCTTTCAGATACACCATCAGGAATCAATACCAAGGAGACCCCAGACAACAAGGGGGACAACAAGGGTGGAACCCAAGAGTTACCAGGAATATGGGAAGAAGGAGGTATGATTGGGAACCAGAAGAGAACGAATGGGAAGAGAGAAGAAATCAGATGTACAGACCCCAGAGATTGGCAAGAGGAAACGGACCAGAGGAAAATGAGGGGGGGGATCAAGAAAAAGAAGACGAGAATACTAGGGGAAAGCATTTTTAACTTAAATGATACAGATTTCCATGAAGAAGAATGGAAAATTTTAGACCTGGGATTGGAGTATGCCCCGATAAAGAATTAGATAAATTTGAAGCTTATATAGATCTGCAAAAATTTGTGAGAAAGATGAACATAAAAAAATAAAATAAAATGTTTTGCTTCGAGAGAAAAGAAATAAACTCTTAAGGAAGCTATTCTTTTTAAACATTCTAATTTAAGGAATAAATCCACCTTCAATCCGAAAATGCAGCAAAACGAAAGTTTGGTGGTTTTTAAAAAAATGGTTGAAGATGACATCAGAAAATTAAAAGTAAATAAATCCAAGAGAAAAAGTGTTTGGAACACCATTAAAGAAATTGAGAAAAATAAAAATATAATCATATGGCCAGCAGGCAAAGGAGGGGGGCTGGTAATATTAAATAAAAAGGATTATGAATTAGAAAAGAACCAATTGTTGAGCATACCAAATACATATACAGTGCCTTGCGAAAGTATTCGGCCCCCTTGAACTTTTCAACCTTTTGCCACATTTCAGGCTTCAAACATAAAGATATAAAATTTTAATTTATTGTGAAGAATCACCAACAAGTGAGACACAATTGTGAAGTGGAATGAAATCTATTGGATATTTTAAACTTTTTTAGCAAATAAAAAACTGAAAAGTGGTGCGTGCAAAATTATTCGGCCCCTTTACTTTCAGTGCAGCAAACTCACTCCAGAAGTTCAGCGAGGATCTCTGAATGATCCAATGTTGTCCTAAATGACTGATGGTGATAAATAGAATCCACCTGTGTGTAATCAAGTCTCTGTATAAATGCACCTGCTCTGTGATAGTCTCAGGGTTCTGTTGAAAGCGCAGAGAGCATCATGAAGACCAAGGAACACACCAGGCAGGTCCGTAATACTGTTGTGGAGAAGTTTAAAGCCGGATTTGGATACAAAAAGATTTCCCAAGCTTTAAACATCCCAAGGAGCACTGTGCAAGCGATGATTTTGAAATGGAAGGAGTATCAGACCACTGCAAATCTACCAAGACCTGGCCGTCCCTCTAAACTTTCAGCTCAGAAGAGGAGAAGACTGATCAGAGATGCAGCCAAGAGGCCCATGATCACTCTGGATGAACTGCAGAGAACTACAGCTGAGGTGGGAGAGTCTGTCCATAGGACAACAATCAGTCGTACACTGCACAAATCTGGCCTTTATGGAAGAGTGGCAAGAAGAAAGCCATTTCTCAAAGATATCCATAAAAAGTCTCGTCTAAAGTTTGCCACAAGCCACCTGGGAGACACACCAAACATGTGGAAGAAGGTGCTCTGGTCAGATGAAACCAAAATCAAATTTTTTGCCCACAATGCAAAACGATATGTTTGGCGTAAAAGCAACACAGCTCATCACCCTCAACACACCATCCCCACTGTCAAACATGGCGGTTGCAGCATCATGGTTTGGGCCTGCTTTTCTTCAGCAGGGACAGGGAAGATGGTTAAAATTGAGGGGAAGATGGATGCAGCCAAATACAGGACCATTCTGGATGAAAACCTGTTGGAGTCTGCAAAAGACCTGAAACTGGGACGGAGATTTATCTTCCAACAAGACAATGATCCCAAACATACAGCAAAATCTACAAAGGAATGGTTCACAAATAAAGTATCCAGGTGTTAGAATGGCCAAGTCAAAGTCCAGACCTGAATCCAATCGAGAATCTGTGGAAAGAGCTGAAATCTGCTGTTCACAAACGCTTTCCATCCAACCTCACTGAGCTCGAGCTGTTTTGCAAGGAAGAATGGGCAAGAATTTCAGTCTCTCGATGTGCAAAACTGATAGAGACATACCCCAAGCAACTTGCAGCTGTAATCGCAGCAAAAGGTGGCTCTACAAAGTATTAACGCAAGGGGGCCGAATAATTTTGCACGCCCCACTTTTCATTTTTTTATTAGTTAAAAAAGTTTCAAAAATCCAATAGATTTCGTTCCACTTCACAATTATGTCCCACTTGTTGGTGATTCTTCACAAAAAATAAAAATTTTATATCTTTATGTTTGAAGCCTGAAATGTGGCAAAAGGTTGAAAAGTTCAAGGGGGCCGAATACTTTCGCAAGGCACTGTAGAAAACTTAAAGGAAATCAAAAGGTGGAGTATGAAAAGAAACTCAAAGCATTTGTGAAAAGAGGGGAATTCTTACAAAAAAGTAGGCCACCTTTTTAACACCTGAGGCAGCAAAAATACCGGTAATCTATTACGTCCCTAAAATTCATAAAACTCAAACAAACCCATCGGGTAGGCCAATTATTAGCGGGATCTATTCACTTTTTTCCCAGCTAGGATCATATATTGATGGATATTTACAACCATAAAAGAAGACAGGTCCTATTTGAAAGACAGCAGACAGCTGATTGAAGAATTAAGAAATGTTGCAGTAGAAGAAACTGACATTATGGTTACAATAGATGTCAATTCATTGTATACCAATATAGTACAAGAGGATGGAATTAACAGTGTAGAATGGACACTACATAAACAAACTGACCTTCAAGAGGAACAGATTAAGCATATCATTGATGGTTTAAGACTCGCTTTGTGCCACAACTTTCTGGCACAAGGGAGAATATTTTATTCAGACAAAGGGTATCACTTTTTCAGGGACATGGAGCAAACAAACTATTGATTACTTGGATTTACAACTCTATAAGAATAACGGATATAATAAATACAAAAACTTTTTTTTCATGAGGCCATTCCTGACTTAGAAAAGAGTTGGACATTCCCGGTATGAAACTGGGGTTACCTCTTAACATAGTTAGGGGTCCAGGAGTCGAGGAAAATGAGCCATTTTTTGTTGCTCACCTAAAGGCTTCAAGAGATAGGTGAATGAAGGGGTGTGTCATGATCTCTATTGGCCAATGTCGAGGTAGTGTCCAGGGTAAAGATCCGATAGGGAGTTGTGTGAGTGATTTTTCCAGGGATACCCAGACCTTCCCAGCTTCATGGATGTTCCAGTCTACCAATCGCATACGATGACTTGCTAGGTAATATTTTTAAAGATCCGGCAGACCAATACCACCTCTAGTTTTTAAGCGTTTAAGTCGATGATATCTAATGCGGGGAAGGGAGTTTCTCCATATGAATAGGGAGGGTGCCTTCTTAAATGTTGCAAAAAAGAGGCCGGTAGGTTAATTGGAATACACTGTATAAGGTATAGAAGGCGTGGCAAGATTATCATTTTTAAAAGGGCAGAGCGGCCAAACCATGAGACATTGAGGTTTCCGCATTCTCTTAGGTCGTGTTGGGCTCTTTTTAGAGCTACCAGGAAATTCTCATTATACAGATCAGCTAACTTGGCCGTGATTTAAATTCCCAGATATGTGATGGCCTTCTTGTTCCAAAGGAATGGGAATGAGCTCTGACAGCATTCCACATCTTTTTGTGTCAGGGAGACATTCAGTGCATGTGACTTGGTATAGTTGATCTTCAGGTGTGATAGTCTCCCTAAGTTTTCTATGTCTTTCAGTAGGTTGGGTAAAGAGATACGTGGGGAGGTTAGGCAAAGAAGCATGTCATCCACAAAAGCTGCAACCTTATACACCCTGTCTCGTATCGAAAGGCCTTTGATATTGGAGTTAAATCATATTTGATTGAGAAAGGGTTCCAAGGAGAGTACGAAGATTAGGGGAGATAAGGGGCATCCCTGAAGGGTATCATTACTAATGGTGAAGGCGCTCGACAGGTGACCATTACCACGCACACTCGCACTAGGAGAGGAGTATAGTGCTGAGATATGGGCCAACATGCGAGAGTGAAGGCCAGTTGTCCTAAAGACCTCGTGCATCAGACCTCGTGCATGTAGTCCCAGGCCACCCTGTCGAACGCCTTCTCTGCATCTAATGATAGAAAGAAGCCTTGGGTTTTTGAAGTTGTGAGCCAATGGTGGAGATTAAGTGCTGTAATGGTGTTGTCCCTGGCCTCTCTTCCCGGGACAAAGCCCACCTGGTCTAGAGATACAAGGTTGGGTAGGAGCGGGGATAATCTATTAGCTAAGAGCTTGGCGTATAGTTTAGTGTCCACATTGAGGAGGGATATAGGTCTGTAGTTTTTGTACCTGCGTTGTATCCTTACCATCTTTTGGTATGACCGTAATATGGGCTTCTAGCATAAGACCTACTGAAGTGCTGGGATTTGCCAGAGCGTTGAAGATGGTTATCATCTTAGGGGATAATACAGTAAAAAAACACTTATAATAATGAAGTGTAAACCCGTCTGGGCCTGGGATCTTTCCTGTTTTCATTTAGTTCATAGTTAGTTAGGTTGAATAAAGACACCAGTCCAACCAGTTCAACCTGAGTGAGTGTCTATAACTGTCCCCATCCCTGTACATTGCACACTCATGTTGGTCCCTACCCTCAAGGAGCCCACAATCCAAGGTCCCCATTCATATCCTAGGGCCAATTTTCCTACCTGCATGTCTTTGGATTGTGGGAGGAAACCGGAGTACCTGGAGGAAACCCACGCAGGCACAGGGAGAACATGCAAACTGTTGTGGTTGGGATTTGAACCAGCGACCCTTCTTACTGCTAGGTGAGAGTGCTAACCACTACACCACTGTGCCGCCCTTAAATTTGTTTTAGAGCAGTTTGGAGCACTTCTATAGATAGAGGTTGTTCCATTTCCTTAGCCTGCTCCTGTGAGAGTGTTTTTGGGCAATATGGCGCCAGGAAGTCCCTGATGGCTTCCGATCTCCTTTCTGCCTGCGTATGGTTCTGACTTACTGACCTTAGGTTATATAAGTTTGTATAATAGCTCTCAAAACATTTTGCAATGTCCTCATTTTTAGAAAAGGATGTGCCCTATTGGTCTAGAATCTGATGGATTGTGTTAGAAGGTCTAGAGGCTCGAACTGCCTGTGCTAGGAGTCTCCCACACTTATTGCCCTGTTCATAAAACACTCTCTGGTGAAGTATATATTGACGTACTGTTCGTTTCCCTAGCTCCTCTAGTAATAGAAAGCGAGTATGTGATAGTTCTTGTAGGGACTGCTGTGAGTGTGAGGACTTGTGAGAAGCCTCCATTCGTCTGATTTTGTCAGTTAGTTTCACTATGGTCTCCCGGTTCTGCCATTTGATTTTTGCTCCCTGGGCCATAAGTTCCCCCCGAATAACACACTTGTGAGCTTCCCACAGGGTGATTGGGGAGATGTCTGGGGAGGCGTTTTCCCTGAAATACTTGTGAATCCGGGCTTCTAGCCATGCGGTAAATTCTGCATCTTTAAGCAAGGATGAATTTAATCGCCAAGTTTTAGTCCTGGAAATGGATTCTGGGAAGGTGTCAGGGCTGGCTTAGCCCTTCCTTCTCTGGGCTGGCTGCTCAGCTGTCGGCTAATTTCCAGATCTCTTCTCTCTCCAAAGTTACCAGCTGTTCCTGATGATGCTCGTCTGACCTGCCTACTTAAAGCCTTACAGCTCACTTCACCTCTGCCTTCGCCTTGGTCACATCACTGAAACCATCTCCTGCGGTTTGTTTAAAGACTGGCTTGCTGACATCCATTCTGGCTTCTTATCCTGCTTGATGTGCTCTACTTGGATCCCTGACTTCTGGCCTGGCTGACTACCCGATCTGGTTAATGGACTCTGGCTAAGCTTGACTATGCTTTTTCTATTTACCTTTTTATTTTTATTAATAAACAAGTGTGATTTAATTGTACTTCTGTCTCAGCCTCATTCATGGTTTCTGACACCCACCCTCCTTGCTGCCACTGATTGAGGGGTTCTAACCCGCCGGACTTACCACCCTGAGGAGTTCTGTGCTGTTTTACAGCAGTGTCAGTAGATCCTTAGCGCTCCCATATGCAGAGGGACCAAAGCTGTGTTGGTTGCAGTCCGTCAGCACAATCGGTGAACGATCGCTGAGCGATCTGAAACACGTGTCCAGATTACACAGAAGGCCTCCCAGTGCTCTGTGATGACAAAACAGGAAGCTGAGGGCACAGGAGCTGCTGCTAGAGCACAAAAAAGTGGTCCGGCTTCAAGAAAATGGCCGCCAGTGTTTTGAATGGGGAATCACCGGGAAAATGGCCGCCTGAAGCCCAGAAGAATGCTATCCCTTGCCCACACTGAAATTCGCCGCCAGCCAGTGCCATGAGAGGCAGAAAGAAAAACATGTGGCAGGCACAGCGCTGCACCAACACTGGGGCAAACCTCACAGGCACCCTCCGGGATTAAGGCACACAGGACCCAGGTACCCCAGCACAGCCAGAACCCAGGTGAGAGCCCAGGGCACACACACACACCGCTCAGTACATGTACAGCCCCCCCCCCTGTGAGGGGGGAAAGGAGGGAAGTTAGGAGCAGAGTAGAGAAGAGAGGGGGGTGAGGTGGCCCCCAAATCGACCTCCCAGGGAATGCCCAGCTGCTCAACCCTGCCGAGACAGGAAGAGCTGTACTTACCAGTCTTGAAGAGCTGGGAGACATTCCATTGTAGCCAACTCCTGATCAGTACAGGGAAGTCTACTGGCCCGGCATACTGAGACGTAGACATCAGTAGCCCGGTCATATGTATGCATTGGGGCATAAAAGCTCACCGACCACCTCTGGAGCTGAGGTATGTTGTGGCCTGCCGAGCCGTAGCTGCGACCTGCACACACTCGATGGCCAGACTGGGGAGACTACAAGGATAAGTAAACCAGCCTGTCACCCAGCCGGCTGTTGATAGAAGATCACAGGATCATTCATCTTGCGCAAAAAGCCAAGCTTCTGCATCAAAAAAAACACGGACCTATGGGCCAGCAGGGTTCCTAGGTGTATTTCCTTCACTAGGCAAAATAAAACTGAGGCTGCTATGGTAGACTGTGGGGATTGTAGCCTAGGGACCGCCCCCTGGGCGGAACTCAAAGTTCTGAAATGTTTTATTACAACTTTACTGTAATCTCCAGTGATAGGGCTAACAACCCATTTTGTTACAGAGAGGAGCTGTGTTGGTTGGTGAATATAAGAGAAAACTATACTAGCACTATCTAAGGTAAAGGGTGCTATACAATATGAAGCATCCTTGGAAATGTAGAAAGCCCTACTAGAAGCAAACCTAGAGAAGCTTGCTAAAGAGAAACACGTGTCAGTTGCTATAGCCGAAGCAGAGGCCTTAAAACTAGCTGTATACCCCAATAGTAAACACAGTAGATGCAGCAGTGTGCTCGGTGCAGAATCTGAACCTCAGGATTCTCTACAACGCACTTTAGACTATGTCTATCAACACTCTAGGCAGCAACAAAGACTGTCAAGGAGACAAACCAAGGATGCTACGCATCACCACCGCAAGTCAGCGACAAGTCTCAAATCTGCAATCAAGAGGACCCCAAGCAAAGTGAAACCTCTTATGACAGACATCTTACATGCAAGGTACCAAAATCTACAAATTATACTCCAGGTCCTGCATTTACATCAGAACAGTACACCAAGGATCTGGTTAAACCAGAAACTCTTAAAAGGTATGATCACACACCACCTTTTTTAAAGCTTTTTTTGCATTAATACAATGTCCCTGGGGCAGGACACGAGTCCCCAAACAGTTTTTATGTCAATAACTTGCATATAAGCCTTTAAAATGAACACTTCTTTGTTTTTTCACATGCGTGTTCCATAGACTTTAACAGTGTTCGCTTGTTTGAACAAATTTTTTGCCTGTTTGCATGTTCTGCTGAAAACCGAACCAGGGGATGTTCAGCTCATCCCTATTCATTAGCTTATATGGATAATCACTTTCACTAAGCACGTAGAGGATGTTATGACGCAAGACACTATACATATATACATATATATATATATATATATATATATATATATATATATATATATATATATATTTAATTTTACACCATTGGCAGCGCCATCATACTCCTTCCCCATTTATGCCTATTTAACAACTCCACCTAGTGAAGTTTTTGGGGTAGGCAGTAGCTACGAGTATCTCCTGATGCTTACCTCAGCGCGGAATTTATGATTTATGTTAAAGTTCAAAGATGTGGGTAATATAGACCAGGGCTGTCTTAATAGCATCATGGGCCCCTAGTTATCTACACCCTAGATATCCCCCCAACACTCTGACCCCTCTACACCCTAGATATCCCCCCAGCACTTTTACCCCTCTACACCCCAGATATCCCCCAGAACTCTGACCCATCTACACCCTAGATATCCCCCAGCACTATGACCCCTCTACACCCCAGACATCCCCCAAGGAGTCTGACCCCTCTACACCCCAGACATCCCCCTAGAACTCTGACCCCTCTACACCCCAAACATCCCCCCAGGACTCTGACCCCTCTACACCCCAGATATCCCCCCAGCACTCTGACCCATCTACACCCCAGATATCCCCCCAGCACTCTGACCCTTCTACATCCTAGATATCCCCCTAGCACTCTGACCCCTCTACACCCCAGATATACCCCCACCCTCTACATCCCAGATATCCCCTCAGCGCTCTGACCCCTCTACACCCTAGATATTCCCCCCAGCACTGTTACTATATACCATAAGATACCCCTCGTATTGTGACGCCACTGCATCCCTGATACCCCCCTACACTGTGGCCTCTGTACATCCCTGATACCACTAGCACTATAGCCACCCAAGCTACCCCAAGCATTTCAACCCCCTTTACACCCAATATCCCCCCTCAGCATTGTTTTCCCCTGTCATGATCTTTGGAATACTGAAGTATTTCTCCTTGATTCTATTACACAATGGTGGGTCCTCTGCCCTGTCTTAAAGCTAAACCCCTCCAGATGGCTCCGTAGTCTGGAAAGAAGGCATTGTTCTGTGTTTGACCATTTGTTTGTTTATGCACTTGTGTAATGGGACTTCTCTGTGTCATTACACATATCAGCCCTGCTATTCAAGCTATCGGACCAATCCCTGCTTACCCTGTTTTAAGTCCTCATTTGCATGGCCAAGAGTACCTAAGTGAAGACTGGAGTGTAGTTTACAACTGACCAATAGGAAAGTGGTTGTTTGGGCAGGTGTGTTTAAACTGCTATGTATAAAAGTGTGTTGTGTACATCCAATAAAGGTAAGATTCCTGTTTGAACTTACATACAGCCTGCCTGGTGTTTGTTCAGACCTATAACAACTGGATTTGAATGGCACATTGCTGTAGAATCTCGGAGCATCGGATGACTGAATTATCAGATGTTGTAATCTGCAATCTGATCCAATAGCAGAGGAGTATTGGGAGAGTGGAACCAAGCGAGCAGAGGCTTGTTACATCCCCCATACACCCTTAATATCCCCCAGCACCATTATTCCATGCATGTAGTACCCCCTTTTCCAGTGGAGATACAGTGCATGTAAACTTTTGGCTATGTGCCAACCTCCAGCCCTGGACTCACCTATACCAAACGAGCAGGCAGAAGGAGGGGCGGTAGAGGGAGAATTCCAAGCCTTTTGGTGCAAACAGTGCTGGACAGCTGGGCTCACCATGACACCATCCACAATGCTACTTCCGCAGGTGGGTTCTCAGTGCTGCTGACTGAGAAGCTCCCACCCCAGCCCCTACCCCACAGCCTTCGAGTCCCGAGCATTCAAGCTGCGTGGGGTGGGGTCAGAGCATCACTGGTGCTCTGGCCCTACCCCTCCCTGCTGGCTGTGAAATAATAGGTATCGTTCTGCACAACATGCCTCCCCTGTGTATCCATCACTCTTAGTACCATCATGGGGCCCCCAATTTTGGGGCAGCGTGGGCTCAAGGACCAGCTGTTTTGGGGAAAGTGCAGGGGCCCCTCATGCAGCTGGGGCCCCTGGGCAGTGCCCAGGTGTGCCCACTCATTAAGACAGCCCTGATATAGACAACAGCTTAGTGGGGGAGACCTTGTCAACATTGTAAGATCAGTTCTGTAGCCTTTGAACATAAACAGCATATTGTAAACAGTTGGAATTCTTGGAATGTATGTAATGTGAATGCATAGGTATATGAAGGACAAAAGGATACAATTAGTATAGAGGAGGGGTAAATGAACCGTGCAAACAAAAAAAGAAGAAAAAAAAAAACTATGAACTACAGAAGATGTTCCAAATTGCAAATGTGTTAAATGATAAACATTCCGAACAAGAGAAAAGGCAAATGTTCCAAACAGGAAGAACAGGTAAGGTGTTCACTGATGAACAAGCAAAAACCATGTATTTTTCAGATACAGTACTGAATAGACAAATTAAATGTCCAGCTGTTGTGCCAGCAACCCCTTTAAGCGAGAGTCCATTTGAGATTTGCATGCAACTTTATTAGGGGCAGCGCATGGAGTTGGGCATGGAGTACAGTATTCCAAACATCCCTTGTATTGAAGCTTGGTAAAATAGGAGCAAGTGGCCAATCAGGTAGCTGGAAATTGGCATTTTGAAAAGTTTCCAACATTAGCACTGGGCCTCTCACTTGTGGCACAGTAATTAACCGCTTGCCGACTGCCCTATAGCACATCCACTGCTATACAGGGCGGGTGGGCTGTGCAAGATCGCGTATATCTTTATCTTTTCCCAGTGCTAAACTTTTCATCTAAATTGCTGCATTTGTAAAATTCAAAAGCCAGTATAAAGGAATAGTAGTGGTTAAAAAAAAACACTTGTGGGTTTAACTAATCTTTATTTTGTATATCGATCTATGTGCTTATTGCTGCTGTTCTTTCAGTTATGCCAGAATTGTGCTCATCCATTTAATATTTCAGGAACAAAAAGCTTATACTAACAACATGACTTAAACACCTGTCATTAAAAAAATAAAAAATAAAAAAATAAATTTGTGAAAGTTTGTTTAACCAACAGACGCTGACTATGCATTTAGGAAGTATTCACAATGCTTCATTTTTTTCCACATTTTGTTATGTTACAGCCTTATTACAAAATGGATTAAATTAATTAATTTCCTCAAAATTCTACAAACAATACCCCATAATAACAATGCAGAAGAAGTTTGTTTGAAATCTTTGCAAATTTATTAAAAAAAAAAAAACAAAAAAAAAAAATCACATGTACATAAGTATTCACAGCCTTTTTCTTAATACTTTTTTGAAGCATCTTTGGCACCAATTACAGCCTCAAGCTTTTTTGAGTATGATGCTACAAGCTTGGCACACCTATTTTTGGGCAGTTTCTCCCATTCTTCTTTGCAGGACCTCTTAAACTCCATCAAGTTGTAGAAACATCTCAAGGATGATCAGTGGAAACAGGATGTGCCTGAGCTCAATTTTGAGTGTCATGGCAAAGGCTGTGAATACTTAAGTACATGGGATTTTCTTGTATTTTATTTTTAATAAATTTGCAAAGATTTAAAAAAAAACTTCTTTCACATTGTCATTATGGGGTATTGTTTGTAGAATTTTGAGGAAAACAATGAATTTAATCCAGTTTGGAATAAGGCTGTAACATAAAAAAATGTGGAAAACGTGAAGCGCAGTGAATACTTTCCGGATGCATTGTACATTGTTCTTTTTTTCAGAGGAACTTGGTTTAGGCACCTGCTATTAAACAAAGAAACTTGAGATAAAGGTTTTCACTTTAATTATTTTCAGTACCAACTTTCACAGGAAAATGTCCCATCCTTCGCTATAATGAAAGGTGATAATTTAAAAATGAGTATGTAATAGCGGGCTGAGTTAACCAATAGATTCTTGTATTGCTTTGGCACCCCAGTGGCACTTTAACCACTTGCCGCCCGCCCTATAGGCAACTGACGGCGGCAAAGTGGTTTCATAATCCTGACCGGACGTCATATGACGTGATCAGGATTATGAGCCGCTGCGCGCCACCGGGGGCGCGCATCGCGGCGATCGTTGTTGCGGGGTGTCAGTCTGACACCCGGCAACTACGATCTCGGTAAAGAGTCTCAGACGGAGACTCTTTACCATGTGATCAGCCGTGTCCAATCACGGCTGATCACAGTGTAAATGGGAAGAGCCGGTGATCGGCTTTCCCTCACTCGCGTCTGTCAGACGCGAGTAGAGGAGAGCCAATCGGCTGCTCCTCTGACGGGGGGGTCTGTGCTGATCGATTATCAGCACAGCCCCCCCAGGATGCCCACACTGGACCACCAAGGACGCCACCAGACCACCAGGGAAAAGGTAATAAAGGTCATAATCCTCCCTAGACCACCAGGGATGCCAGTCAGCACAATGGGTGCCAATCAGTGCCCATAATGGATGCCAATCAGTGCCCACAATGGGCATCACTGATTGGCATGCATTATTGTTTGGCACTGATTGGCATCCATTACTATAGTATAACACCGATGCCGCCTATGAGTGCCCACCTGTGCCGCCTATGAGTGCCCACCTGTGCCGCCTATGAGTGCCCACCTGTGCCGCCTATGAGTGCCCACCTGTGCCGCCTATCCATGCCCACCTGTGCCGCCTATCCGTGCCCATCCGTGCAGCCCATCCGTGCCGCCCATCCGTGCCAGCTATCAGTGCCAATTTGTGCCACCTATCAGTGTCCGTCCGTGTCGCCCATCCGTGTCGCCCATCCGTGTCGCCCATCAGTGCTGCCTATCAGTGCCACTTCATTGGTGCCACATTGGTGCCCATCAGTGCCGCCTTATCAGTGCCCATCAGTGTAGCCCCATCAGTGCCCATCAGTGAAGGAGAAAACGTACTTATTTACAAAGTTTTGAAACTGAAACAAAAAAAAACATTTTTTTTTTCAAAATTTTCGGTATTTTTTTATTTGTAGCGCAAAAAATAAAAACCGTAGAGGTGATCAAATACCACCAAAAGAAAGCTCTATTTGTGGGAAAAAAATGATAAAAATTTCATTTGGGTACAGTGTAGCATGACCGCGCAATTGTCATTCAAAGTGCGACAGCGCTGAAAGCTCAAAATTGGTCTGGGCAGGAAGGTGTTTAAGTGCCCTGTATTGAAGTGGTTAACCAATGTCAAGTGAGAAATCCAACAAGGAATGAGATATGTAATGGCCATGAAAATCTCAATCTTGAAAATGCAGAGATAAAACCCACCAGCATCTGAAATAATTTTTGGTTCAATTTTTGGTTACCTGTATGTCCTGTTACTTTTTGCTTTAGCAATCCACTCTTTGCTTCCCATACATGTAACCTGGAGTCATCTGAGCATGTGAGGATAAGAAAGCAGTCTGGAGACACAGCACAGGAATTCACCTGAAACCAACAAGATGGTAATTATGAATATAACCTTCCCCCAAACAGAAACATATGTGAGCACAATCATATGAATGAACATGTAAGAAAATTACTAAAAGTAAAGGTATTTGAAAGCCAGGAAAAGGATCTTCAACCCACTGAACCACCACAATGCACTGCGTCATCGCACAGTGCATTGGAAGCCCTCATTGGCTGAAGTAATTGGCGAATTGGCATGGAGAGAGATAGAACAGGGCTCTGTTCAGCACTACTAGTGGGTTACTGTGCTATAGTGTGCTATTGTGATTCTATTGTAAGTGTAGAGTATCAGTTTAGTGTGAAACTAGTAATAGTGTGACGTGAGTGTAGTTTGACCATTCATCAAAACTAAGTAACAGCCCCCCCCCCCCCCAATAAAAGTGATTACAATTTAAAGGGGTGGGTGTAAATTTTCACTTATACCTACACCTGCTACAAGATTTTCATAGGCATGGAAAGTCTATTGTTTTTAGATTAACTATAAAGTCAGCAGTGGGAAACGAGTGTTGAGCCATGCAGACTTCTTTAAAATCATGGCATTATTCTATCATTGTCAAGTCCCAAAATCAACCTTTTAATTTACTACACTCTGCTGTTAGAGTGAGCAAGACAGTCTGGATATGTGAGCATTTTCTTCTGGTTGAGCAGCAGGTTAAATGTTCACTAGGCTTGACATAGAGAAAATGTATTTATTACAGTGCCTTGCAAAAGTATTCATCCCCCTTGGCATTTTTCGTGTTTTGTTGCCTCACAATACCTGGAATTAACATGGATTGTTTAAGGATTTGCATCATTTACTTTACAGAACATGCCCACAACTTTGAAGATGTTTTTTTCTTTTCTATTGTGAAGCAAACAAATAGGACAAAATAACAGAAAAAGTCAATGTGCATAACTATTCACCCCCTTAAAGTCAATACTTTGTAGAGTGACCTTTTGCGGCTATCAAAGCTCCAAGACGCTTTGGATAAGTCTCTATGACCTTGCCACATGTTACACTGGGATTTTTGCAAATTCTTCCTTGCAAAACTGCTCCTTCAAGCTGGATGGTTTGCGCTCGTGAACAGCAATCTTTCAGTCTGACCACAGAGTTTCTGTTGGATTGAGATATGGGCTTTTGACGTTCCCCCTTAAACCACTCATTATCAAGAACAGAGAAAAAGATTGATTGCACACTTGAATCCAAAAGATGCTGTAGAAATTTCTTTATTGTCATAAGCCAGACAAAATTGCAATGATGAGCAATTGCAATCGACACTTTTCACACGAAAAGAACCGTACTTGGTCCGGCGGACCAGAGTCCGCCAGACAATCAGCCCATGTGGGGGCTCCGGCAGACTTTTTGTCCCCAAAAGTCTGACTTAGAAAGAAGTCTTGACTCAAAATTGTCGGACTCGGCCGACAACCAACAACCCTGGTCGTTGGTTGTCGGGGTCTGCGTGCCGGGGGCTTATCAGAATCCGGGAGCCCCCTTTAATAAGGGGCCTCCAGATTATGGCCCCCCACCCGATGTGATTGAGTATGGGGTACGATGTACCCCTACCCATTCACCTGGGGGAAAAAAGTGTTAATAAAAAATCACAAAACAGGTTTTTAAAATACTTTATTAGACAGCTCTGGGGGTCTTCTCGCCGGTCTCCTCCGCTATCTTCTGCTCTTTTACTAGCTCTTTTACTAGCGGAGGAGCCTGGCTTACTCCTTCGTCGCTGCCGCCATCCGGGGGTCTTCTTCCGAATTCGGGGGTCTTGTCCCGCTCTTCGGTTCTTCTTGACGGGCCTCTGCTTTCTTCTTCCAGCTCTTTTACTAGCATTGGCCTGGTCTTGTCGCTGTCACCACCGCCTTCTGTTTCTTCTTCTTCTTCCTGCTTCTTCTTCTTCTTCCTTCTTCTTCTCTTCTTTCAATGTTGACATGACACTCTTTCTGGCCGTAATGGCAGGGACACGTCGCGCGGCGACTTATATAGGCATCTCGCCGATGGAGGCGGCAACATTGACTTCCTGCTCTAGCCCCATCTACCTGGAGCCACGTTCAAAATGAACTGACTTTACTCCGTGTTTGGGCAAGTTTCAAAAGTCCGGCGGACCCCGCCATAGTCCGGTGGACTGTCCGCCGGACCTTGTCAGCTGGAAAAGTCCCGGCGTGTGTGGGCAAGTCTGCTCGTTCGGAAAGTCCATCGGACCTCCTCTGCAAACATTTCTTAAATGCTAAAACATCTGATCATAAAGGGCCCCCCTTCCCCAAAGCACCCACCCCCCATGTTGAGGGCATGTGGCCTGGAACGGTTCAGGAGGGGGGTACTCTCTCGTCCCCACCCCCTTTCCTGACCAGCCGGGCTGCATGCTCTGATAAGGGTCTGGTATGGACCTTGGGGGGACCCCCACGCTGTTTTACTGGTGTAGGGGTTGCCCTTTAAATCCATACCAGGCGACGGGGCTTGTGAGGTGTCAATCTTGCCGATGGAGGCGGTGAAATTGACTTCCTTCGCTAGTCCTGTCTACCTGGAGTCACGTTCAAAATGAACGGACTTGCGCACACACGGAGTAAAGTCAATTGTTCACAGATATTTACTGATCCTATTTGAGGATCAGATTTGTGCCAATTTACTGAAAGTTGGTATCAATTTCGTTTCCAGATGTGCTCCCACTTTGGGAAACTATCTCACACCAAGTGCCTTTGATTTAAATAAAATCAATTCACAAACTTGGTTGCATTGCAAGGGCAATTATAGTTGTGATGAGACTGTGTGTTCCTGCTGTACACATATTACTAAGGGGAATGTTGTATATTCATACTTTAATGGTAAACAACATAAATTAACATCTTTCTACCATTGCATCACCCGTTATGTAATATATATCATTACATGCACCATCTGTAACGTACAGTACATTGGTCACACCACAAGACGCCTCAGAGGTTCCAGGAACATATGTATAGCAAAGAGAAGAAATTCTCCACCAATGTAGCCAAACATTTTAATCAATTTCATGAAGGCAATACTTCGGCTGTTGGTGTGCAAATCGTAGAGAAGATTCATACACGCAAGCGGGGTGGCGATGTCCTTAGACTTCTCTGCAAAAGAGAAGTTTTTTGGATTTTTTATTTTAAGACACGCATTACTATGATTAGTTCCTTTCCACTATTGAGCAAAAGATGGGGTATAGGGGTTGGTTTCTGCCCTTGCTTCACTATTCCTTGCTATGTTGGATACATTTTTTTTCTCTCCTTTGAAAAGCGAGTGATTTTGGGTGTTCTTTTTTATTTTTTTTCTCTCCTTTAAAAAATTGGTGATTTTGGTTGTTCTTCCTTTTTTTTTCCTTCCTCTAGTTGAGTGTTGAGAACACTCCCGTTGATTCCATAAGGGATAAAAATAGAGAGGTAAATTCAATAAACATTAAATGCTTTCTAGGGTGGTCCTGTGTGGAGTATTTGCAATGTATATGCGTTTATATACACAGTACTTTGCCTCCACATGATTTATATATTTGGGGGCATGGTTAATTTTCATGTGTATGTGCATTCTTTCTTTTAATACAAACATTTTTTTTATGGATAGAAAAATACAATACAGTTCTCTCATATGAAAGACAGTGGTTTTTACACTAGGCGATGGGGGAGCATCCAGTGGTAGAGATAGTCAGCGTGGAACGTATTCCAGAGGGTAGTATTGGGGGCATTAGTGGTAGGTTGACCAAAGCACATAAACCCAAGGTAAGTATAGTAGCAAGTCCTAGTTGCAATCTCGGAACACCCAATAAGAGGATAATATGCGACCGGTCTAAACTACGTGACATGTTCACCAATGCCAGGAGCCTGGCGGACAAGATGGTTGCACTAGAGATACTATTGTACAAGGAGGATTTGGATTGTGTGAGAATTTCCTGGTTCAACAGCTCTCATGATTGACTGGCAAACATTCAAGGGTATACCCTTTATCGCAAGGATAGAGAGGGTAAAAAAGGGGGAGGGGTATGCTTATATATCAAGAATAATGTACAAGTGAATATGAGAGATGACATCACTATGGGAGCTAGGGAGGAGGGATGAAGATAAGGGGAAAATAATACTGGGAGTATACTATAGACCCCCTAACCTGAGGGAGAAAGGGGAGGCAGATCTCCTATCACAAATTGGATTAGCAGCAAGAATGGGAAGTGTTATCATAATGGGGGATTTTAATTATCCAGCCATAGACTGGGCGGAGGGAACCGCTCATTCATCTAAGACTCGCCAGTTCCTAAATGTCTTACAGGACAATTTTATGGGTCAGATGGTAGACGCACCAACTAGAAATAAAGCGTTACTGGATCTACTAATTACCAATAATACAGACATGATCACAAATGTGGAAATATGGGGAAATTTAGGGAACAGTGACCAGAGGTCAATTGGCTTCCGTATAAATCACACAAATAGGAAACATAAGGGAATACAAAGACACTGAATTTCAAAAGAGCCAGCTTCCCTAAACGATGAACCTTACTAGAAGGCACAAATTGGGATAAAATCTTAGGAACAAAGAACGCGAAGGAGAGATGGGTTTGCTTTAAGAGTATATTAAATAATGGCATTAGCCGATGCATCCCATTGGGTTATAAATTTAAAAGAGCGAACAAAAGTCCTGGATGGCTTAACTCCAATGTAAAAATGCATATAAAAGCAAAGGAGAAGGCCTTCAAAAAATACAAGGTTGAGGGATCATCATCAGCATTCAGACTTCATAAAGAATGCAACAAGATATGTGTCAGGTCACCTTGAGGAGAGGTGACAGATGCACACTGTAGGGATCAGGAGTGCACCGCAAGGTTGTGGACCCTAAGGCTGACTGCTGCGGACGGGAGACAGATCCCGCCGAGGTTAGAGCGTAAGATTCCCTGGGGCGCGGAGTCTAAGAGCCAGCAGGTGTTCACCAGAGCCTCTAGTGGTGAGGATGGACTTGGCTGCAACTGGCTCCAGGTCGCGACCCCCAGGGTCCCCCAGCTCGCACCCACAGTAAGCAACAGGAGGATAGGGATAGTGAGGGATAAAGCCAAGGTCGGGGTCACAAGCAGACAGGAATAGTCAGGGACACGCCAATAGGTCAGGATCACAGGCAAACAGGGATAGTCAAGGACACGCCAAAGTCGGTAACGGAACAACAGCAGAGCACACGGCAGGTAACAGGAAGCTAACACACAAAGGAATACACAATGGTTGATCAGCACTGTTGGCTTGCAGTGCACAGGTTAATATAAGGTTCCCTGATAGGGCCTGGGGTGGAGCCATGCTTAGAGGAGAGGTTATAAAAACCACCAGGTGGAAGTGGCTGGCCTCTTAGTCTGAACACATGAGGGGAGGTAAGCAAACAGGAAGATCACTGCATAACCATGACAGTACCCTCCCTCTAAGGAGGCCTCCCCCTCCCCTGCCTGGGTCCAGGCTTAAAGGGAAACTCCAGATGGAACCTCCTCAACAGACGAGGAGCAAAGACCTCAGATGCAGTGATCCAAGACCTCTCCTCCGGGCCCAACCCTTTCCAATGTACGAGGTACTGAAGAATGCCTTTACGGATCCGGGAATCCAAAACTTGACTAACCTCATATTTTAGATTATCTTCAGAGACTGAAACCGAGGTAGGGAGAGGACAAGAGGACTTGAGGACTAAAGGCTTTTTAGGAATGGGTAAGGGCATGAGAAGATCAGGAGTCTGAGCAGGGTCCCCCACACCCTTAAAGAGGAGCTGGACATCCAGCACAGGACCACCAGACTGGGCAGGGGTCAATGGATCCCTGAGGTCAGGTTGGTTAGAAGGTGACATGTCACAAGAGTCAAGCTGGATAGCTGAAACACAAACAGAATGCAGAGAGCCCTGAGAAAAAGATTGAAAACCCCACCTGGCCGAATGAGGCAGTCTATCCAAAGGATGGATTGAGCCTCTTAAACGGGTTTGAACGGACATAGTAGCAGTAGGGTGAGGCCAGGTTACAGAAGATCCTGAACAAGAAGCAGGAAGATCATTGGGCATGGGCTGGACTGGCATAACTGGTGCAGAGGCCAACTGAATAGTATTGTCAGGTGTAGCGACCATCTCAATCGCATCACAGGGCATAGCAACTCTGGAACTTGCAGACAAGTTAGCCTGGCTGTGCGTCCAAGGGAGATTAGGGACAGGCAAAGGTAAATGGCCATGCAAACTGGAGTGAAAGATCGACTCAGGTTCACAGGTGGGCCCCTCATCCAGAGTACGACATGACCCATAGAGTGCACCAGTCCGACTATTGCAGGACACATCCCAGAGATCGCTATACACAGCGGGAAGAGCAGAAGATACTGGGACAGTGGTAACAGGAAGTTTCTCTTTTGGGGTACCCTTGAGTAGGCAGGAAGAGGAACAGGAGGAACCCCAAGCCAGGATCTGTCCAGCAGACCAGTCAACGTGTGGAGAATGGAGCGGTAACCAAGGAAGACCTAATATGATAGGAGATGAAGCCTTAGGTAAGACAAGGAAGAATATCCACTCCTGGTGGAGTGTCCCTACTAACATCTTAACAGGAAGGGTCTGGAAGTGGATAGGGCCCCCTGGGAGAACAGAGCCATCAATCGCCAAGACCACCAATGGCGTTGTAAGGGGCAAAAGGGTAAGTCTCATGGAGGATGCAGTTTCCCAATCCTTGAAATTGGCACTGGCTCCGGAATCCAGATGTGCTGAGACTGAACGAGAGGAAGCACCGACATGAAGCAATACAGAAAGGAGAAGACGAGAAGGTGAAGGTGACATTTCAGGGTCTAATACTCCACCCTCCAGATGTATTAGCCCTGAGCGTTTTTCTGGACGAAGAGAACAAGTGTCACGGAAATGACCTTTGGCCCCACAATAGAGGCATAGGCCCAGAGTTCTGCGCCTAGCACGTCTTCGGGAGATAACTTTGTCCGGCCCAACTGCATAGGTTCCTCAGCAGGCAGAGGGTGCTCCTTGGCTCGAAGAGAAGGGACTGGGAGCTCAGGCTGCCTAAAGAACGGGGAGTGCTGGTGTCTTTTTTCCAGGGCCCTCTCCTGAAAGCGAATATCGATCTGGTTACACAAGGTGATGACACTGTCCAGATCAGCAGGAAGGGATCTTCCTGCTAATTCATCCTTCACTCTATCAGAGAGGCCATGTAAAAAGGTTGCAACTAGGGCCTCATTATTCCAGCTCAATTCAGCTGTGAGGATACGGAACTGAAGAGCATACTGTCCCACAGAAGCGGACTCTTGACGGAGACGTAAAAGAGCGCTAGCCGCTGAGGAGACACGACCCGGTTCCTCGAAGATATTACGAAAAAGTTTCAAGAAATCAGACAGGCTAGAAACCACTGGATCATTCAGTTCCCACAGAGGGGCAGCCCAAGCTAGCGCCTCGTCGTACAGGAGGGATATAATATATGCTACTTTTGCCCGATCGGAGAGGAAGTTTTGGGGCTGAAGTCCAAAATTAATTGTGCACTGGCTAAGGAACCCCCTGCAAGCCTTGGAGTCCCCAGAGAAATGGGCCGGAGCTGGTAGTTGTAATGAATGTGTGGCTGCGACTGATGTGATAGGTGCAGCGGCAGATAGTGGTTGAGGTTGTTGAACCAAGGGTCCTAATGAGGCCTGAACCTGTTCAACACGGGATGCCAAATCCTGAAGGAATCGCATCACCTGGGTCTGATGTGATTCTTGGGTCTCAAGTCTACGAACTAAGCCCTGCAATGGATCATCTGCGGGTAGCGGCACATCAGCTGGGTCCATGGCTGATCAAACTGTCAGGTCACCTTGAGGAGAGGTGACAGATGCACACTGTAGGGATCAGGAGTACACCGCAAGGTTGTGGACCCTAAGGCTGACTGCTGCGGACGGGAGACAGATCCAACCGAGGTTAGAGCATAAGATTCCCTGGGGCGCGGAGTCTAAGAGCCAGCAGGTGTTCACCAGAGCCTCTAGTGGTGAGGATGGACTTGGCTGCAACTGGCTCCAGGTCGCGACCCCCAGGGTTCCCCAGCTCGCACCCACAGTAGGCAACAGGAGGATAGGGATAGTGAGGGATAAAGCCAAGGTCGGGGCCACAAGCAGACAGGAATAGTCAGGGACACGCCAATAGGTCAGGATCACAGGCAAACAGGGATAGTCAAGGACACGCCAAAGTCGGTAACGGAACAACAGCAGAGCACACGGCAGGTAACAGGAAGCTAACACACAAAGGAATACACAATGGTTGATCAGCACTGTTGGCTTGCAGTGCACAGGTTAATATAAGGTTCCCTGATAGGGCCTGGGGTAGAGCCATGCTTAGAGGAGAGGTTATAAAAACCACCAGGTGGAAGTGGCTGGCCTCTTAGTCTGAACACATGAGGGGAGGTAAGCAAACAGGAAGATCACTGCATAACCATGACAATATGCAAGGGTGCAATAGGATAAAACATAAAAGACACATAGCGGAGGAGAGCAAAAAAAAATCCCAAGAAATTCTTTAAGTATGTAAACAGTAGAAAATGGAGAACAGACCATATTGGCCCCATAAAGAATGAGCAGGGACATCTGGTTACAAAGGATGGGTAGATGGCGAAGGAATTGAATTTATTCTTCTCCTCAGTCTTTACAAGGGAATCGGGGGGCTTCGGTAACCAAAACTGCAGTGTTTATCCTTATGACACATGACAGGAAGCACCTCCATGGTTAACGGAGGATAAAATTAAAATTAGACTTGGGAAACTTAACATTAATAAATTACCGGGACCAGAGGGCTTGTACCCGAGGGTGCTTAGGGAACTCAGTCAAGTAATTGCCAGAGCATTGTTCTTAATTTTTACTAATGTCTTCTGCTTGAAATGGTACCAGCTGATTGGAGAAAAGCCAATGTAGCACCAATATTTAAAAAGGGCCCAACATACATCCCTGGGAATTACAGACCAGTTAGCCTAACATCAATAGTATGTAAACTCTTGGAGAGGATGATAAGGGACTATATACAAGATTTTAGTAATGAGAACGGTATCATTAACAGTAATCAGCATGGATTCATGAAGAATAATTCTTGCCAAACCAAACCTAACCATCTATGAAGAGGTGAGTTGCCAGCTAGATAAAGGAGAGCCCGTAGACGTGGTATATGTGGATTTTGCAAAAGCAATTGACACAGTTCCCCATAAACGTTTACTGCAGAAAATAAGGTCCGTTGGCATGGACCATAGGGTGAGTACATGGATTGAAAACTGGCCACAAGGGTGAGTTCAGAGGGTGACGATAAATGGGCAGTACTCGGATTGGTCAGGGGTGGGTATTGGGGTGCCCCAGGATTCTGTGCTGGGACCAATCCTATTTAATTTGTTCATAAACAACCTGGAGGATAAGGTAAACAGTTCAATCTATGTATTTGCGGATGATACTAAGCTAAGAAGGGCAATAACTTCTCCGCAGGATGGGGAAACCTTGCAAAAAGATCTGAACAAATTAATGGGGTGTGCAACTACAAGGCAAATGAGGTTCAATGTAGAAAAATGTAAAATAATGCATTTGGGTGGCAAAAATATGAATGCAATCTATACACTGGGGGAGAACCTCAGGGGGAATCTAGGATGGAAAAGGGCCTGGGGGTCCTAGTAGATGATAGGCTCAGTAATGGTATGGAATGCCAAGCTGCTGCTAACAAAGCAAACAGAATATTGGCATGCATTAAAAAGGGGATCAACTCCAGAGATAAAATGATAATTCTCCCGCTCTACAAGACTCTGGTCCGGTCGCACCTAGAGTATGCTGTCCAGTTCTGGGCACCAGTCCTCAGGAACGATGTAATGGAAGCGAGTACAAAGAAGGTCAACAAAGCTAATAAAGGGTCTGGAGGATATTAGTTATGAGGAAAGGTTCCGAGAACTGAACTTATTCTCTCTGGAGAAGAGACGCTTGAGAGGGGGTATTTCAATATACAAATACCATACTGGTGACCCCACAATAGGGATAAAACTTTTTCGCAGAAGGGAGTTTAACAAGACTTTAGAAGAAAAATTAGAAGAAAACAGGTTTAACCTTAAACTACGTAGAGGGTTCTTTATTGTAAGAGTGGCAAAAATGTGGAATTATAATAAAGAGTATTCCACCGCCAACAAAAAAGGGAGGGATTCCTAACTATTGTCTAGCTGCACACACTGAAGGGAAATGTCTGAACCTACACAAGCAAAATATATAAAAGAATAGTGGTGCGCTAAATTAAATAAAGTAAATAAATACTAACTAAAATATACAAAATAGATCTAAGACAAATTGAAACAGGATAAACTGTAGAACATATGAGGCGAATATCAATACATAAATACCCAGTGTGAACTGGTAAGTGAATAAATAAGAAAATTCCAAAAACAAAATTAATGTAAGCCAGCATGCTGGAAAATTTCTAGTGATGCAAATAGTGATCTTAAAAAATCAACAGTGAATAAGTTAAATAAATATATATGCAATAACCGGCATAAATAATCAATGGTGTGCAATAAATAAAATAGATCCTTAAATAATGGAAAAAAATTAATATAATGGAATAAAAAAAATAATATTTAAAATCGGCATGAAATATATTCAGAAAAAGTGCAAAGTGCATATGCAATAGTGTCCAACTTCAAAAAGGTGCTTTGGTGCCTATAAACATCAAACAGCAAAAGGTGCTATGAGTGATGGGTGTCCCGTGCGGTCCTGCATGGTAGGTGGATGGATGTTCCCTTACCTTACTGCTGTAAGGTTACAGCGTGGATATATGTATCTTTGTAATCTTTATAGTCCCCTTTAGGTTTCCTATGATGGCCCCTCAGATCCTGATGGATATGTTGTCCTGCCTATTTTCGGCAGCGTGGGGTCCCTTTAAGGATGGCTCGGGAGTACTCAAGATGGGCAGGATGGAGTAATTTCATTGAAGTATTGCATGGAATGGCATAAGTAAAGAGGGGGAATACCTCATAGTGTAGTAATTTCAAATGTTTATTTATAGGTTTAAAACAAGGTTTTAAAAGTAGGTACTCACAAACACAGAGGTAAGCAAATGGTGTATAAACGAGCAGCGAGCTCGATTGAAACGTCACTTCCAGCAGCAGTCCCGACCATTTCAGGTGAGTACCTCTTGAAGCTCATCAACAGAATGGCAAGTGTGTGAAGCAGTAAACAAAGCAAAAGGTGGCTACTTTGAAGACCCTCTTGCTCTCACAGGCAGGAGTTGTCTGATTTTCCTCAGGCTGAGAGCCATGTGGAATTCCCTTCCACAGGTGGTGGTCTCAGCGGGGGGGCATTGATAGTTTCAAGAAACTATCAGATAAGTACCTGAAGAACCGCAACATACAGGGATATACAATGTAATACTGACATAAAATCACACTCATAGGTTGGACTTGATGGACTTGTGTTTTTTTTCAACCTCACCTACTATGTAACGATGTAACTACGAAATATATCACAAGCTGGGATGCAACCCAAGTGATAGATCAAGATCAAATAAAGGCCATTTATCAGTTTGGAGTCACATTAGGTGCTTCACTTGTTCATAGTAGGGAAAATAACAACAAAAATGTGGGACATAAAACAGTATAGAACATCTATACATTCAAAAGAGGGAGAAAGAGAAAAAAAAATTAAAATAAAACAACAATAAACACTCTACTGTACACTATACTGGCTCTATATATTGTACTTCAGGAATCATATGAGTTTTGCACATAGACATTTAGAGGGGCCTTTGGTAATAGTGGTGTATATGGGTGCTAGTTATACTGTATCACCATAGGAAGACCATCTGGTCCATTTGTTATGGTAGATATGCAAGGTGTCCAGTATAGTGTTATGAATCCTTTCCATTAGCTTAATGGATTCCATACTCTGAAGTAAGGATGAGCTCCGGCGTGTTCGCACACCCCATGTGCAGAGCCTGCCAGGAAGTCGGCACTGCACTGCGCTAATCACAGGCAGTAAGACATTGTCCAGACGCGTGGCTGCAGAGATCAGGAACGTCCCACTGCCTCTGAATGTGGGGTGTGTGGACACGCCAGAGTTCATCCTTACTCTGGAGCACCTGGGCCCGGAGAACCGCCGGGGAGTGCCAATTCAGGGCTATGGCCCACAGGATAGCACAGAATAATGTGATCACCAATTTCTGAGTAGGAGGAGTCATACCTGTATGCGCATTCTTTCCATAATGTATATGGTTTGGTATGTCATTATTTCCTCTTATCCTTGAACAATTTTTAAGAAGCCTTTACTAATAAGCATTAAATCACACAATTAGACTTAATCTGTTACACAGTGATATATGTGCGGCACAGTGGTGTAGTGGGTAGCGCTCTCACCTAGCAGTAAGAAGGGTCACTGGTTCAAATCCCAACCACGACACTACCTGCCTGGAGTTTGCATGTTCTCCCTGTGCCTGCGTGGGTTTCCTCCGGGTACTCCGGTTTCCTCCCACAATCCAAAGACATGCAGGTAGGTTAATTGGCTTCTGTCCAAAATTGGCCCTAGTATATGAATGGGGACCTTGGATTGTGGGCTCTTTGAGGGTAGGGACTGATGTGAGTGTGCAATGTACAGGGGCAATTGTAGACACTCACTCGGGTTGAACTGGATGGACTGGTGTCTTTATTCAACCTTACTAACTATGAAACTATGTGATTTATATTGAATATATCAATATAAAACACATATATCACTGTGTAACAGATTAAGTCTAATTGTGTGATTTAATGCTTATTATTAAAGGCTTCTCAACCGCTTGCCGACCGCTGTACAAACATTTACGTCGGCAGAATGGCACAGACAGGCAAATAGGCTTACAGGTACATCCCTTTAAATTGGCCACTGTGTGGTCTCACGCACGCCGCCGGTGACGCATGTGGGACCCTGCCGCGAGCTCTGTGAGTGTGGGATACCCGCAATCGTCTCACAGAGAGGAAGAACGGGGAAATGCTGATGTAAACAAGCATTTCCCTGTTCTGCCTAGTGACACTGACACTGATCGGGAGCGGTGATCAGTGTTGTGACACACGTACCCCATCCCCCCTACAGTTACAGGACACACTTAACCTCTGCAGTGCCCCCTCCTGGTTAACCCCTCCACTACAAGTCACATTTACGCAGTAATCAATGCATTTTTAATTGCACTGATCGATGTATAAATGTGAATGATCCCAAAATAACGCTAAAAGTGTCCGATCTGTCCGCCATAATGTCGCAGTCACTGTAAAAATCGCTGATCACTGCCATTACTAGTAAAAAAAATATTAATAAAAATGCCATAAAACTATACCCTATTTTGTAGATGCTATAACTTTTGCGCAAACCAATCAATAAACGCTTATTGCAATTTGTTTTTACCAACAATATGTAGAAGAATAAGTATCGGCCTAAACTAAAGAAAAACATGTTTTTTTATATATTTTTTGGGGGATATTTATTATAGCAAAAAGTAAAAAATATTGCTTTTTTTTTCAAAATTGTCGCTCTTTTTTTGTTTATAGCGCAAAAAATCAAAACTGTAGAGCTGATTAAATACCACCAAAAGGAAGCTCTATTTGTGGGGAAAAAAGGACGTCAATTTTATTTGGGAGCCATGTCACACGGCCGCGCAATTGTCAGTTAAAGCGACGCAGTGCCGAATCACAAAATGTGCTCTGGTCTTTAGCCAGCCAAATGGTCCGGGGCTTAAGTGGTTAAAAACTGTTCAAGGATAAGAGGAAATAATGAGATACATTTTTTCGCTCATTTTTTCGCTCATTTTTTCTATTTTTGTTTTTAATACATTTCTTGCTTACATGTTTACATTATCTATTTTTGTTTTGACCATTTTATGATCAGATGTTCTAACATTAGACAGACCTATACGGTTTAGGAGATATTTACCCGAAGACAGCCACCGCTGTCTACGGCGCATGCTCCGTAGATAGCGGCGCGCAGGCGCACTGGGGCAGGCCGCAGATCGCGGCGATATGGCGCGAGTGTCGGCTCCTGTGCGCATGCGTGGGAGTGACGTCACCACGGCTCCGGCGAATCACAGCGCCGGAGCCGCGAGACCCGGATGTCGCTCCGGGATCCATGGCAGCGGTGAAGAGGAACGCGGAGGACCGCTTCGGGGGCTTTGTTCTCAGGTAAGTTATTCATAATGAGCTAGTATGCTATGCATATTAGCTCATTATGCCTTTGCCTTACAGGATGTGCTTTTTTTAAAAAAAAAAAAATGCCTTTACTTCCTCTTTAACCACCTGCCGCCCACCAGTAGTCAAATGACGGCTGCAAAGTGGTTTCAAAATCCTGACCGGACGTCATAGGACATCCTCAGGATTTTGAGCCGCTGTGCGCCCCCGGGGGCGCACGTCACGGCGATCTTTTTCCGACAGAGACTCTTTACCACGTGATCAGCCATGTCCAATCACGGCTGATCACAGTATAAATAGGAAGAGCCGGTGATCGGCTTTTCCTCACTCGCGTCTGTCAGACGCGAGTAGAGGAGAGCCGATCGGCTGCTCCTCTGACATGGGGGGGTCTGTGCTGATCGATTATCAGCACAGCCCCCCCAAGGATGCCCACTCTGGACCACCAGGGACGCCACCAGACCACCAGGGATGCCCAGCACCAGGTATGCCACCCTAGACCACCAGGGATGCCAGTCAGTGCCCACAATGGATGCCAATCAGTGCCCACAATGGGCATCACTGATTGGCATGCATTATTGTTTGGCCCTGATTGGCATCCATCAGTACAAAACAATGTGATACAATGTCGCTTATCAGTGCCCATCCATGCCACCTATCAGTGCCCATCCATGCCCATCTGTGTCGCCTATCCATGCCCATCTGTGCTGCCTATCCATGCCAATCCGTGCCAGCTATCAGTGCCAATTTGTGCCACCTATCAGTGTCCATCCGTGTCGCCCATCAGTGCCATCTATCAGTGCACATCAGTGCCGCCTATCAGTGCCACATATCAGTGCCCATCAGTGAAGGAGAGAACGTACTTATTTACAAAGTTTTGAAAATGAAACAAAAAAAAATTTTTTTTCAAAATTTTCGGTCTTTTTTTATTTGTTTAGCAAAAAATAAAAACCATAGAGGTGATCAAATACCACCAAAAGAAAGCTCTATTTATGGGAAAAAAATGATAAAAAATTTAATTTGGGTACAGTGTAGCATGACCGCGCAATTGTCATTCAAAGTGCGACAGCGCTGAAAGCTCAAAATTGGTCTGGCCAGGAAGGTGTTTAAGTGCACGGTATTGAAGTGGTTAAGAAATGTTTTCATGTCCGTGAAGTTTTGTGTTGATTGCTCTTTAAATACAGGTGTTTTGTGTTAGGTGTTTGATTTGATATATGCCTTTAAATATCTTGTATTGTGAGCATTTCAATTGTTGTGAACAAGCACTGTTCTTTTTGTGTGAAATGCGTCAACTGATTATCATTGCAATTTTGTCTGGCTCATGACAATAAAGACATTTCTACAGTGTCTTTTGGATTTAAGTGTGCAATCAATCTTTTCTTCTCAATATTGCCTACGGTGATGAGCCGGGATTAGCACCTTGGATCGAGTGTGTCCATTCTTTGCCTGAAGCAGTGTGTGCAAGTGTTGCTTTAACAGTGTGTTTGGGGTCATTGTCCTGCTGGAAGGTGAACCTCCGTCCTGGCCTCAAATCACACACAGAGTGGTACAGGTTTTGCTCAAGAATATCCCTGTATTTAGCACCATCCATCTTTCCCTCAACTCTGACCAGTTTTCCAGACCCGACTGCTGAAAAACTGGGAATGGTGTTCTTTGGGTCATGTGATTTTTTTGGATTTGTGCCAGACATACCATTTTCTTTGATGGCCAAAAAGTAAAATTTTTGTCTCATCAGACCAGAGCACCTTCCTCCATACATTTTGGGAGTCTCCCACATGCCTTTTCGCAAACTCAAAACGTGCCATTTTGTTTTTTGCTGAAAGTAATGGCTTTCTTCTGGCCACTCTGCCATAAAGTCCAACTCTTCCATTTTTGTGTGTACCTCTGCTTTAATGCCCTCCTTGACTGGTCCGTGAGTTTTGGTGTGCGACCCTCTATTGGCAGGTTTGCTGTTGTGCCATGTTCTTTCCATTTGGTTATGATAGATTTGATGGTGCTCCTAGGGATCATCAAAGATTTGGATATTTTTTCATAACCTAGCCCGGACTTTTACTTCTCAGCAACATTGTCCCTTGCTTGTTTGGAGAGTTCCTTGGCCTTAATGGCAGTGTTTGGTTAGTGGTACCTCCTTTCTTAGGTGTTGCAGCCTCTGGGGTCTTTCAAAAAGGTGTGTATGTAATGACAGATTATGTGACGCTTAGATTGCACACAGGCAGACATCATTTCACTAATTATGTGACTTCTGAAGGTAATTGGTTGCACTAGGGATTTTTATGGGCTTCGTAACAAAGGGGGTGAATACATACGCAACATGTCAATTATCAGTTTTTTATTTCTGAAAAATAGTTTTATATATATATATTTTTTTTTCTAATTTCACCAATTTAGACTATTGTATTCTGGTCCATCATAATTCAGATTAAAATAAAATGAAATAAAGGCTGTAATGTGAAAATAGAACATTTTTGCAAGGCACTGTATGTGTTTGACACAACCTTGTATTGTGATAGGTTAAAGGGGTTGTAAACCCTGGTGTTTTTTCACCTTAACCACTTTCAGACCGGACCATTTTGCTGGTAAATGACCAGAGGTCTTTTTACACTTTGGCACTGCGCTGCTTTAACTGGTAATTGCGCGGTCATGCAATGTTGTACCCAAACAAAATTTGCGTCCTTTTCTTCCCACAAATAGAGCTTTCTTTTGATGGTATTTGATTGCCTCTGCGATTTTTATTTTTTGCGATATAAACGTAAAAAGACCGCAAATTTTGAAAAAAAATGATATTTTCTACTTTTTGTTATTAGAAAAATCCAATAAACTCAATTTTAGTCATACATTTAGGCCAAAATGTATTCAGCCACATGTCTTTGGTAAAAAAAAAGTCAATAATTGTATATTTATTGGTTTGCGCAAAAGTTGTCACATCTACAAACTAAGGTACGTTTTCTGGAATTTACGCAGCTTTTAGTTTACGACTGCCTATCTCATTTCTTGAGGTGCTAAAATGGCAGGGCAGTACAAATCCCCCCCAAATGACCCCATTTTGGAAAGTAGACCCCCTAAGGAAATTGATAAGAGGCATGTTGAGCCCATTGAATATTTTATTTTTTTGCCTCAAGTGATTGAATAATGACAAAAAAAAAATTTATTTTTTTTTTTTTACACAAAGTTGTCACTAAATGATATATTGCTCACTTCTCACTACCTAAATGATATATTGTTCACTTCTCACTACCTATTACAGTTTTGAAGGCCATAAAATGCCAAGATGGCACAAAACCCCCACAAATGACCCCATTTTAGAAAGTAGACACCCCAAGCTATTTGCTGAGAGGCATGTTGAGTTCATGGAATATTTTATATTTTGCCACAAGTTGCGGGAAAATTACAAACTTTTTTTTTTTTTTTTTTTTTTCACAAAGTTGTCACTAAATGATATATTGCTCACACATGCCATGGGCATATGTGAAATGACACCCCAAAATAAATTCTGCTGCTTCTCCTGAGTACGGGGATACCACATATGTGGGACTTTTTGGGAGCCTAGCCGCGTACGGGGCCCCGAAAACCAAGCACCGCCTTCAGGCTTTCTAAGGGCGTAAATATTTGACTTCACTCCTCACTACCTATTACAGTTTTGAAGGCCATAAAATGCCAAGATGGCACAAAACCCCCACAAATGACCCCATTTTAGAAAGTAGACACCCCAAGCTATTTGCTGAGAGGCATGTTGAGTCCATGGAATATTTTATATTTTGCCACAAGTTGCGGGAAAATTACAAACTTTTTTTTTTTTTTTTTTCACAAAGTTGTCACTAAATGATATATTGCTCACGCATGCCATGGGCATATGTGAAATGACACCCCAAAATAAATTCTGCTGCTTCTCCTGAGTACGGGGATACCACATATGTGGGACTTTTTGGGAGCCTAGCCGCGTACGGGGCCCCGAAAACCAAGCACCGCCTTCAGGCTTTCTAAGGGCGTTACAGTTTTGAAGGCCATAAAATGCCAAGATGGCACAAACCCCCCCCAAATGACCCCATTTTGGAAAGTAGACACCCCTAAATTTAGGGGTACACTAGTGAGACTAGGTAATAAATGGCGGGTGCCCTGAAACTATAAAAAAATAACTAACCAACCAGCGTCACCTGTAACAGTTATATGGTGATCACTGGTGAAAGGGTTAACTAGGGGGCAATCAGGGGGCTTTATGCGGTAGTATATGGGGGTCCCTGGCGCTATAAAAAGCTGCGGCGAACCTAAATACCTACCTGCCTAACTAGCGTCACCTGTGACACTAATACGGCGATCAGAAAAATGATCGCTTATTAGGCTGGGTTCACACTGGAGCGATGCGGAAACGCCGCGAATCCGCGGCGGGTTCCCGCATCGCATGCCTCCCGGCGGCAGTTCACACTGCCCTATGCGAACTGCTGGGAGTGTCAGTGAAATGTTACTGACACCCCCAGATCAGTTCGCATATCGCAGTGCGATCTGCAAACTCGGATCGCATGGTGTGAACACCCATGCGATCCGATTCTGCTGCGGGCCAAAAAAAGGGTCCCGTGCGAATTTGCGGCGGGTGCGGCGGGTGTGGCGGGTGCGGCGGGTGCGGCGAATGGCTGAACTCGAATCGCACAGAGATCGGATGTGATTTGCACTGCAGTGCGGTGCGAATCACATTCGTTCTCATAAACCGCTGCAATGTGAACCCAGCCTTAGTGACACTGGCGACGGGGGGTGATCACGGGGTTAAACCTTTATTGGGGGGGTTAGGGGGGTACATTAGAACTAAAGGGGGCTAACTCTAACTGCCCTAACAGTTATTACAGTCACAAATGACACCAATGCAAAAAAAAAAAAAATAAAAAAAAAAATGACATTGGTGTCACTGTGACTGGGGGGCAGGGGTAATTGGGGGGGTGATCGGGGGGTAAAGGGGGGGTGTGAGTGTGCCTGGCATGTTCTACTGTGTGTGTAGAGTGTTGGTGCAACTCACCGATCCGCTCTCCTCCGTGTCGGAACGGAAAATACCGACACGGAGGAGAGAATACATCACTTCCTCTCCTGTGTTTACATTACAGGAGAGGAAGTGATGTCACGGGGGATTTCCATTCGTCGAGAGCGATCGCGAGGGGGTGGCCATGAATGAATGGCCGCCCCCTCATCCCGGATCGCTCTCGAAGAAATGCCGACCGCCGCAGGCACCGGGGGGGGGGGCCCGATCGGGCCCCCCACCCGCGGGCAGGCAGGGACTTATATATACGCCCATATGCCTGCCCGTGCCATTCTGCCGACGTATATCGTCGTGCGGCGGTCGGCAAGTGGTTAATGCATCCTATACATTAAGGTGAAAAAACACCTGGCATTGACCGGCTCCCCAGCCCCACCGTTTTACTTACCTGAGCCCTGGAATTTCCCACATGCTCTTCCTCTGCCTGGGCTTCGTGGCTCCTGATTGAATAGATTAATAGCAGTGCAGCCATTGGCTCCCACTGTTGTCAATCAAATGCGGGAAGGAGCCGCGAGAGCCGCCGAGGGACCCCAGAAAAGGATGTTCGGAGCCGCTCTGTGCAAAACAAGCTGCACAGTGGAGGTAAGTATGATATGTTTGTTATTGTTAACAGAGCAAAAAAAAACTTTATTTGGCTACCTACCTGCCAGTTAATCTACAGTGCCATGAAAAAGTAATCATACCCCTTGAAATTTTCCACATATTGTCATGTTACAACCAAAAACCTAAATGTATTTTATTGGGATTTTATGTGATAGACCAACACAAAGTGCCATATAATTGTGAATTGGAAGGAAAATGATAAACAGTTTTAATTTTTTTTTACAAATAAACATCTGAAAAGTGTGGTATGCATTTTTATTCAGCTCCCTTTACTCCGATAACCCTAACTAAAATATAGTTGACCAATTGCCTTCAGAAGTCACCTAATTAGTAAATAGAGTCAACCTGTGTGTAATTTAATCTCAGTATAAATACAGCTGTTCTGTGAAGCCCTCAGAGGTTTGCTAGAGAACCTTAATGAACAAATAACATCATGAAGGCCAAGGGACACACCAGACACACGAGACAGGTCAGGGATAAAGTTGTGAACCACTATGCCCAATCAATTGCCACCACTGTGCCCATCAATTGCCACCACTATGCCCAATCAATTGCCGCCAGTGTGCCCATTAATTGCTGCCAGTTTGCCTAATCAAATGCTGCCAGTGTGCCCAATCAAATACTGCCAGTGTGCCTCATCAATTGCTGCTAGTGTGCCCCATCACTTGCTGCCAGTGTGCCCTATCATTTGTATATATGAGGGCTCCTGCGCTATATGTAGAAAATGAAAGGCACAGTTCTATTCCAATAGGTGCAGCAAACACTTTATGAGTTGGCTCTCATTTAGATATGAATAGAATAAAAATAAAAAAATGGTGTTGCGCTCCTAAAATAAAACTCGGCAGCTACTAAATACTCAATCTATATCTTAAAAAGGTGTCAAAGATATAATAGTGTAAATGATAGTGTAAAAAACTAAAAAACAAAGTACAAATGTGCTTAATAAATCTAAAATAATAATATCAAGAAAAAATAGAACAAAGTGCATCTGTGCATAGCATATCAAAATATTAAAATAAGACTTCAAGGTAATATGCAAGTCATTCGAATATCAGCGGCAGTGATGCTGTGATAAAACATATAATATGTGCCCTATCATTTGCCACCATTTTGCCCAATCAATTGCTGCCAGTGTGCCCCATCAATTGCCGCAGGTGTGCCCCATCAATTGCCGTCAGTGTGCCCCATCAATTGCCGCCAGTGTACCCATAAATTGCCACAGGTGTGCCGCATCAATTGCCGCAGGTGTGCTGCATCAATTGCCGTCAGTGTGCCCCATCAATTGCTGCCAGTGTGCCCCATCAATTGCCGCAGGTGTGTCCCATCAATTGCCATCAGTGTGCCCCATCAATTGCCACTACTGTTTCCTATCAAATGCTGGCAGTGTGCCCTCCCCCGCGCCCGGCACTTACCTGTCTTGGCACCTCTTGCCCTCCTCCGCGCTCCGAGTCCTCTATGTCTTCTCCCGTCCTCTTTCTGTCATCTCTGCTATGATTGGAAGCCTGATAGGCATCTAATCACAGCGCCTGTCGCTTCAGCCAATCAGGTGACAGGATAACCAGGCCCGAGCACCTGATTGGCTGAGAGGCGGGTCAGTGTTAGGGAATCGATGTATTCGCTTCTCTAACACAACACTGTGTAAAAAGCGAACGCACAGCAGTACGCCCGCTGTTTACTAATTCGGAAGCCTATTAGAGCCCACGGCTCTAATCAGGACGACAAGAGGCCGGACACCTGGATAGGGGGCGGCAGCAGCGACAATAGATAGATTCATGCAATGCATGAATCTATCTATTAGTGATAGAGCGGTGAAGGAGAATGGGGGCGGCGCTCCTGCGCCCTCTATGGATGCACCGCCACTGAAAGCAAAATGCTATGTGTGGCAGAAAAGTAACATTGCACATTATTTGAACTCACCATTCCCACCATGAAACATAGTGGGCATAATGTTGTGGAGATGATTTTCTTCAGCAGGGACAGGGAAGCTGATGAGAGTTGATGAGAATATGGATGGAGCCAAATACAGGGCAATCTTAGAAGAAAACCTGTGATGCCCTGTACACACGGTCGGACTTTCAGACAGAAAATTTGAAATTGGATCTTGTTGTCGCAAAATCCGACCGTGTGTGGGCTCCATCGGACCTTTTCCATCGGAATTTCAACAAAGTTTGAGAGAAGGATCTAAAATTTTCTGACAACAAAATCCGATCGTTTAAATTCCGATCGTGTGTAGACAATTCTGACGGACAAAGTGCCACAGATGCTCCAAATAAATTACGAGACGAAAGCTATTGGCTACTGCCCTCTTTATAGTCCCGTTGTACGTGTTCTACATCACCGCGTTCTGAACGATCGGATTTTCCGACAACTTTGTTCGACCGTGTGTATGTAAGACAAGTTTGGGCCAAAATTTGTCTGAAAAAATCTGATGGATTTTGTAGTCGGAATGTCCGACCATGTGTACAGGGCATAAGAGTGCAAAAGACTTGAGACTGGGGCAGAGGTTCACTTTCCAGCATGACAACGACCCTAGACATACAGCCAGAGCTACAATGGAATGGTTTAGATCAAAGCATATATTCATGCGTTAGAATGGCCCAGTCAAAGTCCAGACCTAAATCCAATTGACAATCTGTGGCAAGACTTGAAAATTGCTGTTCACAGAGGCACGCCATCCGATCTGACAGAGCTTGAGCTATTTTGCAAAGAAAAATGGGCAAAAATTTCACTCTCTAGATGTACAAAGCTGGTAGAGACCTACCCAAAAAAACTTGCATCTGTAATTGCAGTGAAAGGTGGTTCTACAAAGTATTGACTCAGGGGGGCTGAATACAAATGCACGCCACACGTTTTAGAGATTTTTTTTTAAATCCACTTCACAATTACGTGACAAAATGAGGAACATTTCAAGGGGTGTGAATACTTTTTCAAGGCACTGTATCAGACAGAGAAGCCAGCAAAGGATGAGGCAAAAGAGACTTTAAGTGCTGTTCCACCCTAAAAAAAATTAAAAAAATCATGACTATAGCTAAAAAAAAAAAAAAAAAATTGTAATTTTTTTTCTTTACTCACCTCTAAATGGCTGTTGCTAGAAGGTCCCTCATAGTCTGCCTCCTTCAGTGCCTGGGCTCTTGACGTCACTTCCCCTCGGCGCAGGAAGGGCTCAGCTCTGCCCCCATCTCTCTTGTCAATCATCTGGGACACGTGACAGGTCCCAGATAATTGCGTGGCCAATCACGGCATGTGGCGCCACTTGCGCATGCGCAGTGGGTGCCTGGCTGTGAAGCCACAGTCAGGCGCCCACAGTTACAATGTCGGCGCCACCGAACGTAGGGGGAGACGAGCGGAGCTTCAATCCCCTGCATCGCTGGACCCTGAGACAGGTAAGTGTCCGATTATTAAAAGTCAGCAGCTGCAGTATTTGTAGCTGCTGACTTTTAATTTTTTTTTTTTAAATGGCAACCACACGTATAATTGTCATGGAAAAGCTGCTGTCTTGGCACCAAGAGAGTTCTTGTGACTCATCCATGGTACCATGTTTTCAGTGAGGCCAGGCCAGTCGGGCTCAGAGCTAATCACCAGTGGAAGTACAAGACTTCTAGCAGCCCTGCCCACATAACAGCTCTTCTCTCATCGCCACCAAGAGACCCAAGTGTACCCCCGGCTCACTGTTACAGACCACTGGACTTGCTACAACCACTACATTGAAGGGGCCCCATCACATCCACATGAAAGCAGACCACTGAGCGAGGGCCGCAGGTCAATGTTTCTTTCCATTGTTGTACCCAAGAGCTGATTAAAGCAGGACATTTAGGCAGAACCCTTCTACACCCAACTTAACCCAGCACTCCTGTTATCTATACTAGGGATGAGCTTCGAGTTCGAATCAAACTCATGTTCAACTCAAAAAGAAGAGGCGGCGGCGATAGTAGACCAGGCCTCCACTAGTAAAAGAGCTAAAGGAAGAAAGCGGAGGCCCGGCAAGAAGAACCGAAGAGGGGGACAAGACACCTGAAGTTGGAAGAAGACCCCCGGGTGGCAGCGAGAAGACCCCCTAAGACTGAAGACCACCGGAGCTGTGCAATAAATTATTTTGAAATCTTGTGTTGTGTTTTATTTACTTTTCTTTTTACCAGGTGAATGGGTAGGGGTACATGGTACCCCAATACTCATTCACATAGGGTGGGGGCTGGTATCTGGGGGCCCCCTTCTTAAAGGGGGCTCCCTGATTCTGATAAGCCCCCGCCCACAGACCCTGACAACCAAGGGCCAGGGTTGTCGGGAAGAGGCCCTTGTCCTCATCAACATGGGGACAAGGTGCTTTGGGGTGGGGGGGCCACAGGGTGCCCCCTTCCCCCAAAGCACCCACCCCCCATGTTGAGGGCACGCAGCCTGGTACAGCTCAGGAAGGGGGTGCTCGCCCGTCCCCACACCCTTTCATGACTGGCCGGGCTGCGTGCTCGGATAGGGGTCTGGTATGGATTTTGAGGGGGACCCCCACGCCGTTTTTTTCAGCGTAGGGGATTCCCCTTAAAATCCCTACTGGACCCAAGGGCCTGGTATGCCTCCGGAGGGGGAACCCATGCTGTTTTTTTTTAAATTTGGTGTGGAGTTCTCCCTTAGGATTAATACCAAATACAGTGCCTGGTATTGGCGGGAATCCAATTCGGATCCCTGCACCAGTGTTAGCCCGGCCTCAATGTCAATGATGCTTGTCGCTTATTGGGAAAGGAAAAGAAACATTTTTCCTTTCCCGATGCGAGCCGGCTCGGCACTGGCTCCCGCAACGGGGCTCGCAGGGTGTCAATCACGCCAATAAAAGTGGCAAGATTGACACAATATCGCGGTCACCTACTGTAGGACGACAATAAGCTGTACTCCATAGAGTTGGGCTTTATGGCAGATTGGCCTGAAGAAAGCCATTACTTTCAGCAAAAAACAAAATGGCACATTTTGAGTTTGCGAAAAGGCATGTGGGGGACTCCCAAAATGTATGAAGGAAGGTGCTTTAAAGTGATATCTTGGGTTTGCATAGCATACATAAATACATAGCGTTTTCTTTGATGGACTAAAATGTAACTTTTTGGCCATCAAAGAAAACGCTATGTCTAACCCAACATATCACGTCACCCAAAGAACACCATCCCCACAGTGAAACATGGTGGTGGCAGCCTCATGCTGTGGGAATGTTTTTCAGCAGTCAGGACTGGAAAACTGGTCAAAGTTGAGGGAAAGATGGATGGTGCTAAATACAGGGGTATTCTTGAGCAAAACCTGTACCACTCTGTGTGTGATTTGAGGCTAGGATGGACGTTTACCTTCCAGCAGGAAAATGAACCCCAAACACACTGCTTAAACAACACTTGAGTGGTTTAAGAAGAAACATGTAAATGTGTTGGAATGGCCTAGTCAAAAAGCCCAGACCTCAATCCAATAGAAAATCTGTGGTTAGACATAAAGATTGCTGTTCACAAGCACAAACCATCCAACTTGAAGGAGCTGGAGCAGTTTTGCCAGGAGAAATGGGCAAAAATCCCAGTGGTAAGCTGTGTCATGCTCATAGAGTCCTATCCAAAGTGGCTTGGAGCTGTGATAGCCACAAAAGGTGGCTCTACAAAATATTGACTTTAGGGGGGTGAATAGTTATGCACATTGACTTTTTCTGTTTTGTCCTTTTTGTTGTTTGCATCACAATAAAAAAAAAAAAACCTTCAAAGTTGTGGGCATGTTCTGTAAATTAAAGGATGCAAATTCTCAAACAATCCATGTTAATTCCAGGTTGTGAGGCAACAAAACATGAAAAATGCCAAGGGAGGTGAATACTTTTGTAAGGCACTGTATACTGAGAATAAATTACACACAGGTGGGCTCTATTTAATAATTAGATGACTTCTGAAGGCAATTGGTTCAACTAGATTTTAGTGGGTTTCAGAGTAAAGGGGGCTGAATACAAATGCTCACCACACTTTTCAGACATTTGTTTGTAAAAAAAAAATGAAAACCATTTATTCTTTTCCTTCCACTTCACAATTATGTGCCACTTTGTGTTGGTCTATCACATAAAATACCAATGAAATACATTTACGTTTTTGGTTGTAACATGACAAAATGTGGAAAATTTCAAGGGGTTTGAATACTTTTTCAAGGCACTGTATTTATTTATTTCCCAACTGTATGTCTCACTCAAATTAGCACCCTTTGCTCAGACAGTGGCAAAAGAAAGACCTGTATGAATAACCAAGTTGTGAGTACAGATGCTAATATGCCACCAGCTGTGAAATATCAGCCAGGGCACACAGGCCATGAGGTCCGGTTCACACTGAGGCAGCACGACTTACTGCCTCAGGCGACCTGAACGCGACCACTGCGGCGACTTGCAAAACGACTTCTGTATAGAAGTCAATGCAAGTCGCCTCAAGTTGCCCCAAAAGTCATACAGGAACCTTTTTCTAAGTCGGAGTGACTTGAGTCGCTCCGATTAGAACGGTTCCATTGCACAGAGCGGGACGCGACTTGTCAGGCGGCTAAATCGCCTGACGAGTCGCCCCTGTGTGAACCGGATTTAGTCATTTCATATAGAACACTCTGGTGCTTTGGTGCTCAGTGACATATGCTGTATTGCTTCTTACGTATACAGAAGTATGCATTGTGTCAACTTGCTGTCTGTAGTCCTTACAGAATCAGACAGTTTTCAAGATTTGGCCCAGTTGTAGAATGCCAGTAACTCCAGACACTCTATGGCTGTAACTGATTTGTGGACAGACCAGAGATACTCTATAAGAATGAGAGAGAGTGAGTGTTTGTGTGTGTGTGTGTGTTTGTGTGTTTGTGTGTATGTATATGTACAGTATGTATGTATATGTGTATTCCATGTTTCAAACACATTAGGGATAAAACCAGTGGCAAATTATACAAAATCCTTCAAATATGTTTAAAGATCTAAATAACGGTGTTAAAAACTGCTAAAATGCTATATCAAAATGTTAAACATATTGCTCTTCATTAATCAGCTTTCCATATTTATATTTTGATAAATGACTTCAATGCACTGACCTCCCCTTTATGCCTCTGAAAATATTTCACTGTTGCTGTGGCTAAACTTTCTGATGGATTCTTCCACATCTTCACTGCATGGTCTAGAAAATACTATAGCATTTATCTAGACCTTGTTGTGTATATACAGCTTTGTGGTTACCACAGTAACAACTGGCCTAATTGTTAGGCCGAGCCTCAGTTATTTACATTCCATTGCAGTGCTGAGCATTGGTAGTTAGGCATTTGTCACTCAGTCTGCTTTATCTTCTGGCTGTAGGAAACAAGCAGTAATAATGTTCAAACAATGTTTTGTTCATTATAATTTGTCAGGATAAAATGATAGTCAAGAACACCTGGATATGCAACATTTTTTTTTTTTATCGAGATTAAGTAAACAACTTTGGTGCAATGTGCTTTAAAAAAATTCCTGCATGCTTCATTTTGGTAGCATGCATAGGTTGTGAGGTTTTCTGTACATTTTTACTGTATTTGCATAATGTAAAATCTGTCATTTTAAAAGCAATCCCATCCATCTGCATAAAACAAAAAGCATGCTAAATGTATTGGCATGTTGTGGCTGACTGCAAGGTTTTTCTGAACAAGCTAGGCTTCATGCACAAGAGACGCCGGTGCAAACTCTGCTGGACACATTTTTGAAAGCTGAAACCGGCGTTTAGAAACGCCAGTTTTGGTGCGATTTTTACCACGATTTAACTGAATTTTTACCGCGTTTGCGGCTAGAAGCGTTTAGTTAAGCTAACATCATAGACCCTCCCCAAGCTCCAAAAAACAGTATTATTAACTATTTCAGCCATTTTGTGAGACCAGAGTGAGTAGCAGCAGTGTACTTGTGTTTAGCATGTCACTTGCCACGTCACCTGCCACAAGTTGTGGATTGTCCACTTGCCACGTCACTTGCCACATCACCTGCCACAAGTTGTGTATTTTCCACTTGCCACGTCACTTGCCACGTCACTTGCCATGTCACTTGCCACATTACCTGCCACGTCACCTGCCAAGTCACCTGCCATGTTACTTACCACAAGTTGTGGATTGTACACTTGCCACGTCACCTGCCACGTCACCTGCCACAAGTTGTGGATTGTCCACTTGCCATGTCACCTGCCACAAGTTGTGGATTGTCCACTTGCCACGTCACTTGCCACGTCACCTGCCAGGTCACCTGCCACGTCACCTGCCACAAGTTGTGGATTGTCCACTTGCCACGTCACTTGCCACGTCACCTGCAACAAGTTGTGGATTGTCCACTTGCCACGTCACTTGCCACGTCACTTGTCACGTCATCTGCCACAAGTTGTGGATTGTCCACTTGCCACGTCACCTGCCACGTCACCTGCCACAAGTTGTGGATTGTCCACTTGCCATGTCACTTGCCACTTCACCTGCCACGGCACCTGCCACAAGTTGTGGATTGCCAATTGTCACGTCACTTGCCACGTCACCTGCCACATCACCTGCCATGTCACTTGCCATGTCACCTGCCACAAGTTGTGGATTGTCCACTTGCCACGCCACGTCACCTGCCACAAGTTGTGGATTGTCCACTTGCCACGTCACTTGCCACTTCACCTGCCACAAGTTGTGGATTGTCCACTTGCCCCCTGCCATGTCACTTGCCACAAGTTGTGGATTGTCCACTTGCCACATCACTTGCCACCTGCCATGTCACTTGCCACAAGTTGTGGATTGTCCACTTGCAATTGTTTAAAATATTTTTTTTATGGTTTTTCATCGTTTGCCATAATTTTTGAGATTTTTTATGTCAAAAAATAGGTCACCTTTAAAAATGCTTATAAACGAAAACCACGTTTTGCATCTGAAACATGGAAAACTTTTGCGTCTGAACCCCTTTTTTTGCTTCTGAAAAAATGTGGTTAAACGCAGCTGCATAAAAACGGCAAAAAACGAGACCTACGTCTCATACAAGACGTACAAGAACACATAGGATAACATTGAATGAGTTCAGGGGCAGTTGAAAAAAGTGTCCAACTGCCTCTGAACGCGTGTTTAACAGCGTCTCGTGTGCATGAGGCCTTAGCCCTTGTACATACGGTCGGACATTCCAACGGAAAATGTCCGATCGGACCGTGTTGTCGGATAATCCAACCGTGTGTGGGCTTCATCTGACTTTTTCCATCAGAATGTCCGACCAACAAAGTTTGAGAGTTGGATATAAAAATTTTCCGACAACATGATCCGATCGGACTTTGTCCAATCGTTTGTAGAGAGTTACGATCGGACAAAGTGCCATGCATGCTCAGATCAAATTCCTAGACCAAAGCTATTGGCTAATAGCCTGAACGTAGTCCCGTCGTAACTAAATAACATCATCACGTTCCAAACAATTGGATTTTCCAACAACTTTGTCCAACCGTGTGTATGCAACACCAGTTTTGGACAAAATCCGACGGATTTTGTTGTCGGAATGTCCAACGGATTTTGTTGTCGGAATGTCCGACCGTGTGTACAAGGGCTTAGAGTGAGCGTGTCCTAAGTCTGAAAAAATGCAAGAAGCCCAACGTCTGCATCTTTGTTATGACAAATCTGTTCAAATCTACTGCACAGCTGGTCTTTTATTAAACTCTCCAGTATCTTCCCAACTATCGAAGTTAAACTAACAGGTCTATAGTTACTTGGTAAAAACTTTGATCCTTTTTAAATATAGGCACAATGTTCCCCCTGCGCCAATTCAGTGGTACTATTCCCGTCATTAATGAGTCTCTAAAAATTAGATACAATGAAATTACAGAGCTCAATTCTTTTAGGATCCATGGATGGATGCCATCTGGTCCAGGTGCTTTATCCACCTTTACTCTGTCTAAATATTTCAGGATCATATCACTTTTGAGCCATTGTGTCAATACCACCCCCATTATGGACATGAGCTCCCCCATGCTCTTTTGTATACGCAGAGCTGAAGAAAGTATTTAATAAATTAGCCTTCTCTTTGTCCCCAGTCACCCACTCAAGATTATTTTGTAAAGGGCCTACATGCTTAGACCTGACCTTTTTACTATTAATATATTTGAAGAATTTTTTGGGGTTTGTCCTACTATCTTTTGCAATCTGTCGTTTATTTAGAATTTTTGCATCCTTGATTTCCTTTTTACCCCTTTCATGACTAAGCCTATTTCTGACATTTGGTGTTTACAAGTTAAAATCAGTATTTTTTGCTAGAAAATTACTTAGAGCCCCAAACATTATATATATATTTTTTTTAGCAGAGAATCTGTTGCAATTTTTTTATGTCACACGGTATTTGTGCAGCAGTGTTTCAACTTTCTCTTATATTCACCGACCGACACAGCTCCTCTCTGTAACAAATGGGTTGTTAGCCTTATCACTAGGAGAATACTAGGCAAAGTTGTAACACAACACTCAGAACTCTTAATTCCGCCCAGGGGGGCGGTCCCTCAGGCTACAACCCCGCACCTTGCAAAGCAGCCTCAGTTTTTTCTTGCCTAGCAAAGGAGAAGGACCTAGGAACCCTGCGAGTCCATCGGTCCGTGCTTTTCTGCGCAGAAGCTTGGGTTTTTGCGCAAGATGATTGATCCTGTGATCTACTATTAACAGCCGGCTGGGTGACAGGCTGGATACCCTTATCCTTGTAGTCTCCCCAGTCTAGCCATCGAGCGTGTGCAGGTCGCAGCTACGGCTTGGCAGGCCACGACGAAGCCTCAGCTCCAGAGGTGGTCAGGGAGCTTTTATGCTCCGGGGCATACATATGACTGGGCTACTGATGTCTGCTTCACAGTATGCCGAGGCCAGTAGCTACCCTGTACCGATCAGGTGTAGATCTACAATGGAATGTCTCCCAGCTCTTCTGGACTGGTAAGTACAGCTCTTCCTGCCCCGGTGGAGTTGAGCAGCTGGGCATTCCCTGGGAGGTTGATTCGGGGGTCCCTCACCTCCCTCTCTTCTCTCCCCTGCCCCTATCTCCCCCCCCCCTCACGGGGGGAGCTGCTTCATGTGGTGCTGAGCGGTGTGTGTGTAAGATCCCAGAGGGCTCTCACCTGGGATAGTGGGATGGCTGGTGGTGCCTGGATCCTGTGTATAAGCTCCCGGGAGGTGCCTGTGAGGGTCTGGCTGTGTCTTCGGTACAGCGCTGTGTCTCTGCCACATTTCTGTCTCTGTCACTCATGGAAGCTGGCTGGTGGCCCTTTTAGGTGTGGGCAAGTGCAGCTTGCCTTCTGGGCTTCAAGCAGGCATTTTCCCAGTGCTTTCCTATTCAGGACACTGGCTGCCATTTTCTAGAAGCCTGAGCACGTTTCAGTGTTCTCCAGCAGCAGGTACATGTGCTCTCAGCTTCCTGTTTGTCGCTACTGGACGCTGGGTGGCCGTTCTCTGAAGTCTAAGTATGTTTTTCAGATCATTTTAACGATTGTTCTGACGGACTGCCACGGCACAGTTTTGGTTTCCTCTGCACCTGGGAGCACAAGGGGTCTACAGGCACTGCGGAGAACAGCGCGGAACTCCTCAGGGTCAGCATGGCTTCAGAAACTGGGTACAAAAAAACTATTTAAAGAAAAACACAGCGCTATAAGTGTCAAAAAAGCTGTGAACATACTAAAATGGATATTTTAGGTAAGAGGTGTACAGTTTATAAAGAAGTGTAGCGCTAAAAAAATATATACTATGCAGACTTAATGCAAAAACATACAGTGCCTTGCGAAAATATTCGGCCCTCTTGAACTATTCAACCTTTTGCCACATTTCAGGCTTCAAACATAAAGATATCAAATTTTTATTTTTTGTGAAGAATCACCAACAAGTGGGACACAATTGTGAAGTGGTACGAAATCTATTGGATAATTGAAACTTTTTTACCAAATAAAAAACTGAAAAGTGGTGCGTGCAAAATTATTCGGCCCCTTTACTTTCAGCGCAGCAAACTCACTCCAGAAGTTCAGCGAGGATCTCTGAATGATCCAATGTTGTCCTAAATGACTGATGGTGATAAATAGAATCCACCTGTGTGTAATCAAGTCTCTGTATAAATGCACCTGCTCTGTGATAGTCTCAGGGTTCTGTTGAAAGCGCAGAGAGCATCATGAAGACCAAGAAACACACCAGGCAGGTCCGTAATACTGTTGTGGAGAAGTTTAAAGCCGGATTTGGATACAAAAAGATTTCCCAAGCTTTAAACATCCCAAGGAGCACTGTGCAAGCGATCATTTTGAAATGGAAGGAGTATCAGACCACTGCAAATCTACCAAGACCTGACTGTCCCTCTAAACTTTCAGCTCAGAAAAGGAGAACACTGATCAGAGATGCAGCCAAGAGGCCCATGATCACTCTGGATGAACTGCAGAGAACTACAACTGAGGTGGGAGAGTCTGTCCATAGGACAACAATCAGTCGTACACTGCACAAATCTGGCCTTTATGGAAGAGTGGCAAGAAGAAAGCCATTTCTCAAAGATATCCATAAAAAGTCTTGTCTAAAGTTTGCCACAAACCACCTGGGAGACACACCAAACATGTGGAAGAAGGTGCTCTGGTCAGATGAAACCAAAATCAAACTTTTTGCCCACAATGCAAAACGATATGTTTGGCGTAAAAGCAACACAGCTCATCACCCTCAACACACCATCCCCACTGTCAAACATGGTGGTGGCAGCATCATGGTTTGGGCCTGCTTTTCTTCAGCAGGGACAGGGAAGATGGTTAAAATTGAGGGAAAGATGGATGCAGCCAAATACAGGACCATTCTGGATGAAAACCTGTTGGAGTCTGCAAAAGACCTGAAACTGGGACAGAGATTTATCTTCCAACAAGACAATGATCCAAAACATACAGCAAAATCTACATGGAGGAATGGTTCACAAATAAACATATCCAGGTGTTAAAATGGCCAAGTCAAAGTCCAGACCTGAATCCAATTGAGAATCTGTGGAAAGAGCGGAAAACTGGAGTTCACAAACGCTCTCCATCCAACCTCACTGAGCTCGAGCTGTTTTGCAAGGAAGAATGGGCAAGAATTTCAGTCTCTCGATGTGCAAAACTGATAGAGACATACCCCAAGCGACTTGCAGCTGTAATCGCAGCAAAAGGTGGCTCTACAAAGTATTAATGCAAGGGGGCCGAATAATTTTGCACGCCCCACTTTTCATTTTTTTATTAGTTAAAAAAGTTTCAAAAATCCAATAGATTTTGTTCCACTTCACAATTGTGTCCCACTTGTTGGTGATTCTTCACCAAAAATTTTTTTTTTATATCTTTGTTTGAAGCCTGAAATGTGGCAAAAGGTTGAAAAGTTCAAGGGGGCCGAATACTTTCGCAAGGCACTGTATATAACATCCCCGTGTACAACCACGTAGAATTTTTGTGTTATCTATAGTGAAAAATTTATGCTAATAGACACCAAAAACATATTAATAGAACATTTGCCATATAAAATTGTGCTTATGTGTGTCCTTAAAACAAAACAATCAATGTCAAACAAAATATTTTAAACGTAAAGTCTCTTTGTTAAATGAAGATATTCAAGTCCCATGTGTATAGTTAAATTTCGAATACACCATCCTATCTTAAAAGGTTAGCATGCGAACAACATGTGACAATCCCACCACCTCTGTAGATGCGGGCTTACCAGATGTATCGGACCCAAAAGAATATATATTCCAAGGGTCATAGAAACTGTTTCAGAAACTGGTGTTTGTTCCCCCGAAATCCAGGCAATTTCAACCGGGTCACCTGCTGACTGCGCAGTTCTCATGGACACCCTGACGGCGGTCCTCAATTCGTTCGTTGCCAAGATGGAGGCGGTGAGTGGGAAGAAAGGTGCTAAAAAGCAGCCCCTGCCCCCCGTCCTCTGTGGAGAGCTCTGATGCAGACTCGGGTCCTGCTGAGGCCGGTGATCCCTGCTCTGTCTTGTCAGGTGACGCTGACCAGGACCGTTCGGACAGTGAGGATGAGTCCCCGTCCGGGTCCGGGAGCGACAAAGCGCTTGTTGGAGCACTTATCATAGCTGAGCGTGATACCCTGAATATTCAGGAGCCAGCGGATCCCTCTGATGTACCGGTCCCTTTTGGGTCCCGCAAGCCAGCACGTTCACTTAAAGGTGTTCCCGTATCTGACTTATTTTGACAAGTTCATTTACAAGGAATGGGGTTGTCCTCAATGGACCTTTTCGGTCCCCAAATACATGGCAGTGTGTTACCCCTTTGATGAAAACCTTCTCAAGAAATGGTCAGCTCCTCCGGTTGTGGACCCCCCAGTATCCAGGTTAAATAAAGTAACCACAATCCCGGTTGAAGGGTCTCCTGCATTCAAGGATTCCATGGACAGGAAGGCCGAGGCGGTGGTTCGTTCCTTGTTTACGGTTGTGGGGTCAGCTGTGCGACCTGTACTGGCATCCGTACTTGTGTCACAGACACTGACTGAGTGGGCAAAACTTTTGCACCACGAATTGGGAGAGCAACAGGCTTCCCCTGTCTGCGTGGAACTAGCAGACCAACTAGTGCAAGGCCTTAAGTACGTCTGTGACGCGGCCCTGGATACTCTCCCTCTGTTATCCAGGGCCTCAGTGTCAGCTGTGGTGCTGAGGCACCTAATTTGGCTAAAATGCTGGTCTGCTGACCAGGCATCCAAAAAAGCCCTGACAGATCTTCCCTTCCTTGGCAACCGGCTCTTTGGAACCTCATTATATGACATTATTAAAAATGCCACCGGTGGTAAGAGTACCCTACTCCCACAGACCAGGAAGGCTAAGGAGCCACGCCGTAGGCAAGGGCCCTCTTTTTCCGCTCACAAACGGCTTTTTCATCTGCAGCAGCTTCGACAAAGAGTCCCCAGCCCGACAGGACGCCCACGGATGGACAAAAACATCCCTGGAACCGCAAGCCTAACAAGCCTGCGAATAAAAGTGCTATCGCATGAAGGTTTGCCCCCACCCATGTCTCAGGTGGGGGGTCGTCTTCGGGAGTTTGCTGCCCGGTGGTCCTCCCGATTATCCGACCAATGGGTCTGCGATCTGATTTCTACAGGCTACAAGATAAAGTTTCTCTCTTGGCCACCAAACAGATTCTTCCCCTCCAGCATACCCGTATACCCGGTTTGCCGGGATGCCCTGTTGGGGGCGGTAAGGGATTTTCTGAATCGCAGGGTGATTGTACCGGTTTCGGACTCGGAACACTTCCAGGGATTCTACTCAAATCTGTTTGTGGTTCCCAAGAAGGAAGGGGTACGTCCGATCTTTGACCTAAAAGCCCTCAATCACTTTGTGAAAGTGCAGAAGTTCAGAATGGAATTAGTTCACTCAGTAGTTGCTGCACTCCATCAAGGGGACTCCCTGGCGTCCTTAGACATGCAGGATGCATACCCGCACATACCCATATGCCTTGGGCATCAAAAGTTTCTGCAATTGCAGTCAGGATAGCCCACTACCAGTTTGTGGCTCTACCTTTTGGTCTGGCATCAGCCCCCTGAGTCTTTACCAAGGTACTAGCTGCAGTTTTGGCAATGCTGCCACAACATGGGATCGCGATCGTGGGATACCTAGACAATCTCCTCCTGAGAGCATCTTCCACCTCAGAATTAGAGGAGGATGTGGCGATCACCATGCAGACCCTGCAGGAATTTGGGTGGCTGTTGAACCTCAAAAAGTCAGTGATTGTGCTGATCCAGCATCTGGAGTATCTAGGCTTGCTGTTAGACTCCAGGGAAGCGAGAGTTTTTCTCCCTTCAGACAAATTGCAGACTCTCAGATCCACAGTCAAACTGCTGATGAACCGCAAGTGGTCATCGCTCCGCTTTTGCATGCGAGTACTGGGACTCATGGTAGCCTCCTTCGAGGCAGTACCTTATGCCCAGTTCCACACCAGAGTCCTGCAGAAGGAGATTTTGACAAAATGGGACAAATCTCAGTTGTCCCTGGATCGACAGATCCAGGTGAGCCAGTCAGTCAGAGACTCACTGATCTGGTGGTTGAGGTCCCCGTGATTCAGTCCGGAAAATCGTTCCTTCCTCTGAAATGGACGGTGATCACAACGGACGCCACTCTATCCGGCTGGGGTGGAGTGATAGGGGTTCAGTCGGCTCGGGGCCTCTGGTCGACGGGAGAATCTGAGTTGCCAATCAATCTGCTCGAATTGAGAGTGATCAGGCTGTGCCTCTACACATGGTTGATGAGACTTCAAGGGCGTCCAATCAGGATACAGTCAGACAACGCCACGGCTGTGGCATATGTCAATCACCAAGGGGGAACAAGAAGCTCAGCCGCTGCACAGGAGGTCGCTCACATACTTCGGTGGGCAGAGCGACATATACCAGCCCTGTCGGCCATTTACATTTACATTTACATGGAGAACTGGCAGGCGGATTATCTTAGTCGACAGTTGCTGGACCCAGGAGAATGGGCATTGCATCCGGAGATAATCAGGTTGCTGTGCCTGAAGTGGGGCACACCAGATGTGGATCTACTGGCCTCCCATCTCAATCGGAAGGTACCAAGATTTGTGTCCAGGACAAGAGATCCGTGGGCCGTCGCGTCAGACGCGCTGTTGGCTCCGTGGGATCAGTACCAGCTGATCTATGCCTTTCCTCCACTGAAACTGTTGCCACGTCTGCTTCTCAGAGTGGAAGCCGAGGGGATCCCAGTAATACTGGTTGCCCCAGATTGACCTCAGCGTTCCTTGGTACGCAGACTTGGTGCGTCTGGTGGCAGACACTCCCTGGCGACTGCCGTTGTGAGAGGACCTCCTGTCCGATTCTCCATCCTGCTTTACCATCGCTGGCTTTAACGGCATGGTTATTGAGAGGCAGGTGTTGAGGAACCGGGGTCTGTCGGACTCAGTGATTTCAACTATGTTGAGAGCACGGAAATCTTCTTCTCGGAAGATATACCATCGTACCTGGAAAGCCTGCATCTCCATGTGTGAGAAGAAAGGATGGCATCCGCGCTCCTTTTCCATATCCATGATCCTGCTGTTTCTCCAGCAAGGAGTTGACCAGAGATTGGCATTAAGCACCATCAAAGGGCAAATCTCAGCCTTAGCTGTTCTTTTTCAAGGACCCCTGGCATCGCACTCATTAGTGAGTACCTTCGTTCAGGGGGTACACCATGCAGTCCCTCTGGTGCGTCCACCGTTACCCCCATGGGATTTGAACCTGGTGTTGTCGGCGCTTCAAAAACCGCCGTTTGAAAATATCAGGGAGATTCCCCTGTTGACTCTTTCCCAGAAAGTGGTCTTTCTAGTGGCCATCACATCGGCCAGGAGGGTTTCGGAACTGGCAGCCTTGTCCTGCAAGTCGCCCTATCTGGTTATCCACAGGGATAAGGTGGTGTTGCATCCACAACCGTCCTTTCTACCGAAAGTGGTCTCGGCTTTTCATATCAATGAGGACACCATCTCTGTGTCCTAAGCCGAAGCACCCTAAGGAGGTAGCCCTTCACGCTCTTGATGTAGTTAGGGCTCTGAAGGTGTATTTGTCTGCCATGGCTCCCTTTCGGAAGTCAGATTCACTGTTTGTTTCGGTGGCTGGTCCAAAGAAAGGCACGACGATCTCGTCGGCCACGATTTCCAGGTGGATCGTACAGATTGTAGTACAAGCCTACGCCTTGAAGGGGCAGGTGCCCCGCTTTCTGCTAACGGCACACTCCACAAGGGCAATCGGAACGTCTTGGGCCTTCAGACACCAAGCGTCGGATGCTCAGGTGTGTAAGGCAGCAACCTGGTCGTCTGTCCACACGTTTACCAAGTTCTACAAGGTAGACGCCAGTGCATCGGCTGATGCCTGTTTTGGCAACAAAGTTTTGCAGGCGGCCATGTAGTTGCAATTGAATATGCAATAGATATTTTTTCCTGGTTTTTCAATAAAAACGCAGTACTGTTATGTTAATGCACTGTTGCATTACTTATGCAGTTTGGTGTGGTCTTGGGGATCACTCATGTTGAGGATATCCTGTTTTTTTTTTTTTGTGGTGGTTTTCCACGAAATGCTGTTTTTTTGTGGGTATAGATTCACTAGTTCCAAATTGCCATGGTGGATGAAGTTTTTATGCGGTTTCTCCCACCCCTCGTTTTGGCACTGCTTGGGGACGTCCCATTTCTTACAGAGAGGAGCTGTGTCGGTCAGTGAATATAAGAGAAAATAGGATTTTTTTGTACTCACCGTAAAATCCCTGTCTCTGTAATTCACTGACCGACACAGCACCCACCCCTCCTTTTATCTTTACGTTATACTGCTTGTTGACATACTGATGTTGCTTTGCAAGGTGGAGGGTTGTAGCCTGAGGGACCGCCCCCCTGGGCGGAACTAAGAGTTCTGAGTGTTGTGTTACAACTTTGCCTAGTATTATTCTAGTGATAAGGTTAACAACCCATTTGTTACAGAGAGGAGCTGTGTTGGTCGGTGAATTACAGAGAAAAGGATTTTACGGCGAGTACAAAAAATCCTATTTTCTCTTATATTCACCGACCGACACAGCTCCTCTCTTTTTTTTTTTATTTAAATTTTATTTACAGCCACCAGGTTAGAGTTACAGAGGAGTTACGATGATCGTGACGATACCTCACATGTGTGATTTGAACACCGTTTACATAGGTGGGCTTATTTTTATATTAAGTTGTCTTTAAAAAAAAAAAAAAGATCACTTTTATTGCTGTCACAATAGAAGTTTTCCCCTTAAAGAAGGCGGGACTTTTTAGGCATAGACTGTGACACCAATTGGTTTGGTAAAAATATATAAAAAAAATAATTTTATTTCAACATAGAAAGAAAAAACAAAGAATAATATATTAACATACATTTCCGAACAGGAGAAAGGGACACATTACTTCCTCCATGTGCATATATTTATAGAACCAGAAAACATTTGCTTCCTACATCTTATTCCAAAGGAACAGACTTCTATGACATTGTATATAGGCGTATTCAAAGCATTCTACAAACAAGGTCCGATTGCGTTAATATTGTGCATCCAATGTAACCTACGCTTTACAGAGTTATCTTACTCCTTCTTCAGGGATGATCCATTTTAGCACACTTAAATTTACAAAATAGTAGAATCTATAAAAACATAAGAAATAATTATATATATATATATATATATATATATATATATATATATATACGTACAATTTCAAAAAGGGAAAAAAAACACAACGCACCACTAGAACGCATCACCTATATATACGATCTTCACTCCAAAATGCAGGTCTAGGCTCATAATAAGGGGGGGATGTTTGACCACCTTCTTGGATGGGGGCCGCAGTGATAGGTGGACTGTAAGGGAGGAGGTGTTCAAGTAAAGTAAATGCATGTCAAATTTTCAAATGCCTAGATTTTAAATAAGTATTGCATGTGTTTTACTACAGCGCCAATAATGGCAGATAAAGGTTCTATATGTTAACCCTCTTGTATGACTTCCGTCATTACATTTGTACTAAGAGGGAAACACCCCTAAAGAAAGGGGGGAACTTTATCGCATAGTGATCATTCTAAAAGATAATAATATTGCAAAATCTTTTTAAAAAAATCTTACCCAAAAGCTTTTCATAGAGTAGTTTGCTGTGTCCTGAAGGGAAAACACCTGAGATTCCTATGTTAGAGTTGTTAAAATGAGATGCCCAAATGTTGCAACTCTCTTAAATGTTTAAGGCAATCTATTTGGCTTAAAGTCGCTGCAATCTCTCTGTAGTCCAAGGATTTTGGTGCTATGGGAGAAAAAGATTCCCCCAAGAGATAGACGTGTCAGGTCCAGCCTAAAATGGGAAGGGGAAGGACAATTATATCCGTTAATTCCCCTTCATTTTTCAATAAGGCTGCATACAGACCGACATAAAAAAAGTATATATATTTCCTTACCTTAAATTGTATCTCTCAGCAAGTCACCTCCTCCATGGCCATTGCAGACTGATAACAGACTGCTCCTGGCCCATTAAAGTATCTCACCGCTCCACCTCCTTTCTGGGGGATGTAGTTTAGTGAACAACACTGTTTGGTCAACTCCAGGGCTAAGGTACGATCTGCGCATGCGTGTCGGTGGGAGCGTGACGCATGATGTCACTCCTCCCATGGCGCCATTTTGGATGTGGGTATGGGGCGACGTCGTGCGCTGCACACCCGGGGGACCGCACTTAGGTGATAGGACTCACAGGTGAGTAATATTTACTTCACCTGGAAGGGGAGGGAAGGAGGTGGGGCAGTGAGATACTTTAATGGGCCAGGAGCAGTCTGTTATCAGTCTGCAATGGCCATGGAGGAGGTGACTTGCTGAGAGATACAATTTAAGGTAAGGAAATATGTATACTTTTTTATGTCGGTCTGTATGCAGCCTTATTGAAAAATGAAGGGGAATTAACGGATATAATTGTCCTTCCCCTTCCCATTTTAGGCTGGACCTGACACATCTATCTCTTGGGGGAATCTTTTTCTCCCATAGCACCAAAATCCTTGGACTACAGAGAGATTGCGGCGACTTTAAGCCAAATAGATTGCCTTAAACATTTAAGAGAGTTGCAACATTTGGGCATCTCATTTTAACAACTCTAACATAGGAATCTCAGGTGTTTTCCCTTCAGGACACAGCAAACTACTCTATGAAACGCTTTTGGGTAAGTTTTTTTTTTTTTTTTTTTAAGATTTTGCAATATTATTTTCTTTTAGAATGATCACTATGAGATAGCTTTTTTTAGATAAAGTTCCCCCGTTTCTTTAGGGGTGTTTCCCTCTTAGTACAAATGTAATGACGGAAGTCATACAAGAGGGTTAACATATAGAACCTTTATCTGCCATTATTGGCGCTGTAGTAAAACACATGCAATACTTATTTAAAATCTAGGCATGTGAAAATTTGACATGCATTTACTTTACTTGTATACCTCCTCCCTTACAGTCCGCCTATCACTGCGGTCCCGGTTCCCATCCAAGAAGGTGGTCAAACACCCCCCCCTTATTATGAGCCTAGACCTGCATTTTGGAGTGAAGATCGTATATATAGGTGATGCGTTTTAGTGGTGCGTTGTGCTTTTTTTTTTTTTCTTTTTGAAATTGTACGTATATGTATATATATATATATATATATATATATATATATATATATATATAATCATTTCTTATGTTTTTATAGATTCTACTATTTTGTAAATTTAAGTGTGCTAAAATGGATCATCCCTGAAGAATGAGTAAGATGACTCCGTAACGCGTAGGTTACATTGGATGCACAATATTAACGCAATCGGACCTTGTTTGTAGAATGCTTTGAATACGCCTATATACAATGTCATAGAAGTCTGTTCCTTTGGAATAAGATGTAGGAAGCAAATGTTTTCTGGTTCTATAAATATATGCACATGGAGGAAGTAATGTGTCCCTTTCTCCTGTTCGGAAATGTATGTTAATATATTATTCTTTGTTTTTTCTTTCTATGTTGAATTAAAATTATTTTTTTTATATATTTTTACCAAACCAATTGGTGTCACAGTCTATGCCTAAAAAGTCCCGCCTTCTTTAAGGGGAAAACTTCTATAGTATTTCATGTTGGGATGTTGGCTACTATTAAGCGGATCTTAATATATACCTCGCACAATTCTGATTTTTATTGCTGTCACAAGGAATGTAAACATCCCTTGTGACAGGTAATCTTTATGGAGGGATCGGGGGTCTAAAAGACCCCCGATCCCTCCTTTGCGCTTCAAAGTATTTAGATTGCCATTTTTGGCATTTCTGAATACTGTATATTTTTTTTAAACCAAACCGGCACCATTGGCAGCTGAGTAAGCAGGAAGTGACGTCATGACGTTGCTTCCGTGTTTACAATCAGGAGACTGGAACAAAGCCATTTCTGGCTTTGTTCCAATCTGTCCCTAGCCGCCAGAAGCGGCAGATCGCCGATCAGGCCTCCCAGTTGGACGGGAGGCCCGTTTGGATCGGCAAGGGGGGGGGGGGGGCGTCACCTCCCACTCCTCCGGAAAAACAGCCGAGTGGCTTTTAGCCACATCAGTTGTTATCCCTGGATAGCCGATCGCCCACTCTAAACAACAGTACCAGGATGATGCTTGCAGCTGTGGGCATCATTCCGGTATAACCCCTGAAAGTCGAGTACGCACATCTGCGTACGCTCGGTGGGAAGGGGTTACATATTCTGTTAAATTCTTTGTAACATTTAAACAACATTAGTGTTCCTTCATTTTTATATTTTTTTAAAAGCTCTTTTCTTGTTGTTTATAGCTTTTTTAACTTTGGCCGTGAGCCACATAGGTTTTATTGTTAGCCTTTTAAACTTATTGCCCATGGGAATATACTTTGCAGTGAGGTCCCAAACAGTCTTTTTGAAGAATTCCCATTTTTTTTTTTTTTTTTTTTTTATCGATGCCAATATTCCCTCCCAGTCTAAATCCTGGAGAGCAGCCCTCATGCTTGGGAAATTTGCTCTTTTGAAGTTGTGTTTTTTTCTTTCCCGTATGTATTTCTTATTTACAGCTAACATCAAATGAAATCATGTTATGATCACTGCTACCCAGATGTTCCTTTATCTGAACATTAGTAATAAGCTCTGCATGGTTTGAGATTACCAGGTCCAACAGAGCTTCATTCCTAGTTGGGGCCTCAATAAACTGGACCATAAAATTTTCCTGTAATAGGGTTATACATTTTTTGCCCTTTAACTGACCCAGCAGTGCCATTACTCCAGTCAATTTCTGGGTAGTTAAAATCACCCATTATTATCACCGTCCCAGCCCTTGTAGCCCTTTCCATCTGTGCAAGGAGCTGAGTCCCACCTCCTCATTAACATTGGGTGGTCTATAACAAACTCCAATGATTAACTTTGAACTACGCACATCTATATGCAGTTCCACCCATGATGTTTCAGACTCATCACACTCTCCATCAACCAGGTCCTCTTTCACACTTACTTTGAGATCACTTCTCACATAGAGACAGACCCCGCCACCTTTCCTTTTTGTCCTGTCTTTCTGAAAGAGTGCACAGCCAGGAATATTAATAGCCCAGTCATGTGAGGATTGAAGCCAAGTTTAAGCAATACTGATTATTACATCATAGTTCTCCTCATGCACCAGAGCTTCCAACTCCACATTTTTTGCTTGGCATACTTCTGGCATTGGTAAACAAACACTTTAATGCATTAGTACATTTTTCTCTGGTGTTTTTCATATAATTTTTAGTAGTACAAATGGCACTATAGTTTCCAATGGCTGTTTGCAACATAGGAACTTTCTTGTCACCTGCCATAAACCTCCCCCCATCTATCCCCATTCCACCCTCCATTAATGTATGACCTCTTACTGACCTGTCTGCCCGATGTAATTATAGTTCACCCTCCCCCCTCAATGCTAGTTTAAATACTCCTCCAGCCTTCCCATAAACTTCTCCCCCAGCACAGCAGACCCCCTTCCATTCAAGTGCAAACCATCTTTAGCATATAGGTTGCACCCCAATGAAAAGTCAGCCCAGTGTTCTAGAAACCCAAATCCCTCCTCCCTACACCAGGTCTTTAGCCATGCATTCAGCTCTCTAATCACCCCCTGCCTTTCCTGTGTTGCGCATGGCACATGCAATATTTCAGAGAATATCACCTTGGAGGTCCTTCCCTTCAGCTTGCAGCCATCTTCTTTAAATTGATTCTTAAGGAGCCTCCACCTTCCATGTAAACTGTCATTGGTTCCAACATGGACCAAGACAGCTGGGTCATACCCAGCCCCTCCAGGTAATTTATCAACCCAGTCCACCACATGCTGAACCATAGCACCAGGGAGACAGCAAACCATTCAGTTGAGGCAATCCTGGTGACAAATTATTCTCAGTCCTTCCTCAGTTATTATCAGTCCTTCTGATTATAGAATCCCCTATTACCACCAACTAGTCTAGGCCTACTTGCACTCCCCTCACCACCTCTACTCGACGGGCTGCTCTCCCAGCTGTTAGGGGTAGCAGTGACATCTAGGGCTGCCACCTCTGTTTGCCACCTCTACATCTTCACCCAACTTGGCAAATTTGTTTTGATGCACAAATACAGGACTGGCCTTCCTTTTCTGCGACCCCCTTCCACTCCCTCTAACTAACCCATCTTCCTATCTGGTAATCCGTGTCCACGGCCTGGTCCTCCCAACTGCGGCCTAGTGAGGCCTGAGAATCGCCGCTATTTCCTGAGGCCATTGTCCCATGCGAGTGAACTGTGGCCGGCCCGGCCTGACTTCGGAGGCATGGGTCACCTCTCTGCATCCGCCCTGTCACCCATCCAAGTCCCTGCCACAGCCTGGCGTGCTGCCAAGTACTGCCTGTCTGAACTGGGATATCCAGAGGCCTAGTGTCTCCAATCTGCTGCTGCCTCTGACACACTGCTCTGGGCCTTCTCCCCACTAGCACTCCCAGACCCACTTCCTTACTACCGTGCCCCTGCCTGTGTGTCTACTGTGAAGGGGGGAAGCTGCTGGTGAACATTGACTGTCTGTCCACCTTGTGAACGCCAGGGACTTGAGGCCTACGGTCAGCTTGGGTTGGATCTAGCTATCCACTGGATATCCATCTGGGCAGGAAAGATCATCCTCTATAGTGGTCTCCCTGGGTGAAATACCTAATGTCCTCCTTCTCAAAAAAAGTGAAGAGGTACTCTAAAACCGCTAAGACCAATGCTCCGGGTCTGGCCACCACTGCCCGCCTCCCCACAAACTGATCCCATTCTGATTGGTCGGCTTCAGGCTCTGCTGGCTGATCTTGAAGTGGAGCCTAGAGAAACTCAGATGGTGGAAGGGTCAGCTCCATTATCTCAAGACAGTACAGCCATGATCCTTGCTGCGATCGAGCAGAGTAGGACCTCGCTGCTAGCGTGCATTGACCATCTTGCTGAGGAGTGCAACTTAATACGGAACAACCTTAACAAAATAAGAGGGAGTATGACCAAAGCTGAAACCATAGTGTCAGCCACTGAAGATCTTACAGCCACCCATGCCGCCTCCATCACTGAGTTGCAGTGCACAGTACTGCCCCTTTTTGAAAAATTTGACAATGCTGAAAACAGACTGAGGCACAATAATATCAGAGCCCTGGGTCTACCTGAGAGAGAAGGGGATCACCCTGCTGTGTTCATGGAGGGGTTCTTTAAAACTCTTCTGGGCCTTACTGATGTCCCCCCGACTTACATGGTTGAAAGGGCTCATTGGGTGCCCACGGCTGTGCCATCCCAGGGAATCTTTCCCGCCCGTTTCTGGTCCACTTCCTCAACAATAGGAACAGGGACAGGATCCTTTCTGAAGCCCAGAAACATCCCATGCTCAGATATTGCAACTCCTCTGTCCTTCTTTTTTGCTCAACTTTTCAGCTGACTTGCAGAGAGAGGAAAACCTGCAATGATGTTCGCAGATGACTCGGAGATAAGAACATTAAATACAGCATGCTTTATCCCAGCCGCCTGCAGGTCCAAAACGATGGGGCAATCCATTTTTTTTGACAACCCTGCGGATACAGACGACAGGCTGATCACCCTACAATATAAAGGATTTTTCTTATAATCCTACCTACCTACCTACATATCCTAGTTCCTCACAGTTTGTTTGTTTTCTGAGAAGAGATAGACCTGGTGCTCTCCATATTCTTGGAGGTACTCCAATAGCTGGAGGAACTACACCACCATTCCAGACTGCTCGGTCCTTCTTGCTGTGATGAGATATGCATCTCCCCACCCTTGCCTACTGTTATAAGTTGAACACGAGCTGGGGTCATCCCAGGAATTTTGAGAAGTTATTGACCCGCTATTCTCCACTCACCTGGAGGGACTTTAAAATAGCCATAGTTTAACCACTTCAGCCCCGGACCATTTTGCTGGACAAAGACCAGACCACTTTTTGCGATTCGGCACTGCGTCGCTTTAACTGACAATTGCGCAGTCATGCGACGTGGCTCCCACACAAAATTTTACGTCCTTTTTTTTCCACAAATAGAGCTTTCTTTTGGTGATATTTAATCACCTCTGCGGTTTTTATTTTTTGCGCTATAAACAAACATAGAGCGACAATTTTGAAAAAAATGCATTATTTTTTACTTTTTGTTATAATAAATATCTCCCAAAAATATATATATAAAAAAAAAAAATGTCCCTCAGTTTAGGCCGATACGTATTCTTCTACATATTTTTGGTAAAAAAAAACGCAATAAGCGATTATTGATTGGTTTGCGCAAAAATTACAAAATAGGGGATAGTTTTATGGCATTTTTATTAATAATTTTTTTTTACTAGTAATGGCAGTGATCAGCGATTTTTATTGTGACTGTGACATTATGGCGTAGACATCGGACATTTTTGACACATTTTTGGGACCATTGTCATTTATACAGCAATCACTGCTATATAAATGCAGTGATTCCTGTGTGTGGCAGTGTAGGGGTTAAGTGTTCTAGGAGTGTGTTACTAATGGTGGGGGGCTGGGCTTTCATTTAGTGAACACTGATCTCTGCTCCAATCACATGGAGCAGAGATCAGCATCACTAGTTGCTAGGCAGAACGGGGAAATGCTGTTTACAATGGCATTTCTCCGTTCAGCTGCCCGTGAGACGATCGCGGATATGCCCACGGCGATCGAGTCCGCGGGACCCGCGACCGGACTCACGGGGGTCCCGACCGGCACGCGAGCCCGCCGTCGGCAACGAGCTCGCGTTGGCAGGGCGGCATTAAAGATTGGACGTACCTGTACGCCAATATGCCTGCCCGTGCCATTCTGCCGACATACACCGGTTAAGTTGAATTCAGGGTATAAAACTGGATATTTTTGTTGGGGTTCTGGTCAGTAGGGGGTTATGAATAAGTTTTAGGGTAAACTGACCTAGTTTTTTAGTTGGGTACTCCATGGTCAGTAGGGAGTTTAGGTTTTTTTTTTTTTTGGTTCTTAGTTTTGTACGCTCTGTATCCACTGCACAATTGGTTACTTTCCTATGCTAGAATGGCACTTATTTGCCTCAGATCTGCCCTACTTTGCTTTCCCTCTCCGACCTCAAAGGGGATGAAGCCCTTCATCTATATGTCATCCGGTAATTTTACAATATGTCCAAAGATGGCTACGGAACTAAAATTGATATCTTGGAATGTCCGGGGTTTAAATGATAAGATTAAGAGAGCTTAATCTTAATCTTAAGATTAAGAGGTCTTCACCTGGCTGTTGTCTCTGGTCCGGATGGGACTCCTCACTTCAGCCCCAGGGGAGATGATCATCCTTGTCCCTCTTCTTCCCTTGGATTTAAGGTTGGGCGTCACCATTTGGCCGTAGTGTATGTTACACACCTTTATTTTTAGAGATTGTTCTCCATTTAAAGGATATCCTGTACTTATAGATATTACTGATTTAATTTCAGAGCATTTTACTCCTGAGGATTGTCATGAGTAGGGATGAGCTTTGAGTTTGACGAACAGTGAACTTTTTGAGGTGTTCACGGCAAATTCGTAAAGCCGCGGAACACCCTGTACAAGTCTATGGGAGAAATCTAAAGTGCTAATAATTTTAAAGGCTAATATGAAAGTTATTGTCCTAAAAAGTATTTGGGGACCTGGGTCCTGCCCCAGGGGACATGTATCAATGCAAAAAAAAGTTTTAAAAACTGCAGTTTTTATGGGAGCAGTGATTTTAATAATGCTTAAAGTGAAACAATAAAAGTGTAATATTCCTTTAAATTTCATACTTGGGGTTGTCTATAGTATGCCTGTGAAGGGGCGCATGTTTCCCGTGCTTAGAACTGTCCCTGCACAAAGTGTCATTTCTGCAGGAAAAAAAATCACTTGCGGCTATATTGAATTGTCGGCTCCCCGTAATACAGAGAACAGTCATTGAAAGTCATTAATAAAAAAAAAAAAAAAAAAAGCGTGGGGTTCCCCCAAATTCAATTACCAGGCCCTTCAGGTCTGGTATGGATTTTAAGGGGAACTTCACTCCAAATTTATTTAAAAAAAAAAATGGCGTAGAGTTCCCCCTAAAAATCCATACCAGACCCTTTATCCAAGCACGCAACCTGGCAGGCCGCAGGAAAAGAGGGGGGGCGAGAGAGAGCCCCCCCTCCTGAACCGTACCAGGCCACGGTTCAAAAACTTTTGTTTGCATTGATCCATGTCCCCTGGGGCAGGACCCATGTCCCCAAACACTTTTTTAGGACAATAACTTGCATATTATCCTTTAAAATTAGCACTTTAAATTTTGAACGTTCGAGTCCCATAGACTTTAATAGGGTTCTAAAGTTCACACAAAGTTTAGGTCTGTTTGCAGGTTCTGGTGCGAACCAAACCGGGGGGGGGGGGGGTTGGCTCATCCTTAGTCATGAGCCATGAATTGTGTTACAAGTTACATCAAACTGATGCTTAGACAATTTTGGCTCACCATGAAAAATCGATTATGTTCATTGAACTTTTATGAATGGTTGAGTGTCCTTTTGTAACTATAATGCTTATTATTGAAGTATTGAAGTAAACGGTGTACATTGACGGCCTATAATACACCACTCAGCGCCAAACCTGTCCCCCAGTTAATCAGCAGTATATCAAAATATCCCTTCTAATTTACTGTGAAGTAAACGCCAAAGAAGGTTAAGACTAAGACGTGAGCCAGATGCAGGGACCCCAATAACATGTTCGATTTTTGATCCTATGGGCTTATATTAATTGATGTCCCTTATGAGATCCCTGTTTTGCGGGCCATGTTGAATTGCATTTGCTGACCCCGTTGGTTCACATCTCGTCGCCCAGGGATTGGATAGAGGTTTCCTCTCCCCCTTGTCTTGCATCTCTCATACCGTCCAGTGCATTCATTCTGGTTACCATAGTGATTTCCTGTTTTCTGTTTGATGCGAATTATATATATACCCCTGATGAAGAGAATTTATCTAAGATCTCGAAACACGTTGGGTTGCTGCCTTCTGTCCACTGTAGGGTATTGTAATACAGTTGGACTTAGGAAAAATACAGTGTAACAGGATAAATCATGTATATATGTAATTTTTTGTTTGTAAATATATGAAATGTGTACTGAATTTGGTATCACCAATTTTTAATCTTTATTATTAAATTTTTTTTATTTTTGTACTTTCTTTATGGCCATCTGCCCGTGATAAAGTCCTTTCCCTAGAGGAGCAAATCTGTTTTTCAACTTAATAAAGGGAACATATTCAAATCCAGAAAAAGGAAAGAGTTCGGCGAGGAAATATGAATACATATTCATATTATTATTCATATTATATTCAAATCCACTATGAATAAAAAAAAAAAATATATATACAGAGGCCTTGCGAAAGTATTCGGCCCCCTTGAACTTTTCAACCTTTTGCCACATTTCAGGCTTCAAACATAAAGATATAAAATTTTTATTTTTTGTGAAGAATCACCAACAAGTGGGACATAATTGTGAAGTGGAACGAAATCTATTGGATTTTTGAAACTTTTTTAACTAATAAAAAAATGAAAAGTGGAGCGTGCAAAATTATTCGGCCCCCTTGCGTTAATACTTTGTAGAGCCACCTTTTGCTGCGATTACAGCTGCAAGTTGCTTGGGGTATGTCTCTATCAGTTTTGCACATCGAGAGACTGAAATTCTTGCCCATTCTTCCTTGCAAAACAGCTCGAGCTCAGTGAGGTTGGATGGAGAGCGTTTGTGAACAGCAGATTTCAGCTCTTTCCACAGATTCTCGATTGGATTCAGGTCTGGACTTTGACTTGGCCATTCTAACACCTGGATACTTTATTTGTGAACCATTCCTTTGTAGATTTTGCTGTATGTTTGGGATCATTGTCTTGTTGGAAGATAAATCTCCGTCCCAGTTTCAGGTCTTTTGCAGACTCCAACAGGTTTTCATCCAGAATGGTCCTGTATTTGGCTGCATCCATCTTCCCCTCAATTTTAACCATCTTCCCTGTCCCTGCTGAAGAAAAGCAGGCCCAAACCATGATGCTGCCACCGCCATGTTTGACAGTGGGGATGGTGTGTTGAGGGTGATGAGCTGTGTTGCTTTTACGCCAAACATATCGTTTTGCATTGTGGGCAAAAAATTCGATTTTGGTTTCATCTGACCAGAGCACCTTCTTCCACATGTTTGGTGTGTCTCCCAGGTGGCTTGTGGCAAACTTTAGACGAGACTTTTTATGGATATCTTTGAGAAATGGCTTTCTTCTTGCCACTCTTCCATAAAGGCCAGATTTGTGCAGTGTACGACTGATTGTTGTCCTATGGACAGACTCTCCCACCTCAGCTGTAGTTCTCTGCAGTTCATCCAGAGTGATCATGGGCCTCTTGGCTGCATCTCTGATCAGTCTTCTCCTCTTCTGAGCTGAAAGTTTAGAGGGACGGCCAGGTCTTGGTAGATTTGCAGTGGTCTGATACTCCTTCCATTTCAAAATCATCGCTTGCACAGTGCTCCTTGGGATGTTTAAAGCTTGGGAAATCTTTTTGTATCCAAATCCGGCTTTAAACTTCTCCACAACAGTATTACGGACCTGCCTGGTGTGTTCCTTGGTCTTCATGATGCTCTCTGCGCTTTCAACAGAACCCTGAGACTATCACAGAGCAGGTGCATTTATACAGAGACTTGATTACACACAGGTGGATTCTATTTATCACCATCAGTCATTTAGGACAACATTGGATCATTCAGAGATCCTCGCTGAACTTCTGGAGTGAGTTTGCTGCACTGAAAGTAAAGGGGCCGAATAATTTTGCACGCACCACTTTTCAGTTTTTTATTTGCTAAAAAAGTTTAAAATATCCAATAGATTTCATTCCACTTCACAATTGTGTCCCACTTGTTGGTGATTCTTCACAAAAAATAAAAATTTTATATCGTTATGTTTGAATCCTGAAATGTGGCAAAAGGTTGAAAAGTTCAAGGGGGCCGAATACTTTCGCAAGGCACTGTATATATATATATAGTGAATATAAAAGGTATATAAAATATGAACTTGTAAATATATTAATTGGATAAACAATGGTTTAATAGTCATTAATAAAACATGTCCAAATCAACATTTAACCCCTTCGGCACCAATGTATCTGCCAAATATATCCATTCGGTCTCATGTTTAGATGCTCTCGTATTAGATTCGAGCCTCTCCAGAAAGGTTTCAAGTGGTCAATGCCCCAAACTTTAGCCCAGATGGGTCCTGGTTATGATGGATTTAAAATGCAAGGACACATTACTGCAACTTCCCTGCAGGCCTGACATGTTCTACAAGCATAGAACCCATCCCTATCCCAGAAGGATGGGGGTTTGGATGGGGGATCTAACACTTTTTTCACTATTTTGTCTGCATAATTTGGTGTTCTTCTGTAAATAAAACCAGGTTTACGTGGAAGTGATAATTTAAGGACTCTGTCCATCAGGAGACATGCCAATGCCGAAAAAATTACTTCAACCTGCTTATATTGGGCATGGAAGTCTTAAACAAAACTCCATTCATAGTTAATAGTGTTCTGGATGGGGATTGTAAAAGATCTAGCCGGGACAGAGGCTGTTGGACTGTGTAAATGAGTCTAGTCTGGCTTGTAAGAATATGCCACACAATGTTGTTGTGCTAATTAACCCTGTGATGATGTTTATGGTAATATGGTAATGTGTATTGAATAGTCAGTCAGTGAGCTAGGAAACGTACCCTGAAAAGTCTTATCTCTCAGTCAACTAGACTGGGTCAATGATTAGTTAATTAGCTCATGCTAATTAGGTTAGGTTTTAGTCATCTTGCTGTATATATTTGTGGGAGATCTCAAATAAAAGATTATTCCTGATGTGCTCCAAGACTGGTGTTGTCTAGTTCTTGGGGGTTCCTATAGCCAGATCCATTGTACTCGTGTTCCAGGACTTAGGAAGCAGTATTACTGACGGAAACACTCAAGCGGAGTGTGGGGGATAGGGTCTGTCACAGGGATAACATTCCTCAAGTATTCTTCTCTTGGTGCTGAAGCTATACCTTCAATAATCCTATCAAGATATTTTTCCGAGTAACCCTTTTCCAAGAATTTCTTCTTTATAATTACTGCTTGAGAGTCAAAATCCTCATCATTCGAGCAGCTTCTTCTCACTCATGTTAGTTGTCCTTTGGGGATATTTTTTAGCCACCTCATAGGGTGTCCACTTTGTGTGGGTAGATAGCTGTTTGAATCCGTGGGCTTAAAATAGACTTTAGTACCTATTTTGTTACCTTGCCTATAAAAGTTGACGTCCAAAAAATTCATATTATTTGTACTTATTTCACTTGTCAATCTGATGTGGCTGGTGTTACAATTTAATTCTTCCAAGAATTCATTTAGAGATGATAATGACCCCGACTAAATAAAACACAGATCATCGATATATCTTCTGTATAGTAGCAGTTGATCCCTCTTAACCAAAAAGATTTTTTTGTCTTGCCATTCACCCATGAAAAGGTTCGCTATGCTGGGACCGAATTTTGTGCCCATAGTAACGCCGCGTCTCTGGGAATAGACGTTTCCACCATACCAAAAATAATTATGGCCTAAACAGAAATCCAAGGCATTTCATATAAAGACCTTCTGATTGTGCATTAAATTATCCCTCTGACAAAGTGCCCAATTAAGGGCTAATAGAGCATCATCATGCTGCATGATGGTATAGAGGGGTGCCACATCTGCCATTACCAAGTAAACTTCTTCTTTTCCTGTTAGATCAATCTCCTGTAAAAGCTGTAGAAGGTTCTCTGTATCCCGTTAATACGCATTTGTTTGAACCACACTCTTCTGTAGAAACAGGTCTAGGAATTGTCCCATTCATGATGCAATGGATTCAATTCCATTCACAATGGGTCTCCCCGGAGGGCATTGTATATCCTTATGGATCTTTGGCAGAGTATAGGTGGTGGGAATCCTGCAACTGCTTGGTGTTAAATATTTCATGTCTTTATTAGATAGGACTCCCACTGAGCTCCCCAATTCTACCAATGCTTTTAGTTCCCTTTCATATTGTGTGGTTGGGTCTCTCTCTAGTTTTTTTTGTAGGTGTCTTCATCCATTAACCACTTAAGCCCTGACCAATTGTCAGCCTAAGGACCAGAGGTCTTTTTACAATTTCGCACTGCACTGCTTTAACTGGTAATTGCACGGTTATGCAATGTTGTACCCAAACAAAATTTGCGTCCTTTTCTTCCCACAAATAGAGCTTTCTATTTGATTGCCTCTACGATTTTTATTTTTTACGATATAAATGGAAAAAGACTGAAAATTTTGAAAAAAAATATATTTTCTACTTTTTGTTATAAGAATTTGATAATTAATAATAATAATTTGTTTCGGGACCCTGAAAACCAAGAACCGCCTTCAGGATTTAAATATAAAATGCTACCAAAAAAACCTGTTAGCAATCGCTGGGATCAGGCCTGACTCTGCGAACGCTGCAGTTAAGTGTTTAGTGTTTTGTAAGTGACAGTGATCGATTGATACTGCACTTGGGTGGGCTGGGCGGAGGGGCAAAACGCAGGTGCTAGCAGGTATCTGGGCTGATCCCGCTAACAATGCATTTTTTTGGAACCCTAAACTGCTGGGGACGCTAGTATAGATCTGATCAGATATTGACGGGAGGTGTATGCTTTGCGCGTGGGTGTTAGCGGTACTGGCACTAACCTAGCGCTGCCTGGGGCGACGCAGACCCTATCTGACCCTAAAACCTCATTGATATCACCCGCCGGGTGATCAGGGGGTTAAACCTTTATTGGGTAATAAATGGTGGGTGCTCTGATGCTATAAAAAGCAAACTAACTAACCAGCATCACCCGTAACACTTATAAGGTGATCACTGGTGAAAGGGTTAACTAGGGGCAATCAGGGGGTTAAAACCTTTATTAGGTAGTATATGGGGGTCCCTGACGCTATATAAAAACCTGACGGGTAACCTAAATAACTAACTGGCTAACCAGCGTCACCAGTGACATTTATACAGTAATCGCTGGTGAAAGGGTTAACTCTAGGGGCAATCAGGGGGTTAAAACCTTTATTAGGTAGTATATGGGGGTACTAACGCTATAAAAACCTGGCGGTGAACATAAAAAATAACTAGCTACCTAGCGGCACCAGTGACACTAATGCAGCGATCAGAAAAACAATCACTTAGTCACACTGGCAAAAGAGGGTGAAAGGGTTACCTGGGGGCAATCAGGGGGTTAAACCTTTATTGGGGGGGTAGGGGGCTACCCTGGACCCAACACTAACTTCCCTGACACTTTTTACAGTCACAACTGACACTAAATGCAGTGATCAGTAAATAAATGATCACTGCAATCAGTGACACTGGGGGGGGGGGGGTGATCGTGGAGGTGATCGGAGGGGTGACTGGGGGTTAAAGTGTGCCTATGTGTACCTACATGTCAGTGTATTGTTGGTGCACTTACTATGATGTTTTTTTACCTCGCCGTCCGGTTAAAAAGACTGATTCGAGGAGAGTGACATCACTTCCTCCTGCCTGTGTTTACACTACACAGGCAGGGGAAGCTTCTCATTCGCCAGGAGCGACGAGATGGCCAGAAACCAATGGCCATCCCCTCATCCCGGATCGCTCCTGAAGCGATCGGACCCCCCACCCGCTGGAAGGCAGGCACGTTTGGGTACATGCTTGTGCCTGTCCGTGCCATTGTGCTGACGTATAATTACATGCGGCGGTCCTAAAGTGGTTAACATCTCTTATCAGCAGGTCTTATAATTAGTTCTTTCCTCTCTTCCAACATCTTAATCTCCACTTGTATATGACGTAGATTCACATCTTTTTTAGGTATTCTACCTTCCAAATCTCATAGAACAAGTCCTTTAAAAACATCCACCTGTTGATTAGCACCATTTAGGGGGTTAAAAAGAGATTTGTTGCGTAGTCCGCTATCCGTTTGCACTGACGAGATGCTGGTGACTGTCTGGGAATTCTTATTTAAAAAGTATTTCTTCATATTCATTTTTCTCATATATTTATGTACCGTATATACTCGAGTATAAGCCGAGATTTTCAGCCTCTTTTTTGAGGCTGAAAGTGCCCCCCTCGGCTTATACTCGAGTCATCGCTGTCTGCCCGCTCGATCAGCGTGTCGAGCAGACAGACAGCGGCCATTCTATTCAAAAGCCGCGCCTCCGGCTCCGCCTTCGCCTGTGATAGGCGGAACACTGAATTTCCCAGCAGCCTGTGTTCCGCCTATCACGGACATCGTATCATCCTTGTACTACGGACGAGGATGATACGACGTCTGTGATAGGCGGAACACAGGCTGCTGGGAAATTCAGTGTTCCGCCTATCACAGGCGAAGGCGGCGGCGCAGCTTTTGAATTTTACAATGGCCGCCGACTAAGAGGGCACGGGACGGAGGCAAGGCAAGGCACGGCACGGGACGGGACGGGACGGATGCAAGGAGGCAAGGCACGACACGGGACGGATGCAAGGAGGCAAGGCACGGCACGGGACGGAGGCAAGGAGGCAAGGCACGGGACGGAGGCTCGGGACAAAGGTAGGCTGGACACACACACACACACACACACACACACACACACACACACACACACACACACACACACACACACATGGATGGAGACACACACAGGGATGGATGGATGGATGGATGGAGACACACACACACAGGGATGGATGGATGGATGGATGGAGACACACACACACACAGGGATGGATGGATGGATGGACACACACACACACGGGGATGGATGGACGGACACACAGGGATGGACGGACACACAGGGATGGACGGACACACAGGGATGGACGGACACACACACAGGGATGGACAGGCATGTCTCACCCTCGGCTTATACACGAGTCAATAAGTTTGCCAGTTTTTTTGGGGGTAAATTGGGGGCCTCGGCTTATATTCGGGTCAGCCTATACTCGAGTATATACGGTACATCTATAAAAACATCAAACTTATTAATTGGTCTTTTTAGGCCACACTTCAGTCCAAGGGTGAGTATATTTGTTTTTTTATGAGTTATGGCAATATCTGCCAGGTTAAAAATTCCTCCTAGTCCTTCTCTCGCCTTCTTTTTCTGGATCCTTCGTCCGGATCTACATCCCCTTGTTCTTCTCTCCTCTGTCCCGGATATTAAGTGTGATTTCTCTCCCAATAGGGTTGTTCTCTCCATTGTGGTCCCTGCATTGAATGGGAGTGCATTGGTGGTCTTCCTCTCCGAGGGGGGAACCCCCAACCTCGTTTCTGCCAACCTCTCCCCCTCCCTAAAAAAGGACATGGGGATTGATATCGCTCCCTATTATCATAGTGCCGCAGGGGATCATGCTTGTTATGTACTGGGACCTGATAATGGTTATTCTGTGCAGGATGGCATTGGGGATTAATTGGTCTCCCTCTTGCTGTGTGCCCTCTCACATAATTAGTTTAATTCCTAAGCAGAGTGGATTGATTAACTGGGGGATAGATGGATCCATCCGCCTCCTGATAATCCCTTATGGGAGGGTTATTAGTGGCCAAATGCTGTGGTCTCACCGTGGATTCTTCACTATGCATATTCTCCCCATTTCTATCATTCAATAAATGTCCTTTTGTCTGTTGCCATGGGTACACTGAATTTGATTGGAAGTCCCCCAGGTCTCTATGGAACTTCTTAGTTTTCTTTTTCTGTGTGTCTTTGTCTACTTTTTCTAATTTCTTTTTAATACGTGTATTAAAATCTGTCACCTGTTGGGAATCCTTAATGGGATCCAACTGCATTTTTAACTCATTAATCCTGGCTTCTAATTTCGCCATTTTCTTTTGTTTTCTTTTAAGGATCGGGTCTTGCAATTTAAATCCCACCCCATTAAAAAATTCCAACCATTCACTCATTGACTCAGGGTCATCCAGACCATCCTGTGGGACTACCTCCCATCTTAAACTTCTAATAATAATTTTTTCTTTTATATATTGCTCTAGAGTACAAATGTCCCACCATGTTCTCACTTGTTTCTCTAAGGCATTGCCTAAGGCCATCCTTGCTCCATTATAGTTAGCCTGTGCGGAAGTCTGATCATTAATGGCAAATATACTATTAATGTCAATATTTCTGCTATTTAAAAACTGGAGGGCATCCATGGCTGCCGAGGAAAATATAGATCGCTATATATTGACAGCCTATAATACACCACTTAGTGCCAAACCTGTCCCCCAGTTAATCAGCAGTATATCAAAATATCCCTTCTAATTTACTGTCAAGAAAAACGCCAAAGAAGGGAAAGACTAAGCAGCTGTTTAACTGGTTCCAGACCAGCGCACGCTGATGTACGTCGGCAGAATGGCATGGGCAGGCATATTGGCATGCAGGTACGTCCAATCTTTAATGCCATCCTGCCATCGCAACCGCGCTGCCGCCGGCACGCTCCCGTGCTGGTCGGGGCCCCCGTGAGTCCGGTCGCGGGTCCCGTGGACTCGATCGGCGCGGGCATACCCGCGATCGTCTCACGGGGTGGCTGAACGAGGAAATGCCATTGTAAACAGCATTTCCCCATTCTGCCTAGCAACTAGTGACGCTGATCTCTGCTCCATGTGATTGGAGCAGAGATCAGTGTTCACTAAATTAAAGCCCAGCCCCCAGCAGTTAGTAACACACCCCTAGGAACACTTAACCCCTACACTGCCACCCACTGGTTAACCCCTTCACTGCTAGTGTCATTTACACAGGAATCACTGTATTTATTTAGCAGTGATTGCTGTATAAATGACAATGGTCCCAAAAATGTGTAAAAAATGTCCGATGTGTCCGCCATAATGTCGCAGTCACAATAAAAATCGCTGATCGCCGCCATTACTAGTAAAAATATTAATAAAAATGCCATAAAACTATCCCCTATTTTGTAAACGCTATAACTTTTGCACAGACCAATCAATAATCGCTTATTGCAATTTTTTTTTTATAAAAATATGTAGAAGAATACATATCGGCCTAAACTGAGGGAAAAAACGTTTTTTTAAATATATTTTTGGGGGATATTTATTATAACAAAAAGTAAAAAATAATGCGTTTTTTTCAAAATTGTCACTCTATTTTTGTTTATAGCGAAAAAAATAAAAACCGCAGGGTTGATCAAATACCACCAAAAGAAAGCTCTATTTGTGGGAAAAAAGGACGTCAATTTTGTTTGGGAGCACGTCGCACAACCGCACAATTATCAGTTAAAGCGACACAGTGCCCAATCGCTAAAAGTGGTCTGGTCTTTGACCAGCAAAATGGTCCGGGGCTGAAGTGGTTAAATAAATTAGAAAAATAAAAACAATAGCATAAAAATAAAACAGTCCAATTCCTGTAAATTTCAATACTAAAACAGCGCTGAAAATTAAAGCGGTGATCTTGTGACCAAAACCATAACAAACAGAGTCCTTTGTGCAGTGATGATAGAGGTAGCAGTTCAAACAACGTTATAGGTGATTATTGATGATTATTCAAAGTGTTGTTATAGCACCATCCACCAGAACTCCTTAGGCCGCGTACACACGCGGGGACTGTTCGCTCAACTTTGTCCGCTGAACAGTGTTTCAGCGGACAGTCCGCCCGTGTGTGGGCTTTCAGCGGACAGTTTCAGCGGACAGTTTGACGGACAAAGTCTTTCGGAAATTCCGAAAAACTGTCCGCTGAAACTTTGTTTGAGCGAACAGTCCGCCCGTGTGTAGGCTACTTTCGAAATGAGCAAACTGTTCCCGCTCGGAGGAAAGTCTGCTCATTTCGAGCGCGTGTGAAGGTAGGCGGGGCCCGCGACGGAGACGTCGCGGGCTCCGCCGCCTGGAATGGACTTAAAGGGGAACCCCAACGCCGAAAAAAATCGGCGTGGGGGTCCCCCCAAAGTCCACAACAGACCCTTGTCCGAGCACGCTACCCGGCCGGCCAGGAAAGGGGGGCGAGCGAGCGCGCCCCCCCCTCCTGAGCCGTACCAGGCTGCGTGCCCTCAACATGGGGGGTGCCTTGGGGAAGGGGGGGCCGCGCGGCCCCCCCACCCCAAAGCACCTTGTCCCCATGTTGATGAGGACAAGGGCCTCTTCCCGACAACCCTGGCCGTTGGTTGTCGGGGTCTGCGGGCGGGGGGGCTTATCGGAATCCGGGAGCCCCCTTTAAGAAGGGGGCCCCCGGATACCGGCCCCCCACCCTATGTGAATGAGTATGGGGTACAATGTACCCCTACCCATTCACCTGTAAAATAAAAGTACCCAAAAAAAAAACACAACACACGAGAAAAAATATTTTATTGCACAGCTCCGGGGGGTCTTCCGTCTTCGGGGGTCTTCTCGCCGGACTCCTCCGCTATCTTCGTGTAGCTCTTTTGCTAGCGGAGGAGTCCGGCTTTCTTCCTCCCCGCCGCCGGCCTCTTCTCCTGACTTCGGGGGTCTTGTCCCCCTCTTCGGTTCTTCTGCCGGGCCACCGCGCCTTCTTGTAGCTCTTTTGTAGGCGGTCTTCTTCTTCTTCTTGTTCTTCTTCTTCTTCTTGTTCTTCTTCTTCTTCTTCTTCTCCAGGAGATGTTGACACGACGCTCTCTCCGGCCGGAATGCCAGAGCCGCCCTGCGCTGCCACTTATATAGTGACAATGGGGCGGTGTCACATGGTATATGTCACATGGGTTGGTCACATGGGTTGATGTCACATGGGGACTATGACATCGTAAGGGGGCGGGGTCACCATGTGACATCAACCCATGTGACATATACCATGTGACACCGCCCCATTGTCACTATATAAGTGGCAGCGCAGGGCGGCTCTGGCATTCCGGCCGGAGAGAGCGTCGTGTCAACATCTCCTGGAGAAGAAGAAGAAGAACGGAAGGCGGCGACGGCGACAGCGGCGACAGAAGACCGGGCCACCGCCTGCAAAAGAGCTATAAGAAGGCGCGGTGGCCCGGCAGAAGAACCGAAGAGGGGGACAAGACCCCCGAAGTCGGGAGAAGAGGCCGGCGGCGGGGAGGAAGAAAGCCAGACTCCTCCGCTAGCAAAAGAGCTACACGAAGATAGCGGAGGAGTCCGGCGAGAAGACCCCCGAAGACGGAAGACCCCCCGGAGCTGTGCAATAAAATATTTTTTCTCGTGTGTTGTGTTTTTTTTTTGGGTACTTTTATTTTACAGGTGAATGGGTAGGGGTACATTGTACCCCATACTCATTCACATAGGGTGGGGGGCCGGTATCCAGGGGCCCCTTCTTAAAGGGGGCTCCCGGATTGCGATAAGCCCCCCGCCCGCAGACCCCGACAACCAACGGCCAGGGTTGTCGGGAAGAGGCCCTTGTCCTCATCAACATGGGGACAAGGTGCTTTGGGGTGGGGGGGGCCGCGCGGCCCCCCCTTCCCCAAGGCACCCCCCATGTTGAGGGCACGCGGCCTGGTACGGCTCAGGGGGGGGGCGCGCTCGCTCGCCCCCCCTTTCCTGGCCGGCCGGGTAGCGTGCTCGGACAAGGGTCTGTTGTGGACTTTGGGGGAACCCCCACGCCGATTTTTTTTCGGCGTTGGGTGTCCCTTTAAGTCCATTCCAGGCGGCGGTGCCCGCGACGTCTCCTTCGCGGGCCCCGCCTACCTGTACACGCGCTCGAAATGGGCGGACTTGCCTCCGCCTTACGTGGGCGAGTCCGTTCATTTCAAAAGTTGAGCGAACTGTTTGGCAAACAGTTCGCTGAAACAGTCCGCTCAAAAAGTGCCGTGTGTGGGCAAGTCCGCTCATGCAAATTTTGAGCGGACTGTTGCGGCAACTGTTTGACGAACAAAGTTTCAGCGAACAGTCCCCGCGTGTGTACGCGGCCTTAGATTTCACCATGTGAGGCACACTCCCCTCAGGGAGTTAAACTCACCAGACAATGCTAATGAGCAAGCCTTTAGGGTAAATGTTCCTCAATAGGTTAACTCTGCATCCTCATCATCCACAGAAATCCAACTGACATAAGTGCTCCAAAAACTTCATAAAACACAAAGAGAGTTGCACATAGCGTAATCCTATTTTATTAAACAAATGTCAAAAAGACTCCCCTATAGTAAACTACGTACACGAAGATACAATCAATCCAGAAATAAATATATTAAAATTGCTCTGTCACCATTTCCCGCAGTCCAAAGCGTCAGCATGTGTCTCCCTGCAGACACTGAGAGACACTACCTTTTATATTCACTATATTTTATATATATTTATTTTATTTATAGTTGGAGGGTGGGGAGAGGGTAATAGAAGGAAGGCTGAGGTAGACTCTCATTTCTTGAGGTGCTAAAATGGCAGGGCAGAACAACCCCCCAAATTACCCCAGGGGATTTTGGGACTATGAAGTCATAAGGGACGGGCTCCCCACGTGACATCACCCAGTGACCCCGCCCCTTATGACTATATAAGTTGCTGCGTACCGTGTCCACTGCATTACAGCAGAAGAGAGCATCGTGTCAACACTGGAAGAAAAGAAGAAGGAAGAAGAAGAAGAAGATGACGGTGAAGGCGGTGGCGATGATGACCACAAAAGACGTGGCCCTCCGTTAGTAAATGAGCGGCAAAAGAGCAGAAGATAGCGGAGGAGCCCGGCGAGAAGAACCGGAAAGCGCAGAGAAGTCGGAAGAAGACCCCCGAAGTCAGAAGAAGACCCCGGACGGCGACGGCGAAGGAGAAAGCCGTGTTCCTCTGCTAGCAAAAGAGCGGCAAAAGATCAGAAGATAGCAGAGGAGCCGGGTGAGAAGACCCTCAAAGTTTGAAGAAGACCCCGGAGCTGCCTAATAAACTACTTTAAAAATCTGCGTAGTGTATTTTTTTTTTAGTGACACTTTTTCCCTCAGGTGAATGGATAGGGCTGTACCCCATACTCATTCACATAGGGTGGAGGGCCGGGATCTGGGGGCCCCTCATTAAGCCCCCCCGCCCGCAGACCCCGACAACCAATGGCCAGGGTTGTTGGAAAGAGGCCCTTGTCCTCATCAACATAGGGACAAGGTGCTTTGGGGTGGGGGGCTGCAGGGCACCCCCTTCCCCAAAGCACTCACCCCCCATGTTGAGGGCATGCAACCTGGTATGGTTCAGGAGGGAAGGGGGGGCTCGCTCGTCCCCACCCCCTTTCCTGACCAACCAGGCTGTGTGCTCGGATAAGGGTCTGGTATGGACTTTGGGGGGACCCCACACCATTTTTCAGCATAGGGGTTACCCTTAAAACCCATGCCAGGCGACGGGGGTCACAAGGTGTCAATCTTGCCGATGGAGGCAGTGACATTGACTTCCTTCTCTAGTCCTAGTCCCAAAATGAACGGACTTTAGTCCGTGTGTGGGCACGCCCGTGCATTTGGAAAGTCCGACGGACCTCCGCCAAAAGTCCGGCAGATTTCCGCCGGACCCAGTCTGCCGGAAAGTCCATTCGTGTGTGGTCGTGTGTGTGCAAGTCCGCTCGTTCGGAAAGTCCGCCGGATAGTTCAATCATGTGTACGGGGCATTAGAAAGCCTGAAGGAGGTGCTTGGTTTTCGGGGTCCCGTATGTGGCTAGGCTCCCAAAAAGTCTCACACATCTGGTATCCCCGTACTCAGGAGAAGCAACAGAATGTATTTTGGGGTGTAATTTCACATATGCCCATGGCATGGTTGAGCAATATATCATTTAGTGAAAAAAATAATATATTGTCTTTTTCCTGCAACTTGTCACAATATAAAATATTCCATGGACTCTACATGCCTCTCAGCAAATAGCTTGGGGTGTCCACTTTCCAAAATGGGGTCATTTGGGGGGGGGGTTTGAACTGTCCTAGCATTTTATGCACAACATTTAGAAGCTTATGTCACACATCACCCACTCTTCTAACCACTTGAAGCCCTTTCTGACACTTTTTGTTTACATGAAAATAATTTTTCTCTTTTTTTTACAAGAAGATTACTTTGAAACACCCAAACATTATATATATTTTTTAAAGCAAAGGCCCTACAGATTAAAATGGTGGGTTTCATTTTTTTCACACAGTATTTGTGCAGCGATTTTTCAAACACATTTTTTGGGGGAAAAAAACACACTTTTTTTACTTTTTAATGCACTAAAACACACTATATTGCCCAAATGTTTGATGCAATAGATGATCTTAGGTCAAGTACATGAATACCAAAAACGACATGCTTTAAAATTGCGCACAAACGTGCAGTGGTGACAAAATACATTTTTTAAAAGCCTTTAAAAGCCTTTACAGGTTACCACTTTATATTTACAGAGGAGATCTACTGCTAAAATTGCTGCCCTCGATCTGACCTTCGTGGTGATTAGGGATGAGCTTCGTGTTCGAGTCGAACATACGTTCGACTCGAACATCGGCTGTTCGCCCATTCGGCGAATTCCGAACGTTATGGGCCGTTCGCGCCAAATTCGTGTGGCACTCACGGCCCACAATGCACTGCGCCATCGCAGTGCATTGCTGGCTCATGATTGGCCAAGCATGCACTGTGACCCCGCATGCTTGGCCAATCACAGCGCCGGCAGCGAGGAGAGCCATGATTGGCCACAGGCAGGATGCCTGTGGCCAATCATAGCTCAGGCTGTGTAGTACATGCCTCACACTATATAAGGCCGCCAGCGTGGCGGCCTTGTGTAGTGTGTTGGCGTCTGTAGGAGTTAGTGGTTGTTCTGTGTACCTTCAACACAGTATACACCGATCGTTATCGGCCGATTTTGCTTTCTTGCTCTTCTGTAGTGGTTGTTGAATGCGTGCCCTGACCGCAGTATACACCGCTATATCCACCTATATAGCTAGCTATATTTCTCTTTTTTTAATAGAGCTTGCAGTCAGTTGTAGGAGATTGTGCATGCCCTGACCTCAGTATACACCGTTATATCCACCTACATAGCTCTTCTCTAATTGAGCCATCTGCCATCTGCAGGAGTTAGTGGGTGTAGTTTGTTTTCCCATCTCCCTTCAGGCCATTACCATGTCTGGAAGGCCAGCAGGGAGAGGCAGACAGGCGCGAGCCGATAAAAAATGGCAAGCAGGCTCTGTGTCTAGAACAACAGTGCTGGTCGTGGACGTGGTGCATCATCATCATCATGGCCAGGGGACATGCTTGTCCTTCTTTTTGGCAGCTGGACATGTTGAGCCGCAACATGCCAACAACTTGGTAGAGTGGATGACCAAGCCCTCTTCATCCTCCCCATCCTCTCTCACCCAGGCTCAGGGTACTAGCAAAGCAGCTGCCAACACATCGTCTTCCCTCCTCTCAATGTCATCATCAGTGACTCCTTCCCTAGACCCACCAAGTCCTCCTGAGGAGTCTCCTGAACTCTTTGAGCACAGTGTTGGGTACATGCTCCAGGAGGATGCCTAGTGTTTTGTAGGCTCTGATGATGATACTCAGCTAAAGGAAGGCAGTAGCGTGAATGCAGAGAGAGGGGATGCTCAAGAAGGACAGCAATCTGGCAGTCATGTTCCACAAGCTGCAGCATACTGCCATGTTTGCTCCAGCAATGAAGAGGGAGGGGATGATGAGGGCACTGACTCCACGTGGGTGCCTAGTAGGAGAGAGGAGGAGGAGGAGGCACATGTCCAACGAGGCAGGATGCCCTCCGGTGGCCAGCTTAGGGGCAGCACACCGACTGAATCACACCGCAGAGCTCCGCCTGTGCAGGGCGCTGCCTCTGCGCGTTATTCCAAAAGTTCTTTGGTGTGGGCCTTTTTTGAGACAAGTGCATCAGATCGCACCACTGCTATTTGCAACATATGTATCAAGCGTATCTCGCGTGGCCAAAACATCAGCCGCTTGGGCACCACATGCTTGACCAGACATATGTTGACCTGCCATGCAGCTCGTTGGCAAGCGTACCTCAAAGACCCACACCAAAGAACAAATTGGACCTCTCCTTGCTCTTCATCAGCTGGGATCTCCAACCCCACTAGACCTTCAGTCCTCTCTGAAACCTGCTCTGAGAGGAATGAAGGTGTAGTATTAGGTGTGTCACAGCCAAGTGCTTCCGGGCACTCTGCTAGCAGTACACCCATGTCCGATTATAGCAGGCAAATGTCCCTTCCCCAGCTGCTGGACCGGTGAAAGAAGTTCACTCCCAGCCATCCACATGCCCAGCGGTTGAATGCTAGCTTGGCTAAATTGCTAGCACTTCAACTGCTGCCTTTTCAGTTGGTAGACTCGGCCCCCTTCTGTGAGTTTGTACAATGTGCGGTTCCTCAGTGGCAGGTCCCCAAACACTTTCTCACGGAAGGTGATTCCGGCTCTCTACCGGCATGTGGAAGGCAATGTACTTGCCTCGCTGGACAGGGCGGTCAGCAGTAAGGTGCATATTACCGCTGACTCATGGTCCAGCAGGCATGGACAGGGACGTTACCTGTCTTTCACGGCCCATTGGGTCACTCTTCTGGCAGCTGGGAAGGATGCAGGACAAGGTGCAGTAGTGTTGGAGGTTGTTCCACCACCACGCCTCCAAAATGCTACTATTGGTTGTGACACACCTCTCTCCTCCACCCCCTCCTCTTCTTCTTCCTCCATGGCCTCTTCCAGTGCTCTGTCCTCAGAACCAGCGGTCCTCCGTAGGCGTTCCAGGGGCTACACAAGTACGCAGGCAAAACGATGCCATGCCATGCTTGCACTGGTTTGTTTGGGGGACAGGAGCCACACTGGGGCGGATGTTTTGTCAGCTCTGCAGGGGTAGGCCGAGAGGTGGTTGACGCCACGCCAGCTTAAGCCAGGAATGATGGTTTGCGACAATGGCACCAACCTCCTCTCCGCCCTCCGACAGGGACAACTGACCCATGTGCCCTGTGTGGCTCATGTCCTTAACCTGGTGGTGCAGCGGTTCTTGGGCAGGTACCCGGGCTTACAGGATGTCCTGAAGCAGGCCAGGAAAGTCTGTGTGCATTTCCGCCAATCATTTAATGCCTGTGCTCGGCTGGCCGAGCTCCAAAAGGAGTTGAACCTGCCCAAGAACCATCTTATATGTGAAATGCCCACCAGGTGGAACTCAACGTTGGCCATGCTGCAGTGGCTGCACACGCAGCAGAGGGCCATCAATGAGTACTTGTGCGACTACGGCACCAGGACAGGGTCAGGAGAGGTTGGTTTTTTCTCACCACGCCAGTGGGGCATGATCAGGGATGCATGCACTGTCCTGTCACCGCTTGAGGAGGCCACAAGGATGGTGAGCAGTGACAGTGCATGCATCAGTGACACTTTACCTCTTAAACAGAAGAAAAAACAGCGCCAATCTAAGTGCAGTATTGTTGAATCAAAGACATTTAATTTGTGAAGTTATGCACTCACACTCTACCAGAAAGTTTCAGGCACATCATGTATCTAGAGGACATCGCAGGGCTCCCGAGGAGAAGCGGTAACTCGTTCGGCTGTATCTCTCGTCCGGTGGCCCCGGTGGTTCCCAGCGTCGCACGGCTCGGTGTAGCAGCGTCCGGGAGGTCCGTTCGTCCGTTCGTTGTTACGTTGAGGGGCGCACTGCGATGACATTTCGTTTGTGGTTAACGTTGCACGCGTTCGGAGCATGCGTGCTCCTTCATCAGGCATCTGGATTACCATGTTTGAAGTGGTTTAAATAGGGAAAAGGGGGCAGTTCTAATTGGTCGTTCGAGTTAGGTTCCACCTTATGGGGCGGAGTTGTTCCAACCAAGGCATGGTGTTGATTACTCATGTGTTGCAGGCTGGTTGTATGTTATTATTGTGTGTGTGTCCATCAATGTATGTGAATACAAGTTGGATAATGTGGAAAAAATGTGGAAAAACATGATAAGAGTTGGAACTTTTTTATTTATTTAATTGTTTTAAAAATGTTTTAAAAAAATGTTTTAAAAAATACTTGTAGAGGGTGTAGAATGGAAATGGATTTTGCAAGAATTAAAAAAAGGTTGTTAAGGGTTGAAAAAACATATAAACTATATATAAAAAAATATATATAAAAAAAATATATGAAAAAATCAATAAAAATAGAAGTAGAAAATAAGAATAAAATTAAAATAGGAATAAAAATAACAATAAAAATAAAAATCAAATCAAATAAAAATGGAAGTAAAAATAAAAATAAAAATAAAAATGAAAATGAAAATGCAAAAAATGCAAGAATATAAAGTAGAAAGGGGGGGGAAATATTGTTAATTGGATTGCTGAAGGTACATATCTATGGTGGGTATTAGGACATAACATAGTGAGAGACATGTATATTGATAGGATTTGATATTGTGAAATTTGGTACTATAAAATACAATAAAATGGTGTTAAAATGAGACGTGGATGTTAAAGTCAAAATAAAACTAAAATCAAAATAAAACATACATATACGCATATACATATATATATATATATATATATATACATATATATATACACATACATACACATACATACACATATACATACACACACACACACACGTGTGTGAACCCACATATAGTGGGATCAGAAAGGGCGCGTGAATACTGATTTGTGGTGGGGAAGGCGGGGGGGGGGGGGGAATTTTAAGTCTCATTAAAAAAATCTCATTAAAAAAGTGTGATGGATAAAGATTAGACAACTGAGTTGATTTCTATGTCCTCGTTGAGGCCTCCAGGCGTGAGGGTGTCTAACGTATATATCCAAAAAGTTTCCCTCTCGCAGAGACGTTTGAAACGCTCTGCGAGGGGGAAGGATCCAGGTATCTGTTCAAGGGCCCAAACTTGCATGCCCTCTGTGGACCCTTGATGGTGTTCTTTAAAGTGTCGTGGGATAGTGAGATTAGAGTCCCCTTCTACTGATCGGCGATGTTCGCCGAACCTTTTTCTTAGGGTACGAATGGTACGCCCTATATAAAGTAGGTTGCAAGGGCAGCGGATCGCATATATTACAAACTCAGAGGAGCAGTTGTAAAACTCTTTCAGTTGGTATGTGTTGCCCTTTGTGGTAAAGGATTTTTGGCGGTGTTGGACAAATTTACAGGTGAGGCATTTTTGTTTCTTGCATTGGTACATGCCCTTCAGGGTGAGGAATGTCCTGAGTGGCTTTGGTTTATTATCGGTTTTTAGTTTGCTCGGGGCAATAAAACTTTTTATGTTGCGTGCTCTACGATATGTTATCTTGGGGGTATCTGTTATGGAGGTTTTTAACAGAGGGTCTTCTAGAAGGATACTCCAATGGTTTTTGAAGATTTTTTCCATTTTTTTGTGTTGGGAGTGATATTGAGTAATGAATCTGGTAGTGTGAGTTTGGGGATGGACAATCAGTTTGTTCGGTATGGTTTCATGTGGTTGGGGTGTGACCGTGTGTGTTTCTGGCTGGGTGTCCAGGAATTTGGTGAAGGCTTCATCTACTAGGGTGGGGGGATAGCCTTTGTCTTCAAATTTTCTTTTAAACAGAGTGCCCTGCTCGATATAATCTGAGTTGTGAGTACAATTTCGTTTTAAACGATTAAATTGACTCTTTGGGATATTGGTGATCCACCTTGGGTGGTGGCAACTTTGGAAGTGTAAATATGAATTTCCTGCAGTGGGTTTAATGTGGTTTCTTGCGAAGATGGTTTTATTGCTATGACAGAGTTCAAGATCTAAAAAGGGTAAGGTATCTGGACTGGATTCAAAAGTGAAAGATAGGCCTAGATCATTAGCGTTACAGTGTGAAACGAAGTGGTCTATGGGTGGTCCGGTGTTGTCCCATATGATGATAATATCATCTATGTAGCGACCTATGTATATAATATGCTCTGTATATGGATTGTTGTTCCAAATGTAGAGAGTTTCCCAGAAGCCCATTGTCAGGTTTGCATAGCTAGGTGCAAAATTGGCACCCATAGCTGTCCCTTGGGTTTGCAAGTAGAATTTTTTATCGAAGGAGAAGTAGTTGTGGGTGAGGCAGAACTTTGTGGAATCTAAGATAAACTCTGCTTGTGCAGTTTTTAGGGATGGGTCTAGGGCTAAGAAGTGTTTTACTGCCTGAAGGCCAACCGCATGGGGAATTGAAGTATAGAGGGAATTGACATCCAAGGACACCCATTGGTAGGTGGGCTCCCAGGAGTAGGTTTTTAGGATCTCTAGTAGGTGTGTACCATCTCATATGTAGGTTTGGAGATTTTGTGCCAGTGGTTGCAGGAAATGGTCAATGTAGATAGAAAAGGGGCTGGTTATGCTTTCCATTGCGGCAACAATTGGTCTCCCCGGGGGATTCTCTGAATTTTTGTGTATTTTGGGAAGGTGATAGAAATAGGGAGTGTTATAATATGTTTTGGATAGAAAGGAAGCTTTTGCTTTTGTAATAATATTATCTCCAAGGGCTCGTTTTATGAGTGCTTCAGCTTCTATAGAGAAGAGGGGGAGCGGGTCACTTTTTAGGGGCTTGTATGTATTATTATCGGAGAGTAATCTGTTGGCCTCATTTAAATAGTCTTCCGAATTCTGAATTATTATACCACCTCCTTTGTCCGCTGTTTTGATGACAATAGAGTTATTTTTTGCTAGACTCTGGAGGGCCCGGGTTTCTTGTGGGGTGAGGTTGTTCTTGTGGTGATGCAGGGGGGAGGGGGGGGGGCCTTGATTTACAAAGTCGTTTGATATCTGCATAAACAACCTGGTAGAAACTTTGTATGTAAGGGCCTTTTGCCTGGCTGGGGTTGAAGATGGATTTTGGCCTAAAAGGAGTGTGTTTTATTGGGGGGGAATCTGGTTGATAATATATGCAAGAAGTGTCTGAGAGACTAGTGGTGGTGACGGCGGGGTCTTCATTCATATTGTATAATTCTTCCAAAATGGCTAGGCAGGGATCATCTTGGTATATATTTTTTGTACATAAAGGAGAGGTATTATTCATACTGAGTATTGTGGTATTGTTGGGATTTTCCTTATTGGATTTGATATTGAAAAAACGTTTCACTGTGAGATTACGTATAAATTTGTTTAGATCCACAAATAGAGTGAAAGGGTTGGGCTGGCTGGTGGGTGCGAAGTTGAGTCCTTTATTAAGTAGAGAGATTTCATCTGGGACTAGGGTATGTGAAGAAAGGTTGTAGATTTTTATAGTTTGGCAAACTTTTCTTTGGGTTTTGTTTCTTCTCCCCCCTCTTCTGCCTCTTCTAGTTTTCTTTTTTGTGCAGGTTGAGGGGTTAGGACTAAAAAAGACTGATCGTCTGTCTGTGTGGGAAACTCGAGAGGGTGATTTTGGACTATTTGTGAATAGGTTTTATATTGACCCATTGGAATATTAGTGTCATGTGTGCTTTGGAGAGACTGTTTTACAGGAACATCCGGAGTTGTTGTATTGGAGGTAACCTGATTACTCTTTTTTGTGTGTCCTGGAGGGGTATTATCACCTCTATTGGTATTATTTTTATTACTATTTTTGTGTTGGTTGGGGGTGTTTGTTGGTTTGTTATTAATTACACTGTCAGTAGGAGTAGTGGTATATTTTTTATTTTGTAGGGTTTCTATATTTCTTTTCGGTTTTTTATACCGTTTACGTTTTGGTTATAAGGTGTGGGGGCTGTTCTCCCTTATGGGTTCTGGATTGTAGGACGATATGTGTTGGGTTGGTTGGTTGGTGTGTTTTGAGTATGGATGTTATGAGGGATATTGGGAGGGAAGTATGGGGGGGTGGTGGGTTTTGAAGGGCCGAAAAGACGGTGGAAATTGGATCTGCATTAGAGGCACTGGAGCAGAGTTACTGGTTTTCCATTGGAAGACCCTTTTGTTGTTGTAGTCGTCCACATCTCGTCTCATTTTTTGGAGTTTTACCTTTATTAGTTTATCTTCATCTAATTTTGTTTTTTTCTTTAGTAGATCTAGCCATGTGCTGGGAAGGTTTGGTGTCTCCTTAGTGAGGTTTAGTATCTGATTTTTTAGCTTTTCTGAAAGAGACGTGCTTTTGAGGTCCCGCTGTTTCAAAATGATATTTATTCATTTTTGGGAACAAAATTCAGAGATATGTTCCCATTCGGTTTGGAGATCGGGTGAGAGGAAAGCACATCTAGTTTTTATTCTGAGGCCCCTCGGGGTGATTTTGGAGGAAAGGTAGTTTTCAAGAAAAAACTTGTCCCATTTTTGGTGATTAAGTGTTATGATTGAATCCTCAATTTTTCTAAATAGTGTGCATAATTTCATATATACATTCTCTCCTATTTCGAAATGTACCTTGAAAAAGTCTTTTGGGAATTGCGAGAATAATTTATCTAAAAAAACGTATTTGGAATGCTCTACTGATTGAAGCATGTCCATTTAAAAAAAAAAAAAAAATAGATAAAAGATAAAAGAGATTTAAGTAAAAGATATATAGAATTTTTTTTTTTAAATTATATATATAAAAAATTATATATATAAAAAAATTGATTAATTGTTAGGGGAAGGGGATGTGGATGTGTGTATGTGGTATTGTTATGGGAGTATCTGGGCAGGTTGATGCGCTTTGTATAACTCTTCTGATGTGAGTGGTATGTGTATACACACGTGGGCGCATGTGTGCATGTTATTTGTCCATAAAGCAGAGCTGCAGGCACAAACTTCTAGTGAAAGTACAGAGTAAGAGAAATAGTTTTTTTGTGCGTTGCGCTGCTGGATTATATATGTCCTGGATGGGGGGAGTGAGGAAGGAAAAAAACGAGAGGGGGGGAAAGGGTTTGGGGAAAAAAAAACAGCTGGAGTTGGTAAGTTGGCGTGGCGGATTTAGGGATGTCAAGTCTGCTTATCACAGAGTAGGGATGAGCTTCGTGTTCGAGTCGAACGTACGTTCGACTCGAACATTGGCCGTTCGGCCGTTCGGCGAATTCCGAACGTTTTGGCCGTTCGCATCAAAATTCGAGTGACGCGCGCGCGGACCACAATGCACTGCGTTGGCGCAGTGCATTGCTGCCCGATGATTGGCCAAGCATGCACTGTGACCCCGCATGCTTGGCCAATCGCAGCGCCGGCAGCGAGGAGAGCCATGATTGGCCACAGGCATCCTGCCTGTGGCCAATCATAGCTCAGGCTGTGTAGTGCACGCCCCACACTATATAAGGCTGCCTTTAAGGCGGCCTCCTGTAGTGTGTTACTTTGCATCTGAAGCAGTGGGTGTTCTGTGTACCTTCAACACAGTACACACCAATCGTTTTTGGCTGATTTCCTATCTTGCTGCTGTGTAGTGGTTGTTGTCTGTGCCCTGACTGCAGTATACACCACTATATTCACCTCACCTATAAAGCTAGTGATCTAGCTTTAACCACTTAACAACTGCCCATTGCCGATTAACGGCTTCAGGGCGGTTGTTTAACTCAGAGAGGCCGTTAATTAACGGCCTCCCAGAATTCTGCTCTCGCGTGCCCCGAGGTGTGCGCACTCGAGAGCATCCGTGACCGCCGGGTCCATAGGACCCGGCGCATCACGGTAAACGGCCGCTCATAGCGGCCGTTTACCACGTGATTGCTCCGTCAAATGACGGAGTGATCACTTGGAAACAAACCGGCGTCATGTTATGACGCCTGTTCCTACCTCCCCTTTCTGTACCGATCGGTACAGCGGAGGGGAAAGAGATCGGTGTCAGCAGCGATGTGGGCTGCATCTGCAGTGCCCACATCGCTGCTCACCGAATTTAACCCCTCAATTCCCTGCCAATACTCTGCAATACCAGTGCATACTCTGCAGTACCCCGCCATTACTCTGCAGTACCCCGCCATTACTCTGCAGTACCCCGCCATTACTCTGCAGTGCAGTACCCCGCCATTACTCTGCAGTGCAGTACCCTGCCATTACTCTGCAGTGCAGTACCCTGCCATTACTCTGTAGTACCCCGCCATTACTCTGCAGTGCAGTACCCTGCCATTACTCTGCAGTGCAGTACCCTGCCATTACTCTGCAGTGCAGTACCCCGCCATTACTCTGCAGTACCCCGCCATTACTCTGCAGTGCAGTACCCCGCCATTACTCTGCAGTGCAGTACCCTGCCATTACTCTGCAGTGCAGTACCCTGCCATTACTCTGCAGTGCAGTACCCTGCCATTACTCTGTAGTACCCCGCCATTACTCTGCAGTGCAGTACACCGCCATTACTCTGCAGTGCAGTACCCTGCCATTACTCTGCAGTGCAGTACCCCGCCATTACTCTGCAGTACCCCGCCATTACTCTGCAGTGCAGTACCCCGCCATTACTCTGCAGTGCAGTACCCCGCCATTACTCTGCAGTGCAGTACCCCGCCATTACTCTGCAGTGCAGTACCCCGCCATTACTCTGCAGTGCAGTACCCCGCCATTACTCTGCAGTGCAGTACCCCGCCATTACTCTGCAGTGCAGTACCCTGCCATTACTCTGCAGTGCAGTACCCTGCCATTACTCTGCAGTGCAGTACCCTGCCATTACTCTGTAGTACCCCGCCATTACTCTGCAGTGCAGTACCCTGCCATTACTCTGCAGTGCAGTACCCCGCCATTACTCTGCAGTACCCCGCCATTACTCTGCAGTGCAGTACCCCGCCATTACTCTGCAGTGCAGTACCCCGCCATTACTCTGCAGTGCAGTACCCCGCCATTACTCTGCAGTGCAGTACCCCGCCATTACTCTGCAGTGCAGTACCCTGCTATTACTCTGTAGTACCCCGCCAATACCCCGCCAATACTCTGTAATACCCTGCCATAAATTGCCATACCCAGCCATACTCAGAGATACCCAGCCATACTCGGTGATACCCTGAAATACCCAGCCATAGACGCCCCCCACCCCTCACCGCCCTCCGGTGCTTCTACCAACTCGCCAGTACGATCAAAGCCAGAATCTTTTTTTTATTTTTTATTTCAGGCTTCCCAGCCTAGAGGTGAGATGTGGGGTCATATTGACCCCCCCAGATTTCACTGTAAAGAGGACCTGTCACCCCATATTCCTATTACAAGGGATGTTTACATTTCTTGTAATAGGAATAAAAGTGATCAAAAATATATTTTTGGGAAAAAAAATGTCAAACTAAAATAAATAAAGTAAAATGAACAATAAAAAAAAAAAAAAAAAATTAAAGCGCCCATGTCCCCATGTGCTCGCATGTGCCACACATGTGAGGTATCGCCGAGAATGTTAGAGCGAGAGCAATAATTCTAGTCCTAGACCTCCTCTGCAACTCAAAACATGTAACCAGTAAAAAAATATTTAAAGCGTCGCCTATGGGGATTTTTTAAGTAGCGACGTTTGGCGCCATTCCACGGGCATGTGCAATTTTGAAGAGTGACATGTTTGATATCTATTTACTCAGCATAACTTCATCTTTCACTTTATGCAAACATTGGGCTAACAAGTGGTTAATAATAGAGCTTGCAGTCAGTAGTGTTAGGAGTGCGTGCTGTCTGCGTGCTCTGTACCCAGTACATACCGCTATAATATAGGGCAGGCCCCTACTTTCAAACATCCAACTTACAAACATCTCCTACTTGCAAACGCAAGGAGACAGCAGCAAGTGAGATGAAAAAAGATGGACGACAAAACAAATTATACAGGGGTGATAACCCTTCCCTATGTTTTCCAAAAAGCTTAAAGATAGTTTTTTTGACTGGAGCTACACTTTAAAAATGTACCGGTTGAAAATGACAAACAGATTCAACTTAACACAACAAACCTACACAGTCCCTGTCTTGTTTGCACCGCCTGTATACTGCTGTTCTGAGTATATAGGGCCTGGGGGCCACACGCATTTCCTTTTTTTAATATGGGTACGGGGTTCCCCTTAATATGCGTACAAGACCCAAATAGGCTGGTAATGGGCAGGGAGGGCTACCCATGCCATGTTTCTCAATGATTTTCAACCATATTGCAGGAACCAGATATAACATTAAAACCGCAAGCAGTTTTAAATGGTGTTATTTCCGTTTAATGTCATTTTGTGCAGGGACTGTTCTAAACACGGGAAACACGTGGCACTTCACAGGCATACTACAGACACCCCGCAGGCACCATATTTAAAGGAATATTTCACTTTTTTTTTTTCACTTTAATCGTCATTAAAATCAGTGCTCCCGCCAAAACGGTAGTTTTTAAAACTTTTTTTTGCAGTGACCCATGTCCCCTGAGGCAGGAGGCAGGTCGCCAAACCCTTTTTAGGACACTATCTTGCATATTAGCCGTTAAAATGAGCACTTTCCAATTCGAACGTTCGAGTCCCATAGACTTCAATGGGGTTCTAACGTTCGTACCGAACGCGGGGGTCGTTCGCAAGTTCTGGTGCGAACCGAACCGGGGGGTGTTCGGCTCATCCCTATCACAGAGTTTTGCAATCCTTGCTGTATATGTCAGTAAATGCAGCAAAAGTAATGGATAGCTGGAAAAACCGAAAAGAAATATAGAAACCCTACAAAATAAAAAATATACCACTACTCCTACTGACAGTGTAATTAATAACAAACCAACAAACACCCCCAACCAACACAAAAATAGTAATAAAAATAATACCAATAGAGGTGATAATACCCCTCCAGGACACACAAAAAAGAGTAATCAGGTTACCTCCAATACAACAACTCCGGATGTTCCTGTAAAACAGTCTCTCCAAAGCACACATGACACTAATATTCCAATGGGTCAATATAAAACCTATTCACAAATAGTCCAAAATCACCCTCTCGAGTTTCCCACACAGACAGACGATCAGTCTTTTTTAGTCCTAACCCCTCAACCTGCACAAAAAAGAAAACTAGAAGAGGCAGAAGAGGGGGGAGAAGAAACAAAACCCAAAGAAAAGTTTGCCAAACTATAAAAATCTACAACCTTTCTTCACATACCCTAGTCCCAGATGAAATCTCTCTACTTAATAAAGGACTCAACTTCGCACCCACCAGCCAGCCCAACCCTTTCACTCTATTTGTGGATCTAAACAAATTTATACGTAATCTCACAGTGAAACGTTTTTTCAATATCAAATCCAATAAGGAAAATCCCAACAATACCACAATACTCAGTATGAATAATACCTCTCCTTTATGTACAAAAAATATATACCAAGATGATCCCTGCCTAGCCATTTTGGAAGAATTATACAATATGAATGAAGACCCCGCCATCACCACCACTAGTCTCTCAGACACTTCTTGCATATATTATCAACCAGATTCCCCCCCAATAAAACACACTCCTTTTAGGCCAAAATCCATCTTCAACCCCAGCCAGGCAAAAGGCCCTTACATACAAAGTTTCTACCAGGTTGTTTATGCAGATATCAAACGACTTTGTAAATCAAGGCCCCCCCCCTCCCCCCTGCATCACCACAAGAACAACCTCACCCCACAAGAAACCCGGGCCCTCCAGAGTCTAGCAAAAAATAACTCTATTGTCATCAAAACAGCGGACAAAGGAGGTGGTATAGTAATTCAGAATTCGGAAGACTATTTAAATGAGGCCAACAGATTACTCTCCGATAATAATACATACAAGCCCCTAAAAAGTGACCCGCTCCCCCTCTTCTCTATAGAAGCTGAAGCACTCATAAAACGAGCCCTTGGAGATAATATTATTACAAAAGCAGAAGCTTCCTTTCTATCCAAAACATATTATAACACTCCCTATTTCTATCACTTTCCCAAAATACACAAAAATTCAGAGAATCCCCCGGGGAGACCAATTATTGCCGCAATGGAAAGCATAACCAGCCCCTTTTCTATCTACATTGACCATTTCCTGCAACCACTGGCACAAAATCTCCAAACCTACATACGAGATGGTACACACCTACTAGAGATCCTAAAAACCTACTCCTGGGAGCCCACCTACCAATGGGTGTCCTTGGATGTCAATTCCCTCTATACTTCAATTCCCCATGCTGTTGGCCTTCAGGCAGTAAAACACTTCTTAGCCCTAGACCCATCCCTAAAAACTGCACAAGCAGAGTTTATCTTAGATTCCACAAAGTTCTGCCTCACCCACAACTACTTCTCCTTCGATAAAAAATTCTACTTGCAAACCCAAGGGACAGCTATGGGTGCCAATTTTGCACCTAGCTATGCAAACCTGACAATGGGCTTCTGAGAAACTCTCTACATTTGGAACAACAATCCATATACACAGCATATTATATACATAGGTCGCTACATAGATGATATTATCATCATATGGGACAACACCGGACCACCCATAGACCACTTCGTTTCACACTGTAACGCTAATGATCTAGGCCTATCTTTCACTTTTGAATCCAGTCCAGATACCTTACCCTTTTTAGATCTTGAACTCTGTCATAGCAATAAAACCATCTTCGCAAGAAACCACATTAAACCCACTGCAGGAAATTCATATTTACACTTCCAAAGTTGCCACCACCCAAGGTGGATCACCAATATCCCAAAGAGTCAATTTAATCGTTTAAAACGAAATTGTACTCACAACTCAGATTATATCGAGCAGGGCACTCTGTTTAAAAGAAAATTTGAAGACAAAGGCTATCCCCCCACCCTAGTAGATGAAGCCTTCACCAAATTCCTGGACACCCAGCCAGAAACACACCCGGTCACACCCCAACCACATGAAACCATACCGAACAAACTGATTGTCCATCCCCAAACTCACACTACCAGATTCATTACTCAATATCACTCCCAACACAAAAAAATGGAAAAAATCTTCAAAAACCATTGGAGTATCCTTCTAGAAGACCCTCTGTTAAAAACCTCCATAACAGATACCCCCAAGATAACATATCGTAGAGCACGCAACATAAAAAGTTTTATTGCCCCGAGCAAACTAAAAACCGATAATAAACCAAAGCCACTCAGGACATTCCTCACCCTGAAGGGCATGTGCCAATGCAAGAAACAAAAATGCCTCACCTGTAAATTTGTCCAACACCGCCAAAAATCCTTTACCACAAAGGGCAACACATACCAACTGAAAGAGTTTTACAACTGCTCCTCTGAGTTTGTAATATATGCGATCCGCTGCCCTTGCAACCTACTTTATATAGGGCGTACCATTCGTACCCTAAGAAAAAGGTTCGGCGAACATCGCCGATCAGTAGAAGGGGACTCTAATCTCACTATCCCACGACACTTTAAAGAACACCATCAAGGGTCCACAGAGGGCATGCAAGTTTGGGCCCTTGAACAGATACCTGGATCCTTCCCCCTCGCAGAGCGTTTCAAACGTCTCTGCGAGAGGGAAACTTTTTGGATATATACGTTAGACACCCTCACGCCTGGAGGCCTCAACGAGGACATAGAAATCAACTCAGTTGTCTAATCTTTATCCATCACACTTTTTTAATGAGATTTTTTTAATGAGACTTAAAATTCCCCCCCCCCGCCTTCCCCACCACAAATCAGTATTCACGCGCCCTTTCTGATCCCACTATATGTGGGTTCACACACGTGTGTGTGTGTGTGTGTGTGTGTGTATGTATATGTGTATGTATGTGTATGTATGCGTGTGTATATATATATATATGTATGTGTATATATATATATATATATATGTATGTGTATATATATATATATATATATATATATATATGTATATGTATGTGTATATGTATATGTATATATATATATGTATGTGTATATGTATATGTATGTTTTATTTTGATTTTAGTTTTATTTTGACTTTAACATCCACGTCTCATTTTAACACCATTTTATTGTATTTTATAGTACCAAATTTCACAATATCAAATCCTATCAATATACATGTCTCTCACTATGTTATGTCCTAATACCCACCATAGATATGTACCTTCAGCAATCCAATTAACAATTTTTTGCCCCATTCTTTCCCCCTCTTCCCCCCCTTCCCCCCCCTTTCTACTTTATATTCTTGCATTTTTTGCATTTTCATTTTTATTTTTATTTTTATTTTTACTTCCATTTTTATTTGATTTTTATTTGATTTAAATTTTTTTTTATTGTTATTTTTATTCCTATTTTAATTTTATTCTTATTTTCTACTTCTATTTTTATTGATTTTTTTCATATATATTTTTTATATATATTTTTTTATATATAGTTTATATGTTTTTTCAACCCTTAACAACCTTTTTTTAATTCTTGCAAAATCCATTTCCATTCTACACCCTCTACAAGTATTTTTTAAAACATTTTTTTAAAACATTTTTAAAACAATTAAATAAATAAAAAAGTTCCAACTCTTATCATGTTTTTCCACATTTTTTCCACATTATCCAACTTGTATTCACATACATTGATGGACACACACACAATAATAACATACAACCAGCCTGCAACACATGAGTAATCAACACCATGCCTTGGTTGGAACAACTCCGCCCCATAAGGTGGAACCTAACTCGAACGACCAATTAGAACTGCCCCCTTTTCCCTATTTAAACCACTTCAAACATGGTAATCCAGATGCCTGATGAAGGAGCACGCATGCTCCGAACGCGTGCAAAGTTAACCACAAACGAAACGTCATCGCAGTGCGCCCCTCAACGTAACAACGAACGGACGAACGGACCTCCCGGACGCTGCTACACCGAGCCGTGCGACGCTGGGAACCACCGGCGCCACCGGACGAGAGATACAGCCGAACGAGTTACCGCTTCTCCTCGGGAGCCCTGCGATGTCCTCTAGATACATGATGTGCCTGAAACTTTCTGGTAGAGTGTGAGTGCATAACTTCACAAATTAAATGTCTTTGATTCAACAATACTGCACTTAGATTGGCGCTGTTTTTTCTTCTGTTTATATGTCTTTTACAAGGTACCTTCTACCCTTGAACATGCTGCCTTCCTGCCTGTGCTAAAGAAATCCTCCCCTTTCTATGGCTATCTTCCACAACCAGTAACTGTGGACTATAATTTGTGATCCTGCCAGCTATCCATTACTTTTGCTGCATTTACTGACATATACAGCAAGGATTGCAAAACTCTGTGATAAGCAGACTTGACATCCCTAAATCCGCCACGCCAACTTACCAACTCCAGCTGTTTTTTTTCCCCCAAACCCTTTCCCCCCCTCTCGTTTTTTTCCTTCCTCACTCCCCCCATCCAGGACATATATAATCCAGCAGCGTAACGCACAAAAAAACAATTTCTCTTACTCTGTACTGACACTGTAACTCTTGTCCACCTCTTGGAGCATACGCTGCGTGGAATAATGGACAGGGCACTTGAGGCAGAACAGAGGCAGGAAGAGGAGGACTTCCTTGCCTCTCAAGGCCCCCTTTATCCAGACAGTGTTCCTGCTGTGCCACCCATCACACAGGAAGAGGATGAGGAGGAGGAGGAGGAGGAGGATGATTGTGTCAGCATGGAGGTGGAGGCTGGCACTCAGCATCAGCAGCAGTCTTGTAGGGATGATTTACAGTCCCAAGAAACCCGTGGACTTGTACGTGGCTGGGAGGAGGTAGCTGCGGATCATGTTGCCCTTAGTGACCCAGAGCACTCCGGACTGAATGCCTCAGCTAACCTACGCTGCATGGCCTCCCTGATCCTGCAAAGCCTGCGGAAGGATCCTCGTATTCTTCGGATCAAGGAGAGGAACCATTACTGGCTGGCCACTCTCCTTGATCCACGGTACAAGGGTAAGGTTGCCGACCTTATCTTGCCGTCGCAGAGGGAGCAGAGGATGAGACATCTCCGGGAGGCCTTGCAGAAAGGTCTGTGCAACGCATTCCCAGAGACTGGGAGGTTACAAACTCCTGGTCCTGGACAACGTGTTGCTGTGGCATCGGTCAGAAGGAGAGGTGGAAAAGGTGGCCGTCTGACCGATGCTTTTAAGACAATTTTTTAGTCCGCAGCCCCAAGGTATGATCGGTTCCAGCAACCATCGCCAGCGTCTGATTTACATGGTGCAGAAATACCTAGGGGCAAGGTCAGACTTGGACACCTTTCCCACCGAAAATCCTCTGGCTTACTGGGTCTTGAGGATGGATCACTGGCCAGAGCTTGCACAGTATGCAATTGAGCTACTGGCCTGTCCTGCATCCAGCGTTCTTTCGGAAAGCTGCTGGTGGCTTTGTTACCGATCACAGGGTGCGCCTGTCCACCGACTCAGTTGATCGACTGACCTTCATCAAGATGAATCAGTCTTGGATCACCCACAGCTACCAAGTACCTGAAGCTGATGTAACCGAATATTTTTTTTTTAAATATCACATCCCTTCAAGACTGCCTATGCTGATGCTGAGTGACTACAATTCTTGATATAATCGTTCACAGCAGGGCGCTCCAGCGCCCACCAAGAGTCACTTTGAGGGCTTACAATGTTGTGGCAAAACCAACACCTTGTTCCGCCATTTCTGCAGAGCATATAGGGCAGGCCCCTACTTTCAAACATCCAATTTACAAACATCTCCTACTTGCAAACGGAAGGAGACAACAGCAAGTGAGATGAAAAAAGACGGACGGCAAAACAAATTATACAGGGGTGATAACCCTTCCCTATGTTTTCCAAAAAGCTTAAAAATAGATTTTTTGACTGGAGCTACACTTTAAAAATGTACCAGTTGAAAATTACAAACAGATTCTACTTAACACAACAAACCTACACAATCCCTGTCTTGTTTGCACCACCTGTATACTGTTGTTCTGAGTATATAGGGCCTGGGGGCCACACGCATTTCCTTTTTTTAACCACTTTAGCCCGGACCAATTTTCAGCCTAAGGACCAGAGGTCTTTTTACAATTTTGCACTTCACTGCTTTAACTGGTAATTGCGCGGTCATGCAATGTTGTACCCAAACAAAATTTGCGTCCTTTTCTTCCCACAAATAGAGCTTTCTTTTGATGCTATTTGATTGCCTCTGCGACTTTTATTTTTTGCGATATAAATGGAAAAAGACCGAAAATTTTGAGAAAAAAATATATTTTCTACTTTTTGTTATAAGAAAAATCGAATAAACTCAATTTTAGTCATACATTTAGGGCAAAACTTATTCAGCCACATGTCTTTAGTAAAAAAAATGTCAATAAGCGTATATTTATTGGTTTGCGCAAAAGTTATAGCGTCTACAAACTAGAGTACATTTTCTGGAATTTACACAGCTTTTAATTTATGACTGCCTATCTCATTTCTTAAGGTGCTAAAAAGGCAGGGCAGTAGAACCCCCCCCCCCCCCCCCCAAATTACCCCATTTTGGAAAGTAGACTTTTTTTTTGCACAAAGTTGTTGCTAAATGATATATTGCTCACACATGCCATGGGCATATGTGAAATTATACCCCAAAATACATTCTGCTGCTTCTCCTGAGTACGGGGATACCACATGTGGGGGACTTTTTGGGAGCCTAGCCGCGTACGGGACCCCGAAAAGGATTTAAATATAAAATGCTCCCAAAAAAACCTGTTAGCAATCGCTGGGATCAGGCCTGACTCTGCGAACCTTGCAGTTAAGTGTTTAGTGTTTTGTAAGTGACAGTGATCGATCGATACTGCACTTGGGTGGGCTGGGCGGAGGGGCAAAACGCAGGTGCTAGCAGGTATCTGGGCTGATCCCGCTAACAATGCGTTTTTTTGGAACCCTAAACTGCTGGGGACGCTAGTATAGATCTGATCAGATCAGATATTGATCTGTTCAGATTCTATACCACTACGGGAGGTGTATGCTTTGCGCGTGGGTGTTAGCGGTACTGGCACTAGCCTAGCGCTGCCTGGGGTGACTCAGACCCTGACCCTAAAACCTAATTGATATCACCCGCCGGGTGATCAGGGGGTTAAACCTTTATTGTGTAATAAACGGTGGGTGCCCTGATGCTATAAAAAGCAAACTAACTAACCAACCAACCAGAGTCACCTGTAACACTTATACGGTGATCACTGGTGAAAGGGTTAACTAGGGGCAATCAGGGGGTTCAAATTTTTATTAGGTAGTATATGGGGGTCCCTGGCGCTATATAAAAACCTGACGGGGAACCTAAATAACTAACTGGCTAACCAGCGTCACCAGTGACACTTATACGGTGATCGCTGGTGAAAGGGTTAACTAGGGGCAATCAGGGGGTTAAAACCATTATTGGGTAGTATATGGGGGTACCTAGCGCTATAAAAACCTGGCGGTGAACCTAAAAAAATAACTAGCTACCTAGCGACACTAGTGACACTAATGCAGCGATCAGAAAAACGATCACTTAGTCACACTGGCAAAAGAGGGTGAAAGGGTTACCTGGGGGCAATCAGGGGGTTAAACCTTTATTGGGGGGGTAGGGGGCTACCCTGGACCCAACACTAACTTCCCTGACACTTTTTACAGTCACAACTGACACTAAATGCAGTGATCAGTAAATAAATGATTACTGCAATCAGTGACACTGTGACTGGGGGGGGGGGGTGATCGTGGAGGTGATCGGAGGGGTGACTGGGGGTTAAAGTGTGCCTATGTGTACCTACATGTCAGTGTATTGTAAAAACCTGGCGGTGAATCTAAAAAAATAACTAGCGACACTAATGCAGCGATCAGAAAAATGATCACTTAGTGACACTGGCAAAAGGGGGTGAAAGGGTTAACTAGGGGCAATCAGGGGGTTAAAACCGTTATTGGGTAGTATATCGGGGTACCTAGCATTATAAAAACCTGGCGGTGAACCTAAAAAAATAACTAGCTACCTAGCGACACTAATGCAGCGATCAGAAAAGTGATCGCTTAGTGACACTGGCAAAAGGGGGTGAAAGGGTTAACTCTAAGGGCAATCAGGGGGTTAAATCTTTATTGGGGGGACGGTAGGGGGCTACCCTGGACCTAACACTAACTGCCCTGACACTTTTTACTTTTACAACTGACACTGAATGCAGTGATCAGTAAATAAATGATCACTGCAATCAGTGACACTGTGACGGGGAGGGGGGCGGGGGGGATCGGGGGGCGAACGGGGGGTGATCAGGGGGGGGGGTTTGTGTGCCTGTGTGTTAGTTAGTGTCACTGTAGTGTTTGGTGCACTTACTTTTTGTCTTCTCCTCGTAGTCCGGTCAAAAAGACCGCCCTGAGGAGAATGACATCACTTCCTCCCTGCCTGTGTATACAACACACAGTGGGAGGAAGCTTCTTTGCCAGGAGCGATCGAGAGGGGATGGCCAGAAACCAATGGCCAGCCCCTCATCCCGGATCGCTCCTGAAGCGAAACGGACCGCCGCATCCAGCGGGAGGGGGTCCGATCGGACCCCTCACCCGCTGGAAGGCAAGCACGTACATGTACGTGCTTGTGCCTGTACATGCCATTGTGATGACGTACAATGGCATGCGGCGGTCGTTAAGTGGTTAATCTGGGTACGGGGTTCCCCTTAATATCTGTACAAAGGGGCTGGTAATGGGCAGGGAGGGCTACCCATGCCATTTTTCTCAATGATTTTCAACCATATTGCAGGAATCGGATATAACATTAAAACCGCAAGCAGTTTTAAATGACATTATTTCCGTTAAATGTCATTTTGTGCAGGGACTGTTCTAAACACGGGAAACACTTGGCACTTCACAGGCATACTATAGACACCCCCCAGGCACGATATTTAAAGGAATATTTCACTTTTTTTTCACTTTAATCGTCATTAAAATCAGTGGTCCCGCCAAAACTGCCATTTTTATAAACATTTTAGGCATTGACCCATGTCCCCTGGGGCAGGAGCCAGGTCCCCAAACCCTTTTTAGGACAGTATCTTGCATATTAGCAGTTAAAATTAGCACTTTTAATTTCGAACTTTCGAGTCCCATAGACTTCAATGGGGTTCTAACGTTCGTACGAATTTGGGTTCCGTTCAAAAGTTCTGGTGCGAACCGAACCGGGGGGTGTTCGGCTCATCCCTAGCGGTGATACCTCACCTGCATGGTGCAATTGCTGTTTACTGACTTTAGTACTTTAACCACTTGCTTACTGGGCACTTAAACACCCTTCCTGCCCAGACCAATTTTCAGCTTTCGGTGCTCTCACACTTTGAATGACAATTACTCAGTCATGCAACACTGTACCCAAATACATTTTTTGTCCTTTTTTTCCCACAAATAGAGCTTTCTTTTGGTGGTATTTCATCACCTCTAGGGTTTTTATTTTTTGCGCTATAAATGAAAAAAGACCGCAAATTTTGAAAAAAAACGCATATTTCTTTGTTTCTGTGACAGAATTATGCAAATTATTAATTTTTCTTCATAAATTTTGGCCACAATTTATACTGCTACATATCTTTGGTAAAAATAACCCAAATTAGTGGATATTATTTGGTCTTTGTGAAAGTTAGAGAGTCTACAAGCTGTGGTGTGAATCGCACAAAATTGATCACATCTGATGTACTGGTGGACTATCTCGCTTCTTGTGACCCGAACAAGTCAGGAAAGTACAAATACCCCCCAAATTACCCCTTTTTGGAAAGTAGACATTCCAAGGTATTTAGTAAGAGGCATAGTGAGCTTTTTGATGTTGTCATTTTTTTCCCACAATTCTTTGCAAAATTAAAATTTTTCATATTTTTTTCTCCACAAAATTGTCATTGTAATAGGTTATTTCTCTCGCATGGCATGTGTATACCACAAATGACACCCCCCCAAAAATTCTGCAACTCCTCCTGAGTATTACAATACCACATGTGTGGGACTTTTTCACAGCCTGGCCACATAGAGAGCAGGTAGCGCCATCATGTGTTCTAGGAACATAAATTACACATCTAACTTGTTGACTATTTATTACACTTTTGAAGCACCAGGACAATGACACGTGACACTGATGACAGATGGCACTAATACGTGGCACTGGTGACACGTGGCACTTATATGTGGCACTGAAGACACGTGGCACTAATACGTGGCACTGAAGACACATGGCACTAATACTTGGCGCTGATGACAGATGGCACTAATACGTGGCACTAATACGTGCCACCGATGACAGATGGCACTAATACATGGCACAATTGACGCGTGACACTGATGACAGATGGCACTGATAAGTGGCATTGATGACACGTGACACTGACAACAGATGGCACGTGACACTGACAGGTGGCACTGATGACAAATGGCACTGATACGTGGCACTGATGACAGATGGCACTATGTGGCACTGATGACAGATGGCACTTATACGTGGCACTGGGGGCAGGTGGCACTGGGGGCAGGTAGCACTGGGGGCAGGTAGAACTGGGGTGGATGTCACTGGGGCAGGATGGATGGCACTGCTGGGGGAGGATGGATGGCACTGCTGGGGGAGGACGGATGGCACTGCTGGGGGAGGATGGCACTTTTATTTTTTCCTTTTTTTAAAAAATTTTTAATCAAGACAAAGGAAAGCAGAACGGCTGCAGCCGTTCATCTCTCCCCTCTCACACTCGGTCTGTGTGAGGAGGGAGAGCGGCGCTGAGAGATGATCTCATATGTTTACATATGAGATCATCTCCCATTGGACACGCCGATCGCGCTGTAAACGGCCGCTGTGATTGGCCGTTTATAGCGATCTGTGTTTGCCTGTCCCCGGGGGACACGGCGAACACAGAACTTCCACGATGCGCGCCCGCGGCAGCGCGCATTGCGGTAGTAAACATTAGGACGTCCAGGGACGGCCTCCCGAATGAACGCGCCTGCCCTACGGCTGTCATTCGGCTATAGGGCGGGCGCGAGGTGGTTAATACTACTTTACTACTTTATTTGATGCCAGACCAACGTTTGTGTTTGCCTTTGCGCGAGAGCAGGGGGGGACAGGGTTGTTTTTTTTTATTTATTTTTTTCGCTTTTTTATCTTATTTTTAAACTGTTCCTTTCATTTTTTTTTTTTTTTATTGTTATCTCAGGGAATGTAAATATCCCCTATGATAGCAATAGGTAGTGACAGGTACTCTTTTTGAAAAAATTGGGGTCTATTAGACCCTAGATCTCTCCTCTGCCCTCTAAGCATCTGACCACACCAAGATCGGCGTGATAAAATGCTTTACCAATGGAGCTGTTTACATCCGGCGCAATTTAAGTCACAAAATGCTCGTAGCTTCCAGTTTCTTAGGCCATAGAGATGATTGGAACCATTCTGATCTCTGATCTAATGGGCATACATGCACCATTTATATATGCCGAAGCATGGGGGCATTCGCCCCAAAAGTTAGGAGCGAATCGCTCCTCCACCCCTGCTGAACCCATGCTTTGGCATATATGATCTTTTTTTAAACTGTGGTGGTGAAATCACCTCCTACAGCGCTGGAGTCACGACTTTATGTATCGTGGGAGCAAACACTGTTGCTGTCAAGATAAATAAATCTGCTCTGCAACTGAATGCCTTACCTGCTAAGCAAATGATGGTTAATAATAAAGCAAAGTAATTATAGTATAACAGTAATGCCGCATACACACGATCAAATTACCAGAGTCCGCCAGACAATCCACCCATGTGTGGGCTCCACTGGACTTTTGGGGGAAAAAAGTCCGGAAGACTTAGAAAGTAGTTTTGACTCAAAAATTGTCAATCCGGCCGTGTGTGTGCTAGTCCTCCGGACTTTTGAAATTTCCCGCACACGAAGGAAAGTCCGTTCATTTTGAACGCGGCTCCAGGTAGCCAGGACTAGAGAAGGAGTCAATGACGCTGCCTTCGGTGACGAGATTGACACGTCGCTGGCCCCGTCACCTGGTATGGACTTAAAGGGGAAAAAACGGCATGGGGGTCCCCCCAAGGTCCATATCAGACCCTTATACGAGCATGCAGCCCCCGCCGGTCAGGAAAGGGGGTGGGGACGAGCGAGTGCCCCCCCTCCTGAGCCGTACCAGGCCGCGTGCTCTCAACATGGGGGGTGCTTTGGGGAAAGGGGGTCCATGCGGCCCCCCCACCCCAAAGCACATTGTCCCCATGTTGATGAGGACAAGGGCCTCCTCCTCCTCAGGCAAGGAAATCCTCCTCCTCCTGCAAGGAAGTCCTGCTCCTCCTCCTGCAAGGAAGTCCTCCTCCTCCTCCTGCAAGAAAGTCCTCCGCCTCCTCCTACAAGGAAGTCCTCCTCCTCCTCCTGCAATGAAGTCCTCCACCTCCTGCAAGGAAGTCCTCCTCCTCCTCCTGCAAGGAAGTCCTCCTCCTCCTCCTCCTCCTCCGGCAAGGAAGTCCTCCTCCTCCTCCTCCTCCTCAGGCAAGGAAGTCCTCCTCCTCCTCCTCCTCCTCAGGCAAGGAAGTCCTCCTCCTCCTCCTCAGGCAAGGAAGTCCTCCTCCTCCTCGGTCAATGAAGTCCTCCTCCTCCTGCAAGGAAGTCCCCCTCCTCCTCAGGCAAGGAAGTCCTCCTCCTCAGGCAAGGAAGTCCTCCTCCTCATCCTGCAAGGAAGTCCTCCTCCTACAATGAAGTCCTCCCCCTCCTGCAATGAAGTCCTCCTCCTCCTCCTGCAATGAAGTCCTCCTCCTCCTCAGGCAAGGAAGTCCTCCTCAGGCAAGGAAGTTCTCCTCCTCCTCCTCAGGCAAGGAACTCCTCCTCCTCCTGCAAGGAAGTCCTCCTCCTCCGTCCCCCTCCTCCTCAGGCAAGGAAGTCCTCCTCCTCCTCCTCCTCAGGCAAGGAAGTCCTCCTCCTCCTCCTCCTCCTCAGGCAAGGAAGTCCTCCTCCTCCTCCTCCTCAGGCAAGGAAGTCCTCCTCCTCCTCCTCCTCAGGCAAGGAAGTCCTCCTCCACCTACTCAGGCAAGGAAGTCCTCCTCCTCCTACTCAGGCAAGGAAGTCCTCCTCCTCCTACTCAGGCAAGGAAGTCCTCCTCCTCCTACTCAGGCAAGGAAGTCCTCCTCCTCCTCCTGCAAGGAAGTCCTCCTTCTCCTCCTCCTCCTGCAAGGAAGTCCTCCTTCTCCTCCTGCAAGGAAGTCCTCCTTCTCCTCCTCCTCCTGCAAGGAAGTCCTCCTCCTCCTGCAAGGAAGTCCTCCTTCTCCTCCTCCTCCTGCAAGGAAGTCCTCCTCCTCCTGCAAGGAAGTCCTCCTTCTCCTCCTCTAGGGAAGTCCTCCTCCTCCTCCTCAGGCAAGGAAGTCCTCCTCCTCCTGCAAGGAAGTCCTCCTCTTCCTCCTCCTCCTGCAAGGAAGTCCTCCTCTTCCTCCTCCTCCGGCAAGAAGTCCTCCTCCTCCTCCTCCGGCAAGAAGTCCTCCTCCTCCTCCTGCAAGGAAGTCATTCTCCTCCTGCAAGGAAGTCCTCCTCCTCTTCCTCAGGCAAGGAAGTCCTCCTCCTCTTCCTCAGGCAAGGAAGTCCTCCTCCTCTTCCTCAGGCAAGGAAGTCCTCCTCCTCTTCCTCAGGCAAGGAAGTCCTCCTCCTCTTCCTTAGGCAAGGAAGTCCTCCTCCTCTTCCTCAGGCAAGGAAGTCCTCCTCCTCCTCCTCAGGCAAGGAAGTCCTCCTCCTCCTCCTCCTCAGGCAAGGAAGTCCTCCTCCTCCTCCTCAGGCAAGGAAGTACTCCTCCTCCTCCTCAGGCAAGGAAGTACTCCTCCTCCTCCTCAGGCAAGGAAGTCCTCCTCCTCCTCCTCCAGCAAGGAAGTCCTCCTCCTCCTCCTCCGGCAAGGAAGTCCTCCTCCTCCGGCAAGGAAGTCCTCCTCCTCCGGCAAGAAGTCCTCCTCCTCCGGCAAGAAGTCCTCCTCCTCCTCCTCCGGCAAGAAGTCCTCCTCCTCCTCCTGCAAGGAAGTCATTCTCCTCCTGCAAGGAAGTCCTCCTCCTCTTCCTCAGGCAAGGAAGTCCTCCTCCTCTTCCTCAGGCAAGGAAGTCCTCCTCCTCTTCCTCAGGCAAGGAAGTCCTCCTCCTCTTCCTCAGGCAAGGAAGTCCTCCTCCTCTTCCTCAGGCAAGGAAGTCCTCCTCCTCTTCCTTAGGCAAGGAAGTCCTCCTCCTCCTCCTCAGGCAAGGAAGTCCTCCTCCTCCTCCTCAGGCAAGGAAGTCCTCCTCCTCCTCCTCAGGCAAGGAAGTCCTCCTCCTCCTCCTCAGGCAAGGAAGTACTCCTCCTCCTCCTCAGGCAAGGACGTCCTCCTCCTCCTCCTCCAGCAAGGAAGTCCTCCTCCTCCTCCGGCAAGGAAGTCCTCCTCCTCAGGAAAGGAAGTCCTCCTCCTTCACCTCCGGCAAGGAAGTCCTCCTCCTCCTCCTCTTCCTCCTCAGGCAAGGAAGTCCTCCTCCTCTTCCTCCTCAGGCAAGGAAGTCCTCCTCCTCAGGCAAGGAAGTCCTCCTCCTCAGGCAAGGAAGTCCTCCTCCTCCTCAGGCAAGGAAGTCCTCCTCCTCCTCAGGCAAGGAAGTCCTCCTCCTCCTCAGGAAAGGAAGTCCTCCTCCACCTCAGGCAAGGAAGTCCTCCTCCTCCTCCTCCTCCACCTCAGGCAAGGAAGTCCTCGTCCTCCTCAGGCAAGGAAGTCCTCCTCCTCCTCAGGCAAGGAAGTCCTCCTCCTCCTCAGGCAAGGAAGTCCTCCTCCTCCTCCTCAGGATAGGAAGTCCTCCTCCTCCTCCTCAGGAAAGGAAGTCCTCCTCCTTCACCTCAGGCAAGGAAGTCCTCCTCCTCCTCCTGCTCAGGCAAGGAAGTCCTCCTCCTCCTCCTCTTCCTCCTCAGGCAAGGAAGTCCTCCTCCTCTTCCTCCTCAGGCAAGGAAGTCCTCCTCCTCCTCAGGCAAGGAAGTCCTCCTCCTCCTCCTCAGGCAAGGAAGTCCTCCTCCTCCTCCTCAGGCAAGGAAGTCCTCCTCCTCCTCCTCAGGAAAGGAAGTCCTCCTCCTCCTCAGGAAAGGAAGTCCTCCTCCACCTCAGGCAAGGAAGTCCTCCTCCTCCACCTCAGGCAAGGAAGTCCTCCTCCTCCTCCACCTCAGGCAAGGAAGTCCTCCTCCTCCTCAGGCAAGGAAGTCCTCCTCCTCCTCCTCCTCAGGCAAGGAAGTCCTCCTCCTCCTCCTCCTCCTCCTCAGGCAAGGAAGTCCTCCTCCTCCTCAGGATAGGAAGTCCTCCTCCTCCTCCTCAGGATAGGAAGTCCTCCTCCTCCTCCTCAGGAAAGGAAGTCCTCCTCCTCCTCAGGAAAGGAAGTCCTCCTCCACCTCAGGCAAGGAAGTCCTCCTCCTCCTCCTCAGGAAAGGAAGTCCTCCTCCTCCTCAGGAAAGGAAGTCCTCCTCCACCTCAGGCAAGGAAGTCCTCCTCCTCCTCCTCAGGAAAGGAAGTCCTCCTCCTCCTCCACCTCAGGCAAGGAAGTCCTCCTCCTCCTCCGGCAAGGAAGTCCTCCTCTTCCTCCTCAGGCAAGGAAGTCCTCCTCCTCCTCCTCTTCCTCCTCGGGCAAGGAAGTCCTCCTCCTTCTCCTCCTCCTCTTCCTCCTCAGGCAAGGAAGTCCTCCTCCTCTTCCTCCTCAGGCAAGGAAATCCTCCTCCTCCTCCTCAGGCAAGGAAGTCCTCCTCCTCCTCCTCAGGAAAGGAAGTCCTCCTCCTCCTCCTCAGGAAAGGAAGTCCTCCTCCTCCTCAGGAAAGGAAGTCCTCCTCCACCTCAGGAAAGGAAGTCCTCCTCCACCTCAGGCAAGGAAGTCCTCCTCCTCCTCCTCAGGAAAGGAAGTCCTCCTCCTCCACCTCAGGCAAGGAAGTCCTCCTCCTCCTCAGGCAAGGAAGTCCTCCTCCTCCTCCTCCTCAGGCAAGGAAGTCCTCCTCTTCCTCCTCAGGCAAGGAAGTCCTCCTCCTCCTCTTCCTCCTCAGGCAAGGAAGTCCTCCTCTTCCTGCCTCTGTTCTGCCTCAAGTTCCCTGTCCATTATTCCACGCAGCGTGTGCTCCAACAGGTGGACAAGAGGTACAGTGTCACTGATGCATGCACTGTCACTGCTCACCATCCTCGTGGCCTCCTCAAATGGTGACAGGACAGTGCATGCATCCCTGATCATGGCCCACTGGCATGGGGGGAAAAACCGAGCTCCCCTGACCCTGTCCTGTAAGCCCGGGTACCTGCCCATGAACCACTGCACCACCAAGTTAAGGACGTGAGCCACACAGGGCACACGGGTCAGTTTTCCCTGTCGGAGGGCGGAGAGGAGGTTGGTGCCATTGTCGCAAACCACCATTCCTGGCTTAAGCTGGCGTGGCGTCAACCACCTCTCAGTCTGCCCCTGCAGAGATGACAGAATCTCTGCCCCAGTGTGGCTCCTGTTCCCCAAGCACATCAATGCAAGCACAGCATGGCATCTTTTTGCCTGCGCACTTGCGTAGCCCCTTGAACACTGACAGAGCACTGCTGGTTCCAAGGACAAAGCACCGGAAGAGGCCATGCAGGAAGAAGAAGAGAGGGTGGAGGAGAGAGGTGTGTCACAATCACCAGTAGTAGCATTTTGGAGGCATGGTGGTGGAACAACCTCCAACACTACTGCAAATTGTCCTGCATCCTTCCCAACTGGCAGAAGAGTCACCCAATGCGCTGTAAAAGATAGGTAATGTCTCTGTCCATGCCTGCTGGACCATGAGTCAGCGATAATATGCACCTTACCGCTGACCGTCCTGTCCAATGAGGCATGGACATTGCCTTCCACATGCCGATAGAGAGCCTAAATCGGAAAGGGGGCCGTGTCCAACAACTGAAAAGGCAGCATTTGAAGTGCTAGCAATTTAGCCAAGCTAGCATTCAACCGCTGGGAATGTGGATAGCTGGGAGAGAACTTCTTTTGATGGTCCAGCAGCTGGGGCAGGGAAATTTGCCTGGTACAATTGGACGTCGGTGTACCGCTAGCAGATTGCCCGCAAGTACTTGGCTGTGACACACCTAATTCTATACCTTCATTCCTCTCAGTGCAGGTTTCAGAAAGGACTGAAGGTATAGTGGGGTTGGAGATCCCAGCTGATGAGGAGCAAGGAGAGGTCTGCTTTGTTCTTTTGTGTGGGACTGTTAGGTACGCTTGCCAACGAACTGCATGGCAGGTCGACATATGTCTGGTCAAGCATGTGGTGCCCAAGCGGCTGATGTTTTGGCCACACAAGATATGTTTGAGACATATATGTTGCAAATAGCAGTGGTACGATCTGATGCACTCATCTCAAAAAAGGCCCACACCAAAGAACTTTTGGAATAACACGCAAAGGCAGAGTCCTGCACAGGCGGAGCTTTGCAGTGTGATGCGGTCAGTGTGCTGCCCTTAAGCTGGCCCCTAGAGGGCATCCTGCCTCTTGGAGATGTGCCTCCTCCTCCTCTCTCCTATCAGGCACCCACGTGGAGTCAGTGACCTCATCATCCTCTCCCTCCTCATCCTGGAGCAAAGCTGGCAGTATGCTGCAGCTGGGGGAACATGACTGCTAGATTGCTGTCTTTCTTGAGCCTCCCCTCTCTCTGGGCTCACGTTACTGCCTTACTCTAGCTGGGTATCATCATCAGAGCCTTCAAAAGCTGGGCATCCTCCTGCAGCATGTACCCAACACTGTGCTCAAACAGTTCGGGGGACTCCTCAGGAGGACATGGTGGGTCTAGGGAAGGAGTGACTGATGATGACATTGAGACGAGGGAAGAGGACACATTGGCAGCTGCTTTGCCAGTACCTTAAGTCTGGGTGAGAGAGGATGAGGAGGATGAGGACAGCTTGGTCATCCACTCTACCAAGTCTTCGGTATGTTGTGGCTCAACACGTCTAGATGCCAAAAATAAGGACAAACGTGTCCAATGGCCACGTGCTGATGAGGATGCACCGTGTCCACAACCAGCACTGTTGCCTCTGGACACAGAGCCTGCTTGCCATCTTTTATTGTCTCATGAATGTGTGCCTCTCCTTTTTGGCCTTCCAGACATACTAATGGCCTGTAGGGAGATGTAGCTGCACAACGCTGGGACGTATATACTGATTGTACTGCAGCTAGCAGAATCAACTGCCTGCCTGTAGTATTATTGCTATGAGAACACCAGCAATTGGGGTAGCTTAATGTGCAAACTGTGCAGATGACATACTACACCGGCTGTAATTGCTACAGCTGCCTGCGGTATAGGATCAGCAGCACACCAGTAATTGGGGTAGCTTTAGGTGAACACTGTGCAGATGACACAGTACACCGACTGTAATTACTGCAGCTGCCTGCCTGTGGTATAGGATCTGAAGAACACCAGAAATTGGGGTAGCTTTAGGTGCACACTGTGCAGATGACACAATACACCAACTGTAATTATTGGAGCTGCCTGTGGCATAAGATCAGCAGGACACCAGCAATTGGGGTAGTTTTAGGTGCAAACTGTGCAGATGACACAGTACACCGACTGTAATTGCTACAGCTGTCTGTCGTATAGGACCAGCAGAACACCGGCAATTGGGGTAGCTTTAGGCGTACACTGTACAAATGACACAATACACCGACTGTAATTGCTGCAGCAGCTGCCTGTGGTATATGATCAGAAGAATGCCAGCAATTGGGGTAGCTTTAGCTGTACACTGTGCAGGTGGCACAATACACCCACTGTAATTGCTACAGCTGCCTGAGGTATAGAAACAGTAGAACACCAGCAATCGGGGTAGCTTTAGCTGTACACTGTGCAGGTGGCACAATACACCAACTGTAATTGCTACAGCTGCCTGTGGTATAGGATAACCAGAACACCAGCAATTGGGGTAGCTTTACACTGTGCAGGTGGCACAATACACCAACTGTAATTGCTACAGCTGCCTGTGGTATAGGATAACCAGAACACCAGCAATTGGGGTAGCTTTACACTGTGCAGGTGGCACAATACACTGACTGTAATTGCTACAGCTGCCTGTGGTGTAGGACCAGCAGAACACCAGCAATTGCGGTAGCTTTAGGTGTACACTGTGCAGGGGGCAGAATACACCAACTGTAATTGCTGTAGCTGCCTGTGGTTTAGGACCAGAAGAACACCAGCAATTGGGGTAGCTTTAGGTGTACACTGTGCAGGTGGCACAATACACTGACTGTAATTGCTGCAGCTTTCTGTGGTATAGGACGAGCAGAACACCAGCAATTGGGGTAGCTTTAGGTGTACACTGTGCAGGTGGCACAATACACCGACTGTATTTTCTGCAGCTGCCTGTGGTATAGGACCAGCAGAACACCAGCAATTGGGGTAGCTTTAGGTGTACACTGTGCAGGTGGCACAATACCCCGACTGTAATTTCTGCAGCTGCCTGTGGTATAGGACCAGCAGAACACCAGCAATTGGGGTAGCTTTAGGTGTACACTGTGCAGGTGGCACAATACACCGACTGTAATTGCTGCAGCTGCCTGTGGTATAGGACCAGCAGAACACCAGCAATTGGGGTAGCTTTAGCTGTACACTGTGCAGGTGGTACATTACACCGACTGTAATTGCTGCAGCTGCCTCTGGTATAGAACCAGCAGAACACCAGCAATTGCGGTAGCTTTAGGTGTACACTGTGCAGGTGGCACAATATACTGACTGTAACTGCTACAGCTGCCTGTGGTATAGGACCAGAAGAACACCAGCAATTGGGGTAGCTTTAGGTGTACACTGTGCAGGTGGCACAATAGACCGACTGTAATTGCTGCAGCAGCTGCCTGTGGTATATGATCAGAAGAATACCAGCAATTGGGGTAGCTTTAGCTGTACACTGTGCAGGTGGCACAATACACCCACTGTAATTGCTACAGCTGCCTGAGGTATAGAAACAGTAGAACACCAGCAATCGGGGTAGCTTTAGCTGTACACTGTGCAGGTGGCACAATACACCAACTGTAATTGCTACAGCTGCCTGTGGTATAGGATAACCAGAACACCAGCAATTGGGGTAGCTTTACACTGTGCAGGTGGCACAATACACTGACTGTAATTGCTACAGCTGCCTGTGGTGTAGGACCAGCAGAACACCAGCAATTGCGGTAGCTTTAGGTGTACACTGTGCAGGGGGCAGAATACACCAACTGTAATTGCTGTAGCTGCCTGTGGTTTAGGACCAGAAGAACACCAGCAATTGGGGTAGCTTTAGGTGTACACTGTGCAGGTGGCACAATACACCGACTGTAATTGCTGCAGCTTTATGTGGTATAGGACGAGCAGAACACCAGCAATTGGGGTAGCTTTAGGTGTACACTGTGCAGGTGGCACAATACACCGACTGTATTTTCTGCAGCTGCCTGTGGTATAGGACCAGCAGAACACCAGCAATTGGGGTAGCTTTAGGTGTACACTGTGCAGGTGGCACAATACACCGACTGTAATTGCTGCAGCTGCCTGTGGTATAGGACCAGCAGAACACCAGCAATTGGGGTAGCTTTAGCTGTACACTGTGCAGGTGGTACATTACACCGACTGTAATTGCTGCAGCTGCCTCTGGTATAGAACCAGCAGAACACCAGCAATTGCGGTAGCTTTAGGTGTACACTATGCAGGTGGCACAATATACTGACTGTAACTGCTACAGCTGCCTGTGGTATAGGACCAGAAGAACACCAGCAATTGGGGTAGCTTTAGGTGTACACTGTGCAGGTGGCACAATAGACCGACTGTAATTGCAACAGCTTCAAAGGAAATTCAGACACTGTCTCTCTGTCTATCTCTCTCTCTCTTTTAGCCGACGCAACACACTACGCAAGGCCGCTGCGCAGGCGGACTTATGTAATGTGGGACGTGTACTAAACCCCCTGAGCCATAATTGGCCACAGGCATCCTGTCTGTGGCCAATTATGTCTCTCTTTGCTGACGGCGCTGTGATTGGCCAAGCTCGCGGGTCATAGTGCATGCTTGGCCAATCATCAGCCAGCCATGCGCGGCGATGCCGCAGTAAATTATGGGCCATGTGCGCCACTCGAATTTGGCGCGAACGGCCCATAATGTTTGGATTTCGCCGAACGAGCGATGTTCGAGTCGAACATGGGTTTGACTCAAACACGCAGCTCATCCCTAGTTGTAATATGTTGATAACTATTTCCCCGGGTGTCATCCCCAAAATATGTGCATCCCTGAGTAACTTCCCTGCTGACTACATGCACCCGGTGAAGGGCTCTTCATGTCACGTAATGTCTTTTTCTACCTATGTGCTTTGTTGAAGGTTTATTTGTCTGTTTTCTGAAAATTTTTCAAATAAAGATTACATACAAAAAAAAAAATAATGTGTGATACTTTGGCCAACCCTTCTTTACTTACCTGTCCATTGGGCTGCCAATAGTGTAAGAAGTGTCATCCAAAATATGGATACACACTGTCCAAATTGAATCACATTTTGATATTCATAAATTACCTATCAAGATAATAGGAGACAAAAACTTTCTATGCTACAATTTGAAGGTAATCAGGCAGGCCCTTGCACTACAAGCTTTGATGAATTCATCCAGGAATATGACCACAAAAGAGGGATAGTGTGTATGGGTTTTGCAAAGTCAGCAGATAGAGTATTTATATTGGTTGACTTAGCATTTGGGGGAGGGGAAGGGAGAGTTCCAAATGAGTTTGTGCCCCCAATTAATGGCCTATTGCACTTGCAATTTGAGGACAAAAATGACATTTGGACACATTTTAGGTTTTTTTTAGGGTATGCACAAAAATGTAGCTGACAAAATACATTGTTAAGTTACTAGGCTAGGTGTGTATGGGCCCAGGATAGCAAGCTGGGGAAGTTAGTGAAGGAAAATATGAATGAAGGACAAAAAAGGAGCATAAAAAGATTGCAGCATGCATGAGTACAAAGAAGATACTCACAGCATATTACAATAATGGTAATTATGGAATCAAGAAATTAATACAATACATTAGCATTGGCTAAAACATACCCGAATATAGTCCTTCTGCAGGACTTGAATAATGGCAGAACAGGTCTCTTAAATAATGAGTCCCAGAGCCTGGGGGAGATCCCAGTTGTAAACTTGAGGTCCTGGAGCTTTCTTCCCATCGCCAAGTACCCAAGGTGGCTACGAGCCTTTGCTCTGGAGTAATGGAAAGCCTCATGCATGTGTCCTGCTTCTTAATATAGGTGCTCAACAATGCCAAGAGACATTGAAAGCAGGGGTCCGTCGTCTGGAGATAACCCTGATGATTTTAGGAATTATTTTCCTGGAGCTCCTGCAGCAAAGGCATATGACAAAATTGGTCACGATTATGCAAACAATTTTTGGTTCAAGAACTCCTCCTCCTCCTATTCTTAGACTGGACTTGGGTCAAAGCAATAACTCCAAGCCCAATAATAGCACGTTCTCTCCTCTGATTTCACAACATGGCTGGTTGACAAATGGCCCTTCAGAAACGAACTGCAAAGCATGAACTCAAAAGTGCGAATCAACATTCACCAAACTTCTACTAACATGAAATTAGCAGAAGGAATCCAAAGAGTGGAGCATGACAACTGAACTTCTTCTTTATCTGCTTCTAGTACGTATAGTACGTCTAGTACGTCACTGTGTTCGTGTTTGTTGACAATTGTATGCTATTTGTATGCAAGACAAGTTTTGGGCCAATGCCGTTTGGACAAAAGTCTGAGGCTTTGTCTGTGGAAAATCAGATCGTGTGTACGAGGCTTAAGTGTGAAAAATGGTAAATCTAGCCCTGATTAGCATGTTAACCTTTTCCCAGGATTGAATGAATGAATGACTTGTATAGCTCTACCTATATGAACTGAATCGCCTCAGGGCGCTTTTCTTGCCATCGGTGTCCATCTGCAGCTATTTATGTGGTCCTTTAACCTGTAGAGTCCCGACACACTTACAACATTGACATACACATACACATATCATGGACAATTTTTTTGGACAGGGTCTAATTAACCTACCAGCATGTCTTTGGAGTGTGGGAGGAAACCGGAGTACCCGGAGGAAACCCACGCAGGCACAGGGAGAACATGCAAACTCCAGGCAGATAGTGTCGTGGTCGGGATTTGAACCAGCAACCATATTGCTGCTAGGTGAAAGTGCTAACGACTACACCGCTGTGCTGCCCTCCCCTGAATATGTAGCCTTTCCATTTTTTCTTCAGATCAAGTTTACATTTTTAGTTTACCAAATTGAAAGGCAGATTACAAAACTTGTTATGAAAATTACTGTAACATTACTCTTCTTCCAGCAATCCTAGGTTTATGAGACTTCTTAGGTTAGAGCTATATATTTGTAATGGTATATTTGGTAAGCAGCTGCTGCTCTGTCTATCTGATTTTGTTTTCTTTTACAAGATTTTCCATGATTTGCTCTCCACAGAAAGTGGTACCCTGGGGAACCTTCAATACACTGTAATAAACTCTAATGTCTGCATTTGAGAATTAAATTTAAAGTCATCCCTATGTTCTGGGAAACTTATGTGTGATGTGATCCTTATGCTGTGAACAGTATGTGGGGGGGGGGGGGGGGGGGGAAAGCATAGCTCACATGCATAAAATACTCTCTTCCCATGAGTATGATTTACTGTAAATGTATTCTGTGGGATAATTGCTCACTATCTGTGTAACTTATGGGTAACCTAATAATCTGGCGTTCATCAAAAACAAGTACAGCATGTACCTGTACAGTTAAAACAAATATAAATTTTTTTTACGAGAACAAACCATGCCATGAAAAAATGCCTTGCAGGTGAAATTGGACCTACCACTTTCTTTTTGCAACCACTGTTACAAAATCATTTTACTATCCTATGCAGTGTCTTCAAAGCTGACATGAGAGAAATATGTGGGCTGCTATTTCTTTCTCTGTGTCACCAATGTTGAACAAGTAGGGAATAAGTGAATTCAGAAAAACTCTGAACTTGTACAGGGCGAGTGATAAGAAACCCCTCAAGCCAGAGGATTGGGCTAAAACTATTGTGTCAGCCTAAAACTAGCATATTTATTTTCGTAATGGCGCTCAATATAGTTCTTTTGTATAAAAGTTTTCATAGAAAAAATACAAGGAAATACAAAACTCTAGATAAAAAAGTGTATTATACACATTATACACTCTGATCTGCATTCATGATATATCACTATAAAGTAAGATAAAGGGGATCACAGTCCACTGATTCTAATGCTACCCATAAAGGTATTTCTTTAGTGGCATGGTATTTTGTCAATTGAGCTAATTGTGCTGCATAATAATATTTAGTAAAATCTGGTACCCCAAGTCCTCCTTTTATTTTGGGAGCATATAGAGTTTGTTTAGGTAGGCGTGGTCTAAGTTTATTCCAGATATATTGGATGGTTTTGCGTTGGAGGATGCGTAAGAAGTGTGAGGGAACTGTTATAGGAAGTACTCTGAAGAGGTAAAGAATCTTTGGGAGAATGGACATTTTGATAACAGTTATCCACCCCATCCATGCTAGAGGTAGGGATGACCATGTGGAAAGTAATTTAGATAGTTGTGTTAAACATCGGGGGATAGGTAGACATAAAAAGATCACTTGAATTGGCTGTGAGATTAATACCTAAATAGGTGATATGAGTCATTGACCAGGTAAATGGGAGAGAGCTGTGTAGTTGTAATTGAAGTTCAGGCGATAATGATACATTTAGTGCCTTGGATTTTTGTGCATTAACTTTGAGGCCAGATAGGTGTCCAAATTCGGCCAGGATTTTAAGAAGAATTGGTGCTGATAAAAGGAGATTAGTGAGGAAAATTAGGACATCGGCTGCGAATAGACATATTTTATGATGATTGCTTCCAAGTTCCAAACCTCTGACATCAGTATTAGATCGGATAAGTTGGGCTAGGGGTACTATTGCTAAAGCGAAAAGGAGTGGGGATAAGGGACATCCCTGACGTGTTCCTCTTTCAATAGTAAAAGAGTCTGAGCGGAATCCAGAATATGATATAAAGGCCTTTGAATCTTGATATAGGGCAGAAATCCGTCTTAGGAAGTGTGCACCGAATCCCCATTTAAGGAGAATTGAATTTAAATAGGGCCAGGACAAGGAATCAAATGCCTTTTTAATATCTAGTGAGAGGAAGCAAGTTGGGATGTTTCCAGTACAAGCTATGTGGGCTAATATTGCAGCTCGACGTATGTTATCTCCTACTTGTCTGGAACACCTGTCATTTCTTATCCTGTACTTCTCCTTTTCTCTTCTTCTGAGTTTCTGTATCCTATTCTCCGCTCACTATCCTACTGCTACGCCTCTTCTTGACACATGCACCCTTTTATTGTCTTATAGTCAGAGCCATTTCGCAGGGCGGCAGTGATGACTTCACACTCGCCCCTCTGTCACCCTCCACGGTAAGGTGACCAGATTTTAACTAGATGCTGACCGCACCTATTGTGGCGGGAGGCCGTCATATGACGGCCTCCCGTTTAAACAGGGAATGCGCGCGACCGTGCGCGCGCATCCCTGTTTCTTCGGTGGCGGCGTGTCACGGAGACACCGCTCGCCACCGAACGGGGTGAACAGCCATTGGTTATGGCTGTTTACCACGTGATCGGCCGTGATGAAGTCACGACCGATCACACATGGTCACACCCCGGCTGTGCACGCGCGAATGCGCGCGGTCGCGAGCACGCTGCGCGTGCACGTCGGTGGCGGCGTGTTCCCCGGGAACACTGCTCGTCACCGACGCTGGTAAACAGCCATTGGCCGGCTGTTTACCCACGTGATCGGCTGTGATCCTTTCACAGCCGATCACTAAAATGTAAACAAACCGCGGTAACGTGATGTTACCGGGTTGTTCTCCTCCTCACACACCGATCGTGTGTGAGGAGGAGATTGCGGTAACATCTCGTTACCGCCTAGTGTACACCATTCACACTGATTGCCCCCCCCAATAAAGAGTACCTGTCACCACCCCTCATAGTACCTGTCAATCACAGTCCATCAGAGTACCTGTCACAGTCCATCAGAGTATTTCACTATTAATATCAACAACACAACCATTGGTCCCGCCACACATGCCAGGGCCCTGGGTGTAATCCTTGACTCTAACCTCTCCTTCAGCCCGCATATCCAATCACTGGCTAAATCCTGCTGCCTTAACCTCCGCAACATCTCCAGAATTCGATCCTTCCTGACTACTGACACCACAAAGCAACTTATTCACTCCTTGATTATTTCCCGCCTTGACTACTGCAACTCTCTCCTTAACCACTTGCTTACTGGGCACTTAAACCCCCCTCAGTCCCAGACCAATTTTCAGCTTTCAGCGCTGATGCACTTTGAATGACAATTGCGCGGTCATACAACACTGTACCCAAATGAAATTTTTATCATTTTTTTCCCACAAATAGAGCTTTCTTTTGGTGGTATTTAGTTACAGCTCGGAGTTTTATTTTTTGCTAAACAAACAAAAAAAGATGCAAAAAAATAAAAATAAAAAATCATGTTTTAATAGTTTGTTATACAATTTTGCAAACGGGTCATTTTTCTCCTTCATTGAAGTGCGCTGATTAGGCTGCACTGATGGCTGCATTGGTGGGCACTGATGGGCTGCATTGGTGGGCACTGATGGGCTGCATTGGTGGGCACTGATAGGCTGCATTGGTGGGCACTGATAGGCTGCACTGGTGGGCACTGATAGGCATAGTTAAGGCGGCACTAATAGGCACAGATAAGGCGGCACCGATCGGCACAGATAAGGCGGCACTGATGGGCAAAGATGGGCACAGATAAGATGGCATGGATGGGTGGCACGGATAAGTGGCACGGATGGGCACTGATAGGTACCACTTATAGATGGGACTGATGGGCACTGATAGGTGGCACTGATAGGTGGCTCTGATAGGTGGCACTGCTGGGCACTGATGGGCGGCACTGCTGGGCACTGATGGGCGGCACTGCTGGGCACTGATGGGCGGCACTGGGGTGCAGCACCTTTGCGGCAGATTGTGGGCACTGTGGGTGGCACTGTTGGTGGCACTGCTGGATGGCACTGTGGGTGGCATTGTGGGTGGCACTGTGGGTGGCGCTGGGGGCACTATGGGCACTGCTGGGTGGCACTGATGGGGGGCACTTACTTTCATTCAGGATGGCACTGCGGTGGGCAGGTGGGCACTGGCAGGGGGCAGGTGGTCAGCTGTATTGCTGGCCGTGATCGGGACTGATGTCCCGATCACGGCCGCCGGTGATCGGCTTTTTTTTTCTCTCCTCGCGCTGTCAGCGCGAGGAGGAATAATAGCCGATTACCGGCTCCGTTCTGTCACATGATCAGCTGTCATTGGCTGACAGCTGATCACGTGATAAGGGGTCGGGATCGACCCCTTACACGGATCGGTGATCAGGCGAGTCTCATGGACTCGCCGATCACAGAGCGCGCCGCGCGCGCCCCTCAGGGGGCGCGCAGGCCGCTCGTAACCAGGACGACGTCAATAGACGTAGTCCTGGAAATGTAGGTCCGCGCTAATGCCGTCATTTGGCAATAGCGCGGATCTCAAGTGGTTAATGACCTATCCTTAAGCAGGCTATCCCCCCTTTAGTCTATTATGAATTCTGCTGCTAGACTAATATACCTCACTAACCAATACGTGACTGCTGCTCCTCTCGGCCAATCCCTTCAATGGCTCCCCCTACCCCACCGTGCAAAATTCAAAATGCTAACCATAACATACAAGGCAATTCACAACATCGGCCCCATCTACATCACCAACCTCATCTGCAGATATTGCCCAAATCGTCCCCTCAGCTCCTCCCAGGACTCCCTGCTCTCTAGCTCCCTTGTTACCTCCTCCCATGCTTGCATTCAAGACTTCTCCAGAGCCTCTCACATCCTCTGGAACTCCCTGCCCCAGTATATCCGATCAGCCCCTACCCTGTCCACCTTTAGGAAATCCGTGAAATCTCATTTATTCAGGGAAGCCTATCCCACACCCACCTAACTGTCCCAGAGCCACCTCCATCAAACCATTCTCTGCAGCTATTACCTTTTGTACCACCCCCTCCCTTTAGAATGTAAGCTCTAGGAGCAGGGCCCTCCTGTACCTTTTGTATTGAACTATACTGTAATTGTGTTGTCCCCTTATACATTGTAAAGCACTGCGTAAACTGTTGGCGATATATAAACTGTGTATAATAATAATAATAATAAATTAACAATTCAGAACAGTAACAGATTGCATGGTAACAACACGTAGGATACATTTGAACATAAATAATCAAATATTAATAGCTAACTGTTCTAAGACTACAAATGGTAAAGGAACAAAAATAGCATAAAAATCTGGTGGAGTTTTACAACATTTTGTGCCTCTGGATAAACCACCCCTCATACCACCATCCAGGGCACTGTGTACATTACAGGCCTCCCCTCAAACCATCGTCCAGAGCACTGTGTACATTACAGGCCTCTCATACCACCCTCCAGAGCACTGTGTACATTACAGGCCTTTCCTCAGACCACTGTCCAATGCACTGTGTACATTACAGGTCTCCCCTTAGACCACCATCCAGAGCACTGTGTACATTACAGGCCTCCCTCTGACCAAAGAGGTCGGGTGAGAGAGGAAGGTTATTCACAGAGCAGATGGCTCGCTCACCAATTATTATGACTCTCCTCTCAAGCTGGTCTCTCAGGTAAGCTGAGTTTTATAAAGTGTCAGGATTATAGTTTTATCTCTGGAGTATATCCCTTTTTTATGCATGCTAAAATCTGCAGCTTGACATTGCATGCTATTGCTCAATCTGTCATCTACTAGAACCCCCAGATCTTTCTCCATCCTTGATTCCCCCAAAGGTTATACCCCTATTGAGATGTTTGCATTTAGGTTTTTTGCTCCAAAGTGCATTACTTTACATTTCTCCACAATAAACCTCCTTTGCCATATAGTTACCCACTCCATTATTTTGTTCAGGTCTTTGTGTAAAATTCCTATATCCTGATGTGAAGTTATTGCCCTGCTTATTTTCATGTCATCCACAATAAATGAGATTGAACTATTTATCCCACCCTCTATATAATTTATGGATAAATTGAATAGAATTGGTCCCAAGACAGAACCTTGGGGAACCCCACTAACCACTCCAGACCAGTATGAGTACACATTATTTATCATCACCCTTTAGACACGCCCATGCTTGTTTGAAATTTGGAGTGCACAACCTAATGTAATAGGCTGCACAAACCGATGATTGTATCAATGCAGTGCATTCTCTAGTAAGACAAAGGAGCTGTATATTGAGTTTTGTTCCACTCCCTACTGCAAGCTTGGTCAGAGATATCCTACTCCACGTCAGCTAACATGTACCAATCCACTTTCTCCTCTAGACACCAGTTTGCACAAAGACCCCCCTCTCCATTACCCTTAGCAGCCACAGCTGTAGTTCAGTATACATTGCTTCCAACTGTATATCAATAACCTGTCTCCACTAGCTGCACATTCTCTACATTTACCCAGCGAAATCTCCCTATCCACTTGCTGAGCAGGCCTTTTCTGGAACTTTTTGTTTACAAGTTTAAATTAGTATTTTTTGCTAGAACTCCAAAGATTATATATATTTTAGCAGAGACCTTAGATAATAAAATGGTGATCGTTGCAATATTTTATGTCACACTGTATTTGTGCAGTGGTCTTTCAAACGTGATTCTTTTGTAAAAAATAAAATGTAAACGATGATGTTATCTTTTTAACATAACATAACATAGCCTATGTTATGAGTAAATAGATATCTAACATGTCATGCTTTAAAATTGCGCATACTCAAGGAATGGTGACAAACTATGGTACTTAAAAATCTCCATAAGCGGAGGCGTGGCCTGACGTCGGAGCCGTATGGACATGTGAGCCCGGAGCTCCGAGCGAACGGGGACATTAGCGGCAGATAGCGACTCAGCCAAGCAGCCTTCCACATCGCATCGACGGTCGGGACACACCACACTGCCAAGGGCCATGTCGGGGAGACGCCGTCCGCATCGTAAGCCACAGTGCTTAATGGACTTTTACCCGCTGAGCTGCAGAGTGGTGGACCAAGATGGCGATGAGGCCTGCATGCCACAGAAAACCGCGTCCAAGCATAAATCAGCGAAAAAAGGTACTCGCTCCCTAAATAAGGATCCTGATAATGGGAAATCACTTTCTCCCCCCACCCCATCTTCCCGCAGCCCTGTTAAGGCCAAGCCTAGGCTAGATGAGGGTCAATTGAGCCCGGGTGCAAGTCAGGCCTCTGACTCTGGTGAGGACACAAGGGACCTGCTGGAATCAATTGAAACATACCCCACCCAAAATCAACTTGTGCTGGATACGGTCCTAAAGGACATGTTGCTCTCCTTACGAAGCACATTACAATCTGATATGGCCACTTGCATGCATCGGCTTAATAACGATATACAAGACCTAGGCAACAGGGTGGACCATATTGAGACAAAAATGGAGGAATATGCTGGGACTATAAATGATTTAGTAGACGTCCATGATGAGAGGGAGACGGACATGGAATGGATTAAGGCAAAAATGGCAGACATGGAGGACAGGTCCAGAAGGAATAACCTAAAGATCAGAGGCATTCCTGAATCAATACAGCAGTCGGACCTGGCCTTCTATGCCGCCACCATGTTTAAAGCACTGATTCCAGACCTTAGGGATGTGGATGTCACGATTGATAGGATACACCATCTGCCAAAACCGGCTCACATATCAGAACAAGCACCCAGAGATGTCCTTTTAAGGTTGCACTTTTTCCATGTAAAAGAGCAACTGATGGTGATTATGCAGAAGCAAGAAACAATCCCGCCACAATATCACCAACTACAGTTCTTTAGCGCATTGTTGCAATATACTCTGCAAAAGAGGAAAAGCCTTAATACAGTAACAAAGATCTAATGTAATCACAAGATTGTGTATCGTTGGGGGTACCCCACTAAACTCTCTATCACAAAAGATAACCGCTCCTTTACAGTATCATCTTTGGAGAAGGGCATTGAACTGCTTAGAGAATGGGGCATCTTACCAGACGAGGAGGATGGCACAATGACTACCAGCACCTCTCACAGAATGACACAGTAATGGAGACAGGTCACCACCAAAAATGCTACATCCCATACCTAGTGGAGGGCTGCACAGCTCTTTAACCTCTTGTCCCTGGACAGGACTAACTCTATTCCAGGACTGAACTCACTCCCCCAATACAAGTTCAGCTTAGTGCTGCTTTTGGAAGGTTGGATACCTTCCCAATGTTGGATGAACATGGGGTAAAGAAACCCCACTCCATTCATTGCTGTTTGCTTTCTTTGTTCCTTTTTGTTTTGTTCCTTTTTTTGCATTTAGTCTTTGTGGCTCCTACCTGCTTCACGGACATAGACAACAACCGAAGACGCCTTAACTTCGATTGAAGGATGGAAGTGACTGGAACACTGCAGCTGGATACACTAATTTGTGCTTACCTATGTGAGTATCAGCATAATGACCGCTTCCGTCTCACACACCCTGCTCGGAACTGTCTGATACCTAATTATGCCACTTAACATTATTTGAATCAACCCCAAAGGATTGAACCACCCCATGAAGCGGAAATCCCTGTGGAGGGAGGCTTTTTTGCACAATAGCGGTATTGTATGTGCGCAAGAAACTCACTTTTGTAAACAGGCACCACCTACATGTATGCATAGAAGATTCCCCTTCGTGTTCACTGCTAATGCAGAAACCAAGACCAAAGGGGTCTTAGTAGCAATTCGAGACACTGTGGCCTTTAAATTACTCGAACAGATTTCAGATCCTATGGGTAGATTTATAATACTGATATGTGAAATGAACTCCGTTGTATAAACCTTAGGCCGCGTACACACGCGGGGACTGTTCGCTCAACTTTGTCCGCTGAACAGTGTTTCAGCGGACAGTCCGCTCGTGTGTGGGCTTCAGCGGACAGTTTCAGCGGACAGTTTGACGAACAAAGTTTTCCGGAAATCCGGAAAAACTGTCCGCTGAAACTTGGTTTGAGCGGACAGTCCCCGCGTGTGTAGGCTTGTTCGTCAAACTAAGTTCCGCGCATGCTCAGAAAGAATTTATACGCCGAAGGTTGCATTGCAGTGTATAGGACGTCGTTTTCTAGTCCCGTCGTACGTGCCGTTCACGTCATCGCGCACGGTTTCAGCGGACTGTTCGTTCGTCGTGTGTGGCCAAGTCCGTCCATGCTAATTTTGAGCGGACTGTCCGCTGAAACTGTTTGACGAACAAAGTTGAGCGAACAGTCCCCGCGTGTGTACGCGGCCTTAGCTAATGTTTATTCTCCTAATAGATGGCAGGTGGATTTTTTCAATAGATTGATGAAAAAGGTTGAAGCATGCAAACAGGGTCGAGTACTTATATGGGGAGATTTTAACATCACTCCAGATCCTCAGATGGACTCGACTACCACCATTACTAGGTGTCAGCCATCTCTATCAGTCTATTTACAGGAGGGGGTTGTATGATGCTTGGCGATACATGCATGCCGACGAGAGGGATTTTACCTTCTTTTCCCCACCGCATGGGGTTTACACCAGATTTTACCTCTTTTTGGTGGACCAACAAGTACTTCTACAGACTGTGTCAACTGGTGTAAACTCGATAACATGGTCGGGCCATGCATCGATAACTCTGTCTGTGGCAGACTCCTTCAACCCGGGAACGAAACTGGTTTGGAGGCTTAATACGTTTTTACTGCAACAACCAGCCCTGAAAGAAAAAATTCAAACCCACTTATCGAACTTCTTAGCTGATAATGAAGGCTCAGTGTCTAACCCTTTTGTTCTGTGGAATTCACAAAAAGCATATATGAGAGGTATATTTATACAACTGGGTGCTGGGGTCAGGAAGCGGAGGCAGCAGAGTCAACGAACTGGTCAAAATGATAGAATATTTAGAAAACCAGAATAAACCTCAATTTTCCCAGTCCAATTCTCAGAAACTGACCACACTGAGATCCGACCTTCGATTACATTTATTAGAAAATTTGGAGAAGGCAACTAAGAGAATTAAAATGAATTATTATACCATGGGCAACAAAGCAGGGAAGCTTTTAGCGCAAACCCTTAGAGGACACAGATATAAGCATAAAATACAATACATACTTCATCCTACCACCAACCAGAAGCTATATCACCCGCAAAAAATCTAAAGTCTATATTATAGCAAGCTATACAATTTGAAGGACGACCCACTCACTGCACAACCCACTCCAGAGATTATTGATCGATTCCTAGATAAACTACCTATACCAAAATTGACACCAGGCCAGATTCAATTATTTAAATTCTCCGTTCAATGTAGAAGAAGTCCAGAAGGCTATCGACTCCCTCCCGTTAAATAAATCACCTGGCCTAGGCAGTTTTAGTGGAGAATACTATAGGGAATTTAAACTTAAATTGTCACCCCTATTGCTACAGGTGTTTCAGTCTGCTGCTGCTTATTCTTCTTTCCCACGGGAGATGCTTGACGCTCTAATTGTTGCATTGCCTAAGCCCGAGAGGGAGCCCACCTCGCAGTCAAATTTCAGACCAATATCGCTGTTAAACGCCGACGTAAAACTTTATGCAAAAATTATAGCCCTATGTCTTGTTGATATACTACCCACAATTATACACCCAGACCAAACTGGGTTCACTAAACATAGACAAACTTCTGATGCCACACTTCGCATGATTAATATTATACACTTGGCGCAGGTGCGGCAAAGGCCTTTTCTGCTCCTATCTTTGGACGCGGAGAAGGCCTTCGACTGGGTGCATTGGATATATCTGACAAAGGTGCTAAAATCATTCGGATTCACAGGATTAGCATTGTCTGCAATACTAGCTTTATACTCAGAACCCTCTACTAAAGTTTATATATCAGGTATCCTTTCAACTCCTATTAATATAATGAATGGGACAAGGCAGGGGTGTCCCTTGTCACCTTTAATATTTAATTTATTAATGGAGCCCCTAGCCATTTGTATTAGAACCCATCCAAATATAACAGGTTTTCCTTTAGGCACACAAATGCATTCCATTAGCTTATTTACAGACAACGTGGTCATGGTTATGATGGAGGTGGGCCCCTCCCTGGCGGCAACACATGCTACTTTGAAGCTATTTAGCCAAGTGTCATATTGTAAGGTAAACGATAAGAAGTCCTACATATTGGGATTAGGGAATTCCATCAGCAAGAAACTTAAGCCCCAATTTCCCTACATTTGGAGCACAGGAGGAATTAAATATCTTGGAGTTGTTTTAACTGAAAAAACAGAACACTTGATTAGAGCCAATTATACTCCATTTCTAGGTAAGCTCACTTCAAAACCCCAAGCAATACATAGGATGGAAATGACATGGTCTGGCCGACTAGCGGCCTTCAAAATTATGGTGTTACCTCAGTTTATTTATTTCTTTAGAACCCTACCCATACCAGTACCAAGTCGTTTTTTTCGCATAGCACAATCAATGTTGAATAAATTTCTGTGGCAGGGGAAAAAAGCTAGATGTGCCTTCCAAAAACGAATTGAAACTAGATCCGTGGGAGGGGTGGGCCACATAATCCTTAAAGATTACCACATTGCAGCGATTTTAGCCCAACTAAAGTATTGGTTCCCAGGGAACCACAACCCACGATGGAGAGAACTGGAGTCCTACCAATCCCCTAATGGCAGGTTGTATGACCTACCTATGGCTAGCAGATCTATGAAACATTTTCCGCCCAACTTACCCCCCACCATGACAGCTGCGCTTAAGATGTGGAAATTACTTATTGACACCTCTATATCTGCCGTTAATACTAAGGTCATTCCGCATCCTATTAAGAGCCTACAACTATTGATCCCAAATCTACATATTACGCACTGGAAATCTAAGGGAATGTCCTCTATTGACGACTTAAAAATTGGTCCTACCCTAAAAACATTTTGGACACTTCAAATTGAATATAATTTTCAGTCCAGAGACCATTACGCTTCTACTCAAATTTTACATCTACTACCATCTACCACAGACACATCCACCATTATACCTTGGCAAATCTATTTATACCTTTATAACCCCCATTCCTCCATAAGGGGTATTTCCCTATTGTACGGTTCTCTCCACCAAAAGAACATCCTTATTAAATCCCCCTCAATGAGGACATGGGAGATGGATTTGCAGGTGTCTTGGACCATCGAGAAATGTAAATATGCCATTGCATCTGTCTACAGCGCTACCAAAAGTGCTAATTTATAGGAGTTGTATCAGAAAATCCTGTCCTGTTAGGGTGATATCTAATCCCCACGAGACTGGCTGGGTTTGATCCTAGTAAATCCCCACTCTGTTGGAGACAGTGCAGGCAAAGAGGCTCTTTGCTTCATATTCTCTGGGCCTGCCCTAAACTAAAGAAGTATTGGTTGGACACTCTTAAGCTTATACGTTGTATCTCCGGTATGCGGATACCATACAAACCAGGCCTCTCGCTCTTATCCTTGGGAGTTGACGATATCCCCCACCACCATAGACACATTGTGTCCCAAATTCTGCTTAGCACGCACTTGGAGTTGGTGAGGAAATGGGCGAATCCTGAACCTTCTAATTTAGCAAATGTAATTAGGACAACTAACTTACGTATTAACTATGAAGTTATGTTTTTGGCCTCTCAAAATAAGCTCAATCCTAGATATCTAACTTGTAAACCGTGGGTAGACTGGCGCAAACAATATAGCAATAGTAATAGTGAGATATAAATTGACATGATTTTCACACTCACAGTGGAAGTGTAAGGTAGAGCCACAGTGTAGCTTCCTCTTCTTTTTTTTTCTTTTAGTTTTTTTTTTGTTACCCTTTATATCAATGCTGATATACATCACTGGCTGTGGATTTAGCACACAAAAGTCAATCTCACTTTAAGACAAACTCAGAGTTGAGAGGTCATAGGTATTGTTGTCCTGACTAGTGATACTAATAGAACCATTAAAATAGGTCTGATAAGAAAGGTGGTGGTGGGGTCCTGGCCTCTAGGTGCAGTGTGTTCCCCAGGGGGCACCTGGGGGTGGGGAACCACTACTACTAAGGGTTACTAGGGGTACTCAACAAAGTGGGGTAAGGCTTTCTATGATTAGCGATAAAACTGAGAATTTCACTCTTCCATGATACCTACCTAAGTCTATGCTTGTTTCCTTTTATCTCTTTTGTATCATCCACCAGCATGATGTATCTGTGTTTGATGAAATTGTACTGCTGTTTGTATTTTCAACTTATGTTTAATAAAATGTAATGATTAAAAAAAAAAAATCTCCATAAGCGATATTTTTATTACATTTTAATTTTAAAATTTTTACAGTTACCTGTTTAGAGTTACAGAAGAGATCTAGTGCTAGAATTATTGCACTCACTCTAGCAATCGGGACAATACCTCACATGTGTGGTTTGAACACTGTTTACAAATGCGGGTGCCACTTACATATGTGTTCACTTCTGCGCAAAGCACTGAGGGATGGGGCGCTTTAAGAAAGGAAAAAAATCTTATTTATTTTACTTTTTATTTTTTATTTTTACACTTTCCCCCTTTATTAATTTTTTTTTTTTTTTTAGCACTTTAATTCTTATTACAAGGAATGTAAACATCCCTTGTAATAGAAAAAAATAGAACCAAATAGAGACACAATCTGCAATGCATTGCACCACATCCAAAATATATGAACAAAAAAAAGGAGGGGATGAAATTGAAAAACGGACTGACTAAGGCTGCCACTATAATTCCAACTGGGAAGGAAAAGTACTCAAAGGTATAGATAAAATATCAAAATTGATTAAATATCATAGTAAAAACATCTCACAAAGATAAGTGCATAAGTAAGCCATAGTATGTATAGTATGTTTAGTATGTACATTCTCCCATATGTTACAGATATAGAGGGACAAGCAAACCTGTATAGATGGCCTCTGGAATAGTGAATATGCTGTAACAGAAATCTTATATCTGAGGGCTAACCAACAGGATCACAATGTCAGCATCAATGGATCATAATGCATTTCGCCAATAGCTTCTTCAGGAGATCCTATTGGTACAAAATCAAATATATGAGAGATATGCATCTAATTCACCATGAAAAGGGGCAGAGAGGAGGGGAGGGGGAATTGGATGCCTCATATCTCTCATATATTTGATTTTGTACCAATAGGATCTTCTGAGAAAGCTATTGACCAAACGTGTTGTGATCCATTGGACTGACATTGTGTCAGCTACTGCTGACAACTATTCCCTGCAGCCAAGAATGGAGATCAGGTGGACTGACTATGTGTCAGTGCTAGAATCCCTTTAGGACCCAGCACAACTCACCTGACACAGCCTGTGTCTGGGAAACAACAGTGATTGGCCAGCTCACGTTTAAATCACCTGTATCAGCATTCAGTCAGCGCTCGTGTTAGAGTTCACTTGTGTTTGATCCAGCTGATATTTGCTCTGTGACTTTCGTGTTTGACCCGGCTTGTTTGACCTTCCTTGCTTGCTTCTGATTCTGTACTGTTTGGATTCTGATCTACCTGTGTATGACCCAGCTTGCCTAGACTACGCTTTGCCTGATTCTACTAGTACCCACATCTGCAGCAGTGAACCACAAGGTCCAGCAATCATCTATCCTCATCTACAACAGTGAACTACAAGGTCCAGCACTCATCTATCCTCATCTACAGCAGTGAACTACAAGGTCCAGCAATCACCTACCTTCGTCTACAGCGGTGTACTACAAGTCCCAGCTGACCTGCTCTGCTTAGACCTGCTCATGGTATGTGCTTTGAACTCTTTGTATAATCAGCACACCTGAACTGTTACTTGTTATCTGCACCTAGCCTGACATTAACACGAGCCAATACATAAAGGGAAACCTATCATGAATCCTGAACAGGCTCAGTTGTTTACACAAGAACTTTGCCGTTTATCGCATCAAGTTCAGGAAATGGCCACAGAGCTCACCAAGGTGCAATCTCCTTCTACTACCACCATTACTAAAACTCCATCTGAACCAAAAATTCCTTTGCCCGACCGGTTTTCTGGTGACCGTAAAGCGTTTTGCAACTTTAAAAACAGCTGCAAATTATATTTCAAGTTGAGGCCATCCTCGTCTGGCCCTGAAACTCAGAGGGTTCAAATCATTATCTCTCTACTACAGGGTGACCCCCAGGCTTGGGCCTTTAACCTGGAACCTAACCATCCAGCCTTACTAACAGTAGATGCCTTCTTTGAAGCCCTTGGGTTGCTATATGATGATCCAGATCGTGCTGCTACTGCAGAATCGACCCTGCGTAACTTAAAACAAGGAACTACCATAGCTGAAATGTATTGCTCAGAGTTTCGCAGGTGGGCCCCGGAATCTGGCTGGAATGATGCAGCTCTCCGCAGCCAGTTTAGAATTGGCCTTTCAGATGCGATTAAAGACGCTCTGGTCAACTTCTCCTATCCAGCCTCACTGGAGGAGGCTATGTGTCTAGCTATTAGAATTGACCGCCGCCAGCGAGAGAGGAGGCGAGAACAAACAATGGCTGTGGCAAACTGTATACCTTCCTTACCACCTGATTATTCCATCTCCAGTGCCAAATCTGAGGAAGAACCTATGCAGTTAGGCTCCACCCGGTTATCTGCCCAGGAACACAAACGCAGGCGTAATATGGGACTCTGCTTATACTGTGGCCTCAAGGGTCATATGCTCCGTTCGTGCCCTACACGTCCGGGAAACGCCAGGACCTAGGTGATTGCGGGGAGGTCACCTTAGGTCTACTCTCATCTCCCCAGGGGGACAATCGTATACTTTTACCCGCTGTCATTCACTTTGGGACAGGGGCTCATGAACTGCTGGCCTTGGTGGATTCTGGAGCAGCTGAGAATTTTATTGATAAAACTCTGATCACCTCTTTGTCCCTGGAAACTCATGCTCTAGATTGTCCAGTCCGCCTGATCTCTGTGGATAATCGGCCTCTCTCACAAGACCTAGTGCTCAAATCCACCAACCCTTTCCAGTTACAATTAGGGGCTTTTCATTGGGAGAAGATTTCTTGTCTTGTCATTGACTCTCCATCCACTCCTTTGATCCTAGGCCTTCCTTGGCTTCAGAAGCACAATCCTGTAATTGACTGGCCAACAAGAGATATTCTGGCTTGGTCCAATCACTGTTGTTTCCCAGACACAGGCTGTGTCAGGTGAGTTGTGCTGGGTCCTAAAGGGATTCTAGCACTGACACTATGTGGCTTCACTCCGCCCGACTAACGCAGGTCCGGACCAGGTGGAGGTCTGAGACCTTGTTCACTTTTGATGCAGCCCTAACCAGGACAGGGGCTTTTGGAGAGGACTGAGTGCAAGTGTCTTACCCACTGAATATGGGCCCTGGCATTTGGGGGGGCATTGCTCTTTGGGATGTGTGTGCCTAGGGGATTCTTGGAGTGGTCTTGTTTCTGATTCAGGTGTGTGTCCTCCCTGAACTCAGACTCTGGGAGTCTAGGCCCAGGATCCATGTTAAGGGCCTAGATGTCACATTTCCAGCAATGACTGTTCCACATTGTGGGACTCATAGCAGATGTTAATCTCATCAGCTCAAGCCAGCTGTCTTTCACCCATTGTTAATTGTGCTAATTAACTCACCTATTGTTTGCTAGCAAACTACTGTGGGGATGTTGAACTTATGATAATGTGCAGTGTACTTTGTTAGCTCTGTGCAGACCAATCCCTGGAGTGAGATATTTGATTAATCACAACATTGCTCAGGTGGCTTGTTGTTTAACGTAATGTTTATAGTAAATGTTGGTTGTTGATTAGCTATGGTGAAGTAACTGATAAATAATAACTATTATTATTTATCATCTATGTATTAATTTGTCTAGTCCCTATAGATTAGTTAGTCTATTAAAACTCCGAGCGCATACTACTGTTAATATCAAAATAATGCAAAGTTAGCTATGAACCCAAACACACGGTTTAAGATTAATCAAATCTCATTTATTTCCCAAGGAAATAAGAAAGCTAACATGTATTAAAGAGTTTACAAAATTACATAGCATACAATCAGAACACAATACAAGTACCGTATATACTCGAGTATAGGCCGACCCGAATATAAGCCGAGGCCCCCAATTTACCCCCAAAAAACTGGAAAACTTATTGACTCGTGTATAAGCCGAGGGTGAGACATGGCTGTCCATCCCTGTGTGTCCGTCCATCCCTGTGTGTGTGTCCGTCCATCCATCCATCCCTGTGTGTGTGTCCGTCCATCCATCCCTGTGTGTGTATCCATCCATCCATCCATCCATCCCTGTGTGTGTGTGTGTGTGTATTCATCCATCCATCCATCCCTGTGTGTGTGTGTGTGTGTGTGTGTATCCATCCATCCATCCATCCCTGTGTGTGTGTGTGTGTGTGTGTGTGTGTGTGTGTGTGTATCCATCCATCCATCCCTGTGTGTGTGTGTGTGTGTGTGTGTGTGTGTCCGTGCAGCCTTGTGTGTGTGTCCAGCCTACCTGTGTCCCAAGCCTCCGTCCCGAGCCGCCGTCGTCCCGAGCCTCCTCCGTCCCGTGCCGTGCCTCCTCCGTCCCGTGCCTCCTCCGTCCCGTGCCGTGCCTCCTCCGTGCCGTGCCTCCTCCGTCCCGTGCCGTGCCGATGGATCGCCGCTCTTCTCGGCGGCCATTCTACAATTCAAAATTCCGCCTCCGCCTGTGATAGGCGGAACACTCAATTTCCCAGCAGCCTGTGTTCCGCCTATCACGGACATCCTCTCATACTCGTCCGTAGTATGAGAATGAGCGGATGTCCGTGATAGGCGGAACACTGACTGCTGGGAAATTCAGTGTTCCGCCTATCACAGGCGGAGGCGGAGAAGGAGGCGCGGCTTTTGAATTTTAATGTCCGCCGTCTGTCTGCTCGATACGCTGATCGAGCAGTCAGACAGCGGTGACTCGAGTATAAGCCGAGGGGGCACTTTCAGCCTCAAAAAAGAGGCTGAAAATCTCGGCTTATACTCGAGTATATACGGTAATATACTTAGCACGTCCTCTGGCTGTCCTCATGATGGAATGAGAGCAAGCTCTGTTTCAAACATTCCCTTTTGACAAACATGCCTCACCCACACCGCATCCCATTGCCTGCCCCCCTTTTGCTTGTGGACGAATCAGTTTCTCTGGGGTGTTTCCTCCCCCAGACTAAATATCTCTGACCGTCCTGCCATAATTGGCCTCTGGGGGGCAGTGTCTGTCCATGAATTGCAACTACTCAGACTGGGGTCAGTCTTGGGTTTTGATCTCCGGTGCCCCGCCTCTGTCCGATAGGCTCGTCTTTGATTCTCACAGACAGATCAGAGTCAGCATTGTCATGCAGAGTAGCTCTTATAGATAGATGGGAGCCTCTAATCTAAAGTCACAATAGAAGTTTAACTGGCTACATTCCAACCAGGGAGAGGGCATCCTGTTCTCCAGGACACTTGGGAATGGGAACCAATGCATGGATCCCAGAAGACACTACATGAGTTCATATTGAATCAAACATATGCCGCTTTGCGCCTAAAAAGACGCATACCACCCTTCTTCAGACATGGCTCATATTGAACAGTCCATAACTGTTTTCTCCCCAACATGCGTTTCCAAACCGGTACCTATAGAACAGTCCTTAACTGTCTTAACGTTTTGTGGTTTTCAACATGTGCAGTAACAGCTCCTATGGAACAGTCCATAATGGTCTTACCGCGTTGTGCTTCCCCACTGAGTGACACACCACCATCATTCTTCAGCGACAGCTTCCATGTCACCCTTCTATATCTTTGGTATCTTCTCCCTTCTGGTATCTTCAGGACAGGATGCAGTACAGGCAAGGGATGTCCATTCACTCACCATTCACCAGCACACATTCAGAGCAACATGTCACCCAGCTTTCAGACAGAGTCTCGAGGAAGGCCTTTCGCCTATGTTACTAACCTAAAATACACATAGGTCACACTATACCATAACATGAATCAACTTATTACCACAATATATATATATATGTGTCCCATCCAATTACGCACCCCGCTCCCAACCTCCTATAATCCTTTACTGTAAATATGGGTCGGGATTCAGCAAGCTTGCTCACAGCGGTGCTGCAGGGCTCTAACTTGGCAGCAAAGTCTCTAACTCTTACACAGAGACCTTACCATCAATTCGTCCCTCAACTTGCATAGAGAAATGGGAGACCCTTCTATATAAATATCGAGTTTAACCACACATATAAATTTACAACAATGACAAAACCCACACAATTCCACCCCTGTGCCTGGATTTCAGAGATAATGCCGAGGGTATACCATGCACCTCTACCTATGGTTAGGTTCAAGGAACCCTCTAGTTCCATGACTAACGCTGCACCGGTATTCTTTAGGACAAAGAAACAAACTCGTTTATGTCCCAAATAATAAAAAGGTGCTTCCTTCCCAGCAATGATCTGTTCATCCAGAACACCGAGTGAAATAACTTCCCAAAATTTTCCATTCACCACCATGTATTGACCTGGCATACAAAGGACATCATGGTCATGCTTCCGACCGAGGGAAGTATCAACCTGCCTCCAGCTTCCATCTCCTCTGATCACACATGGGTGATTTAGCCTCAAATGCAACAAGATAGAATCCCCAGTCAGTAAGCTCATTGATGCCACCAAATATACAGACTGAGTCTGCACTTCTGTATATGGGATCATACAGCATAACACCTTTCACAATCCAAACTAGTACAGCCCATCCAAGCATTCGACCACTACTTTGGACTAGTGTAAGCGATGTGTTTTGGAAAAGTCTTATTGAGCGGTAATGCCAACTCATCAGGCCACTGATCCTCATACAGAGACTGTACAATCAACTTGATGTTGGTTGATACTTCCACCTGCCACGGCGTGCACGCCAGAGCCAATGCCAGATTTCTGTCCTGTACCATCACCTTCTCTACCAACCTATCAACATGGTTGACAAAATCCAGAGCCACTTTAACCTGGGTGTTTCTGTGACTTCGTTGAATGTTATCAAGGATGACACCAATCTCTCTGAGTAACAAAGCTCTGCTTACTCTCTGAAGCCATGACTGTGAGTTTGTTCCTCAGGAGGCCAATGTCCACTCCATTAACAACACCCATCCCAGCTCCTCTTCCCCCCAATATAGTGCTGAATACATCCCTCCTCTTTTGGGTTACTCCTCAAAATTAAGCATCCTGCATGGACCTCATTCTGTGTCCGCACATTTCTGGGAGTAAGTCACTGGTACAATGACTGCACCTGATTCAGTGTATACTCAGCACATATAGGGTAATAGGTTTTTACCAACCACTGTGAGATGTTGCAGTGCCATGTGGTGAAGGCATACTTTACCCTGGTAGCCAGCGTTTGTTCCCTTTTATTTAACGGAGCATGCTCCCGTTTGTATTCACTGGCATTATCTGTGCAGGGTTTCGACCTCTCAGGTGAGACATCAACCAGGCGTATCTCTCCCATACAAGGAAATTTTCACTCCATTGATGTGTCACCTGGCCAGCCTTTAGTCTGGCCAACGGACACCTTATTATGCATTAGTACCAGCCTCCTGGGTACCTGCACCATATTAACTCCATTACGTCAATACATGTCATACATTAAAAAAACTTTCTTCTTTCAACTCCTCCTTTCAATAAAAAACACGTATTTTACATTTTCATGTTCTGACAGATTGGATGTGTTATATTCCTTCCCCAGCCTCCAACCCATTGCACATGTATTAATAACATGTTTGCATTCATCAGGAGAGACTCCGGCAAAGATATTTCACAAGTTCTGTTGATAGGCACATTCTTTCAGATTCAGCATTAGCACCAAATTGTCCATAAGAAAAAAACAAGTATTAATCTGAATCTTTCAGTTTTTTGCTTCCTCTGATGTTTATCAGAACAAATTTGTGGTGTGGTGTGGTGTGGTGTGGCACAGACAAACTGCCAACCAGATCATCTGTCATCCAGGTTCCAGAAACCTCTCCAATCTCGCTCGCTTACCATGTTTACTTATAGTTCCCTCCTTGGAACCCAGGAACTTAGTATTCCCGGCTTCTGCAATTCTGACCAAACTACCAAAACAACCATGACCTCTTTAGGCTGAACCCACTCTAAAATGGATCCCCGTGGTATGATCAAAAATGTAAAAAAATGAACGTCAATGTTGCTTCTCAAATTTTACAAGCTAAAAAGACAATGCATTTATCTGTATCTTTACGATGTATGCACTGCCCCCTTTCAGGTGGACAAACTCTTTTCCACCTGAATGAAAATAAAAACAAAGAAAAAATACAAAACTCCAGTGGCTATAATCGTTTCCTACCAACTTTTGTCTTAAACAAAATGTATCCAGCTGCTAACTGAGTGCATCGTCACTTACCCCCCCCCCCCCCCCCTTTCAGGTGGACTAAAAATACTACTTTTTCCACCTGAACAAAAATATAAATAAAATAGATGACTAAAAAAATACCAAAAAAAAAATTTTTTAGAAAAAAATTTAAAATCTGGCAATTCACTCATACAAACAACATGACAAGACAACCACTATAAAACAATGACAAACACTCAACTTTTAATTAACGACATCCATAGACTTTTCTCCTGTGCTCATTCCAATCTGAAAGACAATTAGTTAGGGAAAAAAGAAAACAAACAAAGCATATGTATCTCATCACAATATTGTAGCTTCATTTGTAACTCTTTAGTACTATTGTTTATTTTTCATTGTTTGCAAACAATTACTAACTAATAAACTCATGGTACCATGTGATAATTGATTATGCATTTATAATAACCTAACCCCTGCTCTGCTCCCCCTCTTGTTCTCACCTGCAAACAAAACACAAATATTAGTATCCCAACCAGTTTAATGTCTTCCCTGGTCTCTTGAAAAGGAGCACACAAACAGTGATTACACACAATTCTTATATTAAGCAGCAGTATTGGATATTACTCAGGAAAAATTTACAAAAAAAAAATAAAAAACATAAAAAAGAATAGAATAAAAAAATGATATATTTTTTAAAAAAATCCAAAAATTGAAAATAAGAGAAGAGGAACAATAATCATAACAGAAAAATGTTTTAACCACCAAAAAAATACAGATTCAGAGGTTTATCCTTGAAAATACTAAAATATATATATATAAAGGTCCTCTATCATATTCTAAACCTGAAACTCACATCAAACCTTTTTCACAGCAGGGAAACATTGACCAGAATATTCTTACCATATCTGCAGCTCACTAAGTGCTGCTAACATTGTTTCCCCCAGTGCTATATTTGAATAACCATGTGGCTACCTCCATTTTGACTTTACGCAACTGTCCTACATATTGCTTTTCAGATGGTAGACTCCCCATTTGGGTCTTAACCGGGAAATGGGTTTGATTACTATGGGCTCCATGCTTTGGATTGCTACCCCACCTAGCCGAATAACATTCATAATGCCTTGGGGTCGTTTTCGGGTATGATCTTCTTTTGATATCAGTATTCATCGCCCAACAAAATTTTGCGATGTGACCCCCCCCCCCCCCCTTTACACAAAAAACACTTTAGCTCTGGTTTCCCTGCATAGGCCCTTCTTTGAGCATATGGCGCTGGAAACTCACATTGCTGGATAATATTACTACGATTGTAATAAACAGACTTTACACTTTCATCGTCTGAGGAGTCATCAGAAGTTTCCATTGTTTCAACTGAATCAATTTCAAGTGCAGTTATCACACCTTTATTTACCTCTCCCACATTGATTCCCATCATAGTAATATCATTTGCAGCAACAATAGCATACGGGTTTTCTTCATGTTCCACTTCTGTCTTTTCCATACACTGAGCATGTGCGGAGGGTACCTCCACCATTGCACATTCGGAGGATAACTCCATTATGGCTGCTTGTGCACCTTGTAATTCCTCCTTAAGCAGTGTGATAACCTGCAAATTCTCAGCCTCCCTTTTATTCAAAGAGGCAATGCAACTTTCTCTTAATTTACATGTTTGTTCTAATTCATGTAATCTCTGTTCCAATGCACATTTTTCAGTCACTAATTGTTCAATCTGAAACAGATACAAACTGTTTAAACCTATAGTGACTTGTAGTCCTACAGCCTACAAGACACAAGGCACATTCTAAGACACAAGGCACACTCTTAATCAATGCCTTCCTGTTAGGTTGCAGGCCACATTGATCTTCTATTGGAACAGAGAGCTATTTCACTCTCACGTGGGTAGAAATAAAAACCTATATTTACCCCACTTTTTTTTTTCTTCCTCAAAGATATATGGTAATTCCTGTCAATCTCTAACCAACACTTTGCATTAGCAATATACTAGACAAACAGATACAAAACACACGCAAAGACACAGATTAAGCTGTTTAGAAGCTAGCTTTCACCTGTAGTCCCACAAAAAAAAATACAAATCTGTTTAAGCACAAATTTCTTCCAGAGAACACACTCTTAATTAATGTTCTCCTCTCATAAATTGCAGGCCACATTGATCTCCTATTGGAACAGAGAGCTATTTCACACTCACGTGGGGATTTCCACTTTTTCCTCAAAGTTGTGTGGTTATCTTGTCAATCTGCGGTTATATCACATAACCAGGTATGATCAATCCCTATCTCCCCAGTATTGCTGTCTGGTTACAGGCCTAAAGCACATTACAACATTAACGTACATACATATATCAGCCACAGTTCTCACCAGGTTCTACGCGTCTATTTCACCAATGAAATATTTCAGAGTTTTCATGCTCATCCAAGCGTGGTTTGCGAATTCGCGAGCCAGCGCCAATCTTGTCCACACTAGATGATTTTCAGTTCTGGGTGTCTTTGAGGTTTTGTGCTTACAGAGACTCAAAACAAAAATACATTAGGGTTTGTGAATTCTGTGCAGAAAAAAACCTACACGCCTTCTAGGGTGCCAAATGAAATAACTGATAAATAATAACTATTATTATTTATCATCTATGTATTAATTTGTCTAGTCCCTATAGATTAGTTAGTCTATTAAAACTCTGAGGACATGCTACTGTTAATATCACAATAATGCAAAGTTAGCTATGAACCCAAACACACAATTTAAGATTAATCAAATCTCATTTATTTCCCAAGGAAATAAGAAAGCTAACATGTATTAAAAGGAGTTACAAAATTACATAGCATACAATCAGAACACAATACAAGTAATATACTTAGCACATCCTCTGGCTGTCCTCACAATGGAATGAGAGCAAGCTCTGTTTCAAACATTCCCTTTTGACAAACACACCTCACCCACACCGCATCCCATTGCCTGCTCCCCTTTTCTTGTGGACGAATCAGTGTCTCTGGGGCGTCTCCTCCCCCAGGCTAAATATCGCTGACTGTCCTGCCATAATTGGCCTCTGGGGGGCAGTGTCTGTCCATGAATTGCAACTACTCCGACTGGGGTCAAATCTTGGGTTTCGATCTCCGGTGCCCTGCCTCTGTCCGTTAGGCTCGTTATCATATAAATGTACTCACCGAGGCCAAGATGCCGAGAGCGGTCGCTGTTGCGACTCGGAGCAGACCACCCCTGAAGGTGGCACAGAGGGTGGTTGCACCAAGAGGCACAAGCTACCAGTAGGACAGTCACTTGCTAGAAGATCAGCAGGTAGCTTGAGCAGAGCTGAAGGTGATGTCCCGTGGGAAGGTCCAGAAGCAAAGGTAACAAGTCCGTAAAGCAAAGAGAGAATCCAGGAGACAGGCCAGGGGTCAAACACAGTCCAGACCACAAGTACCAGGAACGCTGAGACGGATAATCCAAGACAAGCCAGGGGTCGGGTCAGAAGATCAGCGAGGTCGATGAGGCAATCCGGGTCAAAAAGGAGTAATAGAGATCACAGGAACAGACGTGGGAAACACAGGAAGCTGAAGACAAACCAGCAGTGTGTTTGGATGACCTCACTTCCTTTTATAGATCAGCGAGGGGTCACCCCCTGTGTGTGTGTGCTTGTGTGCTTTCGTTTATTCCTATTGCACACAGCTGTGCGCCAGAGCGCTTTACCTGTGCGCATCCTATGACACTCGTCTTTGATTCTCACAGACAGATCGGAGTCAACATTGTCATGCAGAGTAGCTCTCATAGATAGATGGGAGCCTCTAATCTAAAGTCACAATAGAGGTTTAACTGGCTACATTCCATTCCAGGACACTGCACCATTGGGAATGGGAACCAATGCATGGATCCCAGAAGACACTACATGAGTTCATATTGAATCCAACATATGGTAATTATATTCCTGTGTACAGTTTGAATTGTTAGGGTAATAGGATTAGGAGGGGGGATGTCCTCCTGTGGGGTATAAAGTATGTGTCTGCGTTTCAATAAAAAGTAATTCCTTTGGTTTTGACCTCACATCTTGTCTGTGTACAATGTTTAAGATAAAAAGAGCTGGTATTAGCTCTCGATCTGCTTCGAACCACTTGGAGGGCAGGAAGCGCTGGTTGGCAGAAGAAAGCATCTAGTTGGACTGCCCAAGTGGTTCCTTCACAAGGCTGAACCCATACTGTCCCAGGTAATGCATGTAATACAAGATTGTAAGGCCTCCCTTTCTACACATATGGAGACCATCCATTTTGAATTTTCTTTATTAAAACAAGATTACAAAATTTACATGAGGGGACATGGGCAGCTGAAGAATGTATTAGCTCCATAGGAGATACTTTGTACCCTCAATCTGTTACAGTGCACACAACCACAAACAAAATGGTGGCTCTCAAAGCTAAACTAGATGACCTGGAAAATTGTTCCCACCATAAAAATCTCTGTTTTGTGGGCTTCCCTGAACACTTAGAGGGGTCCCACCCAGAACGGTTCCTTCCTTCCTGACTGTGAAAATTCTTTGGAATTGAAGTTCTATCCTCCACTTTTATCATTGAAGGAGAGCACCACACCCCTCCACGTCCTTCTTCCTTGGGTGCCCCTCCGTGTTCCTTAATTGCACAGATCCTTAACTTTCAAGACAAAGTGACTTTCCTCCATTTAGCCAGACAAAAAGGGATACTCCGCTATAACGGCAACACTATTTCCAATTACTTTGCCTTCTTAGCGGAATTTCAACGCCAATGGACCTCCTTCACGGCTGTGAAGGAACGTCTGCGCACCAAAGGCCTACAGTATGCCGAGCTCTTTCCTGCCAAGCTATGAGTCATTCATGATGGCAAGGAGTGGTCTGGTTAGATGACCATATTTGTTAGCCAGCCTGCTCGTTACACTTTTTTGTCTTTCCTGTAGTTACATCTATTTCTACTAGGATGAGCCTCCCCAGTTTTGTAATTTTTTGGTTTGTTCTGTTTCCGGGAACCAAGACTCACTATATTTGGGGTGGCCGAGCGGTGTGGGTTCTGATGGATTTTTTTTTATGGCTCTTTTTTTGGTTTTGCTGCTGGTAGCGGATGACATTGGAGACTTTTTTATCTTTTGTCTCACATGTTCTCACCTATATGTGTTTCTGGTGTCAGGTAGGTCACAATGCTCTGATTACATTGATTATCCTACTTTTATTAATTGGATGGTTTGCAATGTCTGTGTCACTGAAACGTATCTCTTGGAATACTAGAGGTTTGAACTCGTCCCCTGTGCATGGGACGTACTATATAAGTCAGGGTCCACACACAAATTCTAATCTTCGGCCATTATCACTTTCCCTTTTTTTAAATCCATTAACTATACTATGACCTCTTTTAAGTAGTTTGTTGGATTTCTGTTGTGGCAGTATATATTTGCTAATGTACACCCCATTTCATGTAATCTACCCCCTAGGAAGAGATATCTTCCTTCCAAGTCTGTCAGCTGTTCTCCAAAAGGAACCGAACACCTCTACCCATCCTAATTGCTACACCCTTTGCCCTTTTTGTCATCAAGTCCCTGTAATACCATGTTGCAAATTATTTTGAATATAGCTTCACATTTGTTTCCTGGGATATATGTGTCTCTTGGAGGAAGATCACTCCGGGCTTATAATGCCCAATCTCCTTCAAGATTTGTGCCTTTTTGTTGGTGTATTTAATCCTCGAACATTGTATGTGATAAAATGAATTGATGTCATAACTTAATTTTTAAGGTTCCCATCCCTCTTTCTGAATGCTGCCTGCTTTATACTTGGCCTATTCTTAAGATAGTGGAATTTATCCCCATAGGATTGATCTTGCCACTGGAGAGTCAAGGTTTTTCTTGGGTTACTACTATGCTTTCTTGCATGGTAACCTTCCCCCCACCCCTCCTACCCCCCTCCCCCTGCCCGTGGCCACCTTCCGGCCCCAGAATTGCAGGTGGAGTGCCACTCCATTCCCTTCCTGTGAGTCTCTGATCCTAGGGTGAGGCTCCAACCATGGCCACCCATCTCCACAAAGGTGGGGGGCGAACAGTCGCACAGAGATGACTCGGGCCTCTCAGGCATCCAACCCCCCCCCCCCCCCCCGGCCATTTCCAAACCATTTACTTCTTTCCACTTCTCTAACACTCCCCCCCTCCAACCCATCCAACCCAAGATTTTCTTATCTCCCCCTCACAGGGCCCATTTCCTGACAGGTTATTCCTTATCTTTTATTTTTGTGTTTTTCTTGTGACTCTCTGCAATTTCTGCCACTGTCCCCCTTCTTCCTTTGGAGTTCTTCCTTCCTCTGACCATACAGGGATATCCAGAATTAGAATTTCAAGTTTCTTAGAGAAGTCCTGTAGATCCTCTGGGAATCTTAACCTCACTGTTCTTCCTTCTTTCTGAACTATTAATGATGCTGGAAAGCCCCAAATGTATTTAATATTTGCAGTTCGCATTTGGTCGAATAGGGGTTTTAAGAGTCTTCTTCTGGCCAGTGTTCCTGCAGATAGGTCATCAACGATTTGAAGGTCTACTCCCTCCTACTTTAATGGTGGTAAGCCTCTCAGTCTACCCCAAATCTTGGCTTTATCCTCATACAGTTAAAATCTTACTATAACATCCCATGGTACTTCTGCCCTTAGATCTGGGGTTTTCCTGATCCTGTGCACTCATTTTATCTTTAGATCTTCTTCCTCTCCACTGTCCAATAGTGAGTTAAATATTTTGTTCATAATTTTTTTCAACTCTTCTCACCTTTGTTCTGAGAGTGCCCTAGGTTCTGGCGTCTGCTTTGGTTTTCCTGGTCTTCCAACTTGTATAATGTTTCCCTTTGACCAATTTGTACATTTTTAACTTCTGTTTTTAACTCTTTTTTTTTTCTTGGGCCTGTTTTTTTTATTTTTTTCTTCTGCTTCTTCTACACACCTGGCCCAGATCTGTCTGTACTGCAGCAATCTCTGTCTTAATGGATTTTTGTAATCCTGCAAACATTTCTATAATTTCTAGTTTAGTTGGCATTTGGGGATTAACTCTTAGCTCTTCCATTTTACTTGTCTCTACTTCGTATTGATATCTTCACTAGATTTGTCAGAGTTCTCCTTTCTGGTTCCCCGGGTCTTTTTTTTTCTTTAGTCCCTTGTTGTTTTTTTACTAGTCCCAGACTTTTTGGGCTCCCGTCTTTTGTTAAGTATTTCTGATTCGTACTCGTATTCAGACTCTCTTTTGGGGTTTTGGATTCAGTCCCTTTTAGGCTTCATGCACACGAGACGCCGGTGCAAACTCTGCTGGACACGTTTTTTAAAAGCTGAAACCAATTTTTACCGTGATTTAGCGGCGTTTTACCGCATTTGCGTCTAGAAGCATTTAGTTAAGCTAACATCATAGACCCTCCCCAAGCTCAAAAAAACTGTATTATTAACAATTTCAGCCATTTTGTGAGACCAGAGTGAGTAGCAGCAGCTGTGAGAGTAGCAGTGTACTTGTATTTAGGGTGTCACTTGTCACAAGTTGTGGATTGTCCACTTGCCACATCACTTGCCACGTCACCTGCCACGTCACTTGCCATGTCACCTGCCACAAGTTGTGGATTGTCCACTTGCCACGTCCCTTTCCATGTCACCTGCCACGTCACTTGCCACAAGTTGTTGATTGCCCACTTGCCACGTCACCTGCCACATCACCTGCCACAAGTTGTGGATTGTCCACTTGCCACATCACCTGCCACAAGTTGTGGATTGTCCACTTGCCATGTCCCTTGCCACGTCACCTGCCACATCACTTTACACAAGTTGTGGATTGACCACTTGCTACGTCACCTGCCACGTCACTTGCCACGTCACCTGCCACGTCACTTGGCACAAGTTGTGGATTGTCCACTTGCCACGTCACCTGCCACGTCACCTGCCACAAGTTGTGGATTGTCCACTTGCCACGTCACTTGCCACATCACCTGCCACATCACCTGCCACAAGTTGTGAATTGCCACGTCACCTGCCACGTCACTTGCTACGTCACCTGCCACGTCACCTGTCACAAGTTGTGGATTGTCCACTTGCCACGTCACCTGCCACAAGTTGTGGATTGTCCACTTGCCGCATCACCTGCCATGTCACCTGCCACGTCACCTGCCACAAGTTATGGATTGTCCACTTGCCACTTCACTTTCCATGTCACCTGCCACAAGTTGTGGATTGTCCACTTGCCACGTCACTTGCCACGTCACCTGCCAGGTCAACTGCCACAAGTTGTGGATTGTCCATTTGCCATGTCACTTGCCATGTCAATTGCCACATCACCTGCCACAAGTTGGGGATTGTCCACTTGCCATGTCACCTGCCAGGTCACCTGCCACGTCACCTACCACAAGTTGTGGATTGTCCACTTGCCACGTCACTTGCCATGTCACCTGCCATGTCACCTGCCACAAGTTGTGGATTGTCCACTTGCCACGTCACTTGCCATGTCACCTGCCATGTCACTTGCCACAAGTTGTGGATCGTCCACTTGCCACGTCACCTGCCAGGTCCCCTGCCACAAGTTGTGGATTGTTCACTTGCCACGTCACTTGCCACATCACTTGCCACGTCACCTGCCAGGTCACCTGCCACGTTACCTACCACAAGTTGTGGATTGTCCACTTTCCACGTCACTTGCCATGTCACCTGCCAAGTCACCTGCCACAAGTTGTTGATTGTCCACTTGCCATGTCACTTGCCACATCACCTGCCACGTCACCTGCCACAAGTTGTGGATTGTCCACTTGCCACGTCACTTGCCACATCACCTGCCACAAGTTGTGGATTGTCCACTTGCCACGTCACCTGCCATAAGTTGTGGATTGTCCACTTGTCACGTCACTTGCCACATCACTTGCCACGTCACCTGCCACAAGTTGTGGATTGTCCACTTGCCACGTCACTTGCTACTTCACCTGCCACAAGTTGTGGATTGTCCACTTGCCGCAACACTTTCCACCTGCCAGGTCACTTGCCACAAGTTGTGGATTGTCCACTTGCAATTGCAATTGTTTAAAATATTTTTTAATGGTTTTTCATCATTTGCCATCATTTTTGAGATTTTTTTATGTAAAAAAAAAAAGTCACCGGTACCGGTGTTTTGCGTCTGAAACGTGGAAAACTTTTGCGTCTGAACCTATTTTTTTGCTTCTGAAAAAAACTAGGTTAAACGCAACTGCATAAAAACGGCAAAAAATGAGGCTGTGTACATGGACACATAGGATAACATTGAATGAGTCCAGGGGCAGTTCAAAAAAGTGTCCAACTGCCTGTGGGGCCTAAGAGGCCTAAGAGTTCTACCTCAAATGTTAGATTTTATAGTTTTATTCCTCCCCAGGTTGGTCTCTGAACTCCAGGTTATGGCTGTCTCATATAGTACTGATTAGGGATGAGCTTCGTGAACATTGGCTGTTCGGCCGTTCGGCGAATTCCGAACGTTTGGGCCGTTCGCGTCAAAATTCGAGTGGTGCGCGCGGACCACAATGCACTGCGGTGGCGCAGTGCATTGCTGGCTCATGATTGGCCAAGCATGCACTGTGACCCCGCATGCTTGGCCAATTGTAGCGCCAGCAGCGAGGAGAGCCATGATTGGCCGCAGGCATCCTGCCTGTGGCCAATCATAGCTCAGGCTGTGTAGTGCACGCCCCACACTATATAAGGCCGCCTTTGAGGCGGCCTCGTGTAGTGTGTTAGCATCTGAAGCAGTGGGTGTTCTGTGTACCTTCAACATAGTACACACCGATCGTTTTTGGCTGATTTCCTATCTTGCTGCTGTGTAGTGGTTGTTGTCTGTGCCCTGACCACTATATTCACCTCACCTATATAGCTAGTTACATAGTTAGTAAGGTTGAATAAAGACACCAGTCCATCCAGTTCAACCCGAGTGTCTACAATTGTCCCTATCCCAGTACATTGCACACTCACATCAATCCCTACCCTCAAAGAGCCCAGGATCCAAGGTCCCCATTCATATACTAGGGTCAATTTTGGACAGAAGCCAATTAACCTACCTGCATGTCTTTGGAGCGTGGGAGGAAACCGGAGTACCCGGAGGAAACCCACGCAGGCACAGGGAGAACATGCAAACTCCAGGCAGGTAGTGTCGTGGTTGGGATTTGAACCAGCGACCCTTCTTACTGCTAGGTGAGAGTGCTAACCACTACACCACTGTGCCGCCCGTATAGTGATCTAGCTTTAACCACTTAACAACTGCCCATTGCCGATTAACGGCTTCAGGGCGGTTGTTTAACTCTGAGAGGCCATTAATTAACGGCCTCCCAGAATTCTGCTCTCGCGCGCCCCCTGGGGCGCGCACTCGAGAGCATCCGTGACCGCCGGGTCCACAGGACCCGGCGCATCACGGATCACGGTAAACGGCCGCTCGTCGCTCACTTGTCGATCACTTGTAAACTTGTAAACAAACCGGCGTCATGTTATGACGCCGGTTCCTCCCTCCCCTCTCTGTACCGATCGGTACAGCGGAGGGGAAAGAGATCGGTGTCAGCAGCGATGTGGGCTGCATCTGCAGTGCCCACATCGCTGCTCACCGAATTTAACCCCTCAATTCCCTGCCAATACTCTGCAATACCAGTGCATACTCTGCAGTACCCTGCCATTACTCTGCAGTACCCCGCCATTACTCTGCAGTACCCCGCCATTACTCTGCAGTACACTGCCATTACTCTGCAGTACCCCCCATTACTCTGCAGTACCCCCCATTACTCTGCAGTACCCCCCAATACTCTGCAGTACCCCCCAATACTCTGCAGTACCCGCCATTACTCTGCAGTACCCTGCCATTACTCTGCAGTGCAGTACCCTGCCATTACTCTGCAGTACCCTGCCATTACTCTGCAGTACCCCCCATTACTCTGCAGTAACCCCCATTACTCTGCAGTACCCTGCCATTACTCTGGAGTACCCCCCAATACTCTGCAGTACCCTGCTATTACTCTGTAGTACCCCGCCAATACCCCGCCAATACTCTGCAATACCCTGCCATAAATTGCCATACCCAGCCATACTCGGAGATACCCAGTCATACTCGGTGATACCCTGAAATACCCAGCCATAGACGCCCCCCACCCCTCACCGCCCTCCGGTGCTTCTACCAACTCGCCAGTACGATCAAAGCCAGAATCTTTTTTTTATTTTTTATTTCAGGCTTCCCAGCCTAGAGGTGAGATGTGGGGTCATATTGACCCCCAGATTTCACTGTAAAGAGGACCTGTCACCCCATATTCCTATTACAAGGGATGTTTACATTCCTTGTAATAGGAATAAAAGTGATCAAAAATATATTTTTGGGGAAAAAAATGTCAAACTAAAATAAATAAAGTAAAATGAACAATAAAAAAAAAAAACGCATGCGTAAGCCCCGCCCACATATGAAAACGGTGTTCAAACCACACATGTGAGGTATCGCCGAGAACGTTAGAGCGAGAGCAATAATTCTAGTCCTAGACCTCCTCTGCAACTCAAAACATGTAACCAGTAAAAAAAAATTTAAGCGTCGCCTATGGGGATTTTTTAAGTAGCGACGTTTGGCGCCATTCCACGGGCATGTGCAATTTTGAAGAGTGACATGTTTGATATCTATTTACTCAGCATAACTTCATCTTTCACTTTATGCAAACATTGGGCTAACTTTACTGTTTTTTTTGTTTGTTTTTTAAGCACAAAACTGTTTTTTCCCCCCAAAAAACGCGTTTGAAAAATTGCTGTGCAAATACCGTGTGAGATAAAAATTTGCAACGACCACCATTGTATTCTCCAGGGTCTTTTGGTATGCATATGCTGTGTGTGTGAAATAACCTGATAATATGACAATTTTGTGAAAAAAAAAAAGGAAATAGGCCGTCAGTACTTCAGGTGATCAATTTTCAGATATTGGCACCATAGCTTGTGGACTCTATAACTTTCACAAAGACCAAATAATATCCACCAATTTGTACTTATTTTTACCAAAGATATGTAGTAGTATGAATTTTGGCCAAAATTTATGAAGAAAAAATTACTAATCTGCTACATTTTATAACAGAAACAAAGAAAAATTCATTTTTTCGCAGAATTTTCGGTCTTTTTTCTTTTATAGCACAAAAAAAAAAACTGAGAGGTGATTAAATACCACCAAAAGAAAGCTCTATTTGTGTGAAAAAAAGGACAAACATTTCCTATAGGTCCAGTGTTGCATGACTGAGTAATTGTCATTCAAAATGTGAGGGCACCGAAAGCTGAAAATTGGTCTGGTTATTAAGGGTGTTTAAGTGCCCAGTGGTCAAGTGGTTAATAATAGAGCTTGCAGTCAGTAGTGTTAGGAGATAGTGCGTGCTGTCTGCGTGCTCTGTACCCAGTGCATACTGCTATAATATAGGGCAGGCCCCTACTTTCAAACATCCAACTTACAAACATCTCCTACTTGCAAACGCAAGGAGACAGCAGCAAGTGAGGTGAAAAAAGATGGACGACAAAACAAATTATACAGGGGTGATAACCCTTCCCTATGTTTTCCAAAAAGCTTAAAAATAGTTTTTTTGACTGGAGCTACACTTTAAAAATGTACCGGTTGAAAATTACAAACAGATTCAACTTAACACAACAAACCTACACAGTCCCTGTCTTGTTTGCACCGCCTGTATACTGCTGTTCTGAGTATATAGGGCCTGGGGGCCACACGCATTTCCTTTTTTTAATATGGGTACGGGGTTCCCCTTAATATGCGTACAAGACCCAAATAGGCTGGTAATGGGCAGGGAGGGCTACCCATGCCATTTTTCTCAATGATTTTCAACCATATTGCAGGAACCAGATATAACATTAAAACCGCAAGCAGTTTTAAATGGTGTTATTTCCGTTTAATGTCATTTTGTGCAGGGACTGTTCTAAACACGGGAAACACGTGGCACTTCACAGGCATACTACAGACACCCCCCAGGCACCATATTTAAAGGAATATTTCACCATTTTTTTCACTTTAATCGTCATTAAAATCAGTGCTCCCGCCAAAACGGCAGTTTTTAAAACTTTTTTTTGCAGTGACCCATGTCCCCTGAGGCAGGAGTCAGGTCCTCAAACCCTTTTTAGGACACTATCTTGCATATTAGCCGTTAAAATTAGCACTTTCCATTTCGAACGTTCGAGTCCCATAGACTTCAATGGGGTTCGAACGTTCGTAACGAACGCGGGGGTCGTTCGCAAGTTCTGGTGCGAACCGAACCGGGGGGTGTTCGGCTCATCCCTAGTACTGATGTATTTTTACTCCTGCGATTATATCATTCAGTATGGTTACTCTCCTCTTAATAAGGGGTCTTGCATGGTTCTTAATCGAGTTACTAGTTCTTCACTCCTTATGATATTTCCCACAATATCAAGTCTGCCCACACAGTATCTATGATTATATATTGTCTTTATGGGAATTATATTCCCTCCGTGCGATTCTGTTAAAGTTCATATAAATTTTCACATGCGATTTATATTTTTGTATGTTTTACTCAAACAACTTTTCATACACGGCATGGGGGTGTGTATAATTCCCGTATGACACTCCTTATAGGCGGGCAGAGAAAAAAAACAGGCAACAGAAAGAAAAAAAAAGAAAAATATCTGCCACTCACCCCTCTCTCCTCCTTCTCTGAGGTTTATCACTGTCGTTAGTTTGAGTTCTCTGTACTTTTCTCCCCTCCTCTCCCCCTGCAGCATTCCCAACAAGCAGCTGTGAGGAAATGTTTCAGACCAACCAAGCCAATCAAGCCAGGTGGTTCCACAGTAAGAAAGGGTCCTGCAAGAGGAAAAACATGTAGAAGGTTGGGGGGGCAATGATGCACACCGGATAGTCCACAAACCCCCTCCGTATGTTTAATACACTTCAGGGTTTTATCAGCACCTTTCATTTTTCCTTCCAAATGTATTTATTTCATGTGAGATTTAAATACTGATCATAGATTTGTATGTTTCCTTATGGTTCCACAATGACTTCTTTATAACTTTTCCTTTTCCTCTACACCTCACATGTACACCTGCAATCAGTTCACATATGGTTCTACCGCTTTTTCTGCTGCATTTCGATTAGTTATTTTAAACAGTCCCCAGCATTTTTCTTGCAGCTTTAATTCCGCTCATACACATTCAGAGATTAGCAGTAAGTCGTCAATGGTATGCAAAAATATAGCTTTAACATGTATAGTATAAACAGTCTGGCACAAAACACTCTGGAGTTCACAAGAGACCATTTACCTGGAGAGGCAAACTAGAGCAGGTACAGGTTTGAACAGTCAGTGCTGCATGTTTAAATCAATCACTTAATGCTATCTTGATTCCTCCAGCGTAGCTCTCAGTACCTCCAACTTTGCTTGACTCACCCGCTGCACGCTCTCTCCTAGGTCAGGCATGGGTGATGAGGGGCGGGGGGAGGGCATGCCGGCCGGGACAGGCTTCAGGCGTGCTCCCCAGTTCCTCTATCTCTCTCTTAGGGCTCCTCTCTTTCCTTTGACACACTCCTCCATGCCCGATCCAGTACGCCTGCCCCGTTACAGAGCTGTCTCAGTGGCTATCATTCCGGGAGCTGGGTACATGATTCGGCCTCTCACGCTGCTCGTCTCCCACTTGTCCTCCAGAGTGTCTCCCATGTGCTCACATTAGGTGCCGCAATCAGGCAACTCCCCTATTTCAACAGCCTAACATCCCCATCCCCAAAATTTTCACTTCTAATCATTATTTTCCTTTTTAAATAAGTATAAACCCCATATAATCTGTCTTCAAGGAACACATTTAACGGGTGCCAAAATTGTCAGCCCTTCATTGTCTTGCAAAATCATTTCATGCCACTCATACCTCTTACTCCCAAGGAAGTCTCCATATTGTTAGCTAAATTCCTTCCGACTGAGGTTCTACAAGTTAAAACTGATCAGGATGGACGATTTATTGTACTTGCCTTACAAATTGCTTAGATTATACTTACTTTGGTAAACATTTATGTTCCGTCTCCCTTTTCACCGGATTTACTTACCAAATTTTCCCTCCTGCTCCTATCCTGACCCTGCACCCCCTACTTTATGTTGAGGACTTTAACGCTGTATTAGACCCTGCTGTGGACCGCTTGGGGGGTGGGGGTAAATCATATCCCACATTCACTGATTGGATGCAAATCTCACCAAGATATGGCGGTGGAAGCATCTGGATGTTCGTTATTATTCCTGTCACTCCGACTCCTTTCACACTATGTCTCACATAGGTTTGGCTTTTGTTTTGGACACTACACTTCCTCTTGTCTCTGATGTGATATATATTCCTTGGGGCATATCTGTCCACGCACCTCTCTCTCTGTAGGCCTTCTCCTTCTACCACGTTTGAGCCCCACTATGTGGTAATTGAACTTGGTTGGAGGATGAGGTGGTTTAACCAAGAATGTAAACAAGGTATTGCAAATTATTGGAATGCAAACGTAAATACTGCTAATCCCTCTGCAGAGTGGGAGGCTTATAAGACTACCCTGGATTTTGATTTGTAACAAAACAAAATGCATATGTCTACCTATTACCATGGGCAGAGTTTGCTCACAACAGTGCCTTGAATTCTGCTTCCTGACTGTCCCCGTTTATGGCGAATTATGGTTTCCAACCTTCCATGTTGCTTGACTCGTTTGTTCTGCAGAGTATTCCTGCATTAGAGGAACATCTCTGTGGTCTTCGTACCACTTGGGCACAAGTCCAGGAGGCTTTGCGACATGCTACTCCACACAGACTACATGCTGACTGAAGACACCTGCCTGTGCCTTCCTACCAGGTTGCGGACAGGGTCTGGCTGTCATCTTGCAACCTCCGACATCATGTTCCCTCACTGAAGTTCACACCTCGGTTTATTTTATCCCTTTCTGTATTCTTCACAGGATGATCCCAGTGGCTTATGCATTAGACCTTCCTTCTAATATGCGTATTTTGTTTAAATTTGTTACTTTTGTAATTCGGAAATTCAGATGTATCTGAATTTCTGAATAATGAAAAATTTGTCCGAATTTCAATTCATAACGAAACAAAATGCATATGTCTACCTATTGCCATGGGCAGAGTTTGCTCACAACAGTGCCTTGAATTCTGCTTCTTGACTGTCCCCGTTTATGGCGAATTATGGTTTCCAACATTCCATGTTGCCTGACTCGTTTGTTCCGCAGAGTATTTCTGCATAAGAGGAGCATCTCTGTGGTCTTTGTTCCACTTGGGCACAAGTCCAGGAGGCATTGCGACATGCTACTCCATACAGACTTCATGCTGACCGAAGACACTGCCTGTGTCTTCCTACCAGGTTGCGGACAGGGTCTGGCTGTCATCTTGCAACCACCAACATTGCGTTCCCTCACTGCAGTTCGCACCTCAGTTTATTTTATCCCTTTCTGTATTCTTCACAGGATTATCCCAGTGGCTTACGCATTAGACCTTCCTTCAAATATGCGTATTTCTAATGTATTTAATATCTCCTTATTAAACCCTTTGGTCTGCAACCACTTTACCACCTCAGTGACACATCCTCACCCAGTACAGGTTGAGAACCATGAGGAATATGAAGTACAGTCCATTGTTGACTCCCATAGGTTCCACGGGCACATACAGTACCTGGTGCAATTTAAAGGGTACGGTCCGGAGGAACGCTCTTGGGTCTCATCCTCAGACGTACATGCCCCTGTCCTCTTCTGTGATTTCCATATACTTTTTCCTCTTAAGCCTGGTGGTCCTCTGAGGGGGAGGGGTCATTGTGGAGGGGGTACTGTCAGAGTTGGGCTCAGCTCTTCCTCCTCTGAGCTGGCAGCTCAGCTAGCAGCTAATTGCCAGCTCCTATCTCTCCACAGTTACTCAGCTGTTGATGATATCCTGCTTGTCAGTCCTGCCTACTTAAGCCGTCCTGTTCAAGGCTTGCTTTGCTAACATCCCTTCTGGCTCCAGATCCTGCTTGCTGTTTCACTACATTGATCCCTGACATTTTGGCATATCTGGCTATCCATTCCGGATAGTTTGATTTAACTGTACTTCTGTCTTGGCCTGATTTCATGGTTTCTGACACATAGATACAAAGTTTATTAATAGAAAAGAGACACAATTCCAATAATATATGGCTATTAGCCACAAAAACAGTAAAACCTTCACCAATATAAAAAAATCATGACAATGTTGTCACAATAAAAATGAAAAATATAGCAGCCTGGGCTCACTTGCGCACACCCACAGACACTCAGCACATGTGCGAGGGCGGGGTGGGTGTTAGACGCAATGTTAAAAGTCTAAAATCAGCCTCCAGTGACAACAGGTATGGATATACCAAAAAAGCAGGAGTATAAAGGAAGTAGTGGTGTCACAGTAGGAAAAACAGAAATGTCTTGGCTATAGGGGAGCATGTGATATAGGTCTTCGGTCCCTGGTACAGGAAGCTGCCACAGCCAGATGGCACAGGATTCAACATATACAATGCATGGAGAGAAATTGAAATGACGGGACTGCAGCATTCCTGAAACAATCGCACCTGCTGTGCTGCTTTCTTCCTTAAACCAGTACTGATTGACTGCTCAGATGTCCAAAAAAGCCAGTCTCTGGGACAGTTCAGGTAGTGGAAGCAGTCACCCTTTGCTTGGCTGTAGATGTAGATTTACACTGATTCTCACTAGTGGCCCCACTTCGTGTGGTAATGAGTGGAGCAGATATATGCTACATGTATAGGAAAATAAACCGCACTTGAGTAAAAACAAAACACAAAATAATCTAAAATAAATGCTGCAGCTCTAAGTAGGATACACACACTCAAAAACGCTAGAAAAATTTGTGGGAAGGCAAGCAGTGACGCCATCACATTGTACGAGGGGAGGACGGGATCCCGAATGCCGGCTGGCTTTCTATGCTCCATTTTTTATGCTGTTTTCGAAAGGATGTTAATGTAAGTGCAATATTCACATTTTAAAATAAATTATCCAATCGGCGTTACACTATGTGGGTTTCCTCTTCTCTTTGGAGCCATTGTTAGCACTATTTGGGATCGCTGAACGAGGGATATAGTTATGGGAACACTGCCATTCATTGGGGTTAGCTGATCTATGAACGCAAGTTAAAAGGAGGAGGACACAGATGATTTGCATACAAGGCTTTGATTAAGCTTCCATCTGGTATGCGTACTCACTTCTTGGTGATGGGCATTTGTGTGCTGTTCTTGAGTGGAATCACCGTAGTGTTCTGGAAAGGATTGCAACTGAGGACTTTTTTATGAACTTTGTTTGTTCCTTCCTCTTAAGCAGATGAATTACAATTTATGTTATTTCATTCATTTAATTTGTATGGAATGTGATTTATAATAATCCATTTACATTTATTCATAATTTTTTTTATTTTGCGTCGTTAGTATATGTGGTCTTTTGGCGCAGCTTTTGAAATTTTTCTATATGCTACATGTGGGTGGCTCCAAGACCAGGCTGCTAAACACCATGATGTTTATGCACTTTGCTCAACTGTGTGAGCTTCCTCAGAACGATGCAATGGACTGGTCAGTGGGCTTATAATGGGAATGCCCCTCCCTTTTCAATGTTACGCCCTTAAAGGGCCACTGCCTTTATGTTTAGATGTTTCAGTCTTACAAAAATAAATGTATCAAAACAGCATGGTTACATTTCAGGAGGCTAAGAGAAATAATAATTATATTATCATTTTTGGGTGGGGAGTTGATAAGTAAAAAACATTCATTCCAAACACACCTATCATTAAGTATAATGTAATAGAGGTTTGAAAGTAGATGAACATTTTTAGAAGTGGAGAAAGGTAATAGGTCACGATTACACCTATGATTACCTCCCGAGAAGGGGTGTTGGAAAAGAACAGCATGTAATGGAAAGTTGTTAACAATCTGACAATATGGGAAGGACCAAAAGACCATTATGGAAGAGATTGAGAGAGCGTACCCAAAATATAAAAAATGTTTTTTTGAAACAGTTTATCTAGACACTATGCTCAAACTTACAATAAAGATTCCTCCTTGCTGGTATTATGTGGTATAGAGAAATATAAACCACATTGGAGGAACAAAATTATCAAACTCAGTCAGTCCGAATCACAGTAGATTCATTAATTACTCATTTTAACACCTCTGGGACATAATGTGGAATTTGATCCTAATTGTTTTATATCTAATTTTTATAAACAGTTTTTATCATACCATATTTATCCACTAGATGTCACTTTACACTCCATTTATTTTAATGATGAATACTATTCTTAACCAGTAGAGGGTGCTGTGTGTTCCCTAACTAGTATGTAATATATATGGAAGAGTTGCAATTCACAGTCCTGTCAAATTATTTGTCCCTTTACATCTTGAATATTCCAATTGCTATATTCCAATATGCAGTTTTTATTATCAACCAATAGATGGCGGTGTGATATTTTATTCATTATTCTGGTTTACATGGAAGAAATGTTTATTTTATATATTTGAGAATTTTGCTATTGGATATAGGATGTTAAAGAGTATAGAGGAATGGGATTATTGCAGTGCTTATAACAAATGGTAGAAAAAGGAGCAAAGGAGATTTTGGATAAATAAAATCAGTGTAGAGCATATACATAATACATGTATTGGGTTGCTGGTGTCCCAAGAAAGAAAGGTGGTCATAAATAGATGTTGAATCTCAACATGTTTCGCCAATGATGGCTTCCTCAGGAAATAATGTGGGACCACCACAAATGATCCAGCTCTAACATAAAAGGCAAAAGGGTATGTATAAGTAATTGAACACATAATAACATAAGAACAAACTTTTGTGATAACCTCAGGGAGATATATGGTACATACCTCAGTCAATTCCGAACCAGGAGATGTAAGATTTTGGGGGCCCCCCAAAAAGGGGAGGGGGGAAAAAGGGCCCCAGCCAGGAATAGTGGAAGGGAGACCGTGTATGGTTGCAGAAGGTAGATAAAAACCCAGCTAGAAAATATATAAAGAAGAGACCAAGAAATTGGTTAATATAAACACATTCTGGACAAAGGACAACACAAGTCCAGTTAAATGGGCCAAGAGAGAAGAACCCGGGAAAAAACAATGAGCATTTACTATGCTCAAAATCACAAAACAGGTGGGTTCAGGGGTGCCAATGTGCTGATATAGACATAGAAATGAGACGAAAAATGTCCCAAAACTTGAGCACACAACTTAATAGCCACTGAAATATAGAAAATACCAAATATTAAAGAGAAGCCATTTTGATCCTGGATCCTCCATCTCAAACTGGCACATTCGCTTGTCATAAATGCGATGTGTGCCATTTTATTTTAGGTGATCCAACTGTGCTTCTTCCGAATGATCATATACATACGATTCGTTATACAATTTCATACAAGACTATTGGAGTGGTATACCTTGCTAAATGCCTATGTGCAGTTGACCCTATTGGATGCCTGGCGCTTAGGAAGAGGAGTGAGGAGACTCACACTGGAGTGGAGGTCGCTGCCCCCCTCTGGTGCCAGAGCCGCGATCCACACAGGGGGGTGGGGGATGTAGCCAGATCCGCAAACCCTGGGGGGCGGTGGGCATAGAGGCTGCATTTGGTGGGCAAGTGGCTGCATTTTTTGGGAACAGGTGGCTGCATTTGGTGGGCACAGATGGCTGCATTTGATGGGCAAGTGGCTGCATTTGATGGTCACAGGTGGCTGTGTTTTATGGGCACAGGTAGCTGCATTTGATGGGCAAGAGGCTGAATTTGATGGGCACAGGTGGCTGCATTTGGTGGGCACAGGTGGCTGCGTTTGATGGGCACAGGTGGCTGCATTTGATGGGCAAGAGGCTGAATTTGATGGGCACAGGTGGCTGCATTTGGTGGGCACAGGTGGCTGCGTTTGATGAGGAAGTCATCATTGGTGAAACATGTTGGGATTCAACATCTATTTATGACCACCTTTCTTTCTTGGGACACCAGCAACCCAATGCTCTACACTGATTTTAATTGTCCAAAATCTCCTTTGCTCCTTTTTCTTCCCTTTTTGTACCAATAAAGAAATTATATTTTTTATTATTCAACTTTCTATGTACCATTTGTTATAAGCACTGCAATAATCCCATTCCTCTATACCCTTTATCTTTGCTAAGTGGGATGAGGTGCACGATATTATAGAGCCACACAGATTATATCCTATAGTCCAGGGGTCTTCAAACTACGGCCCTCCAGTTGTTCAGGAACTACAATTCCCATCATGCCTGGTCATGTCTGTGAATGTCAGAGTTTCTACAATGCCTCCTGGGATGTGTAGTTTCAAAACAGCTGGAGGGCTGTAGTTTGAGGATCCCTGCTATAGTCTATATAGGAGTTCTTTCATTACATGGAGAGTAGGATAGGATTATGAAATATATAGGAAATGTTTAAATGCCTCCTGACGTTGCTATGACAGCAGAGCTGTGAATAAAAGCCTGACATTGTTCATCTGAATCCATACCCCTGATGAAGTCACGTGATTAGTAATGCAACGCAGGATGAGCCAGGTGACATCACTTCCGGTTGTGGCCAAGAAGTACTATATGTGAAGCCATTTGTCCTGATTTTAATCTGCAAGTTTACTGCTTTTTTAATAAATAATTTATTGGACTACTACACCATGGAGATTCCTTTCTGTTGCATGTGTTATATGGAGGGAAGTGAGGACCTGTCTAAAGATATCGTTGGTATCCATGGAAATCATGTCCTCTCTGATTGGAGGTCCCAGGAGTAGGAATAAATTTTTTGGCTCCTGGAGACACATATTATATACAAGCCCAACTAGACCTCTAGGGGTGTGTTAACCTTTAAAATCTATATTTCTGATTTATTAATCAGAAGATATGATATGAGTTAAAAGAGAATTCTATGGACAAGGAGGAAAAGTTTTAACATAACACCATTTATTAGAGTAAGTTACAGGTCTATCTAATACACAGAAAATATCTATAGTCTTAAGCAGGGGAGTAAAATATTAGGTTAAAATACAAGAATACAGATTATATTCATTACAATACAAAACAAGACATATGACGAGAAGGTATACCTTTAAGTGCTGGGAGATGATCTGATAATTTACCTATCTTACTGGTCCAGGGCCCTGGTCAGTTTCATCTACCATCTATCTTTGTGTGAGTCCCACTAATAAAGGGCCATCTCTCATTGACTTGCACAGGACCACCCTGATTAGTTAACCCTCTCCTCCCCCTGGCGTATCTCTTACAAGATTGGTCAATTTCCTTATAACTTAATTTCCCCTCAATAGCACCTCCTCTTTTGGGTTTAATTGGTTAGTGATAATTAGTCTGAAGTCAACTTAATTAAAGAGGAAGTCTTCTCTTGAATAGGGCACTTAACTATGCACAGTCATGGCTGGGGTAAATTGTCAATTTCTGAACAGATCAAATAAATATTTTAAGCATATCAACCACCCTTTGAAATGGATTAATGGTTGATTAGCATGGAAGAATACACAAGCCTTTATCTAGCAAATGAATTTGGCCCCGTACTGACTACACACTCAAATGGTATCTTTTCCTGGGCCTTTGAATACCAAGTTAGGTAAACAGCAGGGCATCTCCCTAACACACTTAGCATACTTGTAAGCCAAAAGGAACTGTTAATTGAATTACATACTCCAGTCAAAAGTCTGTTCATGTATTTGCTCACATCCAGCCAAGTTAACCTAATACTTACTATAAACCTTCTTTATTTCTTATCCTAATATATACATCTATAATACAAATATTCCCAGTTGCCAATGGAGATTACTCATAAACTCCTCATAAGGCAACAGATGACCCCTTGTGGCAAGTTGAGACCGATGAAACGATGCCACACTCAAGTGAGTAATTGTTTATGTCTAATCTCCATTAGTGAGTTCAGTTTCTCCCTCTGCCATCTTAGAAGTCGACCGAGATATATCACCATGCCCATCATAAATAACAGTACCCCACACTGCAATATGAGAAGACCTTTTATTCCCATTTCCACCCAGGTCCTGGTGGTTACCAAGCTGAAATCCCCATCATGTAAAAGTTCATTCAACCTTTTCCCTGTTTTCTCCAAACCATTACTAATTTGAATTATATGGGTAACCTTCCTTGCAAGCAGATTGTGAAGGTTTACTGACAGAGTATCAATTTTTATATCAAAATAGGGTAAATAGGTTATAGGATCTGGGACATCAGGGGGACTCTCAATGATATAGTCTTCTGTTAACACTGGTATTGGGGTTACTACAGTTTCCCCAATAATAGTGTACTCATGTGGAATGAAGCAAAAATTTGGATAGGGTATTAGACACGACTTATCCCCATATAGAAATGTCTGGTGATTGGTAAAGACACAGTACAGTCCTTCCTTTGTGCTAGGTGTTCTCCATTTTGACAACTTCACTGGGCAGTTAGCTTCCATCTCACTTGTACTGGTTTCTTGAGGTGGTTGGTGTGGACTTTCCAGTTGGGGGTCCCTTGCTACTTTGGCTGTGGGATCCGGGTCATTGCTTAGACCACAGACTGGAGTGTCAATTTCAAACACATCACAACGGCATAAGTACCTATTGTCTTTAACAGTGCAGCAGGCAGTGTGTGGTGCTTTCCATCGCCCTTGAACTTGAATGAGCATTTTGGGGAGGTGCAACCTTTCCTTGTACATGCTGTTTTCGAGGTACCTGAGGGAGTGTATGGATGCCATTGTGTTAAAGTAGTCATCTTGTGGATGGAACACTGGCAGCGACAGGTGAAGGAAACACACATTAGGTCACGGTAGGCGCACAAGGACGGGCTCTTCTTGCAAGCAAATGGCCCTCTATTTGGGTGTGGTGTTACTATCCCTATATTTTGAATTGTGGAAACCGGCAAAGCTTTGCACTTGTCTCAAGAATGTACATTCATTCCACCACTCCACCACTAATATTAGTGTGAGTACAATACCATTGGGTAAGGTCAGTATCTCTTAATATATCAGGGGTTTTACCTGCTTGGATATCTCGGATGATATTAGTGACCTTGGTTAAAACAAAATTTCCATACGCAGTGCATATTACCTCTTTCCCCAAACCATCCTCTCTAGCTTTCTGATTATTTATGTTTATGATTTTGTTTATTTTCTGTTGTGTCTTTTCTTGGGATTACAGTAACAGCAAACGGACGTAAGATAGCAAGTGAGAGGCTGGGGCAAACCACAGGCACACTACAGATGGTGGAAGTTGTTTATGATTTGAATTTATTGGATTCAATTTTTCTTCACACAGGCACATTTATTTATGAACTTTCTCTGATTGAGCACCTTTATATGTTGCATTGTCACTTTTAATATGGTGCGTGAAGATCACATTATTGAACATTTGATGCACTGTCGCTTTTGTATTTTTGCACTTTATTAATTGAAGATTATTAAGATGTTATTGCTCATTAGACATGTGCATTTGTTTTCGTCCGAATGCATTTTCGTCCGAATTTCAGGTATTTCCGTTATCGTTTTAACAAACGATAACGAAAGTACAGAATCCGAAAAACGAAAGATCCAACATAAACAAATGCTTTATTTTCATTTTCGTTGTGACAACAGTTCGATATAGATAGGAGATTCAACATGACGCTGACAATAACAATCTGTGTCTATCGAACCTGTGGTCGAATGTGCCTAACCTTAACTCTATTAGTCCAGGATTATTCTACATAGAGAGAAAAGATTTGACATAGAGAGAAAAGATTTGACGTAGAGAGGAAAGATTTGACATAGATAGAAAAGATCACTGCTGGAATTGGGTGGGGGAAGTAAAATAAAAATAATGATGATGATGAATGTTATTGGCTGATTGTAACGAAAGAGGAGGAGCAGTAAAATAGCTAGAACTAAGTACACACGTACAGCCAACTTACTTTCACTTACGATTGCTAGCAGAGAGAGACACACACTGAATCCTTTCAGAAGACAGTCAATCTTAAGCCGCGTACACACGGGCGGACTGTATGGCCAACTTAGTCCGTCAGACAATACGACGGACAGTCCGTCCTACTTTCGAATGAACGGGCTTGACCACACACGGATGCAAAACAGTCCGTCGAAAGTTTGCGCGATGACGTGTACAGCACGTACGACGGGACTAGAAATAGGAAGTCCAATACACAGCAATGCAACCTTTCGCTGTGTAAATCCTTTCTGAGCATGCGCCATACTTAGTCCGTCGAACTAGCCTACTCACGAGCGGATTGTCCGCTGAAACCAAAGTCTGACGGACAATATTACGGAAATTCCGAAATACTTAGTCCGCCAGACTGCACGCTGAAAAAGTCAGCTGAAGCCCACACACGAGCGGACTGTCCGCTGAAATGTGTTTCGACTGACTAAGTTGGCCAGACAGTCCGCCCGTGTGTACGCGGCTTTAGCTGGTCCGTTTGTCAGGGAACCTAAATAATTTAGGTATTAAGCATAAGCACAGCAGCAGAACAATAGTGAAGCAAGCTACAGTTCAACTTAACTTTTTCATAATAATCTTCTGCTATTGTGTTAGTGTTGTGAACTTGATAGTGATACTAGTGTTATGATAGCCTCAGAGGCTGCCTGTGTTGTTGGGGGGGGGGGGGGGGATTTATTATTAAAGATTCTATAATATAGATTGAGATTCTATATAGATTCTATATACCCTATATTGTTACCTGTCTGATCAGTAATCACTACCACCAGTCCATTTTCTGTTTGAACTATATACAACATGAATGAGCGACATGATTCAACATGAACGACAAAGATTCGACAATGCAGCGAAAAACATACAAACGTTGAATCTTTGTCTTATGGTGTGTCGAAAGTTCTAAGAAGTTTCGACGGAGCAGCTAAACTATACGGAGTCATACAGTTTAGCTGCTCCGTCGAATCTTCTTTGAACATTCGACAGACACCATAAGCCTCCAATGACAGATTTGACCTTAATTCATTTAGATTTTCAGATAAATGCAATTTTTAACAAAAAATAAAATAAATAAAAACGAATTTCGGGAGTAACTAAATAAATGTATTTTTCAGACGAAAACGAAATTCCGAAATTAAATATTTCAGTGTGCACATGTCTATTGCTCATTGAGTGCCCTTTCACATATACCTGTATTTAATTATTACTGTGTGGGGAAAACCCTTTCAGGTTGGCAGCTACTCAGCTTTATTTACATTTTGGTTTGCGCATTAGTATATTCACTTGCAATGGCTGTGTGTTGAGTTATTTTGAGGGGACAGCACATTTACACTGTTATACAAGCTGTACACTCACTACTTTTCATTGTAGCAAAGTATAATTTCTTCAGTGTTGTCACATGAAAAGATAGAATAAAATATTTAGAAAACTTTTGTGAGATACTGTATAAATACATAGACACTCCCATAGACACACATAAACATTCCTATAGACACACTCTGATTTGTGTATATATTTAGGAAAAACACACCTAGCGCAGAAATCTTTTTTTTAGTTACGTAAATCCTAGTGCCACAGATCAGTTCCCAACTGCTGTCTCTCATCTGGTGACCTAATACAAAATTACAGTATGGTCTTGCAGTCATGTAACTGGAGTTATAACTGCTATTGAAATATAAAGGGTAAAATATTTTTTTAAAAATTATACTGTTTCTGCATATTGTTACATGTCAATAATTTATTTCAGCAAACCTATAAAGTTACCGAGAGGCCTTTTTAAGAAATAGATGTATGGACTAGACACCTGTTCTTCCTTTATGATCAGCTGTGAAGTTTAGCTAACTTCGTTATGCCACAGTTCTACACAACAGGAATTTGACCTAACCTTTTAATTCCCTCTTACAGTAAAATGAGCAACTGACTCGTGTATTTGCCAAGCCATATTGTGCACAATCTATATTGCAATTAAGAAGCAGCTAAGGCAGCTTGTTCATGTATTCAGTTTTTTTTCAGATGTCCCGCTGGAAGAGATGGTTTCCTGCTGAGCAGAGCAATGACCTGGAAAACATTTGGCCAGAATGAGTAACGTGTGATGCTCAGTTAAATCAAGTGTTGGGCACTAGATCAGAAAATAACCAAGGAACAATCACAAGATTTAATTGTGAACCCATCCGAGAGGGTCATTTTTTAAAATTGTTTAGCGAAAATACATTTTGTGACCCTAAATGCAGCAACTATTTATTAAGCCCTTTTTGGACAGAAGCAGTTTATTATTTTTTTATTTTTATTTTGCACACACGTTAGGCCTTGTTTACACTTGCATTGCTCACTGAAAAATAATCTGCATTTGGATAGACAGTAAGGAGGTGCTGTAATGCCTCCTCACCGCCTATTTTAACCCCTTAAATGATGTACTACCACAGGGTGGAACATTCACTTGAATGGGTCGCGTTCAGCAGGCGATAATGCCCGTCAATTGTGACAGCTAAAGGGGAAGCAGTTGGGGGGGGGGGGGGAGTCGTAAAATGTGACGTGGGTTGTACAGTATTATCATACAGGATTTATATAGCGTCAACTGTCTACACAGCGCTTTACAATATAAAAAGGAGACAATACAGTTATAATACAATACAATACAAGAGGATTAAGAGGGCCCTGCTCAGAAGAGCTTACAATCTAATAGGGTGGGGCAGGTGGTACAAAAGGTTGCAACTGTGGGGAATGAGCTGATGGAAGTGGTAGAATTTTAGTTGGAGACATGATAGGCTTTCTTGAAGATATGGGTTTTCAGGGATCGCCTGAAGGTTGCAAGAGTAGGGGATAGCCAGACAGGTGGAGGTAGCGAGTTCCAGATGACAGGAGCAGCTCTGGAGAAATCCTGGAGATGAGCATGGGAGGAGGAGACGAAAGAGCTTGTGAATAGGAGGTCTTGAGAAGAGCGGAGAGCATGATTTGGGTGATATTTGGAGACAAGATTGGTGATTTAGCTCGAGCAGAGTCGTGAATGGCTTTGTATGTTGTGGTTAGCATTTTTAATTTAATTCGCTGGGTGATTGGGAGCCAGTGTAGGGATTGGAGGAGAGGGTTCTGATATTAAAACTGGAGCATCAAAACACCTTTTTCCAGAATGCAGTGTTCTGGTGAAATACTTATATTAAAGTGGTTTTAAAGCCTCAAGTTTTTTTACCTTAATTCATTCTATTTATTATGGTAAAAAAAACTTCTCTGCTGCAGGATCCTCCCAGCCCCCCTTATTCTTACCTGAGCGCGATCCAATCCAGCGATGTGCACTCGCCACTGTCTTCCTCCCCATTGGGCAGATAGCTAGTAGCAGGAGCCATTGGCTCCCGCTCCTGTCATAAAACTCCAGTGACCAGGGACCCAGGGGCAGGGACAAATCTCGCTGTCTACGGCAATGGATGCAACAGTGGGGCTCGAAAGTGAGCACACACACGGGTCCCTCCAATGGTAAGCAGCTTCGCTTGGGGGCACTGGAGAGAGCACAGAGCAGGTCTTAAGCAGGAGCCACTGAATACATTTAGCTGTGCTAGGTGGTAACTAACCTGACTGGTTCAACTGTGGTTAGTCCCTTCTGTCAATAGGTGGCACTGTTGCTTTTGGCATTAGGATGATGAGCTCCAGTGGGATTGTGTTATGACAATCTGTGTCCTCCACCGAGAATAACATTGCTTCAAGGTCAATGCAATCAATCAGGTCAGGGGGTTTGTTTTCTGCTAGTAGTTCATTTAACATTTTACAGAATCCTTGCTTTGTGTAATAACGGGGAAGTGAAGCTGCCTGCCTCTGACTTATGTTCCACCTTCTGATTAGGGATGAGCTGAACACCCCCCGGTTCGGTTCGTACCAGAACTTTCGAACGGACCCCAAATTCGTACAAACTTTAGAACCCCATTGAAGTCTATGGGACTCGAACGTTCGAAATTAAAAGTGCTAATTTTAACGGCTAATATGCAAGATACTGTCCTAAAAAGGGTTTGGGGACCTGGCTCCTGCCCCAGGGGACATAGGTCAATGCCTAAAATGTTTTTAAAAATGGCCGTTTTGGCGGAAGCACTGATTTTAATGACGATTAAAGTGAAAAAAAATGAAATATTCCTTTAAATATGGTGCCTGGGGGGTGTCTGTAGTATGGCTGTGAAGTGCCACGTGTTTCCCGTGTTTAGAACAGTCCCTGCACAAAATGACATTAAACGGAAATAACATCATTTAAAACTACTTGCGGTTTTAATGTTATATCTGGTTCCTGCAATATGGTTGAAAATCATTGAGAAAAATGGCATGGGTAGCCCTCCCTGCCCATTACCAGCCCCTTTGGGTCTTGTACGCATATTAAGGGGAACCCCGTACCCATATTAAAAAAAGGAAATGCGTGTGGCCCCCAGGCCCTATATACTCAGAACAGCAGTATACAGGCGGTGCAAACAAGATAGGGACTGTGTAGGTTTGTTGTGTTAAGTTGAATCTGTTTGTAATTTTCAACTGGTACATTTTTAAAGTGTAGCTCCAGTCAAAAAAACTATTTTTAAGCTTTTTGGAAAACATAGTTTTTTTGGAAAACATTGTTTTGTCGTCCATCTTTTTTCATCTCACTTGCTGTTGTCTCCTTCCGTTTGCAAGTAGGAGATGTTTGTAAGTTGGATGTTTGAAAGTAGGGGCCTGCCCTATATGCTCTGCAGAAATGGCGGAACAAGGTGTTGGTTTTGCCACAACATTGTAAGCCCTGCTGTGAACTATTATATCAAGAATTGTAATTACATGCCATTGTTGAACAGTGGTAGAAAAATTTACCTTTGGTGGTTGTGGTGCTGGTGCCACAACACTATAAGTCCTCACAGTTACTCTGGGTGGGCACAGGAACGGGCCCTCCTGTAAAATATTATATCAAGAATTGTAATTACATGTCCCTGTTAAACAGGGGCAGAAAAATTGGGCCTTAGGCACTGGTGCTGGTGCCACGACACTGCAACCTCTCCCATATACTCTAGTTTTATTGCAGGATTTAGCCCTGCTGCAAAGCATTGCATCAAAAATTGTAATTAAACGCCCCTGTTAAACAGGGGCAGAAAAATTGGGCCTTAGGCACTGGTGCTGGTGCCACCACACTGCAACCTCTCCCATATACTCTAGTTTTATTGCAGGAATTAGCCCTGCTGCAAAGCATTGCATCAAAAATTGTACTTAAACGTCCCTGTTAAACAGGGGCAGAAAAATTGGGCTGATGGCATCACCCAGAACCAGAAATGTTCTTCCAACATATCAGCGGAGGAGGAAGAGGATAGACAATCAACATAACAGGACAGTCACTCAGCATCAGCATAGGCAGTCTTGAAGGGATGTGATATTTCAAAAAAAATTATTCGGTTACATCAGCTTCAGGTGCTTGGTAGCTGTGGGTGATCCAAGACTGATTCATCTTGATGAAGGTCAGTCGATCAACTGATTCGGTGGACAGGCGCACCCTGTGATCGGTAACAAAGCCACCAGCAGCACTGAAGGTGCGTTCCGAAAGAACGCTGGATGCAGGACAGGCCAGTAGCTCAATTGCATACTGTGCAAGCTCTGGCCAGTGATCCATCCTCAAGACCCAGTAAGCCAGATGATTTTTGGTGGGAAAGGTGTCCAAGTCTGACCTTGCCCCTAGGTATTCCTGCACCATGTAAATCAGACGCTGGCGATGGTTGCTGGAACCGATCATACCTTGGGGCTGCGGACTAAAAAATTGTCTGAAAGCATCAGTCAGACGGCCACCTTCTCCACCGCTCCTTCTGACCGATGCCTCAGCAACACGTTGTCCAGGACCAGGAGTTTGTAACCTCCCAATCTCTGGGAACGCGTTGCACAGACCTTTCTGCAAGGCCTCCCGGAGATGTCTCATCCTCTGCTCCCTCTGCGATGGCAAGATAAGGTCGGCAACCTTACCCTTGTACCGTGGATCAAGGAGAGTGGCCAGCCAGTAATGGTCCCTCTCCTTAATCCGAAGAATACGAGGATCCTTCCGCAGGCTTTGCAGGATCAGGGAGGCCATGCAGCGTAGGTTAGCTGAGGCATTCGGTCCGGAGTCTTCTGGGTCACTAAGGGCAACATGATCCGCAGCTACCTCCTCCCAGCCACGTACAAGTCCACGTGTTTCTTGGGACTGTAAATCATCCCTACAAGACTGCTGCTGCTGATGCTGAGTGCCAGCCTCCACCTCCATGCTGACACAATCATCCTCCTCCTCCTCTTCCTCCTCCTCATCCTCTTCCTATGTGATGGGTGGCACAGCAGGAACACTGTCTGGATAAAGGGGGCCTTGGGAGGCAAGGAAGTCCTCCTCTTCCTGCCTCTGTTCTGCCTCAAGTGCCCTGTCCATTATTCCACGCAGCGTATGCTCCAAGAGGTGGACAAGAGGTACAGTGTCACTGATGCATGCACTGTCACTGATCACCATCCTTGTGGCCTCCTCAAACGGTGATAGGACAGTGCATGCATCCCTGATCATGCCTCACTGGTGTGGTGAGAAAAAAACTGAGCTCCCCTGACCCTGTCCTGGTGCCGTAGTCGCACAGGTACTCATTGATGGCCCTCTGCTGCGTGTGCAGCCGCTGCAGCATGGCCAACGTTGAGTTCCACCTGGTGGGCATGTCACATATAAGGCGGTTCTTGGGCAGGTTCAACTCCTTTTGGAGCTCAGCCAGCCGAGCACAGGCATTAAATGATCGGCGGAAATGCACACAGACTTTCCTGACCTGCTTCAGGACATCCTGTAAGCCGGGGTACCTGCCCAAGAACCGCTGCACCACCAGGTTAAGGACGTGAGCTACACAGGGCACATGGGTCAGTTGTCCCTGTCGGAGGGCGGAGAGGAGGTTGGTGCCATTGTCACAAACCACCATTCCTGGCTTAAGCTGGCGTGGCGTCAACCACCTCTCGGCCTGCCCCTGCAGAGCTGACAAAACATCCGCCCCAGTGTGGCTCCTGTCCCCCAAACAAACCAGCGCAAGCACGGCATGGCATCGTTTTGCCTGCGTATTTGCGTTGCCCCTGGAACGCCTACGAAGCACCGCTGGTTCTGAGGACAGAGCACTGGAAGAGGCCATGGAGGAAGAAGAAGAGGAGGGGGTGGAGGAGAGAGGTGTATCACAACCAATAGTAGCATTTTGGAGGCGTGGTGGCGGAACAACCTCCAACACTACTGCACCTTGTCCTGCATCCTTCCCAGCTGCCAGAAGAGTGACCCAATGGGCCGTGAAAGACAGGTAACGTCCCAGTCCATGCCTGCTGGACCATGAGTCAGCGGTAATATGCACCTTACCTCTGACCGCCCTGTCCAGCGAGGCAAGGACATTGCCTTCCACATGCCGGTAGAGAGCCGGAATCACCTTCCGTGAGAAAAAGTGGCGTTTGGGGACCTGCCACTGAGGAACCGCACATTGTACAAACTCACGGAAGGGGGCCGAGTCTACCAACTGAAAAGGCAGCAGTTGAAGTGCTAGCAATTTAGCCAAGCTAGCATTCAACCGCTGGGCATGTGGGTGGCTGGGAGTGAACTTCTTTCGCCGGTCCTGCAGCTGGGGCAGGGACATTTGCCTGCTATAATCGGACGTGGGTGTACTGCTAGCAGAGTGCCCGGAAGCACTTGGCTGTGACACACCTAATTCTACACCTTCATTCCTCTCAGAGCAGGTTTCAGAGAGGACTGAAGGTCTAGTGGGTTTGGAGATGCCAGCTGATGAGGAGCAAGGAGAGGTCCGCTTTGTTCTTTGGTGTGGGTCTTTGAGGTACGCTTGCCAACGAGCTGCATGGCAGGTCAACATATGTCTGGTCAAGCATGTGGTGCCCAAGCGGCTGATGTTTTGGCCACGCGAGATACGCTTGAGACATATGTTGCAAATAGCAGCGGTGCGATCTGATGCACTCGTCTCAAAAAAGGCCCACACCAAATAACTTTTAGAATAACGCGCAGAGGCAGCGCCCTGCACAGGCGGAGCTCTGCGGTGTGATTCAGTCGGTGTGCTGCCCCTAAGCTGGCCCCCGGAGGGCATCCTGCCTCGTTGGACATGTGCCTCCTCCTCCTCCTACTCCTCTCTCCTACCAGGCACCCACGTGGAGTCAGTGCCCTCATCATCCCCTCCCTCTTCATCGCTTTAGCAAATCTGGCAATATGCTGCAGCTTGTGGAACATGACTGCCAGATTGCTGTCCTTCTTGAGCATCCCCTCTCTCTGCATTCACGCTACTGCCTTCCTCTAGCTGAGTGTCATCATCAGAGCCTACAAAACACTGGGCATCCTCCTGGAGCATGTACCCAACACTGTGCTCAAAGAGTTCAGGAGACTCCTCAGGAGGACGTGGTGGGTCTAGGGAAGGAGTCACTGATGATGACATTGAGAGGAGGGAAGACGATGCGTTGGCAGCTGCTTTGCTAGTACCCTGACACTGGGTGAGAGAGGATGAGGAGGATGAAGAGGGCTTGGTCATCCACTCTACCAAGTCGTTGGCATGTTGCGGTTCAACATGTCCAGCTGAAGAAGGACAAGCGTGTCCCATGGCCACGTGCTGATGACAATGCACCGCGTCCACGACCAGCACTGTTGTCTCTAGACACAGAGCCTGCTTGCCCTCTTTTATCGGCTCGCGCCTGTCTGCCTCTCCTTGCTGGCCTTCCAGACATGGTAATGGCCTGAAGGGAGTTGGGTAAAACAGCTGTTGGGTAGTGTATATTGTGCTGGAGGCACACAACACCCACTAACTCCTGCAGATGCCTTTATTATAGAACACCAGAGATAAAGGGGTATACTGTAATAGAGTCACACAACACCCACTAAGCCCTGCAGATGGCTCTATTAGAGAACAGCAATAAAGGGTAGATACAGGTGTATATTGTGCTGGAGACACAAAACACCCACTAACTCCTGCAGATGCCTTTTTTATAGAACACCAGAGATAAAGGGGTATATACAGATGTATACTGTGCTGTGCTGGAGGCACACACAACTTCCAATAACTCCTGCAGATGGCAAGTGGGCTCAAATAGAGAAGAGCTATGTAGGTGGATATAGCAGTGTGTACTGGGTACAGAGCACGCAGACAGCACGCACAAGCTCCTAACACTACTGACTGCAAGCTCTATTATAAAAGATAGATCACTAGCTATATAGGTGAGGTGAATATAGCGGTGTATACTGCGGTCAGGGCACACAGACAACAACCACTACACAACAGCAAGATCGAAAATTGGCCGAAAACGATCGGTGTGTACTGTGTTGAAGGTACACAGAACACCCACTAACTGCTTCAGACGCCAACACACTACACTAGGCCGCCGCGCTGGCGGCCTTATATAGTGTGGGGCGTGTACTACACAGCCTGAGCTATGATTGGCCACAGGCATCCTGCCTGTGGCCAATCATGGCTCTCCTCGCTGCTGGCGCTGTGATTGGCCAAGCATGCGGGGTCACAGTGCATGCTTGGCCAATCATGAGCCAGCAATGCACTGCGATGACGCAGTGCATTGTGGGCCGTGAGCGCCACACGAATTTGGCGCGAGAGGCTCATAATGTTCGGAATTCGCCGAACGGGCGAACAGCCGATGTTCGAGTCGAACGTATGTTCGACTCGAACACGAAGCTCATCCCTACTTCTGATATAGAAGTCTCATCAAAAAGTTAACACCTTTGATAACCTCAAAATGATCTATGTTGGCTTGTGGACAAAAATAGTAACTGTTTCTCTGTCAAAACATGGGAAGATAAATTAATATTTTTCAAGTCAGCTCCAGTGTCTTTCCTGTCTATTTGTCGACCATTGTCTCCAGCTTGGTCACATAATGGTATATTACCCCTATTGAATGCATGTGATTGGGGTTGTTTCCATCCTGAGTTGGAAAAGGGAAGAAGTAGCAGAGGCCATAGGGGGAGGGGCAGAAGACAGGACTGTCTGAGAGGAATTCCCTGTGTTTTTCATGCCTGATGCATGAGGTTGTGTCTGGGTATGGTGTACCATAAACGTATTCGCTTTTCCAGGATGTGGATGTCTTTGACATCCTCCATCCTGCTTAAGCACCTTCAGTATTCAGGCTGAACGACCATCACTATCATATACCTCATATAGTTTGATGCGTGCCTAAGTATTTTCTCCTACTCTTGGACCGTCACCTTGGCAAAAAGCAATTTTTTCTTTTAAAAATGTCTTATCTCGACTTTTGATTATGTCCATGTTGCATTTTCTAACTGTTGGGTCAATTCAAGGTCCTTCTCTTTAAATGGAGTGGAGTGGAGATATTTAGATGTGTGAATAATTCATTAATCTAAACATCAATTGACCCCAATATCTTATTATATTCCACAATTAGTAATCTCATCTTGCGAGGACATGCCAGTAGGTTATTTTCTGTAAGTTACCTGTGATATTTATTGTCTGAAGTGGAGCTTGTATGCTGAGGATTCCGATTCCTGTCAGGCAGGTCAAATCGGCAACAGATCAGGCAAAGTGGTACAAAATCGAAATCCAAAGAATGGTCAGGCAGGCAGAGGTCATACATGAACAGGTGGTGAAGTACCAAATCAGCAGGCTGGAGAATGGTTAAGAATTAACGCAGAGGTTCAATACACCATAGTCAAAATCACAGAGCTAGCAATACACCTAAGTCAAAACAAACAGGCACTAAGTAAAAGGAAGTGCTGTTATTTATGGGCTGCTTGATTGTACATTGTCCACAACTGGCAGCAGGTGGGGCTAGTGAGTCCAAGGCAATGCATCAAGCTGGGAGAACATTGCAATCATTTCAAAGCTCTTCCATGGCACAACAGGAAAGACAGCATCTATGGGACCAGGAACATCATGGATTGAAGACACCAAGGCACATGACAGGGCCCCCTCACCAGTGGACCCCTCTGGACTTAGCAGGAAAGGAGGCATGGAAGTCTTGAATAAGAGCAGGGGCATGCAAATCTTTGGCTGGAACCCAAGAACGGTCTGTGATGGGATATCACTTCCAAAGAACGAGATACCACAACCCTGCCTTCTAGAATCCAGAATCTTAGAGACTTCAAACTCATGTCCATCAACAAGAACAGGAGGAGGTGTCTGTTGAGTTCTGGAGTGAACTGAAAATTGCCTTTTTGAAGATAGAAAGGTGGCGTACGGGATATATCCAAAGATAGGAGGGCAATTTTAACCGATAGGAGACTGGCCCGACTAGAGCAATAATTCTGTAAGGACTGATGGCAGAAGGTTGTATCAGTCTCATGTACTTGGTTGACAAGCAAACTTTGTCCCCCACCACATATGGAGGTATATGGTGTCTTTGTTGGAAAAAAGCGCATACTGGCCTGCTGACTTCCGTAGTAATAAGCAAATACTTTCCAGTGTAGAAGAATATTTTTTACCCACTGATCTGCTGCTGGAACACCAAAAGAAGGTTGAAGTAGGGGGAAAAATGAGGGTGATAGCCTAGGGCTGCATAGAATGGTGTGGTATGAAAAGCACTGTGTCAATGGGAGTTAATGGCGAACTCAGCCAAAGGCAAATAGACCAATTGGAGTGTAACGCATTGACATTCTGTAATGTCGAAGATGGGTTTCCAGGGTCCGGTTCATGCGTTTGATCTAACCATCTGTTTGAGTGTGATGTGAGGTAGAGAGTGAGAGCGTTACTCCCAGTTTCTTACAGAATGCTGTCCAGAATCAGGAAACAAACTGGGATCTGCGGTCTGAGACGATATTGGTAGGTATGACATGATGTTTCACAATATAGGAAAGGAAGAGGTTAGATGGTGCTTCCACTGTGGGTAATCCAGGGAACGGTACAAAATGAGACATTTTGGAAAAGTGATCCACTATGACCCATATAGCAGTCATGCCCTCGGACTTGGGTAACTCTGTAATGAAGTCCATAGTTAAATGGGTCCAAGGCTGGCAAGGTGCAGGAAGTGGTTGGAACAATCCAGTAGGCTATGTGCTGGGTACTTTATTAGCAGCACAAGTTGGACAGGCAGCCACATAGTCAGTAACATCTTTTTTCACATGAGACCATCAGACATGATGCTGCAAGGTCTTAAGAGTGATAGTGACACCAGGATGACCGGATAACACACCATCATGTGCCCAGAGGAATACAGGTTTTCTGAGGCTAGGGGCTATGAACAGGTGACCTAGTGGTATCTTTAAGCCTTGAGGAACACGATTCTGGGTTTTTTCTAACTGTTGGGAAAGAGCCATAGAGATCCGTGTGACAATTCTGTGAGGTGGGATTATATACTGCTCAGTAGGTCAATCTTTTCAGAAGTAGCAAACTGTCTGGAAAGAGCATTGGTTTTCTTATTCTTATGCCCAGGGACATAAGAAAGAACATATTAAAATAGAAGAAAAACAGCCCATCGAGCTTGATGTAAATGCAAACGTTTAGCAGTCTGAAGATACAGTAGGTTTTTATGGTCAGTCAGGATAGAAAAAGGCCCCCTTCCAGAAGATATCGCCATTCAGACAATGCCAATTTGATGGCCAGTAGTTCTCAATTCCCAACATCATAATTAATTTCCGCTGAAGAAAATCCCACTGAATGGATTGTACCGGACTTAGGCTGTCTCTGGGACATCACAGCACCTGCTCCTACTTCGGAGGCATCAACCTCAACAATGTACTGGAGATTGGGATTTGGATGTTGAAGAACTGGAGGCTTGCTGAACATGTCTTTTAATTGCTAGAAAGCCGAATCCGCTTCTGAGGGCCACACCTTTGGAACCCTATTAAAGTGGTCGGTTGGGACCATTGCAAGACAGCAGAAAGTTTTTGGGTGTCCATTTGGAAACCGACAGCACAAGGAAAGGTATATGGCTTTGATGAAAACTTAATTTCTCAATCTTCGCATAAAGGTGATTTTCTCTCAGTTGTTGGAATACCTGCTTTACATGTGAGATGTGCTCTAGATGAGTTTTGGAAAGGATTAAAATGTCTTCCAAGTAGATGATCACAAAACTTTTGCTGATGCACTCATGAATGCACTCCAGTATACGGACCACACATTCTTAAAGGGACCACAACCCTATTACTGAGGAGGAAGATCTAGGTGAATAAGAATGCCCTGGTTAGTGGGGTTACTAGAGAGTACCCTGGAATCTTGGAATACCAATCTGACCAGAGAGAAGTGGAGAAGTGAGCTTGATATTATTGCACATGCGTGTGTAATACTTTATTGAAGTGAGAGCACTGAGGTGATTGGGGAAGAGGCTTGAAAATTTTTGTAAAGAAGAAGTCACGTTTATTTCACGTTTTATGAACTGCAATAGCATTGTTTTCATTACTGGATCATTATAATTTATTGTTTAGTACATGTATACACTGATGGTGATACACTGTTTAACCACTAGCCGACCAGCGCACGACGATGTACGTCGACAGAATGAAACGGGCAGGCAAATGGGCGTACATGTACGTCCCTTTAAATTTGCCGCCCTGCCATCGGGAGCACGCCGGCAGCGGCATGCTCCCGCGCTGGTCGGGACCCCCGTGAGTCCGGTCGCGGGACCCGCGGACTCGATCGCCGCGGGCATACCCGCGATCGTCTCACGGAGTGGCTAAATGAAGAAATGCCGTTGTAAAGAGCATTTCTCCATTCTGCCTAGCAACTAGTGACGCTGATCTCTGCTCCATGTGATTGGAGCAGAGATCAGTGTTCACTAAATGAAAGCCCAACCCCCCCACAGTTAGTAACACACCCCTAGGAACACTTAACCCCTACACTGCCACCCACTGGTTAACCCCTTCACTGCCAATGTCATTTACACAGGAATCACTGCATTTATATAGCAGTGATTACTGTATAAATGACAATGGTCCCAAAAATGTGTCAAAAATGTCCGATGGGTCCCCCACAATGTCGCAGTCACAATAAAAATCGCTGATCGTCGCCATTACTAGTAAAAAAAATAATAAAAAATTATTAATAAAAATGCTATAAAACTATCCCTATTTTGTAAACGCTATAACTTTTGCGCAAACCAATCAATAATCGCTTATTGCGATTTTTTTTACCAAAAATATGTAGAAGAATACGTATCGGCCTAAACTGAGGGAAAAATTTTTTTTTTAATATATTTTTGGGGGATATTTATTATAACAAAAAGTAAAAAATAATGAGTTCTAAATTGTCGCTCTATTTTTGTTTATAGCGCAAAAAATAAAAACCGCAGGGGTGATCAAATACCACCAAAAGAAAGCTCTATTTGTGGGAAAAAAAAGGACGTCAATTTTGTTTGGGAGCCACGTTGCACGACCACGCAATTGTCAGTTAAAGCGACGCAGTGCCGAATCGCAAAAAGTGGTCTGGTCTTTGACCAGCAAATTGGTCCGGTCTGAAAGTGGTTAATTTGATGTAATTATCTTTATGTAATTACTTAAGAGGTAGCGTGGCATCTTTATCCTATTTGTTTATTGTTCAATGATTATGTATGTGGAAAAAAGTTGCGCTACTAATAAATATGAACAAATAATAAATGAGCAGCTAGCATCAACAATATAGTGGATTGTGAAATAAAATGAAAAATATAAAATGCAGCGCTGTAAGAAGAAACATAAATGTATGAAAATCCCAGGAGTCACCTCTTGGGATGAGTGCTAAATTAGTGACTACCAGCAGTATACAAGTGCACTGCAAAAAAAAAAAATACTTCTAAAGGAAGTTCCTGGAGCAATACCCCAGGGATAAGGAATGCACATGTGTCTGCTGATTAGTGTGAACCGGTAACATAGAAGTCTGCAACAAAGTGTATCAATATAAAACAAATACTGCTGTGATGTGACCAAATAAGACAATCTTTGCACACAAACCAGCCAAAAAATTATCTGTGAAGATCAATATGTAACAAATACTGCTACAATATAGCTAAGTAAAAAAAAGTCATTGTGAAAAAAGAAATCAAACAAGGACAGTCTGTGAAAAACAAATCACTGTAGCTGGAAGCTCTTCCCTCAGATGTTATATAATCCTATTACAAAGAAAATAGGGGTGAAGCTTCTTCAGAAGTGATGATAAATGAAACCATGTGGGTGCAAGTGAGTGACTTGTATAGCGCTGCCTATGCGAACTGAATCGCCTCAGGGTGCTTTCTTGCCACCAGAGTCCATCTGCGGCTTCCTTTACCCTGTAAGGTCCTGACACGCTTACAAACACATACACATATTAAGGCCAATTTTTTAAGACAAGGTCTAATTAACCTACCAGCGTGTCTTTGGAGTGTGGGAGGAAACTGGAGTACCTGGAGGAAACCCACGCAGGGACAGGGAGAACATGCAAACTCCAGGCAGATAGTGTCATGGTCAGGATTTGAACCAGCGACCCTATTGCTGCTAGGTGAAAGTGCTAACTACTACACCACTGTACTGCCAACAAACAGATTGAATACGCTTACCACAGATGGTGGACACACACACCGTATAGCGGTGGGTCAAATGAGCCTTTGAGTCATCCACTCCACTGAATATTAACTAGGAAATGATGATGTGATGGTATACCTTGGCCACATCTTGAAACACAACCAGCGGCACCTGAAATCCTGGCAGGTGAACGTAGGCTTGCATGCAAAGGTGATCAGCAGCTGGAACGATCTGAGGTACTCCCAATAGCATCCAGTCAGAGTTATGAAATCATGGAAAAATAGAAAAAAAGGGCCTCCACATAGTGCATGAATCCAAATAAAAAAGTTATGGTTTTATTAAGAATTAGATAAAAATGTACAGTCACCAATCATGATGGGTACATGAAGTGATCACGTAAAAAAAGCGTGGTAACAAAAGTACAATAGGCTAGCAACCCGACATGTTTCGGACAAAAGTCCATCTACTGGGGCATATGGTGTTCACTGATTGGTTTAACACCATTCGATGCAAGCTGAAACCCATCATTAATGTCACATCAATTTATATGTAGATGTAATATGTTTTAAAAAGACAAACTATGCCTTTCAGAAAAGATCTTGGAGTGTTTGCTTTAGAAAATAGGGTCATGTTTTGTGTGTTGCTCCTGTCTTGACACTTCAAGGTCTCAAGTAATATTATAGATAGTTGAGAAATCAGATTTGTAATTTATGCTCCTTGAAATCCCAAAGATGCTCCTTGTGTCTAGGCTTTGAAAAAGTCTCACACATGTGGTATCCCCATACTCCGAAGGCATTTTGGGGTGTATTTGTAAGTATGTCAAACTACAGTGAAATACCAGACCTACTTCCACTATCTCAGCACTATGTAAGTATCAGGTTTCATACGCGCTAACGTTAAGTGCAAAATATTATCATCTGCCGCTTAAATGCAATGCATAACAATATTAATAAACTAGTAATAACAATAGTACAAAAGTCCAGCTCAAGTGTCTAAAGTCACTACAGCAGAGCTCCTGTCATAATGAGTTATGATCAGCTTTCATGTGTTGAGACCACACAAGTAAATACGGTTGATAGATGGTGAGAAAAAAGTCCCAGAAGACACAACACAATTTGTGCGTCACACTCCCCGTTGGGGTTCACAGCCTCCATATCATGGAGGGGGTCACAACTTGTCCTGGGGTCTCCACTGGTACTCAGATAGAAGAAAGGCCCATATAGTGTGATATTGTTATCTCTCACATTTTTATTGAAATTCCAAGCCAGTACATTCCATCAATTGTCATCAGTCAAAATTGTATATAAGATTATCTAGGCATAGATAAGCATTCCCTCCGACACAGGAGATGATATGACTCACACTATAGGAAGGCAGCGTCTGCCGCTTACTTCCTGGTATGTAAATTCCTGATCGTGGAACGCAGAGGTAACTTTCGGTCGCTGTAAAGCCATGCCCTCAGAGGAAGTCGTGATGACAAAAGGCGCCTAGCATGACCTTTCAGAAGTCGGAAGTTATTGAGGCTAGCTGTGGCTAACTTATCAATGCCTGATGTGTTCATCTCTCTGGTGAGTGTGAACCACAAAGGGGAGTGTGACGCACACATTTTGGTGTGAGGAGCACTGTTATCTCTCATAGTAGGATCATCACCTGTGTGTCTTCTGGGAAATTTTTCTCACCATCAACTGTATTTACTTATGTGTCTCAACACATGAAAGATGATCATAACTCATTATGACAGGAGCGCTGCTGTAGTGACTTTAGGCACTTGAGCTAAACTTTTGTACTATAATATTGTAATTGTAAGTATGCCTATGCTGTGTGTGTAAAATAACTTGTTAGAATGACAAATTTGTGAAAAAAGAAAAAGTACGTTCTTAATTTTCCAAAAAACAAAACAAAATGTCTATCTGACTCAAAAATTATATACAATTCATTCCAGGACAATGTTGTATGACTGACTAATTCACATTTAGAATGTGATGGCATTAAAAACGTTAAATATTCTAGTCTTGAAGTAATTAAAAAAGAGATGGATGTATTCCTAAATGCACAAAATATAACTGGATAGTTACATTTATAGTTAATAACACCAGAGGTTGTTGTCATCCTGGGGGATCAGAAAGGAATTTTTTCCCCCGCTGGAGCAAATTGGACCATGTTTCATAGGTTTTTTTTGCCTTTTTCTGGATCAACTGTGGGTATAGAATTGTGTATATGGAGGTTTTACATTTATTTTTTCTGTTGGAGAAATTAGATGGACTTCTTTCTCCATGACTAACTACTGAATGCAACAATGTATGGGGTATTTTAACTGCTTGAGGACCAGCCGCTGCAGTTAAACTGGGGCAGATTGGCTCCCCTGAGTGAGCCGTCGTAGCTGTACATTTGCTGCTTTAAGAGTACTAGGGGGCGCGCACGTGCTGCTGGAGGAACGTGTACACCCGTGGCACGACGATGGAGCCGATGCCCGGCGGACACGATGTCCGCCAGGCATCCATGATCACTCCTGAGAGAGACGAGACAGAGGTCTGTCAATGTAAGCAGACAGATCTCCGTTCTGTCAGGGGTGAGGAGACTGATCAGTTGTTCCTACTGCTTAGGAACAATGATCGGTCTCCTCCCCCAGGCAGTCCCATCCCCCCACAGTTAGAAACACTCCCTAGGTAACACATTTAAGCCCTTGATCACCCCCTAGTGTTAAATCCTTCCCTACCAATGACATTTATAGTGCAAAAAATAAAAATCACAGAGGTGATCGAATACCACCAAAAGAAAGCTCAATTTGTGGGGGAAAAGGACAACTTTGTTTGGGTACAGTGTCGCACGACTGCACAATTATCAGTTAAAGTGACGCAGTGCCATATTGCAAAAAATGGCCTGGTCATTAAGGGGGAAAATCTTCCAGGGGGCTTAAGTGGTTAAATGTGTTTAGTTGCATTTTTAATTTACAGATCTGTTGTTGAAAATTTTCATTGAATGTTATTCATACTTGCATAGGGAAGCGACCATACCAAAATGTGTTGATATTTTATCTGCTATACCGCTTGTCACTCTTTTTTTAGGTCACACCTGATAACAATTTTATGTTTACTTGTCATAGTTCAATTTTAATGTGCATAATAAATAATGTTTTTATCTTATAAACCCTGTAATCATTGTGATTCCTTGAGGTACATCCAGATTCTCCTGTTTTACCCATCATGGTATGATGAGGAATTTGTCAACTTAAGGAAATTATACATTTGTCAATAACACTCTATTATTTTTGTTATTACTTTTTTATGTGAATCATTTGCTAATGTTATGGTAACACATTAAATGTGTAGCAAAAATTTATTTTAATGCCCCTCTATTACAAGCATTGCAGATTGCTGTACCTTTGAAATAGAAAAGAACCTTGTGCTGAAGACAAAGCTCAAATCCTCTTAGGAAAATGTCAAAGATGGGAGCCAGGAATTACTCAACACTAGTCCAATTTCGCTGGATTATCTCAATACAAAATAGTCATCCATACTAGGTCTCTTTACCTCAAGGTAATTCATTCCCCAGAAGTAAACCTTATGTACAGTTATGCTTTTATTATTTTACCAACAACTTCAAAGCATAAAGATTATTTCCTGGTTGCTCTTTGAAAAATCACTAGTAATCGCATTACACTCTAGAATTAGGTTGTCCGTGATAAGGCCATTTGATCTAGCAGGACAGCTGACACTTTGTAGACAGAAATGTATACAGACCCAAGGTCAGCCTGTCCCAGATTTATACAGCTGTCATACATACCAAGTGTAGGGAATCTCTCTTAGAAAAGAGATCTCCATTTTATTAATTGTGTTAACTCTAGCCTTACACTTTTTGTGACAGTATGTATACTAAACTTCAGAAAATATTAAACAAAATGTAAGTAATAGTGGCCATGGCCATACACTGGCAGAGCTCTCCCCATGTGCAACGAGCTGTCAAAAGTCTGATGTTTGTTCTGGCAGTATTTTGAGTGGCAAAGTGCAATTTTGAGCATTGAATATTCATTATGACTCACAAGTCAGTTTGATGAAAAATCCCTGTGATCTTAAGCAATCTTCTTTTCTCTTTATAGAAAAGCAAAAATTTCTGGAGAAATGTGCACACAGTGCCACATTGTGCCACGGTGTATATTTGGGTTTCTCTGAAGAGAAATAAATTGTTTAAGAATTTTCAGAAAACTGAAGTGCTTGTGTGGGTGAAAATGAATATATGACTCCCAACAATACCACTCAAAACATTGCCAGACCATTCCTAGCTATGAAATGAGACCATCACTAGGCACATCACTTGAAATTATTAGACTGTGTAGGACCACTTTAGATTCAATAACTTTTCTTAATTAAGCACTAAATATTACCTTTACCCCATAGGAAGATCTACAGGTAGAGCTTATGTAATCATAGATTTATTGGGATGATAATACCAAAGCAAGCCAATTTCATAATGGGACCGTAGGCAAGCGTACATAGAATAAATAACATGACACAAACACCAACTGGATTAAATAGGCCACGGCCTGGTTAATTGGTTTAAATCATTTTAACAATATAAACTTTGAATTACATCAATAACTTTATTTATTCAAATACTATTAACAATTTAGCCCTGCCACTAAGACTCGAGCTGACCAAGAATTTGTCTTAACCATCTTACATATCCTCAAACGACAGGAGGGGTAGAACAAACAGCCCTCCTGTCAACACATCCTCAAACCACGACTGATTCTATGCTTGTTTGTAGGTTAAGGTAAAATAAATCTAAACCCACATCAGATACTCCATCATGACTATACATGCCTTGAATATCGCCCTCCAAATCATAATGACGGAAAGAAATCCCTAAATCAGAAACCAAAAATGTTTCCAATGCTCTGTTAACGAATTTCTGAAATTCTGAATCTTTTCAAATGGTTTAACCCTTTCAATGCTTGCAGCTGGCCAGGTTCATATGCCATACAGACTTAATTTCTCCTTCTGCTATAAGCTCATGGTCACTTCAATGTATCATGTAATCTATCATGTAATCTAACAGAATTGTTCAGCAGACTCTGCTGAACAATTCTATAATTTTGGTCAGTGGATTACAACCCGCTGATCAGTATTATTAACCTCAAATGTGACCACCCCCTCCCCTCCCATGCCGACGATTCCCTGTCCCCAGCCTTTCCACTTCCTGCCGCTCCTATTCTTCTAAAACTGCTCCCCCCACTCTCCTTTTATATCCTCTTTATCCCCATTCTCCCCCCCAGCACTGATTACCTCCCCCACACCTGATCCGACCCCCTGCAAACCATATCCCCTGCAGCTACCCTCATAAGCCAGCATCCCTCCTCTGCCACTCCGTCTAGCTTAAGGTTCTGCAGGGGCTTAGAGGGGATCCAGATGTGTCCCACCATTTACCCTGATTCATCCCCACGTACTGGCCCCTTATTCCCAATCCATGTCTGCTCCAGCGGCATCCCTCCTTCCCCTCCTGCTACCTGCAGCTGCTGCCTGCACTGAGCTCTGGCAATCTGTCAGGGTGGAGCCAGGGGGAGGGGGGAGAGGTACGGGTGCTTGGTAAACATCTGTTTACCAGCCCCCTTCCTGTAGTACAGTGGACATAGGCAGCAATCACTACTGATCACTCCTTTATTCACTGAGAGCTGATCATAGTAAACCGAGTGTTACTATATGTCAAACTGTCAGTTTATGATGAAATAAAGAACTCTACACAGATTCTTTATTCATCAATGTAAAGTGCTGCAGAGAAAGTCAGTTTCTCTGTCTCAAAAAAGAGATGTGTGGGTCTGACATCTCACCAAATAGATCCCCCCACCCCCAAAAAATAAAATAAAAAATAAAATAAAATAATGATAATATTGTAAAAAAATAAAAAAACATAGTAAGACCCCTTTCACCTAGAGCGGAGTGTGTCAAGTATATCTGTCTTCTCAGTGGGGGGTATCTGTCTGCTGATGCCGCTGAGCAGGCAGATGACAGGTCTGAGTCTGCTCCGCTGATGCAGAGCAGACACGGACACAGCCTACTGTTCTCTATGGGGTGGTCGGATGGAATCGGACCACCTGTCCATTTCCATCTGATCTGCTCTGCTAGATGGATGGAGAATGGGATCCCCATCTGTCTGTTTTTAGCAGACCGGATCTGATGTAGGTGGGTGTAAACAGACTCATGTCCATTTACATCAGCTTCTCTATAGAGAACAATGGGTGGTCCGATTGGGCCCACCTGAAAAACAGGAAGGCAGACTCGATCGGATCAGATCACCCAATCAGACCACCCACTGGTCTGCTTGTGTAAAAGGGGCCTAAGGCCTTTTTCACACAGGGCATACGCAGCATACATCCCGGTTTTCCATGCATCCCTGTGCAGGCAGTCCCATTGATGTCATTTGGGATGTAGCAACTGCACAAACAGAGCTGTTTCTCCCAATTTGACATCCATGTAGGTCCGCGTGGATGTCCCTGAGATCACACTGTCTGCGTGTGGGGTCGTGTACCCACACCCATATGTATGTCAGATTGGAAACAGCAGCTATGCCTGTGCAGTCATTGCATCCCAATTGTGCATCCCACATTCCCATGGGCGTACACTTTGGTATGCCACATGTGATGCTTTAGTAGTAATTTAGCAGGAATTTTATGTTGTGTTTATGTGCACCATTAATGATTTTTGTGTATTTTTAGTGAAAATAGCGATATGATGAACATTTACGCAATTATTGGGGGCCCAAAAAATCAGTAGCACTTTTTTTATTCTGCAGGTCATGTGCCTTCAGAAAATGTATGGTTTGAAGGGTCTTTTCAAATTCTGGAAGTTGTAAGTGAAAAATGGTAACCTCGGGAATTTTTGAGTAAATTGTTTTATTTACAGTTTTGTGTACTTTCAGTTTTCACCATTTCAAAAAAGGTGCAATTTAAAATGTACAAATATTTGTTATTTATTAACTTAATACAGGTTTAACTTTTATATTTAGCAGGAATTTTAATAAAAAAAAGGAAGAGTTGGGCCTTTGAATGAAACATATAGGGATTGGGTGCTTCCATCCTTATCATTGGCAAGAATGGAAAACAATTGTTTGATCAAAAAACGACTTTATTGAAAATATACATGACATACAGTACATATGCATACATAGATGGTTGTTTGAATGATCATCATAACCAATAGCCCAATGTCGGTTAATGACATGTAAGGGTATCAACATAGAAAAAAGAGGGGGTTGTGTGAACATCTATGGCCATTTGCTACATATAAAACATTAATATAGAGTAAATGACCTAATTTCTGGGAACATATATGCATCAAAATAACCAATTAGCTCGATGTGTTTCGGGGATTATACTGCTTAATCAGGAACGAATGCATGTGATCTATAGAAAAAAATCTATATATAAGAGCCAGTGTAATCTACTCATAGCCCTCATGAATGGGTTTTGGAACAAGGAGCAAAGAGAGTCAGGAGGAAGGAGACTAACCATCCCCCTACTTACATATTGGCAGACAGCGTGTAGACGTGGTGCTTAATTTATGGGGACCATCAAGTGTCTCTCCTGGAAGCTGAGGGGATAGTGACCCAACAGGAAGGTGGACGCAGGCACAAACTCCCAAAAGGGTGGTATTGTCCATACTGACACTGGTGCTTATGCAAGGAAGGAGCCATGAACATGTCTGAAAAGTAAAAAGTGTGAGTGTGTTAGTAATCAATGAATCTCACAATGATGTGAGCCCATGGAGATCAGTGCCAGAACATTAGGGAGTGGGTGTAAGTGGGGTGACATATATCTACCAGGGTTACTAAATACAGATAGATACCAGGGTAAATGATAAGGTAAGTGTTGATACATTTTGTATACCAGAGATAAAGTGAGTAATAAATATTGAAAGTGAAAAGTATAATAATGAAAAAACCACTGTGACAAACAAAAGTTACCAGAGTGTGTACCTGTATATTGTTCTAGATAGTAAGATCCAGTGCACATTGAGTGTGTGAAAGACACAGCAGCAGCAGACAGCAAACAACATGGAGAGCCAAGCCAAATGGGGATATTTGTAGGTGTACGGCAGGACAGGCCCTCCCATACCCCCACGTGTCAGTGACATCGAGGGGGAGGTGGAAGGTGCCTGGAGTGCATCGCATCTCCCGGGCAAGTAGAGAGCTATTGTGAAGAGACTATCCCTTGTGTATACGATATAATGTCAGGTCACCCTGAGGCCAGGGGACAGATGCCCACCGTAGGGATTAGGAGTGCACCGCAAGGTTGTGGACCCTACGGCTGACTGCTGCGGACGGGGGTCAAGGTGATAGGAATGCAGGGCCCCCAGAACACCAAGATGGATCCCACCGGGGTTAGAGCGTAAGATTCCATGGAGCGCGGAGTCTAAGAGCCAGCAGGTGTTCACCAGAGCCTCGAGTGGTGAGGATGGACTTGGCTGCAACTGACTCCAGGTCACGACCCCCAGGGTCCCCCAGCTCACACCCACAGTAGGCAACAGGAGGATAGGGATGGTGAGGGACAAAGCCAAGGTCGGGGCCACAAGCAGACAGGAATAGTCAGGGACACGCCAAAAGGTCAGGATCACAGGCAAACAGGGATGGTCAAGGACACGCCAAAGTCGGTAACGGAATAAAAGCAGAGCACACGGCAGGTAACAGGAAGCTAACACACAAAGGTTGATCAGCAGGGCTGGCCTGCAGTGCACAGGTTAATATAGAGTTCTCTGATAGGAGCTAGGGTGGAGCCATGCCAGAGGATGGATTATAAAAGCAGTCAGGTGAGGGTCGGCTGGTTTCTAGAAATGAACACATGGAGACAGGTAAGCAGACGAACTCTATTGCATAACCATGACATATAATCACTGAGGAAAATCCTCATCAGATGGTTTGAACACACCAAATACCGATTCCATCTACAAGATGCTTTTATTCTGAACATAAGGTTACAGCAGATGACAGGATACAAACAGATGAATAGGTTGTATTATTTATGCGGTCAAAAGATGATATTGTCTGTAGCTTACAATGCAGAATACATGTGCCTTCCTACATGTGGCTTGTAGCTGCATTGATGATACAGGAAGTAAAAACTCAGGAAGAAGGGTGGAGCATTACATACAAAGGAAGTGTGTCATAACATCAGGCAAAAGGAAAATGAGAAAACAAGTGCATTACCACAAAAGGCCACTAGACGGCAGCATGTGAACTAAATATAAATGTTCATAGAAAATGGTTAGGCAAACAGTCTATATAAATTTGATTCCCAGTTGGGGCAGCACACTGCCCGTCTGGCATGGTAAATGTTACTATATACATCAGAATGGTAGTTATGCAACTGCAAATAAAAAACAGTGTGATTTGCTAGATGTCGTAAAGACCTGAAAGACATAACAAGAACATGCATATAATGCAATAACAATAATGCCCTGTACACAAGGTCGGAAATTCAGATGGAAAAAGTCAGATTGGATCTTGTCGGAAAATCCTATTGTGTGTGGGCTCTATCAGACTTTTTCTGTCAGATTTTCCGAAGCACAAAGTTTGAGAGCAGGATCTAAAATTTTCCGACAAAAAAATCTGATTGCATAAATTCTGATCGTGTGTAGGCAATTCTGATGGACAAAGTGCCACGCATGCTCAGAATAAATTAAGAGACAAAAGCTATTGGCTACTGGCCCGTTTATAGTCCCGACGTACGTGTTTGACATCACCTTGTTCCGAAAGATTGGATTTTCCCCCAACTTTGTCTGACTGTGTGTATGCAACACAAGTTTCGGCCAAAATTTGATGGATTTTGTGGTCAGAATATCTGACCGTGTGTACAAGGCATAACTCTTAATTCAAGGTTTTAAGTTATGCCAATTAAAGTCCAAGACACTTTCTTCTCAAGATCACAGGTAGGATCCAGCACTGTAGGCAAACAAGTTCATTCTCCAAAGGGCAAGAGCAGAATAAGTTCCGTGATAGGTCTGATGAAAGTCTTGTCTTGAATCCTTCACCTCCACCTCACGTACTTTACCGTCATCACTAGGAATGCTCTTTACAATAAGTTCCTTGGGCCATTCGATTCTTTCAGCTTGCTGATCCTTAAGTAGAACAAAATCTCCAACTTGTATGTTAGGGTTCAGCCGTTGCCATTTCCTGTGTCCTTGCAGAGTAGAAAGATACTCCATCTTCCAACAATTCCAGAAGCAGTTGGCAAGGTGTTGTACTCCCTTCCACTGGTCATAGCACAAATTTCCTGCTTTAAAGTTTCCAGGTGGAACAGGAACAGACCCAAGCTTCTGGATAAGAAGAGTAGCTGGGGTAAGTATAGTTGGGGTCTCTGGATCCTTGAACACTGGAACTAGAAGACTGAAGACATCAGCCATGGTTTCTTCTGGATGATCCAGCAGGAATTCAGGCCCTGTTAACCAAGAAGAATTTGCAAAGACACTTGCAGACACTGGCCATGATCTGCAGGGTTAACATAATGCCATTGTTCAGGTTTAGATGATTTCCTGATTCTCTCTACACGGTTGTTGACATAGACATAGGAAAGTTTAGTCCGGTTGTAGATCTAGCCCAGAACAACTTTGCTGTCTGTGAAGAATCTGATGTCATCTATCTGAATGTCTAGCTCACGCAGTATGAAATCTGCTATTTCTACAGCTAGCACAGTCCCACAAGGTTCAAGCCTGGGAATTGTGTGTGCAGGCTTAGGTGCTAACTTAGCTTTCCCAAACAGAAACCCTATGTGGGCTTGATTAGCAGAATCTCTTACCTTCATTTTAGGCCTGTTCTTTAGTGTTCGCTGAAGAGAGTTGAATCTAGATAGAGCCTGTTCATGATTGGTTGGGAGTTTTTACATTGGAGTTAAGCCATCCGGGACTTTTGTTCGCTCTTTTAAATTTATTACCCAATGGGATGCATTTGCTAATGCCCTTATTTAATATGCTCTTAAAGCAAACCCATCTCTCCTCCACATTCTTTGTTCCTAAGATTTTATCCCAATTTATGCCTTCTAGTAAGGTTCGTAGTTTAGAGAAGTTGGCTCTTTTGAAATTCAGTGTCCTTGTATTCCCCTTATGTTTCCTATTTGTGTGATTTATACAGAAGCCAATTGACCTGTGGTCGCTGTTTCCTAAATTGCCCCATATTTCCACATCCGAGATCAGGTCTGTATTGTTGGTAATCAGTAGATCCAGTAATGCTTTATTTCTAGTTGGTGCGTCTACCATCTGACCCATAAAATTGTTCTGCAAGACATTTAGGAACTCGCGAGCCTCAGATGAATGTGCAGTTCCCTCTGCCCAGTCTATGTCTGGATAATTAAAATCCCTCATTATGATAACACTTCCCATCCTTGCTGCTAATCCAAATTGTGATAGCAGATCTGTCTCCCCTTCTTCCCTCAGGTTAGGGGGCCTATAGCATACTCCCAGTATTATTTTCCCCTTAGCTTCATCCCTTTGGAGCTCTACCTATAAGTATTCCACCTCCTGCCTAGCACCCTTAGTGATGTCATCTCTCACATTCACTTGTACATTAGTCTTGATATATAGGCATACCCCTCCCCCTTTCTTACCCTCTCTATCCTTGCAATAAAGGGTTTACCCATGAAAGTTTGCCAGCCAATCATGAGAGTTGTTGAACCAGGTCTCTGAAATTCCCACAAGATCCAAATCCTCCTCGTACAATAGTATCTCTAGTTCACCCATCTTGTCCGCCAGGCTCCTGGCATTGAACATTAGGGATGACCCGAACACCCCCCGGTTTGGTTCGCACCAGAACCTTTGAACGAACCAAAAATTTGTACGAACTTTAGAACCCTATTAAAGTCTATGGGACTCGAATGTTCGAAATCAAAAGTGCTAATTTTAAAGGCTAATATGCAAGGTATGCAACAGACAACATCAGCAATAAGGGGTATCTTCAGGTGTATACTGTGCTGGAGGCACACAACACCCACTTTAACTCCTGCAGATGCCTGTATTAGAGAACACCAGCAATAAAGGGTAGATACAGGTGTATACTGTGCTGTGCTTGGAGGCACACAACACCCACTAACTCATGCAGATGCCTTTATTAGATAACACCAGCAAAAAAGGGTAGATACAGGTGTATACTGTGCTGGAGGCACACAACACCCACTAACTACTGCAGATGCCTGTATTAGAGAACACCAGCAATAAAGGGTAGATACAGGTGTGTACTGTGCTGGAGGCACACAACACCCACTTTAACGCCTGCATATACTTGAGAAAAGAACACTGTCCTTGCCTATCTTGCTCTTTCCCTGCACACCGGAACACACTACACAAGGCCGCCACGCTGGCGGCCTTATATAGTGTGTGGCGTGTACTAAACTCCCTGGGCTATAATTGGCCACAGGCATCCTGCCTGTGGCAAATTATGGCTCTCCCCACTGCCGGCGCTGTGATTGGCCAAGCATGCGGGGTCACAGTGCATGCTTGGCCAATCATGATCCAGCAATGCACTGCTATGGTGTAGTGCATTGTGGGCCGTTCGTGCCACAATAATTTGGTGCAAACAGTCCACAAAGTTCTGAATTTGCCGAACAGACGAACGGCCGATGTTCGAGTCGAACATGCGTTCGAGTCGAACACCGAGCTCATCTCTAGTGAACATGTCATGTAGTGTAGACTGGTCGCATATTATCCTCTTATTGGGTGTTCCGAGATTGCAAATAGGACTTGCTACTATACTTACCTTGGGTTTATGTGCTTTGGTCAACCTACCACTAATGCCCTTAATACTTCCCTCTGGAATATGTTCCGCGCTTACTATCTCTACCTCTGCACCCTCCCCCCCATCGCCTAGTTTAAAAACCCCTCTAACTTTTTGGCCATCTTCATGTGAAAAAGTGAAGAAAATGAATAGAGATCTGATGATAGAAGGCAAACCCAATGATAAAAAGAAAAAGAAGGACAAACATGTTGATATGGAATTCCTTATGGGATTTAACATACAGCACAAAGACCTGGAAACGGTTATTAACCACCTTAATACAGTGCGCTCTCACAGTTTGAATGACAATTACTCAGTCATGCAACACTGTACCCATATGAAACTTGCGTCCTTTTTCCACACAAATAGAGTTTTCTTTTAGTGGTATTTAATCACTAGTGGGTTTTTTCTTTTTTGTGCTATAAATAAAATAAAAAAAACGCACATTTTGTGAAAAAAATGCCTTTTTCTTTGTTTCTGTCATAAAATCTTGCTAATTAGTAGTTTTTCTTCATAAATTTTGGCCAAAATTTATACTGCTACATATCTTTGGTAAAAATAACCCACATTAGTGTATATTATTTGGTCTTTGTGAAAGTTATAGAGTCTACAAATGATGGTGCCAATCACTGAAAATTGATCACATCTGATCAGGCCTTCAGTACATCAGGTGTATCTAATTTCTTGAGACACTAACAAGCCAGGAAAGTACAAATACCCCCCAAATGACCCCTTTTTAGAAAGTAGACATTCCAAGGTATTAAGTAAGTAGCATGGTGAGTTTTTTTAACCACTTTCAGACCGGACCATTTTGCTGGTCAAAGACCAGACCACTTTTTGCGGTTTGGCACTGCGTCGCTTTAACTGACAATTGCGCGGCCGTGCGACGTAGCTCCCAAACAAAATTGATGTCCTTTTTTTCCCACAAATAGAGCTTTCTTTTGGTGGTATTTGATCACCCCTGCGGTTTTTATTTTTTGCGCTATAAACAAAAATAGAGCGACAATTTTGAAAAAAAAGCATTATTTTTTACTTTTTGTTATAATAAATATCCCCCAAAAATATATAAAAAAACATTTTTTTCCCTCAGTTTAGGCCGATACGTATTCTTCTACATATTTTTGGTAAAAAAAATTGCAATAAGCGATTATTGATTGGTTTGCGCAAAAGTTATAGCGTTTACAAAATAGGGATAGTTTTATAGCATTTTTATTAATAATTTTTTATTATTATTTTTTTACTAGTAATGGCGGCGATCAGCAATTTTTATTGTGACTGCGACATTGTGGGGGACCCAACGGACATTTTTGACACATTTTTGGGACCATTGTCATTTATACAGTAATCACTGCTATATAAATGCAGTGATTCCTGTGTAAATGACACTGGCAGTGAAAGGGTTAACCAGTGGGTGACAGTGTAGGGGTTAAGTGTTCCTAGGGGTGTGTTACTAACTGTGGGGGGGTTGGGCTTTCATTTAGTGAACACTGATCTCTGCTCCAATCACATGGAGCAGAGATCAGCGTCACTAGTTGCTAGGCAGAATGGAGAAATGCTGTTTACACGGACGATCGCGGGTATGCCCGCGGCGATCGAGTCCGCGGGTCCCGCGACCGGACTCATGGGGGTCCCGACCAGCACGCTCCCGATGGCAGGGCGGCATTGAAGATTGGACGTACATGTACGCCAATATGCCTGCCCGTGCCATTCTGTCGACGTACATCGTCGTGCGCTGGTCGGGAAGTGGTTAAGTTGTAATTTTTTCCCACAGTTCTTTGCAAAATTAAGATTTTTTTTATTATTTTTTTTTTTTACTAAATTGTCATATTATCAGGTTATTTCTCACACACAGCATATGCATACAACAAATTACACCCCAAAATACATTCTGCTACTCTTCCCGAGTATGGCGATACCACATGTGTAAGACTTTTACACAGCATGGCCACATACAGAGCCCGAACATTGAAGTAGTACCTTCAGGCGTTCTAGGAGCATAAATGACACATCTCATTTCCTTCCTACCCATCACACTTTTGAAGGTCCTGGAGCACCAGTACAATGGAATTACCCCCAAAATGACCCAATTTTGGAAAGCAAACACCCCAACGTATATTCTATGAGGCATGGGCTGCAAATAGGTACTTGGGTACTCTGATGAGCTGCAGATAGGTACTCTGATACTCTCATGGACTGGTGACAGGTACTTGAGTACTCTGATGGCCTGGTGACAGGTACTCGGGTACTCTGATGGCCTGGTGACAGGTACTCGGGTACTCTGATGGCCTGGTGACAGGTACTCTGGTACTCTGATGGCTTGGTGACAGGTTCTCTGATGGTCTGGTGACTGGTATTTGGGTACTCTGAAGGGCGGTGATAGGTACTCAGGTACTCATATGGACTGTGACAGGTACTCGGGTACGCAGATGAACTGTGACAGGTATTCAGGTACTCAGATAAACTGGAACAGGTACTCAGGTACTCTGATGGGCTGTGACAGGTACTCGGGTACTCTGATGGGCTGTGACAGGTACTCGGGTACTCGGATGGGCTGTGACAGGTACTCGGGTACTCTGATAGGCTGTGACAGGTACGCGGGTACTCTGATGGGCTGTGACAGGTACTCGAGTACTCTGATGGGCTGTGACAGGCACTTGGATGGACTGTGACAGGTACTTGGGTACTTTGATGGACTGTGACAGGTACTCGGGTACTCGGATGGACTGTGACAGGTACTCGAGTACTCTGATGGACTGTGACAGGTACTTGGGTACTCTGCTGGACTGTGAGTGACAGGTACTCTGATGGACTGTGAGTGACAGGTACTATGAGGGGTGGTGACAGGTTCTCTTTATTGGGGGGGGGGGAATCAGTGTGCTTGATGTGTACTGTAAGCGGTAACGAGATGTTACCGCAATCCCCTTCTCACACACGATCGGTGTGTGAGGAGGAGAACCCATCTTGTTACCGCGGTTTGTTTACATTTAGTGATCGGCTGTGAAAGGTTCACAGCCGATCACGTGGGTAAACAGCCAGCCAATGGCTGTTTACCAGCGTAGGTGACAAGCAGTGTTCTCAGGAACGCGCCGCCACCGACGTGCACGTGCAGCGCGATCGTGCACACGCACCGTGCACAGCGGGGGTGGAACCATCTGTTATTGGCCGTAATGAAGTCACGGCCGATCACGTGGTAAACAGCCATACCCAATGGCTGTTCACTCCCCTCGGTGGCGAACGGTGTCTCCGTGACATGCCGCCACCGAAGGAACAGGGATGCGCACGCACAATCGCGCACATTCCCAGTTTAAAATGGGAGGACGTCATATGATGCCCTCCTGCCACAATAGGTGCGCTGCCTGGCCGTCATTTGACTACCGGCGGTCAGCTACTAGTTAAGAAACATTGGCCGATTTTACAATCTGACAAAATCTTGAAAACCATTATACCACTAATGCCACGTACACACGATCGGACTATCCGGAGGATGCTGGGACTGTGACATCATAAGTGGGCAGGGTCACCATGTGACATCACCCGGGACCCCGCCCTTTGTTCCTATATAAGTCGCCGCATGACGCGTCCCTGCCCTCCCTGAAATGACTCAAATTTTGATAAGCTTTATAAAATTCGGCCGCTCATAAATAATTTTTCTGAAATCTTCCCCCAGTTGATTACCCCAGACCAGCACATATGTGTGGATGAGTCCCTTATCAAATTTTCTGGCAGGCTGGGCTTAAAACAATTTATTCCCACGAAAAGGGCCTGCTATGGGGTGAAAATGTATAAATTGTGCAACAGGGTATACATATTCCTTCATGGCATACAAAGGGAAGGACACCCAGCTACATCCCCCTAATTGCCCAGAATATATCGGATCGAGTGGGAAAGTCGTTTGGGAACTCATAAACCCACTCCTGGAGAAAGGCTACCATCTGTATGTGAACAATTTTTATACTAGTTTGCCCCTGTTCCGCAACCTTCACAGGAAGAACACTCCAGCATGCGGCACCGTAAGGACGAACCGGAAGGACTTTCCACAAAGCCTCGTCAACAAGAAGTTAAGAAGAGGGGAGGCGGCGAGTTTGCGTAATGATGAAATTCTGGCTGTGAAGTGGAGGGACAGAAGGGATGTCTACATGCTTTCTTCGATCCACAACAATACATTCGTTGAGAACACCAGGAGGAATGGCCCAATCAAAAAGCCAATGTGCATCTATGAATACAATATGTTCATGGAGGGTGTCGACTTCAACGACCAGTTGCTTGAACCCTACCTTTCCACAAGATGAACATACCAGTGGTATAAAAAAGTTTCCATTTATTTGTTTAATTTGGCCATATACAACACCTATGTAATCTATTGCAAATCCACTAAAAGACCCAAACCCTTCCTTGGCTACCAGGAGATAATCACCACTGCCCTTATATACCCGAACGGCCCACCAGAAACCATTCAATCCAATGTGATTAGCAGACTCACTAAACGCCACTTTCCATATCAAATCCCTCCCAGACCAACAGGCCAAAAATGTCAGAAAAAATGCCGGGTGTGCTCCAAACGAGGAGTGAGAAGAAACACCACTTTTTATTGTCCCCAATGTCCTTCCCAACCAGGCCTCTGCATAGTTGACTGTTTTCGCCGTTACCATACTTCACTAAATTATTAGTGAAGTATGGTAAACATAACCCTCACTTCCTGCCATTTACCTTCACACCCCTTATGCTTCTGCTTGCTCTGTAACTGACCCTGGCTTGTTATTCGACAATATTTCTGCCTGCCGATTCTGTTTATACCTCTGCCTGATCTGGAACTGACCCTGGACTGTTATTTGACCACGCTTCTGCGTACCGATTCTGTTCATACCTCTGCCTGATCTGGAACTGACCCTGGACTGTGATTCGACCATGCTTCTGTCTACTGATTCTGTACATACCTCTGCCTGATCTGGAACTGATCCTGAACTGTTTGACCATGCCTCTTGCCTGCCTCTTGGACTGATCTTGTACCCTGCCAGTGGACTAGTGGGATTCATAACACAAGGGTCTCACATATGTGAGGTGCTCCAGAATAGTTTTTCTGGATGAAGAAAACAATTTCATTTGTTTTCTCATTCCTAGATTAGGGTCTGGAAAATCGGAGGCTTCAAAGAGATTTGGGTGGGAGAAGCCTCTACCCCTGTCTCCATTCTGTCCTGAAGGAGGTCCTACTTCTGCCTGCTGCCTGTAGGACCTATGCCATCATGCCTCTGCCTCTCACATGAACTGACCACACCACATGGACCTGCCTACTACCAGGACCAACATTTTGGCACTGCTAACAATCTCTGGCTGCACTGACCATGGACTGTATATGGACAGTATCCCTGCCTGCTGCCTGTACTGACTATCAGGGCCCAATTAGCATAGGGGCTATTGGAGCTGCACCTCCAGGCCCCTTTCTCAAGATAGGCCCATTTGCCCCCAAAAAATAAAAAAATTGACTTTGAGGATTGTAGCTTGGTGATCAGGAGTCACAGAGACCCCACATTTGGGGAGTATGTAGCTAAAGACCACTCCAGCACTGGTTAAAATATGGGGCTGCTATCTTCTATGGTTCCGGAGATACAGGGCTGCTTGCACAGCCTGTCAGAAGCTACATACAGAGCCGCCAGTATAAATACAAGCTGGAACACTCTGCAGCAGACTGAGAGGATGAACTCACGGTGCTTATAATAATTATTTGTATATTACTTATGATAATTAACCCCTTGCCACCCAGGCAGATTCTGAGACTTCTCTCCTACATGTAAAAATCATAATTTTTTTTTTATGCTAGAAAATTACTCAGAACCCTCAAGCATTATATATTGTTTTAGCAGACAGCCTATGGAATAAAATGGTGGTCTTTGCAACTTTTTATGTTACACGATATTTGCGCAGCAATTTTTCAAACTTTTTTTTGGAAAGAAACTGTTTCATTCATAAAAAAACACTAAAGTTAGCACGATTTTTTGTTGTGTACTAAGTGATGCTTTAAATTTTTTTACAACTTACATGTTTAGAGTTACAGAGGAGGTCTAGTGCTAGAATAACGATCGTGGCGTATGTAACCTGTGTGTATCTGGCTCTGATACTAACCAGTGCCTACCCAGGGACTGACTAGTATCTCTCCCCAGCCTGTCCCCACACACCCTCTCACCTGCTGACCTGTGAATGGGGCAATCACTCCCGCAGTGTTATTGTGTTCTGCCAGTGAATACAATGATTAGTGTTGCTAACTATAGCTGGCAGCACTGATTGTTTTGGGGAAAACCTGACAGGCTGGTTGTATTCAAGTCGGTTAATAGGTTAACTTGTGTAAAACCAGTTAGCCCATACATAGATCGACTATGGCTGCTTAATTGGTGTAATTTCAATCCATGTATGGCCCGCTTAACCACTACGCAGTCCCTAAACATCCTTCCAAACCTTTACATTTTTCCTTCCCAGATTACTTCATCCTCCTCTCCTATACATACTGCTCACTGTCATACCCTCCACACTTCTCTCCTATACATAACGCCCACTGTCATATCCTACACACTCCTCTCTTGTACATAGTGCCCGCTGTCATACACTTCTCTCCTGTACATAGTGCCCACTGTCGTACCCACCACACTCCTCTCCTATACATAGTGCCCACCGTCATACCCTCCACACTTCTCTCCTGTACATACTACTCACTGTCATACCCTCCACACTCCTCTCCTATACATAGTGCCCACTGTCATGCCTCCAACACTTCTCTCCTATACATAGTGCCCACTGTCATACCCTCCACACTCCTCTCCTGTACATACTACTCACTGTCATACCCTCCATACTCCTCTCCTATACATAGTGCCCACTGTCATACCCTCCACACTCCTCTCCTGTACATACTACTCCCTGTCATACCCTCCATACTCCTCTCCTATGCATAGTGCCCACTGTCATACCCTCCACACTTCTCTCCTATACATAGTGCCCACTGTCATACCCTCCACACTCCTCTCCTGTACATACTACTCACTGTCATACCCTCCATACTCCTCTCCTATACATAGTGCCCACTGTCATACCCTCCACACTCCTCTCCTGTACATACTACTCCCTGTCATACCCTCCATACTCCTCTCCTATACATAATGCCCACTGTCATACCCTCCACACTCCTCTCCTGTACATACTACTCACTGTCATACCCTCCATACTCCTCTCCTATACATAGTGCCCACCATCATACCCTAACTCCACACTCCTCTCCTGTAATTACTGCTTACTGTCCACACTTCTCTCCTGTACATAGTGCCCACTGTCATACCCTCCACACTCCTGTACATATTGCTCACTGTCATACCCTCCACACTCTTCTCTTATACATAGTGCCCAATGTCATACCCTCTACACTCCTATGCTGTGCATACTGCCCACTGTCATACCCTTCACACTCCTCTCCTGTACATAGTGCCTTCTGCCATACCCCCTGCACTCCTCTCATGTAAATAGTGGCCACTGTTAGACCCTCCACATTCCTCTCCCTCACCTGCACATACTTCCCACTTTCATACCATTCATACTCCTCCCCTATGCCTCTTACCCACAAAAACTGTTCTTTAAAATTATACTGAATATCCTCAATGTTACCAGCTCTAGAATGGACACTTTTGTTAGTTAAACTAAAGAAAATCTTGCAGTGCTCATATTTGTTCTGCCCCATTATTAGTACTTATTTAATTTTGTAATTACTATTGTGATGTATAGAGGAACATAGGGGATGTCAGCTATTCTAAATATAGCACTTGCAAAAAAGCATCCCTGAAAGTATTTTTGAAATGTTGACAACTATGCACTTAGGCACTGCCCAAGGGCCACAGGGTCAGTAGGGGGCCCCATGAGAGGCTCCTGTGATATTAAAGTTAATTAGTAAACTTTTCTAACATTACTACTTTTTAGAGGCCCTGGGGTAGGTTATGCCATAATGTACAAGTGTGCACAGCATATTAGCACATTAGGGTACACTTAAATTGTCAGACTGAGCCCTCCAGTGCTGTGCTGTGCTGTGATCAATCCAGCGGGGCCCGGGCACTTCCAACTTCACCTGGTCTTTCTTCTGGGTTCTGTGCATTTGGTCACTTGCCTTGGCAAGGCTACATTGATGCCATTCCCACACATGCTCATGTGCATCCTCTCTCTCTCATCCCCCCTTTCTCTCTCATCCTCCCTCCCTTACCCCTCACACCTCTTTCATCCCCTTTCTCTCTCTCTCATCCTCCCTCTCTCTCTTTAATTTAATTTGTTATAAAAAAAGTTTGTATTTTTATTTATTTATTGTTTATAAAAGGCCCCACCAAAATCCTCAGCACCAGGCCCATAATGTTCTTAATCTGGCCCTGCTGACTATGGACAGTATTCCTGCCTGGTGCCTGGAAAATTGCATTCACTTTTGCTGACCAAGTCCCTGCCTGCTGCCTGGACCAGTGCTATCCTTCTGGTCAACTGTGCTACTAAAACCACAGGTAATCTTTTGTTTACTATTTGCTCAGCAGAATGTATTTTGGGGTGTAATTCTTAGTATGTGCATGCTATGTGTCCCTAGAACACCTGATGGTGTTCCTTGCATGTTGGGCCTCTGTATGTGGCCAGACTGTGTAAAAGTCTCACACATGTGATATCGTTATACTCAAGAGGAGTAGCAGAATGTGTTTTGGGGTGCAATTTTTGCTATTTACATGCTATATGTTGGAAATATCTTATAAAGAGACAGCTTTGTGTAAAATAAAATGTGTTTTCATTTTTTTCCACGTTTTTCCAAAAACTTCTGGAAAAAAATGAACCGTTCAAAAGACTCATTATGCCTCCTAGATTATACATTTGGGTATTGGCTTTCCAAAATGGGGTCACTTTGTGTGGATTTCCATTGTCCTGGTGCTCCAGGGCCTTCAAAAGTGTAATAGGTGATTGAGAAATGAGATTTGTAATTTATGCTCCTAGAAAGCCTGATGGTGCTATTTCAATATTGGGCCTCTGTATGTGGCCAGGCTGTGAAAAAGTCTCACACATTTGGAATCGCCATACTCAGGAGGAGTAGCAGAATGTATTTTTGGGTGTAATTTTTGCTATGCACATGCTATGTGTTGGAAATATCTGATAAATGGACAACTTTGTGTAAAAAAATGCGTTTTCATTTTTTTCCACATTTTTCAAAAACTTCTGGAAAAAATGAACCGTTCAAAAGACTCATTATGCCTCCTAGATTATACATTGGGGTGTTTACTCAGGAGGAGGAACAGAATGTATTTCCTGACGCATCATGGCAGCACACACAGTGGGTTGTGACTCCGCCTCCACAACCTGATAGGACTGGTTAGCTATAAGACTTGAAGAGGAGTCCACCGTTGCATTCTCCTTTTTTTCCTCACCTGTATGGGACATTACGTTTCGAGTTCGGTTAGCATGGAACCCCTTACCGCACTACCCCAGCTAGGTTCAGCCTCTCCTACCTGGAAGTCCCTGTCCGTACGGTCTCTAAATGAGCCATAACGCAGGGAGCCCCACTCTGGTGGTCTCAGGGGCAAAAAAATTACAAAGCAGCGGGCTTTTAAAAGGGAAAACCTTAAAAAGGTTGTAATGATTGCAGCGGTCTCCCCCTTCCTATCTGTCATGCTCCCCAGCATGTCTCCTTTTCTGCCTACCTTCTGTTTTCAGTCCTCAGTTTTTTTCATCCTTTTTTTTTCCTCTCCTTTTTTTTCCCCCTCTGGGCACGCTGAGCCCTGTAGTTCCACGGCGCTGTGACCTTTCCATCATGGCGGTTCCGTCCGGACGATCGGCGCTCAGGAAGTGACGTTTTTCCCCTTGCCCTCTGCATTTGCCAGCATCCAAGATGGCGCAGGACGGCGCAGGCGGCCAGTGCGCATGCGCGGCGGTGACGTCACTCCTCCAGCGACGGCGGGCTATTTAAAAAATGTCATTTTCGTTTGGAAGTGCTGCTTGTGCTTTCCACGCCATCTACCATCCTGATCTCTGCACACAGCCTGCTGCCTTGCAAGACAAGTCCTCCTGAACTCTGGTAAGCCTCTTTTCTTTAATCTTTATGCACTTTGCCATTCATTTATGTGCTGCACCTTCTGCCCATACTCTGCATTGGCTCTTATACTGAAAACCTCTGGTCACAGGTGTACTCTATTCTTCCCATGGAGACCGCTGCCTTAGTAGACCATCCTAGAACTGCAAGGTAAGGGGGCGTATGGATTGGTAAGTAGTGAAGAGGAGGAAAAGAGAGCACTGCCACTAATACCTTTCATTTTGGTAGCTCTGGCAGGTCTTCGGGGTCATCCCATTCTAAAAGAAAGGAACGTCCCCCCTCAAGACACTCTCACTCTCGGCGAAGTCGGTCAAGGTCTTCCCGTCATCACAGAAAACCGCCATCCTCACATCGAGAGGAACACCATACCCGTCCTGCGGTTAATACCTGCTGGGTCTGTGGAGCGCAAGCATTACCTAGTAAGCTTGTTTGCCAAATCTGTCTGGAGGAAGCAACTCGGGACAAGGAAGCTGACGCTAGAGAAGCCTCCAATATTATAAGAGACTCAGTTAAGGAAACAATCCTACAGGTGACAGCTTATGATCCAATCAGGTCATCTAACTCAGCCTCAACCTCTCATTCCCCGCAGGATCCAGATGACTCCCCAGAGGATGAGGATCCCCTGACCCCTACAGTTTTCGACTTTGCATTAATAAACCCTTTTGCGAAATCGGTTAAGGAAGCGATCGGTTGGGAGGAAGAGAGAGATGTCCCGCCTAAGTTAAGGAAATACTTCCCTAACCTAAAAAAAGACCCTGAGGTCTTCCCCTTTATCGAAGAGCTAGAGGAGCTCATAAGAGATGATTGGCAAAAACCAGAAAAGAAATCCGGCTTAAACAACAGATTAGCGAAGCTCTATCCCCTAAAAGAGCCAGCAGTGAACCCTCTTATCTCCGCTCCCGTGGTAGACTCCTCACTGATGCGCTTAGCGCGCCATGTTACCCTACCAATAGAAGACGCCGTAACCTTTAAAGATGTGATGGATCGCAAAATCGATCTCGACCTTAAGAAAGCCTACTCAGCAGCGGGGGGGGGGGGGGGCCTGTAGGCCTGCAATCGCTCTAGCAGCGGTCGGTAGAGCCATCACCTCCTGGACATCTGGAGTTGAAAAATTAATCGCAGAAGCAGCAGACCAAGACAAAATCATTTCAGCACTGCAGGAACTCAGCCTTGCGGGTGATTTCGTAGCGGAGGCGGCGGTGGACGTTATTCGGTCCTCAGCAAGAGCAATGCTGGCCTCAGTAACTTCCAGAAGGGCTCTCTGGCTAAAACCTTGGGTTGCTGATGCGACTTCCAAATCCAGCTGGTGTAAGATCCCTTATGATGGCACTAACCCTTTTGGTTCAAAATTAGATTCCGCAATATCAAAGGTCACGGGGGGAAAATCGGGTCTAATACCGTCGGACAGAAGATCCAAGCAACAGAAAAATCCGCCCTTCAGACGTCACCTTCCGGAAAGGTACCGGGACGTAAGGTCTTATAGACCCGGGAAAGATTTCAAACGGAATTGGCGAAGCACACAACCCTCTTTTGTGAGAGTCCAAAAATCGAAGACAACCGTGCCGGGAGACCAACAAAAATAAAAGAACCCTGGGCGATATCCACCATTCAGCAAGGTCACAGGTGGAAATTCAAGCGAAAACCGCCAAAAAACCACTACAAGTCTACCAAACTACCCTTTTCGCGCCTGAAGCGAAAGCTTTTGGTCATATACATTATGGAGTTGCTCCAGAAGCAAGCAATCATAGAAGTTCCACAGGAGCAGAGAGGAGAGGGGTTTTACTCTCCCCTTTTCTTGGTGTCAAAGAAAACAGGAGACCTGAGGCCCGTGTTGGATTTAAAGAAGTTAAACCAAATGATTCTAGTCGAATCATTCAGGATGGAGAGTCTCCAATCAATATTACTAGCAATAGGGGAGAAAGATTGGATGCTCTCGGTCGATTTATCCGACGCTTATCTACACATTCCAGTGCATCAAACCTTTCAAAAGTACCTACGCTTTGCGATAGGCAGGCAACACTTTCAATTCAAAAGCCTCCCATTTGGGATATCAACGGCGCCCAGGACCTTCACAAAGGTGTTACTTCCGGTTATAGCACTATTGAGAGAAAGAGGTCTAAGAGTCCTACACTATCTCGACGATATTCTTCTTCTAGCAGACAGTCGAGAAACACTTCTACGACATCGTTCAATTCTGATTTCCACGCTCCAGCGATTCGGGTGGATAGTGAATTGGAGGAAGAACAGCCTGGTCCCAGTACAGAAGATGGTCTTTCTAGGAGCCGAATTGGACACCAGATCCAACACAGTAGGGCTTCCCCAGGAGAAACTTCATCCTCTTATCCGCAAAGTGAGAAAGCTACTATCAGTAGACCACCTATCTGCAAGAAAATGCTTAAGTTTTCTGGGCTCAATGTCATCAACCTTTTCTAATGGTTCAGTGGTCTCAATGGAACTCCAGGGTATTCCAGAATTCGTTCCTAAAACAATGGAACGGGGTGTCAATGTCACAACAAATAACAATCACCAGAGCAGTCAAGGAGTCAGTACGTTGGTGGACTCAAACCAGCAATTTAACTCGCCGTCGTCCCATCGTTCATCCACTCCCAGAAATAGTAACGTCAGATGCCAGTTACCTTGGCTGGGGAGCGTATCATCTAGATCGGGGAGCACAGGGCCGCTGGTCCTTCTGTCCACAGGGGATAGTCTCAAATGTTCTAGAACTCAGGGCTGCATGGCAAGCACTTCTAACTTTCAGTCCCCTCCTTTCAGGGAAGAGTGTCCTCCTGCGTATGGACAACACAGTGGCTGTGAATTATGTCCACAGGCAAGGGGGCACCAGAAGCAAAGTCCTAATGCAGGAGGTACGACCTATAATTGAGTGGGCCCAAGTCTACCTGACGGATCTGAAGGCAGTATACGTACCCGCAATTCACAACCAACTCGCGGACGATCTAAGTCGAATATTTATTTCAAACAACGAGTGGTCTCTCAGTCACAAGGCCTTTACTCTTCTGACACACAAATGGGGTGTTCCCGATATAGATCTGGCAGTGACTCCAGCGAATCGCAAATGTACTCGTTTCTTAGCAAGGACCGCCTATCCAGCAGCAACAGGGATCGACTGTCTCCACCATCCTTGGGAATTTCGCCTAGGTTACATATTCCCTCCGGTGCCCTTGATAGCCAGGTTTCTGGCCAGACTGAGGACTTCGTCTTCCACGGTAATAGCAGTGTTGCCCTTCTGGCCCAGAAGACCATGGGTTCCGACCATCCTGCAATTGAACACAGAAGAGCCTCTCCCACTTCCGCTGTTCCCAGACTTGCTCTCACAGGGGAAATTTCTACACCCGTCACCAGAGCGACTACACCTGACGGCTTGGAAACTGAAAGGGAAAGGTTACTAGATCAGGGTTGTTCATTAAGAATAATATCCACCTTACAACAAGCAAGGAAGAAATCGACAAACAACATATATAATAAGATTTGGAAAAGATTTTCTGCAATAGCCCAACTACAGTCCTGGAATCCCCTTTCTCCATCAGTCTCTCAGGTGTTAGAATTCCTACAACTAGGCCTAGAGAAAGGCTTAGGGTCAAGCACTTTAAAAGTTCACGTCTCTGCCATATCCGCAATGACAGGAATCAAGAGGGCTTTAAACCCCCTCATCATTCAGTTTCAGAAAGCATGCCTAAAAATAAGGCCTCCTAGAAAACCAATTTTTCCGAACTGGGACCTATCGATTGTCCTGGAAGCTTTAACCAAAGAACCTTTCTCGACGGGGGGATCAATATCCCTATGGGACTTGACACTAAAACTATCGTTTCTAGTTGCAATCACATCGGCCAAAAGGGTCTCCGAGCTGCAAGCTCTACTAAACAAAGAACCACACCTAGTTTTTTTTCCCAGACAGGGTCGTACTCAGACCTTCGGAACGGTTTGTGCCAAAGGTAGCATCTAGCTTCCACTTTAATCCGGAGATCAATCTTCCCGTTTTTCTCAACACAGATGGAAATCCACACCCTCTGGACGTGAAGTCTGCAATATCCGCCTACCTGGAGGCTACCGCTCCATTCAGGAAGTCAGAAAACCTCCTAGTCATTCCGCATGGCGCCAAAAAAGGTCAAGCGGCTTCTTCAAGAACAATATCCTCATGGTTGATTAAAGTCATCAAGAAAGCATATCTAGTTCAACACCTTCCAATACCGGAAAACCTGAAAGCGCATTCGACGAGAGCGATGGCGACCTCATGGGCAGCGTACAGCAGAGTATCACCAGAGACTATTTGCAAGGCAGCAACTTGGTCATCAAAAACCACATTCATGTCACACTATAGAATAGACCCAGCTCAATTAACTACGGTTGAGTTCGGGAGATCAATTATTCAATCAAACTCATCCATATCCTGTACTTGAGTAAATAAAAAACTTCTAAAAGGCACCCTCCCATGTAGCGAGTTATTTCCCACTGTGTGTGCTGCCATGATGCGTCAGGAAAACGGAAAATTGTATACTCACCTTTCCGTAATTTTCCTTTCCTGACGCATCCCATGGCAGCACACAGGATCCCACCCCTCTAAGGTGATAGTTACTGAGAATGCAACGGTGGACTCCTCTTCAAGTCTTATAGCTAACCAGTCCTATCAGGTTGTGGAGGCGGAGTCACAACCCACTGTGTGTGCTGCCATGGGATGCGTCAGGAAAGGAAAATTACGGAAAGGGGAGTATACAATTTTCCGTTTTTAGGGCATCATTTGTGGTATAAACATGCCATGTTAGAGAAATAACCCATTACAATGACAATTTTGTGAAATTTTTTTTTTTAATTTTGCAAAGAATTGTGGGAAAAAAATGACAACATCAAAAACCTCACCATGCATCTTATTAAATACCTTGGAATGTCTACTTTCAAAAAATGGGTCATTTGGTAAGTATTTGTACTAACTTGTTCGGGTCGCAAGTAATGAGATAGGCCACCAGTACTTCAGGTGTGATCAATTTTTAATGATTTGTACCACAGCTTGTAGACTCTCTGACTTTCACACAGATCAAATAATATCCACTAATTTGGTTTATTTGTACTAAAGATATGTAGCAGTATAAATTGTGGCCAAAATTTATGAAGAAAAATGTATAATTTGCTAAATTTTATTCAATTTTATTATTTTATTAATTTATAGCACAAAAAATAAAAAACCCAGAGGTGATCAAATACCACCAAAAGATTTGTTGAAAAGAAGGACAAAAATTTATTTGGGTACAGTATTGCATGACTGAGTAATTGTCATTCAAAGTGTGACAGCGCTGAAAGCTGAAAATTGGTCTGGGCAGGAGGGGGGTTTAAGTACCCAGTAAGCAAGTGGTTAATTGTATTAATATTTTGCATTGAAATTTTATGTTCACCATTTGTATGCACATGCTTGCACATGACTGCATATCAAGTTTACTTGGAACATTTCACATTTTTACATTTATATACCACCATTAGTTGCTATTTCTGTGTGAGCACATTTGATTACAGTACTTCAATTTTTAATCACTTAATTGCATCACTACTACTATATCACTATTATCCAATTCTCAGTCAAGTTATCATTATACTTATTAAATGAACAGTGCCGCATCTACTTCATTTTTTCTTTTTTCTTACCATTTACCCTACCCAGGTGGGAGTAATTAGTAGAGGCAGCAGTTCCCTTGATTCAAATTTTTTTCCACACTCCATTTTTTCCACACTCCATTTTTTATATAGTACATTTTTCCTTTGCTGGTATTTTTCAATATATATATATATATATATATATATATATATATATATATATATATATATATATATATATATATATATATAATTATTTTTTTCCTTTGCGCAGAATCATACACACTTATCTCATAGCTGTAACATATCTGTAGCTAGTGATGGACGAACTTCCGACGGGACGTTTCGCAAACGCAAACCGTGAATGTGGCCAAAAGTTCACCAGCACCATGATAGAGAGCACTGACACCAGCACCGAAATAGAGAGCACTGACACCAGTACCGAGATAGAGAGCACTGACACCAGCACCGTGATAGAGAGCACTGACACCAGCACCGAGATAGAGAGCACTGACACCACACCAGCACCGAGATAGAGAGAGCACTGTCACCAGCACCAAGATAGAGAGAGAGAGCACTGACATCAGAACCGTGATAGAGAGCACTGAGACCACACCAGCACCGTGACAGAGAGCACTGACACCAGCACCGTGATAGAGAGCACTGACACCAGCACCGTGAGAGAGAGCACTGAGACCACACCAGCATCGAGATAGAGAGCACTGACACCACACCAGCACCATGAGAGAGAGCACTGAGACCACACCAGCATCGAGATAGAGAGCACTGACACCACACCAACACCGTGACAGAGAGCACTGACACCACACCAGCACCGAGATAGAGAGAGAGCACTGACACCAGCACCGTGACAGAGAGCACTGAGACCACACCAGTACCATGATAGAGAGCACTGACACCACACCAGCACCGAGATAGAGAGCACTGACACCAGCACTGATACCAGCAACTCGCTGCGGGACCCAAAAATACGACACTGCTCAACCTCTTCAAACAAGAGGGTACGGGCATATAGTACGGTGTGCTTTTTTTGTAAAAGGAAGTGAGCCAAAGGTAGAAAAAAGGTCCGTGTGCTCAATTAAATAAATTGTTTATAGAGTTATGCATATACATGGTCTACTGTTCACATGTGTTGAATTCCTCCGAGATCCATGCCTCATTCATTTTTATAAATGTGATGGCGCCATGGCTGCGACTGACAAGTTTGGTGATCTCATCAAATGCCCGCAGAAGTCTGCATGCGTCGCGCATGAGCAGCCACTGGCGCGGTGAAAAAAAATCAAGCTCCCAGAACCTGTTCTGCCGCAGAGTTCGTACAGGTAGTCGTTAACTGTACGTTTCTGCTGGAGCAGCTTATCAAGCATATAGAAGGTTGAGTTCCATCGCGTCGGGCAATCGCAAATAAGACGTCTGACCGGCAGATTGTGTTCGCCGCTGAATGTCAGCAAGGCGAGCCATGGCCGTGTAAGATCTTCTGAAACGGGCCGAGATTTTCCTTGCCTGCTGCAAAATGTCCAGGACCCCAGGGTATTTGACAACGAATCGCTGCACGACCAAGTTTAAGACGTGTGCCATGCATGGCACGTGTGTAATTTTGCCCTGTTTCAATGCAGATTGGCACCATTGTCACACACCACTTTACCAACTGTCAAATTGAGCGGTGTTAGCCACTGATCTGCCTGTGAACGCAAAGCTGAAAGGAGTGTGGCTCTTGGCTTCCAGGCACAACAGACGCAGCACAGCATGGCAACGTCTCACCTGGCGAATAGGTTCTGGGGAGCTTGGGTGGCGCAGCGGAAGAGACCATAGCAGCAGAAAAGGAGGAGTCAGCTGAGGAGGAGAGGGAGGAGGAGGGAGTAGGAGGAGGAGAAGAAGAGTCAGGCCTGCATGCAATCCGTGGCGGTAAAACCAAATCTACACGGGTGCCACGGGTTACATGCTTGATGGGCGTCAGAAGGTTCACCCAGTGGGGAGTAAAAGTTATATACCTTCCCTGCCCGTGTTTGCTAGACCATGTCTCTGTGGTCAGATGTATCTTGGCACCGACACTGTGTGCCAGAGATACATTCACATGCCGCTGAACATGGCCATATAGCTCTGGGATCCTGCCTGTGGCCAATTATGGCTCTCCTCGCTGCCAAGCATGCGGGGTCACAGTGCATGCTTGGCCAATCATGAGCCAGCAATGCACTGCGATGGCGTAGTGCATTGTGGGCCGTTCGCACCACACGTATATGGTGCAAACAGTCCACAAAGTTCTGAATTCACCGAACGGGTGAATGGCCAGTGTTCGAGTCGAACATGCTAGTCATGAGTAGGGATGAGCCCAATATTCGAGTTGAACGTAGGTAGGAACGTAGTCGAACATAGTCAAACGTAGGAAGAAGACGTAAGTTCGACTCGAACATCGGGTGTTCGCCTGTTCGCCACATAGCGAACAATTTGGGGTGTTTTCAGCAAGTTCGAAAGCCGCAGAACACCCTTTAAAAGTCTATAGGAGAAATCAAAAGTGCTAATTTTAAAGGCTTATATGCATGGTATTGTCATAAAAAGTGTTTGTGGACCTGGGTCCTGTCCCATAGGACATGTATCAATGCAAAAAAAGTTTTAAAAACTGGAATTTTTTTACAATAAAAGTGAAATATTCCTTTAAATTTCATACCTGGGAGTGTCTATAGTATGTCTGTAAAGTGGCACATGTTTCCGGTGTTTACAACAGTCCCTGCAAAAAATTACATTTCAAAAGTAAAAAAAGTCATTTAAAAGTACTCTAAGGCCGCGTACACACGGGCGGACTATCCGTCCAACTAAGTCCGTCAGACAATCCGACAGACAGTCCGTCCTACTTTTGAATGAACGGACTTGACCACACACGACGAACAGACAGTCCGCTGAAAGCTTGCGCGATGACGTGTACAGCACGTACGACGGGACTAGAAATACGACGTCCAATACACTGCAATGCAACCTTCGGCCGTGTAAATCCTTTCTGAGCATGCGCCATACTTAGTCGTCCAACTTCCCTACTCACGAGCGGACTGTCCGCTGAAACCAAGTTTGGACGGACAATATTACGGAAATTCCGAAAGACTTAGTCCACCAGACTGTCCACTGAAAAAGTCCGCTAAAGCCCACACACGAGCGGATTGTCCGCTGAAACACGTTTCAGCGGACCAAGTCCGTCAGACAGTCCGCCCGTGTGTACGCGGCCTAACGAAGGCTATAATGAATTGTCGGTCCCGGCAATACACATAAAAGTCATTAAAAAAAAATGCATGGGATTACCCCACAGTCCATTATCAGGCCCTTTGGGTATGGTATGAATATTAAGGGGAAACCCGAATGAAAATTGAAAAAAAATTGCGTGGGGGTCCCCCCAAATTTCATACCATTCAGGTATGGATATTAAGGGGAACCGCACACCAATTTTTTTTTTTAAATGGCGTGGGGGTCCCCCTCAAAATCCACACCAGACCCTTCAGGTCTGGTATGGATTTTAAGGGGAACCCTGTGCCAAAATATAAAAATTGCGGAGGGCCCCCCAAAAATCCATACTAGACCCTTATCCGAACATGCAACCTGGCAGGCCTCAGGAAAAGAGTGGGGGAGAGAGCGCCCCCCTCCTGAACAGTACCAGGCCACATGCCCTCAACATGGGGAGGGTGCTTTGTGGTAGTCCCCCAAAGCACCTTGTGCCCATGTTGATGGGGACAAGGGCCTCATCCCCACAATCCTTACCCGGTGGTTGTGGGGGTCTGCAGGCGGGGGGGCTTATTGGAATCTGGAAGCCCCCTTTAACAAGGGGACCCCCAGATTCTGACATCCCCCATGTGAAATGTAGCCCTATCATTTCACAAAAAAAGTGTCAAAATGGTAAAAATGACAAGACACGGCTTGGGACAAGTCCTTTATTTAAAAAAAAAATTAAACATGTCCCATGAAGTCCATTCTTCTCTCACTCTGAAGGACCGAAAAAGAAAAGAAAAAAAAAGCTGCGACCAACAGGCTCCCCCCGTATGACGTATCTTCGCAGGTGACAGTTCTTTATAGCTGTGATGCCCCCCTCTGATGCACGGGGACTTCCCTATGGCTTCCCCAGGACATCAGAGGGGGCGGGGCCATCAATGAGGTAACTGGGTGACCCTTGAGTGACAGGGTTCCTCTGATGCTACGTGGAAGCCATAGGGAAGTCCCCATGCGTCAGAAAGGGACGGGCTCACCTGGGGACGTCACCCGCCCTCAGTTATAAAAGAACTGTCACCTGCGGGAGCCACCCATGGAGGCGGTTGGTAGCGGCTTTTTTTCCGTTCCCCCTCTTTATAAAGATGATGTATTAAAAATAGTGTTTAAAAAATTGGCACAATGGTCAGATATCCCAATTCTACTGATGGGAGATTTTAATAATGTATTAAATGAGGAAGAAGACAGACAGAGTATTAATAAGATTAATAGGAGGGGAAATGTAACCGGATTTGCTAGTCAATTACAGGAGATGGGGCTGGTAGATATTTGGAAATTTAGACACCCATTAAAGCGGGATTCCACCCTAAAGTGGAACCTCCGCTGATCGGATCCCTCCCCCCCTCCGGTGTCACAATTGACACCTTTCAGGGGGGAGGGGGGTGGAGATACCTGTCAAAGACAGGTATTTACACCCACTTCCGGGCATAGACTCCCGTGGGAGTCTACGCCATTTCCTGCCCTGCCGCGCTGTCTGCTGGGACACACACGGGTCCCAGTGACAGCGCAGAGATTTCCTATTGCGCGGCGCGACTCGCGCATGCGCAGTAGGGAACCAGGAAGTGAAGCCGATTCGCTTCACTTCCTGATTCCCTCACCTAGAATGGTGGCGGCAGCAGCCGAGAGCCGAGCAATCGATCGGCCTTGGCTGCCGGCATCGCTGGAACCCGGGACAGGTGAGTGTCCATTTATTAAAAGTCAGCAGCTGTAGTATTTATGGCTGCTGGCTTTTAATATTTTTTTTGTGGAATCCCTCTTTAAGTAGAGAATATTCATGTTGTTCCAGCACCTACGGGTCGCTATCAAGAATTGATCTGGCCTTGAGGAATGTTTTTTTCCCTATGGCTAGACTAAATTCGTTATGGCCCGAAGGGACTCTGAAGTAATTTGGTACAAATAATATTATTCGGGGGGTGGTAATTCCCTATATCAATTGCACCTATGCCTTAACTTGTCTATTCCCCTAGTTAGCTAGTCTATTAAAACTTTGATCACATGTTACTGTTGATATCACAATAATACAAGGTTAGCTATGAAACAAAATACACAACTTAATAAAACAGTTGTATTTATTTCCCAAGAAAATAAGAATACACTAACATAAAATACTAAGGAAAAATATTACAAACATATACCAATAGAACGCATAATACAAGAAAATCAAAGATACTTATCACAAGGCTCTCTGCGAGGCTTTGTATCGTGGGGCTAGGCTCAGATGGTAAAGAGAGATAGCCATGCGTCTCTGAGAGCCACCAGGCTTGAACCAACAGCAAAATAGTTAGAGGCAAAGAGATAGCTCTCTGACTTTCTCAGTCTTTTATACTTTGATCATACTCCATCCAAACCCAACCCCAGTGCCATCCCATCTAGACTTTTGATGAATCAATATTTATGGGGCAGTACTTCTCAACAGATTATATTACTGTCCGTCCTGCTGTATTGGCATCTAGGGGCAGCATTGTCCATGTATCATGTCTCTGTATCCTAGGACAGTCTTCAATGCCTTTGATCTTTTGATCTTCTGTAGCAGGACATTCAGCAATCATCTTGTCAGCTATGGTCCCTTTCAAGTTTGTGTTATAGCAACAGACGATATGGAGCCAAGAGCTGAGGAAAGACATTCCAGACCACCCCCAGGAAAGCAAATGCTTGGTTGTATCAACCGGAAAGAAACTCAAACCTTTACCCTTTAACTGCAAGTATCAGCATGGCTGATCTTTGGGAATAGGAAACAGATATGTAGAAACTCCAGAAATATGACATTAGACCATGTTGCCTTCCAAAATACGCCGCTTTGCTCCTAAAGGGCGCATACCACCCTTCTTCAGACACGGCTCCTATGGAACAATTCATAACTACAATTAAATCACACTTGTTTATTAATAAAAAATAAAAAGGTAAATAGAGTGAGTGTAGTCAAAGCATGGCCAGAGTCCAGTAACTGGATTGAGTAGTCAGCCAGGCCAGAGTTCAATAACCAGATCGGTAATCGGTAATCGGTAATCAGATCGGTAATCAGCCAGGCCAGAAGTCAGGGATCCAAGTAGAGGAACAGCAAGCAAGATAAGGAGCCAGAAGGGATGTCAGCAAAGCCAGTCTTTAACAGGAACATAGGCGATGGTTTCTTGTGATGTGACCAGGCGAAGGCAGAGATGAAGTGAGCTGACAGCTTTAAGTAGGCAGGTCAGACGAGCAGGATCAGGAACAGCTGGGTAATTGTGGAGAGAGATGAGAGCTGGCAATTAGCCGACAACTGAGCGTCCAGCTCTGAGAAGGAAGGGCTGAGCCAGCCCTGACACTGTCTTAGCGTATTAGGTTTCCAACAGGTCCTTAAGAAACAGCTCCTATGGAACAGTCCATAATGGTCTCAATGGGTTGTGCTTTCCAACATGTGCCGCTTTGCCACTGAGTGACACCATTCTGTGTCTTCTCCTTACAGTATCTGCATTACAGGCAAGAGGTGTCCATTTACCCACCATTCAGCAGAACACACTCAGAGCAACATATTAACCAGCTTTCAGATACAAAGTCTCGAGGAGGGCTTACTCACCCATATTACCAACCTAAAATACACATGTCACACTATACCATAACATAAATCAACCCATTACCATAATATATGCATATATACGTGACCCATCAAATTACGCATCCTGCTCCCAACCTAAATACGGGTCAGGATTAGGCAGGCTTGCTCTCAATGGCCTTTTCTACTGCAATTTTAGCACGTCAGCGGTAATTCAGAGCTCTGAATTGGCAGCAAAGCCTCTAAATTGTAAACAAAGTTACCGTCAATTCGTCCTTCAACTTGCATTGATAAATGCGAGAGCTTCCTATTTAAATTTTGAGTCTAGCACATATAAACCTGAAACAATGACAAAACCCTAGTTCCATGACTAACCTTAAATCGGTATCCTTTAGGACGAAGAAACAAACTTGTCTATGTCTAAAATAATACCCAGGTGCTTCCTTCCTGGAAATTATTTCTCCATCCAGAACCCAGAGTGAAATCTCTTCCCAACCTTTTTCGTTCACCACCATGTATTGACCTGGCATACAAAGGATGTCATGGTCATGAGCCCATGAAAGATTTCTGTCCTGTACCATCACACTCTGTACCAACCTCTCAACATGGTTGACAAAATTCGGAGCCACTTTGTGTGACTTTTTTGAATGTTATTAAGGATGCTACCAATCTCCCTCAAAGTCCTTACTGTCTGAAGCTATGGCTGAGAGTTTTTTCCTCAGGAAATTGATGTCCACTCCATTAACAACACCCATCCCAGCTCCTATTCTCCCCAATATAGTGCTGAATACATCCCTCCTCTTTCGGTTACTACTCAGACATAAGCGTCCTGCATGAACCTCCTTCAATGTCCGGACTGATATAATGACCGCACTTGATTCAGTGTATACTCAGCACATATAGGGTAATAGGCTTTTATCAACCACTGTGAGATGTTGAAGCGCCATGTGGTGAAGGCACACTGTACCCTGGTAGCCAGCGTTTGTTCCTTATATCTAACTGAGCATTAGGGATGAGCCGAACACCCCCTGGTTCGGTTTGCAGCAGAACATGCGAACATGCAAAAAGTTTGTTTGAACACGCGAACACTGTTAAAGTCTATGAGACACAAATGTGAAAAATCTGTGCTAATTTGAAAGGCTTATATGCAAGTTATTGCCATAAAAAGTGTTTGGGGACATGGGCCCTGCCCCAGGGAACATGTATCAATGCAAAAAAAAACATTTTAAAAACTGAAGTTTTTTAGGAGCAGTGATTTTAAGAATGCTTAAAGTGAAACAATAAAAATTAAATATTCCTTTAAATATCTTGCTGGGGGTGTCTATAGTATGCCTGTAAAATGGCACAGTTTTCCCGTGTTTAGAACAATGCCACAGCAAAATGTAATTTCTAAAGGAAAAAAGTAATTTACCACTTACTACTTTAATGTATTGTCGGGTCCCGGCAACATAGATGAAAATCATTGAGAAAAATGGCATGGGCTCCCCCAGCACCCACATTTTTCAAAAAAAAATGGTGGGGGGGAACACCAGGCACTATATACTCTGAACAGAAGTATATATACTGTACGGCCTGCCCTATATACTCTGCAGAAAATTAGGCCTTAGGTGTTGGTGGTGCCAGAACACTGTAACCCTGTGCAGGAATGGACCCTTCTGTAAAATATTATATGAAAAAGTGTAATTACATGCCCCCGTTAAACAGGGGCATAAAAATTGGGCCTTAGGCAGTGGTGGTGGTGCCCTTAACCAAAAATATTGTTGGAAGCTAGCATCATCAAGTTTGAGGAAGAATAGGATAGTGACTGAACATAGGCAGTCTTTGAGGGATCCCACATCCATAGAAAAATCAATCAGTTACATCAGCATCAGGTGCGTGATAGCTGCTGCTGCTGATCCAAGACTGATTCATTTTTATGAATATGAGCCTATCAACGGAGTCTGTGGACAGGTGCAATCTATGATCCATTACAAACCCTCCAGCAGCACTGAATGTGCGTTCAGAAAGAATGCTGGATGCAGGACAGGCCAGTAGCTCAATTGCATATTGAGCAAGTTCTGGCCAGTGGTCTATCCTCTAGACCCAGTAACCCAGTGGATGGTCTGTTGGAAAGATTTCCAAGTCTGCTCTTGCCCCTACATATTCCTGCACCATGTAATGCAGATGCTGGCAATGGTTGCTTGAACAGATCAGACCTTGACGCTGAGGAAAGAAAAATTGTCTAAAGGCATCGGTCAGCCGGCCACCTTCTCCGTCGCTCTTCCTCTGACTAAATGAAGCTTCAGCAACACGTTGTCCAGCATCAGGAAATTGTAACCTTCCAGGGTCTGGAAATGCATTGCACAAACCTTTCTTCATGGCCTCCTGAAGATATTTCATCTTCTGCTCCCTCTGCGAAGACAGGATGAGTTCTGCAACCTTACCCTTGTAACGTGGATCAAGAAGGGTTGCCAGCCAGTAATGATCCCTCTCCTTGATACCATGAATCCTAGGGTCCTTTCACAGGCTTTGCAGAATCAGGGAGGCCATGCAGCATAAGTTTGTCAGAGGCATTCCATTCTGAGTCCTCTGGGTCACTAAGGATCACATGATCCATAACAACCTTTTTGGGCAGCACAGTGGTGTAGTGGGTAGCACTCTCGCCTAGCAGTAAAAAAGGTCACTGGTTTGATTCCCAACCACCACACTACCTGCCTGGAGTTTGCATGTTCTCCCTGTGCCTGCGTGGGTTTTTTCCAGGTACTCTGGCTTCCTTCCAAACTCCAAAGACATGCTGGTAGGTTAATTGGCTTCTGTCAAAAAATTGGCCCTAGTATATGAATGTGAGTTGAGCTCTGTGAGGGTAGGGACTGATGTGTGGGTGTACTCACTCAGGCTGAACTGGATGGACTGGTATCTTTATTCAACCTTACTAACTATGTAACTATGTAACCTCCTCCCAGCCACGTATGACTCTTTTGGTTTCTGGGGACTGAAAACCAACCCTTGAAGACTGCTGCTGAGTGTTATTTTCCACGTCCATGCTGACACCTCCTCCTCCTCCTCTTCCTCCCACTGTTCTGCCGCAAGTGCCCTGTCCATTATTCCACAAAGCATGTGTTCCAACAGGAAGACAAGAGGGGCAGTCTTACTGATGAATGCATTGTCGCTTCTCACCATCCTCATGGCCTCCTCAAATGGTGACAGGACAGTGCATGCATCCTTGATCAGTAGCCACTGGCGTGGCGAAAAATAAGCCAAGCCACTGTCCTGGTGCCATACTCACACAGGTACTCATTAATGGCCCTCTGCTGCATTTGCAGCCGCTGCAGCATTGCCAACATTGAGTTCCACCTGGTGGGCATGTCACAAATGAGGTGGTTGGTGGGCAGGGTGCATTCCCTTTGAATGCCAGCCAGCCGAGCACTGGCATTGTATCACAGGCAGAAATGACCCAAGACTTTTCTGGCCTGCCTCAGGAGATACTGTAAGCCTGGGTACCTGCTCAAGAACTGCTGCACCACCAAATCCAGGATGTGTGCCAAACATGGGACAAGTGTCCCTGTCGGAGGGCAGAGATAAGGTTGTAGATAAGGTTGGTGCCATTGTTGCATGCAACCATTCCTGGCTGAAACTGGCATTGCAACCACCACCTCTGAGCCTGCCCCTTCAGAGCTGACAGAATCTCAGCCCCAGTGTGGCTTCTGTCACCTAAGCAGACCAACTCAAGCACCGCATGGCCTTGAACGCTTACGGAGCACAGCTAGTTCAGAGGACAAATCTGCAGAAGAGGCCATAAAGGAAGAAGAAGAGGAGGGGGTGGAGGAGAGAGCTGTGTCAGAATCACCACTAGTATTTTGGAGGCATGGTGGCGGAACAAGCTCCAACAATACTTAACCCTGTCCTGCATCCTTCCCAGCTGCCAGCACAGTTACCCAGTGCGCCGTGAAGGAAAGGTAACATCCCTGCCTATGCCTTCTAGACCATGAGTCCGCGGTAATATGCACCTTACTGCTGACCGCCCTGTCCAACAAGGCCAAAACATTGCCTTCCACGTGCCGGTAGAGAGCTGGAATGGCCTTCCGTGAAAAGAAATGGCTTTTTGGAACCTGCCACTGAGGTACAGCACATTCCACAAATTCACGAAAGGGGGCAGAGTCTACCAGCTGAAAAGACAGCAGTTGCAGTGCTAGCAATTTGGCCAAGCTAGCATTCAGACGCTGAGCATGTGGATGGCTGGGACTGAATTTCTTTTTATGGTTTAGCTACTGGGGTAGGGAAGTTTGCCTGCTAAAATCAGATGGAGGTGTACTGATAGCAGATTGGCTGCAAGTACTTGGGACACCTATTGCTATAACTTCATTCCTCTCGTGCAGTTTTTTGAGAGGACCACTTTACGCTCCGGGCTTTCCTCTACGGCTACACTGTATTGTGTAATGTGTACATCATCAGAAAAGTAGTAGCAACTGCACTACAACTGCGCTGTATTGTGTACTATGTAAACCACCAGACGTATAGTAGCAACTGCACTATGGCTGCACTGTATTGTGTAATGTGTACACCACCAGAAAAGTAGTAGCAACTGTACTACGGTTGTGTGCTGTGTACACCACCAGAAAAGTAGTAGCAACTGCACTACGGCTGCACTGCAACGTGTAATATGTACACCACCAGAAAAGTAGTAGCAGCTGCACTATGGTTGCAATGTATTGTGTACTGTGTACACCACCAGAAAATGAATAGCAACTGCACTACAGCTGCACTGTATTGTGTACTGTGTACACCACCAGAAAAGTAGTAGCAACTGCACTATGGTTGTGTGCTGTGTACACCACCAGAAAAGTAGTAGCAACTGCACTACGACTGCACTGTATTGTGTACCATGTACACCACCAAAAGTGTAGTAGCAACTGCACTACGATTGCACTGCAACGTGTAACATGTACAGGGAGACACGGATAAACTACTAGAAGCGATCACACTCTGCAGGACATCCCTCACTGCCCAGATCGAGGAAGTTAAAACGGACATATCTCTAATTAGACAAGATTTTCAGAAAATCCGCAAACGGGTCACGGAGACGGAAACCCGCATCAGTGCGGTGGAAGATATCCTCCCGCCGATACAGGCTAGATCTGAACGCATGCAGGGGCAGATTAACCAGCCGCTCGCCAAGCAGGACGACATGGAAAATCGCCTGAGGGGGTGTAATCTCCGCTTCGTCGGTCTCCCGGAGGGAGCGGAAGGTAAAGACCCGACATCATTCCTTGAACAACTGCTGATAACCACGTACGGTCGAGAGGCCTTCTCCCCCGTGCTGGTGGTGGAAAGAGCTCATAGGATGCCAGCTAAGCCTCCTTCTCAAGGGGCTCCCCCCCGTACCTTTATTGCAAAACTTTTAAATTACAAAGATCTGGATGCTGCGTTGCGGCTGGCGAGAGAGAGGGGCAACATCCCGGTGGGAAACATCAAAGTGGCAATATTTCCTGACTTCTCGGCTGAGATACAGAGACGTTGACAGAGCTTTTTGGAAGCCAAACGCAGACTGCGCGACTGTCACCTGAAGTATTCCATGCTTTTTCCTGCACGCCTGAGGGTGGAACATGATGGCCGCGTATCATTCTTCGAGGATCCTCGTGAGGTCATCTCCTGGCTGGAGCGCAGACCTGCACAGGGCAGGGGCGACTGACTGCACATCAGGTGAGCCGTATGGCAAGCCGCTACTGTCCCATATCTCCATCACCACTTGGCCTGACTTAATCACACTTGCAACATAGTCACCCTGACTTGCGCCCCACATTGGCGGGTTCACGTTGTTGTGCTCTGCTGGGCCGGGGAGACAGGTGGACCTCAGGTTTTTCTACTGACCCTACTGCCACAACCGTTGATATATAATCCTTCCTACGACATACAGAGCACTGGATTTCTAAAATATCCTCCTCAAAAAACAATGTGCTGACGTAGTGGTGCTGGTCGAGACACATGTTGAGGGCAGACTCCAAATGGCTCTTCACCGCCCCTGGGTTGGGTGGGCGTACCACTCCACCTATACGACTCATGCTAGGGTTGTCTCATTATTGATAGCCAAATCGGTACATTTTGAACTCTGTGAACTCCTAACTGATCCCCACGGTCGGTATGTATTTCTTCATGCTAAGCTCTACGGTGAACCGTTCCTTCTCATGGCTTTCTACATACCTCCTCCCTTTAGTGTAACAGTGCTCCTAGATGGCTTTACCTTCATGTCCCGTAACCCCACGATACCAGCGATCTGGTTAGGCGACTTTAACACAACACTATGTCCGGACTTGGATAGACTACAGACGTCGCAGGCAACAGTAGCCAGTGCTGATACGACTAAATTCTCTAAACTCATCTCCACCTTTCACCTTGTAGACACATGGAGGCACAACTTCCCGTACACTCGAGCCTATTCCTGTTTCTCTCCTACTCACAACTCTATGTCCCGCATAGATTTCATTCTGGTATCCCACACCCTAGCTCCACGGATCCTGGAAACAGCGTTTTGCCCCAGGTTACTATCCGACCACAGTCCGTACTGGACCACCCTTAGCATCCCTATTGATAAACCACGATATTGATAAGGCCATGGCGATTGAACCCATTCTGGCTCTCACTGCTTCCAGAGGATGATGGGCTCATCACCCAATGGAAGCAATACTTCTTGGAAAATGACCACACAGCATCTGTTGCTGCAATATGGGATTCATTTAAAATGTACGCCCGTACTACCCTGATCTCACACATAAACAAAATCAAAACAGATTCCGCTGGAGTGTTCGACAGGGCAATAGCGGAGCTTGTCTCCACTGAACGGGAATACGTAGCCAATCCCACCCCAGCGACAGCGGCCCAGCTTAAAATGCAGACTAGAGTGGTGACTCAACTCCAGTATACGAAAGCTCGTCAAAAGCTCTTCTTTACTAAGCAGAAACTCTTTGAATATGGTGAAAAGGCAGGCAAGCTTCTTGCTTACCTAGTGCATAGCGAAGACAGGCCCCCAGTTGTCATCACCCTACATGGCCCGGGGGGGGAGTCAGATCACGGACCCATGCAGTGTTACCTCTCAGTTCAGAGAGTTTTTTGCAGATCTATATAAAACAACAGTGACAGACCTGACAGACGTCCGGACCACTTTCCTTCACAGCATTACCTTCCCCCAGTTGACGAAAGAACAAAAAGATTCACTTGAGGCACCCCTTACCACGGAAGAAATAGACGCCGCGATCTCCAGCTTTGCTAGATCCAAATCCCCTGGATCTGATGGACTCCCTGTTGAATTTTACTCCCAATTTAGAGAATTACTAACTCCCAAACTGCTTGCACTATTCAATCACCTATTTGATACCTTCCCCCTGCCCCCCTCCATGCGGGAAGTGACAATAGTCCTCATCCCCAAACCGGGGAAGGACCCGGGTTACCCCGAATCCTATCGTCCTATTTCTCTACTGCAAGTAGATATAAAAATACTAGCTAAAGTACTGTCCCTTCGATTGAACCAAGTCATTCTGTCCCTCATACATGCAGATCAAGCAGGCTTTATGCCAGGCCGCAACACATCCTTTAATCTACGCAAACTGTATATTAACCTCCAGGCTACGCACGCAGAAGTTGGGTCACGGGTGGTGGTGACACTGGACACGGCAAAGGCGTTCGACTCGGTGGAATGGAGTTATCTCTGGAGCTGCTTGGAGGGATATGGCTTTGGACCACGTTTCATTAAGTGGGTTCAACTGCTGTATCAGGCGCCCACGGCCCGGGTGGTGGCCAATGGCTGGCCGTCTCGAATGTTTGACCTCAGCAGAGGCACGAGACAAGGCTGCCCTCTTTCACCACTATTATACGCCCTGGCCGCGGAACCCTTGGCCATGTCCATCCGAGCTAACCCAGAGATCAGGGGACTGAGCCATGGCGCCCTGACTGAAAAGATCAGCATGTATGCTGACGACACACTGCTATACCTGGCGGACTCGGGCCCCTCTCTGCAGGCGGCTCTCCAGACAATCGAGAGATTTGGGACCTTTTCTGGGTTAAAAATTAATTGGGGGAAGTCCCAAATTCTTCCACTTGACAGCTTCCCGCCGACTGAATTTCAGGACAGTCTGCCATTACGACGAGTCAGTGTCATTAAGTATCTGGGGGTGTGTGTCTCCAGATCGCCAGCGGACTATATACATTTAAATTTAAGCCCTCTAATTTCCCACATTCAGTCCAAACTGCGGGCCTGGGCCCGTTTGCCGCTGGGGATTTGGGGTCGGATAAATCTTATTAAAATGGTCCTTTTACCCAAGATACTCTATATCCTCTGGCACTCCCCGGTGTACTTACCCCTGAAGCATTTTAAGTCCCTTGAGGCCCTGCTCAAACCCTTTGTGTGGGGAACCAACAGACACAAATTAGCTTGGCAGGAGCTTAAAAGCCCCACGGACCTAGGGGGCACTGCCCTTCCCGATTTTAATCTCTATTATATCGCATCACAATTATCCCAACTGTATCATATTGACAAGACGGACAGGGAACGGTTTCTCCAACTGCTCTGTCCGAGATGGGCTCGACGTACTGGAGACTCAATTTACGCACTGGCGATGGGCTCTAGCGGTGCGGGTCAGGGGGACAACAGAAAGACCTTGCTATACCATTACAGACGCATTTGGGACTTAGCTTCCGCCAAGCTAGGGATACCACTCTATAATGATTATACTCCATTGTGGTACAATAAAACTTTGTCGGAATTTCTAAGACTTCCCGATACAGACCTTTGGTTTACATATGGTGTTCTCTATATGCACCAATTGTTTGTCGACGGAACCTTTAAAACTTTTGCCATGCTTAGCGCAGAATTTTCACTTCCCAGATCCATGCTCTTTCGGTTTCTACAGATGAGACATGCGGCTCGGGCTCAGTTTTTGGAATCCGCACCACAGTCTACCCCTAATGCACTTATGGCCATAATCAAGGGCTCTGATCCCCGTAAATTAACCTCATCCTTCTATGAAATGCTCATTACCCCAGTCTTCACCAAATTGGCATACAAACTCAAAGCTCGTTGGGAAAGGGAGATAGGCCCTCTGGAGGATGTGGAATGGGAGGAGTCTTTGGAATCTTGTAAGGCTGTCTCACCCAAACTTAATGACAGACTGACTCAAATTTATATTATCCACCAGGCATATCTCACCCCCCTGCGGGTTGCCAGATATAGAAACTCTCAATCTACCCTCTGTCAGATGTGTGGGAAGGAGGTGGGTACATTCTTTCATTTAATATGGTCGTGTCCCAAAATACAAGGCCTCTGGGCGCAAGTTGTCACCTTTCTACATGATCACATGGGCTCTCCGGTCACATTGGACCCAAAACAATGCCTACTTGGGGTGCTTCCAGATACCACAGACAAATACACAAAGGCATTCTTGCATGAGACGCTGTTCTCAGTGCGGAAAGTCATTGCCCGAAATTGGATGCGTCCCATACCCCCTGGGCTGGTGGAGTGGAAGGTGGAGATCAATAATAATTTACCATATAAAAAGATTATGTATATTAACAGAGAATGCCCGACCAAGTATGACAAAATATGGGATCGTTGGTTACGAGACCCCGACACCTGCATGTAAGGAACCTTGAATATATGTTGCCAGATGAGTAGTTTGCCCCTCACTGGAAGTATAGCCAGAGGTCAGGAAGACCCATATGGCTGGCACCGGTTATCACCCCATACCTAATCTTGACCTCTTTTACATACGCTGTTACTCGAGACTCCGGTTTTGAAATTTCTGTACTTTACTCACTGTACACCCTTCTGATATCAGTGACACGTAGAATATATGTAATAATATGTTTACGCTTCTTGCCTGTTTTTTATTATATATATGTGTATGTATGTATGTGTATATAAAGTTAGTTAGCATAAGGAGGGGGAGGGGGTGGAAGAAGTAAGGGGATAAAAAAAAGAAGGAAAAATAATTATAAAATAAATACAATGACATTTGAGAGATGTACTTATAAGCTGTTGTACCTTACCTCGCAATTGTACTTATTGTACTCTTGGTGCCTGTAAATTTTTGTTTGTTATACCTCAATAAAACTTTTGTTTAAAAAAAAAAAAAAAGATAGTCAGCCGAGCTTGTGCAGGTGTATACCTGCTCACATGGAATATGATGGATCCCTATGGAAAACACCTTCCTCCTCATAGGCTCAGACGGGGCATAAAGAAAGAGCAAACAATATCCATAGCATAATACTGTTTAATTAAAACAAAAATTTAAAAACATAAAGCCAAATGGCTGCTTACATTGCTCAGTGCCCGACCTGGCACTGGGGCTGCTCGCTTATCTGATCGTTTCGTGGTATGCTCGTGGTTCCTCGTTGTGTACGGCGTGCGTTCCACCGAATGCAACCGACAACCAAGAGGACCGGAATTGTGCGTAAACGAATGTGACCAGGTATCATATGTAATATTTACACCACCAGAAAAGTAGTAGCAACTGCACTACGGTTGCACTGTATTGTGTACTGTGTACACCACCAGAAAAGTAATAGAAACTGCACTACGGCTGCACTGTATTGTGTACTGTGTACCAGATTTGTAGTACCAATTGCACTACAACTGCACTGTATTGTGTACTGTATACACCACCAGAAGTATAGTAGCAACTGCACTATGGCTGCACTGCAACGTGTAATATGTACACCACCAGAAAAGTAATAGCAACTGTACTATGATTGCACTGCAACGTGTATTATGTACACCACCAGAAAAGTAACAGCAACTGTACTACGATTGCACTGTATTGTGTACTGTGTACACTACCAGAAAAGTAATAGCAACTGCACTGCATCGTGTAATGTGTACACCACCAGAAAAGTAGTAGCAACTGCTCTACAGTTGTGTGCTGTGTACACCACCAGAAAAGTATTAGCAACTGCACTACGACTGCACTGTATTGTGTACTGGGTACACCACCAAAAGTGTAGTAGCAATTGCACTACGGCTGCACTGTAATGTGTAATATGTACACTACCAGAAAAGTAATAGCAACTGTTTTACAACTGCATTGTATTGTGTACTGTGTACACCACCAGAAAAGCAATAGCAACTGCACTACGGCTGCACTGTATTGTGTATTGTGTACACCAATAGAAGTGTAGTAGCAATTGCACTACGGCTGCACTGCATCGTGTAATGTGTAAACCACCAGAAAAGTAGTAGAAACCGCACTACGGTTGCACTGTATCGTGTACTCCAACAGAAAAGTAGTAGCAACTGCACTATGGCTGCACTGCATCGTGTACTGTGTACACCACTAGAAAAGTAGTAGCAACTGCACTATGGTTGCACTGTATTGTGTACACCACCAGAAAAGTAATAGCAACTGCACTACGGCTGCACTGTATTGTGTACCGTGTACACCACCAGAAGTGTAGTAACAATTGCTCTATGGCTGCACTGCATCGTGTATTGTGTACACCACCAGAAAAGTAGTAGCAACTGCACTACGGGTGCACTGTATTGTGTACTGTGTACACCATCAGAAAAGAAGTAGCAACTGCACCACGACTGCACTGTATTGTGCACTGTGTATACCACCAGAAGTAAAGTAGCAACTGCACTATGGCTGCACTGCATTGTGTAATGTGTACACCACCAGAAAAGTAGTAACAACTGCACTACGGCTGCACTGCATCGTGTAATATGTACACCACCAGAAAAGTAGTAGCAACTGCACTATGGATTCACTGTATAGTGTACTGTGTACACCACCAGAAGTGTAGTTGCAACTGTACTAAGGCTGCACTTTATTGTGCAATGTGTACACCACCAGAAAAGTAGTAGCAACAGCACCGTGGTCGCACTGTATTGTGTACTGTGTACACCACATGAAAAGTAGTAGCAACTGCACTAATGCTGTACTGTATTGTGTAAGGTGTACACCACCAGAAAAGCAGTAGAAACAGTACACTACGGAATGCACTGGAAATATAGGCTATATCAAATACCCGCCTGAAGTATATTCAAAATAGTGCACCATGCAATGCACTGTAGATATAGGCTACACTGGAAGCTGCAGAGTATATATATATATATATATATATATATATATATATATATATATATATATATATATATATATATTTTTTTTTTATATATTTATATTTATGGTTTAGAGCCCTATGGCTGATACGGATAAGGATGACAAACAGGGTTAACTCTAACGTACGGTATACCAAAATAAGGGGGCATACCCTAGATAAGAAATGAGGATTAAATGAAATGAACATGATATGAAGTGAAATGAGTACTCTTGTGAGGAGTATGATGCTTTGAGAAATGCCCTAAAAAGGGGATGGGAGAGTGGGTATCGCGCACAGGAACCGACAAGGAACGCAGCCGAACAGGCTGATTAAATACCCCTCCGGGCTCCTCCCATAAATTCAGTCCACCATACTGCCCTTCTTATATATATATATATATATATATATATATATATATATATATATATATATATATATATATATATATATATGCTAGACTGACTGTATATATATATATATATATATATATATATATATATATCAAATACACTGGCACTAACTGAATAACCTGCCTGCTTAATTTAAAACACACTATCTCTCCGTCCACGCCAACAACACTACAGAGGTCCGCCATGTAGGCAGCCTTATATAGTGTGGGGGTGGACTTAGTCCCCCTGAGCCATGATTGGCCACAGGCACCCTGCTTTAGGCCAATTATGGCTTTCTTAGCAGAGGGCGCTGGGATTGCCCAAAATATGCAGGTCAGGTGCATGCTTTGGCCAATCATCATACAGCAATACATACAGCGAACGCCCCATAATGTTCATTCTTCGGCAAACGGGCAAGCACCGATGTTTGAGTCTAACGTATTTTCGACCCGAACATTGAGCTCATCCCTACTGAGCATGCTCCTATGTGTAGTCACTGGCATTACCTGTGCAAGGTTCTAAACTTTCAGGTGAGACATCAACCAGGCATATCTCCCCCATATCCAGCTCTGGTGTCCCACATGTGCAGTAAACGAGAACCTCTCTGTAGGACTGTTAATATTGAGACACCACCCCTACAAGGAAATTTTCACCCCATTGATATGTCACCTGGCCAACAGACACCTTATTATGTATAAGGGGCACCCTCCTGGGTACCTGTACCATATTGATTCAGTTCTGTCAATACATTTCACACATTAAAAAAACTTTTCTTCTTTCAATTCCTCCCTCCAACAAAAAAACTGATTTAAAATTTTATGTTCTGAAGGATTGGACAGGTTATATTCCTTGCCCAACCTCCAACCCATTGCACATGTATTAACCGCTTCCCGACCGCCTCACGCCAATATACTTTGGCAGAAGGGCACGTACAGGCAAAATCACATAACTGTACGTTGCCCTTTAAGAGGTGGCGGGGGCACGCGTCTCCGTGAGTCTGTTCGCGGGTTCCGCAATCACCTCATGTAGAGGAAGAACAGGGAGATGCTAAATTAAACAAGCATCTCCCTGTTCTGCCTAGCAACAGTGCAACTGATCTCTACTCCCTGTGATTGGAGCAGAGATCAGTGATGTGTAAAACACAGCCACACCCCCCATAGTTAGCAACACGCCCCTAGGACACACTTAACCTCTACACTGCCAACTAGTGGTTAACCCCTTCACTGCCAGTGTCATTTACACAGGAATCAGTGCATTTGTATAGCACTGATTGCTATATAAATGACAATGGTCCCAAAATTGTGTCAAAAATGTCCGATGTGTCTGCCATAATGTCACAGTCATGATAAAAATCACTGAAACTATCCCCTATTTTGTAAACGCTATATTTTTTTGGGAGGATATTTATGTAGCGCCGGCTCCTGTGTTTTGTTATTTAACTATTCCTGGAACCGCAGTTTGGTTTTGGGTTCAATTACACTAAATTTTGGCCTCAGTACTAGTCTGGCTGGATTGCATGGTGTTCTGCCTGACCATAGGTGGCGCTGCCATCTCTGGCAGGGTTTGGAACACAATCTAGTTGGGTGCATTAAGTGTTTATTCTCTCTTGGAACCAGCCCAGTGGGAGTGTTCTCTTGCTATGCATGGTGGAAGAGGGTACTTAAGGTGCTGACATCACGTGCTTCGGGGTTCCGGTCCAGAAGATCTTTCTGTCTCTTTGGTCCTGGTCCTCCTGACCAGCCCCCAGGGCTCTTATGGCCTGGGGTGCGGATCCACCCGACTCCAAGTCTCGGGGCTGGCTAGTAACTGAAGGAAGGATTCGAGGGTGGTCCGGTGCCGTCTCGGTTAGTGGAGAAGCCCAGCAACTATAGAAGCATCCAGGGGTGGACTCTTCGGGGGAAGGCCACAAAAGGGTTGGCTTCTCGGAAAGAGCCTGGAGGCTAAAGCCGCGTACACACGGGGCGGACTGTCTGGCCAACTTAGTCCGTCAGACAATCCGACGGACAGTCCGTCATACTTTCGAATGAACGGACTTGACCACACACACCACTTTTTGAGCGGACTAATACGGCGTACTAAGTCCGCCATACTATCCGCCCTACTTTTGAAATGAACGGACTCGCCCACACACGCGGAGGAAAGTCCGCTCATTTCGAGCGCGTCTCCAGGTAGGCGGGGCCCGCGAAGGAGACGTTCCTGGCCCCGCCGCCTGGTATGAACTTAAAGGGGAACCCCAACGCCGAAAAAAATCGGCGTGGGGGCCCCCCCCAAGTCCACAACAGACCCTTGTCCGAGCACGCTACCCGGCCGGCCAGGAAAGGGGGGCGAGCGAGCGCCCCCCCCCCCCCCCTCCTGAGCCGTACCAGGCCGCGTGCCCTCAACATGGGGGGGTGCCTTGGGGAAGGGGGGGCCGCGCGGCCCCCCCACCCCAAAGCACCTTGTCCCCTTTAATAAGGGGGCCCCCTTATTAAAGGGGGCTCCCGGATTCCGATAAGCCCCCCGCCCGCAGACCCCCGACAACCAACGGCCAGGGTTGTCGGGAAGAGGCCCTTGTCCTCATCAACATGGGGACAAGGTGCTTTGGGGTGGGGGGGCACCCCCCCATGTTGAGGGCACGCGGCCTGGTACGGCTCAGGAGGGGGGGGGCGCTCGCTCGCCCCCCTTTCCTGGCCGGCCGGGTAGCGTGCTCGGACAAGGGTCTGTTGTGGACTTGGGGGGGGGGCCCACGCCAATTTTTTTCGCGTTGGGGTTCCCCTTTAAGTCCATACCAGGCGGCGGGGCCAGCGACGTCTCCTTCGCGGGCCCCGCCTACCTGGATACCCGCTCGAAATGAGCGGACTTTTCTCCGGGCGGGAAAAGTCCGCTCATTTCAAAAGTACGACTGGCACACACACGGGCGGATTGTCCGCCGAAATGCGAGTCCGGCGGACAGTATTACGGAAATTCCGAAATACTTAGTCCGCCAGACTGCACGCTGAAAAAGTCCGCTGAAGCCCACACACGAGCGGACTGTCCGCTGAAATGTGCTTCGGCGGACTAAGTAGGCCAGACAGTCCGCCCATGTGTACGCGGCTTAAGTTGAAAGACCTCAAGCGAATCTGATCTCGTACAGTATCGCCGGACCGGCTGCAAGATACTGGTGCTGTACAAGGGTTCCCTAAGCTGCTATAGCATTTCAGTTATTCAAGTGTTCTGCATCAGGTCTGTGGCAGAGACTTTATTCAAGTGTTCTACATCAAGTCTGTGGCAGAGACTTTGCATTGTTGATTTAAGCACCCTGTTGGCTGCTAGGCCTGGTGAGAGAAGGACTATCCGATAAGGGTGAGGATCCAGCTGTGAATGGCTATTTTCTGGATTTTCTTAATGTGAGAGACTTTTTCCTACTTTGACTTAGTACTAAGAGTACCTGGACTTTCCTACCTAAACCCTCTAACCCTACGTTGAAAGACTGTATTTTTGTTTATCCTTTTGCAAATAAAAATCCCTTAAGTGGATCTGGCCTCAGTCTCTACAGTTCTTGGGCCATCTACCTCGGGAAACCCCTACAGGTGCACGAGGTGAAGAAGGTAACGGTAAGCCCAATTAAATCAGGGCTGAAGTGGTTAATAGCATGTTTGCATTCATCAATGACAGGAGAGACTCCGGCAAAATATTCTAGTCTTTCAGATTCAGCCTTAGCACTAAATTGTCCATAAGAAAAAGAAACCTTATATTGCAAGTATTAATCTGAATGTTTTTGTTTGTCCCTCCTCTCCTGAATGTTTATCAGAACAAATTTGCGGTGTGGTATGACACAGACAAACTGCCAACCAGATGAACATCTGTCATCCATATTCCAGAGACTTCTCAAATCTCGCTCCACCAGGACTCTGGAAGTGAAAAACAAGAGCAGAATCAAATTCTTATCCACAATATCTGCTCGCTTGCTATGTTTACTCATAGTTCCCTCCTTGGAACCCAGGAACCTAATATTCCTGGCTTCTGCAACTCTAAACAAATTATCAATAAAACCATGATTTCTTTAGGCTGAACCCACTCTAAACTGGATCCCCATGGTATGATCAAAATAAAGAAAAAAACTAACTTGAATATAGCCGAATGACGGCCACAGCGCGGACCTGAATTTCCGGGAAGCCGTCTTATGATGGCCTCCCCTGTGCATGCTCCCTGCGTGTGCCCTGCACGCTGTGATCACTGAGTCACTGAGACTCGGGTGATCACCGATCCGAGTAAGGGGCTGGTCCTGGCCCCTTACCATGTGATCATCTGTCAGCCAATGACAGCTGATCACATGATGTAAACAAAAGCTCGGTAATCGGTTCTTTTTTCTCCTCACGCTGACAGCGTGAGGAGAAAAAAAGCAGATCACCGGCTCATCTGCAAGGGACATCGGTCTCAAAGAGGAAGAGGCAATTGTGCCTCATCTGTGCACACTAGTAATGCCTGCCAATGCCACCTGCCATTGCCACCTGCCAGTGCTCACAGTGCCCACCATTGCCACCTATCAATGCCCATGAGTGCCACCTATCAATGCCCACAAGTGCCACCTATCAATGTCCACCAGTGGTGCCAATCAGTGCCACCTAGCAATGCTGCCTATCAGTGTAAACAATCAGTGCCCATTATTGCCACCCATCAGTGCCCATCACTGCCACCCATCAGTGCCCATCACTGCCACCTATCGCTGCCCATTAGTGTCTCCTCATCAGCATACATCAATGAAGGAGAAAAATGACCTGTTTTAAAATTTTATAACAAAATATAAAAAATATAAAAAATATTTATAAAAAATGTGGTCTTCTTACATTTTTTAACAAAATATAAAAACTGCAGAGGTGATCAAATACCACAAAAATAAAGCTCTATTTGAGGGAAAAAAATGATAAAAATGTAATTTGGGTACAGTGTTGTATGACCGCGCAATTGTCATTAAAAGTGCGACAGGAGGACATTGTTAATAAATTAGTGGAAAACTGCCGGGGCATTACAAAGGCCAAAAGGCATTACCAGGTATTTATTATGGCCTGTTCTGGTATTAAACGCAGTTTTCCACTCATCGCCCTCCTTAATGCGCACGAGATTGTATGCCCCTCTCAAGTCAAGCTTTGTGAAAACCATTGCTCCCTTGAGGCGGTCAAATAACTCTGCAATCAATGGAGTTGGGTAGGCATTCTTAATCGTGACATGATTGAGACCCCTATAATCTATACAAGGTCTCAGTTCTCCACTCCTCTTCTTCACAAAGAAGAAACCAGCACCAGCAGGAGACAAGGATTTGCGGATGAAACCTCGAGAAAGTGCGTCAGAAACATACTCCTCCATGGCCTTATCCTCCAAGACTGACAAAGGGTAAACCCGGCCACGAGGAGGTATGGCACCAGGTTGAAGGTCAATTGCGCAATCATAAGACCGGTGTGGAGGCAATCTACCAGCTTGACCTTTATCAAAGACACCGCTAAAGTCGCGGTACTCCTCTGGCAGGGAGGGGAGTGAAGAGGTGCACAGGACCTTGGATACCTTCAGAAAGCATGTCGCACTGCATTGTGGTGACCAGGAGAGAACCTCAGCACGGAGCCAATCAAAAGAGGGGTTGTGCCTCTGTAACCTAGGATAACCAATAACCAGTGGTAACCTGGGTGAGGAAATAACTTGGAATTGGATTATCTCATGGTGAAGAGCCCCTACAGCCATAGACAACGGAACCGTCTCATGAGTCACATGGGCAGGCTGTAAAGGTCTGCCGTCAAGAGCCTTAATGGCAAGTGGAGTGTCACGCAGCTGCAGTGGAATCGAGTGCTGCGAAACAAATGCAGCATCAATGAACAGGCCTGCAGCCCCAGAGTCGATTAGAGCCTGTATCTCGATGGATGACTCAGCCCAAGAAAGGGTGACTGAAACCAGGGGCTTATCCTTCTGGATAACTGGGGATGAAACAATGCCACCTAACGTCTGTCCATAACAGGACCTCAAGGTTCGGGTATTCCCTGGACGGGTAGGACAAGACTTCAAAAAGTGACCTGCCTGGCCACAATAAAGGCATAATCTCCCAAGAGAGACGCGTGAAGCCCAGGTGCATGGGTTCATCTTCACTGACCGACTCTGTACCAGGAGGCATGGGAGGTGAGGGAGGCATGGGTGGGACTACAAAGCTCGGAGGCAAACATACAGGAGGCTTCCGCAAGCGATCCTTAAGAGAAAATCTTTCTCTGAGTCTGGAGTTAATGAGGATGGCAAATGAGATCAAGCTCTCCAGCTCAGTGGGTATATCTCAGGCTGCTATCTCATCCTTGATGGAATCCGAGAGACCATGAGAAAAAGCAGCCACAAGGGTCTCATTGTTCCAAGCAACCTCTGCTGCCAGATTACGGAATTCAATGGCGTAGATGGCAACAGTTCTCGTACTCTGTTTGATGGACATGAGGCATTTGGCAGCAGAAGCGGAGCATGCGGGAACGTCAAATACCCTTTTAAAGGAGGCCACAAACTGAGGGTAACTCAAGACAACAGGTTTTTGTGTCTCCCATAGAGGGTTAGCCCAGGCCAAGGCTCTCTCAGAAAGCAAAGATATCACAAAACCTACTTTGCTTCTTCCCATGGGAAATGCCTGGGGCAGCATCTCGAAGTATAACTCAACCTGATTGAGAAACCCTTTGCATTGAACTGAATCACCCCCAAATCGCTGGGGAAGCGGAGCGGAGCGGAACCAGACATACCTCTTATAGAGGTAATACTCGAGGCGGGTGCCTGCACAGAGACTGCCGCAGCAGCAGGGACGGCCTGTGACTCAGGTTGTACCAGAGCAGCCACCGTGGAGAATTCCAGGTGAGCTGTGCAACTCAGGAGCGTTTGTAACACCATGGAAAACTGATCCATGCAGTCATCTTGCTCATCCAATCTGGAAAAAATATTACCAACCAGTGGATTGACTGTATCTTCCGAATTCATGGCCTTCACCTACTGTCAGAAACCATGAATCAGACTGAGACAGAAGTACAATTAAATCACACTTTATTAATTAATAAAAATAAAAAGGTAAATAGAAAAAGCGTAGTCAAAGCATAGCCAGAGTCCAGTAACCGGATAGGGAAGTCAGCAGGGCCAGAGTTCGATAACCAGATCGGGTAGTCGGCTAGGCCAGAAGTCAGGGATCCAAGTAGAGCAACAGCAAGCAGGATAAGGAGCCAAAAGGGAAGTCAGCAAGCCAGTCTTAAAACAGAACTACAGGAAATGGTTTCTTGTGATGTGACCAAGGTGAAGGCAGAGGTGAAGTGATCTAGATGGCTTTAAGTAGGCAGGTCAGACGAGTCTGATCAGGAACAGCTGGTAACTGTGGAGAGAGGTGAGAGCTGGCAATTAGCCGACAGCTGAGCAGCTAGCCCAGAGAAGGAAGGGCTAAGCCAGCCCTGACACAAACCCAACCCCCGGTGCCATCCTATCTAGACTTTTGATGAATCAGTATTTATGGGGCAGTACTTTTCAACAGATTATATTACTGTCCATCCTGCTGTATTGGCCTCTAGGGGCAGCCTTGTCCATGTATAATGTCTCTGTATCCTAGGTCAATCTTCAGTGCCTTTGATCTTTGGATCTTCTGTAGCAGGACATTCATCAATCATCTTGTCAGCTATGGTCCCTTTCAAGTTTGCATTATAGCAACAGATGGTCTGGAGCCAAGAGCTGAGAAAAGACATTCCAGACCGCCCCCAGGAAAGCAAATGCTTGGTTGTATTAACCAGAAAGAACCTCAAACCTTTACCCTTTTACTAAAAGTATCAGCATGGCTGATCTTTGGGAATAGGAAACAGATATATAAAAACTCCAGAAATATGACATTAGAACATGTTGCCTTCCAAAATATGCCGCTTTGCTCCTTCACAGGTCATGGAGAATTAACATCCGTGATGTGGCAAATTATGAAATGTTGAAATGTAGCGCACATTCTCTTCTTCTTTAATGGGATAATAATGAATCTGCTTTGCTGGCAATACTGATGGAGTTATGCCAAACGTATTTTAAAAGACATTTGTTTTCTAGTGATATAAAGAATATTATTATTAATGAGAATGCTTCAGCAGTCCCACTATTGTTATTAGTTTTTATTTATTAATCCTCTTTTTATTATTATTCCTTAAGTTTTTTGGCTCTACGTAAAATCTGCATACTATCCGGGAAGTAATTTGGATCAAGCTCACCATCTCCCTTTGCACACACAAATTCGCGGCCCATGGATCAGCGCTCCAGTGCACGCACATTCGCGGCCCTACTGAGTGGCGCGCGCATGCGCACAAGCACACGCATTACGTGAATTCCCTGGCCAGTCTATAAAAGGAGCCTTAGCAGACAGACAAGTTGCTGGTTTGTCTAAGCTCACCTGTGTTCCTCTGCTCCCTGTTCCTGTTTACCACTTCCTGTTGTGACCCGGATTGCCTGAAGACTACGCTGATTATCCCCTGACCTGACCCCTGGCTTGTTTAACAGTCTTCCTGCTCTTAGCCTGCTGGCTCCCTGACTGATACCTGTGCTTGACCCTCGGCCTGCCTCTGGATTATCCTCTGTCTTCTGCACTTAGCCTTGCTGGCTAATGGGCTGATACCTGTGTTTGACCCTCGGCCTGCCTCTGGATTATCCTCTGCACTTAGCCTTGCTGTCTCCTGGACTGATTACTTGTGTTTGACCCTCGGCCTGTTTCTGGACTTTCCTTACCTGTTTTACAGATTTGTTTGCTACTTACCTTCTGGTCTGGTCCATCCTGCACGAGCCCTCTTCCAGACCTTTAAACAAGTCAGGTATCCCGCTGGAGGCTTGTGCCTCTGGGTGCAACCCACTCCCTGTATCACCTCCAGGGGTGGTGTGTGCTGAGTCACAACAGCCACCGCTCTCTGCATCTTGGCCTCAGTGAGTACCTCTTTGCTGATAGTACAAACCAGCCATGTCAGAGGCCAACAGAGTGGGTTCACCTCTGGAGATGTTGTGTCAGCAAGTTACAGCCCTCGCAGAAGCTGTGCAGAAATTGCAAGAAGGGTATACCCAAATCGACAGCCGTCTTCAGCAATTAGCCGGAACACCTGCACCAGTTAACACAGCACCAGCGCCCCCCGGCGTGGCCTCCCTACCACAGGCCCACTCACCGCCTGCCCTGATGATGGAGACTCCTGAACCGAGTGTACCTATGCCCGAGCGATATTCGGGCGACCGAAAAAAGTTCAGGGCATTTAAAAACGCCTGCTCCTTATATCTGGCCCTGCAACCAAGGACTTTTTCTTCTGAAATAGTGAAAGTCGGATTCATCATCTCCCTACTGTCCAAAGAACACCAGGCATGGGCACATAGCCTTATGGAACAAAGAAGTCCTCTCCTGAACTCTGTGGAAACCGTCTTTAACTCCATGGGTCAGTTATACGACGACCCACAACGTACTGCTACAGCTGAAGCCACTCTGCACACCTTAACACAAGGAAAGAGACCAGTGGAGGACTATACCGTCGAGTTCCGCAAGTAGTCAGCTGACACCGGCTGGAATGAGGCCGCCCTCAGGTACCAATACTGACAAGGCCTTTCCGAAAATTTGAAGCATGAATTAGCTAGAGTGGAGACCCCCGCCTCTTTGGAGGACTTGATTCAATTAGCCACCAACCTGGACAGGCGCATGCGAGAGCGCCGCTCTGAGCGCCTTCTGGTTCCTGCCAGCTCTTTGGCCTCAGAAGGGGAACCCATGCAGCTAGGACTTGTTCGCCCTCGTCTCAAACCTGATGAAAGGCAATGAAGACGACAGGCCAATCTATGTCTGTACTGTGGAGGGGTTGGCCATTACCTTTGCAACTGCCCAGTGAGACCCTGTAAGCCACCTTTGCAATTTGTTATGAACTATCAAGCCACAAATCTCACCCAGTCTTATGTTACTCTTTCTGTTTCTCTGCAGCTGGCGGAAGAGAGGATTCAACTACCTTTTGCATCCAGTAGCTTTTGCCTCCCAAAAGCTAAATCCTCCAGAAAAGAATTATGATATTGGTGACCGAGAGCTATTGGCCATTAAGTTTGCCTTACAAGAATGGAGGTATCTCTTATGCTGCGTACACACGATCAGACTATCCGGCGGACTTAGTTTGGCAGACAAACCGCCGTAAAGTCCCCCGGACTTTCCAAACGAGTGGACCTGCCCACACACAACCCGGACTTTTGGACTATGGCAGGAGTCCACGGTACTTTTGAAATGAACGGACTTGCCCACACACGGAGGAAAGTCCGTTCATTTTGAACACGGCTCCAGGTAGCCGGGACTAGCGAAGAAAGTCAATGAGATTGACACGTCGCTGGCCCTGTCACCTGGTATGGACTTAAAGGGGAGGCCCTATGCCGAAAAAACTGCGTGGGGGTCCCCCCCCAGGTCCATATAAGACCCTTATCCAAGCACCCGGCCGGTCAGGAAAGGGGGTGGGGACGAGCGAGTGCCCTCCTGAGCCCTCCTGAGCCGTACCAGGCCATGTGCCCTCAACATGAGGGGGCGCTTTGGGGAAGGGGCATCCCTGCGGCCCCCCCACCCCAAATCAGCTTGTACCCATGTTGATGAGGACAAGGGCCTCTTCCCGACAACCCTGGCTGTTGGTTGTCAGGGTCTGCGGGCGGGGAGCTTATCGGAATCCGGGAGCCCCCATTAATAAGGAGTCCCCCAGATACCGGCCCCCCACCCTATGTGAATGAGTATGGGGTACAATGTACCCCTACCTATTCACCTGGTGAAAAAAATGTAAATAAAACACAACACAAGGTTTTAAAATAATTTATTGCACAGCTCCGGTGGTCTTCTTCTGTTTTGGGGGGTCTTCTCGCCAGACTCCTCCGCTATCGTCTGCTCTTTTGCTAGCTCTTTTGCTAGCTCTTTTACTAGCAGAGGAGTACGGCCTTCTTCTGTGTCGGCATCTGGGGGTCTTCTTCCGACTTCGGGGGTCATGTCCCCCTCTTCGGTTCTTCCTGCCGGGCCTCTGCTTTCTTCCTATAGCTCTTTTACTAGCGGTGACCCGATCTTCTGTCGCCGCCACCTCTTCTTCCGACTTCGGGGGTCTTGTCCCCCTCTTCGGTTCTTCTTGCCGGGCCTCTGCTCCTTCTTCCAGCTCTTTTAATAGCGGTGGCCCGGTCTTCTGTCGTCTTTGTCACTGCCGCTGCCTTCTCTTTTCTTCTTCTCTTCTTCTTCCTTGAGATGTTGACTCAACACTGTCTCTGGCCGTAATGACAGGGACGCGTTGTGCGGCGACTTATATAGGGACAATGGGCGGGGTCACCGGGTGATGTCTCCGACCCTTATGATGTCACAGTCCCAGCATCCTCTGGGACTGTGACATCATAAGGGGCGGGGACATCACCCGTGACCCCCGCCCATTGTCCCTATATAAGTCGCCACACAACGCATCCCTGTCATTACAGCCAGAGACAGCGTCGAGTCAACATCTCAAGGAAGAAGAAGAGAAGAAGAAAAGAGAAGGCGGTGGTGACGACGACAGAAGACCGGGCCACTGCTAGTAAAAGAGCTGGAAGAAGGAGCGGAGGCCCGGCAAGAGGAACCGGAGAGGGGGACAAGACCCCCGAAATTGGAAGAAGACCCCCGGATGGCGATGAAGAAGAAAGCCGGGCTCCTCCGCTAGTAAAAGAGCTAGCAAAAGAGCAGAAGATAGCGGAGGAGTCCGGCGAGAAGACCCCCCAAGACGGAAGAAGACCCCCGGAGCTGTGCAATAAATTATTTTAAAACCTTGAGTTGTGTTTTATTTACATTTTTTCACCAGGTGAATGGGTAGAGGTACATTGTACCCCATACTCATTCACATAGGGTGGGGGGCCTTATTAATGGGGGCTCCCGGATTCCTATAAGCCCCCTGCCCGCAGACCCCGACAACCAACGGCCAGGGTTGTCGGGAAGAGGCCCTTGTCCTCATCAACATGGGGACAAGGTGCTTTGGGGAGGCCCCCCCTTCCCCAAAGCACTCCCCATGTTAAGGGCACGCGGCCTGGTACGGCTCGTCCCCACCCCCTTTCCTGACCGGCCGGGTTGCTTGCTCAGATAAGAGTCTTACATGGACCTGGGGGGACCCCACGCCGTTTTTTCGGCATAGGGCTTCCCCTTTAAGTCCATACCAGGTGACAGGGCCAGCAACGAAGGACTGGTGTCTTTATTCAACCTTACTAACTATGTAACTATGACATTGACTTCTTTCACTAGTCCCGGCTACCTGGAGCCACGTTCAAAATGAACAGACTTTTCTTTGTGTGCAGGAAAGTCCGTTAATTTCAAAAGTCTGGCGGACTAGCACACAGACGGCTGGATTGTCTGCCGGACTCACAGTCTGGCGGACAATTTTTGAGTCAAAACTAGTTACATAGTTAGTCAGTTTGAAAAAAGACACAAGTCCATCTAGTTCAACCACAAAAAAAATAATAATAATAATATCATACAATCCCAACTACCCAATTCTATACCCACAGTTGATCCAGAGGAAGGCAAAAATAAAACAGCAGAGCATGATCCAATTTGCTAAAGCAGGGGAAATAATTCCTTCCTGATCCCCGAGAGGCAATCGGATTTTCCCCGGATCAACTTTACCTATAAATGTTAGTACCCAGTTATATTATGTACACTTAGGAAATAATCCAGGCCCTTCTTAAAGCAATCCACTGAGCAGGCCAGAACCACCACTGCAGGGAGTCTATTCAACATTTTCACAGCTCTTATTGTGAAGAAACCTTTCCGTATTTGGAGATGAAATCTCTTTTCCTCTAGATGTAAAGAGTGCCCCCTTGTCCTCTATGTTGATTGTAAAGTGAATAACTCAGCACCAAGTTCACTATTTGGACCCCTTATATATTTGTACATGTTGATCATATCCCCCCTTAATCTCCTTTTATCAAGAGTGAATAAATACAGTTCCTCTAATCTTTCCTCATAGCTGAGATCATCCATGCCTCTTATCAATTTGGTTGCCCTTCTCTGCACTTTCTCCAGTTCCCCAATCTCCTTCTTGAGAACTGGTGCCCAAAACTGAACTGCATATTCCAGGTGAGGTCTTACTAATGATTTGAACAGGTGCAAAATGATATCTCTCTCTCTGGAGTCCATACCTCTCTTAATACAGGAAAGGACTTTGCTCGCTTTGGAAACCGCAGCTTGACATTGCATGCTATTATTGAGCTTATGATCTACCAAAACCCCCAGATCCTTCTCCACTATGGCTTCCCCCAGTTGTACTCCCCCTAAAATGTATGATGCATGCATATTCTTAGCCCCCAAGTGCATAACTTTACATTTCTCAACATTAAACCTCATCTGCCACATAGTCGCCCAATTAGACAGAGCATTGAGGTTGGCTTGTAAATTGGAGACATCCTGTAAGGACGTTATTCCACTGCATAGCTTGGTGTCATCTGCAAAGACAGAAAAGTTACTTTTGATCCCAGACACTATATAATTTATAAAGGTATTAAAAAGTAAGGGTCCCAGCACTGAACCTCTTGGGGTATACCACTGATAACCTTAGACCATTCAGTGTAAGAATCATGAACCACTACTCTCTGAATTCTGTCTTTTAGCCAGTTTTCTATACATTTACAAACTGATATTTCCAAACCTGTAGACTTTACCTTAGACATGAGCTGTGTGTGCGGAACTGTACCACGTCCACCGCCAACCCTCTGTCCAAGGTTTTACTTACCACCTCATAAAAAGGTTTGTCTGACAACTTCTGTCTTTCATGAATCCATGCTGTCTGTTGCTTAAAATATTTTGTTCCTGCAAGAACTCGTCTATGTGGTCTTTTATTAATCTCTCCAGTATCTTCCCAACTATAGAAGTTAAACTAACAGGTCTATAGTTACTTGGTAAAGACTTTGCCATTCATGAATGAGTCCCTAAAAATTAGATACAATGGCTTTGAAATTACAGAGCTCAATTCTTTTAGGATCCGTGGTTGGATGCCATCAGGTCCAGTTTCTTTATCCACCTTTATTCTGTCCAAATATTTCTGGATCATATCACTTTTAAGCCATTGTGGATTTGGGGCTGTGTCACTACCACCTCCAATATCGACATGAGCTCCCCCATGCTCCTTTGTATACCCAGAGCTGAAGAAAGTATTTAATAAGTTAGCCTTCTCTTTGTCCCCAGTCACCCACTCCAGATTATTTTGTAAAGGGCCTACATGCTCAGACTTGACCTTTTTTCTATTAACATATTTGAAGAATTTTTGGGGGTTTGTCCTACTATCTTTTGCAATCTGTCATTCATTTAGATATTTTGCATCCTTGATTTCTTTTTTACATATTCTGTTATATTCTTTGTAACATTTAAATGACACTAGTGTTTCTTCATTTTTATATTTTTTAAAAGCTCTTTTCTTATAGTTTATAGCTTTTTTTTAACGTTGGCCATAAGCCACATAGGTTTTATTTTTAGCCTTTTAAACTATTGCCCATGGGAATATACTTTGCAGTGAGATCACAAATAGTCTTTTTGAAGAATTCCCATTTCTGTTCTGTGCCCATTGATGCCAATATTCTCTCCCAGTCTAGGTCCTGGAGAGCAGCCCTCATCCTTGGAAAATTTTCTCTCTTGAAATTAAGTGTTTTTATCTTTCCCATATGTGATTCTTGCTTACAGCTAACATCAAATGAAATCATGTTATGGTCACTGCTACCCAGGTGTTCCTTTTTCTGAACATTAGTAACATGCTCTGCATGGTTTGAGTTTACCAGGTCCAACAGAGCATCATTCCTAATAAACTGGGCCATAAAATTGTCCTGTAAAAGGTTTATAATTTTTTGCCCATTTAACTGTCCCAGCAGTGCCATTACTCCAGTCAATTTCTGGGTAGGTAAAATCCCCTATTATTATCACTGTCCCAGCCCTTGCAGCCCTTTCTATGTGTGTAAGGAGCTGAGTCTCCACCTCCTCATTAACATTGGGTGGTCTATAACAAACTCCAATGATTAACTTTGAACTTAGCACATCTGTATGCAGTTCCACCCATAATGCTTCAGACTCATCACACTCTCTGTCCACCAGGTCCTCTTTCTCACTCGCTTTGAGATCACTTCTCACATACAGACAGACCCCTCCACCTTTCCTTTTTACGATGTCTTTCCGAAAGAGTACATAGCCAGAAATATTAATAGCCCAGTCATGTGAGGAATGAAGCCAAGTTTACTACTACTAACTACTAACTACTTCCTAAGTCCGCCGGACTTTGGGGAAAAAAAGTCAGCCGGAGCCCAAACACGGGGATAGTTTGATCGTGTGTACGCCGCATTAGAGGGCGCAACTCATCCTATTACAATTTTTACGGACCACAAGAACCTAGAATATCTCAGAACAGCCAAGTGCTTAAGACCACGACAAGACCGTTGGGCACTTTTTTTTTCTAGGTTCGACTTCCACATTTCCTACCGTCCCGGGTCCAGAAACGGCAAAGCAGATGCACTCTCCCGGATGTTTCCTGAATCCCCCCAGTTAACCGAGCCCAGCACCATTTCCTCCTTCTTACACAATTCGACCTGGCAACCACCATTAAAACAGCCTCAAGCCACTGTACCGATCCCGTAGTGTCTTCCTTGGAGAAATGCAATGATCTACTTTGGGCACAGGATAATGTCTTTGTCCCCCAGGAAGTAAGTCCAGCAATCTTAAAGACTTTTTATGACCACTTCGGAATACGGAAGTCATCAAAATTAATTTCCCGTTCCTTCTGGTGGCCTGGTTGGAGGCGGGACTGTCAGAAATTTGTCTCCTCATGTATTCCGTGCCAACGCAACAAAGGATTTAAAGCCAAACCTTGGGGATTACTGAGACCCCTACCTATCCCTGAACAGCCGTGGGCAGATGTCTCTATGGATTTTATTGTGGACCTGCCACCCTCAGAAGGGCTCACCACCATCCTGGTCGTGGTTGACCGTCTTTCAAAAATGGCCCACTTCTTGCCCATGATTGGTACTCCCTCTGCCTTGGACACTGTTCGGCTCCCAGGATAACTGGTCTTCCCTCCTGTCTTATGCAGAATTTGCATACAACAATTCTGTACACACGGCTACTAACCAAACACCATTTTGGTGGAGTTTTGGATTCCATCCCTCCTTCCATCCCTCCTTCCTCCCCAACTCCATCCCTGAAACGTCAGTCCTTGCTGTTCAGGATTGGATAGTCTCTATCCAATCAAATTTTCAAAAGATTCAAGAAACCATGCAAAGAGCTCAAGATGACTACAGGAAGTACTACGACAAAGGGAGAAAGGAGAATGCAGCTTTTGGAATTGGCGAGAAGGTCTGGCTAGCCTCTACTCACCTCAAACTACCCTGTCCTTCACATAAGTTAGGTCCTAGGTTCATAGGCCCATTCACAATCAAGAGAATGGTGAATCCTGTGGCCTTCGAGTTAGATTTACCCAGATCATACAGAATACATCCGGTCTTTCACGTATCTCGCTTAAAACCAATGGTCCCTAGTCCATTTCCCGGAAGAGTGGAGCCTCCCCCGCCTCCAGATGTAATAGATGAGGAGGACGAATTTGAAGTGGAAGCCATACTTAGCTGCAGGAAGATGGGCAGACAACTTCAGTACCTAGTAAAATGGAAAGTAACCATCGCGGCCCTACTGAGCGGCGTGTGCGCACAAACACACGCATAACGTGAATTCCCTGACCAGCCTATAAAAGGAGCCTTAGCAGACAGACAAGTTGCTGGTTTGTCTCAGCTCACCTGTGTTCCTCTGCTTCCTGTTCCTGTTTACCACTTCCTGTTGTCACCCGGATTGCCTGAAGACTACGCTTATTCTCTCCTGACCTGATCCCTGGCTTGTTTAATGGACTTCCTGCTCTTAGCCTTGCAGGCTCCCGGACTGATACCTGTGTTTGACCCTTGGCATGCCTCTGGATTATCCTCTGCACTTAGCCTTGCTGGCTCCTGGAATGATTACTTGTGTTTGACCCTTGGCCTGTTTCTGGACTTTACTTACCAGTTTTAAAGACTTGCTTGCTACTTAACTAGTGGTCTGGTCCATCCTGCACGAGCCCTCTTCCAGACCTTCACAGAAGTCAGGTATCCCGTTGGAGGCTTGTGCCTCTTGGTGCAACCTACTCCCTGAATCACCTCCAGGGGTGGTGTGCGCTGAGTCGCAACAGCCACCACTCTCTGCATCTTGACCTCGGTGAGTACCTCTTTGCTGATACCTACTTTCAGCTATTAAAGTCATTCAACTTTTGAAATGTTCAGCTCTTTCAGCTGATGACTTCTTCAACTTTTTTTCTATTATTTATACTTTTTAAAATATTAAGCTTTTTTTAACATTTTTTTAACACTTTTTTAACATTGAAGTCAATGAGAGCATGCTTAAAATCCTTAAAATCTTCTTCCGCTACCAAAAGTTTCAGCTCCTTCATACTTTCACCTACAGACGCCAAACAAACTTTAAAACATTCACAAAATATTCAGCTATCTGTCTATATCTTTTCCGTTTGATATATTTTACAGTTTTTCTGAAAAAGCTGTTTAACCACTTTGCGCCCGCACTATAGCCAAAAGACTGCTACAGCGCGGACGCTATCTGCCGGGAGGGCGGACGTCCTCCCTTTAACTTCACCTCTGCACGCCGCCGCAGGCACGCATTGGGGAAGTTCTGTGCTGGCTGTGTCCCCCGGACACAGCCAGTCACAGATCGCTGTAAATAGCCAATCACAGTGGCTGTTTACAGCGCGATCGGCGTGCCCAATGAGAGATGATCTCATGTGTAAACATATGAAATCATCTCTCATCACTGGCTCTCCCTTCTCACACAGACAGCGTGTCAGGAGGGAGAGATGAACCACTGCAGAGATGCAGAGGTTAATGTAAAAAAATAAAATAAAAAATAAAAAAAAATAAAGTTCCCATCTGTCCCCACTGCCACCTGTCCCCACTGCCCCTACTGTCATCTGCCCCCACTGCCACCTGTCAGTGCCATCTGCCCCCACTGCCACCTGTCATCAATGCCATCTGTCATCAGTGCCATCTGTCCCCAGTGCTACCTGTCCTCAGTGCCACCTGTCCCCAGTGCCACGTATAAGTGCCATCTGTCATCAGTGCCACCTGTCATCAGTGCCACATCAGTGCCACGTGTCATTAGTGCCACATAGTGCCATCTGTCATCAGTGCCACATCAGTGCTACGTGTCATCAGTGCCACATAGTGGCATCTGTCATCAGTGCCATATCAGTGTCACGTGTCATCAGTGCCCCATATTAGTGTCATCTGTCATCAGTGCCACCTGTCAGTGTCACGTGCCATCTGTTATCAGTGTCACGTGTCATCAATGCCAGGTATCAGTGCCATCTGTCATCAGTGTCATGTGTCATCAGTGCCATCTGTCATCAGTGCCATGTATTAGTGCCATGTGTCATCAGTACCACATGTCATCAGTGCCACGTATAAGTGCCCTCTGTCATCAGTGCCACATATTAGTGCCATCTGTCAGTGTCACGTGTCATCAGTGCCGCGTATTAGGGGCATCTGTCATCAGTGCCACGTATCAGTGCCATCTGTCATCAGTGCCATTTCGGTGTCACGTGTCATTGTCCTGGTGCTCCAGGGCCTTCAAAAGTGTAATAGGTAGTCAACAAGTTAGATGTGTAATTTATGCTTCTAGAACATGTGACGGTGCTCCCTGCATGTTGGGCCTCTCTATGTGGCAAGGCTGTGGAAAAGTCCCACACATGTGGTATCGTAATACTCAGGAGGAGTAGCAGAATTTGTGGTATACACATGCCACGTGGGAGAAATAACCTATTACAATGACAATTTTGTGGAAAAAATTTAAATAAAATAAAAAATCTTCATTTTTCAAAGAATTGTGGGACAAAATGACAACATCAAAAATCTCACCATTCCTCTTACTAAATACCTTGGAACGTCTACTTTCAAAAAAGAGGTCATTTGGGGAGGGGTATTTGTACTTTCCTGGCTTGTTCGGGTCGCAAGAAATTAGATCGGCCACCAGTACATCAGATGTGATCAATTTTGTGTGATTTGCACCACAGTTTGTAGATTCTCTAACTTTCACAAAGACCAAATAATATCCACTAATTTGGGTTATTTTTACCAAAGATATGGAGCAGTATAAATTGTGTGCAAACTTTATGAAGAAAAAATAATAATTTGCAAAATTTTATCACAGAAACAAAGAAAAATTTGTTTTTTTTTCAAAATTTTTTGGTCTTTTTTCATTTACAGCGCAAAAAATAAAAAACCCAGAGGTGATCAAATACCACCAAAAGAAAGCTCTATTTGTGGGGAAAAAAGGACAAAAAATGTATTTGGGTACAGTGTTGCATGACTGAGTAATTGTCATTCAAATCTGACAATTGGTATGGGCAGGAGGGGTGTTTAAGTGCCCAGTAGGCAAGTGGTTACGTTTAGTGATCATTTCAGAAAATGTCATTAAATTTAGGGCATCCAGGTTTTTGTTGTCTGTTTTGTTTCCATGGTTACCAAAGCTTCTTATACACAGTTATGGGCGGTGGGGGAGAGCACAGACACACCATATACTGATTTATAATAGAGGAATATGACGGCCAGTTTTGATGGGGGTGATATGATAGGTCAGTTTTGATGCTATTCAGTATTCCAACGCATTTTCTCCAGGAAATGCATTTTCTAGTTATGTTTGTTGTTTGATTTTTTTGGGCAAGCTACCACAACACCATTATCCCTGAATTTTTCTTTTCAAAATTTTTATTGGTAACAATCAGATAACAAATTATAACATTATCAGAATGGCATACAGAGTTCGGAGCATACAGGGTATATTCAACTCGGTTGGTGTGGTTTAAACATTTTGTGATAAGTATACCTAAACAACAAACTGTGAACCGCTTATGCATTCTAGTGCTTCTAGCTGTAGTTGTAGTCTGGTCGGTGGTCAAAGCCCCATGGGCCAGCAGTTTTCACTCAAGCTAGTATTCTGCAGGGATATAAAGGGAGAGGTGGGAACAGCCATTCATTATATACAAAAAGTTGTGTTACCTGTGGGGTATATTGGACTTTGTGGGGGCAAAGGAGAGGGGGGTTGAAAAAAAAGGGGGAAGAAAAGAAAAGAGAAAGGCAAGAGGTCCGAGTAGGTGGGCATCTATAAAGATGAAACAAAGCGAGTAGTTATGGTTGGGGGGCTTGCCCGGGACCCCAGCTACCCTGCTCCCTTTTCATTTGAAAGAATCAAAGCTTCAGTAGGTTCAAATCAAAATTAGGGGGAAGGAATTAGTCCACCCATGGTTGCCAGAGTTTAAGATGTTGAGTGATCCTATCTAGAATTATAGCGTCAATTTTACTGTGGATCATGGCCTGAGTGACCCTATTTTTGACCTCGGTAATATTTAGAGTTGGAGTCCTCCAAGCCCTAGCTATTGTTTGCTTTGCTGCAGTTATGAGTTGGAGAAGTAGCCGCGTTTGAGCCCGTGTGAGGTCCTGTGAGGGGAGGTTCAATATAGTGAAGATCGGGTCCGGGTCAAGTTTAAAATAAAGATAGGGCCGAAGCCATTTGGAATATGATCCCCAGAAACGACCACCATATATGTTCATGCGTTCCTCTTTCTCCGCATCCTCTGAAGCATTCCGGAGAGAAGTTTTTCATGCGCACCCATATGTCCGACCAATCCTCCAACTGGACCATTGCTGGGCATATGACGGGCGGGAAGCGGGAGGTGAAGAAAGGTGTGCATAGAGACAAGAAATTATGCCCCGAGCATGGGGGTCCCAGTCACATACACTCTCAAATATTGATAGGTTATCTAACTCTTTATTTGGTCCTACAACTGAGCGTATAAAGTGGGTGATTTGCAAGTATTGGAAACATTCCCGATTCGGGAGTTGCTTCTGCTCCTGTAGGACTGGAAACAATTTCATAGCGTCTCCGGTGACAAAGTTGTAAATGCGACTCAGACCCACCTGTGCACAGGCCTGGAAGGAACTGGGTTCAGATTGGGCTGGATAAAAGAGGGGTTACCAAAAATAGAGAGCAGAGGTGAGTGCGGGGATATTAGTTTAAATGGTTTACATAATTTATCCCATAGATTTAAAGAGGAAGTAAACCCTGATGGGTTTACTTCCTCTTTCATTCCCTGCAAAGGTAAAGCATAATAGACTACTATGCATCGCATAGTAGCCCATTATGTGTCACTTACCTGACACAGGAGCCAGCAAAGTCACCGCTGTCCCCTGTAGTCTGGCGCATCCATCTTCTCAGTGGGTCTCACCGCTCTGCCGCTGTCATTCGGCAAAGTCGCGATGACGTCACTCCCACGCATGCGCACGGGAGCCGCCACGCGTGGCATATCGCCGTTGATGGGTGCCGCGCTCAGTGCGCCTGCGCGCCGCTGTCTATGGTGCCTGTCTTTCGGCAAATATCTCCTAAACCGTGTAGGTTTAGGAGATATTTCTTGGGCCTACAGGTAAGCCTTAATCTAGGCTTACCTGTAGGTCAAAGTGTGTTGTAAAGGTTTACAACCACTTTAAAGTATGTTGAGTTATTGGGTTCGACACGGGGCCACAGGCTGAGGCAGTTAGCCAAAGCAGATTAGTCACTGTGACTGGGTGGAGATCCACCACTTCCAGGGCAACCCACAGGAGAACTTCTGCTTTTGCATGATAAAGGGTCATTTGGGCTAACTGGGCTCCTTGATAGTAGCGCAGAAAATTGGATACCCCCAGGTCCCCTGCGAGTTTGCTTCAGAGCATAGTGGGCCTTGGGATTCTGGGCTTTGTGGTGCCCCATATGTATTTAAATACCCGACTTTGCACTGCTCTGTGGTAGTAAAGTGGGACCGTGATCGGGAGAAATATAGAAGCTTCGGGAGCAGGGACATTTTTACTGCCGCATTTCGCCCCAACCACGAAACACAAAGAGATTTCCAGGTATTTAATAAGGAGGATAGCTGATTCAGCATGGGCAGGTAGTTGGCTTGGAATAGAAGGGCGGAATCGTTCGTAAGTTTAATTCCTAAATAAGGAATAGTAGTGGTGGACCATAGAAATGGGAAGTTTAATCTCAAGAGATTGTACTCCGTCTGAGGTAGAGACATGTTGAGGGCCCTAGATTTTGCCTGATTTACTTCTAGAACAGAAATTGTTGCAAATTTGTCTAAGAGTCGGATAAGGTTCGTTAAAGTGGTGTGTGGCGAAGTAACCAATAACAACGCATCATCAGTGAATAGACATACTTTATGGGACGTTGATGCTATTTCTAGCCCTTGAATGTTCGGGTTCGCCCTGATCAAGGCCGCAAGGGGCTCAATATTAGGGGGGAGAGGGGGCAGCCTTGCCTCGTTCCTCTCTGAAGGTGCATGGGTATATAGCAGGATCTGGCTATGTATTGAAGTTGAACAACCCGGCGAATGTTGTCACTAGCTTGTCGTCTAGGTATGAAGCCCAGCTGATCTTTACTGATCATTTCTCCAATGACTGGGTTAAGTCGCATAGCTAAAATTTTGGCTAAGATCTTAATGTCCACATTTAAAAATGATATGGGCCTACAGTTGGACCAAAGGGTGGTATCTGTGTTGGGTTTGGGGATCATAGAGATTATGGCAGTCAACGTGTCTCGACCAAACGTGTGTTGTTTTAATATGCTATTAAAAGATTTAGCAATCTAAAATTTAAGTAATAGCTAATGTGTCTGCAAACTTTTTATAATACATGCTTGGGAGACCATCCGGGCCCAGACGCTTATGGGGTTTGAGTGTTTTTATGGCGTTAAGGACCTTGTCAACCGAGACCAGACCCTCTAATGACCCCCGTTTGGCTTTCGATAAGTTCAGTATAGAGAGGTTTCGGAACAATGTGTCTGCCTGATTAGGGGAAAAAGCGGTCTTCTCCTCATAGAGTTTAGCAAGCCGTTTACAAAATTCGGCCAGTATTCATATTGAGTTGTCGTATGTCATATGAGTGTCGTTACCCACTTTAAGCCTAATAGGGTTAATTGCCCGGTCTGGGCGCCGAAGTCTCAAGTCCAGGAAGGTGTCAGGTTTGTTTGCCTTTGTGTATATGGTATGGCCGGACCTTCGTATTACCTTGTCTGCAGATTCAGCTAAAAGGAGGTCAAGTTCTATCTTAGTTTTTTCTAAAGTAAGTTTATGGGCTTCAGTAGGGGCTGCTTGGAATTGTAGATATTGGGTGTGGTATTCCACTTCTGTTGGGTCACCTTGAGGCCAGGTGACAGATGCACACCGTAGGGATTAGGAGTGCACCGCAAGGTTGTGGACCCTATGGCTGACTGCTGCGGACGGGGGTCAAGGATATAGGAAGGCAGGGCCGCCAGAACACCAAGATGGATCCCACCGAGGTTAGAGCGTAAGATTCCCTGGGACGTGGAGTCTAAGAGCCAGCAGGTGTTCACCTCGAGTGGTGAGGATGGACTTGGCTGCAACTGGCTCCAGGTCGCGACCCCCAGGGTCCCCCAGCTCACACCCACAGTAGGCAACAGGAGGATAGGGATGGTGAGGGACAAAGCCAAGGTCGGGGCCACAAGCAGACAGGAAAAGTCTGGGACACGCCAAAAGGTCAGGATCACAGGCAAACAGGGATAGTCAAGGACACGCCAAAGTCGGTAACGGAAAACAATAGAAGAGCACACGGCAGGTAACAGGAAGCTAACACACAAAGGTTGATCAGCCCTGTTGGCTAGCAGTGCACAGGTTAATATAGGGTTCCCTGATAGGGCCTGGGGTGGAGCAATGCTTAGAGGAGAGGTTATAAAAACCACCAGGTGGAAGTGGCTGGCCTCTTAGTCAGAACAAAGGAGGGGAGGTAAGCAACCAGAGGAAGATCACTGCATAACCATGACAACTTCTAATTATAGGAGCCTAATTTGTCTGTCCTTTTTTAAGTGCGTTGCGATGGATATACATTTTCCCCTAATGACCAGCTTTGTGAGATATCAGGGGTAGAATTAAATGTGATGTAGTCCTTCAGGATTATTTGAATATCTAAACAATATGACTGTCAGGTCACCTTGAGGCCAGGTGACAGATGCACACCGTAGGGATCAGGAGTGCACCGCAAGGTTGTGGACCCTACGGCTGACTGCTGCGGACTGGGGTTCAAGGTGATAGGAAGGCAGGGCCGCCAGAATACCAAGATGGATCCCACCGGGGTTAGAGCGTAAGATTCCCTGGGGCGCGGAGTCTAAGAACCAGCAGGTGTTCACCAGAGCCTCTAGTGGTGAGGATGGACTTGGCTTCAACTGGCTCCAGGTCACGACCCCCAGGGTCTCCCAGCTCACACCCACAGTAGGCAACAGGAGGATAGGGATGGTGAGGGACAAAGCCAAGGTCGGGGGGCCACAAGCAGGAATAGTCAGGGACACGCCATAGGGTCAGGATCACAGGCAAACAGGGATAGTCAAGGACACGCCAAAGTCGGTAACAGGAAACAACAGAATAGCACACCGCAGGTAACAGGAAGCTAACACACAAAGGTTGATCAGCAGGGTTGGTCTGCAGTTCACAGGTTAATATAGAGTTTTCTGATAGGAGCTAGGGTGGAGCCATGCCAGAGGATGGATTACAAAAACAGTCAGGTGAGGGTCGGCTGGTCTCTAGAGATGAACACATGGAGACGGGTAAGCAGACGAACTCTATTGCATAACCATGACAATGACTGATTGGTAAGATGGGCTTTATTCATGCACCATGTTTTGTCCTTGGCCCGGGGAATCAGAGACGCAACCGTATCGATCACTGCACAGTGATCTGTCCATGTGATTGGGAGTATAGCGGATTGTTAACAGGATCGGGGAGGATGCAATTGGGATAAGGATGTGATCAATCCTTGAGAAGAATTTATGGGGGTACGAGTAAAATTCATAATTTTTCCTTAGTTTGGGGCGTAATACGAGACGAGCGTAGCCTCAACATCCTGTAGGTGGCCGACTGGTACAATGTAGCGGCCCTCCGGATCTTTAATCTCTGAGGTCGAAGTAAAGGGTATAGTGTGGTGAAAGGCCAGGAGGACTCCCCTCTGCTTGGTTGCTGCAGTGTATACTCTGGGATAGCCGGAACAAATAAATTTAGGGGTACTATGGGCCGCGAAGTGGGTCTCTTGGAGGGCTACTATATCAGCCTTCAGAGATGTGAAGGTTCAGAAAGGCTTAACCCTCTTGTTAGGGGAGTTGAGTCCCTTCACATTAAGGGAAAGTATATTTAAGGGGGCCATCAGAGTGTTCGTGGGAAGCTGATATCGTAGGGAGCAGGAGCCAGACGAGCTACCCGACCAGTAGAAGAATAGGTAAAAAGAGAAGCAAGGGAAGAGAAAGAAGAAGTGAGGGAGGGGGAAGGGAGGAATGTGGTACGTAGGGCAAATCATTAATACTGCATAAAAAATAAACTGAAACTGTATTACCCGACTAAAGGGCACACAAACACCGCAACCAAGTCAATAGCCCTAGGAGTGTGTGTGCCGTCAAGTGGGGGAGCGGTGACTGCTACCGACCACACTCAGGAAATACGCATTGACAAATTAACAATGTACAAATGACATTTCTAGTTCGACATAGCATAGCATCTCTAAATTGGTACCACTCAAATCTGCCCAAAGGATACTAAGTTCCGGAATATACAGTTTATAAGCCGTTGTGTGTGCCTTTGAGTCGGATGGTGCCTAGGAGGTCCCTAGGGGATGGTCATAGGGAAGTTCGGTGGAATTATAGAAACAGGTTGTTAGGTTCAGAGAGGGGAGGGAGAAGCAAGGAAACAAAGGCAGGGCAAGGAAGATAGGGTAGGGGCGGTAGGGAAGGGGGGGGTGGAGAGACGGAAAAAAAAGGGGGGAAGCGGAGAGAGAGGAGAAAAGGAGATGGGGCGTGGAAATTCCGGGAAGGAGGGAGAGGCACCGACTCTACCAAAAATAATCCTACAACCGCTTTAAAGGGGCTGGTACATGTCCAGGCTCGAAGCCAAAAACCAAAACTGCCCCAATTGTGAGACCTGGCTTCAGTGTACTGCTTAGGGCAGGAGTGTCCAAACTTTTTTCAAAGAGGGCCAGATTTGATGAAGTGAACATGCACGAGGGCCGAACATTGAACCATTAAAATTCGGTCTAAAGCCGCGTACACACGTGGCGGACTGTCTGGCCAACTTAGTCCGTCAGACAATCCGACGGACAGTCCGTCATACTTTCGAATGAACGGACTTGCCCACACACGGCACTTTTTGAGCGGACTAATACGGCGGACTAAGTCCGCCATGCTATCCGCCCTACTTTTGAAATGAACGGACTCGCCCACACACGCGGAGGAAAGTCCGCTCATTTCGAGCGCGTCTCCAGGTAGGCGGGCCCGTGAAGGAGACATCGCTGACCCCGCCGCCTGGTATGGACTTAAAGGGGAACCCCAACGCCGAAAAAAATCGGCGTGGGGGTCCCCCCCAAGTCCACAACAGACCCTTGTCCGAGCACGCTACCCGGCCGGCCAGGAAAGGGGGGCGAGCGAGCGTCGAGGCAACATCTCCTGGAGAAGAAGATGAAGAAGAAGAAGAACGGAAGGCGGCGGTGACGGCGGCGACAGAAGACCGGGCCACCGCCTGTAAAAGAGCTATAAGAAGGCGCGGTGGCCCGGCAGAAGAACCAAAGAGGGGGACAAGACCCCCGAAGTCGGGAGAAGAGGCCGGTGGCGAGGAAGAAAGCCGGACTCCTCCGCTAGCAAAAGAGCTACAAGAAGATAGCGGAGGAGTCCGGCGAGAAGACCCCCGAAGACGGAAGACCCCCGGAGCTGTGCAATAAAATATTTTAACCCTGTGTTGTGTTTTTTTTGTACTTTTTTCACAGGTGAAGGGGTAGGGGTACATTGTACCCCATACTCATTCATATAGGGTGGAGGGCCGGTATCCGGGGGCCCCCTTATTAAAGGGGGCTCCCGGATTCCGATAAGCCCCCCGCCCGCAGACCCCGACAACCAACGGCCAGGGTTGTCGGGAAGAGGCCCTTGTCCTCATCAACATGGGGACAAGGTGCTGTGGGGTGGGGGGGCCGCGCGGCCACCCCTTCCCCAAGGCACCCCCCCATGTTGAGGGCACGCGGCCTGGTATGGCTCAGGAGGGGGGGCGCTCGCTCGCTCCCTTTCCTGGCCAGCCGGGTAGCGTGCTCGGACAAGGGTCTGTTGTGGACTTGGGGGGGACCCCCACACCGATTTTTTTCGGCGTTGGGGTTCCCCTTTAAGTCCATACCAGGCGGCGGGGCCAGTGACGTCTCCGTCGTGGGCCCCGCCTACCTGGATACCCGCTCAAAATGAGCGGACTTTTCTCCGGGCGGGAAAAGTCCGCTCATTTCAAAAGTACGGCGGACTGGCACACACACGGGCAGATTGTCCGCCGAAATGCGAGTTCAGCGGACAGTATTTCCAACATTCCGAAATACTTAGTCCGCCAGACTGCACGCTGAAAAAGTCAGCTGAAGCCCACACACGAGCAGACTGTCCGCTGAAATGTGTTTCGGCGGACTAAGTAGGCCAGACAGTCCGCCCGTGTGTACGCGGCTTAAGTGTGTTCGTCCGAGCTCTAATACACTGTCCAGCAAGAATTCTCTTGCCTTTGTCGCGCTCGTTCCCAACACACAGACGAATGCGCTGCTCTTTAGGGGTACCGTTAATTTTAATGGTACCCCACATATTGGAAAACATGGGGTGCTTTTGGTGCAGTGCTCAGGCACTTTCCCTGCATTTTTGTGGGTAGGGGGTAGGGTGTGTGCCCTACAGGCAGCATGCAGCCACGCAGATGTGAACGAAGGGCTTGTTCACATGTCAGGTTGGAGGGGCAGTAAAACTACATGGCTAAGCTATTTTTACCACCCTCAACTTCTCCCCCTTTAGCTGCAGAGGGAGCATATGGGGGTGTACACATGCTGTGGCTGCAGCTGGAGGTATACCCAGGGTGAATGAACCTGCACTTCAACTACCCCGCAACTGTGTGGATTGCACAGTTGCAGTATAGTGATGCTACATTTATGGGCTTAACCACTTCCCGACCAGCGCACCACGATGTACATCGACAGAATGGCACGGGCAGGCATATTGGCGTACAGGTACGTCTAATATTCAATGCCGCCCTGCCATCGGGTCGGGACCCCCGTGAGTCCGGACGCGGGACCCGCGGACTCGATCGCCGCGGGCATCCCCGCGATCGTCTCACGGAGCGGCCGAATGGAGGAAATGCCGAGTAAACAGCATTTCTCCATTCTGCCTAGCAACTAGTGACGCTGATCTCTGCTCCATGTGATTGGAGCAGAGATCAGTGTTCACTAAGTGAAAGCCCAACCCCCCCACAGTTAGTAACACACCCCTAGGAACACTTAACACCTACACTGCCACCCACTGGTTAACCCCTTCACTGCCAGTGTCATTTACACAGGAATCACTGCATTTATATAGCAGTGATTACTGTATAAATGACAATGGTCCCAAAAATGTGTCAAAAATGTCCGATGGGTCCCCCACAATGTCTCAGTCACAATAAAAATCGCTGATCGCCGCCATTACTAGTAAAAAAAAAATAATAAAAAATTATTAATAAAAATGCTATAAAACTATCCCTATTTTGTAAACGCTATAACTTTTGCGCAAACCAATCAATAATCGCTTATTGCGGGTTTTTTTACCAAAAATATGTAGAAGAATATGTATCGGCCTAAACTGTGGGAAAAAAATGTTTTTTTATATATTTTTGGGGGATATTTATTATAACAAAAAGTAAAAAATAATGCGTTTTTTTCAAAATTGTCGCTCTATTTTTGTTTATAGCGCAAAAAATAAAAACCGCAGGGGTGATCAAATACCACCAAAAGAAAGCTCTATTTGTGGGAAAAAAAGGACGCCAATTTTGTTTGGGAGCCACGTCGCACGACCGCGCAATTGTCAGTTAAAGCGACGCAGTGCCTAATTGCAAAAAGTTGTCTGGTCTTTGACCAGCAAATTGGTCCGGTCTGAAAGTGGTTAAAACAGGTGGTGAGGAGGCAACAAATGCCTCTCAAAAGCGATCTGTGCATAGATTGCTTTGCAGAGGAGCAGCAGTTCTGGCTGCTATCACACACAAGCCCTACAAAAGCAGTTCACACACATACAGACAAATGCACGCACACACATACAGACACATGCATACACATACATACAGACATACTGTCAGAGAGTTGCCCGTAGCGGACGTGTCACTGGGTGCGCTGCGGGGCGTCGATGTGTGCACTCATCTGGGTCTGTCCAAAGGGCAGTAGTGGCCTGGCTGAGGAAAGTAGCTGCGGCCTCCTCCAGATTCCTGCTCTTCCTGGCCCTTTTAGCAGGAGGGCGTAGGGGAGGGATCTGGGACTCTGCCTGGCTGCTGTCCCCTGGTTCCTCCAGACTGACACTTTCCAATGTATGAAAATAGTACATAATTAGAATCTTTTTATTGGTTTGGTCATCAATCACACACAATTTTGATCTCCTCACTGTTGCAATTTGAATGTGGAGAAATAGAAAAGACTATCATTCTGACAACATTTTTCATTCTTGTTCAGATCATTTTTGGTCACTACTGTCTATTGATATGGAAACCAGAGCAGCTCCAGGTACATGTCAATGAAATGGGGGAGAAATTCTGGTGAAGTGAATTCATCAGTCATGATGATATGATGCTTACAAGACAGAACACAAGACAAACCATAATGTCTGGCTTAACCCATAAGCTGCTCCCAATATAGGCCTTAATCTAAGCAGTATAGGCCACTAACCACCTATTCCAATGCTCCTTTCATGCATTGACGATCATTCGTCCTCCCCTCCAAGATCGTTCCTATGGCCGTTACATCAACCATGTGTTCTGACTTTATACACACTGCACATGTGTCAAACTCGGCTTTCAGTGCGGCATGAGGCTGGGGCTTGACCAGCTCTGTTCTGCATGCGCCACACACACTGGAACATTTGGGAGGGAAAACATGGTGGATTAGTGGATTGCAGCCAGCCCCATGGTGGTGGAGCTCTGAGGAGGCACAAAGCAACCCCTCTGAGCAAGGGTGAGATGGTGGAGATGGTGCGCATCCTAGAGAAGCACGATCATGACTACAAGCTGCATAATTCCTAAAGGCCCAACAGCCGATCAAAGGACCAAATCTGAAAAAGATGGTCTGATCTAAAACACCGGGAACAAGACCAGATGGAGTACATGGAGTACATACATCAGATCATAAAAAAAGTAAGCAATATTTGGATCTAACAATATTTATATATATATTTTTTTTTTATTTGGTCATGTTTTTGGACATTCATTTTTTTTTTTGTACTTATTTTTTTTTTTCTTTCAACAGGGAGGCACAAAAAAATGATGCTCCAACCAAGCCATCGCAAGAGTTGAAAGGAGGCTACCCTCACTCAGGCCCCAACAGGAGAGGCAACAAGGCCATCTTCCCCCCCAAAAACGTAAGTGCCAACTTCAAACACACTCATTTAGCCACCGACAGCAGTGTTTCTAGGTGAACCAAAAGCCATGGGCATAGGGCAGAACTTAAGGGGTAAAGAACACTTTCTGGTTGCTGCCTGGCTCATCAGTGCCCATTAATGCAGCCTTGCCAGTGTAGACATGGGTAGAGGAGAGACCCCCAGGCTCCCAGTCAGAGTCTTGCTAGAATGGTCATCATATACCCCGTATCCCATAGGAGACAAGAGGAGTGGGAGGCAACTGCAGGACTTTTTCAATGTTGGCACTGGAAAATGCCACCACCTTCCCTTTTTTATGCATTTTTCGCAGAAAAACATACAGCAGGGATGAGCTTTATGTTCGAGTTGAACTCATGTTCGACTCGAACATTGGTTGTTCCCCAGTTCGCCGAACAGCGAACTATTTTGGGTGTTCACGGCAAATTCTAAAGCCGCGGAACACCCTTTAAAAGTTTATGAGAGAAATCAAAAGTGATCGTTTTAAAGGCTTAAATGCATGGTATTGTCATATGGGGGACATGTATCAATGCAAAAAAAAGTTTTAAAAATGCAAGTTTTTTCACTTTAAAATGTTAATTTTAATGTGAAACAATAAAAGTGTAATATTCCTTTAAATTTCGGACCTGGGGGGTGTCTATAGTATGCATGTAAAGGGGCGGATGGTTCCCGTGTTTAGAATAGTCACAGCAAAATGACATTTCTAAAGGAAAAAAACTAATTTAAAACTACCCGCGGCTACAATTAATTGTCGGGTCCATACATATAACAGTTCATTGATGAAAACAGCATTGGGACTTCCCCACAGGGGAACCCCGAACCAAAATTAAGAAAAAAAAATGTGCAGGGGTCCCCCACAATTCCATACCAGACCCTTCGGGGGTATTAAGGGGAACCCCGCACCAAAATGTAAAAAAAAAATGGCATAGGGTCCCCCAAAAACCCATACCAGACCCATAACCAAGCACGCAACCTGGCAGGCTGCAGGAAAAGAGGGGGGATGAGAGAGAGCCCCCCCTTGAACCGTACCAGGCCACATGCCACATTGAGAGGGTGCTTTGAGGTAGCCCCCCAAAGCACCTTGTCCCCATGTTGATGAGGACAAGGGCCTCATCCCCACAACCCTTGCTCGGTGGTTGTGGGGGTCTGCAGGTGGGGGCTTATTGTAATCTGGAAGCCCCCTTTAACAAGGGGAACCCCAGATCCCGGGGCCCCCGTATTAAATGGTAATGGGTTACAAAAGTAACGGGTGACCCCGCTCCCCTCTGACGACACAGGGGAAAGCCATAGGGAAGTCCCCGTCAAGTCCCCGTGCGTCAGAGGGGGCCGGGGTCCCTGGGTGGCCCCGCCCTCCGTTATATAAGAACTGTCAGAAGAAGAGAAGCGTCACACAGCGGGAGCCTCCATTGGATGCGGAGCAGCCCAAGAACGAAGCGGGGAAGAAGAGGCCGTGGAGGAAGATGCCGGACGAGAACACCGGAGCAAGAAGCAGAGGATCAGAGGAAGAAGCAGAGGAAGAAGAAAATGGGGAAAGACATCATAGGAAGAAGGAAGGAAGAAGACCGAAAGAAAAGACTTTAAATAAAGGAATTGTCAAAACTGTCTCTTGTAATTTTTAACATTTTTTACACTTTTTTTGTGAAATGGTAGGGGTACTTTTGTACCCCATTACCATTTCACACATGGGGGTGGTATCTGGTGGCCCCCTTGTTAAAGGGGGCTTCCATATTCCGATAACCCCCCCACCCGCAGACCCCCACAACCACTGGGCAAGGGTTGTGGGGATGAGGCCCTTGTCCCCATCAACATGGGGACAAGGTGCTTTGGTGGGCTACCCCAAAGCACCCTCCCAATGTTTATAGGACAAAATTTACAACCGCGCTCTCCCATATAATAAACCTCAGTGAAACTCAACCATCATCTACTAAAACTAACAAAAACAAATAATGATGAAACAAAAATAATCCTGATACGTATACACAACCAGTGCATACACAATGTAAAAAATTTAAATCAGACAGATAAATAAATAAATAATAAGAAGAAATTCATTTAAATAAGAAAAAATTAAGTATAAAGCCGCGTACACACGGGCGGACTGTATGGCCTACTTAGTCCGTCATACAATCCGACGGACAGTCCGTCATACTTTCGAATGGATGGACTTGACCACACACGGATGCACAAACAGTCCGTCAAAAGCTTGCTCGATGACGTGTACAGCACGTACGACGGGACTAGAAATAGGAAGTCCAATACACAGCAATGCAACCTTTCGCCTTGTAAATCCTTTCTGAGCATGCGCCATTCTTAGTCCATCGAACTAGCCTACTGACGAGCGGATTGTCCGCTGAAACCAAAGTATGACGGACAGAATTTCGAAAAATCCGAAATACTTAGTACGCCAGACTGCACGCTGAAAAAGTCCGCTGAAGCCCACACAGGAGCGGACTGTCCGCTGAAATGTGTTTAGACGGACTAAGTAGGCCATACAGTCCGCCCGTGTGTACGTGGCTTAAAGCATAAATAAATTCATACGATTAATAAAAATTCATTGAAATAAAAATAATAAGCTAAATATAAATATAAATAAATTCATACACTTAGATAACTTATAAAGTGCTCGAAAAAGATACAGACACACGTGCCCAATAAACATTCACAGATGAATGAAAAAAATGAAAAAAATATAAGCGCAACAGTCCGTCAATTGAAAATATTTCTCCAAGTAGACTCAGTGCAGAGCATAGACTTCCTTCACCACCACTGTGCTGGTTGATTGTAAAAATGCGCGCTTACCAAATCCTAAAAAACTGGGCATGTATAGTAAAGAATCTCAAAGGATCGTCACACCAGGACAGCCTCTCATCTTTCCACACAAATTCCAATGATGGGATCACTCATAAGATATAGACAAAAACTCCCATAGTGTAAATCCGTAAATAAAGCCTTTCATTAGATCATAAAAACCTACTCACAAGCAGAAATAATCAAATAGCGTTAACCGCTTCGCACCCGCCCTATAGCCGAAAGACGGCTACAGAGCGGACACTATCTGCCGGGAGGCCATCCCTGGACGTCCCCTGTTTACTTACGCAATGCGCGCTCCCGGGAGAGCACATCGGGGAAGTTCTGTGCTGGCCATGTCCCTCGGACACAGCCAGTCACAGATTGCTGTAAACGGCCAATCACAGCGGCTGTTTACAGCGAGATCGGCCTATCCAATGAGAGATGATCTCATATGTAAACATATGAGATCATCTCTCAGTGCCGCTCTCCCTCCTCACACAGACAGCGTGTGAGGAGGGAGAGATGAACCGCTGCAGCAGCCGTAAGTAAAAAAAAAAAAATGTGCCATCTGCCCCGGTGCCATCCTCCCCCAGTGCCATCCGCCCCAGTGCCATCCTCCCCAGTGCCATCCTCCCCAGTGCCATCCTCCCCAGTGCTACCTGTTAGTGCTATCTGTCCCCAGTGCCACCTGTCATCAGTGCCATTTGTCCCCAGTGCTATCTGTCATCAGTGCCATGTATAAGTGCCACGTGTCACCAGTGCCACATAGTGCCATCTGTCATCAGTGCCACATATTAGTGCCATCTGTCATCAGTGCCACGTATCAGTGCCATTTGTCATCAGTGCCACCTGTCAGTGTCACGTGCCATCTGTTGTCAGTGTCACGTGTCATCAATGCCACTTATCAGTGCCCTCTCTCAACAGTGTCACGCGTCATTGGTGCCACGTATTAGTGCCATGTGTCATCAGTGCCACGTATTAGTGCCATGTGTCATCAGTGCCACGTATAAGTGCCATCTGTCATCAGTGCCACGTGTCATCAGTGCCACGTATAAGTGTCATCATTGCCACGTATCAGTGCCATCTGTCATCAGTGTCACGTGTCATTATCCTGGTGCTCCAGGGCCTTCAAAAGTGTAATAGGTAGTCAACAAGTTAGATGTGTAATTTATGCTCCTAGAACACATGATGGCGCTCCCTGCATGTTGGGCCTCTCTATGTGGCCACGCTGTGAAAAAGTCCTACACATGTGGTATTGTAATACTCAGGAGGAGTAGCAGAATTTTTTGGGGGGTGTCATTTGTGGTATACACATGCCATGTGAGAAAAATAACCTATTACAATGACAATTTTGTGGAAAAAAATAAAAAAAATTAAAAATCTTAATTTTGCAAAGAATTGTGGGAAAAAAATGACAACATCAAAAAGCTCACCATGCCTCTTACTAAATATCTTGGAATGTCTACTTTCCAAAAAGGGGTCATTTGGGGGGTATTTGTACTTTCCTGGCTTGTTCAGGTCGCAAGAAGCGAGATAGGCCACCAGTACATCAGATGTGATCAATTTTGTGCGATTCGCACCACAGCTTGTAGACTCTCTAACTTTCACAAAGACCAAATAATATCCACTAATTTGGGTTATTTTTACCAAAGATATGTAGCAGTATAAATTGTGGCCAAAATTTATGAAGAAAAATTTATAATTTGCATAATTTTGTCACAGAAACAAAGAAATATGCGTTTTTTTTCAAAATTTTCGGTCTTTTTTCATTTATAGCGCAAAAAATAAAAACCCCAGAGGTGATCAAATACCACCAAAAGAAAGCTCTATTTGTGGGAAAAAAAGGACAAAAAATTAATTTGGGTACAAGGTTGCATGACTAAGTAATTGTCATTCAAAGTGTGAGCACCGAAAGCTGAAAATTGATCTGGGCAGGAAGGGCGTTTAAGTGCCCAGTAAGCAAGTGGTTAAATGCCGGCCGGCAAAACGAGCGACCAAAAGTCACGTGATAGCGTCAACACGTCGAGACCACCCTACGTCCGTTTCATCATATATGACGTTGTCTAACCCTCCCAATGTTGAGGGCATGTGGCCTGGTATGGTTCAGGATTGGGGTAGCTCTCTCGTCCCCCCCTCTTTTCCTGTGGGCCTGCCAGGTTGCGTGCTCAGATAAGGGTCTGGTATGGATTTTTAGGGGGACCCCCATGCCATATTTTTTTTAAATTTGGCACGGGGTTCCCCTTAATATCCATACCAGACCTGAAGGGCCTGGTATGGAATTTCGGGTGACCCCCACACATTTTTTTTTTCTTAATTTTGGTTCGGGTATCCCCTGTGGAGAAATCCCCATGCCATTTTTTTATCAATGAACTGTTATGTGTATTGTCGGACCCGACAATTCATTGTAACCACAAGTAGTTTTAAAAATTTTTTTCCTTTGGAAATTTCATTTTGTTGTCAAACTGTTCTAAACACGGGAAACATGCACCCCTTTACAGGCATACTATGGACACCCCCCAGGAAAGGAATATTAAAATGTTATTGTTTCACTTAAAATCACTGCTCCCGAAAAAATGTGAGTTTTAAAACTTTTTTTTGCATTGATACATGTCCCCTGGGGCAGGACCCAGGTCCTCAAACACTTTTTATGACAATAACTTGCATATAAGTCTTTAAACTTCGCACTTTTGATTATTCATGTTCGAGATCCCATAGACTTTAATGTTGTTCGCGTGTTCAAACAAATTTTTTGCCTGTTCGCATATTCTCGTGCGAACCGAACAGGGGGGTGTTCGGGTCATCCCTACTTGCAACCTGCTTGCCCTTCAGACACTTACACTACTAGGAATGTTCACACTGCAACTACTCTGTAATCTTGGCCCTGGTTCCTGGGTCTCCCAAACTCGGGTACCTAAAAACACTGCCAGCTCCTTCCACCTCTTCCTTCTCCATGCTAATGTTAAGGCACTACATACTTTGCTAATGTGTGGAGTGGGTGTTTGGTTTGGACATCTAAACACTCAACATGTATATACATTTGAAGCAAAATTCCAAGAAGGATTACTTGCTCAAAGAAGAGGCTCCCAAATATGTTCTTTCTCTTCACGTTCGCTTTGGCCCTCACTATGACTCGCTTCAGGGGATTTTTCGTCTACAATGGCAATGTCTGTGCTGGGTCCAGGAGACAGATCCCATAGCTCCAAAAAACATCCTGGGTGAGCTGACCACACAAATTTTCCTCTAAAAAGAAACAATACACCATTCATTAAGCCACCCCAAGTCCTATCTGTTTCTAGCATCCATTTTGCTACATTAGTTGACCAACCATGCACTTGGTCTGATGTCAGTTTTGCTCCTGACTAGTGGACTGCACCACGCTGCACCCTGTATGTTATTGATGAGCCGAACACCCCCCGGTTCGGGTTCACACCAGAACTTTCGAATGGACCGAAAATTCGTGTGAACTTTAGAACCCCATTGAAGTCTATGGGAGTCGAACGTTCGAAATAAAAAGTGCTAATCTTAATGGCTACTATGCAAGATATTGTCCTAAAAAGGGTTTGAGGACCTGGCTTCTGCCCCAGGGGACATGGGTCAATGCCTAAAATGTTTATAAAAACTGACGTTTTTTCGGGAGCACTGATTTTAATTAACTATTAAAGTGGAAAAAAAGTGAAATATTCCTTTAAATATCGTGCCTGGGGGGTGTCTATAGTATGCCTGTGAAGTGACATATGTTTCCCGTGTTTAGAACAGTCCCTGCACAAAATCTGGTTCCGGCAATATGGATAAAAATCATTGAGAAAAATGGCATGGGTAGCCCCCCCTGCCCATTACCAGCCCCTTTGGGTCTTGTATGGATATTAAGGGGAACCCCATACCCATATTAAAAAAAGGAAAGGCGTGGGGCCCCCAGGCCCTATATATTCAGAACAGCAGTATACAGGTGGTGCAAACAAGACAGGGACTGTGTAGGTTTCTTGTGTTAAGTAGAACCTGTTGGTAATTTTGAACTGGTACATTTTTAAAGTGTAGCTCCAGAGAAGTTGAGAGTATAGCCTCAGATGAATATAAACAAAGTGTGATGTACCATCATCCACAAATTTTTAGAGAATGGAGTTTTTGGTATGGGGGTATTGGAATAGCCGTTCACGCTAACTTCTTATAACCAACCCAGACCAATAATTGATGTTTGGACTATACCGGTACTTTATATATAGAAAGAAAAAGGAAAATAAATAATAATAAAATTTAACACATGTTTAACAATTACTAAAAGGACGAAATACAAAATATCATAAATAAAATTAAATCATAATACACCCCAGAGTTTTTAACATATATACAGATACTCATAAAGGAGTTCAGTTCTGGTGGCGTATAAGAAAGGCTTCTCTACTAGTTTCGTGGATCATCCGCTTCTTCAGGAGGATGTGTATATAAATGAATAACATACAATTCATTAACCACTTGCCGCCCGCCCTATAGGCAATTGACGGTGGCAAAGTGGTTTCATAATCCTGATCGGACGTCATATGACGTGATCATGATTATGAGCCGCTGCGCGCCCCCGGGGGCGCGCATCGCGGCGATCCTTGTTGCGGGGTGTCAGTCTGACACCCGGCAACTATGATCTCGGTAAAGAGTCTCCGACGGAGACTCTTTACCACGTGATCAGCCGTGTCCAATCACGGCTGATCACAGTGTAAATAGGAAGAGCCGGTGATCGGCTTTTCCTCACTCGCGTCTGTCAGACGCGAGTAGAGGAGAGCCGTTCGGCTGCTCCTCTGACAGGGGGGGTCTGTGCTGATCGATTATCAGCACAGCCCCCCCCCAGGATGCCCACACTGGACCACCAGGGACGTCACCAGACCACCAGGGATGCCCAGCAAAAGGTAATCCTCCCTAGACCACCAGAGATGCCAGTCAACACAATGGATGCCAATCAGTGCCCATAATGGATGCCAATCAGTGCCCACAATGGGCATCACTGATTGGCATGCATTATTGTTTGGCACTGATTGGCATCCATTAGTACAGTAACACACCAATGCCGCCTATGAATGCCCACCTGTGCCGCCTATGAGTGCCCACCTGTGCCGCCTATCAGTGCCCACCTGTGCCGCCTATCAGTGCCCACCTGTGCCGCCTATCAGTGCCCACCTATGCCCATCTGTGCCACCTATCCATGCCCATCTGTGCCACCTATCCATGCCCATCTGTGCCACCTATCCATGCCCATCTGGGCCGCCCATCCATGCCAATCCGTGCCAGCTATCAGTGCCAATTTGTGCCACCTATTAGTGTCCATCCGTGTTGCCCATCAGTGCCGCCTATCAGTGCCGCCTATCAGTGTCCATCAATGCCACCTCATCAGTACCACTTCATTGGTGCCACATCATTGGTGCCCATCAGTGCCGCCTTATCAGTGCCCATCAGTGTAGCCCCATCAGTGCCCATCAGTGAAGGAGAAAACGTACTTATTTACAAAGTTTTGAAACTGAAACAAAAAAAACATATTTTTTTCAACATTTTCGGTATTTTTTTATTTGTATCGCAAAAAATAAAAACCGTAGAGGTGATCAAATACCACCAAAAGAAAGCTCTATTTGTGGGAAAAAAATTATAAAAATTTCATTTGGGTACAGTGTAGCATGACCGCGCAGTTGTCATTCAAAATGCTACAGCGCTGAAAGCTCAAAATTGGTCTGGGCAGGAAGGTGTTTAAGTGCCCAGTATTGAAGTGGTTAACAATCAACAAATTCATATAGATAGAGAAATAGAACATTGTTCAACCAATAATTATATAGAGTAAAAATAAGGGGAATATGAGGACATTTACTCACCCAGAGACTCAAAGAAAGGTAAGGTAAAAACAAACTTCAGGTAAGTGGGCCCTTTTATATTTTCCCCCTCCGGCGGACATGGGGGATGAAATGCGTATGGCTCTAGTGAAAATAAAATGTTAACCCAATTAGCGAAAAAAATAAAATAAAATCCCTACCATCAATTAACAATAAAGGCTTACCGATCACAATGTATGAAGATATATGTGATAGCCAAAGCGAAGTATCACACAAAAATTTGATTGGTGTAAGCAATCAATGGAACTTCAAGTGATTCAGTATGTTGGGTAGGGGTAAAATATTGTTGCGCCTATGTCAAAAATAAAGAAGGGGAAGTATATATATGCATGCCTTTCATATAGTGGTAACACGTATTTAAACAATCTAGATAGAGTAAATATATTACCTGGCAAATGTGCATAAACAGGGTAAAAACACCCGTCCTATACTATTGCCTGTTCAGTAGTTTGAACCTGTAGGTAGTTCACTATGTTGGTTAGAAGTAAGGCACCGCTGCGTCTACATCAGAGACAAAGGAAAACCAGGGAAAGGCATGTATACACCTACCCCACGCAATGGCCACAAATATTTGAAGAATCCAGATAACAATTAAACATATTACCTGACAAATGCAAATAACCGAAACAAAACCGACAGTCCTACGCCAACGCCAGCCCAAACACAGCGGTCTAACAGACCACTGTTTTATGGGATCCCCAATGAGCGTCCCGTCAGGCGTGCCCGCCGGCGAAAACTTCGCCGGCATCTGACGTCATGCCGTCAGCGCCTCCACACTGCGCATGTGCGGCGTAGGGTAACGCCGCAATGGAAGTGCGCAGGAAGGAACAATTAGACAGCGGAAACTCCGGTGTCACTGTCCTAAATCCTGAAAGCCATGGGGGAGGAAAACCCGCCCCCAGGCCAGGAGGAGCACGTCTGCTGGAGGGGGAGATACCAACCAGGGATTCCACCAAGACAAATAAACACTGGGGAAAAACACACAAGGGGGGGGGGGCGTGGCCTGGACATGGACGGATAGAGACGTGCATTACTTGAGCTCCCGGCCGTCTCTCACCTCGGCGGACAAACTGTGCAGATAGACCGCACTATGCCCACCTCTAAGAAAAAGACCACACACAGGAACGGCAAACCTACCCGACCACCAACTCCTGCATCGCATTTGGGTGATATCGGGAGGCTTTTTCATCTTCCCCAGCACCGCTCCCCGGGCCCCAATATGGCGCCGGAGCGAGCCCACGTGGACGCTGACCGAGCTACCTGCTCCTCACCAGACCTGGATTCGGAGGCTTCTCAGGCTTCTCTACCTGCCCCACCCCTGGGAACACCCCAGACGTTCCATAGTGCTGCCCTGGCCGTCATGGAGACCCCCCGACCGGCACAACCGGTGGAACCGGACCTCCGCCTGCTATTACAAGCTCTCCCCACGAGAGCCGACATAACCGCCTTGATTGATAAGGTGGCAGAGACTCACCGCAAGGAGATGGCGCTTGTCCGGGGAGAAGTGAAGGACTTAGCAAACAGGGTTACTGGCGGGGAACATTCCCTTTCGGCATTGGAGCAACGGGTGGAGGCCATGGAGGCCTCACAGGCCGCTCACGTGGACATGCTCCTCACTCAACAGTTGCGATTGGAGGAGATGCCTGAGGCGACGGGATCGGAGGACCTGGCGGACACCGTCACTGCGATTTTCCGCAGCATCCCAGGGGTGGATTTACCCCCCCGCCTAGAGTTTGATAGAGTGCACCGTGCCCTGGGCCCCCGGTCCGCTGATTTGACCAGGCCACGGGACATTGTGTGTCGGCTGCACCATTATGGCCTCAAGGAGGAAGTCCTACGGAAGTCCTGGGAGGCCCCTACTCTGGAATTTGATGGCGCTGAGGTGAGGATCCTGCCGGATATATCCCGTGCCACCCTTCAGCGGCGTGCCCTACTGAAGCCCTTGCTAGAACTGGCAAGACGATGTGGAGCTACATACCGATGGGGCTACCCGTTATTGGTCACGTTTCGCAAGGACCAACGAGTCTTCACTCTCCGTGACATGGACTCCCTACCCGCTCTGTTTGGCTTCCTGGATGTGGAGCCTATAACCATCCCGAACTGGCTGGCGTCTCTACCCCGTCCACAGGGACAGGACCTGAACCGTGGAAGAAGGAGTGACTTGCAGCCCAGACAGCAGCGGCAACGCCGCAGACCCAGGGCGCCTTCAGGAGCGGACTCCCGCGAGCTCTGAGGTAACTTTTCTTTCTTTTGGTCCCCTGCCCGCTGTCCCCCCCCCCGCCATTGTAATTGTCGCCGCCATCGCTGGCTTATGCGATGAGCCGATGTACTGACCTAGCAACGCGGCCTGGGCGGTTGGTGCCCCCCCCTCCCCCCCCCCCTCCCCTTGCTGACTCTTTGCTGCTATCCTGCCTTGCCCTCCTTGCCTTAGTGCCATCCATGGATCCCCTCTATTACCTACATATCCGGGAGTCTGTGCCTCATGTGGCGGCTCGCCTCATGTGGCGGCTCACCTCAGGACGGCGGATCGTTGACTGAGCCACAGCTTACTACCTTCGTGTCACGCACGATGGAATATCCCCGCGTGTCATCACGACTCAGCTTTCCTGCTATTTTTCACTGCTGTTACCGTGCGCCTTTTCCGATCGGACTGGCTCACCACTGTATTACCGAACGGTTCCTCTCTCACATGTAGAGGGGGCGTTTAAGCCCTGCAGGCAGGCACTACCGAAGGGACTCTTCGACCTAATAGCCCGGTGGACAGTTCCGAACGAGGGAATTTTTCTACACATGTAGGTACTCGTGGCTCGGGCGCTCGGGCGTATGCAAGCCCTTGCATCTGCTGCAGGACTGGGGATCATGCCCGTTATGGTCTCCCTGAAGGGGGAGGTGGGATGTTTTTCCTTTTTATTACTGGTATGCCCTTGCTTTCTGTTCTCCTGTTCTAAGTTTTGTTTTATGTTATTTTTGGCACTGTATTTTGGGCTGAGTGGGAGTGGACAGTCCAGATTGGGCGTCCCGGTGGATGGCACTGGTTGGGTGGGGGGGGGGGCGGGGGATGGTTGTATGTACCCGGGGAGGGGCTTCTGGTTGCCCTACCTAGATACGGTGTGACCTGTCCGCTATATTACCTGGGTTGCTGCTCATTAGTATAGCTACTTGATTCACTTTTCTGATTTACCCAGAATGCTATTTTGTGGTTTGATTATTTATCTTCTAGATTTTTGTTTAATGGTTTTGAGGTGTTACGTATGGTGCATCTGTGACCTACGAGAGGTGGGAGGCGGGCCAGTGGAGCTGGCTAACCGGTTTCCTTGTCAGCCTCGTCCCCACCGATATAGTCCTAGGGGTGACGGCTAGTTTCCCCTGGGTGTTTATATGCTCTTACCTGTGTTATAGGGAGATAAGGGTATTAGGCCCACTCCCGTGTTCACAGTTTTTTGTGTTCTCCTTCTTTCCTCCTGTCCGCTCTATTTCTCCCCGCCTCTGACCCCTCTTTCCCCATAACAGTACCGGTTGTCGGTTTCTTGTCTTTCTCTTTCCTCTTTCTCTTTCTGCTTTCCATCGCTACACCCCCTTTTCCAGGCCGGTGTAGTGTCACAGTTTGATGCCTATCACAGGATGGTGCGGAAGTGACGTTGTTGCGTACTGCGCATGCGCGATGCGCTCCAAACGCTCGCGCCGTGCGTTCCAACATAGTTTCGGCAATACAGTTCAGCGAAACCATCACATAATGTTACGGAAGTGATGTTACACACAACACAAACACGGGCCACGTTGTTGCGTACTGCGCATGCGCGATGCGTTCCAAACACTTGCGCCATGCGTTCCAACATAGTTTCGGCAATACAGTTCAGCGAAACCATCACATAATGTTAAGGAAGTGAAGTTACACACAACACAAACACTGGGCCGTTCGTTACAACACTAATACTTCCCTTGTTACCTAGTAGGTTTTGCATTGCTGGGACTTGTAGTGCCTATCCTGAGCTACATGCTTCAATGTTCAGTGTCCTCATCCCTATCCCCATGCTTCAATGTTCAGCGTCCATCCTTATCCCCGTGCTTCAATGTTCAGTGTCCTCATCCTTATCCCCGAGCTTCAATGTTCAGTGTCCATCCTTATCCCCGTGCTTCAATGTTCAGTGTCCTCATCCCTATCCGCGAGCTTCAATGTTCAGTGTCCTCATCCTTATCCCTGTGCTTCAATGTTCAGTGTCCTCATCCCTATCCCCATGCTTCAATGTTCAGTGTCCTCATCCCTATCCGCGAGCTTCAATGTTCAGTGTCCTCATCCTTATCCCTGTGCTTCAATGTTCAGTGTCCTCATCCCTATCCCCATGCTTCAATGTTCAGTGTCCTCATCCCTATCCGCGAGCTTCAATGTTCAGTGTCCTCATCCTTATCCCTGTGCTTCAATGTTCAGTGTCCTCATCCCTATCCCCATGCTTCAATGTTCAGTGTCCTCATCCCGATCCGCAAGCTTCAATGTTCAGTGTCCTCATCCTTATCCCTGTGCTTCAATGTTCAGTGTCCTCATCCCTATCCGCAAGCTTTAAATGTTCAGTGTCCTCATCCTTATCCCTGTGCTTCAATGTTCAGTGTCCTCATCCTTATCCCTGAGCTTCAATGTTCAGTGTCCTCATCCCTATCCCCCTGCTTCAATGTTCAGTGTCCTCATCCCTATCCGCGAGCTTCAATGTTCAGTGTCCTCATCCTTATCCCCGAGCTTCAATGTTCAGTGTCCTCATCCCTATCCCCCTGCTTCAATGTTCAGTGTCCTCATCCCTATCCCCCTGCTTCAATGTTCAGTGTCCTCATCCTTATCCCCGAGCTTCAATGTTCAGTGTCCTCATCCCTATCCCCATGCTTCAATGTTCAGTGTCCTCATCCCTATCCCCGAGCTTCAATGTTCAGTGTCCTCATCCCTATCCCCGAGCTTCAATGTTCAGTGTCCTCATCCTTATCCCCGAGCTTCAATGTTCAGTGTCCTCATCCCTATCCCCCTGCTTCAATGTTCAGTGTCCTCATCCCTATCCCCCTGCTTCAATGTTCAGTGTCCTCATCCTTATCCCCGAGCTTCAATGTTCAGTGTCCTCATCCCTATCCCCATGCTTCAATGTTCAGTGTCCTCATCCCTATCCCCGAGCTTCAATGTTCAGTGTCCTCATCCCTATCCCCGAGCTTCAATGTTCAGTGTCCTCATCCTTATCCCCGAGCTTCAATGTTCAGTGTCCTCATCCCTATCCCCCTGCTTCAATGTTCAGTGTCCTCATCCTTATCCCCGAGCTTCAATGTTCAGTGTCCTCATCCCTATCCCCCTGCTTCAATGTTCAGTGTCCTCATCCCTATCCCCGAGCTTCAATGTTCAGTGTCCATCCTTATCCCTGTGCTTCAATGTTCAGTGTCCTCATCCCTATCCGCAAGCTTCAATGTTCAGTGTCCTCATCCTTATCCCCATGCTTCGATGTTCAGTGTCCTCATCGAAGCAGGGGGATAAGGATGAGGACACTGAACATTGAAGCTCGCGGATAGGGATGAGGACACTGAACATTGAAGCAGGGGGATAGGGATGAGGACACTTAACATTGAAGCTCGGGGATAAGGATGAGGACCCTGAACATTGAAGCAGGGGGATAAGGATGAGGACACTGAACATTGAAGCTCGCGGATAGGGATGAGGACACTGAACATTGAAGCAGGGGGATAGGGATGAGGACACTGAACATTGAAGCTCGGGGATAAGGATGAGGACCCTGAACATTGAAGCAGGGGGATAAGGATGAGGACACTGAACATTGAAGCTCGCGGATAGGGATGAGGACACTGAACATTGAAGCAGGGGGATAGGGATGAGGACACTGAACATTGAAGCTCGGGGATAAGGATGAGGACCCTGAACATTGAAGCAGGGGGATAAGGATGAGGACACTGAACATTGAAGCTCGCGGATAGGGATGAGGACACTGAACATTGAAGCTCAGGGATAAGGATGAGGACACTGAACATTGAAGCACAGGGATAAGGATGAGGACACTGAACATTTAAAGCTTGCGGATAGGGATGAGGACACTGAACATTGAAGCACAGGGATAAGGATGAGGACACTGAACATTGAAGCTTGCGGATCGGGATGAGGACACTGAACATTGAAGCATGGGGATAGGGATGAGGACACTGAACATTGAAGCACAGGGATAAGGATGAGGACACTGAACATTGAAGCTCGCGGATAGGGATGAGGACACTGAACATTGAAGCATGGGGATAGGGATGAGGACACTGAACATTGAAGCACAGGGATAAGGATGAGGACACTGAACATTGAAGCTCGCGGATAGGGATGAGGACACTGAACATTGAAGCATGGGGATAGGGATGAGGACACTGAACATTGAAGCACAGGGATAAGGATGAGGACACTGAACATTGAAGCTCGCGGATAGGGATGAGGACACTGAACATTGAAGCACGGGGATAAGGATGGACACTGAACATTGAAGCTCGGGGATAAGGATGAGGACACTGAACATTGAAGCACGGGGATAAGGATGGACACTGAACATTGAAGCATGGGGATAGGGATGAGGACACTGAACATTGAAGCATGTAGCTCAGGATAGGCACTACAAGTCCCAGCAATGCAAAACCTACTAGGTAACAAGGGAAGTATTAGTGTTGTAACAAACGGCCCAGTGTTTGTGTTGTGTGTAACTTCACTTCCGTAACATTATGTGATGGTTTCGCTGAACTGTATTGCCGAAACTATGTTGGAACGCACGGCGCGAGCGTTTGGAGCGCATCGCGCATGCGCAGTACGCAACAACGTGGCCCGTGTTTGTGTTGTGTGTAACATCACTTCCGTAACATTATGTGATGGTTTCGCTGAACTGTATTGCCGAAACTATGTTGGAACGCACGGCGCGAGCGTTTGGAGCGCATCGCGCATGCGCAGTACGCAACAACGTCACTTCCGCACCATCCTGTGATAGGCATCAAACTGTGACACTACACCCTCAACCCATCCCTCCCTTCCACGTCCCACTCCCCACCCTTCCCCACCCTTCCCCCCCCCCCGCCCCGCTCTGACCCCTCCGGCACCCTTTCTGCCTCCCTTCTTACCGTCCCCGTCTTCCCCTGCCCAGTGTTCCCCCCCCCACCTCTTTTTCCTTACCCAGTCCGCTCCCCCCCTCCCCTCTCTCTGATTCGGAGGTCCCCCAGCTTTACATATGTCGCTACCACGGGTAAACGTGCTGTCACTAAACGCGAAGGGCCTCAACACGCCTGAAAAGCGTCGCATGCTTCTAGCTGATCTGAAAAGATTGCATGCTGATATTGCCTTTATACAAGAGACAAATTTTAAGCCAAATGCACTGCCATATCTACGCAATAGACACTACCAATGGACGTATCATTCAACCAAACCACTAGCTAAATCCAAAGGGGTTTCCATACTCCTCTGTAGTAAACTCCCGTGGCGTTGCCAGGGATCCCTGTTAGATCCTTCAGGCAGATATGTGTTCCTGAAGGGGTTTATTGGCCAGGCACAGGTGACTCTGGCGGCCATATACGCCCCTAACGAACTCCAAGCCACTTTTCTAGAGGGGACCATGGAAAAACTACAGGAATTTAAAGTTGGGCAATTATTGCTAGGAGGGGATTTTAATACCCCGCTGATCCTTTCGGTAGACACGTCCTCTGGCCGGACCTCCATGCCGATAGCTCAGATTAAACGCATCGCGAAGACTCTGCATGACTCACAACTTATAGATGTCTGGAGGCTCCAGCATTCGGGGGAACGAGATTACACATTTTACTCCCCCATGCACAAACTTTATACCAGAATTGATTACTTTCTGATCCCCCACTCCCAATTACACGCGGTTGAAAGCACTTCAATAGGAGACAGGACATGGTCGGATCATGCGCCGATCGTCCTTACATATAGACTGTCTGACGTTTCCCCCCTGACGCATAGGTTTTGGCGACTGAATGAGAGCCTCCTTCAGACCCCGGAGGTCCTGGATGATGTCACCAAGACCCTGCGTTGTTATTTGCAGGAAAATGACCTCCCAAACTGTCCTCCGGGTGTTCTGTGGGAGGCGCACAAGACAGTAGTACGGGGGGTTCTCATACAACACGGTGCCCGGATAAAACGGGAATGCACCGAACAGCTGAACCGGCTTTTGGAACAGCTACGCGTCATAGAGGCCAGACATAAACATGCTCCCTCGCAATCCTCGGAGAATGACCTGCTGGCAGTCAGGAAACAGATTACAGATCTTCTTCGTTATAGGGCTAAAGCTGCCATTCAATTTTGCCATGGGAAGACTTACGAATTCGGCGACAAATGTGGGAAACTACTGGCAAGACTGGTTAGGGAACGTAAGCTTCAAACATATGTTCCCCTTGTCGTGGCGCCCGGGGGCCGAAAGGCCCAATTACTCATGCATATAACTAGTGAGTTCAGGAATTTCTATTCAGACCTATACAATCTGCCGACGCTCCCCCCACCCCCACCCGCCCTGACCGACTACTTAGCAAAGTCCCAAATTCCCTCCTTATCCCCGACGGTGAGAGAGGAACTAGAATCCCCCATTACTTTGACGGAAATTCATAAAGCTATAGGGACGATGAAGCCAGGGAAAGCCCCGGGACCGGACGGGTATACGTTGCAATATTATAAACGCCTGCTAGACCTGCTGGGGCAGCCCATGTTGGCACTATTTAATGCAATAGGGGAGGGGGGGGGGGGGTTCGCTAAAGATTCCTTGACCGCTCACATCTCGGTGATCCATAAGGAAGGGAAGGACCCGACAGCCTGCGGTAGCTACCGACCTATCTCCCTCCTCAATGTAGATCTGAAAATTTACACCAAGATCCTAGCTACCGGGCTGGCGGGTCATCTCCAGCGACTGATTCATTTGGATCAGGTTGGATTTATTCCCTCCTGGGAGGCCAGAGATGGTACCACGAAGGTGCTTAATCTGATCCATGTGGTGAGAAAAGCGGGACTACCATGTGTACTGTTGAACACAGATGCCGAAAAGGCCTTTGACAGTGTAAACTGGCCATTTATGTTTGCTGTGCTTAGACACGTGGGATTAGGGGACCGGATTATAGCACGTATATCTGGGGTGTATTCCAGGCCGACTGCGCAAGTTAAGGTTAATGGGACGCTGTCCACTCCTTTCCCGGTAACTAATGGGACACGCCAGGGTTGCCCGCTATCTCCTCTTCTGTTCGCATTGACTCTTGAACCTTTTTTAGCTACAGTGAGACTGAACCCAGATATCCGGGGAGTAGCCGTGGGGGATGTGCAACACAAACTATCGGCCTATGCCGACGATATGCTCTTCACTTTAACTAACCCTGCCATTTCCTTACCTAACCTACTCAAGGAGTTTGAGGTTTATGGGAGGTTGTCTAACCTTAAGATCAACTTCACCAAATCGTAAGCCATGGGGATCCTGATACCGCCACGGTTACTCCCTGCTCTGCAATCCAGTTTCCAATTCAAATGGACGACGACCGCCCTGACGTACCTAGGCACTTACATTCCTCCGGACCTTGCAGACCTATACGCATGCAATTTCCCCCCCTTACTTACTAAAACGCGGCTGCTTCTGGACTCATGGCACAAAGGGACGCATTCCTGGTTCGGTAGATGTAATTTACTAAAAATGTGCATCTTGCCAAAATATCTGTATTTATTTCAGACTCTACCGATCAAAATTCCCTCTGTTTATTTTAAACAGGTACAGGCACTGTTTACCCGCTTTGTCTGGGCACAGAGGCAGCCTCGGATACCACGTTCCCAACTGTCCCTTCCTAAGCGACACGGAGGGGTGGCGTTACCAGACATTAAGCAGTATTATAACGCCTCTCATCTGAGTAGGGTGATTGATTGGGCTCGCAACCTCCACACTAAATTGTGGGCCCAGATAGAGCAACACCAGTGCCCGGTCCCGTTGCAGTCCGCTCTTTGGTGCAGGACCAAACTGCCGAGGGACGTGAAAGCCCACCCGCTTATAGGCAACACCCTCTACCAGAGCGAGAAGGCGGCGTTCCACCAATCCCTAACGAACGGGTCGTCACCGCAGACACCAATTCTCGGCAACCCTGGATTCCCGCCGGGTTTACCGGCTATGCAGTTTCGTCAATTGCGGGATTCCGACCTTACTAGGGCCTCTCAGTTTGTAAAGCGTGACGGCTGGGTTTCTATCAGTGACCTTATGGACCTCAGAGGTCCTTATGGTTTAAATTTTTGGGACGCCGAGCGTTTACATCACTTTCTTCAGTCCATCCCGAACCCCGTGGCCTATTCTAGACCGTTGACCGAGTTTGAGGAGCACTTTTCTGGCACGGAACCTATCTCCCGACTTCTCTCTAAGATGTATGTACAGCTGAATACGCCACCACCAGCGCACCGTATCTCCAGTCTCGCAAAATGGGAGGGGGACCTGGGTTGCACCTTCACACCTGCGCAGATTGCACAGACTCTGCGGTTCACCCTGAAATCCTCTATATGCACCAAGACACAGGAGTTGAATTATAAAATCCTCACGAGATGGTACCTGACCCCTAGTCGCCTCCACCGTATCTTCCCTGACGCATCGGCATGTTGCTGGCGCTGCGGGGAAGATGGAGGTACGATTTTACATGTCTTTTGGTCCTGCCCCAAGCTCTTGGACTTTTGGACGGCAGTCCGAAACATTGCCCAACAGTTTACGGAGTGGCAAATCCCGAATGACCCAGCCTTCTTCCTCTTACATATGTCGGACATACCCCCTAAGAGATATGTGCGGTCAATACTGCGCCATCTCACCAATGCGGCCAAATCTTGCATCCCTTTGCTCTGGAAGCAACAAACTCCCCCTTCCGTGGCGATGTGGCTACGGCGGGTGGAAGAAATTAACAAAATGGAAGATCTGCTAATGACTGCCCAGGATAGGCAAGAAATTTACCGAAAGACCTGGTCCCTTTGGAATACGTTTGTGTACTCGACAGAAGGCAGAGCCCTCCTTGGGCGATAAGGGACGCTCCTATTGGGAACTCCGAATCACCTCCACTCCCCTTCCCTAATCTTTCCCTTGCCCTCCTTCCCTTATCCCCCTCCTCCCTTAATCCTTCTCCTTTTTTCTCACTGCTTCTCTCTTTTATCCCACCCCCCCCCCCTTTTTTTTTTTTTCTCTCTTTCCTTCACTTCTGTTCTGTATTTTTCACCTCCCCCTCTTTTCTCTCTTGTGGGTGCGCTAATTGTTGACCCTCTTTTTTTTTTTGTATCAATACGACCTGCTGACTGCTCACTGCGGTCATGATCCCGGCCTATGGATCTAGAAGCTGAGACATTGACTGGCTCTGGTATATTTTTGGCCCCCCTCTGCCGGAGCCGACAGAGGGGGTGGTTCTGAAACAGTCGAATTACTATTCACGATGTAATATATCAGCTGGGAGTCGTATTTCTGTTAATGTGCTGCACATCCTGGAGGCTGCGACCTCCACTGTCTATGTTGTAATTTCCTATTTGGGGGCTCTACCCTATTTGTGTGAAAATTCTTGAATAAACTTATATTTGCAAAAAAAAAAAAAACACACAAGGGAAAGGGGAAGGGGGGGGGGGGGGGGGGAGGAGAAGGGAAGGGGGGGGGGAAAGGGGAGGGAAGAACGAAATTGTTCTCTGATAGATCTGGGCGAGGAAAAGTCCCACATATACAGCAAAGGTTTTTTATTATTACAAATAGTGTGTTACCATTAATTCAATAATACAGACATGGTATTACAATAACATATCTGGATAATTTAAGACAATATATATGCTATTAAAAAAGTGGGTTCCCAAAGAGGAATATTGGAAAGAGAGAAAAAAAAAAAAACAAGAAAGGGGAAAAAATTTTATCCAAACATACTGTCTAATGGAAATGTTTATAGGAAAATTGTCTCATTGAGTCCAGGGGGGTGGGTGGCATCGAGGCGTTCGATCCAGAGGGTTTCTCTCTGTAGGATCGCTCGGTCCCAATCCCCACCTCTTGGGCTTGGGGGGATCACCTCTAATACGTAGAACTGAATAACGGAAGTATCAAAACGGTGATGGAGACCAACATGTCTCCCAATTGTTGTAAGTTTTCCATTTCCTGAGTAATAGAAGTGATCTCCGATTCGTTGTCTAAATTCCCGAATTGTTTTCCCGATATAAAATGCTTTGCATTGGCAAACCATCATATATACAATACCCCTAGTACCACAGTCAGAAAAAATACGTGGCCGAAATAATTCACCATTGGGTAACGTGAATTTATTTCCTTCCAAAATCCATGGACAACGTTACATTTATATGTGCCTCGAGTAGTATGTAATATCTGATTTTGTGGGGTATAGTGACTTTTTGTTAGATGGTCTCGTAGGGACCGAGCTCTGCGGAATACCAACTCTGGTGTAGAGCATACATGCTTAGTTAATATATGGTGGTCCGTAAGGAAATGCCAGTTTTTACTTAAAATGTCCCGAAGGATTGAATGATGAGCAGAGTAAGTAGTAATGAATCTAACAGAATCCTTATCTGTAGTTTTAGGTCGTTGGTGCAATAACGTATTGCAGGAACGTGAGATTACTTTATTAAATGCTTTTCTCAGACACGTAGAGGAATATCCCCTCAGTAAGAGACGATTTCGTAACGCATCCGCTTGTAGTTTAAAATCTGTATCCAGGGTACAGTTTCTACGTAAACGCAGGAATTGCGCAAAAGGGATACTGCGTATTAAGGGTTCTGGGTGAGCGCTTGTAGCGTACAAGAGGGTATTTCCCGCCATGGGTTTACGGAAGAGGTCTGTATAAAGAGTACCATCGGGGCGTTTTATAATAAGCAGATCCAAGAAAGAAATTCGCTCATAATCAAAATTAAATGTAAATTTCAAATTAAGGTGGTTATTACCTAATGCCTGTATGAATTGTAATAATCTTTCCTTTGTTCCTGTCCAGACTAGAAATAGGTCATCCAGATAATGATACCATAGCAAGGTATCGTCCAAAAAGCGGGCCAGTTGGTCACAGGAATAGACATGCCTCTCCCAGCCACCCAGGTATAGGTTCGCATATGCAGGTGCACAAGAAGTGCCCATAGCGACGCCTTGGGCCTGTAGATAGTATTGGCTATTAAATATGAAGAAGTTCTTTTTAAGGATGAATTCCAACAAAGACAGGATGAATTTATTAAAGGGCCATGTAGTCACGTCCTGATCATCTAGGAAGGATCCAGCCGTCCGGACACCCAACTCGTGGGGCATACCAGAGTACAAAGCCTCGATATCTATCGCCACGAGGAGGGCGTCCGGAGGAATCTGAATCCCATCCAAATGTTGTAATAAATCTGTGGTATCCTTAATATAGGATGGTAAACTTCGTACATGAGGCATTAAGTAAGCATCTACTACCGTATATACTCGAGTATAGGCCGACCCGAATATAAGCCGAGGCCCCCAATTTACCCCCCAAAAAACTGGCAAACTTATTGACTCGTGTATAAGCCGAGGGTGAGACATGCCTGTCCATCCCTGTGTGTGTGTCCGTCCATCCCTGTGTGTCCGTCCATCCCTGTGTGTCCGTCCATCCCTGTGTGTCCGTCCATCCCTGTGTGTCCGTCCATCCATCCCTGTGTGTGTGTGTGTCCATCCATCCATCCATCCCTGTGTGTGTGTGTCTCCATCCATCCATCCATCCATCCCTGTGTGTGTGTGTCTCCATCCATCCATCCATCCATCCCTGTGTGTGTGTGTCTCCATCCATCCATCCCTGTGTGTGTCTCCATCCATGTGTGTGTGTGTGTGTGTGTGTGTGTGTGTGTGTGTGTGTGTGTGTGTGTGTGTGTGTGTGTGTGTGTGTGTCCAGCCTACCTTTGTCCCGAGCCTCCGTCCCGTGCCTTGCCTCCTTGCCTCCGTCCCGTGCCTTGCCTCCTTGCATCCGTCCCGTGTCGTGCCTTGCCTTGCCCCCGTCCCGTCCCGTGCCGTGCCGTGCCTTGCCTTGCCTCCGTCCCGTGCCCTCTTCGTCGGCGGCCATTGTAAAATTCAAAAGCTGCGCCGCCGCCTTCGCCTGTGATAGGCGGAACACTGAATTTCCCAGCAGCCTGTGTTCCGCCTATCACAGACGTCGTATCATCCTCGTCCGTAGTACGAGGATGATACGATGTCCGTGATAGGCGGAACACAGGCTGCTGGGAAATTCAGTGTTCCGCCTATCACAGGCGAAGGCGGAGCCGGAGGCGCGGCTTTTGAATAGAATGGCCGCTGTCTGTCTGCTCGACACGCTGATCGAGCGGGCAGACAGCGATGACTCGAGTATAAGCCGAGGGGGGCACTTTCAGCCTCAAAAAAGAGGCTGAAAATCTCGGCTTATACTCGAGTATATACGGTAGTTTACTAGCTTTATCAGTTAGGGAACCCATTCCTGAAACAATTGGTCTACCTGGGGGAGATTGTAAGTTTTTGTGTGTTTTGGGGAGGGCATAAAAGGTAGCAACAATCGGAAATTTCTGAAATGAACTCCTTTATGAGTATCTGTATATGTTAAAAACTCTGGGGTGTATTATGATTTTATTTATGATATTTTGTATTTAGTCCTTTTTGTAATTATTAAACATGTGTTAAATTTTATTATTATTTATTTTCCTTTTTCTTTCTATATATAAAGTACCAGTATAGTCCAAACATCAATTACTGGTCTGGGTTGGTTATAAGAAGTTAGCGTGAACGGCTATTCCAATACCCCCATACCAAAAACTCCAAAGTGTAGCTCCAGTCAAAAAATCTATTTTTTTTTTAATACAAACGTTTTTATTTGGTCATAATGCAGCAAACAATATAACAAAGGCAGATACAATGCTGTTATATAGATCAAAATACTGGTACATTCCATTGTAGAAAACCAAAGAAATTAAGCAGCATCATTAGTAATAAACGACCAAAGAAAAAAAAAAAAGAAACCATAAGGAAAACCCGTAATTGATCCTACTTGACTAGCTCTAACTAGTCCAGTTACAGAATTGCTGATATTAAGGGACGGGTTGTCCGCTTCAAATTAACTTAACTTGAAATAAATGGTAAACTAAACCGCTGACTATTCAAATATGAGCCTGTTCAAATCGTTTCTCTGCATCTCAATAACTCGTCTAAGTACTGCTCAGTGAATAACGGTGGTCCTCCCCAGGCGACAGTGCATATTCAGAAATTAAAGCGGAGGGAAAAGGTGACTATGCTCCATCCCGCCGGTAGTGAGCTCCATCCAGCTTTTAAACCATCACCGGAGGGGGACCCCGTAAAGGCCCCACTCTAGCGGAATCATTGTTGATGGGCCACTTGGCCCATTTAGCAGTATGCTTGTGCATGGTGTCCATTATAGTGTGATTGATGCGCTCCATAAGGCGGATAGAGTCCATCCTATACAAAACCTGCGCCCAGGGAAGCAAATGCGTGCGCCAGTGTAAGGCTACCATCCAATGAATAGCACAGAATAGGGTATGGAGTAACCTCTGATCCGGTAGTGAGATCCCCTGGATCGGAGCAAATAATAGGCATTGTTCGGCCGTGAGATCTATCCTATGTCCTAAAATCGTGGTCATTATGGTGGCAACCTGGTCCCAGATGGGCTTTAGGAGGGGGCAACTCCAAAAGATATGCCGTATTGAGCCCGTCAACTGGCAACCTCTAAAACAAAGGTCAGAGACCGAGGGATAAAACCGATGGACTCTGGTGGGGGTCAGGTACCAGCGTGTGTGCAGCTTCACTACAGTGTCTTTCACAGCCATTGATCTGGCACACCTATGCATATTCTGGAACATAGCTCGCCAGTCCTCGTCTGAGAACTCCGTGGCCAGATCCGTTTCCCACAAGATCATAGCCCTGGATTTCCCCGGCTGTTGTGTTTCAATTAGGTATTTGTAGAGCGTAGAGATAATACCTCTATCCCTTGAGTGGCGATAACATATAGATTCAAACTGTGCACAGACCGGGACCTGGGGGGTTCTATAGTGTGTGTGAAAAAAATGGCGGATTTGAAGAAATTTATAAAACTCCCCATGGGGTATCTCATAACGCGCACGGAGTTGTGAGAAGGAGACGAAGTTGACAGTGTTGTCATGTAGATCGCGCAGGGTGACCAATGAATTCTGGACCCACCATCTAAAGGCGCCAGGAGACTCAAAAGCCAGTGGGAATCTCCTATCTCCCAGAAATGATGCCATCCTGGGTCTAGTAGGGCTTAATTTAAATTTAAGTCGATAAAGAGACCAAAGGTAATAGGAATGGCCGACAATAACATTACGAGGTGTCAGGTCACTTGGCCTCAGACCCTCCTGCCACAGGAGGCCCGGAAGAAAATATGGACGTATGGATTGCGTTTCAAATTTAAGCCAAGGCACCCCTCCAGTGGGTGCATGCCATTGCGCCGCCTGAGCCAATCTAGCAGCCAGATAGTATAACCAGATATCAGGCAATCCCAGGCCTCCCTGTGCCATGGGGCGATGAAGGATGAGTTTCCCAAACCTTGGTCTCTTGTTTTGCCAGATAAAAATATTAATGTCCCTCTGAAGGGCAGTGAGGGATTGGCGGGGGACATAGAGGGGGAGGGCTCTAAAAAAATACAATATTTTTGGCAGGATAGACATCTTGATGGCCACCACTCTACCTATCAACGGTATCCGAAACGATGACCATAGTTTCAACCATCGTCTGACCGCAATATATGCGGGGGGTAATTAGCCTTATACATATCCTCTATAGAAGGGGCCAGCTGAATTCCGAGGTATTGTAATGTGCGAAGAGACATGGTAATTCCAAATGAGTGTTGCAGGTTATCTACTTCAAGAGGGGTGAAATTAATTGGGAGTGCAGAACACTTCGTCAAGTTAACCCCCAACCCCGAGATCCCATGAAAGGAGCGGAGGATCCCTAGAAGGTTGGGTATAGACAACCCCGGGTTGGGCAGAAACAAAAGGACATCATCCGCGTATAGGCTGATCTTATACTCCCCTTCCTCTTTTATATACCCACCAATATTCGGACTTGCCACTATCGCCCTAGCCAAAGGCTCTAAGGCCAGGGCAAATATCAGGGGGGACAGTGGACAACCCTGCCGAGTGCCTCTGCCCACCGGAAAAAAATCTGAAGAGCAGCCCGGCAGCCTTATCCTAGTCTGGGGGCTATGGTACAGCGCCTTAAACCCATTCACAAATTCCCCCATGAAACCAAATTTAGATTAAACCAAATCCAGATATGGCCAGAGCACGCTATCTAAAGCTTTGTGGATATCTAACCCCAAAATCAGGACTTTACGAGAGAAAAGGTTTGCGTCTTGGATTATATTCGTGGCCAGTTTAATATTATCTGTAATTTGCCTATCAGGGATAAAACCGGTTTGTTCTGGGCCTACTAGGGTACCTATGATAGGGGCTAATCTGTTCGCTAATATTTTCTCTAAAATTTTAATATCGTTATTCAAGACAGAGATAGGTCGATAGTTTTGGGGTAGGGTGTGATCCTTGTTTGGTTTGGGGATCAGTGTCATATTAGCACATAACATTTCGTCCGGTAAGCGATGTCCTTGTAACGTTTGGTTAACAAGTTTAGTCAGTCTAGAGGCTAGTATTTGGGAGAACTTTTTATAATACAGAGATGTGTAGCCGTCTGGGCCCGGTGCGGTCGATGATTTAAGTGACTTGATGGTGGCAACAACCTCCAGTTCAGTACACGGGGCGTTCAAGGAGGCTAGCTGAGCTTCCGACAAAGAAGGGAGCGACAGGGAGGATAACCATTGATCAGCCGAGTGAGGGATAGGCTGCGAAGGGGGGGATAGTAGGTGTTGATAAAAGGATTTAAAAATGTCCATAACCTCTCTAGGATGTGTGACTAGGTGGCCGGAATTGTTTCTCAACTTATAGACGTGGGTAGGTCGTAATGATTGGTGAAGTTTGCGGGAAAACATGCCCGAGGCTGTATTACTATGTAGGAGGAACTTGGCTTTGGACCAACGCAGTGATTTTTCAGTATGTTCCGAGAGAATCGTGTCTAATTCGGCTCTTTTTTGGTTGATCGAATTTAGTGTATCAGCCGAGTGTGTGTTGGAATGGGCCTGATAAAGCGTGCGTAAGTCTCGTGTGAGTGTTTGGATCCTAAGGAGTTTCTGCCTTTTTTTAGTGACTGCGATTTCAATTAGGCGGCCCCGGATCACTGCCTTATGTGCGGTCCATAGGACCTGGGGGGAGATGTCATCTACTTCATTAATATCAAAGTAATCCTCTAGATGACTCGCTATGCAGGTATATGTTTCAGGGTCTGTGAGTAAAGAGTCATTCAGCCTCCAAGAGGCGACTGCGGGGGACAGGCCAACATGGGAAGTATGGAAGGCCACCATTTGATGATCTGACCATGGGCACGAATGGATGGTCGCCCGTGCTGAGTTGGCCAAGAGGATGGGCGAGGCAAAAATATAATCAAGCCTAGCGTAGCTATCGTGTGGATGTGAGTAATGCGTGAATTCCTTTGCTCCAATGTTCAATGCCCTCCAGGTGTCAATAAGTTGCAATTTATCTAAGGATTTGGTGAGAAATTTGGGGAACGCCTTAGCATAATGGGATGGTTTACTTCTATCCAGGGAGGGGCTAGCCACCAGATTGAAATCTCCGCCCACGATCAGATGCGGGGAGATGTATCTATCTAGGGTGTGTAAAAACTCACTATAAAATGCCCCTTGTGCTGTATTGGGAGCGTATAAGTTAGCGATAGTTACCGCTTTGCCCTGTATCTGTCCCTGGACAATAATAAATCTACTACCCGGGTCCTTATAGATATGCGAAGGTTCAAACTGGACAGTATTGCGAATAAATACCGCAACACCTCTGGCCTTGGACTCGAATGTGGTACAATAGTGCAATCTATAAGATCTGTCAAAGTATTTGGGGCAGGCTCCCGAGGAGAAATGTGTTTCCTGTAATAAAACAACATCTGCCCCCATTCGTTTATAACAACGAAAGGCCTTCCTGCGCTTCTGGGGGGAATTTAGACCCCTAACATTATGGGAGACAACCTGCAAACCCATAATGTCTACTTAGTACATTAGCACTGCTAAATGTTGGCTGAGAGGAGTTTGAGATCGTCCACCAGAGTCCAACGCCAGAGGAGCTACCAGTGCCCCCAGCCAGGGGTGGCCCAACCGGGCCTCGGTCCCTGCCAAAGAGCCTACAATCAACCATGGGCACTACATACAACACAATAAAATGTTTAGCAGTTAAGTCAGCATGAAAACAAAAATAACAGAAAAGCCATACGGCAACAGAACTTATAACTCTCTGGGGTCGAGACGAATGGACCGTCTCGACAAAAATGGTGTAATCAACGAGGCCGTCCGGCCTGTACTTCCACTCGCTCCACTCACGCCCCACCATCAGTGTAGCTGGTGAAGGTGGAGAGTGGTGGGCAAGTTTGGAGGGGGGGGAATGAGGCAGGTCCAAAAAAAAAGGAATCCAAAAAAAAGCTAGATCCAAAAAATGAGAAACGGGAGAGAGAGAAAAGTCAGAAAATCCTTCCGGGGGAACCAGGAGAATTAGAGTAATGAATAGAGCCAAATCCAGTCAATGTGGTAATAAAAGGGGTCCCCATCAGTCTAAAAGAGAGGGAACGTCTCCGGTTCTAGTCAAGAGAGTAAGTGCTAGCATACCACAGTCATCGTTCCAACACTGACGTAGTCGCTGTATATCATGGTGCAAGATCAGATATCAGGCAGCGGGTGCAGCCTACGGGAGCGTCTATCCCTCTGGGGTGATGGGGTGGCCCAGATGGGGGATGGGCGAGGAGTTGGAGGATGTCTTGGTGTTTGTGGTCGCTCCTGCAGGCCCAGCCGTATCAAGATCTCTTTACCTTCCGTGACTGTAGTAGCAATATGAGCGGCCCCGTTATGCAGTACAATCAATTTGAAAGGAAAACCCCAGCGGTAGCGTATCCGTGCCACTTGTAACGCTGAGGTGACTTCACGCATCTTTCTTCTTTTGTCTAGCGTGGCAGGAGCTATGTCCGGGAAGATTTGAATCAGGGCCCCGTCCAATAGGATGCGTGGCGTAGTGCGGGATGCTCTGAGAATATCTTCCTTCACCAGGAAATCCTTAAGGCACAAAACAATGTCCCGGGGGGGGTTTCTCAGGGGGGGGTTTGGGTCTTAGCGCCCTATGTAAGCGATCGCAAACAAAGGAGTCCCCCGGGCGGTCCGGTAGAAGTTGCTGAAACAATTTAGTAATTGCAGCCGTGATGTCGGTCACCGTTTCGGGGACCCCCCGCACCCTCACATTGTTCCTTCGGTTGCGGTTGTCCAGGTCTTCCAGGTGGTTCTGGAGCTGGACAACCGTGTCCCCCAGTGCTTCATGATCTCTCCGGAGATCCATGTAGGCCAAGTGTAATTCGTCATGCTTGACTTCTAGGCGGTCTGTTCTACCCCCCAGGGACGCCAGTTCCTGCGACAGCGTGCTAGTGGATTTATGTAATTCTGCCTGGAATTTCCTGGCCAATCTGTCATACATACTGGCCAGGCTGTCCTCTAAGTCTGCTTTCGTCAAGGGGGGATCCCTGGTACCTGGAGGGGAGCCCGCCGACTGCGAGGACTCCGCGTCTGTGAAGGCCCGGGCGCCATCTTGGGACATCTCCGGCTGCTCCGTGATTTTTAAGAGGTAGTTGGTAAGGGATCTTTGGGCGGTTTTCCGCTTGCCCTTCTTGGATGTCGGCATGCACAAATGGTTTTACAGGAGGGAGAGGCACTTTGTGATACAATCAGCGTGCAAAATCGTCCTGGGGAGTGCTTAAAATCTCCTTCGTTCCCGGAGCTCCTCGGCTTAGCTTCCTGCTCTCTCCGCGCCGCGCATGCGCCCCCCCCAAAAAATCTATTTTTAAGCTTTTTGGAAAACATAGGAAAGGGTTATCACCCCTGTATAATTTTTTTTGGCCGTACGTCTTTTTTCATCTCACTTCCTGTTGTCTCCTTCCGTTTGCAAGTAGGAGACATTTGTAAGTTGGATGTTTGAAAGTAGGGGCCTGCCCTATATGCTCTGCAGAAATGGCGGAACAAGGTGTTGGTGTTGCCACAACATTGTAAGCCCTCAAAGTGACTCTTGGTGGGTGCTGGAGCGCCCTGCTGTGAACGATTATATTAATAATTGTAATTACATGCCATTGTTGAGCAGTGGTAGAAAAATTGGGCCTTTGGTGGTTGTGGTGGTGGTGCTGGTGTCACAACACTATAAGTCCTCACAGTTACTCTCAGTGGGCACAGGAACGGGCCCTGCTGTGAACTATTATATCAAGAATTTTAATTACATGCCCCTGTTAAACAGGGGCTGAAAAATTGGGCCTTAGGCACTGCGTGCTGGTGCCACAACACTGCAACCTCTCCCAGATACTCTAGTTGGAGTGCAGGGATGAGCCCTGCTGCAAAGCATTGCATCAAAAATTGTATTACATGCCCCTGTTAAACAGGGGCTGAAAAATTGGGCCTATACACTGCAACCTCTCCCATATATTCTAGTTGTAGTGCAGGAATGAGCCCTGCTGCCCAGAACCAAAAATGTTCTTCAACGATATCAGCGGAGGAGGAAGAGGATAGACAGTCAACTTAACAGGACAGTCACTCAGCATCAGCATAGGCAGTCTTGAAGGGATGTGATATTTAAAAAAAAATTATTCGGTTACATCAGCTTAAGGTGCTTGGTAGCTGTGGGTGATCCAGGACTGATTCATCTTTATGAAGGTCAGTCGATCAACCGAGTCGGTGGACAGGTGCACCCTGTGATCGGTAACAAAGCCACCAGCAGCACTGAAGGTGCGTTCCGAAAGAACGCTGGATGCAGGACAGGCCAGTAGCTCAATTGCATACTGTGCAATCTCTGGCCAGTGATCCATCCTCAAGACCCAGTAAGCCAGAGGATTTTCGGGGGGGAAAGGTGTCCAAGTCTGACCTTGCCCCTAGGTATTCCTGCACCATGTAAATGAGACACTGGCGATGGTTGCTGGAACCGATCATACCTTGGGGCTGCGGACTAAAAAATTGTCTGGACGCATCAGTTAGACGACCACCTTCTCCATCGCTCCTTCTGACCGATGCCTCAGCAACATGTTGTCCAGGACCAGGAGTTTGTAACCTCCCAGTCTCTGGGAACACGTAGCACAGACCTTTCTGCAAGGCCTCCAGAAGATGTCTCATCCTCTGCTCCCTCTGCGACGGCAAGGTAAGGTCCGCAACCTTACCCTTGTACCGTGGATCAAAGAGAGTGGCCAGCCAGTAATGGTCCCTCTCCTTGATCCGAAGAATACGAGGATCCTTTCGCAGGCTTTGCAGGATCAGGGAGGCCATGTAGAGTAGGTTACAGTTACAAAAAAAGTGTAAAAAAAACTAAAAATATAAAAAATAAAAAATAATTGTTGCGGTTTTATTTTTCTCTCTCTCTCTCTTTATTGTTCTGCTCTTTTTTACTGTATTCTACAATACAATGTTTTATTGTTACTATGTTTTATCATGTTTGCTTTTCAGGTATGTAATTCTTTTATACTTTACTGTTTACTGTGTTTTTATTGTTAACCATTTTTTCAGGTACGCCATTCAGCTGCAGCACAGATTTATTTATCTTGACAACAACAGTGTTTGCTCCCACAATAAAGCCACGACTCCAGCGCTGTTGGAGGTGATTTCACCACCACAGTTAAAAAAAAGCCATATATGCCGAAGCATGGGGGCAGGGGTGGAGGACCTAATGTTAGAAGATTTGCTTCTAACATTAGGTTTGGCAGGTATGGGAAGTCTTAGCCCTTGTACACACGGTCGGACATTCTGACAACCAAATCCGTTGGATTTTGTCCGACGGATTTTGTCCGAAACTGTTCCATACACACGGTCGGACAAAGTTGTCGGAAAATCCGATTGTACATAACGTGATGACATTATTTCGTTACGACGGGACTACGTTTAGGCTAGTAGCCAATAGCTTTGGTGTAGGAATTTGATCCGAGCATGCGTGGCACTTTGTCCGATCGGAATTCTCTACACATGATCGGACAAGGTCCAATCGGATCATGTTGTCAGAAAATTTTATAGCCAAGCTGGAAAACTTGGTCCGTCGGATATTCCGACGGAAACAGTCCGATGGAGCCCACACACGGTCGGATTATCTGACAACATAGTCTGTCGGAATGTCCGACCGTGTGTACAAGGGCTTAGAGTTTTTAGGGTCCTGTACTTGGCTAGGCTCCCAAAAAGTCTCACACATGAGGTATTCCCATACTCAGAAAAAGCAGCAGAACATATTTTCGGGTGTAATTCCACATATAACCATTGCATGCGTGAGCAATATATAATTTAATTACACTTTGTGTCATAATATATATATAATATAATATATAAATTGACATTTTTTTTTACCAAAGACATGTGGCTAAATACATTTTGGCCTAAATTTATTACTAAAATTGAGTTTAGAAAAATTATAACAAAAAGTAGAAACAATCATTTCTTTTCAAAATTTTCAGTCTTTTTCTCGAGCTTTAATTACATTGTCTCATTCTTACCCGTTACTAAGAATGTAGGGGCTGATGCCTTGTCATGACAATTTTCCTCCACTTCCAAGTTTTTATTGCAAAAAATTAAAATTGCAGATGCAGTCAAATACCATCAAAAGAAAGCTCTATTTGTGGGAAAAGAAGGATGCAAATTTCATTTGGGTACAGCATTGCATGACCGCGCAATTACCAGTTAAAGCAGCGCAGTGCCAAATTGTAAAAAGTGCTCCAGTCATTGAGCAAACCTTCCAGGGCACAAGTGGTTAAAGGTAAAAACTTACTCTAATATAGTCCTTCCGCAGGACTGTAATGATGGCTGAGCAGGTCTCTGGAATAATGACTCCCAGACCCAGCAGTAAACTTGAGGCTATGGAGATTTCTCCCCTTCGCCAAGTACTGCAAGGTGGCTATGAGCCTTTGCTCTGGCATGATGGAAACCCTTATATATGTCACCTGCTTCTTAATATAGGGGGTCCCCAATGCCAAGAGGTGGTAAAAGCAGGGGTCCGTCATCCGGAGATAATTAATATAATCATACAGATTATTCTCCTGGAGCTCCCGCAGTAATGGCATATGACATAATTGGTCACGATTAAGCAACCAATTTTTGGTCCAAGAACACCTCCTGCTCCTGTTCCTGGACTGGACTTGGGTCAAAGCAATAACTTCTAGCCCAATAATCACATGTTCTCTCCTCCAATTACGCAACATGGCTGGTTGACAAATGGCTGCTCAGAAACAAACTGAAAAGCACGAACTGAAAAGCGTAAATGAACACTGAAACATCTACTAAGATGAAATTAGCAGAAGGAGCCCAAAGGGTGGCTCTTGAGAAATTAATTTCCTCTTTAAAGTCTTGTAGTACATCACCATGTTCATGTTTGTCCAGCGACAATTTGCGTACCATTAGTATGCAAGACAAGATCCTGGCACACGCCCTTTTGATAAAAATCAGAAGCTTGATCATCTAACAGGCCTCGTACACACGGTACGAAAATCAGAAGGGTAAATTCTGAAGATGAGCTGTCTGAGGATTTTTGGATCGTTAGTACGGTGCATTCGACAGATGATTAGACTTTTACATCAGTCAAAAACTGAATGTGCAGAAATCTTTTGTCTGATGCAAACTCAACATCTGATTTTCGGATGGTCAGTACAGAAATCACAGAAAAGTCGAAAGTACAAACACGCATGCTCGGAATCAAAGAACGACTGGGAAGAGTTTGGTCTGTTCGTGGTCTAGAATAAACATTCGAGATGTGGCAATTGATATGTCAAAATTCTCAATTTCTTTAATGGGATAATAATGAAGCTGCTTTGCTGGTGATACTGATGTAGTTATGCCAAATGTATTTTAAAAGGCATTTGTTTTATACGATCTGAAAATTGTGAATCAACGTTCACCAAACTTCTAATAAAACAAAATTAGCAGTAGGGGCCCAATGGGTGGCACTTGAGAAACAAACTTCCTCTTTATACTCTCATAGTACATCACTACATTCATGTTTGTCAAATGACAATTTGCATATCGTTAGTATGCTAAAAAAAATCCCGCACACATGCTTTGGACAAAAATCAGATGCTCGGTCATCCACCAATCAAAACGTGTGTATGAGGACATAGACAAAGGTATCTGCGAGATTAGGAATAGTATTTTCAACTAAAAAGTTCTACTCTCAGAAAAACTTATTTCAGTTATAACAAAGGCAAAATGGTAAAAGTGTTTGGCATGTGTACCATAGTTCTGGTACCAAACTCCTGGTATAAAAAAACGAGGAGTTGATTGCAACCCGGTACACAGAGTAATTGGACAGAAATCTTTTTCACCTATGACTCACTGCATAACATGCACCTGGCGCAAATGTGTGCAAAGTCTTTTTTTTTGAGTTTACAACTTTCCACCTGTTTGCACTTTAGATGAAGTTAGGGTGCATGTGTTTGCACTAACTATATTTTACAATATTCTTTTCCTAAGGAAAGCTTTAAATCAAACTTTGTTAGTCATAAGGAATGTGCAATGCATACCTCTTAGAAAGCTCAATTAAGACCAGACTTTTAGCATTCAATGTGAACACCATATAAAGCCCAATACAAAACATATATGTTGTAAATAGGTAAGGAGGATGTATTATTGTTAAGACATCCAAGTGTACAAGAAATGACTGAAAAAACACAGAAAATGGTCAAGACATTATTAACAGGGTGTGGATACTACTGTTGCAATACTTTAGATTAGGGATGAGCCGAACATCCCCCAACCCCCCCCCCCCCCCCCCGATTCGGTTTGCAGCAGAACATGCTAAAAGGGAAGAATTTGTTTTAACACGCGAACACCGTTAAAGTCTATAGCACACGAACATGAAAAATCAAAAGTACTAATTTTAAAGACTTATATGCAAGTTATTGCCATTAAAAAATGTTTGGGGGCCCGGGTCCTGCCGCAGGGGACATGTATTAATGCAAAAAAAGTTTCAAAAACAGCTGATCTTCGGAAGCAGTGATTTTAATAATGCTTAAAATGAAACAATAAAAATGAAATATTCCTTTAAATATCATGCCTGGGGGGTGTCCTTAGTATGCCTGTAAAGTGGTAAATTTTTCCCATTTTTTAGAACAATACCACAGCAAAATAACATTTCTAAAGGAAAAATTTCATTTAAAACTACTCGCGGCTGTAATGTATTGTCAGGTCCCGGCAATATAGATAAAAATCATTGAAAAAACGCCATGGGTTCCCCCCACCAGTCCATTACCAGGCCCTTTGGGTCTGCTATGGATATTAAAGGGAACCCCGCACCCAAATTTAAAAGAAAATGGCTTGGAGTCCCCCAGGCCCCCAGGCACTATATACTCTGAACAGCATTATATATAATATACGGCCTGCCCTATATACTCTGCACCAAATTGGGCCTTAGGTGTTGGTAGTACCAGAACACTGTAAGCCCCCAGCTACTCTTGGTGGGTGCAGGAACGGGCCCTGCTGTGAAATACTATAATAATCAAAAATTGTAATGACATGCCCCTGTTAAACAGGGGCAGAAAGTTGGGCCTTTGGTGGTGGTGCCACAACACTGTAAGCCCTCACAATTACTCTTGTTGGGCGCAAAAATGGGCTCTGCTGTGAAATATTAATTCAAAAATTGTAATTATATGCCCCTGTTAAATAGGGGCAGAAAAATTGGGCCTTGGGTGGTGGTGGTGCCACAACACTGTAATCCCTCACAGATACTCTTGTTGGGCGAAGGAATGGGCCCTGCTGTGAAATATTCGATAAAAAAATTGAAATGAAATGCCCCCGTAAAACAGGGGCAGAAAAATTGAGCCTTGGGTGGTGGTGGTGGTGCCCTAAACCAAAAATATTGTTGGAAGCTAGCATCATCAAGATTTAGGCGGAATAGGATAGTCATCATAGGCAATCTTCAAGGCATCCCACATCCATAGCAAATTACTTCAGCATCAGGTGCTTCATAGCTGCTGATCCAAGACTGATTCATTTTTAATGAATGTGAGCCTTTTAACAGAATCTGTGGACAGGCACACTCTTTGATCTGTTACAAACCCTCCAGCAGCACTGAATGTGCGTTCAGAAAGCATGCTGGATGCAGGACAGGCCAGTAGCTCAATTGCATATTGAGTAAGTTCTGTCCAGTGGTCCATCCTCAAGACCCAGTAACCCAGTGGATGCTCTGTTGGAAAGGTCTCCAAGTGTGCTCTTGCCCCTACATATTCCTGCACCATTGCATATAAAATACACTGATGGGAGAATTTCCAGCAACAGACACAATCTCACCATCCCTATATTGTTTACAAAAAGAACTGAAGAAAGAGATACCTCTCCTTCAAATGAAAATGGGATGTTTAGATTGAGATACAGTGTCTGTAAGTAAGGTCAGCACCAACGCTCACAATTTAATAAAAAATATACTTTTATTAATGATATCTAAAAAACACACATCCATAGTGCATATTAAAGGCCACAGGTGAATACTTCAAAATGCAGAATTAACCAACATGTTTCACAAAGACGCTTCATCAGGGCTTTGCATTTCAACAATGGTATTCATCTATATTACATAAAATATAATAATTCATTAGTACACTATCAATGTGCAAATTATGCTTACATTAATAATCCCTTATTTATTACATATAGTATACTGCAACGACAACATCATTAGGTGCTCACCGGGTCTTCTAAAGCATGTAACGCTCTGCTGCCACCTCAATACCATGATCACCCTTTCGATGGGCACCCACAAGGACTGATTCTCGCTGGAAGCTAGATCCAACGAGGATAGCCAGTGGGGAAATTGGATCGTCTCACTATTAGTGCCGGTTCACACTAGTGCGATGCGAGAACCCTGCGAATCAACTGCGGGTTCCCGCATCACACTTGACACGCACGGCAATTCACACTGCCATATGCGATCTGATGGGGAGTGTCATTATATGTTAACGACACCCCCATTTCAGCTCGCATATCGCACTGCGAACTGACAGTTTGGACATGAATCGGATCGCATATATGTGAACACATATGCGATCCGATTCTGTTTCGAACAGAAAAAAGGGTCCTGTGCATGTTTGGACCGAATGCGGTGCGATATCAGCCATACTATCTGTATGGCTGACATCGCACTCGCACAGACATCACATGTAATGTGAACAGCCGTGCGCTGCAAATTACATGCGATGTCTGGCATCGCGCTAGTGTGAACCGGCACTTAGATCTCAGCCAGGGATAATCCAGGGTTAATTACAAACAAAATACTAAATATAGGAATACACAAGGAAAAATGTCTCCTTATCCATGGATTACCATACAATGCCACAAGTTAACTGTAGCAGCCTATGGTAAAACAGCCTCTACATACATAAAAACGGGGGTCCAATCATATTGGGGGGGGGGGGACACATGGATTAGGAGGCACTTATAACAAAAAATAATAATAATTACATGATGGGTACTGCAACTGCAAAATTATTTAGGCCACCCCAGCAATTCGCCTAACAAAGGGCTAATGCTAAAAAATTTATTAATTCTTAGCTAGTCAAGCGTGCAAATGTACTTAACCACTTAAGCCCCGGACAAATTGTCAGCCTAAGGACCAGAGGTCTTTTTACAATTTCACACTGCACTGCTTTAACTGGCAATTGCGCATTCATGCAATGTTGTACCCAAACGAAATTTGCATCCTTTTCTTCCCACAAATAGAGCTTTCTTTTGATGGTATTTGATTGCCTCTGCGATTTTTATTTTTTACGATAAAAACTTGGAAGTGGAGGAAAATTGTCATGACAAGGCATCAGCCCTTACATTCTTAGTACCGGGTAAGAATGAGACAATGTAATTAAAGCTCGACAAGAAAAGAGCCCATCGCGCCCTTCTGGGAGAGAGTCGCTTAGCCTCAGAATGTAAGATTATTATGGTCCTTCAAGGAGATGTCTCCATTCTTTCAGGGCTAAAATGATTGCCAACAGCTCTCTGTCACCAATCTCATAATTGCATTCAGCAGTTGACAATTTCTTGGAAAAGTAGCCACACGGATGCATAGCGCTCTCAGAGTTAGGACGTTGAGACAGAAGGGCGCCAACTCCAGTCTCAGAAGCATCAACTTCTAGGATAAAAGGCAACGTAGGATCAGGATGTGCCAACACAGGAGCAGAAACAAAGGCAGCTTTGAGAGTCTCTTAATGGACTCCGAAGACCAACTCTGTGGGTTACCGTCCATTCTGGTCATATCAGTCAGAGGCTTGACCAGAGATGAGAAGTTACGAATAAACTTCTGATAGTAATTGGCAAAGCCTAGGAAACGCTGCAGAGTACGTAAATGCACGGGTCGAGGCCACTGTAGGACTGCCGACAGTTTCTCTGGGTCCGTCGAAAAACCATAAGTAGAAATGACATAGCCCAGGAATGTAACCTGTTCATGATGGAACTCGCACTTCTCCAGTTTACAATAGAGATGGTTCTCTCTTAGTTTCTGAAGTACACGACAGACATCTGTGTGGCGGCTCTCCAGGGACTTGGAAAATATGAGGATATCATCGAGATAAACCGCCTCACACAATTGAAATAAATCTCGGAGGACATCGTTAATAAATTCCTGGAAAACTGCCGGGGCGTTACAAAGGCCAAAAGGCATTACCAGCTATTCATAATGGCCTGTTCTGGTATTAAACACAGTTTTCCACTCGTCGCCCTCCTTAATGCGCACGAGATTGTATGCCCCTCTCAGGTCAAGCTTTGTGAAAACCGTTGCTCCCTTGAGGCGGTCAAATAACTCTGTAATCAATGGAATCAGGTAGGCATCCTCAATTGTGACACGATTGAGACCCCTATAATCTATACAAGGTCTCAGTTCACCGCTCTTCTTTTTCACAAAGAAGAAACCAGCACCAGCAGGAGACGAGGACTTGCGGATGAAACCTCGAGAAAGTGCGTCAGTAACATACTCCTCCATGGCCTTATCCTCCAAGACCGACAAAGGGTAAACCTGGCCATGAGGAAGTATGGCACCAGGTTGAAGGTCAATTGCGCAATCATAAGGCCGGTGTGGAGCCAAACTACTGGCTTGACCTTTATCAAAGACATCACCAAAATCACAGTACTCCTCTGGCAGGGAGGGGAGTGAAGCGGTGCACAGGACCTTGGATACCTTCAGGAAGCATGTCTCACTCCATTGTGGTAACCAAGAGAGAACCTCAGCATGGAGCCAATCAAAAGAGGGGTTGTGCCTCTGTAACCAAGGATAACCAAAAACTAGTGGAAATTTGGGTGAGGAAATAACTTGGAATTGGATTATCTCATGGTGAAGAGCCCCTACAGCCATGGACAACGGAACCGCCTCATGAGTCACATGGCCAGGCTGTAAAGGTCTCCCGTCAAGAGCCTCAATGGCAAGTGGAGTGTCACGCAGCTGCAGCAGAATCGAGTGCTGCGAAACAAATGCAGCATCAATGAACAGGCCTGCAGCCCCAGAGTCGATTAGAGTCTTTATCTAGATGGACGACTCAGCCCAAGAAAGGGTGACCAAAACCAGGGGCTTATCCTTCTGGATAACTGGGGACGAAACAACGCCACCTAAGGTCTGTCCATGACAGGACCTCAAGGTTCGGGCGTTCCCTGGACGGGTAGGACAAGACTTCAAAAAGTGACCTGCCTGGCCAAAATAAAGGCACAATCTCTCCCTCCTCCTAAAGGCTCTCTCATCCGCAGAGAGACGCGTGAAGCCCAGGTGCATGGGTTCATCTTCACTGTCCAACTCGGTACCAGGAGGCATGGGAGGTGAGGGAGGCATGGGTGGGACTACAAAGCTCCGAGGCAAACATACAGGAGGCTTCCGCAAGCGCTCCTTAAGAGAGTCTTTCTCTGAGTCTGGAGTCAATGAAGATGATGATCAAGCTCTCCAGCTCTGTGGGTATATCTCGGGCTGCTATCTCATCCTTGATGGAATCCGAGAGACCATCAGAAAAAGCAGCCACGAGGGCCTCATTGTTCCAAGCAACCTCTGCTGCCAGAGTACGGAATTCAATGGCGTAGTCGGCAACAGTTCTCGTACTCTATTTGATGGACATGAGGCACTTGGCAGCAGAAGCAGAGCATGCGGGAACGTCAAAAACCCTTTTAAAGGAGGCCACAAACTGAGGGTAACTCAAGACAACAGGTTTTTGTGTCTCCCATAGAGGGTTAGCCCAGGCCAAGGCCCTCTCAGAAAGCAAAGATATCATGAAACCTACTTTGCTTCTTTCCGTGGGAAACGCCTGGGCAGCACTTCGAAGTATATCTCAACCTGATTGAGAAACCCTCTTCATTGAACTGGTTCGTTGGGGAAGCAGATCAGAACCAGACATACCTCTTATAGAGATAATACTCGAGGCGGGTGGCTGCACAGAGACTGGCACAGCAGCAGGGACGGCCTGCGACTCAGGTTGTACTGGAGCAGCCACCGTGGGGGATTCCAGGTGAGCCGTGCAATTCAGGAGCGTTTGTAACGCCAAGGCAAACTGATCCATGCGGTGATCTTGCTCATCCAGTCTGGAAATGTCAGGAAAGGTTCCCTCCGCTGGTAATATCAATCATTTGGCATGCAGTACTGCGATCCACCAGCAGGTGTCTCCTGCTGGAATTATGTCATCTTTGGTCCGCAGTACTGGTGTCCACCAGCGGAGGGATCCTGGCAGTATGGAGCAGGTATTGCCCTCTGCAGTCAGGCGTCACATGACTGACAGCAGCCATTATAAATACCCGGCAAGTTCATATACACTTCGCCTTGGTATTGTCCTTGAGCCCTGACCTGCAGCCTGTTACCTGTTACCTGTTACCTGTTACCTGTTACCTGTTACCTGTTACCTGTTACCTGTTACCTGTTACCTGTTACCTGTTACCTGTTACCTGTTACCTGATACCTGATACCTGTTACCTGATACCTGTTACCTGATACCTGTTACCTGATACCTGTTACCTGTTACCTGATCCCTGATCCCTGTTTCCTGTATCCTGCCTCTTGTACCTGTTCCCTCTCTCCTTGTCCCCCTATTCTGCTTACCTCCTATTTATGACCACGGCCTGGCTTGACTACGATTCTGGTTCTCCCTTTTGTTACATTATACTGGTTTACTGGCTTATCTGCACTGTTTGGTTGTTAGTTTGTTCACTTAGTTTGTATTGGTGGGTTGTTCACATTTATATGCGTTTGCTTAATAAATTTACCTTCACTTATTTGTGTCTGGTTCACTTGTCGCAGTCACACAGTTCTGGTCACATCTGGTTCATGACAGAATACCAAGGCCATTCCTGACCAGAAGTGGCTGCACAGGGGAACCATTTGCTTCAGTTTGGTTGCAAACATGAATGCTGATGAGATCATTTATCTTTCTCTGCTGGCATCTGAGAGTGGTGATTATTGCCGCCAGGCTTTGAAAGGATGGTCTAGTGACCAGTTGTTTGCAGCTATGCGTTTGGCTCACTCCCTGGTTGATCAGGGTTATATATTGTTTGAGGAGGTGCAGCCTTTGATAAATATCTGTACTGAGCTAGCCCTGCCCTGTATCCCAGATGGCCGTGATGATTTCACTCCTCCTTTTGATATGAATCAGGTTGTATCTTTAGTATGGCTTTTTGAAGATGATCCTTCTGATTTTTGTGAACACTACTCAGCCTGTTCCCCACAGGTGATTGCTGAGTGCATTGCATCTGCTCAGTCTTTTGTTAGACAGGGAGGCTTAAAACTTCAGTTTGTACAACCCTTACTTTCAGCATGGTCTGACATGGTGCAATCAGCCCCAGCCAAACAATCCACCTCTGCCATCAGATATGAGCCTACCCAAAAGTATGTTTCCCCATCAGCCATGTCAACCTCAGTTGCAGCCCAGTACACGCTGCTCCCAACCAAATACTCCTATCCAGTCTCTGCTCCCTGTACTTATCCTGCATTCAACTCACCTGCCTCCTCTCCGCTGTCTACTAACCCACAAGTTCTTTCCCCAGCTACTGGTACCTCTTCTCTGCCATATCACAATCCTCCTTTCCAGTCTGCTGCACCCCTTATTTACAGTCCTGCAGTCACCTACAGAGCTTCAGTAGCTAAGCCAAAGAAAAAGCGAAAGTTTTTCCCAACCAAAATGATCTTACCATTAACCCAACCTGCCTCCACACCTACCAATCTGTCCCAGCCCGGAGTGCCAGAGCCGGAGTTCCAGCCTGATGTCCCGGCCTCCCAGCCAGACGCCTTCCAGCCTGATGTCCCGGCCTTCCAGCCAGACGCCTTCCAGCCTGATGTCCCGGCCTTCCAGCCAGACGCCTTCCAGCCTGATGTCCCGGGCCTTCCAGCCAGACGCCTTCCAGCCTGATGTCCCGGCCTTCCAGCCAGACGCCTTCCAGCCTGATGTCCCGGCCTTCCAGCCAGACGCCTTCCAGCCTGATGTCCCGGCCTTCCAGCCAGACGCCTTCCAGCCTGATGTCCCGGCCTTCCAGCCAGACGCCTTCCAGCCTGATGTCCCGGCCTTCCAGCCAGACGCCTTCCAGCCTGATGTCCCGGCCTTCCAGCCAGACGCCTTCCAGCCTGATGTCCCGGCCTTCCAGCCAGACGCCCTCCAGCCTGATGTCTCGGCCTTCCAGTCTGATGTCTTGCAGTCTGATGTCCCGGCCTTTCAGTCTGATGCCTTCCAGTCTGATGGCCCGGCCTTCCAGTCTGATGCCTTCCAGTCTGATTCCCCGGCCTTCCAGTCTGATGCCTTCCAGTCTGATGCCCCGGCCTTCCAGTCTGATGCCTTCCAGTCTGATGCCCCGGCCTTCCAGTCTGATGCCTTCCAGTCTGATGCCCCGGCCTTCCAGTCTGATGCCCCGGCCTTCCAGTCTGATGCCTTCCAGTCTGATGCCCCGGCCTTCCAGTCTGATGCCTTCCAGTCTGATGCCCCGGCCTTCCAGTCTGATGCCCCGGCCTTCCAGTCTGATGCCCCGACCTCCCAGTCTGATGCCTTCCAGTCTGATGCCCCGGCCTTCCAGTCTGATGCCTTCCAGTCTGATGCCCCGGCCTTCTAGTCTGATGCCTTCCAGTCTGATGCCCCGGCCTTCCAGTCTGATGCCTTCCAGTCTGATGCCCCGGCCTTCCAGTCTGATGCCTTCCAGTCTGATGCCCCGGCCTTCCAGTCTGATACCTTCCAGTCCGATGCCCCAGCCTTCCAGTCTGATGCCTTCCAGTCTGATGCCCCGGCCTTCCAGTCTGATGCCTTCCAGTCTGATGCCCCGGCCTTCCAGTCTGATACCTTCCAGTCCGATGCCCCAGCCTTCCAGTCTGATGCCTTCCAGTCCGATGCCCCGGCCTTCCAGTCTGATGCCTTCCAGTCTGATGCCCCGGCCTTCCAGTCTGATGCCTTCCAGTCTGATGTCCCGGCCTTCCAGTCTGATGCCTTCCAGTCTGATGTCCCGGCCTTCCAGTCTGATGCCTTCCAGTCTGATGTCCCGGCCTTGCAGTCTGATGCTTTCCAGTCTGATGTCCCGGCCTTGCAGTCTGATGCCTTCCAGTCTGATGTCCCGGCCTTGCAGTCTGATGCCTTCCAGTCTGATGTTCCGGCCTTGCAGTCTGATGCCTTCCAGTCTGATGTTCCGGCCTTGCAGTCTGATGCCTTCCAGTCTGATGTCCCGGCCTTGCAGTCTGATGCCTCGCAGTCTGATGTCCCGGCCTCGCAGTCTGATGTCCTGGCCTCGCAGTCTGATGTCCCGGCCTCGCAGTCTGATGTCCTGGCCTCGCAGTCTGATTCCTTCCAGTCTGATGTCCCGGCCTCGCAGTCTGATTCCTTCCAGTCTGATGTCCCGGCCTCGCAGTCCGATTCCTTCCAGTCTGATGTTCCGGCCTCGCGGTCCGATTCCTTCCAGTCTGATGTCCCGGCCTCGCGGTCCGATTCCTTCCAGTCTGATGTCCCGGCCTCGCGGTCCGATTCCTTCCAGTCTGATGTCCCGGCCTCGCGGTCCGATTCCTTCCAGTCTGATGTCCCGGCCTCGCGGTCCGATTCCTTCCAGTCTGATGTCCCGGCCTCGCGGTCCGATTCCTTCCAGTCTGATGTCCCGGCCTCGCGGTCCGATTCTTTCCAGTCTGATGTCCCGGCCTCGCGGTCCGATTCCTTCCAGTCTGATGTCCCGGCCTCGCGGTCCGATTCCTTCCAGTCTGATGTCCCGGCCTCGCGGTCCGATTCCTTCCAGTCTGATGTCCCGGCCTCGCGGTCCGATTCCTTCCAGTCTGATGTCCCGGCCTCGCGGTCCGATTCCTTCCAGTCTGATGTCCCGGCCTCGCGGTCCGATTCCTTCCAGTCTGATGTCCCGGCCTCGCGGTCCGATTCCTTCCAGTCTGATGTCCCGGCCTCGCGGTCCGATTCCTTCCAGTCTGATGTCCCGGCCTCGCGGTCCGACTCCTTCCAGTCTGATGTCCCGGCCTCGCGGTCCGACTCCTTCCAGTCTGATGTCCCGGCCTCGCGGTCCGACTCCTTCCAGTCTGATGTCCCGGCCTCGCGGTCCGACTCCTTCCAGTCTGATGTCCCGGCCTCGCGGTCCGACGCCTTCCAGTCTGATGTCCCGGCCTCGCGGTCCGACGCCTTCCAGTCTGATGTCCCGGCCTTGCGGTCCGATGCCTTCCAGTCTGATGTGCCTGCTGTCCAGCCTGACGTGCCAGCTGCCGCCTTCCAGCCTGACGTGCCAGCTGCCCGCCTTCCAGCCTGACGTGCCGCTGCCCGCCTTCCAGCCTGGCGTGCCGCTGCCCGCCTTCCAGCCCGATGTGCCAGCTTCCCGGTCCGATGTGGTTCTGTCTGCTGCCCTGCTTGAAGTGTCCATTACCCAACCTAATGTGACTTTGCCCATAGCCCAGCTTGAAGCAGTGGACTTTCCCCAGCAACTGCTAGTTGGAGCGTCCGGAGGTCGCTCCTTTGAGGGGGGGTACTGTCAGGAAAGGTTCCCTCCGCTGGTAATATCAATCATTTGGCATGCAGTACTGCGATCCATCAGCAGGTGTCTCCTGCTGGAATTATGTCATCTTTGGTCCGCAGTACTGGTGTCCACCAGCGGAGGGATCCTGGCAGTATGGAGCAGGTATTGCCCTCTGCAGTCAGGCGTCACATGACTGACAGCAGCCATTATAAATACCCAGCAAGTTCATATACACTTCGCCTTGGTATTGTCCTTGAGCCCTGACCTGCAGCCTGTTACCTGTTACCTGTTACCTGTTACCTGTTACCTGTTACCTGTTACCTGTTACCTGATACCTGTTATCTGTTACCTGATCCCCGATCCCTGTTTCCTGTATCCTGCCTCTTGTACCTGTTCCCTCTCTCCTTGTCCCCCTATTCTGCTTACCTCCTATTTATGACCCCGGCCTGGCTTGACTACGATTCTGGTTCTCCCTTTTGTTACATTAAACTGGTTTACTGGCTTATCTGCACTGTTTGGTTGTTAGTTTGTTCACTTAGTTTGTATTGGTGGGTTGTTCACATTTATATGCGTTTGCTTAATAAATTTACCTTCACTTATTTGTGTCTGGTTCACTTGTCGCAGTCACACAGTTCTGGTCACATCTGGTTCATGACAGGAAAAAATATTACCAACAAGTGGATTGACTGTATCATCTGAATTCATGGCCTTCATGTACTGTCAGAAACCGTGAAACAGACTGAGACAGAATTACAATCAAATCATACTTGTTTATTAATAAAAATATAAAGGTAAATAGAAAAAAGCGCAGTCAAGCATAGCCAGAGTCCAGTAGCCAGATCGGGTAGTCAGCCAGTCCAAAGTTCATAAACCAGATCGGGTAATCAGCCAGGCCAGAAGTCAGGGATCCAAGGAGAGCAACTGCAAGCAGGATAAGAAGCCAGGAGGGATGTCAGCAAGCCAGTCTTGAAAAAAACAGCAGGAGATGGTTTCTTGTGATGTGAACAGCGCGAAGGCAAAGGAAAGAGTGAGCTGGAAGGCTTTAAATAGTCAGGTCAGACGAGCATCATCGGGAACAGCTGGTAACTGTGGAAAGAGAAGAGAGCTGGCAATTAGCCGACACCTGAGCGGCCAGCTCAGGAGGAAGGGCTAAGCCAGCCCTGACAATTTTATACACATTTTACACAAGGGGGTAGATAACGAGGTAGGGGTGCTCATGGATACTCCCCCCTCCCCCATAGCAACAACTTAAAAGACAATTATACAATTAACATGTTAATTACCCCAGCACTTGAGGCAGCCTAGGTGACCAGACAGTCCGTCTCTGGAGGTCAATGTAATCAGCTCTTTCAAGGATTGTGTATTGTTCAGAATTAACAACCTAAGAATAGTCTTTACATATATCCTGGGAGATACTGTGGATAAATATTACCTACTTACATTTTAAGTAATCCAAGATATATTTTCTCACTCACCCTGTACCAGGATGGCACAGGGTGACTTAGACATAAAAGTTGTATGGGGAGCTGAAACATGGGTTTCCCAACCTTTCCAAGGGATTCTGGTTTCCATGTGCCCTCCCGTCACATCTCTCCCCTTTCGGCAGAAGACTAACACAGGAGGAGACCCCAGACGGGTTGACTCCGAAGTTAGTCCATAGCTCCAGTCCTCTGATGCCTGTATCCACACAGTACCCTAAGTTAAAGGCTGTGTTTCAGTGCTTTACTGCAAGTATAACATTGTATATTTCAGTGCGTTATGTGCCATTTAATGCAGTATATTTCTGTGCTCCCACCATTCCCTACCCGAGTCACATGACTGCTCACACCAAGTCTATATTTTTTTGTACAAACATCAAGAGGGGACACAAATGTGGAAGTGACCCCAATGTGGAAGTGGGAAGAAATGTCAAACGATGGTAGAAGCGACATCATGTGGCCAGTGCTGGAAGAACCGCAAATGGATACAAATAAGCCAAGTCCTGTAATAAAAGATACAGTCAAAGGGATAACAGCGCAGACATAGTAAATGTGGACATGCAACTAAATATTAGCAATAGACAATAAACAATAATGTAGACAATATCTGAAAGGGAACTATTGCTCTAGCGTAATTCATAATATTGTATACAGAGACATTGCATAGATACGCCAAACTTACAAATTATATAATCACCAATTGTACATGTATAAGAAACTAAAGGGAATACGAATCAAGAAAAAGATGAATGGATTGAAAACTGATGGTTTTGCTATACATCAAGTTTGCATTTGACTGATTGAAAGCCATCTAAAAATGATTTGAAGCTGAACACTTCATTGAGGGGATAACGGTTGCGTTGAGGCAAAATATCAACCTTAACCACTTGCCGACCAGCGCACGACGATGTACGTCGACAGAATGGCACGGGCAGGCAAATGGGCGTACATGTACGTCTCTTTAAATTTGCCGCCCTGCCATCGGGAGCGCGCCGCCGGCGGCACGCTCCCGCTCTGAGTCCGGTCGCGGGACCCGCGGACTCGATCGCCGCGGGCATCCCCGCGATCGTCTCACGGAGCGGCTGAATGGAGAAGTGCCGTTGTAAACAACATTTCTCCATTCTGCCTAGCAACTAGTGACGCTGATCTCTGCTCCATGTGATTGGAGCAGAGATCAGTGTTCACTTATAATGTTTTGGGGTTCTCTGTAATTTTCTAGCAAATAAATGATGATTTTTACATGTAGGAGAGAAATGTCAGAATTGGCCTGGGTGCTCCAGAACGCCTGATGGCGCTCCCTGCATGTTGGGCCTCTGTATGTGTCCACGCTGTGTAAAAGTCTCACACATGTGGTATCGCCGTACTCGGGAGTAATAGCAGAATGTGTTTTGGGGTGTAATTTGTGGTATGCATATGCTGTGTGTGTGAAATAACCTGATAATATGACAATTTTGTGGAAAAAAAAAAAGGAAATAGGCCGTCAGTACTTCAGGTGTGATCAATTTTCAGATATTGGCACCATAGCTTGTGGACTCTATAACTTTCACAAAGACCAAATAATATCCACCAATTTGTACTTATTTTTACCAAAGATATGTAGTAGTATGAATTTTGGCCAAAATTTATGAAGAAAAAATGACTAATCTGCTAAATTTTATAACAGAAACGAAGAAAAATTCATTTTTTCGCAGAATTTTCGGTCTTTTTTCTTTTATAGCACAAAAAATAAAAAACCCAGCAGTGATTAAATACCACCAAAAGAAAGCTCTATTTGTGTGAAAAAAGGACAAACATTTCCTATAGGTCCAGTGTTGCATGACTGAGTAATTGTCATTCAAAATGTGAGGGCACCGAAAGCTGAAAATTGGTCTGGTTATTAAGGGTGTTTAAGTTCCCAGTGGTCAAGTGGTTAATAATAGAGCTTGCAGTCAGTAGTGTTAGGAGATAGTGCGTGCTATCTGCGTGCTCTGTACCCAGTACATACCGCTATAATATAGGGCAGGCCCCTACTTTCAAACATCCAACTTACAAACATCTCCTACTTGCAAACGCAAGGAGACAGCAGCAAGTGAGATGAAAAAAGATGGACGACAAAACAAATTATACAGGGGTGATAACCCTTCCCTATGTTTTCCAAAAAGCTTAAAAATCGTTTTTTTGACTGGAGCTACACTTTAAAAATGTACCGGTTGAAAATGACAAACAGATTCAACTTAACACAACAAACCTACACAGTCCCTGTCTTGTTTGCACAGGCGGTATACTGCTGTTCTGAGTATATAGGGCCTGGGGGCCACACGCATTTCCTTTTTTTAATATGGGTACGGGGTTCCCCTTAATATGCGTACAAGACCCAAATAGGCTGGTAATGGGCAGGGAGGGCTACCCATGCCATGTTTCTCAATGATTTTCAACCATATTGCAGGAACCAGATATAACATTGAATGCTCTACCAATCAACATCCGCCTGGAAGAAAATCACCTGGCTTTTAGGAAAAAACTCAAGACCTTCCTCTTTTAGCAGATGATCAAAGCTCGCCACAGTGCCTAGAGGCGATTCAGTTCGCATTGTGCGCTATATAAGTATTTCATTCATTCATTCATTCAACATTAAAACCGCAAGCAGTTTTAAATGGTGTTATTTCCGTTTAATGTCATTTTGTGCAGGGACTGTTCTAAACACGGGAAACACGTGGCACTTCACAGGCATACTACAGACACCCCCCAGGCACCATATTTAAAGGAATATTTCACTTTTTTTTTCACTTTAATCGTCATTAAAATCAGTGCTCCCGCCAAAACGGCAGTTTTTAAAACTTTTTTTTGCAGTGACCCATGTCCCCTGAGGCAGGAGGCAGGTCCCCAAACCCTTTTTAGGACACTATCTTGCATATTAGCCGTTAAAATTAGCACTTTCCATTTCGAACGTTCGAGTCCCATAGACTTCAATGGGGTTCTAACGTTCGTACCGAACGCGGGGGTCGTTCGCAAGTTCTGGTGCGAACCGAACCGGGGGGTGTTCGGCTCATCCCTAACTATGAACTAGTTTATTATGCAAAGACGGAGCTTTGATAAGTAATTAGTGGTTGTGTAGGAATGTCTGTACAGGGCAGCTAAGTTTCTTGTCTATTATGTTTTTAAAGTTTTTTGAATAATCCTTTTTGATACTTGTACGCTATTTGAAATATTTACTATATTGTGAACAATAAATATTAAAATTTTTACTATACATTTGGTCCATCATTTAAAATCCCAAGGGTTATACCATGCCTTGTGCACTAGGTTCTTTTTCTAATGGGAGTGTTGATTGTCAGTTTAACCACTTGACCTTTGGAAGATTCACTCCCCTTCATGACCAGGCCATTTTTTTGCGATACGGCACTGTGTTATTTTAACTGACATTTCCACGGTCCTGAATCGCAATAACCAAATAAAATGTATGAATTTTTTCCCCACAAATATAGCTTTCTTTTGGTGCTATTTGATCACTGCATTTTTTTTTTTGCACTATAAACAAAAAAGACTGACAATATTTTTTACTTTCTGCTATAAAACATATCCAATAAAAAAAATGTAAAAAAATGTAATTTCTTCATACATTTTTTGGTAAAAAAAAATCCCAGTATATTTGTATAACGAACATTATAGCATCCACAAACTACGGTTGTTTTTATGGATTTTTTTTTATACTAGCCAGCGAATTATAGCGATATTGTGGTGGACAATCGGAGACTAATTGAAACTTTTGACACTTTGCGGGAACCAGCAACACTAATACAGTGATCGTGCTAAAAATATGCACTGTCACTGTACTAATGACACTGGCTGGGAAGGGGTTAAACATCTACGGCGATCAAAGGGTTAATTGTGTGTCTAGCCAGTGTTTTTGTGTACTGTGCTTGGTGCTTTTACTAAGGAAAGAGATTGATTGTATTCCCTTCTTTGCAGGAACACAAAATACATCCCTCCCCCCCCCCCCCCGTCAGAATGGAGATCTGCCTTGTTTTCATAAGCAGATGTCCATTCTGTGTATGTTACCGATGATCGGCAGGTGCCAGTGTACAGCAAGTGCCCGACACCCACAGATTGGCATCTGCTGTGATTAATCACAGCAGAAGCAGTTGCCGGTGGCGCATATCGGCAGCAGATAAGTGCAGTATCACGTATATATACATGATTTTGCGCAGGAGAGCCACCCTGTAGTAGTAAATCTGCTATGGGGTGGTCCTGAAATGGTTAAGCAATCTGCTAGCAGGCTTCAGAATGCTTTCAACAAGCTTCAATAAGTTCTGATGTCTGCTAGCAATTTGTTTAAAGTTGTTACGTTGTGTCAGTGAATGCCTGATCAGCTAATTAATTTGAGTTCATTTCTAGCCAATACAGAATTCTTTGAAATAACACTAACGAGATCAATGTGTATATGGACTGGGCTATTGAAATGAAATAATAACTCAATAAATCATATACACACCATAAATAGTTTGATAATAAGCAGACGCAGACCCTATAATTTTGCACAAGGTTTGAAGACTTAGGCCGCGTACACACGGGCGGACTGTTCGTCCAACTTAGTCCGCTGAACAGTGTTTCAGCGAACAATCCGCTCATGTGTGGGCTTCAGCGGACTGTTTCAGCGGACTGTTTCAGCGGACAGTCTGACGAACAAAGTCTTACGGAATTTCCGTAAGACAGTCCGTCCAAACTTGGTTTCAGCGGACAGTCCGCTCGTGTGTAGGCTAGTTCGACAGACTAAGTTTGGCGCATGCTCAGAAAGGATTTACACGGCGAAGGTTGCATTGCAGTGTATTGGACGTCGAATTTCTCGTCCCGTCGTACGTGCCGTTCACGTCATCGTGCACGCTTTCAGCGGACTGTCTGCTCATCGTGTGTGGTCAAGTCCGTTCATGCAAATTTTGAACGGACTGTTTGGCAGATTGTCTGACGAACTAAGTTGGGCGAACAGTCCGCCCGTGTGTACGCGACCTAATGCTGTGTGTACACACAACCAGACTTTCTGGCAGACTAGGTCCGATGGTCTTCCCGACGGACTTTCGGCGGACTTCCAATGGACTTTCCGAACGAACGGACTTGGCCACACACAATCACACCAAACTACAATGGATTCGAATGTGATGAAGTACGACCGGACTAGAATAAGGAAGTTCATAGCCAGTAGCCAATAGCTGCCCTAGCGTCGGTTTTCGTCCGTCAGACTAGCATACAGACGAATGGATTTTTTGACCGGACTCGTGTCCATCTGAAAGATTTGAAACATGTTCTAAATCTAAAGTCCGTCTGACGTTTCAACAGCAAAGGTCCGCGGAAGCGCACACATGGTCGAATTGTCCGACGGATTTGTTCCGTCAGACCTTTGCTGTAGAAAAGTCTGGCCATGTAGACACGGCATAAGGGCTCCTTCACACGGGCGTGTCCGTGTACGGAGCCCGCTCTGCTCAGCGGGGGATCACCCGCTGAGCAGGGAGATGTCGGACCGCTGCTCTCCCCTATGGGGGATTGGATGAGTCCGCCATCACACGATCTGATCCGCAGATGGATGGAAAAGTAGGATTTTCCTCCGTCACACTTTTTTGGATCGGAGCAGGTCGGATGTCAGCGGACATGTCACCGCTGACATCTGATGCTCCATAGAGGTCTATGGAGCGTCCGTTCAGGTACGCCTAAAAAACGGACAGGTGGACCTGAACGGACAGTCCATGTGAAAGAGGCCTAACTGTTTACCGAAAGGTATATGGTGGTGGCTAGGGAAGAGCCAAACAACCCCCCGGTTCAGTTCACACCAGAACTTTTGAAGGGACCGAAAATTCGTGCGAACTTTAGAACCCCATTGAAGTCTATGGGACTCGAATGTTCGAAATAAAAAGTGCTAATTTTAATGTTTAATATGCAAGATATTGTCCTAAAAAGGGTTTGGGGACCAGGCTCCTTCCCCAGGGGACATGGGTCAATGCCTAAAATGTTTTTAAAAACTGCAGTTTTTTCGGGAGCACTGATCTTAATGACGATTAAAGGATTAAAGTGAAAAAAAAAGTGAAATATTCCTTTAAATATCGTGCCTGGTGGGTGTCTATAATATGTCTGTGAAGTGGCACGTGTTTCCCGTGTTTAGAACAGTCCCTGCACAAAATTACATTTAACGGAAAAAAAGTCATTTAAAACTGCTTGCGGTTTTAATGTAATATCTGGTTCCGGCAATACGGATGAAAATCATTGAGAAAATGGCATGGGTATCCTTGTATGGATATTAAGGGGAACCCCGTACCCCCAAAAAAAGAAAGAAGGCGTGGGGCCCTATATACTCAGAATAGCAGTATACAGGCGGTGCAAACAAGACAGGGACTGTGTAGGTTTGTTGTGTTAAGTAGAATCTGTTTGTAATTTTGAACTGGTACATTTTTAAAGTGTAGCTCCAGTCAAAAAATCTATTTTTAAGCTTTTTGGAAAACATAGGGAAGGGTTATCACCCCTGTATAATTTGTTTTTCCGTCCGTCTTTTTACATCTTACTTCCTGTTGTCTCCTTCCGTTTGCAAGTAGGAGACGTTTGTAAGTTGAGTGTTTGAAAGTAGGGGCCTGCCCTATTTGCTCTGCAGAAATGGCGGAACAAGGTGTTGGTGTTGCCACAACATTGTAAGCCCTCAAAGTGACTCTTGGTGGGCTCTGGAGCGCCCTGCTGTGAACGATTATATCAAGAATTGTAATTACATGCCATTGTTGAACAGTGGTAGAAAAATTGGGCCTTTGGTGGTTGCGGTGCTGGTGCTGGTGCCACGACACTATAAGTCCTCACAGTTACTCTCGGTGGGCACAGGAACGGGCCCTGCTGTGAAATATTATATCAAGAATTGTAATTACATGCCCCTGTTAGACAGGGGCTGAAAAATTGGGCCTTAGGCACTGGTGCTGGTGCCATGACACTGCAACCTCTCCCATATACTCTAGTTGTAGTGCAGGAATGAGCCCTGCTGCAAAGCATTGCATCAAAAATTGTAATTAAACGCCCCTGTTAAACAGGGGCTGAAAAATTGGGCCTTAGGCACTAGTGCCGGTGCCAGCTAGCTATATAGGTGAATATAATGGTGTATAGTGCAGTCAGGGCATGCAGACAACACTCACAATCTCCTACAACTGACTGCAAGCTCTATTACAGAAGAGAAATATAGCTAGCTATATAGGCGGATATAATGGTGTATAGTGCGGTCAGGGCACGCAGACAACACGCACAATCTCCTACAACTGACTGCAAGCTCTATTACAGAAGAGCACTATAGCTAGCTATATAGGTGGATATAATGGTGTATAGTGCAGTCAGGGCACGCAGTCAACACGCACAATCTCCTACAACTGACTGCAAGCTCTATTACAGAAGAGCAATATAGCTAGCTATATAGGTGGATATAATGGTGTATACTGCGCTCAGGGCACGCAGACAACACCCACAAACTCCTGCAGATTGCTAAAAGCTCAATTACAGAAGAGCAAGAACGCTAAATCGGCCGATAACGAACAGTGTATACTGTGTTGAAGGTACACAGAGAACACCCACTAACTCCTACAGACACCAACACACTACACAAGGCCGCCGCGCTGGTGGCCTTATATAGTGTGGGGCATGTACTACAGCCTCTGGCCAATCATGGCACTCCTCGCTGCCGGCGCAGTGATTGGCCAAGCATGCACTGTGACCCCGCATGCTTGGCCAACCACTGCGCCGGCAGAGAGGAGAGCCATGAGCCAGCAATGCACTGCAATGGCGCAGTGCATTGTGGGCCGTGAGCGCCACACGAATTTGGTGCGAACGGCCCATAACGTTCGGTATTCGCCCAACGGGCGAACAGCCGATGTTCGAGTCGAACGTATGTTCGACTCGAACACGAAGCTCATCCCTAGCCAAAACCATGCAACGGTTTAACAGGACAGGTTCCACACAGAACAGGCCTCGCCATGGTTGGCCAAAGAAGTTAAGTGCATGTGCTCAGCATCATATCTAGAGGTTTCATAGTTACATAGTAGGTGAGGTTAAAAAAAAGACACAAGTCCATTAAGTCCAGCCTATGTGTTTGATTATATGTCAGTATTACATTGTATATCCCTGTATGTTGCAGTCATTAAGGTGCGTATCTAATAGTTTTTTTGAAACTATCAATGCCCCTCACTGAGACCACCGTCTGTGGAAGGGAATTCCACATCCTTGCCACTCTTACAGTAAAAAACCTTCTAGGTTGTCTTTGGGAAATAGACGTATGAGTGCTTCCAGCATTGCTGGAAAGATTGAAGGGGTGGGGGGTCAGCCTGTCATTGCTCTGGCCTATACGCCGCACACTGCATCAAACTGGACTGCATGGCTGTTGTGCCAGAAGGAAGCCTCTTATAAAGATGATGCACAAAAAAGCCTGCAAACATTTTGCTGAGCACAGGCAGACTAAGGACATGGATTACTGGAACCTGTTGAGACCAAGATAAACTTATTTGTTTATCCCCCTCCCAGTCGCCGGGTAAGGCTTTTCTCCCCCCCCCCCCATTATGGTTTTCGGCCTATTCAGGGGCAAGGGGAGATTGGCAAGACCCCGCCTTCACTATGCATTGTAACATTGTCTCCTTGATTGATTTGTTAAATGTATTCTTATTATATGATGATCCTTGTATACTCATAAATAAACTAATGTATTTTTAGACGTAGGTAATTTCCTGAAGAAGCTGAGAAGCAAAACTAGTCGAAATACCTCACCTTCCCCTTGAAATTGTGATATATACTTGAAACTGAAATGTTTTTATTTTTAATAAATTATATTTTTATAGAAATACTGGTTTTCTTTACAATTATGTAACATATGTATGTGCCCGTAATAGTCCCCCGGCTCACACTTCTCCGATTTCTCTGATTGGAGACCAGAGATCTCTACGTAATTTTCTATTTAATTAATTGGGATGAGGGTGCACATTGATACTTTATAATTTTGATCTAGTAACGTGAGGCCATTGATTATTTATAAACTTATTTGGTTCAGATGGTCGCAAGCGTGTGTGGTGGCAACCAGGTGAGGAGTACAAAGAGTACAAAAAGTGTGTCTTGCCTACAGTCAAGCATGGTGTGGGAGTGTCATGGTCTGGGGCTGCATGAGTGCTTCAGGCACTGGATAGCTACAGTTCATTGAGGGAACCATGAATGCCAAAATGTACTGTGACATCCTGAAGCAGAGCATGATCCCCTCCCTTCGTAGACTGGGCCACAGGGCAGTATTGCAACATGATGATGACACCAAACACAGCACCAATATGACCACTGCATTGCTAAATAAGCTGAGGGTAAGGGTGATGGACTGGCCAAGCATGTCTCCGGACCTAAACCCTATTAAGCATCTGTGAGGCATCCTTAACCACTTTCAGACCGGACCATTCTGCTGGTCAAAGACCAGACCACTTTTTGCGATTCCGCACTGCGTCGCTTTAACTGACAATTGCGCGGTCGTGTGATGTGGCTCCCAAACAAAATTGACGTCCTTTTTTTCCCACAAATAGAGCTTTCTTTTGGTGGTATTTGATCACCCCTGCGGTTTTTATTTTTTGCGCTATAAACAAAAATAGAGCGACAATTTTGAAAAAAACACATTATTTTTTACTTTTTGTTATAATAAATATCCCCCAAAAATATATAAAAAAACATTTTTTTCCCTCAGTTTAGGCTGATACATATGTCTTCTACATATTTTTGGTAAAAAAAATCGCAATAAGCGATTATTGATTGGTTTGCGCAAAAGTTATAGCGTTTACAAAATAGGGATAGTTTTATAGCATTTTTATTAATAATTTTTTATTATTTTTTTTTTTTACTAGTAATGGCGGCGATCAGCGATTTTTATTGTGACTGCGACATTGTGGGGGACCCATCGGACATTTTTGACACATTTTTGGGACCATTGTCATTTATACAGTAATCACTGCTATATAAATGCAGTGATTCCTGTGTAAATGACACTGGCAGTGAAAGGGTTAACCAGTGGGTGGCAGTGTAGGGGTTAAGTGTTCCTAGGGGTGTGTTACTAACTGTGGGGGGGTTGGGCTTTCATTTAGTGAACACTGATCTCTGCTCCAATCACATGGAGCAGAGATCAGCGTCACTAGTTGCTAGGCAGAATGGAGAAATGCTGTTTACACGGCATTTCCTCCATTCAGCCGTCCCGTGAGACGATCGCGGGGATGCCCGCGGCGATCGAGTCCGCAGGTCCCGCGACCGGACTCACGGGGGTCCTGACCAGCGCGGGAGCGCGCCGCTGCCAGCGCTCTCCCGATGGCAGGGCGGCATTGAAGATTGGACGTACATGTACGCCAATATGCCTGCCCGTGCCATTCTGTCGACGTACATCGTCGTGCGCTGGTCGGGAACCGGTTAAACAGAAGATGGAGGTGCGCAAGGTCTCTAACATCCACCAGCTCCATCATGTCACCATAGAAGAGTGGAATAGGACTCCGGTGGCAACCTGTGAGGGTTAAGGCAGTGCTGGTGGCCACACAAAATATATTCGCACGAATTTTCGGTCCCTTCAAAAGTTCTGGTGTGAACTGAACCGGGGGGTTGTTTGGCTCTTCCCTAGCCACCACCATATACCTTTCGGTAAACAGTTAGGCCTCTTTCACATGGACTGTCCGTTCAGGTCCACCTGTCTGTTTTTTTTTAAACTGTCGGAGCTATATAAATCCTGTATAATAATAATAATAATTTCATATTTCTGATATAGTTACATAGTTAGTCAGGGTGAAAAAAGACACAAGTCCATCCAGTTCAACCACAAAAAAAATATCATACAATCCCATATATCCAATTCATCACCCACAGTTGACCCAGAGGAAGGCAAAAAACCCCAGCAGAGCATGATCCAATTTGCTACAGCGGGGGAAAAAATTCCTTACTGATCCGCCGAGAGGCAATCAGATTTTCCCCGGATCAACTTTACCATTAGTACTCAGTTATATTATGTACATTTAGGAAATAAACCAGGCCTTTCTTAAAGCAATCTACTGAGCTGGCCAGAACCATCTCTGCAGGGAGTCTATTCCACATTTTCACAGCTCTTACTGTAAAGAAACCTTTCCGTATTTGGAGATGAAATCTCTTTTCCTCTAGACGTAATGAGTGCCCACTTGTCCTCTGTGTTGACTGTAAAGTGAATAACTCAACGCCAAGTTCACTATATGGACCCCTTATATATTTGTACATGTTGATCATATCCCCCTTTAATCTCATGTTATCAAGAGTGAATAAATTCAGTTCCTCTAATCTTTCCTCATAGTTGAGCTCCTCCATGCATCTTATCAGTTTGGTTGCCCTTCTCTGCACTTTCTCCAGTTCCCTAATATCCTTTTTGAGAACTGGTGCCCAAAACATAACTACCAGATTCCAGATGAGGTCTTACTAATGATTTCAACAGGGGAAAAATTATATCTTTCTCTCTGGAGTCCATACCTCTCTTAATACAAGAAAGGACTTTGCTCGCTTTGGAAACTGCAGCTTGACATTGCATGCCATTATTGAGCTTATGATCTACCAAAACCCCCAGATCCTTCTCCACTATGGATCCCCCCAGTTGTACTCCCCCTAGTATGTATGATGCATGCATATGCTTAGGCCCCAAGTGCATAACTTTACATTTATCAACATTAAACCTCATCTTCCACATAGTCGCCCAATTAGACAGAGCATTGAGGCTGGTTTGTAAATTGGAGACATCCTGTAAGGACGTTATTCCACTGCATAGCTTGGTGTCATCTGCAAAGACAGAAATGTTATTTTTGATCCCAGACCCAATATCATTTATAAAGATATTAAAAAGTAAGGGTCCCAGCACTGAACCTTGGGGTACACCACTGATAACCTTAGACCATTCAGAGTAAGATTTATTAACCAATTCCCGACCGGCGCACGACGATGTATGTCGGCAGAATGGCACGGGCAGGCAAATTGGCGTACAGGTACGTCCATTTGTATTTTCCGCCCTGCCATCGCATGCGTGCTGGCGGCGGCATGTGCGTGTGCCGGTCGGGACCCCTGTGGGTCCGATCGCGAGTCCCGTGGACTTGATCGCTGCAGGGATACCCGCGATCATCTCACGGGGAGGCTGAACGGGGAGATGCCGATGTAAACAGCATCTCTCTATTCTGCCTAGCAACAAGTGACCCTTATCTCTGCTCCATGTTCACTAACACACAGCCCAGCCCCTCACAGTTAGTAACACACCTCTAGGACACACTTAACCCCTACACTGCCACCCCCTGGTTAACCCCTTCACTGCCAGTGTCATTTACACAGGAATCAGTGCATTTGTATAGCACTGATTGCTGTATAAATGACAATGGTCCCAAAAATGTGTCAAAAATGTCCGATGTGTCCGCCATAATATCGCAGTCACAATAAAAATCGCTGATCGCCGCCATTACTAGTAAAAAAAAATTATTAATAAAAATGCCATAAAACTATCCCTTATTTTGTAAGCGCTAAAAATTTTGCGCAAACCAATCAATAATCGCTTATTGCGATTTTTTTAACAAAAATATGAAGAAGAATGCGTATCAGCCTAAACTGAGGAAAAAAATGTTTTTTTTATATATTTTTGGGGATATTTATTATAGCAAAAAGTAAAAAATAATGCGTTTTTTTCAAAATTGGCCCTCTATTTTTGGTTATAGCGTAAAAAATAAAAACCGCAGGGGTGATCAAATACCACCAAAAGAAAGCTCTATTTGTGGGAAAAAATAGACGTCAATTTTGTTTCGGAGCCACGTCGCACAACTGTGCAATTGTCAGTTAAAGCAACACAGTGCCGAATCGCAAAAAGTGGTCTGGTCTTAAGCCAGCAAAATGGTCCGGTCTGAAAGTGGTTAACTACTACTCTTTGAATTCTGTCTTTTAGCCAGTTTTTGATCCATTTACAAACTGATATTTCCAAACCTGTAGACATTACCTTACACATGAGCCGTGTGTGCGGAACTGTATCGAATGCTTTTGCAAAATCCAACTATACCACGTCCACCGCCACCCCTCTGTCCAAGGTTTTACTAACCACCTCATAAAAAGAAATCAGGTTTGTCTGACAACTTCTGTCTTTCATGAATCTATGCTGTCTGTTGCTTAAAATATTTTTTTCCCGCAAGAACTCTTTGTGGTCTTTTATTAATCTCTCCAGTATCTTCCAAACTGTAGTAGTTAAACTAACAGGTCTATAGTTACTTGGTAAAGACTTTGTTCCCTTTTTAAATATAGGCACCACATTGGCCCTGCGTCAATCCAGATCTGTGCCTTCTGTACCATGTACTTGTATGAAAAAGTATCCTGTTCACTTTGTATTGCTTCCTTTGTGTGAAATCACTGGTGTTTGTGTTAGTCCCTCTGCTTTCCTATTATAAACTGACCACACTAAGCATGAGAGAATAACATGCTCAGGTCTCTAGCTGTGCTGGGAACTCAGCCTGCTCGCCTACAATGATCAGACTTGTCCTGACACACTCACACTGCACAGTCTTTTATTTGGAAGATTGGTGTGTTAGTGTTTCTCTTGCCCAAGCTTTTAAGCAGCAGAGAACTGAGGGAAAGAAAGTGTCTATAATGTTGTTTTTTCTTTTAAATCTATAGAAAAATGTTTTGCCTTTCATTTCTATTTTAAACTGTAATGTCCTGTACACACGGTCGGACTTTCCGACGGAAAATGTGCGATCAGATTGTGTTGTCGGAAATTCCGATCGTGTGTGGGCTCCATCTGACTTTTTGTGACAGAATGTCCAACACACAAAGTTTGAGATCTGGATCAAAAAATTTCCGACAACAATACGTTTAAATTCCGATCGTGTGTAGACAATTCCAACGCACAAAGTGCCACGCATGCTCAGAATAAATTACGAGGCGAAAGCTATTGGCTACTGGCCTCTTTATAGTCCCGGCGTACGTGTTTTACGCCACCTCGTTCTGAACGATCAGATTTTGACAACTTTGTGTGACCGTATGTATGCAAGACATAGGACCGCTATTGGGGAATAGATATTGTATATTGTATTGGATATCGTACTGATACTGTTTTGTTTTGTTTATAAAAATGTCAGGAATATATTATGTTGTACTTTATTGATGCTGTTTAATGGAATATTTGGTTATTAGAAAGTATTTCTTATATGTAATTATTACTAATAACTTTTGTCTTGTATTCCTGCAAAGAAATAAAGAATAATAAAAAAAAAAAAGTATGCAAGACAAGTTTGGGCCAAAATCTGATGGATGATGTTGTCGGAATGTCCGACCTTGTGTACAAGGCAAAAGAGTTGTGTTACAAGCAGGGCCATCTTTAAGGCAGGGCAAAAGGGGCAGCTGCCCTGGGCCCTGTCATTGTTGTGGGGCCCAAAGCAGCTGCATCTTATTTGCCAACTATCCTGGTTTAAATTCCCTTGAAGTTTTAGTCCCGTGCTGTGTCCCGATGTCTCTGTGTGACGTGCTGCTACTAATGCTGCCCAGTTTTGCTCTATTGTGTACAGATAACTCATCTGCAGACTCTGTGTTTACATGTAAAAAACCTGCATTGATATGTAAATAGTGGTGGCAGTAATATGTAACTAGTGTCTGCATTCATATGTAAATAGAGGCGGCCAGCGGCATTGATATAAATGCTGCCTTTATTTACATATGAATATCATGCCCCCCTGAGGTCATATCCACCATCACCTATACTGAATGCCACCCGCTGGGGAGGTAAAGGGGCATGCTTGAAAGTCATGCCTCCAACTGTGGTTATTAAGCCAAACATCAGCCTGCTCTGCAAAGGTAAGCAAATTAGTGTGGGGTGTGCAGAGGTAGGCAGAGACGGAATTACAGTTTGGGGTGCACAGGCGAGCGAGGAGGGGATGTATAGAAGTAAGGAAGGTGGTTGCAAAGATGAGCAGAGGAGGAATAGTTAAAGTAGAAGGGGATTGGCGTGGAGAGGATGGGGGAGGTTTGGGGTGCAGAGGTTAGCAGGGGCTTTAGGATGCAAAGGTGTACTGACAGGGTGGATAAAGATGGTGTCTAAGTTACACTGCTGATCAATGTAAATCTTCTCAATACAATGGGGCTTTGTGTAGAATCCTTTCATTCACACTAGTGGCCAGTGTGAATGTTCCCCTTACATTGGTGATCAGTGTAAATCCCTCCTATTTTAGAGTTTTGGAAAATGGTGACTTTAAAAGTACCTTTAAATGTGTAGATATTCATCCATATACAGGCAAATTAAATATGTACAGTCTTCTGGTCATAAGTGAAATTTTTTTTTTTTTTTTGCATACATTGATGTATTATATTTTTCTCCCCACACATTTCCTACATTTGGTATATATTTCTTCATAGCTCACATGCTTTCATGTTTATAACAGTTTCTCATGGCTGTCTCTGTACATTTCTATTCATCATGCTGATGATCCATATCATTGATATGCCAGCATTTAACAACCAAGGAAGAATTATTTCATGGGAAAGCGTATATATACCTCTAACCTCTGTCCCTGCTTAATTGGCATAATAGAATATGTATTTTGTTTCCATTTGATAGTCTATGACCTTTAAGTAGGGTTCCCCAGTGACTTCAGCTGTATGAAGTCTAAATGTATACTTAAGTTATTTGCAGCAGGCTGAAATAACTACCCCGTCATGACACCTTGCCTTTTCTTACCATAACTGTAATTACTGATCTATCAAAACCATTAGCCCTATTTATAATGAAAGCTTGATTAAGGGTGAAATATTATAGGACTGGTTTGTGGTATTACTTTACAGAATCACGTTCATGACAAGCAATTCTCAAGAAAAATGTAGTATAAATAAGTGTAGCACTGACCCCCGAAGGAGCTGATGGTTTTATTGGGCTTACCGTTACCTTCTTGATTGTTTCTCCATCTAGGATTTCCCATGGTAGATGGCCCAAAGAAATGTGTAAACTGACACTGAATCCTCTTTTGGGTTATTTATTTAAAGTATAAACAGAGTCTCTGTTTAGGGTAGAGGGTTAGGATTAAGTTCAGGTACTTTGGACTGCAAAAAAGATAAGTCTCTTATAGAAGAAATCCAGAGAACAACCATTTCACAGCTGGATTTTACAACCCCCGGATAGACCTCCTCTCACTAGGCCTAGCAGCCGGTGGGGTGTTAAGTAAAGTCTCTGCCACAGACTAGAATGTTGAATACAATAGACTTGAGTGTAACTGAGGGACGTAGACAAGTCTAAAGAGCTATCATACCTTACCAGTATCTCTCAGCCGGTCCGGCGATACTGTATGAGTGTAGATCCATGAAGTTTCCTTCAATTGAGCCTCCAGGCTCCTTCAGAGAAGCCAGCCTTGCGCACAGCTTTCTCCTGAAGCGTCCTCCTCTGGCTGCTTCTCCAGTTGCTGGGCCCCTCCCTTAGACGAGAAAACATCTTTGAATCAATAAGACCCCGATATCCATTCAGGCCTGTCCCTGCAGTTGCTTCGCCTCGGGCCAGCCAGCCCTGAGACTTGGAAATGCATGATTCCGTACCCCAGGCCAGGAGGGCCATGGGGGCTGGTCAGGAGGATCAGAACCAAACAGACAGAAAAACCTCTCTGGACCGGAACCCTGGATCAAGTGATCTCAGTAGCTTAAATACCATCTCCCAGAAGGCACAGCAGGAGAATACTCCCACTGGGCTGGTTCCGAGAGAAACGTGACATTCAATACACCCAGCTAGACTGCATTCTCCAACTTGCTGGCAGTGACAGCGACACCTGCGGTCAAGGAGAACCCAGTGCTACCCAGCCAGACTGGTACTGAAACCATGAATTTAGTAAAATTAGGCCCAAAACCTAACTGTAGTTTCAGGAGAATTAACTTTGAAAACATATAGTGCACGCTTGTCAGGAGCCAGCGCTACATATTCTCCCCTCCCATTTATACGATGTCCTCATCGTCTGGGAAGAAAAGAAAAAAACACTTTCAGTCCTAAAAAATTAGTACCCGAACTTTAAGGTTGGATTGGGAAATGGGAAAAGAAACACACAAAAACAAACATAGAACATGCAATACTTTCAACAGTTGACACAAACAAGATTCATACTACACAAACCCCATTTCCTAGCTATCTGCACTACCCACTCTCCGGTAGCTTGATAGACGCTCTTGGTGATTCCTGAAATGAAAAACACAAAAGAACAACAAAAACACATACTACAACTATAATCCTAGAAGGCAGAATCTCATTCTCATAGAAAAAAATTTAATTCTCTCTCCATTGCTGAAAACCTACACGTTTGTGTGCTAGAGTCCAAGTAATTTGTGCAAACCCACACCACCTAGTGGTAAGAGTAACGAAGTGCAAGTCCTTTTAAAACAAGTGCTGTGGCCCGTGGATGACCTTGACACAGAGCTTCCTTTAGCAAAAACAAAATAATTCTATCTAGCTAATCCCACAGTCCTTGTATTTCAAAAACTCTTTTAGCAGAGAGAAGAAAAAAAAACAGTCTCCACAGTTGTTCTACCAATAGAATCTTGGATCAGGCAAAGTTAGTATCTTCCCCTATTTGTCCATTGTAGTGACAAAATAGACAACATTGTCCTTTCCCAGCCAGCAAATAACAACCTTGTCTGAGTAGATGTGTCTGCCAAAGCTCCAATGCTGAAGACACCCAGTGAAACGCTCATACATAGCAGGGGAACATCCTTGCTTCCTGAAGAGTTTAGGAACTTTCAAATAGTCCCACACATCACTTGCATACCAATGCTCTTGATTTTCCTCAATTTCTTTCATAATTTCCTTGGGAACGTAGGGGAACTCAGCCCATATTCTGTTGCCACCTGCTTGTTCAGCAGCCGCTGGGACCGTGCAAGCCTAGGAAGAGCTCGAGCACTTCCATCCCTGGGAGGCACACAGGAGTTTGGTGATTTGCACACCATAGCAAAGGACATCTTCTTGGGTTCAGGCAAAGTTACAGGTTTAGGCAAAGTCAAATCAATAGTTGTAGGGGTTCCCGCCCGAGGTGATGCACTCCCCGAATTAAGGGCTAACCAGCCAGAAACATTACAGGTTGCGGCCACATCATCTGCATTGGCCCACAACATATCTTGGGACAAAGTCTCAAACAAATCATCATCCTTTGATACATCAGAGAGGGAATCTATCTCTGAGTCCCGCAACTCCTCTGCTGGTAGATAGTTACATACAGTCCTGGTTAAAACAATTTCCCCAGATTGCTCATCCGTTTCTGTAGCGGATTCCCTGGGAGCGATCTCCTGCCCACAATCCGATCTGGGCAAGTTCTGGGATGGACCTCTACTGTGGCCGCAGGAGGCCTTGACATAGCCCACTTTCTCTGAAGCATGCAGGGTAGTTGTGGTGATAGTCAATGAGGTAGTGTCCATGACATCCGGAGTGGCTCCTCTGGTAACGGTGGTGACAGCATCTCCCTCCGGGGCACTGGTTGTAGTAATTAGCGTAGAAGTTGTAGGCCTCACCACAGAAGTTTAGACAGCAGACTCCTCGGTGGCAGCGCCCGTGGCCCAGTCCATGTGGTATGCTCGAGGCGGCACAGTGGGTTGCTCCACTTTGAACAAATATTCTCCACAATGCAGACAACGGACAAACAGCCAGAGACTTGCGACCAGTCCCTCGCACTTGTTGCAGAGCATTCCCAATGCCTCAACGTCTCCCGTCGTGTACAGTACAAAATGCCCCTGCAGTCTCAGGCGAATTCCTGTATCTGTTAGCAAAGTCCCAGGTAGTCTCACACTTGTGGGATTCCCCACTGCAAGCATCCTGGGTCCCATGATGGACGATGCTTCTAGCACTCTGAACATTTTCTTTTTCTTCCGCAAAGAAACACAGCCTCTTTCCTCTTTCTCCTATGACACACTCACGCGATGCCTCGTGCAGGGAAAAGAAACAGGATAGACTCCTCCCACTGATTCCTCTGGTCATGCAACTCACTGGCTTTTTCCAACTCCACCCACAGTTTACATGCCAACAGTGGCCGCCAATCATTCCTTGCTAAAAATGGCGCAGTCCAAAAACATAACCCTCTACCATTTAGATTCCATGCGGACAGTTCTCTTAAGTTGCAAGAGGTAATGGCAAATCCCGGATCAGCCCCCACATATAGCACTGACCCCCGAAGGAGCTGTTGGTTTTATTGGGCTTACCGTTACCTTCTTGATTGTTTCTCCGTCTAGAGTTTCCCGTGGTAGCTGGCCCAAAGAAATGTGGAAACTGACACTGAATCCTCTTTTGGGTTATTTATTTAAAGTATAAACAGAGTCTCTCAGCTTAGGGTAAAGGGTTAGGATTAAGTTCAGGTACTTTGGGCTGCAAAAAAAGACAAGTCTCTTATAGAAGAAATCCAGAGAACAACCGTTTCACAGCTGGATTTTACAACCCCCGTATAGACCTTTTCTCACTAGGCCAAGCAGGGTGTTAAGTAAAGCCACAGACTAGACAGGGAGCCCCGTAATGATCCGCCCCAAAGGGGAGGGGTAATGGAGGGGCGGGCATGACCTGGTGCCTTAGGAACCAGGAAGATAGTAGAGGGAGTGGTAGGTTAGGAAACAGAAGGGGAGGAGCGGTATAAAAGGGGGGCGGAGCTATAGCGGGAGCCAGTGCACGAGGATATTCGTCGGAGGAGGCAGCTTTTATCACTGCTCCTCCACGCATCATGGCGGCGGCGCCCACGAGGCCGCGGAAGTGCGGGGAGACGGTGCAGCGTACCAGGCAAGTGGAGGACCTGATGGGGGATGACACGGATGCGGGGGGTAGCGGGGTGCCTGTGCAGCGGGCCCGGTGGTCTCGGCCGCCGGAACGCTTTCGCCGGGCCCCGCCCCTCGGCCACCTCATGAGCATGGTAGCCTGATGGGGGACAGGTCGGTCCCCCAGCTAAGCGGAGGCGGCAGGAATGTCGGGGCACGGGGCGGTCAGCACGCCGCCATCTTTCAGCCCGGCAGCCAGTCACGGGGGGATCCCAGGGAGGGCCCCTGCACCAGCGGGGGATGGAGGGAGGGGGTTCAGAGGGCTGAGGACATTGCGCGGAAGCCGGGGGTGGGGGAAGTGCACGGCGGCGGACGCAGGGAGTCGAGAGACGGTGCGGGGGGGGGGCGCCCCGGGTCGGGCACACACCGCCGGTCGGGGGGAGGGTGCCCCCTGTGCAAATGCAACTTTCCGGCTGTCGGAGCGATACGGCCTCTGGGGGGGGTCGCCCAGGGGGCTTCCTTTCACAGGTGGACAAGGACGTGGCGGAGCGGTCAGACGGAGAGCTATCCACGGATGAAGAGGTGCGGATCCAGTGGTGGAGAGCGGCGGCGCGGCGTGTTCCTGGTCGGCCCGGTGAGTCGGTGCATACTGTCCTTTCTGATGCTTTGCAGGGGTTGCTGGGGGTGGTTCAGTGTGTGTACAATGGGGCGTTGGTGCCGGCGATGCCGGTGAGTGGGAATGGGAGGGTACAGCAGGTGGCGGGGTCTGGCCCGACTGTGCCGGGGCCCGAGCCTCCAATCCTGGGGCCTATGGAAGGGCTACGGGAATTGGTAGGGAGGTTTGGGGGGGCCAGGGTACGCCAGCTCTGGCGGCCCCTTTGGGGTACGGGTGCGAGCACTGGGGTGGCTGTGGTAACGCCGGCGGCGGTGGTGGAGCCTGCGGCACCCACAGGGGATGGGCCGTGGCGAGTGGGGGGGGTCCAGGGCGACAAGGTGGCAGAGGTGGGGGTCCGGCCGGTCGGACATGGTTAGGATTGGGGACGCGGCACGATGCGAGAGGTACGTTTCCTTCGAGGGCCTGCTGGGAGCACACCTAAAACCGGAGGGCCATGGGGAGATATGAAATGCTGAGTATGTGGAGATATTCTCACTCCTCCTTTAGGGGAATTCAACTTAGATCGGGTCAGGCCCACTGACACCAAATAAGATGACGGGGGGAAGAGGCATTATAGGCTGATACAGCGGCCGTTGGCGAATTGGTTGCGGGCGTTTGCGATCTGGGCGAGAGTCTTTGGTAAAATGAGCCCCCGAACACTCTGCGGGGTTTTTGCTATATGGACGCCGTCGGGGAGGACCGCCGGGTGTACGGGGGTATTGCATGGCTACGGTACGATGAACAGTACTGGCAGCGGCAGGCGGTACGTCCAGTACTACGGTGGGGTCACAAGGACATCAGCCTCTGGTTGCGGCTGATGTCCTCGGCTCGGGCCCCGTCTCAGTTTTTTCTTTTCAGGGGGCCCCGGGGGGTACACCCTCCTGAGGGCTGTTGGCCAGAAAACAGTGGGGAGTGTGCGGGCGGTTCAAAGAGGGCACCTGCAAATTCGGGGGTGCGTGCGGATTCGGGCACGACTGTTCAGGTTGCGGGGGGGCCCGTGCATCGTCCTGGTGCTGTGGGGAGGTAAGACGTGCCGGCGACGCTTCTGACAAGAGGGAGGACGCCGGTTAGGTTGGGGAGGATGCTTCCTTTCCTACGTTAGTTTCCGGATGGGGGGGGGCTGCGCGGCTGTGGCCGAGGGTTTCCGGATACCTTGTGACTTGACGGTGGTGCCACTGTGGGCGAGGAACCTCAGGCAGCCCTGCAGCATCCCGCGGTGGTGTACGGCAAGTGGGGTGAGGAGGCAACGATGGGACGCACGGGCCGTCCGTTGCTGGAGAAGCTTCGGGGGGGGGGGACCTTGTGGTGTCTCCACTGGGGGTTGTCCCCAAGAAGGAGCCGGACAATTTTCGTCTCATGCAACACTTGTCTTTTCCCAAGGGGGTTCGGTCAATGACTGCATTGATCCGGAGGTCTGCGCGGTGTCATGTACGTCCTTTGACACGGCTGTCTGGTGGGTACGGCGGTATGGCCGGGGAGCGCTGCTGGAAAAGGGGGCATCGAGTAAGCGTCTGGCTGCTGCCGGTGCGCCCGGACAGCTTTCGGCTGTTGGGTTGGCGTTGGCGGGGGCGGTTCTGCGGGGACAGGTGTTTGCACGTGAGCTGCTCCGTGTCGTGTTCCGTGTTTGAGCAGTTTAGCTCGTTCGTGGGATGGTGGTGAGGGATGTCTCTGGCCTTGAATCAATCATTCACTATTGAGATAATTTTCTCGGCATGGGCCCCCGGGCTTCCGCTGTGTGTGCGATCCTCCTTTCTACGTTGCAGCACATCGTGAGCATTTTCGGGGTGCCATTGGCGGCGGGATGAGCAGGGGGCCCGGGGGAGACGGAGGCCCTGGATTACGGGCTGACGTTGGAAGAGCTGGAGGGCTTGCTAGGGGGGATTCGTGGGATTCAGGGCCACCCAAAAAGTACTGGTGAAAAGCTTGCGGTCTTTGCTTAGGAGACTGACCTTTGCGGGATGGGTGTTCTGCCGCCGGCTGTCGGCTGCGATGGCTGGGGTGCATTCCCCGACGCACTTCATTCGCTTGACGAGGGAGCACGGGGATGACTTAGGCGTGTGGCGTGCATTTTTGTCCTCATACAACGGCCGAGAGCTAGGTTTGGCCGGGCCGGTGAGCACTGTCGATGTGGAATGGGTTGCAGATACAGCCGGGTCAACGGGTTATGGCGCGTTGCTTTCGGGGCAAGTGGGTGCGGCGTCATGGCCGCAGTCATGGAAGGAGGCAGGTTTCCTGGGCAATTTTGGTGCTGCCGGACCTCTTCCCGAGAGTGCTGGCATTGGAGCGGTGGGGGGTGAGTGGCAGGAACTTGAAATTGCGTATTAATTGCGATAACGTGGGGAATCGCATGTCGGCATCCTCCCCCCGGTTATTAGAGTCTTGAGACAGTTAGTCCTTCGGTGCCTGCATTTAAAACGTGTTCTTTTATGCAGTTCACATCCCGGAGGTGTATACTTCCTTGGCTGACTTACTGTCTCGTTTTCGGTGGGACAAGTTCAGGGAACTGGCGGCTGTGGTGGGAGTCCCTTGCCCGGAGTGGATGTGGGTGCTGCCCTTGGAGTCGCCGTGGGAGGGATACAGAGGTACGTAAGTGTGTCTACCTGGTTTGCATACGAAAGGTATGGCAGGGATGGCAGGGGTTAATGGGCTAGGTGTCCTCGGACGGGGATGCCGGCGACTGGCGTTCACTGGTGCTGTAATTTGTGGTCCGTACTATGGAAGGCGGGCGATTGACAAGGAAATGGCAGGCTTGTCTTTCTTATGTTGCTGGGTTCGGAGGATTGGACAAATGGTTTTGGGCAGGGCGTATGCTGTGGGGTTTTTCGGAAACAGGTAAAACGTGGGGACGGAAGCCGTCCGGTAGCGTTTTATGATTTCGGCGGCCTTATGTGCGTAATTGGGAACAGTTTGCAGGTCATGGTTTGCGGCAATATTGTTTCCGGCGGCCTTTTCCTTATCATTTTATGGGGGTGTTTGGGGAATAGCGGTGTAATGGGGTCGGAATATGCTTTACGCTCCTGCCGCATCGGGGCGGCCGGGTGTGGGTTGGATATACATCGGTGCGTAGGATAGGTCTTTGGGATTCGCGTAGGTTCAGGTCCTACGTGGGGCCGCAGCTGGCGGCCGGTCAATCTCGGTGAGGTGTGGTGCTGAAAAGGTATTGCTCAAAAAAAAATAAATAAATAAATAAATAAATAAATAAATAAATAATAATAAAAAAAAAAAAAAAAAAAAAAAAAATGAATAAATTAAAAACATAAATAAATAAATAAATAAATAAATAAAAACGAGAAAATAACAACAAAGTGGTACTCATCGTTTGGATCGTGGGCCACTCTTGTGTTCGCTGGGGGGCCAGGAGGGGAGACATGAGACCGGATGGGAAGCAGCTGGGGATTTCCAGGGGGAAAGCAGGGTTACATTGGTTGGAAAGCCTGGACAGGCTGTGGGAGAGGTTGACGGGTGCGGTGGACAGGTAGGTGCATTTAGACCGTCCTCCGGATGGGTTGGTTCTCCATGCTGGGGGGACTGACCTGGGGGTCAGGAAGGTTGGGGAACTGCTCGGGGACGTGAAGGCGGATTTTCAAGCGCGGTTCCCGAACACAATGATATTGTGGCCAGACATTGTGGCCCGGACCCAACGGGGGCGGGCTTGATCAGTGGCAAGTATCCGGATGACGAGGATCCGGTTCAGGTGAATAAGGTGGTGGGGTGGTTTGTGGTCAAGAACTGGAGACTAAGGTGGGATTGTACCTGAGGGGGATGGGGGTACGTCCCACGGGGGTTGGCATTGATTTATGTCCCTGGGTTTGCAGGAAGGCCTCCAGAAGGCATTGGGGTGTGGGGTTGCCCTCAAGGGTAAGGTGGTCACCCTTTCAGGCTGTGGCGGTATCTTTCTGGTGGTCTTTGACGGTGGCGGTAAACGGAGGTGATCAAAAAGGGGTGGGGGGCTCATCGGTAATATGGGCCCCTCCGGTGTATTCCTGAATGGTGGACGGAATACTGGGATGTTGTGTATTCCTGAACGGTGGACGGAATACTGGGATGTTGTGTATTCCTGAACGGTGGACGGAATACTGGGATGTTTTTCACTGCAGGAATTGGTTGTCTCTGAGCGGTCACAGCTGGAGGCCGGGTATGTAAAAGGTACCGCAGTGAGGTTGGTGTTTTGGTTTAAAGTGGGTCACCGTCAGAGATCACCAGACTGGAATTTAGTTTAAAAATGTGGTTTATGGTTTGATATATGTTTATATATATTTATATATATATCTTTGGAGTGAGAAAAAAGTTTTGGTTGTGTTAATAAAGGCTGTTGTGGCCAGTTTACTCCAAAGAGAAGGTGTGGTCTCATTATTAGTAAGGTTGATAAGAAGGTCGAGGTGGCAGTGGTTAAAAGAAAGGGGACATTTAGGCTACGCAGGTCAAGGGAGCCCCGTAATGATCCGCCCCAAAGGGGAGGGGTAATGGAGGGGCGGGCATGACCTGGTGCCTTAGGAACCAGGAAGATAGTAGAGGGAGTGGTAGGTTAGGAAACAGAAGGGGAGGAGCGGTATAAAAGGGGGGCGGAGCTATAGCGGGAGCCAGTGCACGAGGATATTCGTCGGAGGAGGCAGCTTTCCCACCCTCCCTCCCTACTGTGGGGTTGTTCTTTAGTGCGGGGGTGTTTTTGTATCTGCTTGGTGTTTTGTTTTTGTTTTTGTTTTTCGTTTCTTTTCTTTCTTGCAGGGGCAGATGGCTGGTCGTCACAACAGTGGAAAACGGCCCTTTGGGGGGCTGCAGCGGTATCTTTCTGGTGGTCTTTGACGGTGGCGGTAAACGGAGGTGATCAAAAAGGGGTGGGGGGCTCATCGGTAATATGGGCCCCTCCGGTGTATTCCTGAATGGTGGACGGAATACTGGGATGTTGTGTATTCCTGAACGGTGGACGGAATACTGGGATGTTGTGTATTCCTGAACGGTGGACGGAATACTGGGATGTTTTTCACTGCAGGAATTGGTTGTCTCTGAGCGGTCACAGCTGGAGGCCGGGTATGTAAAAGGTACCGCAGTGAGGTTGGTGTTTTGGTTTAAAGTGGGTCACCGTCAGAGATCACCAGACTGGAATTTAGTTTAAAAATGTGGTTTATGGTTTGATATATGTTTATATATATTTATATATATATCTTTGGAGTGAGAAAAAAGTTTTGGTTGTGTTAATAAAGGCTGTTGTGGCCAGTTTACTCCAAAGAGAAGGTGTGGTCTCATTATTAGTAAGGTTGATAAGAAGGTCGAGGTGGCAGTGGTTAAAAGAAAGGGGACATTTAGGCTACGCAGGTCATGTAGAATACTTAAGATAAAAAAGTCTCTACCACAGACTTGAGTGTGACTGAAGGACGTAGACAGGCCTAAAGAGCTATCATACGGTACCAGTATCTCTCAGCCAGTCCGGCGATACTGTATGAGTGCAGATCCATGAAGTGTTCTTCAACTGAGCCTCCGGGCTCCTTCAGAGAAGCCAGCCTTGCGCACAGCCTTCTCCTGAAGAGTCCTCTCCTGGGTGCTTCTCCAGTTGCTGGGCCTCTCCCTTAGACGAGATGGCACCGGACCACCTTTGAATCAATAAGACGAGACGAGAAAACATCTTTGAATCAATAAGACCCTGATATCCATTCAGGCCTGTCCCTGCAGTTGCTTCGCCTCGGGCCAGCCAGCTCCGAGACTTGGAAATGCATGATTCCACACCCCAGGCCAGGAGGGCCATGGGGGCTGGTCAGGAGGACCAGAACCAAACAGACAGAAAAACCTCTCTGGACCGGAACCCCGGACCACGTGATCTCAGTACCTTAAATACCATCTCGCAGAAGGCATAGCAGAAGAACACTCCCACTGGGCTGGTTCAGAGAGAAACGTGACATTCAATACACCCAGCTAGACTGCGTTCTAAAACTTGCTGGTGGTGACAGCGACACCTGCAGTCAAGGAGAACCCAGGGAAAACCCAGCCAGACTGGTATTGAAACCATAAACTTAGTAAAATTAGCTCCAAAACCCAACTGTGGTTTCAGGAGAATTAACTTTGACAACATATAGTGCATTCTCGTCAGCTACATAAGCTAAACAATTACATAAGGAAATCAATTAAAATGGTAAAAATTCAGCTTTGATATACATTACATCCAGTTCCCAACCACCCAGTAGCAGATTTACTGCTACAGGGTGGCCATTCTACACAGGATCAAGTATCCCTGCGTGCACCCACGGGCCCAGCTGTGCTGTGATTCGACACTGCACTGAACAGTCTTCAGGTCCAGGCCAATGATTTTTGGCCTGGACCTGCTGAATCACAGATCAGCCTGTGTTGACAAAAGAACTGACAAGCTCTTCTTTCTTGATTCCAGGTAGAGAAGAGAAAACAACTACTGTGACTAAAGGCACTACACTGACACTAAAGCACATAGTTAGGCACATTTAAACTCCCTGATCCCCTCTCCCCCCAGTTAACCCTTTCACTGCCCTGTAACCAATGTCAGTCATTAGTACAGTGCACAGATTTTTTTTATGTTTTTTTAACTGTTATGTCTTGTTAACATTCAATCTCAACAAAAATGTGATAATATCAATCAAATGATAAATGGCACAGAGTAGATAACAAACTATACAGAACAAAATCACTAATCAAAAGGTGGGTGTAAGTGCTAATCATAAATATAATGTATGAAGTCCATATAAAGTCTTTAAAAGCAGTGAAGCAAAAAAGGTAAATACTTGTGCAACAATAAATGAAAGTGACACTTGTCTCTTCTTTTAGTGCAGTGACACCTCTGTGCAAATTGGCCTCTCATCTTACTGCTGTAAGGTAACAGCATATGTGAATAATCTGATAGACTCCAATGGCTGCAGGTGGTCCTCCTCTCTCAAATAGAGCATTCCAACTACCCCTTGGGGTCTTTCTCTCTTTGGTCCGGTATGTGGCTCATTAGTGGGGATGTAAAGTCTTCTTCATTGGGAATGCTTAAGTCTGGGGATCCTCCCAGACTCGCCTGTGTAATATGTGGAAGGAAAGGATTCTCGTATAATGTAGTAACGTTTAAAACAATTTATTGGTAAAAACAGCTAGTGCTACTCACATGAACACAGATGCAAACAGCATAAAATCCACGAGCTGCGTGCTTGTATCCCCATGTGCCTGCCATGTGCCTGTCAACCAATCCCGACAGGTATCGCCATGTCCATATGACTTCATCAGGGATATAGACTGGCACACAGGATTCCCTTAACCATTTCAGCCCCGGAAGGATTTACCCACTTCCTGACCAGAGCACTTTTTACAATTTGGCACTGCGTTGCCCCATTTTGGAAAGTAGACACCTTAAGGAAAGTGCTGCGGCAGACAATTCGATCGTGTGTGGGCGCCAGCGGACTTTTTCTTCCCAAAAGTCCGGCGGACTTAGAAAGAAGACTTGCTTCAAAATTGTCCGCCGGACTCGGCTTTCTAGCGGACAATCCACTTGTCTGTACGCTGGTCCGCCGGACTTTCCAAATGAATCAACTTGCCCACACACAAAATGTAATTTAAAAGCACTCACGGCTATAATGAATTGTCGGCTCCCGGTAATACAGAGAACAGTCATTGAAAGTCATTGATAAAAAATAAATAAATGCGTACCTGAAACGAAATATCACTAACTCATTGGGGAAACTTGCAATACAGGATCACACCAACCCTCGTTAACTGGTCTAAGGAAAGGATCCCAACGTAAAGGCAACCACATCCAATTGGGTCGTTCGATCTTGCATAACCCCCTGAATCAGGCACATTTTTTTATGGAGTATTAGTACTACACAACTGGCCCCAAGCGCATAAAAACCCTTCAACTAGGCTCCAATATGGTTAATCTAGCAAGCCTCCACTCCTACATGTTTTGGGGATGTATACGTGAAATAGTACAGTCATTCCTTTTCTGCCTCCTTAATTCATATATAACTAATGGGAATATTTTTGTTTGTTTGTCCTTCCTTATAGTGCTCTACCTTATAAATATGTCACGTGCAATGTCAACCAGACACCGGGTCTACCAGTTCAAACTTCCTTCTCCTCCTCCCCATACCTAAGTTCTAACAGAGTCTATTGTTCCACTCACCTGTTAATCTGAGATTGTAAAGTAGTAGAAGGGTAATACATCCCCATGTAAATGCTTTCTTGCATTTTGTTAAATATCCATGTCTATCAAGGACTCTGTAATATACTGTATAATGTTCAAAATCCAATAAAAATTGTTTAAAAAAAAAAGCGTGGGGCTCCCCCCAAATTCAATTACCAGGCCCTTTAGGCCTGGTATGGATATTAAGGGGAACCCCACACCCAAATTAGTTTCTGAAGCACACGACAGACACCTGTGTGGTGGCTCTCCAGGGACTTGGAAAATATGAGGACATCGTTAATAAATTCCTGGAAAACTGCAGAGGTGTTACAAAGACCGAAAGGCATTACCAGGTATTCATAATGGCCTGTTCTGGTATTAAAAGCATTTTCCCACTGGTCGCCCTCCTTAATGCACACAAGATTGTATGCCCCTCTCAAGCAAAGCTTTGTGAAAACTGTTGCTCCCTTGAGGCAGTAAAATAACTCTGTAATCAATGGAATCGGGTAGGTATTCTTAATCGTGACATGATTGAGACCCCTATAATCTATACAAGGTCTCAGTTCACCGCTCTTCTTCTTCACAAAGAAAAAACCAGCACCAGCAGGAGACGAGGATTTGTGGATGAAACCTTGAGAAAGTGCGTCAGCAACATACTCCTCCATGGCCTTATCCTCCAAGACCGACAAAGGGTAAACCCGGCCACAAGGAGGTATGGCACCAGGTTGAAGGTCAATTGCGCAATCATAAGACCGGTGTGGAGGCAAACTACCGGCTTGACCTTTATCAAAGACATCGCTAAAATTGCGGTACTCCTCCAGCAGGAAGGGGAATGAAGAGGTGCACTGGACCTTGGATACCTTCAGGAAGCTTGTCTCACTGCATTGTGGTGACCAGGAGAGCACCTCAGCATGGAGCCAATCAAAAGAGGGGTTGTGCCTCTGTAACCAAGGATAACCAATAATCAGCGGAAACCTGGGTGAGGAAATAACTTGGAATTGGATTATCTCATGGTGAAGAGCCCCTACGGCCATGGACAATGGAACTGTCTCATGAGTCACATGAGCAGGCTGTAAAGGTCTCCTGTCAAGAGCCTCAATGGCAAGTGGAGTGTCACGCAGCTGCAGCGGAATCCAGTGCTGCGAAACAAATGCAAAATCGATTAGAGCCTGTATCTCGATGGATGACTTAGCCCAAGAAAGGGTGACGGAAACCAGGGGCTTATCCTTCTGGATAACTAGGGACGAAACAACGCCACCTAAGGTCTGTCCATGACAGGACCAGGCGTTCCCTGGACGGATAGGACAAGGCTTCAAAAGATGACCTGCCTGGCAACAATAAAGGCACAATCTCTCCCTCCTCCTAAAGGCTCTCTCATCCGCAGACAGACACGTGAAGCCGAGGTGCATGGGTTCATCCGCTCCTTAAGAGAAAGTCTTTCTTTGAGTCTGGAGTCAATGAGTATGGCAAACGAGATCAAGCTCAGTGGGTATATCTCGGGCTGCTATCTCATCCTTGAGGGAATCCGAGAGACCATGAGAAAAAGCAGCCACGAGGGCCTCATTGTTCCAAGTAACCTCTGCTGCCAGAGTACGGAATTCAATGGGGTAGTCGGCAACAGTACTCTGTTTGATGGATATGAGGCACTTGGCAGCAGAACCAGAGCATTCGGGAATGTCAAATATCCTTTTAAAGGAGGCCACAAACTCAGGGTAACTCAAGACAACAGGTATTTGCTTCTCCCATAGAGGGTTAGCCCAGGCAAAGATATCACAAAACCTACTTTGGTTCTGTCCATGGTAAACGCCTGGGGCAGCATATCGAAGTATATCTCAACCTGACTCAGAAACCCTCTGCATTGAACTGGATCACCCCCAAATCGATGGGGAAGCGGAGCGGAACCAGACATACCTCTTATAGAGGTAGTACTTGAGGCGGGTGCCTGCGCAGAGACTGACGCAGCAGCAGGGATGGCCTGCGACTCAGGTTGTACCGGAGCAGCCACAGTGGGGGATTCCAGGTGAGCCGCGCGACTCAGGAGCGTTTCTAACGCCAAGGCAAACTGATCCATGCTGTGATCTTGCTCATCCAATCTGGAAAAAATATTACCAACAAGTGGATTGACTATATCTTCTGAATTCATGGCCTTCGCCTACTGTCAGAAACCATGAATCTGACTGAGACAGAAGTACAATTAAATCACACTTGTTTATTAAACAAAAATAAAAAGGTAAATAGAGAAAGCATAGTCAAAGCATAGCCAGAGTCCAGTAACCGGATCGAGTAGTCAGCCAGTCCAGAGTTCAATAACCAGATTGGGTAATCAGCCAGGCCAGAAGTCAGGGATCCAAGTAGAGCAACAGTAAGCAGGATAAGGAGCCAGAAGGGATGTCAGAAATCCAGTCTTTGAACAGAACCGCATGAGATGGTTTCTTGTGATGTGACCAAGGCGAAGGTAGATATGAAGTGAGCTGGACAGCTTTAAGTAGGCAGGTCAGACGAGCTGGATAAGGGACAGCTGGTAACTGTGGAGAGAGATGGCAGCTGGCAATTAGCTGACAGCTGAGCAGCCAGCCCAGAGAAGGAAGGGCTAAGCCAGCCCTGACAGAACCCTCCTGCAAAATATTGCATCAAAAATTGTAATTGCACACCCCTGTTAAACAGGGGCTGAAAAATTGGGCTGGTGGCGGCCCCCAGAACCAATTTTCATTTTTATGAAGGTCAGTCGATCAACCGAGTCGGTGGACAGGCGCCCCCTGTGATCGGTTACAAAGCCTCCAGCAGCACTAAATGTGCGTTCCAAAAGAACACTGGATGCAGGACAGGCCAGTAGCTCAATTGCATACTGTGCAAGCTCTGGCCAGTGATCCATCCTCAAGACCCAGTAACCCAGAGGATTTTCGGTGGGAAAGGTGTCCAAGTCTGATCTTGCCCCTAGGTATTCCTGCAACATGTAAATAAGATTCTGGCAATGGTTGCTGGAAGTGATAATACCTTGGGGCTGCGGACTAAAAAATTGTCTGAATGCATCAGTCAGACGGTCACCTTTTCCACCGCGCCGAAGCCTCAGGACCAGGAATTTGTAACCTCCCAGTCTCTGGGAATGCGTTGCACAGACCTTTCTGCAAGGCCTCCCAGAGATGTTTCATCCTCTGCTCCCTCTGCGATTGCAAGATAAGGTCCGCAACCTTACCCTTGTAATGTCGATTAAGGAGGGTTGTCAGCCAGTAATGATCCCTCTGCTTGATCCGACATATACGAGGATCCTTCCGCAGGCTTTGCAGGATCAGGGAGGCCATGCAGCAAAGGTTAGCTGAAGCATTCGGTCCGGAGTCCTCTGGGTCACTAAGAACATCATGATCCATAGCCACCTCCTCCCAGCCACGTACAAGTCCATTTGTTTCTTGTGACTGTAAATGATCCCTTAAAGACTGCTGCTGATGCTGAGTGCCAGGCTCCACCTCCATACTGACACAATCCTCCTCCTCTTCCTGTGTGATCGGCGGGCCAGCGGGAACACTGTATGGATAAAGGGGGCCTTGAGAGGTAAGGAAGTCCTCCTCTTCCTCCCTCTATTCTGCCTCAAGTGCCCTGTCCATTATTCCACTCAACGTGTGCTCCAACAGGTGGACAAGAGGGACAGTGTCACTGATGCATGCACTGTCACTGCTCACCATCCTCATGGCTTCCTCAAATGGTGACCGCATAGTGCATGCATCCCTGATCATGGCCCACTGGCGTGGGAAAAAATAAACAAGCTCCCCTGACCCTGTCCTGGTGCCATAGTCGCACAGGTACTCATTGATGGCCCTCTGCTGTGGGTGCAGCCGCTGCATCATGGCCAACGTTAAGTTCCACCTGGTGGGCATGTCACACATTAGGCGGTTCTTGGGCAGGTTCAATAACTTTTTAGAGGAGGGGGTGCCGAAAAAAAGGACAAGCGTGTCCCATGGCCACGTGCTAATGAGGATGCACCGTGTCCATGACCAGCACTGTTGCCTCTTGACACAGAGAATGCTTGCCCTCTTTTATTGGTTCGTTACTGTCTGCCTCTCCTTGTGGCCTGCAGCTAGTAGAATCAACTGCCTGCCTGTAGTATTATTAGTATGAGAACACCAGCAATTGTCTTCAGGTATGTGCACGCTGTGCAGAGGACCCAGTACACCAACTGTAAATACTTCAGCTGCCTGCCTATGGTATAGGATCAGAAGAACACCAGTAATTGGGGCAGCTTTAAGTGCACACTGTGCAGAGTACACAGTACACCAACTGTAATTACTGCAGCTGCCTGTGATATAGGATCAGAAGAACACCAGCAATTGGGGTAGTTTTATGTGCACGCTGTGCAGAGTACACAGTACACCAACTGTAATTACTGCAGCTGCCTGCGGTATAGGATCAGAAGAACACCAGCAATACACAATACACCAACTGTAATTACTGCAGCTGCCTGCCTGTGGTATAGGATCAGAAGAACACGAGTGATTGGGGTAGTTTTACTCTGCACACTGTGCAGAGTACACAGTACACCAACTGTAATTACTGCAGCTGCCTGCCTGTGGCATAGGATCAGAAGAACACCAGCAATACACAGTACACCAACTGTAATTACTGCAGCTGCCTGCCTGCAGTGTAGGATCAGAAGAACACCAGCAATTGGGGTAGCTTTATATACACACTGTGCAGAGTACACAGTACACCAACTGTAATTACTGCAGCTGCCTGCGGTATAGGATCAGAAGAACACCAGTGTCATGAAAATCGCATGAAGAGACTGACCTCCAGGTCTTCTGGTTTACGATCGCGGGATTCGTCGCGGGTGCGCACGATCGTACATACCCGCATGCGTTCGTACGCGGGTGCGCGTGCGCGGTCGCGTGCGTGCGTCCGTGTTGGCGCCAAACGGCCTATTTAAACCAGCCTCTTGCTAATGGTCTCTGCTGTCTGCTCTACAGCGTTATACCTGTGAGACCTGATCCCTAGTATTTGTTCCTGTTTGACCCGGCCTGCCTGTGACCCATCTGCTATCTGCCTGCACCCGAACCCGGCTTGTTGTGACGATTCTTCTGCCTGTTCCCTTGTACTTTGCTTCCAGTCTGATATCTGACCCGGCTTGCTTTGACCATCCGTCTGCTAAAGGTGAACCTGCTTACATTGAACTGTGTCATCTGCTGCAAGTAACCTGCTCATATTGAACTGTTCACCTGTTGCAAGTACCTGCTTATATTGCACTGTTCATCTGCTACAAGTTACTTGTCTTATTGAACTGTTCACCTGCTGCAAGTACCTGCTTATATTGAACTGTGTCATCTGCTGCAAGTAACCTGCTTATATTAAACTGTGTCATCTGCTACAAGTACCTGCTTATATTGCACTGTTCGTCTGCTACAAGTTACTTGTCTTACTGAACTGTTCACCTGCTGCAAGTACCTGTTCATATTGAACTGTGTCATCTGCTGCAAGTAGCCTGCTCATATTGAACTGTTCATCTGCTACAAGTTACCTGCTCCATTGAACCGTGTTATCTGCTATAAACTACCTGCTGATCCATTCGCTGTGATTACCTGCTCCACTGAACTTCACCTATCCATCCCTCTCATCTGTTGATCCTGCTAGGCACCTGTACCCCTCCTTACTCCTGTGTTCCCTGTTACATTGCCAGGAAACCGGTAGTGGGAGTTGTAAGGGAGGCCTCTTTCCGCAATCCGGGCTCGCTACTTGGTACGTGACAGTAGCAGACAGCCAATATCTGAGCCCGAGCGGGTAGCCTCCGCCATGGAAGAACTTTGTCAACACCTGGCAGGACTTTCTGAGGCAGTTAAGGGCCTCCAGCAAGGCTACACCCAGCTGGAAGAACGGGTGATTGCTCTTTCCAACCCCTCTGGATCCTTGGGGGCCCCTCAACCATCAGTTTCTTCAGCTGAAGCTGGACCAGCACCTACAGTGGTGATGTCACCACCAGAACCTAAAGTTCCAACACCCGAGCGATTTTCTGGGAATCGCAGTGGCTTCAGGGCCTTCCGCAACTCCTGAGAATTATATTTCGCCCTCCAACCACGGACCTTTTGTCTGGAGGCTACCAAGGTGGGTTTTGTGCTATCTTTACTCTCTGGAGACCCCCAGACCTGGGCCCACCACCTGTTAGAACAGAAATACGCAGCGTTGGCTAATCTTACTACCTTTTTTGATGCAATGGCTCAATTATACGAAGATCCCCAACTTTCAGCGACTGCAGAAACCGCCTTGCGGACCCTCCAGCAGGGACGAATGGCGGTGGAAGATTATGTGGCCGAGTTCAGGCGATGGGGCGCGGATACGAACTGGAATGATGCTGCCGTTCGTCATCAGTTCCGCATGGGACTCTCTGATTCCTTGAAAGATGAGCTTGCTAGAGTCGGTGTTCCACAGACCTTAAACGCATTAATTGACTCTGCGATACAGATCGATCGTCGTCTGAGAGAGAGGAGAGCCGAGAGGGCCACAGGTTTCTCTCACCCAACCTGGATGCTTCCAAAGGCCCCAAGCCATTTACATCCAGCACCTGTCGCCCGACCCGGGGCCACGTCTGACACACCTGAGCCTATGCAACTTGGGGTCTTGCGACCATCTCTTACCCCCGAAGAACGTCAACATCGGCGGAATAACAATCTATGTCTTTATTGCGGGGAATCTGGACATTACGTCAGGAACTGTCCTATTAAGCTCCGTAAGTGTCCATCTATGCCTCCTGGTCTCCCAGACTCTTCAAAGTTTTCATCTCACCTTATCATTTCTGTCTTCTTTCAGTTCCCAGGAAAGACTTTACAGACGCCCGCCATTATTGATTCCGGGGCATGCAGCTGTTTTATGGATTCATCCTTTGCTGCCCAACATCAGATTCCTCTCCTACCTAAGACCCGTGGACTCTCTATCCATTTGGCCGATGGCTCCGTTATTAAATCTGGTCCTGTAACTCAAGAAACTGCACCTCTATCTACTGTTATCTCTGGTTCACATCGAGAACTTCTCCGTATGGACATTATCACCTCTCCACTTTTTCCTGTAATACGTGGGATGCCCTGGCTACAGGCCCACAATCCAACCATAAATTGGGCTACAGGAGAAATTACTTTTTCTTCATCTTATTGCCAGAAGTTCTGTGGTTCCTCCGGTTTCCTGAGACCAGCAACCTTATTATCTATTGACTCAGAGATCGATTTACGTCAGGCCATTCCCGAAGTTTACCATGAATTCCTAGACGTGTTCAGTAAACAAAAGGCAGAGGTGCTCCCGCCCCACCGAGCTTATGACTGCCCCATTGAGTTACTTCCTGGAGCCAAAATTCCATTTGAAAGGGTTTTTCCCTTAACAGAGGTAGAGCAGGAGAAACTCAAAGAATACCTCGAAGAAAATTTAAAGAAGGGGTTCACTCACCCGTCTACGTCCCCAGCAGGTGCGGGTATTTTTTTTGTTGAGAAGAAGGACCACACTCTCTGACCCTGCGTGGACTACCGTGAATTAAACAACATCACTATAAAGAACCGGTACCCTCTTCCTCTATTTCCAGAGTTATTCCAAAGACTGGGAACTGCTATTGTTTTCACTAAACTCGATCTCCGCGGGGCTTACAACTTGATCCGTATCAAGGCCGGAGATGAGTGGAAGACTGCTTTCCGTACCCGATTTGGACACTTTGAGTATTTGGTGATGCCCTTCGGATTGTGTAATGCCCCCGCCACCTTCCAATACTTTATCAATGATGTGCTCCGGGACTTTCTGGACTTATTCGCTGTCGTTTATTTAGATGATATTTAAATTTTTTCTTCCTCCCATGAAGCTCATCGCAAGCACGTCAAAAGAGTGTTGGATCGGCTCCGCCAACACGGACTATATGCAAAAGCAGACAAGTGTTTGTTCGAACAGGAAAGTATACCGTTCTTGGGGCTGATCATTTCTAGTAAGGGTATAAAAATGGACCCCCAGAAGATTGCTGCGATTTTGGACTGGCCAACTTCTGTAGACAGGAAAGGAATCCAACGTTTTATTGGATTCGCCAACTTCTATCGCAAATTTATTAAGGGTTTCTCGGCTATTGTCGCACCCATCACACAACTAACTAGACAAGGAACCCGTTTTCATTGGACCTCTGAAGCTCAAGAAGCATTCGAGACTCTCAAGGGACTTTTCACCTCTGCTCCTCTTTTAAGACATCCAGATTCCTCCCTGCCATTTGTTTTAGAAGTGGATGCATCCGAAATCGCCGTAGGAGCTATATTATCCCAAAGACAAGGAACTAGGGCCCTGCTCCATCCTGTGGCTTTCTTTTCAGGTAAACTATCAGCAGCCGAGAAAAATTAAGATGTTGGAGACCGGGAGCTGTTAGCGATTAAATCTGCATTAGAAGAATGGCGCTATTTGTTAGAAGGAGCTTCTCATCCAATTTTAATATTTACCGATCACAAGAACCTGGAGTACTTAAGATCTGCAAAAAGACTAAAACCAAGACAAGCCAGGTGGGCACTCTTCTTTTCCTGGTTCTCCTTTCATGTGACTTATCGCCCAGGGTCTAAGAATATAAAACCAGATGCCTTGTCACGGATGTTCCACAAGTCCCAGGAAATTTCTCCTCCAGATACCATTCTCACTCCTGGGAATTTCCTTCTGCTTCAGGAAGATCTTCTCTCCCGGCTTAGACAAGCCTCCATGGGACAAAGACCTTTTTCAGAACCAGAACTACAAACCAGAGGTGGGTTACTGTGGTATAAAGACAAGATCTACGTCCCTGAAACTCTGCAGGTATCTATCCTAGAGCTGTGTCACGACCACGCACTTGTCGGACATTTTGGTATCACTAGAACCATTGATTTGGTACAGTGTACTTTTTGGTGGCCTCAGTTACAGGAGGATTGCAAGAAATACGTGAACATCTGCACTACGTGCATTAGAAGTAAGAACTGTAAAACTAAGGCCTGGGGCCTCCTTAAACCGTTGTCTGTTCCGGACAGGCCATGGAAAATGCTGTCTCTAGACTTCATTGTTGAATTGCCTCTGGCAGACGATCATACCACTATCTTTGTGGTGGTTGATCGTCTGTCAAAGATGGCACATTTTATTCCCATGAAGGGTACCCCCTCAGTCTCTGAAACTGCACAAGTGTTCATCAAGGAAATTATTAGGCTCCATGGGGTACCAGCCAATATAGTTTCGGATCGAGGGGTACAGTTCGCCTCTCGATTCTGGAAGTCCCTCTGCAAGGCCTTGAATATTGAACTGTCTTTCTCATCTGCCTATCATCCTCAGTTCAATGGGCAGACTGAGAGGACGAACCAAACTCTCGAACAATATTTACGCTGTTTTTCCTCTTTTGCACAAGATGATTGGATCTCCCTGCTTCCAGTAGCTGAGTTCACGTATAATAATTCTCTCCATTCCGCCACCAAACAGACACCCTTTTTCGCCAATTATGGCTTCCACCCTTCATTTCTACCCAACTCCCTTCCTGAATGCTCAGTACCAGCAGTCCAGGAAAAGATGAACTTTTTCTCAACCAACAACAAACTTCTGCAAGAAACAATGACTAGGACTCAAGAGCACAACAAGACAACCTTTGACAAGAAGAGACGAGGAGAGTTAGTACTGGTACCCGGTGATTTGGTGTGGCTATCCACGGTAAACTTGAAGATGGCGTGCCCTTCAAGGAAACTAGGTCCCACATTTTTAGGACCTTTTTCAGTCAAAAGGAAGATTAACGAAGTTGCTTTCGAACTAGAACTTCCAGACTCACTAAAGATCCATCCGGTATTCCATGTGTCCTTATTGAAACCTTTCACTCCCAATTCATTTCCTAACCAAAATACCACTCCTCCTGATCCGATCTTGGTTGATGGTGAAGAAGAATTTGAAATAGAAGCCATCCTAAATTTTAGAAGAAGAGGAAACCAGAACCAGTTCTAAATCAAATGGAAAGGATATGGTCCCGAAGAGAACTCCTGGGAGCCCGAGGACAACATTCATGCAAAAAACTTGATTCAATCCTTTAAAAGGGCCCATCCGGAAAAATTTGCCTGAAAGGGCATCCGGAGGCTGCCCCTTGGGAGGAGGCAATGTCATGAAAATCGCATGAAGAGACTGACCTCCAGGTCTTCTGGTTTACAATCGCGGGTTTCGCCGCGGGTGCGCACGATCGTACGTACGCGCATGCGTTCGTACGCGGGTGCGCGTGCACGTGCGCGGTCGTGTGCGTGTGTCCCTGTTGGCGTCAAACGGCCTATTTAAACCAGCCTCTTGCTAATGGTCTCTGCTGTCTGCTCTACAGCGTTATACCTGTGAGACCTGATCCGTAGTATTTTTTCCTGTTTGACCTGGCCTGCCTGTGACCCATCTGCTATCTGCCTGCACCCAACCCCAGCTTGTTGTGATGATTCTTCTGCCTGTTCCCTTGTACTTCGCTTCCAGTCTGATATCTGACCCGGCTTGCTTTGACCATCTGTCTGCTAAAGGTGAACCTGCTTACATTGAACTGTGTCATCTGCTGCAAATAACCTGCTCGTATTGAACTGTTCACCTGCTGCAAGTACCTGCTTATATTGCACTGTTCGTCTGCTACAAGTTACTTGTCTTATTGAACTGTTCACCTGCTGCTAGTACCTGCTTATATTGAACTGTGTCATCTGCTGCAAGTAACCTGCTTATATTGAACTGTGTCATCTGCTACAAGTACCTGCTTATATTGCACTGTTCGTCTGCTACAAGTTACTTGTCTTACTGAACTGTTCACCTGCTGCAAGTACCTGTTTATATTGAACTGTGTCATCTGCTGCAAGTAGCCTGCTCATATTGAACTGTTCATCTGCTAAAGTTACCTGCTCCATTGAACCATGTTATCTGCTATAAACTATAAAACCTTCAAAAAACAGCGCTGGTCTAAACAAAGTGCTAGACAAATATATATGAAAAAATCAAGTGTAAATAAAACAAAAACTTGATATTAGTGTTAATACTGACAGTAGTAAGTTCTTGCTGCAACCCAATGCGAGACACACACAATATACAACAATCAAAAAATATAGCTGCGCTAAAACTTATAAAACAAAATTATAAAGTGACATAATTTTTCTAATTTACAAAAAATCCCAAAAACATGCAAAAATAGTGCCAAAGTAATGATTTCCAGGCATATAAGCAGTCCAAAGAAAAGGAAAGATGGATAGGATGCTGAATCTTAGTCCATTTTCGGTGACTCTCAAAAACCACCCTTTACACACGTAGCAGGTGCACCCAGAGTAGAAAGAGATTATCCACCACCAAATTAGAGGAGGCTTACCAGCTGTCAAGATCTCTTTTTAAGGAGATCATACAGGCTTGTAAAATGTTACGTTCCTGGTCCCCACACTGGGCTCTGTTGGTAACACCAATCTATCTGCTCCCTCTTTATGGTATATCTCGTCCCACCACAATAATTTAGTACGGCAAAGAGAGAAGAAAAAAAGCTCCCATAGCATAATTCCGTAAAGATTTATTAAAATATAAAAAGTAAAGTAACAACTCACGAATTCCCAGCAGAGTGTAAGCGTATAACGTATAAAAAACGAGCCGGCCGGCTCTCTCTTGTTTGCACTGCCCGCCCTTCCGGATTAACGTGGAAATGCGGTGACGTCAGCACGCCGCTCACCCTACGTCGTTTCGTCAAAAGTGACTCCTTCCCCGGGAAGAAGTCACTTTTGACGAAACGACGTAGGGTGAGCCGCGTGCTGACGTCACCGCATTTCCACGTTAATCCGGAAGGGCGGGCAGTGCAAACAAGAGAGAGCCGGCCGGCTCGTTTTTTATACGCTATACGCTTACACTCTGCTGGGAATTCGTGAGTTGTTACTTTACTTTTTATATTTTAATAAATCTTTACGGAATTATGCTATGGGAGCTTTTTTTCTTCTCTCTTTGCCGTACTAAATGATTGTGGTGGAACGAGATATACCATAAAGAGGGAGCAGATAGATTGGTGTTACCAACAGAGCCCAGTGTGGGGACCAGGAACGTAACATTTTACAAGCCCGTATGATCTCCTTAAAAAGAGATCTTGACAGCTGGTAAGCCTCCTCTAATTTGGTGGTGGATAATCTCTTTCTACTCTGGGTGCACCTGCTACGTGTGTAAAGGGTGGTTTTTGAGAGTCACCGAAAATGGACTAAGATTCAGCATCCTATCCATCTTTCCTTTTCTTTGGACTGCTTATATGCCTGGAAATCATTACTTTGGCACTATTTTTGCATGTTTTTGGGATTTTTTGTAAATTAGAAAAATTATGTCACTTTATAATTTTGTTTTATAAGTTTTAGCGCAGCTATATTTTTTGATTATCTGCTATAAACTACCTGCTGATCCATTTGCTGTGATTACCTGCTCCACTGAACTTCACCTATCCATCCCTCTCATCTGTTGATCCTGCCAGGCACCTGTACCCCTCCTTACTCCTGTGTTCCCTGTTACATTGCCAGGAAACCGGTAGTGGGAGTTGTAAGGGAGGCCTCTTTCCGCAATCCGGGCTCGCTACTAGAAGGTATGTGACAACCAGCAATTGGGGTAGCTTTAAGTGCACAATGTACACAGTACACCAACTGTAATTACTGTAACTGCCGCATGTGGTATAGGATCAGACGAACACCAGCAATTGGGGTAGCTTTATGTGCACACTGTGCAGAGTACACAGTACACCAACTGTAATTACTGCAGCTGCCTGCCTGTGGTATAGGATCAGAATAACACCATCAATTGGGGTAGCTTTAAGTGCACACTGTGCAGAGTACACAGTACACCAACTGTAATTACTGCAGCTGCCTGCAGTATAGGATCAAAAGAACACCAGCAATTGGGGTAGCTTTAAGTCCACACTGTGCAGAGTACACAGTACACCAACTGTAATTACTGCAGCTGCCTGCAGTATAGGATCAGAAGAACACCAGCAATTGGGGTAGCTTTAAGTGCACACTGTGCAGAGTACACAGTACACCAACTGTAATTACTGCAGCTGCTTGTGGTATAGGATCAAAAGAACATCAGCAATTGGGGTAACTATATATATATATATATATATATATATATATATATATATATATATATATATATAACACCTAGGGTGCATATATATATATATATATACACAATACACTCACTGCAGCTAACTGACTCATCTCCTGCCTGCCCTATCTAACTCAAATGAAATGAAATGACACTGCTTATCTCTCTCTCTATCAGCACGCCAGAACACACTACACAAGGCCGACTTCCAGGCGACCTTATATGGTTTGGGACGTGCACTAAACCTCCTGAGCCATAATTGGCCAAAGCCACCTTGGCTTTGGCCAATTAGGGCTCTCTGTACAGACGGCGCTGTGATTGGCCAAGCATGCGGGTCATAGTGCATGCTTGGCCAATCATCAGCCAGCAATGTACTGAGATCCGTCAGTGAATTATGGGTTGTGATGCGCCACTTGAATTTTGCGCGAACAGCTCATAACGTTCGCAATTCCACAAACGGTCGAACAGCCGATGTTCGAGTTGAAAATGGGCTTGACTCAAACATGAAGCTCATCCTTAGTCACTGCCTTCAGGCTTTTCAAGGGCGTACATTTTTTATTTCACTCCTCACTGCCTATCAGTTTCCGAGGCCATGAAATGCCCAGACAGCACAACCCCCCCCAAATGACCCCATTTTGGAAAGTAGACTCCCCAAGCTATTTTCTGAGAGGAATGTTGAGTATTTTGCAGCTCTCACTTTTTGTCACAAAGTTTTGAAATTTGAAAAAAGAAAAAATACATTTTCTTTTCTTTCTTCATTTTCAAAAACAAATGAGAGCTGCAAAATACGCACCATGCCTCTTAGCAAATACGTTGGGGTGTCTACTTTTCAAAATGGGGTAATATGGGGTTTTGTGCTATCTTTGCATTTTATAGCCTTCGAAACTGTAATAGGTAGTGAGGAGTGAAATCAAAAATTTAGAAATCCTGAAGGCGGTGCTTGGACTCCCAAATGTGGTATTCCCAAACTCATGAGAAGCAGCAGAATGTATTTTTGGGTGTAATTCCACATATAACCATGGCATGGGTGAGCAATATATAATTTAGTGACAACTTTGTGTAATTTAATTTTCTTTGTCATTTTTCAATCACTTGTGACAAAAAATAAAATATTCAATGGGCTCAACAAGCCTCTAAGAAATTTCCTTGGGGTGTCTACTTTCCAAGATGAGGTCATTTGGGGGGGGGGTTGTACTGCCCCACCATTTTAGCACCTCAAGAAATTAGAAGCTTCCTGATGACGCAATATAACTTGCGAAACGTGTAGAGGCTGCTGGGAACTCCGTTTACCACTTCTGGTGTATGAAAACGAGGCTTGGAACGCACTCGGTAATTGTGGGCTGCACGCCACTACCCAGAGGGGACTGAGACTATAGGGGAACAGACCTAACCCATATCCCCACGTACATGGCTGGACATGCTTGGTGCCGGTCTAGGCACAAGCACATGTGAGTGTATATTTTGTCATTTTATAATTTTTTATATACTACACTATGATGGCCATTTATATATCTTTGTGAGAAAAACTAGCACGAGAGGTTTCTATTTTCCGTTTGGAGAGGCAGTTGGTGAAATTCTTAAAAGAAGTGGTTATCCTAAATGAACTAAAGGCGCATATACAGATTTGATCTGGTGAGTGGCCATTGCAGCTGGTGGTGGTGAAGTCACTTGTTTGGTGAACATAAGAAGCACTTTATTTTAATAAAAAGAAGCACCTTAAAATAGGAGGAATTGATCGGCACTGGAGTGATTGCTCACATAGGATATGTATTGTGCACTGGAATTAATTGTTTGACACTGGAGTGATCACTGACTTAGGACATTCATTGTGCACTGAAATTCATTGTTTATTTTATATATTTTTTTAAGGCAATGTTTACATTAATGTATTGCACTTTATAACATTTAACATTACTGTAGAGGTGGCATACCCGTGATGCGAGTGAAATAGGCAGTTCTAGAGTGGTGCCAATATAATCACGTTATTTTGTGGGTTTTGATACACACTGTGCAAGTGTCATATAGTAATTTTGTGACATTTAGTATCTTTGAGGAGGGCGTAAGTAGTTTTGTAGGAAATATTGATAAATGCATGGCACTTTGTGGGTTTTGTAAAACATTGTGGAATTTAAATAGTTAGCACAACCCACGTTATATATATACAGTCTTAACTAAAATCTGCGTAAATTCCAGAAAATGCACCATAGTTTGTAGACGCTATAACTTTTGCACAAACCAATAAATATACACTTATTGACATTTTTTTTTTTTACCAAAGACATGTGGCTGAATACATTTTGGCCTAAATGTATGACTAAAATTGAGTTTATTGGATTTTTATTATAACAAAATGTAGAAAATATATATTTTTAAATAAATGTTTGGTCTTTTTCCGTTTATATCGCAAAAAATAAAACTTGCAGAGGCAATCAAATACCTTCAAAAGAAAGCTCTATTTGTGGGACAACATTGCATGACCGTGCAATTACCAGTTAAAGCAGCACAGTGCCAAATTGAAAAAAGTGTTCTGGTCATTGAGCAGCCTAATCTTCCAGAGCTAAAGTGGTTAATATAGATATCTACAGTGCATTCTGTGGAGTACTGTTTCTAATACATTTCAGGCAGTGTATTATACACACACACACACACACACACACACACAAATATATATATATATATATATATATATATATATATATATATATATATATATACTCTGCATCCAGTGTAGCCTATATCTACCATGAATTCATTGGTGTACAGTTGCTAATACAGTGCAGGTAAGAGACCTGCAAATAGAGATGACAGAGGCACAATGGGAACACATATCTACAATAACACATAAAGGCTCCCTCAATGTCTCTATCCAGGAAAACAACTATAAAATCCTAACGCGCTGGTATAGATCCCCAGTAATTCTCAACAAATATTTATCCTGCCCTTTCTGAAAAATGCTGGAAATGTTCCAGGGAAACAGCACACATATGGTGGCCCTGCCCCCTAATCTAGCCGTTCTGGATCCAAATCCGAGAACTGACGTCACAAATCTCTACATACACTCTAGAACACACCCCAACACAGTTCCTCCTTCACCACACAAACCTACCGACACATCAATACCGCAAAACGCTAATACCACCCCTAATGAATGTGTTAAAAATGTGTATCCCTCTTCATTGGGGTACAACCCATATTCTGACAGTCTCTGAAAGGCTCAAACAAGTGGAAAAAATTGCGCAAATGGAAGAATTAATCTCCATAGCCAAAGACTGTCAAACCAAATTTCTACATACATGGGCCTGTTGGACCCACTTTCCCACCATAGCCAAATACAAACTATTGACAAGCCAAACCCCTACGTACCACACACCCCAAGACAATTGCAACCCTTAATGACTCTACTCCTACATTCCAAAAGCTGACCCCATCAAAACATGAGACAACTGGCCTCTCTCCTATACAAAAGGGAAGATTGAGGGAGGACCACTCTCAATTTATTAAGTAAACACCCAAATCTCTTCAGACCAGGCTTTTCTACCCATCCTACTCCAGTCCTTCGGGAATGATGGTGGAGACTGGGTGTTAAGTTAACATACCCCTCAAACCCGATCCACCACTCCCACCCCCCCTTTTTTTCTCGGCTCCCCCTCCCTGCTCCCCTTTGCCCCTTCTTCCTCCTCTCTTCTTGGGTTTACAACCTAAACCACTCCCTATATCCAAGAGAACTCTATTCCACCTAACAGGAATATTTAGTCGACTTTGGTTTTGTAGTTGTTAGAGGGAATTAATTACTCAAAGTTGGTTATTACCTCGAAGGAAGCGAATCCCAGATTCTATCCACGAAACACACTCAGACCTATATTAGCACCAAATAGAAGAACTGTTACTGTGATAAGCATTGTTATTTAGAAAACCAATCACAACCGAACCTCATGTCTTCCTCATTGTTCACTCTATCGACTTAAGCTAGAACTTCTAAGCTAGAAGCTAGAACTATTATTGCCAACTAGTTCTGATCAACACTGTTGATATATATATATGTATATATATATATATATATATATATATATATATATATATATATATATATATATATACTGCTGCTCAGAGTATATAGTGTCTGGGGGCACGGGGGACATGCTTTTTAAATTTGGGTGTGGGGTTCCCCTTAATATCCACACCGGATCCAAAGGGCCTGGTAATGGACTGGGTGAGAACCCATGCCGTTTTTTTCATTAATTTTCATCTATATTCCCGGGACCCGACAACACATTACAGCCTCGAGTAGTTTTAGATTACATTTTTTCCTTTAGAAATGTAATTTTGCTGTGGTATTGTTCTAAACACAGGGACAATTTGCGACTTTACAGGCATACTAAGGACACCCCCCAGGCACGATATTTAACCACTTCCCATCTGGCCTATAGCGGAATGACCGGGTGGTGGCTCAGTTATCCTGACTGGCCATCATATGACTTCCAGTAGGATAACTGCCACCGCTCGCCCATGGGGGCATGCATTGCGGCGATCGGTGGTGCGGCGTGTTAGTCTGACATACCTCTACACCGATCTCGGTAAAGAGCCTCTGACAGAGGCTCTTTACCACATGATTAGCTGTTCTTAGTCATGGCTGATCACGTTGTAAACAGGAAGAGCCATTAATCGGCTTTTCCTCATTTACTTCTGACAGACACAAGTAGAGGAGAGCTGATCGGTGGCTCTCCTGACAGAGAGGGGTCTGTGCTGATTGTTTATCAACGCAGCCCCCCCCCCCCACGGATGCCCACCCAGGACCACCAGGGATGCCCACAAAGGTACCCCAAAAGGTCTGCCACTCTGGATCACCAGGGAGATGGCAGTCAGTGCCCAGGCTGATGGCAATCAGTGCCCAGGCAGATGGTAAACAGTGCCCATCAGCAATGCCTGCCAGTGCCATCAGCGATGCCTTTCAGTGCCATCTATCAGTGCAGGATAAAAGTGCCCATCAATGCCCAATAGTGCTGTGTATCAGTGCCCATCAGTGCCCAGCAGTACCGCCTATCAGTACCACCCATAAGTACCCATCAGTGCAGCCTTTGAGTGCCCATCACTGTCGCCTATCAGTGCCCACCAGTGCCACCCATGAGTGCCGGCTATAAATGCACATCAGTGTTGCATATCAGTGCCACCCATCAGTGCCACCTCATTGGTGCCCCCTAATCTGTGCCCGTCAGTGCCGCCTTATCAGTGCCCATCATTGAAGTAGAAAACAGACTTATTTACAAAATTTTATAACAGAAATAAAAGAAAAACGTTTTTTTTTTCAAAATTGTCGGTCTTTTTTTATTTGTTTAGCAAGAAAAAAAAAATGCAGAGGTGATCAAATACCACCAAAAGAAAGCTCTATTTGTGGGAACAAAATTGTAAAAATGTTGTTTGGGTACAGTGTAGCATGACCGCGCAATTGTTATTTAAACAGAGACAGTGCTGAAAGCTGAAAATTGTCTTGGGCAGGAAGGGGGGTAAGTTCTTGGAATTGAAGTGATTAAAGGAATATTTCATTAAAACTTTTTTTTTTTGCATTGGCAGGACCCGGGTCCCCAAACACTTTTTATGGCAATAACTTGCATAAAAGCCTTTAAAATTAGCACTTTAGATTTTTCACATTCGTGTCCCATAGACTTTAATGGCGCGTGTTCGAGCACATTTTTTGCCCGTTCACATGTTCTGCTGCGAACTGAACCGGGGGGGGGGTTGGCTGAGTTCCTATTGTGCTACAGTGTGCTGTTCTGATTCTATTGTCAGTAGAATATTAGTTTAGTGTGCATCTAGGGATAGTTCAGTGATTGTAGTGCGACGGTTCATCTTTACATTAGTGTCAATATAGGGATATTTCAGTGATTGTGAGTGTAGTGCGACCACCGTTCATCTTTACATTAGTGTCAATATAGGGATAGTTCAGTGATTGAGTGTAGTGCGACCACCATTCATCTTTAAATAAGTGTGAATGTAGGGATAGCTCAGTCAGTGTGAGTGTAGTGACCGTTTAACACAGTTTTATTTCTGTGCGTTGCTGCATGTTAAATGCCATACAGTTCTGAGTGTTACTGCAAGTTTAACGTCATATAGTTCTGTGCGTTACTGCAAGTTTAATGCCATATAGTTCCGTGTATTACTGCAAGTTTGACACTGTATATTTCATTTTGTTACTACAAGTTTAAGGACATATATTTCATCGCATTACTGCAAGTTTAAGGACATATATTTCATTGTGTTACTGCAAGTTTAACGATGTATATTTAATTTTGTTACTGCAAGTTTAACACCATATATATCTTTGCGTTACTGCAAGTTTAATACCATATATTTCCTGCATTACTGCAAGTTTAACGCCATATAGTTCTGTGCATTACTGCAAGTTTAACGATGTATATTTCATTGCTCTACTGCAAGTTTAACTCACTATATTTAATTTCATTACTGCAAGTTTAACGCCATATAGTTCTGTGCCTTACTGCAAGTTTAACGCTGTATATTTAATTTTGTTACTGCAAATTTAAAGCCATATAGTTCTGTGCATTACTGCCAGTATAATGACATATAGTTCTGTGCGTTACTGCAAGTTTAACGTCTTATAGTTCTGTGTGTTACTGCAAGTTTATCGCCATATATTTCATTTCGTTACTGCTAGTTTAACTTCATATAGTTCTGTGTGCTACTGCAAGTTTAAGGGGTATAGTTATGTGCGTTACTGCAATATTATAGTGTATCTGTGGCGTGTGTCTGTGTCTTGAATACTCAAATAAAGTACACCAAACATCACTTTCCATTAATTAAAGTGCATCCGCGTACACATTTACACATCTTTATTACATTTTGTTAATAAGCAAATGGGGCACAGTCTATCCCTGCTATACTTCATGACCTCTCAGCAGCCTTCACTGACAGGGATGATGGTATAGCACAGGGTGTCCCAGGTCCTTGCAGCACATCTGCCAGCAGCACACCACCAGCTGGAGACTATAGATGGCAAATTTCTCTGCCCCATCTGCTGCAGAAAATAAGTAGAGTCCATGCCACCCACATGCCCAGCGTCTAAATACAAGCTTGTCAAAGCTGCCGGTTTTACAACTTCTGCCTTTCTGCCTGATGGATTCTGCCCCTTCTGTGAATTTGCAGAATGTGCTGTAATGCAATGGCAGGTTCCCAGTCACTATTTCTTTTCACGTAAGGCCATTTCATCTCTCTACCATCACACAGAAGGCAGAGTTGTGGTATCAATGGGCAAGGCAGTCAGCTGCAAAGTCCATCTTACTGGGTAGGGATGATATATTTAGTTCACAGTACACTAGGTAACTCTGCGTGCAACTCAGAAGGATGCAGGACAGGGCTTAATGCTGCAGCTTGTTGTATCCCCATGTCTCTATACAGCTGAGGATGATGACAGATTTGTCAGCTCTACCCCCTCCTCCTTGCCCTCCTCTGCTGAATTGTCCTATGAACCTAAAGTACCCCCTAAGCTTTCAAAGGCCTGTTCTATGAGTCAGGCTAAAAGGTGCCATGCAGTGTTTCAGCTGGTGTGTCTAGTGGACAGGAACCACACCGGAGCAAAGATTCCTGCAGCTCTGCAGGGACAGGCCCAGAGGGGGAATATCTACTAAAGCAGGCCAGAAGAGTATGTAGCCATTTTAGGGGGTCATACACAGCCAGTGCTCAGTTGGCTAAAATTCTGCCATAAACTGCCTGATTTGTGACAAGCCCACCAGGTGGATCTCCACTTTGGCAATGCTGCAGTGGCTGCACATGCAGCAGAAGGCCTTCAACGAGTACCTGTGTGAGTATGGCATAATGATAGGCTCAGGCCGGCCCAGCTTTTTTCCCCCATGCCAATGGCTGCTCATAAAGGATGCATGCACTGTACTACCTCCATTTGAGGAGGCCACAACGATGGTGAGCCGTGACAATGCATGCATTAGTGACACGATCCCTGTTGTGTTTCTGCTGGAGCAGACTCTGCGTGGCATTATTGACAGGGCTACCGAGGCAGAGTAGCAAGAGGAAGAGGAGGACATCCTTTCCTCTCAAGAGCCCGTTGTGAGGGGTTAGCTCGGCAGCGGGTGTGTGTGACCCCCTGGATGGGTTCAAAACACAAAGTCAGGCACAGCAGACAGCGGTGTAGGTTCAAAAAACAAAAGATCCGGTTTATTTAGGCTACATGCAGTGATACATATAACAGCCAAACAAAATAAAACAAGAAAATAAATCCTGGTCAGCTTGACCTCTAACTACACACGTAGACTCCCCGTCTAACAACTGGGTGCAGCCTTGTGCTGCCCCAGTCCCTGTCTCTATTGTAGGGGTTTGCCACACAGGCGTTAACTCACCGCACAGAACAGATCTCAGACTCCCCAGTCTATACACACAAAACTAGTTCCAGGATGGAGCATCTCCCTAAGCATGCTGGGGTTTTTTGTAGAGGTCTTAATGAGCCCACTTACTTCAGCTGGGCTCATTTACTCTTCCCCTCTAATTGTAAAAGTCTGCATAAAGCCTGAATCTAGGACACACATATTTACCATCCTGGATACAACCAGGTGACTTTACCTGCCTGCTGCCACATACCCCCCCCCTCTTGTTTCAACCTTGGGGTTGTAACACCAGCAGTCAGACACGCATGTATCCGAGACAAAGCATCCACATTCCCCATTTTAACACCAGGGCGATGCTTAACTGTAAAGTTAAATTCCTGTAGGGCCAGGAACCACCTATTTACCCTTCTATTGGTCTCCTTGTTCTGACCCATCCACTTTAAAGGAGCGTGATCAGTCACCAGGTCAAAGTGCCTACCTAGCAGATAGTACCGAAGGGAATCTAGAGCCCACTTCACTGCTAAACATTCCTTCTCAATCGTGGAGTAATTTACCTCATGGGACTTTAACTTCCTGCTGAGGTAAATGACTGGGTGCTCTTCCCCGTTCCAGACCTGGGATAACACTGCTCCTAACCCAACGTCTGACGCATCAGTTTGTACAACAAAGTCCTTAGAGAAGTCTGGTGAGTACAACACTGGCTGGCTACATAAGGCTGTTTTTAAGGACTGAAATGCTTCCTCAGCCTCTGGGGACCATTTAACCATAACCGACTCTTTCCCTTTTGTCAGGTTGGTGAGGGGCACAGCCTGAGAAGCAAAATGGGGAATGAATCGTCGATAATAGCCAGCGATTCCCAGAAAGGCTCGTACCTGTTTCTTGCTGTTGGGACGTGGCCAACTCTGTATGGCCTCGACTTTATTGACTTGGGGTTTTATCACCCCCCTCCCAATAGTGTACCCAAGATATTTGGCCTCCTCCTGTCCAATGGTACACTTCTTTGGATTGGCCGTAAACCCAGCTTCCCGGATAGAGTCTAGGACTGCTTGTACTTTTGGCAAATGTGAGACCCAGTCTGTGCTATGGATAATCACATCATCCAGGTAAGCTGCAGCATATTTCTGATGGGGCCTCAGAATCTTATCCATTTTCCGCTGGAATGTTGCCGGTGCATTCTGTAACCCAAACGGCATTCTCTTATATTGGAATGCCCCATCTGGGGTTACAAACGCAGTTTTCTCCTTGGCCGACTCGGCCAGGGGAATTTGCCAATACCCTTTGGTGAGATCAAGAGTTGTCATATATCGGGCTGTTCCCAGCCGGTCAATCAACTCATCTATACGCGGCATGGGGTAGGTGTCAAATTTTGTAACTTTATTTAATTGTCGAAAATCGTTACAAAACCGCCAGCTCCCATCAGGTTTGGGCACTAGTACGATAGGACTGGACCAGTCACTCTGGGACTCCTCTATCACACCCAAATCCAACATCCTTTGAACCTCCCCACGTATTGCCTCCCGTCGGGCCTCTGGTATTCTATAAGGTTTTAGTTTTACCCTTTCTCCTGGCGGGGTGATAATGTCATGCTCTACGCCAGATGTTTGTCCCGGAAGCTCAGAGAAAATCTCTTTGTTACGAAGTACAAACTCTTTAACCTCCTGTTGTTGGGCTTTCGATAAGGTGTCTGCTATTCCAACCTCAGGAACTAAGCAATCAGGCTGTACTTGTGACAAAGTCTCTGCGACTAGGGATTCCCTATCCCTCCAGGCTTTCAGCAGATTGACGTGATAGATCTGCTCCGGCTTTCGCCTTCCTGGCTGTCTAACCCTGTAGTTCACCTCACTAATTTTTTCAATTACTTCATATGGACCTTGCCATTTGGCCAGAAATTTGCTTTCAACCGTAGGGACTAGCACCAAGACCCTATCCCCCGGGGAAAAAGTATGTGTCTTGGCCCCACAGTTGTACACTCTCTGCTGTGCTAACTGCGCTTGGGTTAAATGTTCCTTTACAATTGGCATTACCTGTGCAATTCTATCTTGCATCAGGGCAACATGCTCAATCACACTCCTGTGAGGAGAACTCTCATTTTCCCAAGTTTCCTTGGCGATATCCAGCAGCCCTCTTGGGTGTCTCCCATAGAGCAACTCGAAGGGTGAGAAACCCGTAGAGGATTGGGGTACCTCCCTAATGGCAAACATCAGATAGGGTATTAGACAATCCCAATTCTTTCCATCTCTATCCACCACCTTCTTTAACATTTGTTTTAGGGTTTTGTTGAATCTTTCAACCAACCCATCTGTTTGGGGGTGATACACAGATGTACGCAATTGCTTCACTTTGTACAACTTGCATAATTCTTTCATAACCCGGGACATAAAGGGTGTACCTTGGTCCGTAAGCAGTTCCTTACAAATACCCACACGGCTAAAAACAAGAGATAGCTCTTTGGCTATGGTTTTGGCCGAGGTATTTCGAAGAGGAATTGCTTCCGGATAACGGGTGGCATAGTCCAATATAACCAAAATGTACTGATGCCCCCTAGCGGACTTCATTATCGGACCTACCAAATCCATTGCGATCCTTTCAAAGGGGACCTCAATGATAGGAAGAGGTACCAGCGGGTTACGGAAATGTGGCATAGGTGCCGACTTCTGACACACAGGGCAGGAGGGACAATAATTTTCTGTTTCCTTCATGACCCCAGGCCAATAGAATCTCTGCAGTACCCTCTCTCTGTTTTTTTCGGTCCCCAGATGACCTCCCAGAATGTGCCCATGGGCCAATTCTAACACCAACTTCCTGTAAGGTTTGGGCACCACAAGTTGCTCAATGGTTTCTTCTGCCCTTTGAGCCACTCGATACAGCAGGTCCCTTTCCACAGTGAAGTACGGGTAAGTGCAAGTCTTATCTGGGTTCACTAACTCGCCATCTATTTTCACCACATTTTCCCGTGCCTTTATTAGGGTGGGGTCTTTTAACTGTTCTGTGGCAAAATTTTCCCTGTGAACCTCAAGGTCCGAAAACTCCACAGACGGCATGTTTTCAACTGAGGATGTTGGCTCCTCCCCAGTTTCTCGAGTTTCCCCCGCCAATACCGACAAGGGAAATTCAGGAGAGTCCTCACCACTCACAGAGGAATTCTGGTCATCTTCCTGGTCTATAGGGGCACCAGTGGGGGGCTCAGGACAATCCCAGAGTTCCCAGAATTTTGGAAAATCCCTTCCCAGAATAGCATCATGTGGTAAGTGAGACACTAACCCCACCTGATGAGAGAGGTTACCTTTGGGGGTCTCAAAAAACACTGAAGTTACAGGATACTCTCGGGTGTCCCCATGCACACAAATAACAGCCACCCTGTTCTTCCCAGAGACCTCTGTAGTAACTAATTCAGCTTTTATCAATGTTACCAGGCTACCTGAATCTAGCGTAAAACAAAACAAGATAAAGTTGGCGCACAAATGAATGGTCTCTTTAAGAGCGTTTGACTATCTCGTGGGATGTTTGTTTATTTAAATAAATGTCCTGTAGATGGTCTCAATGTGCGGCTGTTAACCCATTATGGACTTGGCAAAAAATGGATGCAGCAGAAAAAACGATCAAAAACAGCGCATCAAAGGGACTAGTAGATTGATGTGAAAAAGACTTTAAAATGTCATTTATTAAATGTAAAAAATAAACACAGACATCTGATCCCTGCAGGATCTCAAACACATAAAAAACACCAATCATAAAACGGACAGATGTTTGATAATGAAAAGCTCCTCAGATCTCTCAATTATAACTTTGGAAAGGTCAAAACCAACGACCAATGTGCACAGCTTTCGAATGCCTAATGAATGCAATCAATCATCTGAAAGAACCCAAAAAGTCAGTGTAAACGAATGGAACAACGTTTCTAGGGACACTCACTTCATAGGTGTTCAATGGGCTGCAGAGCTGATGAGTCCAGTCTGATGACCGAGGGGGAGGTGTTTATTTCAGCTCCATCTGAAGCGTTCGGCTTGGAGGCAGAGGTGTAATGCTGCACGCTAGGTGGTAAGGATCAAGCTTAGTCACCAGATGATATCAGCTGTACACATGGGCAGCTTGGAGAACGCTGCACTGCCTGCAGTGCGGCTTGTCCGAGCGGCTGTGGATCACATGAGAGGCTTGTCACGTGGAAGGCTGTGAAGGGGAAGGTTGCTATGCCGACTCTCCTGCTTACATGTTTCGCGCTCCTGCGCTTTGTCAAAGCTGGAGCGGCATACAGCAACCAGAAAGATAAAGGCATCGGGTAGTGTGTAGGGGCGGGGACTGTCGAAGTCTCTCAGGTTAACCCCTAATGTGTCACTAAGCCTCCTGCAGTTACAACCTTATTAGACAGGGGTCTGTGTCAGTGAAAGAACTGTTAGAAAACATCTAATAGGAAATGTGGATTGAAACATATGGTTGACACAGTGGTGTAGTGGTTAGCACTCTCACCTAGCAGCAAGCAGGACGCTGGTTCGATTCCCAACCACGCCACCACCCGCCTGAAGCTTGTATGTTCTCCCTGTGCCTGTGTGGGTTTCCATGGGGATATTAAAGGATATACAGAAGGGAGAAGAATGCTATGGATAAAAGGACACTGTAAGTTAAAAAAACACTGTAAGTTAAAAAAACTCAAGGGGGGGAAAAAATGCGGAGACCAAGGGCAAAAAAACAAATTATTTAAAAGATATATTTTATATTATTATTATTAAGTCCTTTCCCATAGGATAGTTAGAATAAATATATTAGCTACTCTTCGTTCATAAAAAAAAAAAAAAAAAAAAAAAAAAAAAAAAAAAAAAAAAAGGAAAATGAAAGAAAATGAAAATATATTTTCTATAAAAAATGTAGGGTGGCGGTCATGAACGATGAGTAGCGACTATATCTGAGTAACCTATATCAAGAGGTTATGCTGAGGATGTCAATGTCTTCATTGAGGCCATCAGGCGAGAGAGACCCCATAAGATATATCCAGAAGGTCTCCCTGCGACAAAGGTGGGAGAATCTTTCGTTGGCCGTTAGGGTACCCTTGGGGATAGCCTCAATTGCAAGGACCTCCATTTCTTTAAAGTTTTTATCATGACAATGGCGAAAATGGCGTGGCACGCTGTGTTGAATGCAGCCCTCTTTAATCAGGCGGCGATGTTCGCCCACCCTGACTCGTAGGGCCCGCATAGTGCGGCCTACATAAAGGAGGCCACAGGGACAACGTAAAACATATATTACGTATTCTGTAGAACACGTGATGAATTGTTTAATCTCAAAGGTTTTTCCTTTGGATGTAGTGATGGTGGATTGGCCGTTGGGGATGGACTGACAAGTATAACAACCTCTTTTACGACATTTAAAAATCCCACATCTATTATCAAAGTACATCCTAATATCAGGGAATATATTATTATCCTTTCTATTGGATTTTATAAGTTTATTGGGAGCAATAATATTTTTGATTGTACGAGAGCGTCTAAAAGTGATTTGGGGTCTGACCGGAAGGAGTGGTGCTAAAATCGGATCCAGCTTTAGGATATCGTAATGTTTAAGAATTATTTTAGACATATGTTTATATTGTGTGTTAAAGGTAGAAATAAACCTAATTGTAGTATAGTCATTAGTGGAATTTTTGGGACGTTTTTTCGTAGGTGAATGCTTGGTTGCGTGTTCCATAAAGGCCTGTGTAACTAAATCATCTGGGTATTCTTTTTCTAAGAATTTTTTTGCCATCTGCTGGCCTTGTTGTGTATAGTCCTCAGTTGAGGTACAGTTTCTGCGTAACCTTTGGAACTGACCGCTAGGAATATTTTTCTTCCAAGCAGGGTGATGGCAACTCTTATAATGAAGGTAAGAGTTGCCTGCTGTGGGTTTAATATGGTTGCTAGTGGTGACACTATGCTCATTATGAGAAAGTACAAGGTCCAAAAAGACCAGATGGTTTTGGTCGATGACCGATGTGAAAGATAGACCCATAGAATTGTTGTTGCAATAAGTGACGAAGGAGGAAAAAGTCTCAACTCCGCCACTCCATATGAGCAAAATGTCATCTATATAACGACCATAAAATACGATAAACTCAGCAAAAGGATTGTTTCTCCAGATTTTTTGTTCCTCCCAAAAGCCCATGGTGAGGTTCGCATATACCGGGGCAAAACTGGCTCCCATGGCTGTACCTTGGCGCTGGAGGAAAAATTGGTCTAAAAAGGTGAAGTAGTTATGTTTCAAGCAGAACTCTATGCTCAATAATAAAAATTCAGACTGTTTGGAGTTCATGCTTTCATCAATGCTCAAAAAGTGTTGTATTGCATTCAGTCCCACTTCGTGGGGTATAGAAGTATAAAGCGAGTTGACGTCTAAAGAGGCCCACATATATTCGTCAGACCATCTGTAGTTTTCCATAACCTCAATCACCTGACTGGAGTCCTTAATATAGGAAGGAAGTTGCACCACCAATGGCTGTAAGATGTGATCTATATAGGCCGAAAGGCCGCTAGTGAAACTATTAGTACTGGCCACTATTGGTCTACCCGGAGGGTTAGTAAGGGACTTGTGAACCTTGGGGAGATGATAAAAGTAAGGGGTGCTGCAGACTTTGGGGAGGAGGAATCGTTTTTCTTGGGGATTTAACACCCCATCTTTTTGAGCTTTGTCTACCAACGTAATTAAATCACGCTGGTAAATTGGAAGGGGGTCGGTTTGAAGTTTTTGATATGTAGTCGTATCAGATAACAGGCGATTGGCTTCGCCAAGGTAGTCGCCCATGTCCTGTACGACTAGACTCCCTCCTTTATCGGCTTGTTTGACCACAATGTTCTTGTTGGTGGTAAGGTTATGAAGAGCCTGTTGTTCAAATTTATTTAGATTAGCTTGTTTTTTGTTATTGGTTGTATTGCATAACTCAATAAATTCTTTATAAACCACTTGGTAAAAAGTCTCAATAAAGGGGCCCTTAGAATGGGTTGGGTTAAAGGTGGACGCCGGTTTCAGATGAGTATGAATTATCGCTGGTTCTGTAAAGGGATATTGTGTTTGGCTTGAGATATGACACTCGCTCCACAAGTCTTCAAGAATTCTCAAAATGTCATCCTGGGGGGTGACATTCATATCAATATTATCGATTTCAGGTGTTGAATCTCCTTTTTTGTTGTTATTAATAATTGTTTTTGCAAAATGTCTTTTCAGGGTAAGAGATCGAATAAATTTATTTAAATCTTTGAAGAGGCCAAATTTATTTGGTCCAGTGGATGGCGAAAAGCTTAGACCTTTCTTCAATAATGCTAATTCATATGGATTGAGGGTGTGTGATGAAAGGTTGAAGATTTTTATGGTACTCTCTTCCACTATGTCTCCACCCTTTCTTTTTTGTTTTGCCTTAAGCTTACGTCCTCCTCTGCAACCTCTTCTAGTTTTCTCTTTTCTTTTGTAAACATGACTCCCTTTGGAGACAGGGCTAAAAAACCTTCCTCAAAATTGGGAGGTGTCACTGAAGTACTGTCTTTTACCTTACTTTCATTGGGTGCACATGTTTTGTTACTAGATCTAGGGCGAGCTCCTTCCTTAATGTACTTGTCCAAATCTTTCACCAGAGGGCTATACTTATTGGATGTGACTACCGAAAAAATGGGTAGTCTATTTTCAGTAACATCCGGTTGATCGGATAGGCCAGAGGGGGATGGGGCAACAGTAGGCGAAGTGCTAACCAATAGGGGGTTGGCTGTTATATTGGGGTTGCAGTCTGCGCCATCCTTCTTATGGGTGATTGTGTAATCGCTTAGGCCTCGGGGGGGGTCAGGAGCACCACGTGTCACCTTGTGGTGCTCAAATTTAGAATGATAGGGCCTACTGGTCCTATTGGTTCCCGTGTTATTAGAGGAATTTTTAATTTTGTGAGGCTTACTTGTCTTATGGTTTTTAAATTTGGTCCTAGTATTATTGTGTAGGACCATGGTGTTATGAGGTGTATATACATGGTCCATTCCTGTCTGTGGTTGAATGCGGTTCATAGTGGGAGTGGGGTTTCTCTTCTTCCACTCAAAGATGTGGCCTGATCTATAATCGCCAATGTCTCTCTCTAATTTACTGGTTTTTGTGTGAATCATTGCATCCTCATCTTTCCTGATGTTTTTGTCCTGGACTTCCATCCATTTCAAAAAGAGACAAGATGTACTAAACTCCTGAATAGCCTGAGTTTTGGCTTTAACTGATTCCTCTGCCTTTCTAAGTTTACGTTCTCGTTGTTGCACTAATATTCTAATCCATTTGGTGGTGCAAAATTCCGAAATCATTTGCCATTCCTTAGAGAGGTCTTCGTCTAAAAAACTACATTGTTTTTTTATCCGGAGACCCCTAGGGGTAATACCTAGTTCCAGGTATTTCTGTAAAAACGCTAAATCCCACCATTGTGCGTTTTCGTATTGTTTGGCATCTTGGAGTTTTAGAAAGGCCTTACGCATTTGTATTTCAAATGCTTCAGTATGTGGAAGGTCCTTATTCGGGGAACTGGACTTAGATGTCACGTCAATAGTACTGTCTGCCCTTGTCTCTTCTAATTTGTTAAATATAGATTGTAAACGATTAATGCGATCCATTGGAAAAAAAAAAAAAAAAAAAAAAAAAAAGGGGGAGGGGGCACAAGGAGGGGGGTGGGAAAAAAAGGGGGAAAAAAGAAAAAGGAAACAACTGAGAATAAAAATGGTGTGGAATGGAATATGAATCTGTTTTAAAAAAACCCAATACTATAAGTAATACTATTAATTATATGTATATACACATAAAAACATCAGAGCTTCCACATGACAATTATCATAAAAAACAAAAAAACGATCATGTAAAGTCCATAAGATTGGTGACTGTCTTTGTTGTGAAATGGAATATTACACAAGCTTAATCATAAAGTCTGTGATTTTTTTTTTTTTTTTTTTTTTTTTTTTTTTGAATCTGAATCTAGCAACACATCAACATGCCTACCATTAATACACATTTTACATAAATGTCTCTCAGGTCCCCGAATGGCAGTGCATGCAACTGTCGCAAACAGCGACTGACATCTCTCCCTTATGAAGTCACATTGCATAGGCTCATCCACAACTGGCAAAATAGATAAACGAAAAAACATAAGCCGCGCTTAAACAAAGAAAAATGTGATCAGCTACTTGTACAGTAGTATTAAGATATACACTATATAGGGTACAGTGATATTAGGATATACACCATATAGGGTACAGCAACCCTTTAAAAATATGTGCGTAATATAGAACACATATATATTATTGTTCTGGATTCAAAACTTCGCTGCTGTGATTCGCTATATATAATAAGAATGCATGACATAACTTATAAATACGAAAAATATATAAAACATCAACACCCAGTGTATAAACAATAAGTCCGTGTATAGAACGCCAAAATGATTGACGTAAGGCTGTAAATATAAGACCTCTAAAAGTAAAACATAATGTTCATGTAATCCAAACTGAGAAAAATCGTGTTCAATCCACCACCAGCATGTGTTGAGATTTGCTGCTTACCAGACGAATATGACCCCCCACTACAGAGGGTCACACAGAGCTCTATGAAATTGTGCACCACTTCCAGCCACGGGGGAGGGGATTCCACGATGTCCTCCTGGCCTTGCTGCTTCAGAAGCTCTTGGGAAGAAAAGCTCGCTCCCGTATACTTGGCTCAAGGTCCAAAAGAAGGACTCAAAGGCAGGGGCATCAAAATCATAAAGGGAGATAAAACTCAAAATAGTATAAAACCCTTTTATTTTGGGATAAAAAATATAAAAATACACTTACAGATGTGTAAAAGAAAATACGCCTTAAGTCCGTGGCGCCGGCCGGACGCACACGGACAGACCCGTTCTCCTGGAACCCGTCACAAACACGAGGTGATAGCGTACCGCTCAGCCCTGGGCAGCCCTGGGCTGAGCGGTACGCTATCACCTCGTGTTTGTGACGGGTTCCAGGAGAACGGGTCTGTCCGTGTGCGTCCGGCCGGCGCCACGGACTTAAGGCGTATTTTCTTTTACACATCTGTAAGTGTATTTTTATATTTTTTATCCCAAAATAAAAGGGTTTTATACTATTTTGAGTTTTATCTCCCTTTATGATTTTGATGCCCCTGCCTTTGAGTCCTTCTTTTGGACCTTGAGCCAAGTATACGGGAGCGAGCTTTTCTTCCCAAGAGCTTCTGAAGCAGCAAGGCCAGGAGGACATCGTGGAATCCCCTCCCCCGTGGCTGGAAGTGGTGCACAATTTCATAGAGCTCTGTGTGACCCTCTGTAGTGGGGGGTCATATTCGTCTGGTAAGCAGCAAATCTCAACACATGCTGGTGGTGGATTGAACACGATTTTTCTCAGTTTGGATTACATGAACATTATGTTTTACTTTTAGAGGTCTTATATTTACAGCCTTACGTCAATCATTTTGGCGTTCTATACACGGACTTATTGTTTATACACTGGGTGTTGATGTTTTATATATTTTTCGTATTTATAAGTTATGTCATGCATTCTTATTATATATAGCGAATCACAGCAGCGAAGTTTTGAATCCAGAACAATAATATATATGTGTTCTATATTACGCACATATTTTTAAAGGGTTGCTGTACCCTATATGGTGTATATCCTAATATCACTGTACCCTATATAGTGTATATCTTAATACTACTGTACAAGTAGCTGATCACATTTTTCTTTGTTTAAGCGCGGCTTATGTTTTTTCGTTTATCTATTTTGCTTGTATGTGATACAGTGAAGCCGCAGCTGAACACCTTTGATATTTTTTATCATTTAAGAAATTCACAATTATTTTACACACTTCACAATCTTTCACCTTAGCGCAGTTTGTTTCCCCCTTTTTTTTCATCCACAACTGGGCAATTGGCTGCAATATGTCCCTCTTGCCGGCAGCGGTAGCAAATAATCTTTTTCGCTGCCTCTTGCAGCATGGGCTTCCTGGGCTGCTCCCGCCAGACCTTAGGTAGAACTCCCACCCTCTCACTCTCTCCACCCTCACCCCTTGGAGTCATCTTACCCGTCACTGGGGATGATCTGGTCTTAGGATGGAAAGTCCGTGAGTCCCTGGAAGAGGTGGTCAGGTTCTCTGTAGCCAAGTACCTCTCAACCAGATCCACAAGTTTATCTGCATTTTCTGGGTCTCCATGGCTTACCCATTTTTGGATGGCAGTAGGAAGAGCTCTCAGGAAACGATCCATAACCACACGTTCCACAATGTTTGGTGCAGTCAAAGTCTCTGGCTGCAGCCACTTCCTGCTCAGGTGAATGAGATCATACATTTGAGACCTGGGAGGTTTTCCAACCTGAAAAGTCCAGTTATGCACACGCTGAGCCCGGACGGCCAGGGTGACACCCAGCCGTGCCAATATTTCTGCTTTTAGCACCACATAGTCTTTTGCTTGGTCAGGCTCTAGGTCATAATAAGCTTTCTGCGATTCCCCAGTTAACAGAGGGGCCACCAGTCCAGCCCATTGCTCCTTAGGCCACTTTTCCCTTTCAGCAGTCCTTTCAAATGTGGTCAAAAACACCTCCGGATCATCCTCTCCAGTCATTTTTGTCAGTAAACGGCTCACACCAAAGGATGCGGTATTATTGTAACCACTTGCTTCATTGGTCTGCGGACGTTGCTGTAATAATGTCTCTATTTTCTGTTGAAAATTCTGCTCTTGCTTCTGCAACAGGTCTATGAAGCGGGCTTCAGATCGCTGCTGGGCTTGTTGCTGAGCTTCCAAATTCTGCTGGTGAGCCTTCTGCTGATTTTCCAAACTCTGCTGCAAAGTTGCATTTATCTGCTGCTGGGCTGCAAGGCTCTTTTGTAAACCTGCATTTGTTTGCTGCTGATTTGCATTTGCTTGTTGCTGGTTTGCATTTGCTAGAGCCAGCTGTCTCAGTATCTCCTCCATGCTGGCCTTAACAAAAAAAAAGTGCCCGCATTCTCCACCAACTGTGAGGGGTTAGCTCGGCAGCGGGTGTGTGTGACCCCCTGGATGGGTTCACAACACAAAGTCAGGCACAGCAGACAGCGGTGTAGGTTCAAAAAACAAAAGATCCGGTTTATTTAGGCTACATGCAGTGATACATATAACAGCCAAACAACAAGAAAAATAATCCTGGTCAGCTTGACCTCTAACTACACACGTAGACTCCCTGTCTAACAACTGGGTGCAGCCTTGTGCTGCCCCAGTCCCTGTCTCTATTGTAGGGGTTTGCCACACAGGCGTTAACTCACCGCACAGAACAGATCTCAGACTCCCCAGTCTATACACACAAAACTGGTTCCAGGATGGAGCATCTCCCTAAGCATGCTGGGGTTTTTTGTAGAGGTCTTAATGAGCCCACTTACTTCAGCTGGGCTCATTAACTCTTCCCCTCTAATTGTAAAAGTCTGCATAAAGCCTGAATCTAGGACACACATATTTACCATCCTGGATACAACCAGGTGACTTTACCTGCCTGCTGCCACACCGTTTATGCAGACACCATTGTTCCTTTGCCACAGAACACACAAGAGGAGAGAGGAGGAGAAGCATTCTGGCAGTTTTGGAGGCGTTGAAGCAGAGGAAGACATGTCAAGCAGTAAGAGATGGTTTTCCATCAGCAGGACCCTTAGGAGTAGTACATGGCTGGAAGAAGGCAGTTTTAAAAACTCTAATCCTCAGTGACCCCGAGGAGTCTGCTTCTCCTGCCTCCACAAATTTGCGGTGCATGCTTCAAAGCCTGCAAAAAGGCCCAAGAATACGTCTAAAATATGAGGTAGCGATGCCGCTCCGAGCGTGTTGGTGTCTCTACTAGCCGCCCTCCCCACTCACAACTTCAGGTTCAGGCTCTGCAATCGTGATGAAAATAGAAGAAAACAGCTGAATGGCACCTTTTATTCATGGCAAAATAATGTAGAAGTGTCATGGAAGAGATGCCTAACCAAACACAGCAAACCATGAACAAGCAACAAATGCAAATAATACACAGCAACCCCAAACACCTAATCTAACTAAATATACATATATATACATATATATACACACACACACACAAGGAAAGGGAACACATATACATCAACAAGGCAGGGACAAGAGACAAGGGGAACAGGAGGCCAGATAGAGGGAGCAGAAGCAAGGGGGAGCTGGAAGCAGTAATCAGGGGACAAGTCACAGGAACAGGGTACAGGAAACAGGGTCCAGGACAGGGCAGGAAGCAGATCAGGAATGGGTTTCAGGCAATGGATCAGATCAGGCAGGGACAAGGCTTGCAGAGGGAATACTGAAGCCCCGAGCCTCAGTGAAGGGTGGGCTTATATACTCCCAGCAGCTCACATTAGGTACAGCTTGATCAATGAAAAGTCCATCTACTGGGAGACACCCACTGGTGGCCACCAGAATTATACCCTTTGGTGCTGAAAGCAATAGTGCCACCAGAAGGTGACCCAGGCAATAACACTGATCATGAGAAGAAGGTCCAAAATCTCTTACATCATGGTGATGAAAGGTATAGACAGGCTACTGCATTTCACGTCAATATAGATGCTTAATCATAGCTGTGATTAAGCATTTATATTGATATGAAATGCGGTAATCTGTCTGTACCTTTCATCACCATGATGTAAGAGATTTTGGATCTTCTACGCTGTTTTGCCAAAAATAAAAGGTGTCATTTGGTGTGTGGTTGTTCATCTGTTTTCTTCTATTTTCTGCCCAAGAATACACGCCGTAAAGGAGAAGGATCACTATTTGTTAGCAACCCTCCGTGATCACTGTTATAAGGGAAACGTTTTAGAACTCATCCTGTCAGCACAGAGAGTGCAGAAGATGAAAACTCTTGAGGACATCTTAAAGAGAAGTTTATCTAATGCCGTGTACACATGGTTGGAATTCCCGGCAGAAAAAGTCAGACGGAATCATTTAATTGGATATTCCAATCGTGTGTGAGCTTCAGCAGACTTTTTTTTTGCGAAAATTCTGACGTACCTAGAAATAGAACATGTTTTAAATCTTTCAGACGGAATCAATTCCTATCGGGAAAACCGTTATGTATGCTGTTCCGATGGGCAAAAAATTATGCAAGGGTAGCTATTGACTACTGGCTATTGAACTTCCTTTTTCTAGTATCGTCATATGTGTTGTAGGTCACCGCGTTCTAAACAATTGGATTTTGGTGTGATCACGTGTAGGCAAGTCCATTTCAGCAGAACTCTGTAAGAACTCCGTCAAAAAAAGTCAGAGTTTATTCTGATGGAAAAACTGGTCGTGTGTACGTGGCATTACTCTTTCCCCGACTCTGGTAGGTTACAGTGTCGTGGAAAATGTAGTTTTGAGGCTTCTGTTGGTCAAGAGAGGAGCAGTGGAGAAGGCGGCCGTCTAAATTATGCATTTTTGAATTTTTTTATTCCTCACCGGCCAGGGCTGTCAGCTTCCACATCCCGGCAGCATCTGCATCACATGGTGAACAATCTAGGGGTGAAAACATAGATGGAGAGCTTTCCAGTTGACGATCCACTGGCTTACTGGGTCATGAGAATAGACTATTTGCCAGAACTTTCCCGGTAAGCTATTGAGCTGCTTTTCGAATGGGCATTCAGTGCCGCTCAAGGTTTTGTTACTGATCATAGAACGCATCTGTCCACAGACTCATTGGACTGCCTGACTTTTATCAAAAGGAATCAGTCCTGAATTACCAACAGCTATGAAGTCCCTGATTGCGATGTCACAGATTAATTGTTTTTGGCATGTGGAATCTCAGCAGAAGAGATGAGCTTCGAGTTTGAGTCGAACTCATGTTCAACTCTAACATTGCCTGTTCACCTGTTCAGCGAACAGTGAACAATTTGGGCTGTTCATGGCAAATTCGAAAAGCCGGAACACCCTGTACAAGTCTATGGGAGAAATCTAAAGTACTAATTGTAAAGGCTAATATGCAAGCTACTGTCCTAAAAAGTGTTTGGGGACCTGGTTCCTGCCCCAGGGGACATGGATCAATGCAAAAAAAAGTTTTAAAAACTGAAGTTTTTTCAGGAGCAGTGATTTTAATAATGATTAAAGTGAAACAATAAAAATGTAATATTCCTTTAAATTTGTACCTGGGGGGTGTCTATAGTATTCCTGTGAAGGGGCGCATGTTTCCCGTGCTTAGAACTGTCTCTGCACAAAGTGTCATTTCGCAAGGAAAAAAAGTCTTTTAAAATCACTTTGAATTGTCGGCTCCCGTAATACAGAGAACACTCAATGCGTGTTCTCTGTATTACAGAGCCGACAATTCATTCATTGATTAAAAAAAAAAAAAAAAAGCGTGGGGTTCCCCTAAATTCAATTTCCAGGCCCTTCAGGTCTGGTATGGATATTAAGGGGAACCCCACGTCAAATTTTTTTTAAAAAATAACGTGGGGTCCCTCTAAAAATCCATACCAGACCTTTATCCGAGCACGCAACTTGGAAGGCCGCAGTAAAAAAAGGGGGACGAGAGAGCGCCCCCCCTCCTGAACCGTACCAGGCCACATGCCCTCAACATTGGCAGGATGCTTTGGGGGTCTGTGACCCCTCAAAGCACCATGTCCCCATGTTGATGGGGACAAGGGCCTCAACCTCACAACCCTGGCCGGTGGTTGTGGGGGTCTGCGGGCGGGGGCTTATCAGAATCTGGAAGCCCTCTTTAACAAGGGGACCCCCAGATCCCGCCCCACCATTTTTGAAATGGTAAGGGGGTACAAAAGTACCCCTACCATTTCACTTAGAAAGTGTAAAAAATGGTTAAATAAGACAAACACACTTTTAAAAAATTCCTTTATTAAAAAAAAAAAAAAAAAAAAAAAAAAGATTCCAGCGGTGCTAATCCACTCTTGCTATCCAGCGATGAATGATCATCTCTCCGGGGTCCAGCGATGGTTGATCTGATCCAGCGACGGGTGATTTTCAGTCCAGCACAGTCCATCCATGCATCCATCTGAGGAGACACTGTGGGGATCCCAGCGCTGATGTTTCTTATATTAGGATGGCGGGGACACCCGTCACCTGACCCCACCCCCTCTGACGCTGGTGAGGGAAGCTAGGGGTTCTCCAATGACGTATGGGTGACCCCGCCCCCCTCTGATGTAAAGCAGGTTTCTGTAAAGTTCGATTTCGTACCGAACTTTTGGATTTTTGGGTCCCGAACCCGAACAATTGACTGTATGTTCGGGTTTGGGTCCGATGTTCGGCAACGTAATGGCACATCTTAAAAAGCCCTGCAGCAGCCAATCAACATTAGTTTAACTGGTGTGCCCTTAGAAGCCATCACAGCCATGCCTACTAATGGCATGGCTGTGATTGGCCAGTGCAGCATGTGACCCAGCCTCTATTTAAGCTAGAGGCACACGGTACAGCACGCCACTCTGCTTTAGTCAGTGTAGGGAAAGGTTCCTGGCTGCTGCTGCTGTGAGGGAGAGAATTACATGATAGTGTGTTAGTTGTGTTTTACACTGCACTGAGAGAAAAGATAGACAGTGTAGGCCAAGGTTCCTGTTGCTGCTTTGAGGGAGAGAGAATTATCTAGGAGTCCAGATTCAGAAATCTATTCTAATAACTCAGTGATCTACATAGATTTACCTGGTTGCGTTGCAGTGCACAGTCTTTTTACACTGCAATGAGCCCAGTGCCAGAGACAATATAACTTTTATCTTCAAGCTCAGTGCACCAGCACTGAATATGTTACCCTGTACATACTGTGGGTGTATTCTGCTCTTCCAAAAACACCCATTTAGGGCAAAAAATATATTTTGTAGTGTTTTCTGCATATGTGGAGGCGTGCATTACACAATTTATATATTTTTTTTCTATTGTGCTATTCAAAAAAACAATTTAGGGCAAAAACATTTTTTTTGAATAGCAATTTTGGCATTTCTGTAGCTCTGAGATACACCGTTTACATACTCTGGGTGTATTCTGTTATTGAAAAAACACCCATTTAGTGCAAAAAACATTTTGCAGTGTTTTCTGCACATGTGGAGCTGTGTGTTACACAATTTATATATTTGTCTTCTATTGTGCTATTCAAAAATAGGGATGGCCGAACGGTTCGCGGCGAATTTCGGCTGTTCGCGGTCCGCCCGATCGGCGGACTATTGCCGCTGTTCGCCCGGCAGACTTACGTGTTTACTGTGTAAAAGAACTTTGACCTATGATGACACATCCATCATGGGGTACAGGACAGCCAATTGAGACATTACAGCACATGGACACTTGGACATTCCCCCTAACTTATAAATAGACCCGATCCGGCGGCCATTTTACATTCTTTCTACTGTCACTATAGGGAGAGGTTGCTGTGTGGAGCAGGGAGAGACTGCAGTGACCCAAATCGCTAGCTATTAGGTCCACAAAAGTTCTTTTAAGGACTGGTATGGTATAGGTGTAGTTCAGGATATAGGTTTGAGGCACTGCTATTCAAGTCATTGTTGTAGCAGATTGTCTTTTCTCAGTGCAGATAGGGTCAGACAGGACGCTGTGTGTTGCAGAGAGGGACAGTCAGTTTAATCATTAGCTGTTACTATTAGGTCCACAAAGGTCCTTTTCAGGACTGGTATGGTGTAGTAGTACAGGATATAGTTTTGAGTGTTATTCAAGTTATTGTTGCAGCAGCCTGTGTTTTGTCAGTTAAAATAGGGACAGACAGGAAGCTGTGTGTAGCAGTGAGGGACAGTCAGTTTAATCATTAGCTGTTATTATTAGGTCCACAAAGATCCTTTTCAGGACTGGTATGGTAATAGGGTTGTACACGTATAATATTCTTTCTTCCAAATATAGAATGAATATTATACTTGACTGCTGCCCTTCTGCTGCAGTAGTCCTTTATCAGTATAGGGACTGAGGTACAGTCTGCTAATCACAACCTACTAGTTCCACAAAGGTCCTTCTAAGGACTGGTAAGGTATAGCGTACTAGAGTATATAGGGTTGAGTGAGGTACAGTCTGCTAATCCTTAAGGACTGGTATAGGTCCACAATATATAGGGTTGAGGTGCACTACTGCTGACTGCTGCCCTATTCTGCAGAAGTCCTTTATCAGTATAGGGACTGAGGTACAGTCTGCTAATCACAACCTACTAGTTCCACAAAAGTCCTTATAAGGACTGGTAAGGTATAGCGTACTAGAGTATACAGGATTGAGTGAGGTACAGTCTGCTAATCCTTAAGGACTGGTATAGGTCCACAATATATAGGGTTGACGTGCACTACTGCTGACTGCTGCCCTATTCTGCAGCAGTCCTTTATCAATATAGGGACTGAGGTACAGTCTGCTAATCACAACCTACTAGTTCCACAAAGGTTCTTATAAGGACTGGTAAGGTATAGCATACTACAGTATATAGGGTTGAGTGAGGTACAGTCTGCTAATCACAACCTACTAGTTCCACAAAGGTCCTTCTAAGGACTGGTAAGGTATAGCGTACTACAGTATATAGGGTTGAGTGAGGTACAGTCTGATAATCCTTAAGGACTGGTATAGGTCCACAATATATAGGGTTGAGGTGCACTACTGCTGACTGCTGCCCTATTCTGCAGCAGTTATTTATCAGTATAGGGACTGAGGTACAGTCTGCTAATCACAACCTACTAGTTCCACAAAGGTCCTTCTAAGGACTGGAAGGTATAGCGTACTAGAGTATATAGGGTTGAGTGAGGTACAGTCTGCTAATCCTTAAGGACTGGTATAGGTCCACAATATATAGGGTTGAGGTGCACTACTGCTGACTGCTGCCCTATTCTGCAGCAGTCCTTTATCAGTATAGGGACTGAAGTACAGTCTGCCAATCACAACCTACTAGTTCCACAAAGGTCCTTATAAGGACTGGTAAGGTATAGCGTACTACAGTACATAGGGTTGAGTGAGGTACAGTCTGCTAACCACAACCTACTAGTTCCACAAAGGTCCTTCTAAGGACTGGTAAGGTATAGCGTACTACAGTATATAGGGTTGAGTGAGGTACAGTCTGCTAATCACAACCTATTAGTTCCACAACGGTCCTTATAAGGACTGGTAAGGTATAGCGTACTACAGTACATAGGGTTGAGTGAGGTACAGTCTGCTAATCCTTAAGGACTGGTATAGGTCCACAATATATAGGGTTGAGGTGCACTTCTGCTGACTGCTGCCCTATTCTGCAGCAGTCCTTTATAAGTATAGGGACTGAGGTACAGTCTGCTAATCACAACCTACTAGTTCCACAAAGGTCCTTCTAAGGACTGGTAAGGTATAGCGTACTACACTATATAGGGTTGAGTGAGGTACAGTCTGCTAATCCTTAAGGACTGGTATAGGTCCACAATATATAGGGTTGAGGTGCACTACTGCTGACTGCTGCCCTGTTCTGCAGCAGTCCTTTATCAGTATAGGGACTGAGGTACAGTCTGCTAATCACACCCTACTAGTTCCACAAAGGTCCTTCTAAGGACTGGTATGGTAAAGCGTACTAGAGTATATAGGGTTGAGTGAGGTACAGTCTGCTAATCCTTAAGGACTGGTATAGGTCCACAATATATAGGGTTGAGGTGCACTACTGCTGACTGCTGCCCTATTCTGCAGCAGTCCTTTATCAGTATAGGGACTGAGGTACAGTCTGCTAGTCACAACCTACTAGTTCCACAAAGGTCCTTATAAGGACTAGTAAGGTATAGTGTACTACAGTATATAGGGTTGAGTGAGGTACAGTCTGCTAATCACAACCTACTAGTTCCACAAAGGTCCTTCTAAGGACTGGTAAGGTATAGAGTACTAGAGTATATAGGGTTGAGTGAGGTACAGTCTGCTAATCCTTAAGGACCGGTATAGGTCCACAATATATAGGGTTGAGGTGCACTACTGCTGACTGCTGCCCTATTCTGCAGCAGTCCTTTATCAGTATAGGGACTGAGGTACAGTCTGCTAATCACAACCTAATAGTTCCACAAAGGTCCTTATAAGGACTGGTAAGGTATAGCGTACTACAGTATATAGGGTTGAGTGAGGTACAGTCTGCTAATCACAACCTACTAGTTCCACAAAGGTCCTTCTAAGGACTGGTAAGGTATAGCGTACTACAGTATATAGGGTTGAGTGAGGTACAGTCTGATAATCCTTAAGGACTGGTATAGGTCCACAATATATAGGGTTGAGGTGCACTACTGCTGACTGCTGCCCTATTCTGCAGCAGTTATTTATCAGTATACGGACTGAGGTACAGTCTGCTAATCACAACCTACTAGTTCCACAAAGGTCCTTCTAAGGACTGGTAAGGTATAGCGTACTAGAGTATATAGGTTGAGTGAGGTACAGTCTGCTAATCCTTAAGGACTGGTATAGGTCCACAATATATAGGGTTGAGGTGCACTACTGCTGACTGCTGCCCTATTCTGCAGCAGTCCTTTATAAGTATAGGGACTGAGGTACAGTCTGCTAATCACAACCTACTAGTTCCACAAAGGTCCTTCTAAGGACTGGTAAGGTATAACGTACTAGAGTATATAGGGTTGAGTGAGGTACAGTCTGCTAATCCTTAAGGACTGGTATAGGTCCACAATATATAGGGTTGAGGTGCACTACTGCTGACTGCTGCCCTATTCTGCAGCAGTCCTTTATCAGTATATTGACTGAAGTACAGTCTGCTAATCACAACCTACTAGTTCCACAAAGGTCCTTATAAGGACTGGTAAGGTATAGTGTACTACAGTATATAGGGTTGAGTGAGGTACAGTCTGCTAATCACAACCTACTAGTTCCACAAAGGTCCTTCTAAGGACTGGTAAGGTATAGCGTACTACACTATATAGGGTTGAGTGAGGTACAGTCTGCTAATCCTTAAGGACTGGTATAGGTCCACAATATATAGGGTTGAGGTGCACTACTGCTGACTGCTGCCCTATTCTGCAGCAGTCCTTTATCAGTATATTGACTGAAGTACAGTCTGCTAATCACAACCTACTAGTTCCACAAAGGAACTTATAAGGACTGGTAAGATATAGTGTACTACAGTATATAGGGTTGAGTGAGGTACAGTCTGCTAATTACAACCTACTAGTTCCACAAAGGTCCTTCTAAGGACTGGTAAGGTATAGAGTACTAGAGTATATAGGGTTGAGTGAGGTACAGTCTGCTAATCCTTAAGGACTGGTATAGGTCCACAATATATAGGGTTGAGGTGCACTACTGCTGACTGCTGCCCTATTCTGCAGCAGTCCTTTATCAGTATAGGGACTGAGGTACAGTCTGCTAATCACAACCTACTAGTTCCACAAAGGTCCTTATAAGGACTGGTAAGGTATAGCGTACTACAGTATATAGGGTTGAGTGAGGTACAGTCTGCTAATCACAACCTACTAGTTCCACAAAGGTCCTTCTAAGGACTGGTAAGGTATAGCGTACTACAGTATATAGGGTTGAGTGAGGTACAGTCTGCTAATCACAACCTACTAGTTCCACAAAGGTCCTTATAAGGACTGGTAAGGTATAGGGTACTACAGTACATAGGGTTGAGTGAGGTACAGTCTGCTATTCCTTAAGGACTGGTATAGGTCCACAATATATAGGGTTGAGGTGCACTACTGCTGACTGCTGCCCTATTCTGCAGCAGTCCTTTATAAGTATAGGGACTGAGAGTTTTGTCACAGGGTCATTTAAAAAATGACAGGCAGAGGAAGAGGCAGGCCCTTCTGCAGGGGTGGTAGGGGTAGGGCAGGAGTAACAGGCTTGAGCCAAAGTGGGAAATTGCAGAAGGTGCGTGCGATTACGTCAAATGAAGCACCAGAATTGGTTGACTGGCTCACTCAGCCTTACTCTTCTGCACCCTCCTCATCCTCTCGATCTGCACCCTCTTCTTCACTCTCTGCTATGTGCACCCCCAAAGACACTACCACCAACAACATCACCACCACATACCTTCCGCTTGAGTCATAGGAATTATTTTCCGATCCATATCAAGACATTTCTGATGCGCAGCCACTCTTGGCATTGGATCAGGAAGAGGAGGTAGCAACAACCGCCACTCAGCAGTCTGACAACAGTACCCAGATCAGCCCAAGGAGGAGGTTGGTCACCGGTGTTGCTGCCTACTCCGAGATCTCTAATTATAGCGGTGGGAAAGGTGACGTTGATGATGACATGTCTAGTGATGTCACGTGGGTGCCCACAAGAGAGGAAGAGGAGGGGAGTTCAGAGGGAGATATGGACCAGCAGATAGGGAGGAGAAGCAGGAATAACTTACATTGCACAGGAGGAACAAAGCAGACTGCTAATGTATCAGGAGCGAGTCATCGACCATGTACGGTCACATCTGGCGCTCCCAGGATGCCGGCACATGGCTCCGCAGTGTGGGCTTTTTTTAACGTGTCTGCTGCTGACAATAGTGTTGCCATCTGCAATCTTTGCAGTCAAAGCATTAGTCGCGGTAAGCCCAACACTCACCTAGGGACGACCGCCTTAAGAAGGCACATGAGCTGCCATCACCAAGCCCAGTGGGAGCAATGGAACACACAAAGCCACACTCCAGGCTCTCACCGTCCAGCCTCATCTTCTACTTCTCCTTCTCCTCTCTCCTTACAATTGTCCTCCACTCCACCTTCCATCGCGCCAAGCTCACGTTTTTCTGCAAAAAGGCAGTCTTCCGTGGGCCTAATGTTTCGAGCGTAAAAAAATGATGACGCTGGATAACCCTCTTGCCCAACGGTTGACGGCTGGCTTGTCAGAACTGATAGCCCGCCAACTACTGCCATATAAACTGGTGGACTCGGAGGCCTTTCGAAAATTTGTGGCCATTGGAACACCACAATGGAAGGTCCCAGGAAGGAAGTATTTCTCAGAGAAGGGCATCCCAGAGCTATATGGCCATGTTCAGCGGCAAGTGAATGTATCTCTGGCACACAGTGTCGGTGCCAAAATACATCTGACCACAGACACGTGGTCTAGCAAATACGGGCAGGGAAGGTATATCACTTTTACTGCCCACTGGGTGAACCTTCTGACGGCCGTCAAGCATGTAACCCGTGGCACCCGTGTAGATTTGGTTTTACCGCCATGGATTGCATGCAGGCCTGGCTCTTCTTCTCCTCCTCCTCCTACTCCATCCTCCTCCCTCTCCTCCTCGGCTGACTCCTCCTTTTCCGCTGCTAGCGTCTCTTCCGCTGCGCCGCCCAAGCTCCCCAGAACCTATTCGAAATGCCAGGTGAGATGTTGCCATGCTGTGCTGCGTCTGTTGTGCCTGGAAGCCAAGAGCCACACTGGCCTGGCACTCCTTTCAGCTTTGCGTTCACAGGCAGATCAGTGGCTAACACCGCTCAATTTGACAGTTGGTAAAGTGGTGTGTGACAATGGTGCCAATCTGCTTATCGCATTGAAACAGGGCAAAATTACGCACGTGCCATGCATGGCACACGTCTTAAACTTGGTCGTGCAGCGATTTGTTGTCAAATACCCTGGGGTCCAGGACATCTTGCGGCAGGCAAGGAAAATCTTGGCCCATTTCAGAAGATCTTACACGGCCATGGCTCGCCTTGCTGACATTCAGCGGTGACACAATCTGCCGGTCAGACGTCTTATTTGCGATTGCCTGATGTGATGAAACTCAACCTTCAATATGCTTGATAGGCTGCTCCAGCAGAAACATGCAGTTAACGTCTACCTGTATGAACTCTACGGCAGAACAGGTTCTGGGGAGCTGGGTTTTTTTTCACCGCGCCAGTGGCTGCTCATGCGCGACGCGATGTCAGTGCTCTCTATCACGGTGCTGGTGTCAGATCACTCTATCACGGTGCAGGTGTCAGTGCTGTATATCACGGTGCTGATGTCAGTGTTTTATGTCACGGTGCTGATGTCAGTGCTCTCTATCACGGTGCTGGTGTCAGTTCACTCTATCACGGTGCAGGTGTCAGTGCTCTATATCACGGTACTGGTGATCATCTCCTGCACCCTCTTCTTTGCCTACCCTGACCTACCCTCTCCTCCACTGCCTTCATGCGCTCCACAGTCCTGAATTGTCACAATTTCACATATAAAAAAAGAATGCTTGTAGTTGTCGATCCCAGATTCACCTCATACATGTGTTATGTCATTGGCCATGTGGTGGGACTATGTGTGCACAGCTAGTAATTATTTTGTGGCTGCAAATATGACCTGTAGGTTTGTAATGTTCGCCTCCCATTGAAGTCAATAGGGCCCGCCGCGAATGTTACGGTTCGCAAACTATCGGCTGCGTTCGCGGTTCGCGTTCGCAAAACGTCCCGTCGGAAGTTCGTCCATCACTATTCAAAAACAAAATTTAGGGTAAAAAAAAAAATTTTTAATAGCATTTTTGCTATTTCTGTAGCTCTGAGATACACAGTTTACATACTGTGGGTGTATTCTGCTATTGCAAAAACACCCATCTATTACCAAAAAAACTTTGCAGTGTTTTCTGCTTATGTGGAGGCGTGGGTTACACAATTTATATATTTTTCTTCTATTGTGCTATTCAACAAAAAAAATTTTTAGGGCAAAAACATTTTTTTTGAATAGCATTTTGCCATTTCTGTAGCTCTGAGATACACAGTTTACATACTCTGGGTGTATTCTGCTATTGCAAAAACACCCATTTAGGGCAAGATCCTAAATTTGGAAAATATGATGAGAACGTCAAAGAAGGGACGTGTCTGCTTTTTGATGACTCTGTTAGCAGGGTTTCCCAGGGCCATCCACTTAGCCCTGCCACAGAAGTGGAAGAGATTGTGTGCACCAATGCCCAACCACTTCTGTTTTATGATGAGTACATGGGAGGACCATCACAGCACGTCTCGTATGATGACAAAACACATGTGCCAACTGCTGCTGCTTTCGCAATTGTGCAGACCGACAAGGAGGGCAGGGGTGAAGACTGGGTTGAAGATGATGTGGAGGACGATGAAGTCCTGGACCCCACATGGAATCAACGTCATGCAGGTGACCAGTGTAGTTCGGGGGAAGAGGCGGTGGTCGCACAGAGCCACCAGCACAGCAGAAGAGGGAGCAGGGTGCAAAAGCGGAGCCTCCATCCCTTAGACAGTACGCCTGCTACTTCCCAACACAGCAAGGGACCGAGCACACCAAAGCCAGGTCCAAGGAGTTCAGGGCCGATCCTAGGGTCACAGACGCCTGGGTGCAGATATATTTCTGGTGCCCCCACGTGGGTGTGGTCATCTTACCAACTCCTCCCCTTTACAAATGTTACTATGGCAACGACTCAAACACAGAGATGCTCCCCTAGGAAGTCTTCGTTACCCTAGGATTCTCCCATGGTCTTTTAACAATAAAGAAAACACAGGAAGTGCGTACACTAATGAGACCTGGAGGGGGTCTCTCGGATGCACACAGAGAGGGCTTCTGTTAGAGAGTCTGTTAGAAAGAGCCCCCAGACATAGTACAGGAGATGGTCTGAGACTGTAGACATAATACAGGAGATGGTCAGAGACTGCAGACATAATACAGGAGATGGTCAGAGACTGCAGACATAATGCAGGAGATGGTCAGAGACTGCAGACATATTACAGAAGATGGTCAGAGACTGCAGACATGTTACAGAAGATGTCATATAACGACATCCAATCCATATGTTGCGTTCTATTAGATCAGACCGGGAAACTGGGTAACCTTTACGTGGGATGAAAACGAGCCCTGGCTATTACGGAAGTCTCTATTGGTCCATCGTCTGGATTGGATGTAGGAGTGAATTTGGGAGGGTCTTTAGCGAAGAGGAGGATTTGTAGACTTGTTTATTATTGAAAACGAGGCTTGGTTTTGGCGGGAACAGCCGAGTGCCTAAAGCGAGGCTTGGAGGGGTAGTGGCATTATAAAAGGAGGTGATGTAGCGTGCCGCTCGTGCCCCTGGATAATGCAATTTTGTTGCGAAACGCATAGTGCTGAGTGACACGCCAACGTCACATCGTGTTCAGTGTCCAGGAAGGACGGGTTTGTCCATGAGCGTCCGGCCAGCGCAACGGACTTAAGGCTCAGAATTTCCGTTTACATTGTAAGTGCAATTTTATATTTTGGATTTTAATAATAAAAGGTTTTACACTATTGGAGCTTTATCTCTCTTTCATGATTGGTGCATACCTTGAGCTTTCCAATATCCAGCCATTTATGCATAAGCGGTGGTGTAAGGAGAGCAATGAGGATTCCTTTGGAGTGGGGGACGATTACATATCTATATGCTCATTGTGACCCTCTGTAGTGATGGGTCATGAATATCTGGCAAGAAGTGAATTCGGATATATGGTGGTGGATAGAACACTGTTAATCCGTGGAGGATTTCGTTCACATCTAATTCATGACAGCAGAACTGTATACTGTTTGACAATTTTTATCTCTACAGAGACTCTATCTCTACAGAGACTATTTCACTGGGTGTTTTTCGTTAATCCACATTATTTGTATTATTTTGATTTAGGTTGTGCTTTTCCCATTTAAGGGTAGGGTAGAACATATGTAAGATTGTCACATTATTTACATATGCACTTTGGTTTTGTATGCTTTCCCCATCAGTTGGGGGTACAATGAAGTTGTAATTTATTGTCACATTATTTGTATTTGCACAGTAGGCTTTGGCCTTGATTGTACGTTGCATTTAGCGCAGCTTATTTTTCTTTTATGTTACAGGAGATGGTCAGAGACTGCAGACATGTTACAGGAGATGGTCAGAGACTGCAGACATGTTGCAGGAGATGGTCAGAGACTGCAGACATGTTACAGGAGATGGTCAGAGACTGCAGACATGTTACAAGAGATGGTCCGATCGGCCCTTTCACCTGACCCAAGGATACAGCAACAACGGTTCCTCTGATCAGGAGTCTGCTCACTCTGAATTGTCCGTGGCGACTCCGCTGGGTATAGCCCAGATCTGTATTCTGGTAATGACGCCATTCCTTTCTCCACCAGGTATGGCGCTAGGCTGTGTGGCTTTCCCTCTGGTGGCGCAGGGCAGCGGGGTTCTCCCTCTGATGGTGTTTCCCCAGCACTGTCCTCTTCCTCTGGAGTCCTGGGTGTACTTCCCTGAAAGCTTTCCCGGGCACCTGGCTCTCTCTCTCCCATTCAGCTGAGCATGCTGTGTGGGCTGCAGTTTCCGTGTTACAGTGGGGCTGCCAGTCCTCGGGCCTACGTGTCCCACAATCCTCTTTGCTCCTTTTTTTTTCTTCCCTGGTCGATATGAAGGCGGGGGAAGAAACATAGTGCGCCGCTCACTAGTACAGCAGCGCACGTGAGGAGAAGGAGAGGGGAAATAAGAGCCTGCGCTGCGGCTGCAGTGGCGTCACTAGGGTTGATGTCACTCCTCCAACAACTATAGTCGCCCCTCAGTACAGACCCTCCTCAACTAAGTATAGACCCCCCTCCATCAGTACAGATCCCCACTAGGTATAAACCCCTCCCTCAGTCCAGACCCCATATCAGTATAGACCCCCCAGAACAAACCCCCCCTCTATCAGTACAGATCCCCTCAGGACAAACCACCCCCCCTCTATTAGTACAGAAGCACCCGCCTCAATTTGTACAGACCCCCCAGAACAACTCACCCCCCTACATTAGTACAGATCCCCCTTAGAACAAACCACCCCTCCATTAGTACAGAACCACCCCCTTCCATTAGTACAGACCCCCCTCAAGGCAAACCACCCCCCTCCATTAGTACAGAACCACCCCCCCTCCATTAGTACAGACCCCCAAAACAAACAACCCCCTCCATTAGTGCAGACCCCCCAGACAAACCACCCCCCTCCATTAGTGCGGACCCCCAGACAAACCACCCCCCTCCATTAGTACAGGCCCCCTGGGACAAACCACCCCCCCATTAGTATAGACCCCCCCAGGACAAACCACTCCCTCTCCATTAGTATAGACCCCCAGGACAAACCCCTCCATTAGTACAGACCCTCCGGGACAAACCACCCCCCTGCATTAGTATAGACTCCCCCAGGACAAACCACCCCCCTCCATTAGTACAGACCCCCTCGGGACAAACTACCACCCTCCATTAGTATAGGCCCCCAGGACAAACCACCCCCCACATTAGTATAGACCCCCCAGGACAAACCACCCCCCTACATTAGTATAGAGCCCCAAGGACAAACCACCCCTACTACATTAGTATAGACCCCAGGACAAACCACCCCCCACATTAGTATAGACCCCCAGGACAAACCCCCCTCCATTAGTATAGACCCCGGGACAAACCACCCCCCTCCATTAGTATAGACCCCCAGGACAAATCCTCCTCCATTAGTATAGACCCCGGGAAAAACCACCCCCCCCTTCATTAGTATAGACCCCCAGGACAAATCCTCCTCCATTAGTATAGACCCCGGTAAAAACCACCCCCCCTCCATTAGTATAGACCTTGGGAAAACCACCCCCCTCCATTAGTATAGACCCCGGGACAAACCACCACCCTCCATTTGTATAAACCCCCCATGACAAACCACCCCCCTCCATTAGTATAGACCCCCTAAGACAAACCACCCCCTCCATTAGTATAGACCCCCCAGGACAAACCACCCCCTCCATTAGTATAGACCCCCCAGGACAAACCACCCCCACCCCTCCATGAAACGAATAAAAAAACACTCGGGCGGCAGCTGGAGAGCAGAGGAAAGTGTGCAGCCATGCCGCCCGGGTGGAGAACATAGCGCGTCAGGCTTGGGCAGCAGGCAGGAGTTACACACAGGAGGAGGAGTGTGTACACACATGTCAGGCACGGACCGCCCCCCGTGATGTCACTGTGTGGCTGGTCTCTCTGCGCACAGAGACGTAGCCGATCCGATCTCCGCTCTCCTCCTCTGACAGGAGAGAGCCGCCTACGGACAAAGAGAGGAGGAGTAGTGAAGGGAGCTCTCTTGCGCTTCAGCGCCCCCACCTCTGTGACGTCTGGGTGCACTGCACCCCGTACACCCCGCCTAGGATTGGCCCTGAAGGAGTTCCCTAGCGTGGCAGTTCTTCAGACAATGTGCTGATGACAAGACACAAGTGGTTTGCGCGCTGTGCAACAGAGTCTGAAGCGAGGCATAAACATTCTGAACCTGAGGACAACCTGCATGACCAGGCATCTAAGTGCAAAGCACGAGCTGCAGTGGAGTAGACACATCAAAAACCAAGAAAGGTCTCTGGCTCCTCCTGCTTCCTTTTCTGCTGCAGTCTCGGCCTTTTCATCCTCCTCTGTAGTGACAGTGGCACCTGCCAAACCACAAACAGAGGATCTGCCAGCCACCTGGGTCACCAACCATCTCCACAATGTCCCATGGAAGTGTTCAGCTCTCTATCTCCCAAACACTGGAGCGGAAGAGGAAGTACCCCCCTAGCCACCCACGACCCCTGCCCCTGAATGCCAGCATTTCAAAATTTCTCACCTTTGAAATGCTGTCATTCCGTCTGGTGGAGATGCAGAGTTTTAAAAGCCTGATGGCATTGGCTGTCCCACAGTACGTTGTGCCTAGCCACCACTACATTTTCAGGCGTGGCCATCCCTTCCCTGCACAACCAAGTGGGGGACAAAATCAGGTGTGCACTGCGAAATGCCATCTGTGGCAAGGTCCACCTAACTATGGATGTGTGGACCAGTAAGCACGGTCAGGGACATTATATCTCCCTAACAGCACACTGGGTTAATGTAGTGGCGGCTGGGCCTGAGGCGGATAGCAGTTTGGCCCATGTCCTTCCACCCCCGAGGATTGCAGGGCGCTTCAGTTTACCTCCTGTTGCTAACTCCTACTCCGCTTCCTCATCCTCTACTGCCTCCTCATCCTGTCAGCATAACACCTTCACCACCAACTTCAGCACAGCCAGGGGTAAACAACAGCAGGCAGTTTTAAAACTTTCCTGTTTGGGGGAAAAACCCCACACCGCACAGGAGTTGTGGAGGGGCATGGAACAACAGACCGATGAGTGGTTGGTGGCAGTGAACCTCAAGCCCGGCCCGGTGGTGTGTGATAATGAGGGCGAAATCTCATAGCAGCTCTGGGCCTAGCCGGTTTGACGCACATCCCTTGCCTGGCGCTTGTGCGGAACTTGGTGGTCCAGAAGTTCCTTAAAAATTACCCCAATATACCAGAGCTGCTGTAGAAAGTGCGGGCCGTCTGTGGGTTCCTGCACTAACAAACGCCAGGTACACAATTGTCCGCCAGCAAGGGCACAGTTCTGGAGGATGACAAGGTGGAGGATGAGGAGGAGGAGATGGAGGAGGAGGAACCATGTTCACAGCAGGGTGGCACGTAGACCAGCTCATTGTCATCACTGGTGCGTGGCTGGGGGGATACAGAGGACACAGACGATACACCTCCCACAGAGGACAGCTTTTCGTTGCCTCTGGAAAGCCTGGCACACATGAGCGATTACATGCTGCAGTGTCTCCACAATGACCGAGTTGCCCACATTCTAACTGGTGCTGATTACTGGGTGGCCACCCTGCTGGATCCCCATTACAAGGACAACGTACCATCCTTAATTCACTCACTGGAGCGTGATCGTAAGATGCACGAGTACAAGCGCACGCTGGTAGACACGCTGCTGGTGGCATTCCCACCTGACAGCGGGGGTACGGTGGAAGCACAAGGCGAAGGCAGAGGAGGAGGAAGAGGTCGCCAATGCAGCCGGGGTACCGCCAGCACCTCAGAAGGCAGGGTTAGCATAGCTGAAATGTGGAAAAGCTTTGTCAGCACGCCACAAGAACCAGCACCACCAGCTGAGATGGAACGTCTTAGCAGGAGGCAGCATTTCACCAACATGGTGGAGCAGTATGTGTGCACACGCTTACACGTACTGAATGACGGGTCTGCCCCCTTCAACTTCTGGGTCTCCAAATTGGGCACATGGCCTGAGCTTGTCCTTTACGCCTGGGAGGTGCTGGCCTGCCCTGCAGCCAGTGTATTATCTGAATGTGTATTTAGCACGGCAGGGGGCGTTATCACAGACAAGTGCAGCCGCCTGTCCAGAGCCAATGTGGACAAGCTCACATTCATTAAAATGAACCAGGCATGGATCCCACAGGACTTGTCTGTACCATGTGCAGAATAGACATGTATACCGGTGTTCTGACAAAAACTGTCTGGCCGTCGGATAGTGTCTGCCCGAGGACAAGGAGATTCCGAAAATCTCAGAAGATGAACGGCGCCTGCGCAGTGAGTGCAGGTTTAAACCCCACCATCCAAGTGGATATACGGTAGCACATAGTAACAGGGCCCCTCACGGGCTCGCTTCGCTCGCCACGCTTCGCTCGCCACGCTTCGGATACGGCCTTTCTTTGCTCGACTTAAACCTCGGATGGTGTGGCTTGAACCTGGACTCTCCATGCATCACCGTTCGTCTTCGGAGATTTTCGAAATCCCCTTGTCCTACATACTGAGCAAGCGCAGTACAGGGCGGACACTATCCGGCGGGGGACAGAATTCGACATTACTCAGCCATTGTTGTATTTTTGAAACAGTGTTGGCTACCTCGTCCTCTGCCACCTCCGCTTCCACCTACATCGCCACATCCATTTTATTTTTTCACTAGCTTATCCATTAAATTTAATATTTTTTTCCAGAAAGGGCGTATTCTGGGGCATTCCCACCATATGTGTGACATTGTGCCGTTGAGTTTCTTAATCACTTCCTGTACCTCTTCTTCTGAGAAGGGGGCCTCCAGCATATATATATTTTTTTCATTTTATGTTATTTTAAGTTATTTCCCTATCCACATTTGTTTGCAGAGCAATTACCATGCTCTTAACAACATTGTGTTGCCATTTGCAGCCCTCTAGCCCTTTCCATTACTTTTTTAGAGCCATTTTAGTCCTCAAAAATTCGGGTCCCCATTGACTTCAATGGGGTTCGGGTTCGGGATCAAGTTCGGGTGAAGTTCGGGTCCCGAACTCAAACTTTTTTCCGAAGTTCAGCCAAACCCGTCGAACCCGAACATCCAGGTGTCCGCTCAACTCTAATCAAGAGTACCTCTAAAGTGTTACGGTGTGAAGGAGCCACTGACACCCAAAGAACAATTGTTCTTTCGGTGTCAGTGCAGGAAGTGATCACGCACGCTTGGGCGTGAAATGCATAGAAGTGAGGCTTGACATGCACATTAACAGGAGCCCTCCACTTCCACTCGGATAGCTGAGATGCACTGAGCATGCCACGAGTCATACGGCGACATTGGATCAGCTTCTGCTTTCCCTTGAGCTGCCTGTTTGTTTTGCTGAACCTATAATGGACTATGTAAGTGCTATATTTAAGCAATTAAAAAGCAATATTACATTATTCCTGCCTTTTGTGGCTCTTTGTGGCAGAGCTAATTCCACAGAATCACTTAATGCAAGTCGGATAAATGCAGTAGAGGATACATAAGGGGAAGAAATTTACATTTAGAATTGCATATTGGATTGTGATCTGGTCTCTCCTGCGCATGAATGATTGAGATTCCTGAGGGGCTATATCATTGAATCAAGGATTTCTCTATAAATTCATGCTTTATGGTCACTTTGTGGCCGAGGCTATCTGGGGAGCGCATTTCATTATCACTTTGGGTGAAACACTTTTATAAGCGAGATTTTTGAAGCACAATACACTTTAGAATTCACGGTGTTGGAGCATATACAAGAAGATTTCATCACAAATGTTTGTCATGGACATTTCAGATTTATTAATGTTTTATGCACTTTAATAATTGGTTAACACTGTGTATTTATTTGTCTATTGCATCCTTTATTTATATTTTTTTCATGAGTTATTCGTTGTTACTAATTTTAGGTGCAGCATTAGAATTATTTGGTATTTAACTTTGGCGCCGTTACCCTATCACCCCCCCCCCCATGATTGGATAGAGTCATCATTACTTTCTCCAGTCATGACTCTGACAGTGCTCTGTGGCCTGACTGGGCAAAGCTTTCATTGCTTCAGCCAATCAGGGCTTCCAATGCACTGTGCGGTGCAGTGTGTTGTGGTCATTCGACGGGCCGAAAAAATGGTCAAAAGCTCCGATAATTCAGGTGTTCGTCGAACAGACGAACAGTCAATGTTTGGCCCTAACCCATGCTTTGGCCAAACCGTTCGCCATCCCTAGTAAACAGATAAGGCCGGGAGACAAAATAAAATTCTTTCTGAAGGTCTGTCAATAAGAGGAGCCCTTCTTGGGGTTGTCTGCAGGCTATAGCATAATTTGCACTAAACTTTTCCAGCAGACAGAGTTTCCTTTAGTTGTCTGGCTGCTATGCTATTCTTGAATTATGAATTCCTTTATTAAGTTTCACAATGACTTAAGTAGCACTCTACAGCCTGAAATATTATTTATCATTTTATTAAACAATTATTTAACTCTTAAGCCGAGCCCCTGGTGAAAGACTTGGTGACTAAGGGAATTTGGGCAGACAGCGGGAAAATGTGATCGATCTTAGCAAAAGATTTATGAGGGCAGGAGTAATGTGTATAATTCCGCATGGATGGGTGGATTTCCCTCCAGTTATCAACCAGCCCCTTTTGGTATATCAGTCTAGCAATACAGAGGTTCTGCTTAGATGGGCGTATCAATTGCCCACCACGGGGCAAATTTTATCTAGTCCTGAGTCAAAGGCTATATTAGAGTCCCCTCTGATACAAACATACTGTCTACCATTGGCCTCAGAGTCTGGAACATATAATGAAAGAACTGGGCCTTACCACAATTGGGTGCATAAAAGGAGAAAATAAGAGTATAGGCAGTCATCGAACAGCCCCTTGACAAGCAAAAATCTACCCTTTGGAAGTCCAAGATAGACACAAATTTACATCTAAGTGAGAAAAAGATTGCCATACCTCTTGTTTTAACCTCTGCATTGGATAGGGAGAAAGTGGGATATTTTGAGTGGACAAATGAAGGCTTGTACTGCCTTGGAAAGTGTATATCCTGAAGTAAGCTTATATCTGTCTTCTGTCTATGATTATTGTATGAGCATTGAAATATTTTCCTGCGCTTAAGTGGTGAATTCAGTCCCTGTATATTGTGTGAAACAATACACAAGGGAGGATTTGGGTGGTCATCATTGGCCATGGAGCAAGTAAGGAGAACACACTAGTTAAGTACTGTCACTCACCCCTATCCTTAAAATTAAGAAACAAGGGAAGTAGGATCAGTCTACTGATGCACTGAACAAGGATCTGGATGATTAAACCAGAAAATATTATTTTTTTGTGAATTGAAAAAAGAAGTAAATCAGAAGAAAAATTAGAAAAGTCTGTACCCTTACTACCTTCAAGCCCCTAAGAAGCGTCCCCCCCCCTCCTCTAGAGGGGAACATCCTGACTCGGACAGAAGGAAAAACCATGCCTTCAAGACAAGTACCACTTCAGCCACAGCACCCCCGTATTAGAAAAGCTGACTATATTGTAAGCCCAACATGGATACAGTAGAGAGAGGGGAAAAAAGAAGCAAGGGTCATCTGGGGTAGATGGGGAAGGAGAGGTAGAGGGGAGGGGGGGCAGGGGAGAAGGGACAAGGATGAGGAATGAAGGGATAAGGGTTGGGGAGCAGAATCAATAGGAAAGTGAACACCTAAGAAGGTAGCCAAGGTGGGAGGAATTAGGATGATACTCTATAGGGGAATAAGTATGTTTAAGTATGTTTATATTTATGTGTTTTTAACTAGATATGAGAAACAAAATTGGCATAGATTTTGGGCATACACTTATCTCACACTGAGGCCTATCAATCACTGAATTGAGAGGAGTGGTCTCTCATCAAGGAGGTCGTGAGTCCCTGGATCTCTTGGATTTAGATTTTTTCCAACCTGGAGTCAACGGGCTGGATGGAGATTGGTGTTTGGCAGCTCCAGAGGTAGATCCTGCAGGGGAGGTAAGGGTTCCTGAGAATTGAGGCCCAATTTCAGGAGAAGACATTCACCCTCTGAGAAGTTCTAGAATGTGAAAGATTTATTTGTGTTTTCGAATTTAAGATTAAACAGGAACAGTCATTTTGGGATAAGGCCATCAGAAGGGGCTTGAGGGATCTCCACTTTTGAATAGTAGTTGGAAAGAGGTCAGCGAAAACCTGAATGGAGTGTCCTTGAAACATAAGCTAAGGGACCGAACGGGCTCACCTTATTACTTCTTCCTTGACAGCATAAAAGTGGGGTTTGACTACTACATCCCTCCAAAGGCCATCTGAGCATGACAGTCTCAGAGCCTTGTGGGCACGATTAAATTACACATTCTGTGTGGTAGAATATCAGGTATGAGCTCCTGGATAAACAAGCGTACTGCTTCAGGTATATCTTTAACCATCTCTGGGACATCTCTGATCCTAAAGTTAAATCTCCTGCTTCTATTTTCAAGGTCATCTATTTTAGCGAGGGTCATCTAAAGCTGATTTTGAAGATCCTGTATGCGATCAGTATTGTGATTGGCTCTTGCAACTGTAGCGTCTATTTTATATTCCATGGTCTCTGTGTGGAAGCCAAGGTTCAGCTTTGATGTTTTTAGTGATTCTGGCTGTTGTATGGGATAGACAACAATCCAGCATTTCTGAGAATCTGGTAAACATGGCTGTCGTGACTAACGTTTCATCATATTAGTGGCATGCCATAGGTGCCACGTGCCTGTGTAGGGCCAGCATCCATGGGTGACAGCAATAGATCATCTAGTGTTTGATCCATAAAAGATTCCGTGGATGTTGGAGAATGTGGCGCCACTTGGGGAGTAATCACTGGAACCCCTGTGCCTGGGCTGAGAAGAAGAGGGTCCAGGATGGAGCCAGGGATAGGGTTCTCCACTGCTGCCAGGGCATAAGTCATGGCCACCATTTTGGAATACTCAGCCAGGACTGCACTCAAGGCTAGCTGGGCTCAGAGGTCACGCCTGATGGCATGGGGGGAGTATGTGAGCATGAAGCTAGTGAATCAGCGGGTGCTGGGCACTGGAGAAGGCGAGAGCTGGCCGGAGCAGGACCGAGCTTCCGGATCGGACATCCATCTTGGGAGCTGCCGTGCATGCCCCTCTCTGCACTGATATACCTCTTATTTAAGCTATGAGAATGAGGGGGTGTCGTGAATGTGAGTTAAATAATGTGAGGTTGCACCCTGCTCTTGCACTTCTTCCCCAAATGCTCAAAAAAATTAAAAAAAACTCCAAAATGGCATTTGCAAAACATTAACCTACCATTTTCAAGAGGAAGCCCCGCAGCAAAAAATACATTTTAACCCCAAACACACACACACAAAATACCTGTCACCATAAAAATGTCCCCAAATAAATAAAAACCTCAAAATAATATCCCTTGAAACTAATGTCCACTTTAGCATTTTAACTTAAATTAAAGGTCCTATCAACAAAGAATATTAAACAATAAATCACAAGATTAAAAGAAAACCCCAAAATACCACCCTCTTAAACAAAAATTGGACTAGGGTAGTTTTAATTATTGAATACAAATGTTCATGCTAAAAATATGCAAACAGTACAAATTGGACATTTTATATGCCACGCTGAGGAAGTTCCTTGTCATCCTGTCTGCAGACTAATTTTAAGTTTTCAGGGTAATGTTGGCCATGGACTACTGCCCTCCAAATACAAGATGGGCTGCTGTCTAGGCTGTTTGCCAAACAGAGGTTAAAGGTCTTTATGCAGAAGTGTATGTTGTCTACACAGAACATTGTCTCCTTCCTGTCACCAAACAATACTGCTTATGATATTCCATGGAAAAACTGATGAAAATGTCTGTGAATTAACTATTAGAAATGCACTACATGAGCTTCCTGTGGTTGATGTCTGCAATAAAGAGTATATACAGTAAAGGAGACTATTTTTATTATAAGCCTAGAGGTCTTTAACCACTGGAGTCTGTGTTGCTTCAGGAATCTAGGAGATAGGATGATAGTGTGATGACACAATGCCAAACCAGTACAGGCCAAATCATCCCCTCATTCTGCACCCCCTCATTCTCATTCCCATACATATATTTATATTTTTATTATACAAGATTTATATATACAGACATCCCAACCTGCAAAAAACAAATTTCAGAGAGGTGGCAAACTCATTTCAGGGAGGTAGAGCTTTGCGCCCGCAACCCCCCACGGAGAAATATTTTTAAAATCACTTTTTTAATATTTTTTCACAATGCTTATGGGAAAGGGAGTGGGGGTGGGTTGTATGTGGCAGTGGATGGTGTCAGTATTTTTTTTAATAATAATTGATTTTTTTACAATTTCATTTGTTTTTGTGATAGACTCACCTGGGACAGAAGCTTTTGGAGGGGACTGAATGCCAGTCTCTTGCTTACCGATTATGGGCCCTGGCATTTGGGGGAATGGTACTCTTTGTGAGCTGTATGTCTGGGGACCCTTGAGGTGGTGTTACTTTAGATTCAGGTCCATGTCCCCCAAGAAACACAGACTTTGGGGACCTGTATTGGCCATATTATGAATAGTGACTGATTCATAATGTTGGGGCTCATAGAAGATGCTGATGTCATCAACTCCAGCCACCTGTCTTTTGTCTGCTATAAAGTCATCAACTCTGCTATTGTGAGAAGGTTTTCTTGGATTTGCCCAAAGATTATTCTTGGTTGTTAATTCTGAACAATACATGATCATTGAAAGAGCTGATCACATTGACCTCCGGAGACAGACTGTCTGGTCACCTAGGCTGCCTTAAGTGCTGTGTTAATTAACATGTTCATTATATAATTGTCTTTTAAGTTGTGCCAGAGGGGAGGGGGGAGTATCCATGCCAGCCCTACCCCGTTATCTAACCCCTTGTGTTAAAAGTGTATAAAAAGGCTGTATTCTGTCCAATAAAGCATTCAAGATTCTACAAGCTATTTTCGGGTAGACTTGTATTCAATGCAGCTATAATAATATATCTCTCTGATGGTCAGACTGGAGGAAGCGGTATTACTGACGGAAGCACTCAGCGTAGTGTGGGATAGGATCCGTTACAGTTTTCACAATGCTTTTTGGGGGGAGGGGGTTGGTGCATTGGACAGTGTTGGTAGGGCAAGAGTGAGTGGTATCAGTAGTTTTTTATTTAATTTTTTTACACGTTTTAATTTTTTATAATAATTATTTTTTTTATATTTTTTGGGGGGCTTTGGTGAGATGTCAGGGGACACATTCCCCAGTCCTTTTCTCAGCACTAAAGACGAATGAACAGGAGACAGAGGCACCTGTTCATTCATAAACTGAGCAGTTTCATAAACTGAACAGTTCACTCTGCTCAGTTATCACAGGACACAGGAGAGATCTCGCTCATTGTGTCCAATTCCTGACAGTCCCCCCCCCCCACCCAAATCGGGCCGAGGGAAGAGGAGGGGAGCTGGTTGTGGGGGACAAGGGGGGCAGAGGAGGATGACGGGGGGGTAGAGGAGAACAGGGAGGACAGAGAAGGACATGGAGGGGGACGGGGAGGAGCACACAGAACAGCTATGAATGATCGGTGTGGCGGGAGGGACAGCTGTGAACAATGATCTCCCTGTATAGCTTTTTAACTGACAGCCGCAGGAGAGAGAGGAGAAGTTGCTGTCAGATAAAAATCTATAAAAAGGAGATCAGTGTTCACAGCTATTCCCCACCTCTCTGATCATTCCCGGGAGATTGGAAGGCACTTGCGGGTGTGTGGGAGCCACTGGAGAAATGCGGGAGACTCCCACAACTCGAGGGAGACTTAGGATGTCTGTATATAACCAGCAGTTTGTGCGATCCTTTACTGAATAAAGGAAGACAGTACAGTTACAATACATATTAAAGCAGACCTTTAGTCATTTTTTCAACTTTCCATCTATTAAAGAAGAAGTCCAGCCTAAGCTCATTTGGCTGGGTTTCTCCTATGAGTCAAAGGAGTGCAATTTGAACTCCTGTGACCCGTTTTCAGCACAGAGTGGACTGAAGTCCGCTCTCTGCTGATGTCACAGGAATCAGTCAAGGCACTGCATCATCCCAACAATGGAAGTCTGCATTCACCAGATGCCTGGACTGACACCCGTCTCAGCTTCTCAGTGAGTCACTGAGAGCCTGAGACGGTCACTCCCCACCCCTCCACAGTTCAGAGCTCCAGTGAGCGTGGAACAGCAGAGTGGAGAGATGCTGATTGACGGTCAGCAGCTCTCTGCTCAGGGAGCTGTGAGAACCGAGCCGTCAGCGATGTTTGATTGCTCGGTTCTCAGTGTAGAGGCGCTGGGGGACAGATGCAGCATCTGTCCGATGCTGCATCCACCAAGGTAAGTATGATGGGGGGATAACCCCCAAACCCATACTTCTCTTTTAAATCTTCTGCCCTTGTTTTAAGTTTGGATAGTAAATCATATTTTTTTTCCAGTAGATACCTTATACAGCCCACTTCCTGTTTCTTCTCTGGTAGAAAGTATGGGCTTATGATATCATGCACAGCTCTCTCTCATGAGAGTTTGCCAGGGAGGGAGGGGGTTGAGTCATAAGAGGGCCAATGAGAGCTGCAGGGCTGCAGAGCTTAAGGTGTGCATCATGTGTGTCTGTGTAAATCCAGGAAGTGAAAAGCCAGCAGCTTCAGCTGCCCACAGTTAAAATGGTTGCAGCCAGACTCAGTGAAGGGAGATTTTTGCAGCATATTTGGCAAGTATAGCATCGCAGTATATATAAAATAATACACAAGGTGGTTGGAGGGAAGCTTCAGAATGGCAAAGATGTTTTTATTACAAATTTTATGAGCAGACTGCAGTTCCTCTTTAAGACAAACGGGTTAGGGGGATCCTGCTGGTGAAAGCTTACAATCTAAATCTCATTTAATAATGATACCTATGGCTCTAATTTAATTACAGCATATAATATATTATTATCAGGCGGAGCAGCTGGCAGCCTAGTACCACCCCCTACAATAGCCATCACTCTTCCTCACTGTTAACCCCTTTCACTGCTGGTTTTCCCTGCTGCCTCATGATAGACCTGCGCCTGGCCTGCGTCTTACTACGGGCTTTCCTGGAGCAGTAGATGCAGGTGCGCTGTGTATGCAGGACAGTAGATGCAGGTGTGCTGTGGATGCAGGACAGTGGATGCAGGTGTGCTGCAGATGCAGGACAGCAGATGCACATGTGCTGCAGATGCAGGACAGCAGATGCAGGTGTTGTGCAGATGCAGGGTGGCAGAAGGCTGGAGCGGAGTCAAACAAGCCGGGTCATACACAGTGGGTCAATCAGCATAAGTCAGCATAATCAGCATAAGTAGCAGGCAGAAAGTGGTCAGAGTTCAGGCCGAGTTTGGCAATGGAGAATCAGGCAAACATGCAGGAATAGCAGGATCAAGCAAGCCAAAGGTCAGGAAGCTGGGTCAACACTGGATCAGATACAGGCACAGGATCAGAACACAGGGTACAGCTGCTGATCACTAGTGCAGCTGCTGTCTTTATAAAGGCCATCTGGTGCCAGCATTGATGGCTAACATGCGTGCGTATTTTGTGCGCTAATGTTCCCTGTGCATGCACATAGGCGTGAGCACCTGCAAATGCACATCTGCTCATGCCATGTCCCTGACAGGTGCGCTATGTATAGAATGTAGGGTTGAGGGGTGCGCTACATGTGAAATGCAGGGTTGAGGGCTGTGCAATGTATGGAATGTAGGGTTGAGGGGTACGCTATGTAATGAATGCAGGGTTGGCGGGTGTGCTATGTATGGAATGTAGGGTTGAGGGATGTGCTACGTATTGATTGTAGGGTTCAGGGGTGCGCTACATATGGAATGCAGTGTTAAGGGGTGAACTACATATGGAATGTAGGGTTGAGGGGTGTGCTAAATATGGAATGTAGGGTTGAGGGGTGTGCTACGTATGGAATATAGAGTTGAGGAGTGTGCTATGTAAGGAATGCAGGGTTGAGGGGTGCGCTATGTAAGGAATGCAGGGTTGAGGGGTGCTCTATGTGCAAAGTGCAGGGTTGAGCTTTGTACGGAGTGCAAGGCTGAGTCCATCCCCCTAAGTACAAAGGTCTAACCCCATATTCCAGTTCAGAGCTCCCCTCGCTCCTTGTCTCTCACTCCTCTGCTGTCATATAGAGATGTGTAGAGCAGAGAGGGATCTGTACGACCATCGACAGAGGAGCAGCACTTCTGTTTTTACAACTAACAGTAGTGAGCAGCTAACAAGTGGCGTAACTCAGGTGGGTAGCAGCGCAGGCTCATTTGGCAGCTGCTTTGGGCCCCCAACAATGATTGGGCCCTGGCCAACTGCCCTATTTGCCCTGCATTAAAGACGGCCATAATAGGCATAGGTAATAAATGCAGTGAAACTTCAGGAATACACATGCAAAGAAAATAAAATCAGTGTTTTTGATTGCACTTGATTGGATGATAGAAGTCAGCAGAACTTGACCCCATTCACTAAGCTAAGGAAATATTCCCTTTCAAAGTGAATAACTTATTTGCCTAGATTTTCATTGACTGGACAGCAGACGGCAGAGGGGGCTACAGTGCTCAGAGGACATAAGTACAGCCTTGTGGCGAGTAGCTAAACTTGTCCCTTTTTTAAAAAAAAGAATCTTTATTTATAGAGACTTTTATACAGAACAATATTGTAAAAGAAATAAAACAATGTACAAGTGTCAATATTGGTGACTGAAGAAACAAACAAGAGCCACTAGTCCAAATGCTATCCATGAAAATAGATCTACAGGGTGGAATGCACAACACCAGATTTGTGTGCCTAGGCCACACAAAGTACATCAATAGAAATACACATCAAGATCTAACCTGGGTGAGCATACCCAAAAGAAAGGAAATGTCATCCTAATCCTGAGAGTTGTCAGTTCATAATAATTGTACCATATGGGACTAGTACCTCTCTCAAACAAAACAATAAAGAAATAAAGGGGGGGGGGGGAGTCAGGGGATAAGTACCTTGAGATGTAAGATCTAAGAACTGAATCAGGCGTCATCTGGTGTCATCCATCACAGAAGCATCCGCTTCAACTAAAACTATGCAGAGACATCTGAATCCAAAAAAGGGGGAAGAAGGGGAAGAAAAGAGGCTAAAGTGAGTTCATAGTAAGTTGGCTGCTCAGTCTTGGAGGGGCATTTTTACGCATCAGGTATCTCTTCAGAATAATACATCCATCCCGATCAGGTATCGCGGAAACGATCCAACTGGTCCTTAGTAGTGAGTACCCAACGTTCAGCTTTAATGTTGCAGTTTACTTCCTTCTTCCAATCAGCTAATGTTGGACATACTACCTTTTTCCAATATCTTGGGATCAGGCATTTGACAGCGTCCAGCAAGTGAGGGGTTACACTCTCTTTATATCTCATTAATGAAGACCAGCCGTTTCTGTTCCATGGAACAGAAACTGAAGTGGGGTATATTCAACTGGTCATATGGACGTTTTCTGGATCCAAGGAAGTATTGAATCCAAAAAAAGTGCTAATCTTTGGACTGTTTCAACAAAGATGAAAAAGAGTACTGTGGTGAGCGCAGTTGTGCCAGCAGGTGGGATCAGACTAAACTTGTACTTTAAGTTCAATGTGTAACTAAATTCTGCCTGCTATTGCTGTTATATATTAAAAGTCTACATCTGTAGACTAAAAATGTAGACAAGGATCTTTAGATTGAAAGCGTTAGCTTACCTGCCAAAGCCAGCATCATCTTGGCTAAAAAACACTTTAGTATACAGTATATATATATATATATATATATATATATATATATATATATATATATATCCTACAGAGGCAGGCTCTAGTGAACATCAAATAAAATTGAGTTATGATAATAGAATCCATAATGTATACAACAACAATATAAATCCAGCCTGCCCATGTGAATAACAAGCACGTTTGTGCCATCTTTGCTGCTTTTTTGTCAGAATACAAAACAGAAAATCCTTTTAATGCTCATAAAAAAAACAGTAAGCTTAGCAAGTGTTGGTTACTTAATCCAAATTTCTCAAACTAAGTAAATTATAGCCTTATGCCGCGTACACACGACCGGACTTTTCGAGGGACTAGGTCCGACAGACTTTCGACGGAGTTCTGACGGAGTTCTGATGGACTTTCCGAATGAACGGACTTGGCCACACACAATCACACCAAAGTCCGACGGATTCGAACGTGATGACGTACGACTGGACTAGAATAAGGAAGTTCATAGCCAGTAGCCAATAGCTGCCCTCGCGTCGGTTTTTGTCCGTCAGACTAGCATACACACGAGCGGATTTCTCGGTAGGAACTGGGTCCGGCGGAGTTCTGGCAGAAAAATTTGAAACATGTTCCATTTCTAAAGTCTGTCAGACTTTTGCAAATCAAAAGTCCGCTGCAGCCCACACACGATCGAATTGTCTGCCGGAATCATTCCGTCGGACTTTTGATGTTGAAAAGTCCGGTCGTGTGTACTCGGCATTAGATTTAGAAATCTTGTATTCTACCGGAGGAAGAACCTACCCAGTCATGAAAGAGAATATATAGTGACTGGAAGGACCTTAACATTAAATTGGCAATGCAGGCTCTAAGGTATTATTTTTGATGGGATTTGGGAAATCTTGGATTTGACATGCTGACGTCATCGCGTTTTTGCTTCTGAGCGAAGGGGTGTTTGCAAACCTTTTACTTTTTGTAGTTTTTATCTGCATATATTGTAAGTGTGTTTTCTCTATTTTTATTAAATGTTACCATCTGATTTACACTGTTTTATTTTCGGGGTGACATCTAAAATGTAATCCAGCAATCTTGCGGATCGAGCCAATCTGGCCGTCGGCTGCTTATCTCCCCTCTACTACACTGACCATTTTTGAGTTGTCGCCCCAGAATCCAGTGGATAAAGGCCCTGGCTGAGTTTATAGCCACAAGCTCAATCAGCTTACCTTCTTTGTCTGATCGGAATTCTCTACAAACGATCAAAGTCCGATCGGATCATGTTGTCAGAAAATTTTATAGCCAAGCTCTCAAACATTGTCCGTCGGATATTCAGACGGAAACAGTCTGATGGAGCCCACACACGGTCGGATTATCCGAAAACATGGTCCGATCGGGCATTTTCCACTTAGTTCTGGACGTTTCATTGTTATTGGTTTATCACATTCATTTTTGTTTTTTACATTGGGATAGATTTTTATGTCTATTATATTATGATGATTTTTTTTTCTTTTATTAGAATTTTTTTATATTCTTTGCTCACCATACACTATTTAGCGCAGCTATTTTTCTCTTTATTTGGTTTTATGTGTGTATCTCACATTTTAGTTGCTTTTTACTTTTAGATAGCTGTTTGTTTAGAGAGCGGTATTTCCTATATATATTATTTTTTAACCACTTCCCGACCGCCGCACGACGATGTACGTCGACAGAATGGCACGGGCAGGCATAAGGGCGTACATGTACGTCCCTGCCTTCCCGCGGGTCGGGGGCCCGATCGGGCCCCCGCCCGGTGCCTGCGGCGGTCGGTATTCGTTCGGGAGCGATCCCGGATGAGGGGGCGGCCATTCATTCATGGCCACCCCCTCGCGATCGCTCCCGACGAATAGAAATCCTTTGTGACATCACTTCCTCTCCTGTAATGTAAACACAGGAGAGGAAGTGATGTATTCTCTCCTCCGTGTCGGTATTTTTCGTTCCGACACCGAGGAGAGAGGATCGGTGAGTTGCACCAACACGTCACTACACAGTAGAACATGCCAGGCACACTCACACCCCCCCGATCACCCCCCCCCAATTACCCCTGCCCCCCAGTCACAGTGACACCAATGTCATTTTTTTTTTTTTTGCATTGGTGTCATTTGTGACTGTAATAACTGTTAGGGCAGTTAGGGTTAGCCCCCTTTAGTTCTAATGTACCCCCCTAACCCCCCCAATAAAGGTTTAACCCCGTGATCACCCCCCGTCGCCAGTGTCACTAAGGCTGGGTTCACATTGCAGCGGTTTATGAGAACGAATGTGATTCGCACCGCACTGCAGTGCAAATCACATCCGATCTCTGTGCGATTCGAGTTCAGCCATACAGATAGTATGGCTGAATTCGCATCGCACCCACCGCACCCGCCGCAAATTCGCACGGGACCCTTTTTTTGGCCCGCAGCAGAATCGGATCGCATGGGTGTTCACACCATGCGATCCGAGTTTGCAGATCGCACTGCGATATGCGAACTGATCTGGGGGTGTCATTAACATTTCACTGACACTCCCAGCAGTTCGCATAGGGCAGTGTGAACTGCCGCCGGGAGGCATGCGATGCGGGAACCCGCCGCGGATTCGTGGCGTTCCCGCATCGCTCCAGTGTGAACCCAGCCTAATAAGCGATCGTTTTTCTGATCGCTGTATTAGTGTCACAGGTGACGCTAGTTAGGCAGGTAGGTATTTAGGTTCGCCGCAGCTTTTTATAGCGCCAGGGACCCCCATATACTACCGCATAAAGCCCCCTGATTGCCCCCTAGTTAACCCTTTCACCAGTGATCACCATATAACTGTTACAGGTGACGCTGGTTGGTTAGTTATTTTTTTTAGTTTCAGGGCACCCGCCATTTATTACCTAATAAAGGTTTAACCCCCTGATCACCCGGCGGGTGTCATTTGTGACTGTAATAACTGTTAGGGCAGTTAGGGTTAGCCCCCTTTAGTTCTAAGGTACCCCCCTAACCCCCCCAATAAAGGTTTAACCCCGTGATCACCCCCCGTCGCCAGTGTCACTAAGGCTGGGTTCACATTGCAGCGGTTTATGAGAACGGATGTGATTCGCACCGCACTGCAGTGCAAATCACATCCGATCTCTGTGCGATTTGAGTTCAGCCATACAGATAGTATGGCTGAATTCGCGTCGCACCCACCGCACCCGCCGCAAACTCGCACGGGACCCTTTTTTTGGTCCGCAGCAGAATCGGATCGCATGGGTGTTCACACCATGCGATCCAAGTTTGCAGATCGCACTGCGATATGCGAACTGATCTGGGGGTGTCATTAACATTTCACTGACACTCCCAGCAGTTCGCATAGGGCAGTGTGAACTGCCGCCGGGAGGCATGTGATGCGGGAACCCGCCGCGGATTCGTGGCGTTCCCGCATCGCTCCAGTGTGAACCCAGCCTAATAAGCGATCGTTTTTCTGATCGCTGTATTAGTGTCACAGGTGACGCTAGTTAGGCAGGTAGGTATTTAGGTTCGCCACAGCTTTTTATAGCGCCAGGGACCCCCATATACTACCGCATAAAGCCCCCTGATTGCCCCCTAGTTAACCCTTTCACCAGTGATCACCATATAACTGTTACAGGTGACGCTGGTTGGTTAGTTATTTTTTTATAGTTTCAGGGCACCCGCCATTTATTACCTAGTCTCACTAGTGTACCCCTAAATTTAGGGGTGTCTACTTTCCAAAATGGGGTCATTTGGGGGGGGTTTGTGCCATCTTGGCATTTTATGGCCTTCAAAACTGTAACGCCCTTAGAAAGCCTGAAGGCGGTGCTTGGTTTTCGGGGGCCCCGTACGCGGCTAGGCTCCCAAAAAGTCCCACATATGTGGTATCCCCGTACTCAGGAGAAGCAGCAGAATTTATTTTGGGGTGTCATTTCACATATGCCCATGGCATGCGTGAGCAATATATCATTTAGTGACAACTTTGTGAAAAAAAAAAAAAAAGTTTGTAATTTTCCCGCAACTTGTGGCAAAATATAAAATATTCCATGGACTCAACATGCCTCTCAGCAAATAGCTTGGGGTGTCTACTTTCTAAAATGGGGTCATTTGTGGGGGTTTTGTGCCATCTTGGCATTTTATGGCCTTCAAAACTGTAATAGGTAGTGAGAAGTGAACTCAAAAATTTACGCCCTTAGAAAGCCTGAAGGCGGTGCTTGGTTTTCGGGGCCCCGTACGCGGCTAGGCTCCCAAAAAGTCCCACATATGTGGTATCTCCGTACTCAGGAGAAGCAGCAGAATTTATTTTGGGGTGTCATTTCACATATGCCCATGGCATGCGTGAGCAATATATCATTTAGTGACAACTTTGTGTAAAAAAAAAAAAAAAATTTTTTTTTTGTCATTATTCAATCGCTTGAGGCAAAAAAATAAAATATTCAATGGGCTCAACATGCCACTTATCAATTTCCTTAGGGGGTCTACTTTCCAAAATGGTGTCATTTGGGGGGGTTTTATACTGCCCTGCCATTTTAGCACCTCAAGAAATGAGATAGGCAGTCGTAAAATAAAAGCTGCGTAAATTCCAGAAAACGTACCTTAGTTTGTAGATGTGACAACTTTTGCGCAAACCAATAAATATACAATTATTGACTTTTTTTTTACCAAAGACATGTGGCTGAATACATTTTGGCCTAAATGTATGACTAAAATTGAGTTTATTGGATTTTTCTAATAACAAAAAGAAAGCTCTATTTGTGGGAAGAAAAGGACGCAAATTTTGTTTGGGTACAACATTGCATGACCGCGCAATTACCAGTTAAAGCAGCGCAGTGCCAAATTGTAAAAAGACCTCTGGTCATTGACCAGCAAAATGGTCCGGTCTGAAAGTGGTTAAATGGATTTTGAGATGGCCACTGATCATGCCCTCACAAAGTACAAGACAAAAACACCAGAGTCAGTAGATGTCTCTTGGTCATGCAAGCTTACAGCATTACTATCAAGCACAAGCCAAGTGCCCAGACAGGAAATGCAGTTGCTCTGTCCCACTGTTTGATTCTGGGCTGTGTTCCAAACAGTGAGGCTGAATAATGGAGCCATTCACTAAGAACTCTTTCAAATTACTTTAAAACCAGAAAGTTGTGCTTCACTTAACCACTTCAGCCCCGGAAGGATTTGCCCCCTTAATGACTTAATGGCCAGTTTTTGCGATACGGCACTGCATTGTTTTAACTGACAATTGTGCGGTCGTGCAATTTTGTACACAAACAAAATTGATGTTCTTTTTCCTACAATACAGCTTTCGTTTGGTGGTATTTGCTCATCTCTGCGGTATTTATTTTTTGCACTATAAACAAAAAAAGCGACAATTTAAAAAAAAATATATATATTTTTTACTTTTTACTATAATAAATAACCCCCAATTTAAAAAAAAACAAAAAAAAGTATTCATAAGTTTAGGCCAATATGTATTCTTCTACATATTTTTGGTAAAAAAAAAAAAGGTTTTTGTAGATGTTATCGCGTCTACAAAATAAGGGATAGATTTATGGTATTTTTATAGCATTTTTATTATTTATTTATTTTTAACTAGTAATAGCGGTGATCTGCGGTTTTAAGTGGGACTATGACATTGCGGCAGACAGATCAGACACCTTTGACACTTTTTTGGGACCATTGACATTTATACAGTGATCAGTGCTATAAAAATGCACTAATTACTGTGTAAATGTCACTGGTAGGGAAGGGGTTAACACTAGGGGGCAATCAAGGGATTACATGTGTTCCCTCATGAGTGTTTCTAACTGTAGGGGGATGGGACTGACTGGTGGATAAGACGTATCGCTGTTCGCAATTACTACAAACAGCAGATCTGTCTCTCCTCTTCTGTCAGAATGAGGGGTTTGTGTGTTTACATACACAAATCCCAGTTCTGGCTCTCGTTCCCGCGATCGCTTGTGGCTGGCAGAGATCGGCACCCGACGCCAATGTGCGTCAGGTCCCCCACTCTTAAAGGAGCCTCCTTACAGGTATGGCGATTAGCGGTAGGGAGCCACATTGCCATCGTATATATATGTGAGCTGAACGGCAAGTGGTTAACATTCTTCTTTCACTTAAGCCAGGCACCTGTAATAGATAGAAAATGACCTGAATTGCTGCAGTAATGAATAAAGGATGCTTTGCTAGGACAGCAAAGGCGTGCTCTTTACAATGGATATGTAAAAATAGAAGCAGGGCTTCACGCCTAGGAAATATAAAAGGGTTTATGACCTGTAGTGTCCATGCTGTGAATGCAGATCATATAGGTTTTTTTTTGTATCTTCATTTACTTAGATCTTGCCATTAAAATTCAGGTGAGTCACATGAAGTTAAAACCACATAAACTAACATTTTGGTTTACAACAACCTGTTTAATAAAACTGATCAAGGACAGCCGCACCACAAAACTTTGTGATTTCTGAGAAGACAAACTCACTTTACAATAAAATAAATAAAGCTTATCATCAAAGGCTCTTATTCATAGGAATCTTTATTTAAATGTTTTCTATTTTACAAGCGCAAATACAGATTTTGCCATTACAGTAGGACAAAACCAACTGTAATGTTATAAAAATGAAGTAAGCCATATCTTTTGCATGTTATGTTAAGCATCCACTTGCACAGGAGGTTTCATTTTTTTTTTCATGACAGTATTTGGAAATCAAAGAGTGATTTCTATGAAATGATTTATTAAGATTAACATATATATCTGCACGTATTATATACAAATAACGCTTTATATTTTCAACATATTAAAGGTAACGCTTAATATTTTCAACATATTTCATATTTAAAAAATATGGCATGCTTAAAAACTAAGATACTGTACATACTTTAATATAAAACAAAGAAACTTTAATCAGTTAAGTAAAAAAAAAAAAAAAAAGAAGAAGAAAAATAAATAAATGAAAGTGGAAATTCCACCGAGAACCACATTGTGAATTGTGTAACAGATTTGATATTTGAGAACAGGGAAGAACTGAACAGGTCTTGCAGATATTTTTCCACAATCTTTGAAACCTCTAAGGAATAACAAGCACTTGATAGTCGGAAATGCTCAATACTGCTTTCTAGGGTAAATGAGCCAACCCTCTTCCAAACACCATACTGGCCTTTGGACTGGGAGGGATTAAAAGAAAAGTGTGAGATTTCAAAATAACAAACATACATACTCACTTAGGTGGATCTGATGCTTCATCTGTCCCCCACTTCCTCTACACTGAGAACTGAGCGATCAGCGTTTTTTGTAGAGGTCGGTGTAGGCAGTGGGGGATGGATAGATAGGCCAGAACGCACAGAGTCACCAACTGTGTGTTCTGCCCCTCCAGTGCTCTAGAGCACTGGGCTGTGGAGGGGGTAGGAGTGACTGACTCAGGCTTTCAACACTGTAAGGCTGAGCCAGACGCTGCTCGGGCATCTGGGCGCATCCTGAAATTAAAATCGGGATCCCCCCAGCGCCTGGATTGGCTGAGTGATGCCAGATAGAAGGGAGTTTTAACCAACTGTCAGCTGAATCTGGGTCACAGGAGTGTGGAACTAAGTGCACTTCTGTGACCCATATGAGAAGTAGTGCCAAATGAGCTTCAGCCCTACTTCTCCTTTAAACTGGTTATAAACACCCTTAGACAACTCATGTATAGGAGAGGATCATTGCACCATCCAGCCAATAAAGGTATGTTAAAGAGCTATTCCTAAGCTGTGTAGAAACCACTAGGGATGATCGATCTCTGAAAAATTATCAGTAAGATGGAATGGATTTTCCGGGCCACCAATTACTATCCCCTCAAGACTACACTAGCGAAAGGAATATCTGCACAGTGCATAAAAACTCCGCAAGCAGTAAAAACCAACTTTTCAAATATGATTCCTTCCTTATTACCTCATGCTTTTACAGTCTGTAATTTGCAATAAGTAATGTATACACACTAATATATTTAAGAGTATACCCACCGAAAGCTTTTGTAACAGATCTTAGCTTTTTCAAACACCTGTTATACAGTTACACAATATACAGTTTCTCATAGTAACATGCAAAGTTTAAATATCTAACATGTATACATTTTAGAGTGGCGTTACACTCACATTCATTTTATTTATAGTATCATTATTAGACAGGTTAGTAAATGGACCTGTACAAATTAGAGCATTCTACTCATGCACTGTGTCTAGATTCAGGGAAGTCCCCTTCTCATTAGAATACTAAAGAAACAATGCAGCACAAGGGAGGTAGCCATCAGAGCAAACCCACCTGTGTATGTGAATGATGCATATCTTGATTTGAGGACCTTCAATGATATGGTAGTTCAAAGTACTAGCATAAATTGGTGTACCAAGGGTCAACCTGACTGTGTAGCAAGTGTATGCAATTCCTACTTCCTACAGCAGCATTTAGGAGCAAGCCTTCTCTATGGCTGATTATCAGACAGCAGTGTCCTCCATGACCAACCCAAATATAGAATGACTTATCATCAAGAGTTGGAGCTGTTAAGTATGAGAATTTAGACCCGTGGGTTAAGCACTGTAATTTTCCCTGTACTAAAATAAATAATGCATGGTGAAACTCTTATTATCTTGTACTGGTAGAAGGCAACAAAACAAGTGATACTTTCCAAACACAAAGTTGAAATTGTCATAGTCATGTCTTATCAGTTTGTTAGAAAGTTGTAATTAAATGGTAAGAAGATCTTTTTTTCGGATCACTCAATGCAAAACGCTATTATAACACAGTTGAAATAAAATATATTTTAAAAGCCAAAAAAAAAAAATCACAATTTATTCTACTGATTTTTGAAAATAAGGCATGGCAAACAGGATGATGGACAAAAAGGCATTTTTTTTTTCGTTAAGCTAAATTTTTTGACGTTGCCCTTTACATTCAACTTGCAGCAAAATTTGTAAAAACAAACTTGCTTTTAAAGCATGATGCTCTTACATCAAAACACTCAAATGCTGCATGACATGCTATTGTGAAAATAAACAACGGCATGTCACATCCTGATAAAACATTGCGGTGGTAAATGTGCTTTGGTTTATCAAAAATCTTTTACAAAATCATTTGAGAACAGGGAAATCATCAATGGGCTGTTGATAAACAAAAGCCATGTGATCATAATATGTGTCCACTTCTTAACTTTTTTACATTATGGTGAGTGACAAAAAAACACAATATAACAGCAACTACCCAGATGTACCCTTAAAGAAACAGCAATATTTTATTACAAAAAAAAATTTTGCCTGCAAGATTTTAGTCTCACATAATGCTGCTCATATGAATAGAAACAGATTTTTTTTCTACAAATTGCAGGCAAGTGAAAGGGTCTGGCTAATGCTGGCTTGTAGAGAATAATGGTCAATGTGAGGTAGACTCTGCCCACTTGTCTGCAGATTACAGACATAGCGTGGGAGTCTCTTAAAACAATGCACAAATACTATTCCGGGGATTCATGGCATCCATTTATTACTTGAAAATATGCCCACAGCTACATAATTTATAATCAGATTTTTTTCTTTTTATCAAAGCACAACTGTCCTTTAAAAAGAAAAAAAAAACAGTTTAATTAGAAAACTGATACAGCACATATTTGCAAGTGAATTATTAAAATATATTTCCATTTTAAACTATAGCCACACATTTTCAGAACTTCCAAAAAAATAAAATGTTGCTTTCTTGCAGCTTATATAATGGTACATAGTAAGTGATATTTCCAAGAATCCTTATTTTTCTACCACTATAACTGGTCTAATATTACCCTCCACCAAGAAGTCTGTAAAGGGTATAAGTCAAAATTGTACAAAGCCAGTTGCATGTTGTAAGGCAGCCCTTGCAATGCATTTAAGCACTTGGTGTTTTATCTTTCTTTCATAAGGTACTTGTCATCTAAAGAAGAGTTGTGAGGCTTCTTATTCCAATACCAATTCTCTTCATAGTTACATAGTAGGTTAGGTTGAAAAAAGACACAAGTCCATCCATCATGTCCAACCTATGTGTGTGATTATATATCAGTATTACATACATATTGTATATCCCTGTATATTGCGGTTGTTCAGGTGCTTATATAATAGTTTTTTGAAAAAATGCATGAGTACAAACCCTTTCCTTCTTCCTGTTTGGGACTGGTATTAGGACTTTTTGGTCTACTAGTTCCCCTATGAGTTGTGGTAATGCCTGAGCTTTTGCTGGGTCCATGGATAATTGAGTAATCAATACTCTTGCGGGAGGTCTTTGGTTGAACTCTAATGCTGCGTACACATGAGCTGAATGTCCGACAGAAAAAGTCAGATGGGAGATTTTCATCGTATATTCCAATCGTGCATATGCCCCATCGGACTTTTTACATCAAAAATACTTACAGACCTAGAAATAGAGCATGTTCTAAATATTTCCGACAGAACCAATTCCTATTGGGAAGACCACTCATCTGTATGATGTTCCGAGCAAAAACGATGCATGCTCTGAAACAAGTAGGAGAAGGAAGCTGGCTATTGAACTTCCATTTTCTAGTCCCGTCGTACGTGTTGTACGTCACCACGTTCTTGGCGGTCAGACTTTGGTGTGATTGTGTGTATGCAAGAACGCTTGAGCGGAATTCCATCTGAACTCCGTTGGAAAAAACATCAGAGTTTATTCTGACAGGGAAAACCGGTCGTCCATACAGGGCATAAGGCATATCCTTTCTTGATCATTCCCCTTACAAAGCTGTTGGAGGTTAATTTTTTCCACTGTGGAAGTAAATCCTCCAATCTTCCTCCCACTTGGCAGCTGGCATCACTGTGGTTTGGGATTTTTTTCAGAAGGGTTAAAAAGCACATTTGACTTTTGCCTCCCTCTCTGGGCAGACCAGTGATTTTTTGGCTTTCCCATATCCTGCGTTCTCGTTTCTACTTTATAGCGACAATTTTTTTTTCTGGGATTTGTTTTTTTCTTAACAGGTTCAGCTGTACGATCTAAGGCTTCATCTAGGTGGGTGCCAAAAATAAACTTGCCTGAAAAAGGAAAGCTACATAAGCATAACTTAGAGGCTGTGTCCCGCGGCCAGGTTTTGAGCTAAAGGGTTCTCTTGGCTGCTACAGATAATGAGGCTGCTCTGGTTGATAGTTTTACAGATTCCTCCGAGGCATTTGCAATAAAGTCTACTGCTTTAAAGAGCATGGGGAAGGATTTTAACAGCTCTGTCCTAGTTGTACCCACCGTCAGATGCTCTTGTAGTTGCTTTAACCAAAATTCAAATTTTGGGCTACGCAAGTTGTTGTCAGTGCTAGTCTGAAGTTTGCCATCGCATTGTCCCATGTTTTTTTTTTAAGATTACATCTCCTCTTTTGTCCTTGGGGTCCTCCAAGTGCCCCATGTCCTCAAAGACCAAATCTGAGTGTTTTGACACTTTTCCTAGGGGGGCATCTAATTTAGGGGATTGATTCCAGACTGGGTTGGGGTCCTCATCAAAGAGAAATCTTCTTTTCAGACTACTTAAGAAGGGTCTCTTGTCTGGTTCCTCCCACTCCCAGTACTAAATTTGTCATGATTTTATGTACAAGGAATACCTTGGGTTTCTTTTTATTCAACCCTTGATACATTTTGTCATGCCTTGAGTGTGTTTTTTTCTTCCTTCATCTCTAAGGTCTCATTATATTGCCCCCACTAGTTTATCCACTTACTCCTGGGAAAATGTTAACCTTGTGGATACACCTGAATCCTCCTGGCCTTCCTCCTTCCTTGAATCTGATTGGGAGAAATCTGGGTCAGTGTTTTTAAGGTAATTCTCCTTACTCTCTAAAAGAGCCTAAAGCTGCCCGAGAAGGAGATGTGGGCACCTGATCCGGCTGGCTAACAGCCAAGCCTGGGTCTTGTTGTGTATCTGAGATACATTTTCTGAATGATTGAAAACTAAATTGAATTTCATCCTTGAAGGAGCAGAGACATTTTGAAAAGGGGAAATCCTCCTTGCTCTTTAACACGGCTGTGATGCAAGTAGGACACAAAGTTTTTGTGTAACTAGATGAGAGCCTCGCATTACAAGGACATTTTTTCTTATGTGTCTTGGTAACGACTTTCTCTGATCTGGATTCTTTTTGAGAGGGGGACAAGAAGGAGAGAGGGTTTTTTTTTTAAAACAAATTAAACCCCATCTAGTCCTGGGCTCCTGCCAGTTTGCTAAGGTGCCCACAGAGCTATAAGGTGGTTCCCCCAGGATCTTCTAGTTGCCCCTGTAATAAATGAATACACAGGAAAAAAGGTTCTAGCAAGGCCAGTCTACCTGTGATGCACTGGTGTGTGACTCCCCCGGAGCGTGGGATGCCTCCATGGTGCACTGTTGTTGCTGGCGTCTAAAGCCCATGCTGTTGTGCCTTTTATCTATGGTGGTTTGACCTTCCCCTTGCTCTCTGCCACATCACATCCGCCGGAAGTGACGCCCAGCATTTTCCGGGTCACGGCGTTCTACAGCGAGGAGAGTGAGCTCTCTCACTGCTGATGCCGCCACCATGCTTCGCCATCACTGCCCACTCCCTGGCAACAGAGAGGGGGAGGTGGGGGGAACTCCATATCAATGCAGAGAGAACCCGTGGCCTGTGGAGAGGAAGGAAGGTGAGGGGGATTTTCAGCTAGTCTGGACAGCCGTTGATGATAGATGCTCTCCAACTCCATCTCCCCTTTGAAGTTGGTTCCTCTAGGCAACATGTCTCCTCTAACTGAGGAAACACAAAAACTGATCAGATGCCGGAGGGACCGTCTTTTAAAGCACTGGAGGCAATGGGTTTCCTGTCCGGGGAGGAGCTCCATCTCTCAAGGGCTGTCCTGGAAGACAAATGGGGGAAAATCAAGCAGCCAATTTAGTGAGCCTACAGCAGTAAGCAATGCTGATAGTGGTACAAGGCTGCTGAGATTGTTTCACTGATCCATGTTCAGCCAGCTTTAAATTAGCTGCCTGCTTGTTATTACTGAATAATAGGAAGAGTAGATGGTGCTACTTTTATTAATAGGATTATTTGATCTACCGATGGTTCATCTGAACAGAGAATCTACATTTATTGAAGTCAATTGGATATTAAAACTGAAGTCCTCCAGTCAGGCTTCAAGAGATATGTAGATGGTCTACACTTTCAGCATAGACATTATTCAACTTTAAGCTGGCCAATAGATGGAGCGATTTTCTTTCCTGCAACCCTTATCTACAAAAGCATTGTTTTTTGTAAAGGTGAACTAAGACTTTAATGTTGGAACTGATAACAAATCAGATTCCATGTGGTATTTTTCTAGGAAGGTACATTATTCAGACATAAATGCCCTGTTTTCTGTTCTGATTCTGTTCTGTTCAGTTAAAATAAAAATGTTTAAAACCATTTGCTGGCTGTGGCAAACCATGGCAAAAAGCTAAAAAAAAATGGCTCATCTTATTTTGGACAAAAAACAGGGCAGCGCTAAAACCACAAATATTACTGTACTGTATAACAGGCCACACATCACCAATTCTCACCATTATTTTAGCACCATCATGTTTCATCATCAAGTGTTAAAAATGAGCTTAGATGCAATGTATTGTAACTTGTATATCCTTTCTTTTTGTATTGTATTATAGTCAAGCAGTAATGCTATTTTGTATCTTTCTTGTCTGCCAAGTATAAAATATTGAAATATTGCATTGTAATATTTTATATTCATCACCTACATCACCTACAGAGAGCCAGTGTTTAGAACATACAGATTAATAAATCAGAGGATGAACATCTCTAGAGACCTTTATGCTACACATGAACAAAAAATTACTAAAAAAGTCACATTAGTGATGATCAACTTTCCTGATATGGGGAGGGGGGGCTTTAAGTGCATTCCCCCTAGCATCACCAAAGGGCTGCACATAAAATTAACTTAATATTCCTTATCAGAGACAGCAGACACATAACAGGAAATAGTCAAAGACTGCAGACATTACGCAAGAGATGGTCAAAGACTGCGAACATGATGAACGAGTTGGTCAGAGACTGCGGACATGATGGTCAGAGCCTGTGGACATTATGCAAAAGATGATCAGAGACAGTGGACATGATTCAAAAGGTGGTCACAGACTGCGTACATGATACAAGAGATGGTCAGATCCTGCAGACATATTGCAAAAGATTGTCAGAGACATTGGACATGATGCTGGTGATGGTCAGAGACTGTGGGCATGATACAAGAGATGGCCAGAGACCATGGAGACAAGAGATGGACAGACTGTGGAAATGATACAAGAGATGATCAGAGACAGCTGGCATGATATAAGAGTTGTGGGCATGACCCAGGTGTCAGTCATAGACTGTGGACATGATAGAGGCAATGGTTGGCGACTACAGGCATGACAAGAGAGATAGAGACTGTGGGTATGATACGAGTGATAGTCAAAGACTATAGCCATGATAAAAGAGATGCTCAGGGATTGCAGATGTGCTGAAGGAGACTGTCAGAGACTGTGAACATGATACAAGACTTGCTGCAAGAGACAGTCATACACTTTACATGAGAATGCTAGCAATCACTGCTATTGCAGGACAATAGGGAAACAGAATTTTTTGCACGGGCTATTAGGGCCACACAAAAGTGCCAAAGGGACATATACAGCACCAAATGGGGCACCAAGGCTCCACATGCATCATGTGGCCTGAACTGGAAGGGCTTAAAGTGTTTCTAAAGGCAGAAGGTTTTTTATCTTAATGCATTCTACTGTATATCCCAGCCCTCCTAATACTTACCTGAGGCCCATCTTGATCCAGCAATGTTGCACATGAGAGTCTCAGCTGTCTGGGGACTATCCCTCATTGGCTGAGATAGGAGCGGGCACCATTGGGTCCCTCTGCTGTCAAAGTCAGTGAGCCAATGAGCAGGGCCCAGCTGAATAGACACACAGAGCAGCGTCTCGATTCGGGTTGCCCCATAGCAAGCTGCTTGCTGTGGGGGAGGAGGGAGGGGCCAGGAGCACCGGCATGGAACCCCGCAAAGAGGAGGATCTGGTCTGCTCTGTGCAAAACCATTACACAGAGCAGGTGAGTATGACATTGTTCATTTTCCAAAAAAAACAAGCCTTTAGTATCACTTTAAGACTGAAGTGCAGGTCGAGTGGGTCAGTCAGCAGCTCTGCTTAAACAATTATGCTTCCCTCAGATTCACAGAACCAAAAAGCTGATATTTTTTCCTGTGACAATCATAGAATGGAAGTGGTAAAAGCAATTATCTACACCATTAGTAATTTGTTTGAGCTCTCTCTAACGAGGAACAGATATGACCCAATTGAAAACAACAGACTCTTGAGAAGTCTAAAGCCCCATACACACGAGCGGACTTTTCAACATCCAAAGTCCGACGGAATGATTCCGTCAGACTATTCGATCGTGTGTGGGCTGCAACGGACTTTTGATTCGCAAAAGTCTGACGGACTTTAGAAAATGGAACATGCTTCAAATTTTTCCGACAGAACTCCGTCGGACCCAGTTCCTCCGAAAAATGCGCTCGTGTGTATGCTATTCCGACGGACTAAAACCGACGCTAGGGCAGCTATTGGCTACTGGCTATGAACTTCCTTATTCGAGTCCAGTCGTACGTCATCACGTTAGAATCCGTCGGAGTTTGGTGTGATTTTGTGTGGCCAAGTCCGCTCAGTCAAAAAGTCCGTCAGAACTCTGTCGGAACTCCGGCAGAACTCCGGCAGAACTCCTTCGGATGTCTGTCGGACATAAGTCCTCTCGTGTGTATGGGGCTTTAGTAAGCTCAATTAGAAGTCAGTAAGCATCTCCTGATATATAGATGGCAGCTAGAGAACAAACTTACAGCTGTTTGTTGAACACAATAATTAAATTATGGAAGCATAATAATGGTAAAACATTAAAATGTAAGCCCCACCAAAATTAGCTTTTGGGTAAAGGTTAAAATAATAAAACAAAATTACTAACCAAACATACTTTATAATCTCCTTTTAAGAACTAAAATCTACAGAAGAAATTAAACTTCATTTTCTAATTTTGTTTATTTCCTTTACGCTTGATGTGGATACTTTTCTTTGAGCCAGGATACATTTGAAAACAGCCACAGAAATGTTCCCAAGGGATATTATCTGCAAGAAAATGTCACTGGCACTTGAAAACTGGCATTATATTATTCATTTTCAACAGTTTGGCGGTGAGTTTGCTCATTGACATTCATTTATTTATTGAGCATTTTCAGGTGAAAGTTATCATTTCCTGCTATTAAATTAGATAAAAAGATTTATGTTACAAGAATTTCCCAATTCCAAGTAGATGGTTGGAGTTTGTTTTAAAAAAATCTTTTCCAAGAGAAACATTTAGGATGCCAATGCTATCCTCTATCGAAAATTCATGCAACTTGGAGGAATTTTTTTGACATCCAATGAATATTCATTGCCCCTTAGTGAACAAAAATGGATAAAACACAAAACACTGCACTTCACTTTGCCAGTGCAATCACTTAAAGGGTAACTTCACTTTTGTTTGGAAAAAAATAGCTAATAGCTAATAAAAAGATATAGGATATGCAATTGCTACACATATCATATCATAATTGAATGTCAATAAAAAATACCTTTCTTTTTCAAACTGCAGCGCCATAATTCTCTGTAAAATTCACAGCAATATGGCAACCTGGATATGGTGGGTATGTTATTGAAGTACACAACAGAACCACAAATGTAATTTACTGCTTGTGTAATTAGCTCAATGATTTTGCCATATGTCCGTACTAAGATACAATTCAGAATTTAGGTATCCTCAGGTATTTCATGTTTGGTAAGATACTTCCAAAGGATCTTCCAAACCCCTTCTAAAGGGCTGCAGACCCTGCATTTTCCTCACTGAACACTGCAAGTGCATCAGCTGATTATTAATGAAAAGGTCACTCCCATTCAGATTAACTCTGCAAACAACAAAACATTTTTTCTTCAGAGTAGAAACAGGTAGAAATGTGTTTGTTAAACTCATGTACACTGATCAGATGGAGGCAACTGTTATTTTCTCAAGAAAAGTGGAGTTACTCTTTAAGCTGAACTCTAGCTAGAGAAAAAAAACACAAACACTAAAACACAAACGCTAAAATTAAAATGGCGACAGACCATCAGAACTCACAGGACATGAGCATGCAGTATGTCAGCAAAGGCTGAACAAAACAAGAGGCGATCCGTATGCTTTGCAAATGTGTTTTTCGCTGTTTGCTCTTCAATTCATTCCCATTTTCCTAATCTTTTAACGGAAGTAGAATACTGTTTAAAAAATTGCACAAAACACATTTTCTGCTTCATAAAAATAACTCATGATAAAATAACCCCAAAAACATTATACATAGTAAAAAATTTGAAGTTCATGGAGAATGGGGGGGGGGGGGTCCTTTGGTGGTCCTTTAAATGCATAGTTGATCCCAAGTGTTTTGTGTTACATCTGTTCAACTGCTTTCATCGGAGTAAGCTAAAAAATATAGGATGTCAAAAGGCTGACAATTAAAAGACTTTTTATTATACTATGGGGCATTCATTCCATGTCCATTCACACATCCAAAGTATTGTTTAGTTTCATGACAAGGGATTAGTCACATATCATGTTACTGAACCATTAAACTTTTCATGGCTAAACCTCTTCTGACTCCCAGAATAATACTTGAGTTGCTCCCCAAGCAACTTGTTTTAATTGATTCTTAAAAAGTGCACTCTTTGCATAGGCTTGATCTATGTCTTAACAAGCTATCAATCCAATCAGTCAACAAAGTTCACTTTGTATGTCAACTGGTGCCCATTGTCCCAAGCATATAGTACTTTCTCTTTAGGATTGTAGTCAATCTGTGTTGTAAAGGCATATTCATTAATGAAAGGCAACTTTGGATCTGCTTCAGTATCTGTGTGAGTATCGTAAGCATAGGAAATTTGCCCTTCTTTCTGGTTATACACATCCACAGCATACAGAATTCCACAAACAATAAAGCAGTTTCCATAGGAATTCCGTTTCAGGCCAGTCTTCCATGTTGTCTCCTTCTTTGTAGATAAATCATTGGGGTCAAGTTTACTGATGACAATTACTTCTTGTTGAGCATAATCGTAGTCCACAGATGGGTAAATGACCCAGAGGCCACTTTCATCAATAGCAAAGTCAATATCAGAATGACCTCTCCACTTCCATGGAGTGGTGTCTTCATATACCACATCGTGAAGAAGTGTCCAGGCTGCTACAAAACGCTGCTTCAAATCATACTTGATAATGTTTTTTGTAAAAGCTCTGTTGTAGTAAAAAGCTCCTTGATATACAACATGCCCTGTACCAATCCAATTGTAAGGGACCTTGTACAAGTTGCTCCACCGACCTGCAACAAAAGTTGCAGATTGTTAGAAGACATCACTGCTGAATAACTACTACTTAATCACAACTGTAAAGAATTAATTCAGTTCAGTAAATGACCTATAACAAGCACAGATCACAAGAAATCAGAAGTCCTAATTTGCATATTTTTCCTGGGTTTGTGACTCAGATTGTTTTGAAGCCAGGCTACTAGCATTGTCTAAAGATCTCAGCGATGGCAACATATATATTTAAGTCAGTACAAGTTCTTTTAGCACCACAAGTTTATCCTTTATATTGATAATACATTTCATCATCACTTAATGAACACAAAATTATTAATCTGCCCAGTTATCAGAAATCGAGCAGCAAGTCACCAACATTCTAACATATACAAATCATGTCCCTCCTAGAAATCCAGGGTGACCCAACCACATAAACAGTGCACGAGACTAGGGAGAGAGGGAACTCTTCTGCTGCCGCCCAGGTCCCAGGGGAAAAGGAAAAATCCCCCCACACAGCTCTTATATAGACAATCCCAATTTCCAGAAAATTCCATTGGAATATTCCTGGAAATATCATTAACATATTTAGAGGGACCGTAACTTTTTCCTGCTAAATCATGGTAAAAGACAATTAAATGTTATTTTAAAGATATGAGGTGAAGTGGCCACAATCTCAAGCAGATGGGCTCCAAATTGTGCCCCCCCCTTTTCATGAGATTGTAGGCCACAAGGCTCAGGAGGCGGAGTCTAGCTCAATGGACATATCCCACTAGAGCTCTGCTCTGTGAAGGAGGAGAACCCCTAAACAAAGACAGCCCGCCAAATTATTTCTTACAGAAAATCTGTCTGAACATTCCTGTGAGGTGAGAGAATCATTTGGACTAAAAATGGTATTGAGGGGAGCCCGGAATAAGTTTAAAAATACCCCCAGAGGAGGCGCTCAGGCAAAGACTGCAGTGAAAATGGTGCCAGTCTTCTCAGCTACAGGCACAATCACCTCAGCACACAGGATAAAAACACAGCGGTCTCAGCAAGTCTCCTCAGAAGAATCTGACACTGAATTATTTCTGTCACAGAAATCTTCACATGAATTAACTGCATCCCAAAGCCTTATGAAACAATTTGAGAAGATGCTCAACAAAGCATTAAAGATTACCTCAGAACAAATAACCAGTAACCTGACTAAAGAAATCAGAGAATTGGGAAATCGCACAGCTGCGCTGGAAATTAAAGTTGAAGAAATAGAAAACTCAACACTTGAATGAAATAGATCTTCTTAAAGAAGAAAACATTAAACTACAAAATAAACTGGAAGATTATGAGAACCGTGCAAGAAGGTCCAATTTGTGATTCAGATGTATACCTGAATCGATCACTGACTTATCTGCCACAATAACAGCAATATGCCAAGAATTGCAACCAGGAATACCGATTGGAAGGCTGGAAATGGACAGGGTGCACAGAGCTCTCATGCCTAAAAAAGCAGATGGACCCCCACGTGACATCATAGCAAAGTTCCATTTTTATCGCACAAAGGAACAACTCTTAATTGCAGCCAGAGAGAAAGACAACCTAACCTTCCAGGGTCACAATTTTCAGATTTTCACTGATCTCTCTCAAGTAACCATTTCTAAAAGACGTGCCATGAAACCGCATTTAATGGAATTACAACGTCATAACATCACATAGCAATGGGGTCAATGGGGTTTTCCATTCTCCATATGCTTCAGTTAAAAAGGTACCAAACACATCTGTAGATCACTGAAAGAAACTTCAACAAGCCTTACTTGACCTTAAATTGATCGATGGAACATCTGCAGCTACAACCTCACGTAGAAGAACAGCATCTACCTCTTCCCTACCTAACTCATCCCATGCAAATGGGAAAAATGGGGTTCATCACAAACATAAAAGGGGTCGCTATGTTTCCCCCCCACAGGACCAAAAAGATCCAATGGATTGACAGGCTATTCTTTAAGAAATACGGCTATAAGCTAATATGGGAGATATGTTCCCAGAGGAACTATAACATACTGAACTCATTAACTATGCTCATTTGACCCAAAATTGCAGCCTGCACCTGTATCCTATGAATAGAATACATTTTGGGTCAGGGGAAATCCCCTACTAAGGTTAAACCTGAATATGCTGAGCACAATCATATGGGAACTTCATTTTCATCAGCTATGTCCAATATATGAAACAAAGTTTCTTTTTCTCTTTACCTAAATAGAATGGTTAAAATAGCTCTCCTTATTTACTACTTGCCACCTAGCGTTGAATAATATTATCATTAAACAAATAAGGAGACTCATTCATGACTGAAAAGATATAATTTATTTCTAGGGTTGATGTACTTATATAGGCTTTAGAAACAAAGTTTTAGAGAAGTCTAAGTTCTTGATAAAAGACATATCCCATTTACCTTTTTTAGATTAGATAGACTACTTTTCAAGTATTGCAGGGATTTAATCATCTTAATTATTTTATTTTTTTCAATTTTTCTTGGAAAACCTATTATAGAAAATAGATAATACTTTCATTAAGCCATAAGGGCTATAAACATGCATCCTAGCGATGCAAAAAGTTTTTTTTTCCTTTTTTTTATTTTATATTTTTTGTTTCTTGTTTAACAAAGCAGTTCTTTTCACAGAAGTTCTGTGTGCCTCACCTAGTCTTCCTCGGATCCCCTCCCTTAATATGGGGGGACTCGACGAGGGTCTCTTGTCCCCTGTTGGCGGGTTTTACCCTTCACTACGGGTACATTTTGAATACCTTCATATTATATTATTAAGCTTAGGTAATGTAAACGTATGTATCTGTCTTTTTCTTCTTTCCTAATCTAGATAACACTGGACTTTTCTTTCTTTTTTCCCTTTTCAAGTCCATGGAGTCGAGAAATAGTCAGGTTGGAACAATGGGTGAGTGCTGCCTATTGTCTCAGCTACCATGGCCCCCTTAAACTTTTTATCCCTGAACGTACAGGGACTCAATGTCCCACAGAAACGCACTAAAGCGTTTAAGTCATTCCAAGCAAAAAATGCACACATTGTGTGCCTGCAAGAGACTAATTTTACAGTAAAATCAACGCCTACATTTTTTAGTTCATACTATCCACAAATAGTCACTGCCTCAACCAATACCAAACAACATGGAACTCTTGTGGCTTTCCACTGGTCCACTCTATTCACAATTCATTTGGAAATTAAGGATCCAGAAGGAAGATATCTAATCCTTACGGGACACATTTTGGACACAGAAGTAACTGTGGTTTCTTATTATGCACCTAACAAAGAGCCAATTCCATTCTTAACACATCTATTACAAGTAGTTAATGCACATAGTCTGGGAACAATCATTGTATGTGGCGATTCCAACCAGGTTCTCCTACCATTACTGGACAAAACACCATATACTTCACCCCGTAACTCTAAATATCTCTCTTTCAACTCCTTTCCAAACACAATTTAATTGATTCATGGAGAGAGAATAATCCAACAAAAATAAATTACACCTACTTTTCACACAATTACTTCTTCTTTCACGATTTCTTCTATGTACAATGCTGTGGAGCCTCCTTCGTTAGCTATCTTGTACATGGGATGGTGGGAAGAATGTTTAATTTTTTCACATCTCAACATCTATGTACCCAACATCCACTGGTTATGGGCGATACATAGACGACCTGATCTTAATTTGGGACCACACTGATTTCTCTTTAACTTATTTTGTCTCATACCTCAACAATAACAGCTTTAATCTTGAATTCTCTTATGCCAGCAACAACATTGTGATTGATTTTCTAGATATCACACTCAGGGGTGACCACAGCACTGGTCTTATAAATACTGAAACTTTCCGCAAACCTACTGCCGGAAATTCCTTACTTCTGGCCTCTAGCTGTCATCCACCCCATACTATTCGTTCCATTCCGGTGGGTGAATTTATTAGAGCTAAGCGCAACTGCTCCACCCCAGAAAGTTTTCAGCTAGAATGTTCTAACATCTCAAAACGATTAAGGGATAGAGTGATAGACCTCAATAGAGCCATTTCCATAGCCTCAGAGAAGGACAGGAACAATCTATTACACAATAAAGAGACATCCCCTTGCTTTCTAAAATATATAGAACATAAAAAGAACAAGGACAGGAGTTCCCTTACCTTTGTCACCACTTTTTCCAGAGAGTTTAATCAGATCAAACAGATTGTTAATAAACATCTTCCCATTCTTTATGGTGACAAGGACCTAATAGATGTGCTGTCTAAGGGGTGCAATTTCTCTTGCCGTCGTGCTCCAACTTTAGGTAACTCTTTGTCACCCAGTCTACATCAATTCACCACTATTTCCAAAACGTGGCTCAGTATTAATGGCTCGTATAGTTGTGGTTTGAATACTTGTAGGTATTGTAACAAACATAATAAGAATCACAAGTCTATCACTAGACATGTGCATTCGTTTCCGTCCGAATGCATTTTCGTCCGAATTTCAGCTATTTTCGTTTTCGTTTTGACAAACGATAACGAAAGCACAAAATCCGAAAAATTAACATGACTCTGACAATAACAAGCTGTCTATAGAACCTGTGGTCGAATGTGCCTAACCTTACCTCTATTAGTCCAAGATTATATAGAGAAAATATTCGACAGAGAAAAAAGATTTGACAGAGAGAAAAGATTCTGCAAGTTACTGTCCTAAAAAGTGTTTGGGGACCCGGGTCCTGCCCCAGGGGACATGTATCAATGCAAAAAAAAGTTTTAAAAACGGCCGTTTTTTCGGGAGCAGTGATTTTAATAATGATTAAAGTGAAACAATAAAAGTGTAATATTCCTTTAAATTTCGTAGGGGGGGGGTGGTTGTCTATAGTATGCCTGTGAAGGGGCTCATGGTTGTGGCCGGTGGTTGTGGAGGTCTGCGGGCGGGGGGCTTATCAGAATCTGGAAGCCCCCTTTAACAAGGGGACCCCCAGATCCCGGCCCACCCCCTGTTTGAAATGGTAAGGGGGTACAAAAGTACCCCTACCATTTCACAAAGAAAGTGTAAAAAATGGTTAAATAAAAAAAACACACTTTTGAAAAATTCCTTTATTAAAAATAAAAAAAATAAAAAAAAGATTCCAGCGGCGGTAATCCACTCTTGCTATCCAGCGACGGACGGTCATCTCTCCAGCGATGGCTCATCTCATCCAGCGCAGCGAATCCATCCTTCTTCTGTCTCCGTGGAGGAGACACTGCAGGCATTCTGGCGGCCTGACGTTTCTTATATATGGAGGGCGGGGCCACCCGTCACCTGACCCCGCCCCCCTCTGACGCAAGGGGAAACCCGGGGTTCCCTGTGAGGTATGGGTGACTCCGCCCCCCTCTGATGTAACACAGGCAGGTTTCCGTTACATCAGAGGGGGGCGGGGTCACCCATACGTCACAGGGAACCCCGGGTTTCCCCTTGCGTCAGAGGGGGGCGGGGTCAGGTGACGGGTGGCCCCGCCCTCCGTATATAAGAAACGTCAGGCCGCCGGAATGCCTGCAGTGTCTCCTCCACGGAGACAGAAGAAGGATGGATTTGCTGCGCTGGATGAGATGAGCCATCGCTGGAGAGATGACCGTCCGTCGCTGGATAGCAAGAGTGGATTACCGCCGCTGGAATCTTTTTTTTATTTTTAATAAAGGAATTTTTCAAAAGTGTGTTTGTTTTATTTAACCATTTTTTACACTTTCTTTGTGAAATGGTAGGGGTACTTTTGTACCCCCTTACCATTTCAAACAGGGGGGGGCCGGGATCTGGGGGTCCCCTTGTTAAAGGGGGCTTCCAGATTCTGATAAGCCCCCCGCCCGCAGACCTCCACATCCACCGGCCACGGTTGTGGGGATGAGGCCCTTGTCCTCATCAACATGGGGACAAGGTGCTTTGAGGGGTCACAGACCCCCAAAGCATCCTCCCAATGTTGAGGGCATGTGGCCTGGTACGGTTCAGGAGGGAGGGGGGGCCGCTCTCTCGTCCCCCCTCTTTTCCTGTAGCCTGCCAGGTTGCGTGCTCGGATAAAGGGTCTGGTATGGATTTTTAGGGGGAACCCCACATCAAATTGTTTCTTAAATTTGAGGCAGGGTTCCCCTTAATATCCATACCAGACCTGAAGGGCCTGGTAATTGAATTTGGGGGACCCCCATGCTTTTTTTTTATTTATTTTTTTTATTTTTTATCAATGACTTTCAATGAGTGTTCTCTGTATTACGGGATCCGACAATTCATAATAGCTGCGAGTGATTTTAAAGGACTTTTTTCCTGCATAAATGACACTTTGTGCAGGGACAATTCTAAGCACCAGAAACATGAGCCCCTTCACAGGCATACTATAGACAACCCCCCCTACGAAATTTAAAGGAATATTACACTTTTATTGTTTCACTTTAATCATTATTAAAATCACTGCTCCCGAAAAAACGGCCGTTTTTAAAACTTTTTTTTTGCATTGATACATGTCCCCTGGGGCAGGACCCGGGTCCCCAAACACTTTTTAGGACAGTAACTAGCAAATTAGCCTTTAAAATTAGCACTTTAGATTTTGAACGTTGGAGTCCCATAGACTTTAATAGGGTTCTAAAGTATGCTATATACTAGCTCCGTCGAATCTTCTTTATACATTCGACAGACACCATAAGCCTTCAAAGACAGATTCGACCGTAATTCATGTGGATTTTCGGACGAATGCAATTTTTGAACGAAAAACTAAATAAATAAAAACGAATTTCGGGAGTAACTAAATAAATTAAGTTTTCGGACGAAAACGAAATTCCGAAACAAAATATTTTACTCTGCACATGTCTATCTATCACCTCGTACCATAATAATAAGGTATTTCCTATTAAGGACTTTATAAATTGTAGTACTCAATATGTAGTCTACATGATAGAATGTGATGTTTGTAAATTACAATATGTAGGATGCACCACTAGGCCCCTTCGCACAAGGATTAGCAAACATTATAATGGAGCAGCATATAGTAATGAGAGAAGGTCATCCAATGTATCTAAACACTTCAAATTTACATATGATGGTAATATGGATTGCTTCTCTTTCGCTGCAGTTCAAAAAAATCAGAATGTCAGTATGTGGAGGAGACAGGCACAGAGGGCTACTGGAACAGGAAGTCAAGTGGATTTTCCTGTTGGGGACACGCACCCCCACAGGCATGAACCACAGATGGGACGTGGATCTATTTCTCAAATGAGATCATCCTATCCCATCTTTGGTTTCATTGTGACCTGCCTCAATATCTGCCTTTTTGTCCCAGTAGGTTCCCTCTGTGCTTATTTTTCTGTCTTCTATTTTTTCCTCCTTTTCTCTCCTCCTTCCTTTTTTTTTTTTTTTTTTGATCCTGCTATAAATGTAATCCTTTTCTTTCTGATCCTGCCATAAATTGCATCTCTCTTCTTTGATCCTGTCATAAATTGAATTTTTCTTTTTTGATCCTGCCATAAATTGTATCCCTCTTCTCCGATCCTGCCATAAATTAAATTTTTCTTTTTTGATCCTGCCATAAATTGGATCCTCTCCTTTTGATCCTGCCATAAACTCAATTCTTCTTTTTGATCCTGCCATAAATGTAATCCCTTTCTTTCTGATCATGCCACAAATTCCATCTCTCTTCTCTGATCCTGCCATAAATTGAATTTTTCTTTTTTAATTCTGCCAGAAATGTAATTACTCTCTTTTTGATCCTGTCATAAACTTAATTCCTCTTTTTCATCCTGCCATAAATTCAATCACTCTCTTTGTGATCCTGCCATAAATTGTATCCCTCTTCTGTGATCCTGCCATAAATTAAAATTTTCTTTTTTGATCCTGCCATAAATTAAATGTTTCTTTTTTGATCCTGCCATAAATTGAATCCCACTCCTTTTGATCCTGCCATAAACTTAATTCCTCTTTTTGATTTTGCCATAAATTGAATCCCTTTCTTTTTCACCCTGCCATAAACTTAATTCCTCCTTTTGATCCTGCCATAAATGTAATCCCTCTTTTTTTGATCCTGCTACAGATTGCATCCCTCTTCTCTGATGCTGCCATAATTTGAATTTTTCTTTTCTTTTTTGATCCTGCCAAAAATGTAATCCCTCTCTTTTTGATCCTGCCATAAATTGCATCTCCTCTCCTATCCTGGCCATAATTTGAATTTTTATTTTTTGATCCTGCCATAAATTGAAGCCCGCTCTTTTTGATCCTGCCATAAACTTAACTCCTCTTTTTGATCCTGTCATAAATGTAATCCTTCTTTTTTTGATCCTGCCAAAAACGTAATTTCTCTTTTTGACTCTGCCGTACATTTAATCCCTCTCTTTTTGATCCTGCTATGAACTGAATCCCTCTTTTTTGATCCTGCCATAAAATGAACCCTTTTTTTTTCTCTATCTTGATTTTACTTTGTGGTGTTATCACTAAGGAAGCAGGAAGAAGGAGAGAAAAGGAAAAAAAAGGGAAATTTTTTTTTTTACTTGAACATAAGTCTGCATTTTCATCTTCTTCTAAGAAATACATTTTTCCTTGAAGCAATAGGGTCTTAATATTTTATGTAGCATTTTTCTACACACTTCCTCTTGGCTCAGCAAATTAACTTTTTACATTGCCTTTTTTTCTCCCCCCCTTCTCATGTTGGCTAAAAACAGGTGTAGTCACTAACCACTTGAATAATTGGTGGTATCAATTAAATATGCTAATTTTCTGTGACACTAACCTGATGGGCCAATGGAGTTTGCACATGTGTATGTGAGTATATATATATATTTAGCCATATCTGTTTTAAACCAGCTACGACTAAGGCTATTGCCGAAACGCGTCAGTTAATTGTTTTACTGTCACATTGATGTACCAATAAACGACACTTCAAGGATTACAGTGTTGCCAGCTCTTCTTACTACTGTTACGTTTTTGCATGAAACACTGACACCAGGAAATTGGTGGCCTGGGGGTGCATGCAAGCTCTACCTCCCACTCTCCCAGGCTGGATTGATGAAGTGAATAACACCTTGACTTATAAAAAGGTTCTCTACATTAATCCAAGTTGCCCCAGTAAATATAAAACAATTTGGGATAGACGGCTATTGTCTGCAGCTACATGTACCTCATAAATTCTATCACTGGTGTCGTATATCTGAATTGTTTTTCCCACTTTTATATACTGCTATTAGGGCTATAGCGAAGATGCTTTATTGCTATATACCCTCCCTGGAAATAGCCTATTAGACTGAGCTTGTGGCTACTGTTGCTTCTTATTCATTAATATGATAGATTCCCACATCACTTGCTGTATACCGTTAATGTACTTTATATCTGCGATGCCTCCTGTACAATTGTCATTACTTTTTCTGTTTTATATGGTTTTTCTGTATTTCTTATATGAACCATATTTGTACTATTGCTTGTGCATTAAAATAAATAAAAATATTGATGTTTGAACAAATTAAAAATAGTTTTGTGACATTCAGACAGTAAAGAAGCCCTGCACAGCTTATGGTAAGCTCCAATTTCATTGCGTGGGCAAGTGTCTTCTCATACCGCTGTCAGGGATGGCTTAGCCCTTCCTCCTCTGGGCTGGCCGCTCAGCTGTCCGGTAATTGCCAGCTCTCTTCTCTTTCCACAGTTACCAGCTGTTCCCGATGATGCTCGTCTGACCTGCCTATTAAAAGCCTTCCTGCTCACTTTTTAATTTGCCTTCGCGTTGGTCACATCACTAGGAACCATCTCCTGCTGTTGTTTCAAGACTGGTTTGCTGACATTCCTGCTGGCTTCCATCCTGCTTGCAGTTGCTCTCCTTGGATCCCTGACGTCTGGACTGGCTGATTACCCGATCTGGTTTATGAACTTTGGACTGGCTGACTACCCAATCTGGCTACTGGACTCTGGCTTGCTTGACTACGCTTTTTCCTATTTACCTTTTTATTTTTATTAATAAACAAGTGTGATTTGATTGTACTTATGTCTCTGTCTGTTTCATGGTTCCTGACAGCCGCGTACATATGATCAGACTATCCGGCGGACTTTGCAGTGGACGTCCGCCGGACTTTCCAAACGAGTGCACTTGCCCACACATGACCGGACTTTTGGCGGAGGTCCGCCAAACTTTTCAAATGAACGGACTTGCCCACACACAGAGTAAAGTCCGTTCATTTTGAACGTGACTCAAGGTAGACGGTACTAGCGAAGGAAGTCAATGCCGCCACCTCCATTGGCGAGATTGACACCTTGCTAGCCCCGTCGCCTGGTATGCATTTTAAGGGGAACCTCTACGCCGAAAAAACAGTATGGGAGTCCCCCCAAAGTCCATACCAGACCCTTATCCGAGCACACAGCCCAGCCAGTCAGGAAACGGGGTGGGGACGAGCGAGCGGCCCCCTCCTGAGTTGTACCAGGTAGCGTGCCTTCAACATGGGGGGTGGGTGTTTTGGGGAAGGGGGCGCCCTGCGGGCCCCCCACCCCAAAGCACATTGTCCCCATGTTGATGAGGACAAGGGCCTCTTCCTGACAACCCTGGCCAGATCCCGGCCCCCCCACCCTATGTGAATGAGTATGGGGTACCCCACCCATTTACCTGGAGGAAAAAGTGCCAATAAAAAAAACACACAACACAGGTTTTTAAATTTGTTTATTAGTCAGCTCCGGGGGTCTTCTTCCGACTTCGGGGCTCCTCCACTATCTTCTGCTCTTTTGCTAGTGGAGGAACATGGCTTTCTCTTTCATCGTGGGCGCCATCTGGGGTTCTTCTTCCGCTCTTCGCGGGTTTTCTTCCGACTTCAGGGGTCCTCTTCTGCCAGGGTCCTCCGCTAACTTCTTCCAGCTCTTTTATTAGCTTTGGCCGGGTCTTCTCGTTCGCCGCTGCTTCCGCCTTCTTCTTCCTTCCGATGTTGACACAATGCTCTCTCCGGCTTTAATGCCAGGGATGTGTTGCGCAATAACTTATATAGGCATAATGGGCAGGGTCATCGGGTGACATCACATGGTGACCCCACCCCTTATAATGTCACAGTCCCAGGGATGCTGGGCCTGTGACATCATAAGGGACGGGGTCACCGTGTGATGTCACCCAATGACCCCGCCCATTATGCCTATATATGTCACCGTGCAACGCGTCCCTGGCATTACAGCCGGAGAGAGTGTTGTGCCAACATTGAAAGGAAGAAGAAGGCGACAACGGCAAACGAGAAGACCGGGCCAACGCTGTGTTGTGTGTTTTTTTTATTGACACTTTTTCCCCCAGGTGAATGGGTAGGGGTACGATGTACCCCATACTCATTCACATAGGGTGGGGGGCAGGGATCTGGGGCCCCCTTATTAAAGGGGGCTCCCGGATTCCGATAAGCCCCCCACCTGGAGACCCTGACAACCAATGGCCAGGGTTGTCAGGAAGAGGCCCTTGTCCTCATCAACATGGGGACAAGGTGCTTTGGGGTGGGGGGGCCGCTGGGTCCCCCTTCTCCAAAGCACCCACCCCCCATGTTGAGGTCACGCAGCCTGGTATGGTTCAGGAGGGGGGCGCTCGCTTGTCCCCAACCCCTTTCCTGACCAGCCGGGCTGCGTGCTTAGATAAGGGTCTGGTATGGACTTTGGGGGGCTCCCTTAGGGGTTCCCCTTAAAATCCATACCAGGCGACGGGGCTAGCAAGGTGTCAATCTCGCCGATTGAGGCGGTGACATTGACTCCCTTCGCTAGTCCCGTCTACCTGGAGTCACGGTCAAAATGAATGGACTTTACTCCATGTGTGGGCAAGTCCATTCATTTGAAAAGTCGACGAGTGGATTGTCTGTCGGAAAGCTGCAGCCGAACAACAGTTTTGTAAATAAAATATAATGAAAAATGAATAAGGGCTGACCACCCTTAAAGAGGGAACTGCAGTCTGTTCACCTAATTTGTAATAAAAACATCTCTGTCATTCTGAAGCTTCCCACCAACCACTTTTATTATTTAATATATACTGTTATTCTGTACCTGCAAAATATGCTGTAGAAATCTCCCTCCACTAAGTCTGGCTGCAACCATTTTAAATGAGGGCAGCTACCTGTTCACTTCCTGGATTTACCCAGACACACCAAGGCACACCTGCAGCTCTACAGTTCTCATTGGTCTTCTTATGACTCAACCCCCCTCCCTTCCTGGCAAACTATCGGGAGAGTGAGAGAGAGAGCTGTACATGATGTCCTAGGCCTAAGCTAATGACCAGACAAGAAAGAGGAAGTGGGCTGTACCTATACTTTTATTTACTGGCAGAAAAAAAACATTTTACTATCCAAAGTTAAAACAACAAGGGCAGAGGATTTAATAGATGGAAAGTTGAAAAAATGACTGAAGGTCTGCTTTAAATACAGTATATTTTATATACTGTGAATGCAAGTAGAATGTGTTTACTTTTAAATTGCATAATATCGACCAACTCAATAACTAAGCGCAGGCGATTTACATGATTTAACAGGACAGGAAAATTTGCTCCAATTACAAAGTATGTATAACTGATATCAACCCCCATCCCTCCCTGATATTAAAGTAAAAATTGTCATACCTTGTTTGAAATTGTCTAGGTTTCTAAACTCCACTAGATTATTGCCATAGTAATAATTGGTGATGTAGATTCTGTCATCCTTTGCTGCAGGGTCTTTCATCCAGGCACCTTCATTGCGGCCGTAACTGTGATGCTTTTTTGGTGCCTCAACTGATGCAATGGTGCTCTCACATGCGCCTTCCCTGGCTGAGAGAAAAAAGTTTAATGGTAAGACCATACAATTCCAAACTACTGATCACTTATGAAAACAGCTGCATCTCAGCTGCGATTCCAAACAGCTGTGTTTGATAATATTAAACTGGCTGCAGTAACCAGTCAGCTTCTGTATTTTATGGTTCCGTGCCCGACAGAAAAAATAAAAGGAGAAGCTCTTTGGTTACTGTGGAAAACACTATCAGTTGCTCTGTCTTAAACCTAGATAAATAAAGCAAATATACTGTGTGTGTGTGTATATATATATATATATATATATATTAGAGCTGTTACTGATTACAATTTTCGTGTTCGATTAATCAATTTTTTTTAAATGATTAATCTACTAATTTCGATTAATTATAACGCACATACAGATCCGACTACTTTTAGCTGATCTCCTTGCATTGCAACTCTGCATTAGTCAGTGGTAAATGTATACACTATATACAATCACCCGACACTAGTTAGGTTCCACAATCCATGACTTAACTTCAAAGTTCACACAAATACATTTTAAATTCAAACTGTAGCACTGACGTAAGTAATTTTTTTTTTCCACAGTAGCGTGACAACCCCTCCACCTCAGGTCTAACTAATCACTCTCACATTATGGTATGGACCCCTATGCAAACAGGTGGTCATGCAAGCGGGTATCAAAGGGGTTAACACGGACCATAAACTTCTCTCATGTCTTCTTAGATCTCAGCGAGGACGCCAAATCATGGGTAGAAAGAAAAGATCTAAGTGCTCACGCTTAAGTATAAGATTACATTTTTGTGTTCAAACACAAACTACTCACATAAAGATGATAAAAACACAGCATGAAAAGCCGACAATCATGTTAGTTCCGTATGGCAGCAGTGGATGACGTCATGTCACCCATACGCGTTACGTTCAATCAGAACTTCAATATATTGTAGACATGTCACTGGAGAAGTGATCGAGGGGGTGTACATCTCACCTAGGTTGCTACACAGTGTGAGATGGTAAATCCAGGATGGATCAGTTTCTCAGCAGCGATATGCTGCTGAGTTGTTATTTAATTTTGCCGGGCCTGGATTTATATGGAATGGCAGGTAGGTTTGGTAGAGGGACCTGTCATTCCACATCCCCCGATCCAGTTCTGGGTTTGGGATCAGGTGAGCTTTGATCCTAATTAGCCTGGGAAGCTAAAGGATCTGCAGGGTCTGCAGGTGATTGCTCTCAGCCAGGGAATGAACAATCTGTGTGTTGAAGGAAGCTGCAAGCACAGCCACTGCTGGAGCTAAAACTCACCCTGCGATATCCAGGCGAAAGACGCTGTGTTTGTAAGTGTCAGATAGGTGAGCAGAACCTGTTAGTAAGCGCCCAGCCGGGCTAGGACTTTTATTTTTGTTGTACTTAGAAAGCACGGTGTTGCTGTATATTTTGTTTGCTGGACTGTTTGTACCACGAATAAACGCCAAGATCTGCTTTATAAATTCCAAGTCTGCTGTGAACTGTGTCCAAACACACCCTACCCCGGGAAGATCCCTTACAATTGGTGGAGAATGCGGGCAACGCGGTTGCTAGGGGCAACGGTGTGGACAGACTTGGCTACAGCTGCTGATGTCCTGGGTGAAAGCTGCAACTACACTCCAAGAACAGTCCAGCAACATGGAGGAGATGCTGAAGCAGTTTATGCAAGTGAGTTTGCAACAACAGCAACGACATGAACAGTCCATGGCTGCACAACAGCAGATGCATAAGGAAGAGTTGCAAGCTTTGCGCCAAAGCCAACAACAACTTATCGAGCACCTGATAGTAAATCGAGAGGCGCCTGTGGTTGCTAATCCACCCACAATGGAGGGAGCCGCTCCAGAGATTTTTTTTGGGAGAAGGACTGTGCAGAAAGCGCTGCAAAAGATGACTGCTGAGGACGATGTTGAAGCCTATCTAACAGTATTTGAGCGCGTGGCTGAGCGAGAGAAGTTACCAGCCGCTGAGTGGGCAGAGGTAATTGCGCCCTATTTAACAGGTGAACCTCAAAAAGCCTACTATGACCTCAGTGAGCAAGAGGTTAAGGACTATACTCGGCTAAAAGAGGAGATACTTGCCCGACTAGGAGTTACTACTGCAGTCCGTGCCCGGAGGGTACGCAACTGGAGCTACAGTCTGGACAAATCAGCGAGGTCCCAGATGTATGACCTAATCCATTTGGCAAGAAAGTGGTTGGAGCCAGACACTTCTACTCCTGCACAAATCCTAGAGAAGGTCGTGATGGATCGCTACCTCCGAGCGCTTCCTACTGACTTGCAACGCTGGGTGGGACAAGGTGATCCTAAGAATGCAAACGAACTTGTCAACCTTGTGGAGAGGTTCCAGGCGACTGAGGACTACCTCCGTGATGTTCCTGCAGCATCTTCACCTCCCCGGAGCGCCAGATCTGTGCCGTCAGCTGGTAAGAGACTTCCATCTATTGGGGGAGTGTGGAGGGGTGCTGATGGGGGGAAAAGGGCTCAAGTGGTGTCTCAGGGACAAAAGACTGGTGATGGTCCCGGGTGGCTAAGGGGCTCTGAAAAGGACTCCTTGCCAAAGAGACCAGGCCCTATCCAGTGTTGGAGATGCCATGAGGCGGGACACGTGTCGGCCCATTGCCCTCTTACCTCTGAACCCATGGAATGTGACGCTAGCCGGCGTCAGTCGCTATTTGCGGAACCATCTTGTGCTGCAGTTCCTGGACTAGAGACTGAACCGCAAATCTGCAACATCACAATCAATGACTTTCCTGTTAAAGCGTTAATGGACTCAGGAAGCCTTGTAACCTTGGTGCATGCTAGCCTGGTGACTGGGGACTTAGAGTCTAAAAAGCATATGAGCGTTGTGTGTATACATGGTGATACAAAAGTGTACCCTATAGTGCTGGCTAAAGTCGGGACTGAACAAGGCACAGTACAATATGAAGTGGGTGTGGTTAAAAACCTCATGCATAATGTAATATTGGGGCGCGATTTTCCTTTATTCTGGGCTCTCTGGGAAAAAAGAAAAATCCCCAAAAGGAGTGAGGATACCTCTAAGGTGGTTGCTTTGTCCACTGTGAATGATAAAAGTGTACAGGATGAAAATGATTGTTTTCCTTTGCAGGTCCTGGCTGGGGAGGAGGAGGCTCCTCCCACTGAGCAAAATATACTAGACTTAGAGGTGTCTAGCGATAATTTTGGGGCTGCACAATTACAGGACCCCACTCTCAAAAATGCGAGCGAGCAGGTTGCTGTTATGAACGGGGTACCTCAGGAACCAGATGCTGAAAAAAGATTTCCACATTTTTCGGTGACTAATGATCTTTTCTATAGAGTCAATAAGGTTAAGGATGAGATTGTGGAACAGCTTCTGGTACCTAAGCCGTACCGGCGTCAGGTGCTTGACATGGCACATAACCATGTTCTTGGGGGACACTTGGGGACTGACAAAACGCGAGAGAGGGTTCTCCAGAGGTTTTTTTGGCCGGCCATATATGATGACATTAAAAAATACTGTGAGTCGTGCCCCACATGTCAGGTTAGTGCCCCAGTGTCACATTTTCGCAGTCCTTTGGTTTCGCTCCCTATTATAGAGGTGCCTTTTGAGCGTATTGCCATGGATTTAGTGAGTCCCGTTGTAAAGTCAGCTAGAGGACACCAGTATATTTTGGTAGTCCTGGATTATGCGACCCGCTATCCTGAGGCTGTACCCTTAAGAAACACTGCATCTAAAACAATTGCACATGAGTTGTTTTATATGTTCTCTAGGACTGGGATCCCCAAAGAAATCCTAACTGACCAAGGTACGCCATTTATGTCAAAAGTAATGAAGGAGTTATGCAAACTATTTAAAATCTCACACATCCGTACCTCTGTATACCACCCCCAGACGGACGGATTGGTGGAGAGATTTAATAAAACTTTGAAACATATGTTGAAGAAAGTGGTGGCAAAAGATGGTCGTGACTGGGATCATTTATTACCCTACCTCATGTTTGCTATTAGGGAGGTGCCCCAAGCGTCCACAGGGTTCTCACCATTCGAGTTGGTCTATGGTCGTCACCCTAGGGGTCTACTGGACATTGCAAAAGAGACATGGGAGAATGAGTCCACCCCATACAAGAGTGTTATTGAGCATGTAGCACAAATGCAGGACCGTATAGCCACTGTAATGCCCCTGGTAAGGGAACACCTCCAGAGGGCTCAAGAGGCCCAAAGTAGAATTTACAACCGGTCCGCAAGAATCAGGACATTCAACCCAGGCGATAGGGTCCTTATACTAGTCCCCACTGTTGAGAGTAAATTCTTGGCGAAGTGGCAAGGTCCCTATGAAATTGTTGAAAAGATCAGTGAGGTGAACTACAAGGTGCACCAACCAGGTAGAAGGAAGCCTTTCCAAGTTTATCACATAAACTTGATCAAGCCCTGGAAAGACAGGGAATCCTTGGTGGCGACAAATACTGTTAATAATTTGTCACAACCAATCCCTCCAGTCAAGGTAGGTGATACTCTATCAGTGTCACAGAAACAGGAGGCTCAGGAATTTTTACAGAAAAACAAAAACAAGTTCTCTGACCTCCCAGGGCGTACACACCTCATCCATCATCACATTGAAACTGAGCCTAGAAGCAGAGTAAACCTTAAGCCCTATAGGATACCCGAGGCACGTAGGGAAGCCGTATCTGCCGAGGTAAAACGTATGCTTGCTCTGGGGGTAATTGAGGTGTCACAGAGTGAATGGTCCAGCCCAATTGTGCTAATCCCAAAGCCCAATGGAACTTGGAGGTTCTGTAACGATTTCAGAAAGTTGAATGAGATCTCCAAGTTCGATGCGTATCCTATGCCCAGGGTAGATGAGTTGATTGAGAAGTTGGGTAACGCCAGGTACATAACCACCCTCGATCTCACAAAGGGCTACTGGCAGATTCCACTTTCTGGTGAGGCTAAAGAGAAAACTGCATTCTCCACCCCTGATGGGCTATTCCAGTATGTAGTGATGCCATTCGGGTTACATGGAGCGCCTGCAACTTTCCAGAGGTTGATGGACTTGATTCTGCGACCACATCGTGATTACTCAGCTGCCTACCTCGATGATGTGGTCATTTTTAGCCCTGATTGGGAAAGTCACCTCTGTAAGGTACAGGCCGTGTTGGATGCCATAAGTGATGCGGGGTTGACCATAAATGCCGAGAAGTGTGCTCTAGCCCTAGAAGAGGCCAAATATCTAGGCTACATTATTGGGAGAGGATTGATTAAGCCACAGCTAAATAAAATTGAGGCAATACAGAATTGGCCTAGACCCCTGACAAGGAAACAGGTTAGAGCTTTCCTGGGTATTACGGGGTATTACCGTAGATTTGTGCCGAACTTTGCCTCAGTTGCTGCTCCACTAACTGACTTGACAAAGGGCGGAAAGACAGCAATGGTCACGTGGACCCCAGAGGCCGAGAAGGCTTTCCAAAGCCTTAAGTCTGCCTTGTGCCAACCACCTGTCTTAGTTACCCCCGATTTCAAACGAGAATTTCTGGTCCAGACAGATGCCTCTAACACAGGCTTAGGTGCAGTACTCTCACAAGTAGTGAATGGTGAGGAGCATCCAGTGACGTACTTGAGTAGAAAACTAACCCCGGCCGAGAAAAATTATGCCATTGTGGAGCGAGAATGTTTGGCAGTAAAGTGGGCCCTAGAATCTTTAAAGTATTACTTGCTAGGCAGGAAATTCAAGTTGGTGACAGACCATGCCCCCCTAACATGGATGAAGTTAAACAAGGAGAGAAATGCAAGAGTGACTAGATGGTTTCTCTCCCTACAAAACTTTAATTTCACTGTGGAACACAGGCCAGGGAAATTACAGGCAAATGCTGACGCATTGTCAAGGGTAAGTTGTCTGTGGGGACAAAAGGCTCAGCCCTCCGGTCTGAAAAAGAGGGGGGGGATATGTAGACATGTCACTGGAGAAGTGATCGAGGGGGTGTACATCTCACCTAGGTTGCTACACAGTGTGAGATGGTAAATCCAGGATGGATCAGTTTCTCAGCAGCGATATGCTGCTGAGTTGTTATTTAATTTTGCCGGGCCTGGATTTATATGGAATGGCAGGTAGGTTTGGTAGAGGGACCTGTCATTCCACATCCCCCGATCCAGTTCTGGGTTTGGGATCAGGTGAGCTTTGATCCTAATTAGCCTGGGAAGCTAAAGGATCTGCAGGGTCTGCAGGTGATTGCTCTCAGCCAGGGAATGAACAATCTGTGTGTTGAAGGAAGCTGCAAGCACAGCCACTGCTGGAGCTAAAACTCACCCTGCGATATCCAGGCGAAAGACGCTGTGTTTGTAAGTGTCAGATAGGTGAGCAGAACCTGTTAGTAAGCGCCCAGCCGGGCTAGGACTTTTATTTTTGTTGTACTTAGAAAGCACGGTGTTGCTGTATATTTTGTTTGCTGGACTGTTTGTACCACGAATAAACGCCAAGATCTGCTTTATAAATTCCAAGTCTGCTGTGAACTGTGTCCAAACACACCCTACCCCGGGAAGATCCCTTACAATATATATATATATATATATATATATATATATATATATATATATATATATAAATTATCCAAAAACGAGAGGGGGGTGGTGTTTTGTGTAAGACCTAGTTGTATTTTTGGCTGTAACTCAACTTTAACCGCTTGTCGACTGCCTCACACCAATATATGTCGGCAGAAAGGCTCGTACAGGCAGAATCACGTGGCCGTATGCCCATACGTTGCCCTTTAAGAGGCAGCCTGCGACCCTGTGAGTTGGGTCGCCGGTTCCGGACTCGATCGTCGCGGGATACCTGCGATCGTCTCATGGAGAGGAAGAACGGGGAGATGCTAATGTAAACAAGCATCTCCTCGTTCTGCCTAGTGACAGTGTCACTGATCTCTGCTCCCTGTCATTGGGAACAGAGATCAGTGAGGGTGTCACACATAGCCACGCCCCCCCACAGTTAGAAACTCAATGTAGCAATTTACTGACTCTACACAGGAATGTTTACATATCACTGGTTCATTAATTACAACTTCTCTACAATACTCCTGAGATTGTGGCCTCCTCAGCCCTATTTTGTAATATTAATGACTGCTACTATCAGGGCCGCCATCAGGGGGGTACAGGCAGTACTCATGTAGAGCTCCGAGTGTCCCTAGGGGCCCTGCCAACCAGGGCCCACTCTCCCCTACTGCATGCTGCTGCAGAGAAGTACAAACAAGACAAGCCTCCACTGCCTACTTTCACTTGCCCCTCCAAAGCCCCCCCTCGACCCCAATCCCCCCCCAGGTGGCTGCGACTATGCAGCAGGTTATCGTGGCCATCACTCGCTGGCTTCTCATCCATTACCTGCTGAGGCGGAGCCTGCTGGCTGCTGCTGGGTTTTCTTGCAATGTGATTGGCTGGCACAGGGGCAGGGGGAGTGGTCAGTTTGTCGACGGTGCATGTGGACACAGCAATAACAGGTGCATGCAGATAGATCCGAGAATGCAGGATGGAGGGTAAGTCGCAAAAATGTAATGTGTGCTGCCGTCTGTGCCCCCTGTGCTGCCTGTAGATTTTATATGGAGTTTATTTATCTCCTTCTTGGATGGGACACCCTGAGGCAGACAAGCTGGTATAATTGAGTTGCATTGTGAAAATGGATAACTCTGGGTGCAGATACATATTAAAGAGGCTCTCCAAAATGTAACTCATCCCCACCCAGAGTCATCCTCATCCATTTTCACTATGCAACCCAGTCATCTTCATCCCCACCCAGCATCTACTCCACCCCTCCATTCTCCACAATTCATCACCATCCACGCCTAGCACCATCCATCCCTCCAGTCTCCAAAGGTGTAAGAGTGTTAAAATAAAAGTGGGTGCACCGAAGGACCCAGTGGGAGAACCAGTGGGTGGACCCTGGAGAATGTTGGGGGTTGGGCCCTGGGGGGCCCAGGCCTACAGCTGTATAAGGGGCCCCAAAATTTCCGATGGCTGCCCTAGCTACTATTATAAGTATAGGCCGTGGTATGGGGGGGTACTGTTGCTTTAAATGCTAATGAGCTGTTCCATTGGGAACCAATGGGAACACCTGGAAATTTCTGGAATTCCAGGGATATGCATATAAGGGACTGCAGAGGCTGGGACTTCCTCTTTGAGCCGTCCAGCTGAAGAACTATTTGACCCGGTGAGTTCTCTGTGTAGAGTCCCTGGTCCGCCGGGTCTTGGAGAAGAAGGGTGACGAGGGGGGCGAGGAGTGGCTGCGCAGGTGCCTGGCACTAGTGTCCGGGGAAGAGACAAGCATGCCCAAGGGAGGAGACAAGAGTCCGGAGATGGGCAAGGAGGAAGAGGGGAGGCAGCTTGGTCAAGAGGAAGAGTACGGCGGGCGAAGAACACTAAGGCGCAGTATACCGCCGGAGCGACAAGTGCAGGTTTCTAAGGTGGGAAGAGAGGACCGTGCACCGCCAAGCAGAGGAGCTGAGGAAGCCGGGGGAGTGGCTGGGTGGAGTTGCCATGCCAACAAGAAGAAAAAGACAAATTCTCTGTCCCCTGCCAGGAGAGGGGGTAGAATAGATGGAACTAGGCACCCAACAGCAAGTGAACTGAGAGGTCGGCAGCCTTCACCACCTACTTGTGTAAACACTGACAGACCCGCTCTCCTGACAGACTGGAATAGTGAGGAGAGAAGTGGTGAGAATGGCTCCAGGCATATGTAGCAAGAGCTTCAGCCTGTAGAGGCATGGGAGGAAGCAAGTCAGAATGTACCAGTGAACCCCTCAGTGCCTGGTGAGTTGCTGCATTACTCTGCATTATTTGAATTAGTGGGTTCTCTCTCTGCTCTAGTTAAAAATCTTTCTCCTTTAGTGCAGACTTCTGCAAATGTTGTTACTCCTGTCTTTGCAAATGTTACTGAACATGTTAATCCTTCTTTTGCTTCTCCAGAGGTATTATCCATTCCCTACCATTCTCCTGTTGTCATTCCCACGGAGGTTAGGAGTTTAGATAATGTAAGTCATGTATTGCCCATACACATGCCTAGCATGTCTGGCACCTGAGGCTTGCTTAAAGGAAACCATGCCCTGCGAGGTCTCACCTTTGGGATATCATTTACCCTTATTAGTAAAGGAAAAAATATGGAAAGGGGAGTTTGTGGATGTGTTGTCCCTCCTGCCCTCTCATAAAGAATTTGTGGGCAAGGTGAATAAAAAGGGGATGAAAAATTGGAGGATGATACGCGAAGGCCTGTACCCAGATCATTTCATAATTAGGGTTAGGGGCTGCAGGGTTATTGCGTTTTCTCTAGTTTTCTCTAGGCTGAGAGACGCCCGGATTTGTGTGGTGTGTTGTTCCAGCATTTTGAGCATGTGCTGGAGGCATAGAGTCATTTTGGTAGCTTAGCGTGGTATTCGTATGATAAATCTTCTTGGCAGAAACTTTCCATTCACCCCACTCTTAAATGGGGAATGAAGGATGTGGGAATATGCCTAAATTTGATCCTGCCTCCTAAACAAGGCGTGTTTAAGCAGCCTGCAGCTAAACCCTTGAGCTTGGCTTACAGATGGGGCTACTGCTTTGCTTTCAATGAAAGCCAATGTCGTTGGGGTGCTTCGTGTAAGTATAAGTATAAATGTGCTCTATAAATGCTTTCAGAAATATGCCAGATCAGGGACCAGTCAAATGCAAAGAGAGGTACCCAGACAGGGAGAAGGCTCAATTTCACATTGAGGGTTTTGCTAATGGTTTTCCTTTACCTTCTTTTTCAGGGGAGGGATGCACGATTGTTAATAACTTGAAATCAGTGCAGCTTTTTCCACCAGGAGTAAGGCCGCGTACACACGGGCGGACTGTTCGCCCAACTTTGTTTGTCAAACAGTTTCGGCAAACAGTCCGCTCAAAATTAGCATGGACGGACATGGCCACACACGGCACTTTTTGAGCGGACTGTTTCAGCGAACTGTTTGCCAAACAGTTCGCTCAACTTTTGAAATGAACGGACTCGCCCACGTAAAGCGGAGGCAAATCCGCCCATTTCGAGCGCGTGTACAGGTAGGCGGGGCACGCGAAGGAGACGTCACGGGCTCCGCCGCCTGGAATGGACTTAAAGGGGAACCCCAACGCCGAAAAAAAGTCCACAACAGACCCTTGTCCGAGCACGCTACCCGGCCGGCCAGGAAAGGGGGGCGAGCGAGCGCGCCCCCCCTCCTGAGCCGTACCAGGCCGCGTGCCCTCAACATGGGGGGGTGCCTTGGGGAAGGGGGGGGCACGCGGCCCCCCCACCCCAAAGCACCTTGTCCCCATATTGATGAGGACAAGGGCCTCTTCCCGACAACCCTGGCCGTTGGTTGTCGGGGTCTGCGGGCGGGGGGCTTATCGGAATCCGGGAGCCCCCTTTAAGAAGGGGGCCCCCGGATACCGGCCCCCCACCCTATGTGAATGAGTATGGGGTACAATGTACCCCTACCCATTCACCTGTGAAATAAAGTACAAAAAAAAACACAACACAGAGAAAAAATATTTTATTGCACAGCTCCGGGGGTCTTCTCGCCGGACTCCTCCGCTATCTTCGTGTAGCTCTTTTACTAGCGGAGGAGCCCGGCTTTCTTCCTCCCCGCCGCCGGCCTCTTCTCCCGACTTCGGGGGTCTTGTCCCCCTCTTCGGTTCTTCTGCCGGGCCACCGCGCCTTCTTGTAGCTCTTTTGCAGGCGGTGGCCCGGTCTTCTGTCGCCGCTGCCTTCCGTTCTTCTGTCGCCGCCTTCGGTTCTTCTGCCGGGCCACCGCGCCTTCTTGTAGCTCTTTTACAGGCGGTGGCCCGGTCTTCTGTCGCCGCTGTCGCTGTCGCCGTCGCCGCCTTCCGTTCTTCTTCTTCATCTTGTTCTTCTTCTTCTTCCCCAGGAGATGTTGACACGTCGCTCTCTCCGGCCGGAATGCCAGAGCCGCGCTGTGCGGTCACTTATATAGTGACAATGGGGCGGTGTCACATGGTATATGTCACATGGGTTGGTCACATGGTGACCCCGCCCCCTTACGATGTCATAGTCCCCATGTGACATCAACCCATGTGACCAACCCATGTGACATATACCATGTGACACCGCCCCATTGTCACTATATAAGTGACCGCTCAGCGCGGCTCTGGCATTCCGGCCGGAGAGAGCGACGTGTCAACATCTCCTGGGGAAGAAGAAGAAGAACAAGAAGAAGAAGAAGAACGAAAGGCGGCGACGGCGACAGCGACAGCGGCGACAGAAGACCGGGCCACCGCCTGTAAAAGAGCTACAAGAAGGCACGGTGGCCCGGCAGAAGAACCGAAGGCGGCGACAGAAGAACGGAAGGCAGCGGCGACAGAAGACCGGGCCACCGCCTGCAAAAGAGCTACAAGAAGGCGCGGTGGCCCGGCAGAAGAACCGAAGAGGGGGACAAGACCCCCGAAGTCGGGAGAAGAGGCCGGCGGCGGGGAGGAAGAAAGCCGGGCTCCTCCGCTAGTAAAAGAGCTACACGAAGATAGCGGAGGAGTCCGGCGAGAAGACCCCCGAAGACGGAAGTCCCCCGGAGCTGTGAAATAAAATATTTTTTCTCTGTGTTGTGTTTTTTTTTGTACTTTATTTCACAGGTGAATGGGTAGGGGTACATTGTACCCCATACTCATTCACATAGGGTGGGGGGCCAGTATCCGGGGGCCCCCTTCTTAAAGGGGGCTCCCGGATTCCGATAAGCCCCCCGCCCGCAGACCCCGACAACCAACGGCCAGGGTTGTCGGGAAGAGGCCCTTGTCCTCATCAACATGGGGACAAGGTGCTTTGGGGTGGGGGGGCCGCGCGGCCCCCCCTTCCCCAAGGCACCCCCCATGTTGAGGGCACGCGGCCTGGTACGGCTCAGGAGGGGGGGGCGCGCTCGCTCGCCCCCCTTTCCTGGCCGGCCGGGTAGCGTGCTCGGACAAGGGTCTGTTGTGGACTTTGGGGGAACCCCCACGCCGATTTTTTTCGGCGTTGGGGTTCCCCTTTAAGCCCATTCCAGGCGGCGGAGCCCGCGACGTCTCCGTCGCGGGCCCCGCCTACCTTCACACGCGCTCGAAATGAGCAGACTTTCCTCCGAGCGGGAACAGTTTGCTCATTTCGAAAGTAGCCTACACACGGGCGGACTGTTCGCTCAAACACAGTTTCAGCGGACAGTTTTTCGGAATTTCCGAAAGACTTTGTCCGTCAAACTGTCCGCTGAAACTGTCCGCTGAAAGCCCACACACGAGCGGACTGTCCGCCCAAACACTGTTCAGCGGACAAGGTTGGGCGAACAGTCCGCCCGTGTGTACGCGGCCTAAGACAAAAAATGAACAAAGAAATAGCAGAGGGGCAGGTGAAAGATCCTTTCCAGTGGCCTCCTTTTCATAATTTTCCCATCTCCCCTTTGGGAGTTGTTCAGAAGCGGGAGCCAAATTAATTTTGCATAATCCATCAGCTGTCATTCTCTAAGGGTGATTCCCTGAATGATGAGCTGGATGATGCTTTGTGCTTAGTTTCAACTTTTGAGGACGCGGGTGGTAAAATCCGATATCAAAATCGGCTTCTCGGCTATTGCCAATCTCACCCTTGGCTTTTAACTCTTCCGGTTTTTACTTTGATGGGTGTTTTTTTTTTTTTGCTAAGTCTCCCAATGGGTTGTTCGGTGTCTTGCGCTTATTTTGAGTCCTTTTCTACGTTTTTGCAATGGGTGCTTTGTGGCGAATCAGGAATGGATAGAGTAGTCCATTAGCTATATGATTTCCCATTCATCGGGCCATGTGATTCAGCAGCTTGTAGCCAATTGCTGCATACTTTTCGCAAACATCTCCAGCACTTTTGAAATGCCTTTGGCGGAGGACAAAACATTGTTGGCTACCACCGCTTTGGAGGAATTTTTAGACATATTAATTGACACACAACGCATGGAGTTTAGGTTGCCCACGGCAAAAATTCTGAAACTCAAGTCTCTGATTGCCAACTTTCTTTGTCGCATAAGGTCATCTTGAAGAAAATGCAATCCCTTCTGGGGGCCTTGAACTTTTTTTCTTGCAGGATTATATCAGTATGGCGTGTCCTTTATCGTAGACTGTATTTTTCAATTTCAGGGCTCAAGTCACCTTTTGCTTATATAATGCTAGGTTGTTAAAAGAGGATCTTGCTGTATGGGTGAGAATTCTTGATTCATATGTAGCGGCCATAACCCGTTGCAGGGCGGCCTTGACTGAATGGGCTTACCGGTTACCTTCTCCTGCCCTGCTCTTCCGTGTCTAGGGGTTCCCAGGGTTGATACCCAACGACTTGTACACTGACACAGATAAGGTCCTTTAAAAAAGTTTAATTTTGCAGTAGAACTTTCACAAAACACAGTCTCTTATGCCCCGTACACACGAGCGGACTTTTCAACATCCAAAGTCCGAAGGACCGAGTCCGTCAGACTATCCGATCGTGTGTGGGCTGCAACGGACTTTTGATTCGCCAAAGTCTGACGGACTTTAGAAATGAAGCATGCTTCAAATTTTCCCGAAGGAACTCCGCCGGACCCGGTCCCCTTCGAAAACTCTGCTCGTGTGTATGCTACTCCGACGGACTAAAACCGACGCTAGGGCAGCTATTGGCTACTGGCTATGAACTTCCTTATTCGAGTCGGGTCGTACGTCATCACGTTCGAATCCGTCGGAGTTTAGTGTGATCGTGTGTGGCCAAGTCCGTTCGGCCGAAAAGTCTGTCAGAACTCTGGCGGAACTCCGGCGGAACTCCTTTGGAAGTCTGTCGGACATAAGTCCTCTCGTGTGTACGGGGCATTAGGGAACAGAGGGCATGGGTGAAGAACACAGGTACCTTGAACTGCAGATTTAACAAAGTCTCTACTTCCACCCAGAGAGTAGCCACTCGCAGCTGGGTACTTCAAGGCTGAACAGACTTCTAGCCAGAGATCATGGCAGTCAGCACGTTGACTCAAGCTTGAACAATCATCTGGAGATGAACAGGAACCTTTTTCCAACTGTACCTGGAACGCTTCCCGTGGTACTGGAAAAGTGTGAACTCATTAATGTCCTTCCCAACTCAGTAACCAGGCACTTCTCAGGATGCCACTTGCTGGCCCTCCTCCAAAGAGTCCTCCCCCGGTTACTTCCATGAGCTGTGGTGTCCCTCGAAGCCGAGAGCACACCCGGACACTTTGAATCCTCCCTCAGTTACAGCACCTCGGACCAGCAGGTTCTGAGACTCGGGAACAGACGGATCCCTACCCCAGACCAGTTAGGGGCCACTGACAGGAACATGCTGCTGGATGACAAACAATCCGTGACCGGGACCCCTCACGGGGCTACCCCGGTCCTGGAACCAGAACAGACCACACGGGTCTCACAAACAACTCTGGAACCTAGAACACATGACCCACACCTGTTCCCAGACTCCTCAGCGGGCATGGCACTCCCACTGATTGGCTTCGGGAGGGCCATAACCAAACATCCAACCAGGCCTGGTTCTAGCCTGTCATGTGTACCTCACCATTCACATAACCAGGCAGGATCCGACTTGGATCCCCGCCAATACCAGGCACTGTGTTTGGTATGAATCATGAGGGGGAATTCCACGACAAATTTTAAATAAAAAAAACGACATGGCTTCCTCTCCAAGAGCATACCAGGCCCTTAGGTCTGGTATGGGTTTTAAGGGGAACCCCCTACGCTGAAAAAAATGTGTGGGGGTCCCCCCAAAATCCATACCAGACCCCTATCCGAGCACTTAGCCCAGCCAGTCATCAAAGGGGGTGGGGATGAGCCATCGCCCCCACATCCTGAACCGTACCAGGCCGCATGCCCTCAACATGGGGGTTGGGTGCTTTGGGGAAGGGGGGCGCCCTGCAGCCCCCCCACCACAAAGCACCTTATCCCCATTTTGATGAGGACAAAGGCCTCTTCCCGACAACCCTGGCCGTTGGTTTTTGGGGTCTGCAGGCGGAGGGCTTATCGGAATCCGGGAGCCCCCTTTAATAAGGGGTCCCTCAGATCCTGGCCCCCCACCCTATGTGAATGAGTATGGGCTACATCGTACCCCTACCCATTCACCTGAGGGAAAAAAGTGTCAATAAAAAACACTAGACAGGTTTTCAAAGTATGCCAGCATGCCCCAGGATTTGACGTCATAAGGGGACGTGTGACATCACTCGGTGACCACACCCCATGCCTATATAAGTCATTGCGGACCTCGCACACAGCATTACAGAGAGCATCGTGTTGCTTAGACCTCAAGTGGGAGGGTATTTTTTCATACATACAAATATATGAGTTGTGACTCACTAAGTACCAGTTAAATTTTGTGTTGCACAAATGTTTGGGACACCTGGGATTAAGTAATTACCAGTTCTCCTCTCACTCTTTAAGAATAGGTGTGGCGTCAGCGGCTGCCAGAATGGGTTTAGCGGTGCCCGCCATTAAGGAATTGGGAAGGTGGAGGTCAGACTGTTTTAAAGTATATGTAAGACCTGACCTTTTTCTTTAATTTTTTCTTTAATTTTTCCAGGTTTGAGTAAGTGTGTATGGATACTGGGGCATTCATACATAGTGCAGTGCAGTGCAGCTATTTGGTCAACCTGTCATTGTTGCCGGAATTCTTTACGTTATATTGGAAAGATATAAGAGGCCTTCAGTGGTTTCAACTGTATTTCCACCTTTCTAGGTTGTACCAGGTTTGGCCTCCACCATCTATTTTAGTTATTAATTTAGGGGGCAATGACCTAGGTAATATCAAGACATTAGATTTGCTGTTTAGGATTAAGCAAGATTTGCACCAATTTAAGTTAACATCACCAGATACGGTGATTGTATTTTCTGAAATTGTTCCTCGTCTCGCTTGGTTCTCATCCCCACAAGGGAAGGTGATGGAGAAAATGAGGAAGAGAATAAACAGAGCGATGGCTAAGTATATGCCTTTGATTGAGGGGTTGTCATATAGACATGTCGACCTTGAAGGTGACATCCTGGGTTTTTATAGGCAGGATGGGGTCCACAACTCAGATGTGGGGCTGGATATATTTAATCTGGGCCTACAGTGTGGTACAGAGATGGCCACGGCTTTGGGGGTGGGCCATGCTTGAGGTCTCAAGCTTGGCTGGTGGGGACGTTTATATTCTGATATAAATTGTATTATTTTGCTGGACTTCTAATAACTGAGTGATTGTATTGATGTTATGTTGAATATGGTTATGTAATAATAAAGTTTGAATCTTGTAAATTTTTGATAAAGCTTTAATCCAATAAAGGTGCAGCGGCCATTATTTGCCATAACTTCTTGTTCTCTTTATTATAATTATGGTGGTTGGTTAAGGTATCTGTGGGGTGGATGTGGCCCACAATCTTATGATAAAATGGGGCACTAATTGGGGACCCCTTTCTTGAGATTGTGGCCTCCCCAGCCCTGTTTTGTAATATTAATGATTGCTACTATTATAAGTATAGGTAGTGGTATAGGGAGTACTGTCACTTTACATGCTAATGAGCTGTTTCATTGAGATCTAATGGGAACACCCAGAAATTTCTGGAATTCCAGGGATATGCATATAATGGGCTGCAGAGGCCATGACTTCCTCTTTGACCCATCCAGCTGAAGAACACCCGCCCTCCCACCTAAGTTGTGTGCACTTTTATGAGGATGGGTCACCCTGGATATCTGGGGGGTATTTATAGTCTGATATAAGTAGTATTATTTTGCTCCAGTTCTAATAACTGAGCAATTGTATTGATGTTATGTTGTTAATTATGTTAATCCAATAAAAGTGCCCATTATTTGCCATAACTTCTTATTCTCTTTATTATAATTGTGGTGGTTGGTTAAAGTAAGGTGCAGTTTTCCTATATCACATGTTTGCAAAAATACCAACCTTTATTATTGTTGCCTGCTTCAGGTCCAAGATCTGTGGATGAAAGTGTTGCTGGTACATATTCAGTAGTGGTAGTTTTAGCTGTTGTGGTACTTTCAGTTCTGGTGGTTGTTGTAGCAGGTATTGTGGAGGTGGTAGTGGTTGCTGCAGTTATCTCTATATTCTTGTCCTCTTGAATGATGCGAGTTTCTCTGATGTCTTCCTCTGTTTTGCTATCTTGTTTTTCTCCTCGTATTGTCAACCTTCCAATGTTTTCTAGAAATAACATGACAGCTTAAAACAATGAACCCCTTTACATTCCGATTACACATTTCATTAAGTAATTTATCACAAATGAAATTTTGCAGTGCCATGGAATAACCTATCAACAGCATGTGTACTTCTAACTGCTCTTATTCAAAGTAGATCCTAACTCAAAACATATCCATGATTCTAGGTCAAGATCAAGTTGTATAGCACTAAACCGCAATGAACATGTTGCTCCATCAAATTTAATAAACAATAAATGTCTAGACTAAATCAATCTTAATGATAATGAATATCCATCAGTGGCAATGCACCATGCTTTGCTTCTCAAAAGAAAACCATGGACCATACTTTAGCTTGAAACCACCGCTCGCCATAGCTGATCCTGATATGGATGTATGCATGTGAAAGCCTCAGTCAATGCCGCTTCTCGGGCCATGCCCCCCATCATGTTTCATCCCACTATCGTATCCATACCAGCCACTCTTCCCACATCAGAGAGATTTAAACGTCTCTGCCAACGGGAGACTTATTAAATATACGCTCTTGATGTACTTTTGCCTGGAGGTATTAATGAAGAATTGGAAATTAGCACCTTACTCTAGATAATACTACATTTAACATACAGACTGTGATATTATGGTGTCTATTTGTTATCCACTACTAGTATACTATCCACCTCTAACCTCCTAATTTTATCTTGTGTAAGTTATATGATCTACTACAGTAAGTTATATGAGCTACTACATTTAGTTGTTCATTTATCATTCATTCCCTCTTATTATGATATCCATAAGTCATGGTGTTTGCCTGTTTAAACATGTACATATCTGCCATCTGTCACAGTCAAATATGATCTATTATCAACAACTATAGGCACAATCTGTACTATTTGTAGAGCATCCATTACATCGTATTACTTATTCCTATAAGTAAATTCTTTATAGTAGATTTGTGACCTTATTTGTGGGTATGTAAATGCCCGGCCGCCCCTGTAACACACCCGCATACTTATTTACAGTCTATTATTATCTATTATCGTCAGAGTATTGCTACAGGCATAATCTGTACTATTTGAATAAGCATCCACCACCTCCTATTACCCTTTTGTATTTTATAGACGCTCAGCCGCCCCTGTAGCACTTCTTTATACTAATTCCCAGTTGAGTAATACCTCTCACCATGAGATTATTGCTACAGGCATAATCTGCACAATTCGTCCAACTTGTATAATCATCCACTATTTTCCTCTACCTGTTTTTAGTGTATAGACACCCGGCCGCCCTTGTAACACACCTATACACTTATTCAAAGTCAAGTAATATTCAGCCTTGTTTTATCATTGTTACAGACATAATCAGTACAATTCACACAACATCCACTATATACTATCGCTTATTCCCTTTTTTTTTTAAATCCCCTTTCAACAGATTTATTACTTCATTTGCATGTGTAAAGATGCCTGGCCAACCCTGTAACACAGGTGTATAGCTGCCCGGCCGCCCTTGTAACATGTCTGCATATTTATTGACTGTTATTTTAACATTAGACTTACGACCTTATTTGCATGTGTACAAACACCCGGCTGCCTTTGCATCTGTCACTTCCCTTATCATTGTGCATTCAACATCTGCCCATACTCCTCCCCTTACTCCTCCCCCTCACCATTCATAAGCCAGTTGAGGAGTATGGGCGTAAGGTCTGGCGAAGGAGCTGCTTGTGCTCTGAAAAGTGTGACCTCCCTCTTCTCTCCACTGACATCATCAGCCTTGTGTGTCCCGCGGTGAATACAGGCTTCCCTGCTGCCTCCTCTCTCCAACACGTTTGAGAACGCTTTACAGCTGCTGTACGTTTCCTTAGCGTTTAATAGTCGGGACATCCCTTTGCTAATACTCCTTGCTTAAAATGACCAAAGCACCCCCTTTATCTGCGCCCCTTATGACAATCTCTTTGCGTGCTTCCAAAGACTTCATATCTCGCTTAATATATTGGGGATCCATCATTTTCTTAACCCTTAATTCTTCCGGATCTTTTGAGACCATATTTTTAACTACTTCCATATATTTATTCTCCACATTGGGGGGGGTTGAAAATAGACTTTATTTTACGTAAATTAGAATGATCACCCCCACCCCCTGTGGGGCCTACACGTGAATTGGACAAGAAATATTTTTTCATGTTTAAGGTCCTAACATATTTCTGAAGGCTCACATATGTCTGGAATTTGTTTAAATTTTTTACGGGTGAAAATTTCAGGCATCTATCAAATACTTTAACTTCATCCTTGTTTAATGCTATACCACTCAAGTTGTAAATACCCATACCCATTGTGGTTTGGGCCTTTTGTAGTCGCCTACCCCCTCGTTTTCCTCTCTTTCTTTTCGTTTTCTGAGAGGACCTGGGTGGAGTGTGAGGTGGAGGTTGTCTGCTGGAGGAAGTTGCTCCTGCCTACTGTGAAAATCCCCTCCTCCATAGGGTGCCTGATTAGCTAATGGTGCAAATTTGTATAGGTGGGTATTGGTCTTTCAGGGGGAAAGTAAGGTCTCCCTCCTCTCTGCTGACTTCCTCCTTCCCCATACTGATTATTCGCCCTCCAATCATTATATTGATTTGAATAATGAGGAGAGGGAGGGTAGTGATTATCCAACAATGGCCATGATGGGCAGTTCCCTCCTCTCCCTCTTCCTTGTTTGTTTTTACCCCTCCTACCATTCCCCTGAGCATAGTTATTCCCCTGTATTGGAAACTAAATTGCTGAGGGGAAGCATATGTATGAATAGGTTCTACACTAAGGACCCTTCTCTATATTTCTACTACTGACAATAGATCCAGTTGAATGGATTTTATTTGCAAACGTCAACCATTGAACAGTCTTTTAACTTGGGATCAGAGGGTTGGAAAGGAAAGTTCAGGTACTCTCAATGTCAAAGTCTATAACCGTTAAGGAACTTGCTTACTTTGACTGCATCCAGAGAATAGCCATTCGCAGCTGGATAAGCACTCAGGTTGGACAGTCCCTCTCTCACAAGGCCTAGCAGCCAACAAGGTGCTTACTCAGGAACAAAGTCTTTATCACCGACATTGTTGCAGAACACGTAGGGAAACTAAGCGGTAGAACACTTGTAGGATACCTGGATCTTTCAGCCCACTTGGCGATATCCCCAAGACCAGATTCTCTCGGTTACTTTAGCCCTTCCAGGCTCTTGTTAAGAAAACCAACCACACGTGATGTTCTTTTAAAGAGTCCTCCCCTGGAATGCTCGAAGTACACTGGGTCTTTTCCGGACCGCAGACAGCACCCATCCACCTTGGAATCCTTCCTTAGTTCCTTTGCCTTGGGCTAGACAGCCCAGAGGCATAAAAGTCAGGTGGAACCGCACCCCAGGCCATAGCCTTCGATAGCCCCAGGAGGACCAGGGCCATATACTCAGCACAGCATACTGGACCGAAAACCAGAACCATGTGACGTCCGTGTCTTAAATACCCTCTCCCAGAGGGCACAGCGGGAGGGCCACTCCCACTGACCTGACTCAGAAAGGGAATAATTCAAGCACCTAACCAGACCATAATTCCACACCTGCCACCAGAGACAGTGCTCCCTGTGGCCAGGCTGAACATCTCACAGTCCAGTCAGACTGACACAGAAGCCAAATTGTAGTTTGGGTAAAGCTTTAACTTTTGAAAAATAGAGCGTGCTCTTCAGGAGCCTGCCACTACACACTCCCCCAGCTTATTTAGACGATGTCCCCATCCTCTGGGAAAGACAGGAGAAAGAAACCCAGAGCTAACAACTAATCCTATTAAAAAAAACATTACCCGAGTACCCAAGTTGGGGTGGGGAAGGGAAAAAAAGGGAAGGAGAACAGCAGTAAAACTTTCACATTGCAGCAACACAGAATTATTTTACATTACAATTACCACCCAAGCCTGTCTATCTAACCCACCCCATTCTCCGGCGGTTTGATAGAAGTTCTCCAGTGAATCCTGAAAAAGAAAAAATAACATATGTACAGCAATTTACACCTAACTGTTAGAAAGCAGAATTCCACCAACCTCCATAGATTCCTCTTTTCTAACCCTTAAAACTTCTTAAATTTCTAAAACCATTGTTTTTTTTTTTCTTCTGTAAAACTGTACTAATTGTGCCAACTCATGCCACCTAGTGGCATGCATCCCTGAAGTGCAGTCTTTAACCTAAAAACAGTTTAAGTGTTCTTGACACAGTGGATGTTCCATTCTCTGTGTGACTGACTCTGACTAATTACCCCAAAGTTCAGTAACTTGAAGAGAAAATGCAAAGGAAGTGAAGACCCAGAGAAGCTCTCCCTGCAAAGTTTAAAGTCTTGGCTCAGGAACAGTTCACCAGTAGAAAGGGGGATCAGGCAAAGTTAAGTCTCTGCCCTGCGCATCCACAGTAGTAATAAAGTACATAGCACTGTCTTTATCTGGTCTGCAGATCACAACTTTGTCCTCATAGATGTGCCCACCGTAACTCCAATGCCGTAAGCATCTGACAAACCGTTCATAAAGCTCCGGTGAAAAGGCCTTTTTCTGGAGTGGCTTTGGTACTTTTAAATAGCTCCAAACATCGTCCTCATACCAGGCCTCACAGTTCTTTTCAATAACAGTCATAATATCTCTTGGAACATAGGGGAATTCCAACCCGTACTCATTAGCCACTCTCTTATGAAGAAGTCTCTGTGACCTTGCAAGTCTCGGTAATGCACGTGCATTTCCTTCTCCGGGTGGTATGCAGGAGTTTGGGGACCGTTGCACCAACGTGGCAGAGTCCCTTTCAAGTGTGGGCAAATTCCCGGGTTTAGGGAGAGACACATTTACCGTGATGGGGTTTTCCGCAATCGGCGTTCCATCCCCTGAGGTTAGAGTTAGCCAGTCCGAAACATCCATACAAGTGGCGGCTACATCATCCCTTCCAGTCCACAACAACTCCTCTGACAATGTCCCCAAAATGTCATCATCTTCAACATCTAACAAAGACTCTAACTCTGAATCTCTGTATTCCTCTGCCGGTAAGTAGTTAACTAAAAGTGAACTCATGGTCAGACTCTTTTCCGAAGCAACCTTCTTGGCAGAACCTTATGTTGACTCCAGGAAGACTTTGTGTGCCTCACTTTCTCCAAAGGAGGCATAGTGATTTCCGTAGCAGTGGTAGAAGCAGTGTCCATCTGCTCCAGAGTGGTTTCCTTAGCGGACTCAGTAACAGACGTAGCGGCATCTCCCTCGGGGATGTCAGCAACAACAGGTGTCACTGCGGTGGAAGGCTTTACCGAAGGGGCGAAGATGGCCGACTCCTCGGTTGTCACGCCCATGGTCCAGTCCACGCGGTAGGACTTTGGTAGTGTGACTGACTGCTGCACTTTGAAAGTGTAGTCTCCACACTTCTTGCGTCTGCAGAAAGGCCGAGGGTTAGCGACCAGGCCGTCACACTTCCCGCACAACATACCCAGGCCTTCGATGTCTTGGGTCCTGACACAGGTTGCACACCCGGAGCATGGTACATCCTCAAAAACTTTTTCTCCAAACTCCGAGAAAAAACATGGACTTGTCTTTCCTCCTTCTGCAACACATTCTAACACGGTGCCTCATGCAGGAAAGAACAACTCAGATTCCTCCCACTGGGATGCTCAGGTTACGCAACTTCGCTGGCTTTTTGGCAAGGGCTCAAAGTAAAGATTGCGCAGATGGCGCAGTTACAAAACACACCCTCTGTCCTTGCTTTACCACGTGTACAGTTCCTTTGCGAGGTAACGGTAAAATCCCGGACTACGAGCCCCCACATGTAGCAATAACCCCCGAAGGAGCTGCTGGTTATTTTTGGGCTTACCATTACCTTTCATTCTCCTTGTGACACGTCTAGGGGATGTCCCGTGGTAGATGGCCCAGTAACATCAACCATTGAACAGTCTTTTAACTTGGGATCAGAGGGTTGGAAAGGAAAGTTCAGGTACTCTCAATGTCAAAGTCTATAAACGTTGAGGAACTTGCTTACTTTGACTGCATCCAGAGAATAGCCATTCGCAGCTGGATGAGCACTCAGGTTGGACAGTCCCTCTCTCACAAGGCCTAGCAGCCAATAAGGTGCTTACTCAGGAACAAAGTTTTTATCACCGTTGTTGTTGCAGAACACATGGGGAAACTAAGCGGTAGAACACTTGTAGGATACCTGGATCTTTCAGCCCACTTGGCGATATCCCCAAGACCAGATTCTCTTGGTTACTTCAGGCCTTCCAGGCTCTTGTTAAGAAAACCAACCTTGCATGATGTTCTTCGAAAGAGTCCTCACTAAAGAGTACACCGGGTCTCTCCCGGACCGGAGACAGCACCCATCCACCTCGGAATCCTTCCTTAGTTCCTTTGCCTTGGGCTAGCCAGCCCCAGGGCATCAAAGTCAGGTGGAACCGCACCCCAGGCCATAGCCTTCCCGGGGGCTTGTCAGGAGGACCAGGACCATATACTCAGCACAGCATACTGGAACGGAACAGAACCACGTGATGTCCATGTCATAAATACCCTCTCCCAGAGGGCACAGCGAGAGGGCCACTCCCAATGACCTGACTCCGAGAGGGAATAATTCAAGCACCTAACCAGACCATAGTTCCCCGCCTGCCACCAGAGACAGTGCTCGCTGTGTCCAGGCTGAACATTTCACAGTCCAGTCAGACTGACACAGAAGCCACATTTAGCCAAATAGGCCCAAACCAAACTGTAGTTTGGGTAAAGATTTAACTTTGAACACACATATATATATATATATATATATATATATATATATATATATATATACATACATACACACACACACACATACACACTGTGTATATTATATTAAAATTGTGCATTGTGCTGTTTGCTAGAGTTCTGATTGTACTATGAAAACAGTTCTTTATACACTTTTAATACATGTGCTTTGCCTTGGTGAGACTGTTACAGTGCCTCTAGCCAATAAAGTGAGGTTTCTCTGTTAATCATTTCTTCTTGCTTCTTCTTCCAACCCTCTGCTGTTATAACAAATATTGTCTAAATATAAGAGCCATGTGTTTTCATACTTGAACACCACTGTCCTTTACTTCCAGATCTGTGCAGTAAGCCAGCATGAGACAACTCCTGCACTTTGCCACTGTGCTGGAGTTTTTTGTAATAAAGGCTGGTCCCTGCTGCTCTCTTCTTGTGCAGGGTGACTGGTTTGGTGTCCACCCCACTGCAGGCAGCCTGTAAGTATCACCCCAATTATTTTGTGAGTTCCATAACAATCAAAAGATGCTTTACTATGAAATAATAAATTAAGTGTGCATATAGTGTTGACATGGAAACAATTTGAAAAAAGACATAACTATCCGTTATAGATGTCCAGCTGACACCACCACACTGCATTAGTAACAACTTTTTTTCCCTTCTTGTTTTCTGTTCTTGGCAACATTTGGATTAAACATGGAAACCCTATTGTGGAGGTTGCTAATGTACTGTAAGTGACAAGGTACAGTGTCATAAAAATAATTTTTCCAATTCTGCAATTATGTCCCACATTATCTTAAGCTCATTGACTACCCAAACAAAACACTGTGAATTCAGAAAGTGTCACATCTGATATTCCAGTTTTAGTCCAAGTTGTTTTGTAATCTGTTAAACTAGGCTACCTTGTGTATTAAATCTTTATGCTACTTGTTGCCCATCATCTATCTAGAAGCACATTGGTTTCAATATGTTCGAAGTGAGAATACGGCCAACAAGCAGTTATCTCTTTCTTTCTTTAACAAGAACAAGCAGTTATCTCTTAGCAGCAATGCAATTTAATAGCAAGTGTAAGCCTAGCCTTAATGTATGCCTTTTAAATACTGAAAAGGGAGACTTAGCTATTTTAAATGACCATTTGCATCTATTGCAAATTAGTTACTTTCAAAAAGCAGATCATTTCATGAACACTTTCACGTCTAAACCAAAATGTGAGCGAGCACACTAGATAATTGTGGGGAATCGGTTTGTTTTTTGCTTTGAAATTAAGGCCACAATGACACCGACTGTTACTGAAAACTACCGCGGATATGTAGAATTAACCATGCAAAAATATATTAACATTATTGTGCCAAGAGAGCACAGTGTTTTTCATAAACAAGCAAACATGTGTCGGTACATGAATGTATTACCTTAGGCTGAATAGTTTTTAGTAACTAAATAACTTAAAAGGGAAGGTCAGGGTTTTCAAATTCAAACATTTATACTCACCTAAGTGGATGCACCGATGCTGAATCTGTCCCCCACCAACTCTATAGTGAGAAGTGAGTGATCAAACACCACTGATCGCTAAGTTCTCCCCCTTCACTCTGAGCAGAGAGCCGTGGCTATCATTCAGCGGCTCTCTGCTTGCTCCTCTCTCCTCCACGCTCACTGCCGTGCTAGCCTGTGCAGGGGCCAGGAGGGGCTGGCTCAGGCTCTCAGCAGCTTGCTAAGAGACTGAGTCAGGTGCCAGCTTCTGGGTAGATACCCACCATATGATCTGGATATTTTCAGAGCCTGGACCGATATTTTCAGAGCCTGCTGTCTACTGAAACCTGATCACAGGAGTGCATAACGAACTACACTCCTGTGACCCATAGGAGAATTATGGCCAACAATATTTGGCCATGCTTCTCTTTTAACACACTGGAATACATTGTTGCCTAAACAGACAACATTTTATCTAGACATGTATTGTTTGGTAAAGTGTGCAATCTAATGGTATTGGTCATCGGGGAACAGAGAGTGTAAGTTGATCATGGAACCAGGGCAATACAGTTACATAGTTAGTCAGGTTGAAAAAAGTCTATCAAGTTCAACCAAGAAAAAAAATAAAAATTAAATGCAATCCCATATACACAAACCTATACCACAGTTGATCCAGAGGAAGGCAAAAAACCCCAGAAAAGCATGCTCCAATTTGCTACAGCAGGGGGGACAAATTCCTTCCTTTAGATTTCCCCTGGATCAACTTTACCTATAAATGTTAGTACCCAGTTATGTTGTGTACATTTAGGAAATAATCCAGGCCTTTTTCAAAGCAATCTACTGAGCTTGCCAGAACCAACTCTGGAGGGAGTATATTCCACATTTTCACAGCTCTTCCTATGAAGAAACCTTTCCATATTTGCAGATTAAATCTTTTTTCTTCTAGATGTAAAGAGTGTCACCTTGTCCTCTGTGATGACCTTAAAGTGAATAAATCAACACCAAGTTCATGATATGGACCCCTTATATATTTGTACATGTTGATCATATCCCCCTTAATCTCCTCTTCAATAGAGAATAAATTCAGTTCCTATAATCTTTTCTCATAGCTGAGCTCCCCCATGCCTCTTATCAGTCTGGGTGCCCATCTCTGGACTTTCTCTAGTTCCCCCGATATCCTTTTTGAGAACTGGTGCCCAAAACTGAACTGCATATTCCAGATGAGGTCTTACTAATGATTTGTACAGGGTCAAAATTATATCTCTCCCTCTGGAGTCCATACCTCTCTTAACCACTTCCCGACCAGCGCACGACGATGTACGTCGACAGAATGGCACGGGCAGGCATATTGGCGTACATGTACGTCCAATATTCGATGCCGCCCTGCCATCGGGAGCGCGCCGCCGGCGGCGCGCTCCCGCGCTGGTCGGAACCCCCGTGAGTCCGGTCGCGGGACCCGCGGACTCGATCGCCGCGGGCATCCCCGCGATCGTCTCACGGAGTGGCCGAATGGAGGAAATGCTGTATAAACAACATTTTTCCATTCTGCCTAGCAACTAGTGACGCTGATCTCTGCTCCATGTGATTGGAGCAGAGATCAGTGTACACTAAATGAAAGCCCAACCCCCCCACAGTTAGTAACACACCCCTAGGAACACTTAACCCCTACACTGCCACCCACTGGTTAACCCTTTCACTGCCAGTGTCATTTACACAGGAATCACTGCATTTATATAGCAGTGATTACTGTATAAATGACAATGGTCCCAAAAATGTGTCAAAAATGTCCGATGGGTCCCCCACAATGTCGCAGTCACAATAAAAATCGCAGATCGCCGCCATTACTAGTAAAAAAAAAATTATAAAAAATTATTAATAAAAATGCTATAAAACTATCCCTATTTTGTAAACGCTATAACTTTTGCGCAAACCAATCAATAATCGCTTATTGCGATTTTTTTTACCAAAAATATGTAGAAGAATACGTATCGGCCTAAATTGAGGGAAAAAAATGTTTTTTTATATATTTTTGGGGGATATTTATTATAACAAAAAGTAAAAAATAATGCGTTTTTTTCAAAATTGTCGCTCTATTTTTGTTTATAGCGCAAAAAATAAAAACCGCAGGGGTGATCAAATACCACCAAAAGAAAGCTCTATTTGTGGGAAAAAAAGGACGTCAATTTTGTTTGGGAGCCACGTCGCACGACCGCGCAATTGTCAGTTAAAGCGACGCAGCGCCGAATCGCAAAAAGTGGTCTGGTCTTTGACCAGCAAATTGGTCCGGTCTGAAAGTGGTTAATACAAGAAAGGACTTTGCTCGCTTTGGAAACCACAGCTTGGCATTGCATGCTATTATTGAGCTTATGATCTACCAAAACCCCCAGATCCGTCTCCACCATTGATTCCCCCAATTATATTCCCCCTAGTATGTATGATGCATTCATATTCTTAGCACCCGAGTGCATAACTTTACATTTATCAACATTAAACCTCATGTGCCACTTTGTTGCCAAATTAGACAGTGCATTGCAGTTGGTAGGTGGGTTGTTGGTTGCTAGGCAGGTGCGGGCTGCACCTGGGTGACTCCCGCCAGAGGGGTGACACCCATGGGTAGCGCCACCGCTAACAATGCCTGCTGCACAGTCCCGCGCCGCGGCTGTGTCCCTCAGCGCGGAGCGGAATGAAGCAGCCTCCCCCTCCTCTCTGTTTCCATCCACAGAGGAGGAGGAGCCCGAGCTCTAGGGTCACACACCGCTGTGTGTGTGTGTATATGATTGCTGTTCTGAGGTATGTAAGGGGGGTTGTCTGCACTTGGGGGGTGTCTGCATGGAGGGGTGTCTGCACGGAGGTGGGTCTGTACTGAGGGGGGTGTGTACTGAGGGGGGTGTGTACTGAGGGGGGGTCTGCACTGGGGCGTGTCTGTACTGAGGGGGGTGTGTACTGAGGGGGGGGGTCTGCACTGGGGCGTGTCTGTACTGCTGGGTGGGTGTCTGCACCGGGGGGTTTGTACTGTTGGGGGTGTCTGTATTGTTGGGGGGTCTGCACGGAGGGGGATGTCTACGCTGGGGTGTCTGCACATAGGGGGGTGTCTGCACTGGGGGGTGTCTGTACTGCTAGGGGGTCTGTACTGGGGGGGTCTGCATTGGGGGGATTGCATGAAGGGGGGTGTCTGCATGGGGGGTGTGTCTCTACTGAGGGAGGTCTGCACTGGGGGGTGTCTGTACTGCTGGGGGGTCTGCGCTGAGGGGGGTCTGTAACTGAGGGGGTCTGCACTGAGGGTGGTGTCTGTACTTTTGGGGGGTCTACACTGGGGGGGTCTGCACTGAGGGGGGTGTCTGTAATGTTGGGGGGTCTACACTGGGGGTGTTTGTACTGCTGGGGGGTCTGCACTGAGGGGTGGTCTGTAACTGAGGGGGGTCTGCACTGAGGGGGGTGTCTTTACTGTTGGGGGAGTCTCCACTGGGGGGTCTGCACTGAGGGGGTGTCTGCACTGGGGGGTCTGCACTGAGGGGAGTGTCTGTAATGCTGGGGGTATCTGCACTGAGGTGGGGGTGTCAGTACCGGTGGGGGGTCTGCACCGAGGTGGGGTGTCTGTACTGATGGAGGGATCTGCACTGAAGGGGTGTCTGTACTGAGGGGGGAGGTTTATACTGAGGGAGGGGGGTTTATATTGATGGAGGGTGGTCTGTATTGAGGGAGGGGGATCTATACTGCGGGAGGAGGGTCTGTAGTTAGTGGAGGGGGGTCTGTACTGAGGGAGGATTATTTCGTGGGAGGGTGACCCCATTTTTTTTTCGCACCAGGTGACACCAACTCTAGTGACGCCACTGTTCTGAGGCCTCTTATGATGTCACTTCTTGACTGGAAACATCACAATATTTATATAAATATCCAAAATGTTTAGCACTGGCAAAGTGTGACAGTCAACTTTGTATATGTTATATGGACTGTAATTCATGTTAGTATTGCACCTTATGACGTTTATGAGGTTGAGCTGGCTTAGATTTTGTTCTCATTGTGCAGGTTTTATCTAGCTACAGTATGCTAAATCCAATGGGAGCTGGATGCTGAGCATTTGACTTATGCATCTCAAAGAATTATGCCCTGTACACGTGGTCGGAAATTCCGACGGAAAAGGCCCAATCGGATTATATTGTCGGAAAATACGATCGTGCGTGGGCTCTATCGGACTTTTTTTCCATCTGAAACTCAGACGGAACAAATTAGAGAGCAGGATATAAAGTTTTCTGACAAAAAAATCAGATTGGACGTTTTCCGATCAGTTGTAGAATTCTGACGGACAAAGTGGCATGCATGCTCAGATCAGATTACGAGACCAAAGCTATTGGCTACTAGCCTCTACCTAGTCCCGTCGTACGCAACGAACGTCACCACATTCTGAACGATCGGATTTTCTGACAACTTTGTCGGACCGTGTGTATGCACATAATCCGTCTGAAAAAATCCAAGAGATTTTGTGGTCGGAATGTCCGACCGTGTGTACGGGGCATAATAGTGACTTCAACTTTAGTGTGCCTTTACCTAAACACAGAAATAAATGTACACACATTTTTGTAAACCATATCTGAGGCTGTACTGTATATGATTTTTTAGTCAGTAACATAAGGATCCGTTTTTCTCTCTGAGTTGTACTTTTCCTTAGATTTATGCATTTTGTATACAGAGTGTCAAGTTAGGACTAGAATACTGTTTTGTGAAGAAGATGCGGTTGCTTTGATCCCATGTAAATAAACAAGTGCCTTTTAATTTGAACTATCTTCTTTAATTATTAGCTAAGTAAAGAACAGGTTAAAACTCTGAGCACATCCTACTCATCCTTTTTTGTATCCTTGATGTAGTTTCATACAGCAGCCCACCCACTGGCAGCAAACACTGGAGGCAAAAGCCTTGATTTTCCATTCGGATCTCACACTACACAGACATCGCCAGACAATGGGGGATATATATATTACATGTTCACAAATAACTGACCACTGGACAAACATCTGGGAATTTGAAAATATGACACCCCCTGAATATTTACAATGAAGTTTATTGCTAATGCGTTGTGCAAATAAACCTTTACTTGTAGAATGCATTTACAATGTCTGCAGTTCTAAATGTACAATATAATCTAAGGTTACATTTACTAGTAATTAATGTGCTCTATTTAATAAAAGGGTGGTGGTAGGTAGGATAAAATGTTCATCTCCAGCAAATGATTTGAATAAACGAATTTATCAACGGTTTGACAGATGTCACTGAAGCAGCCATATTCAAAAATTGCCCCTGTCACGAGGGCTCATTCACACCAGACAGTATTTATTACAGGCATTTTAGCTCTGACAATTTACACAACACTTTACATACTGTACATTCACATCAATCTCTGCCCTTGAGGAGCTTACAACAGTTGCAATCTCGCATGCACACACGGGAAAATTTAGACGGGAGCTAATTAACTTACCAAGCATTCTATGCAGAACAAAAAAGTTTACGCTGAAGTTTGGCTTTAAAGAAAATATATATTTGTTTCCAGTGAAAACCAAAATAGTTTGGAAAACTAAGCTGGGCATAAACAAAAGATATGTATTTAGCAAAACGGATCATACCTCTATTGTTTGGCACGCTTTCAGCCTCTTCATGTTTTCCTGCCTTATAATAGGTGACCCCTCGAATAACTACAGGCTTCTGTTGCAGTACAGGTGCTCTAGGTCTCGGCGTTGGTTGGGACAAAGCTGGTTTGGCTTTGCTACTCTCTTTCTTGGATTTTTGAACTTTCTCCTTTGTCACTTTAGACAGTGATTTCTCCCCAGAGTTTTTCTTGCCAGTTGAATACTTGATTTCTTTTGTTCCAGCTGTGTCCTGCAGGATTGCAGCAAAAACATGTACATATATATGTTAGTTGGTGGACAAGGTTGAGTACAGCTTGCGTTTTGCACTTTGCCCCCATTTACTAAATTTACATATTGGGGGAGACCTACTAAAACTGGGGCACTCAGAATCTGGTGCAGCTATGCATGGTAGCCAATCAGCTTCTAACTTCAACTTGTTCAATTGAGCTTTGACAATAAAACATGGACACAGATTGGTTTCTTTACAGAATAGCTGAACCAGATTTTGCATGTTCCAGTTTTAGATATATTTCCCACATTGTGTGCCAAATGAAAACAATTCTATGCTGAAATGTTACCTGGTACCTAAATAATGTGTAAAAGGTAATTGGACCTAAATACTTTTAAGTTACACTTAATGTAGACTTCTGGTCAAAACCTTACTACCAGGGGCGGACTGACAACTCATGGGGCCACCGGGCAATAGGAGATTATGGGGCCCCCAGGCAATCAGAGATTATGGGGCCACACAGTATACAAAAACACACACACATACATGTACACATAGTATACACAGACATGTTTCTATTGGCTGAGAAGGTACTGGAGAGGATTTTTACATACTGTCCCTGGTTTTACTGAGGCTGGCAACCCCGATGGGGCCCTCATAGTGGCCTGGGGCCCTCTGGCAGTGCCCGAGTGGCTGAAAGGTCAGTCCACCCCTGCTTACTACTCTTAACCACCTCAAGGCCAATTTCTTAGCTTTCAGTGCTGTCACAATTTGAATGCCAATTACTTAGTCATGCAACACTGTACCCAAATCTCATTTCTATCACTTTTTAGAAACAGATAGAACTTCCTTTTGGTGGTTTTAATCACCATTAGGTTTTTTATTTTTGCTATATAAACAAAGCTGCAAGCAAAGCCAACAGACTATTGGCATGCATTAAAAAGGGCATTCACTCCGGAGACAAAACAATAATTCTCCCACTTTACAAGACTCTGATGCAGCCACTTCTTGAGTATTCCTTCCAGTTCTGGGCACTAGTCCTCAAGAGGGATGTGCTAAAGCAGGAGAGAGTCCAGGGAAGAGCTACAAAGCTAATAAATGGACTGAAGGATCTCAGCTATGGGAAAGGCTACAAGCACTAAACTTATTCTCTCTGAAGAGAATCACAGCCATGTGATATCACATACCACCTGCAGGTATTTAATAATAATTTATGCAGAATATAATATAAATAATTAAAACTTATATATACAATTCTATTATTTAACATCTAACAATTATTCAAGATTGTATATTCATAGACTCTATTTCACATTTACAGGGTATTTTTCCCTTTTGGCATCAGTGATCCATCTGGTCTGATCCTCCCAGGGTGCGTACTGTGGGGGAGCTGGGTCAGCACTTTGGGCTAGACCCAACCTCGGCACTCCTCTCATGGGCATCTGTTGTATTTCAAGCTTTATGAAATCAGGGGCACTTTTTGCACTCGTATGTTTTTATTTAGAACATTTTGAAAGGGTTACCATCTCAGTACATGTAAGTGAAATTCTATCAGTTCTGTCTGTTTTACTTTGCATATCTATGAACATTGCTGGAATCTTGTATATCCGTATATCTATTTTTTTTCTTAATATTCTATTCTAGAACATAAAGTATTCTTGCTTAAAGTGGAAGTAAACCCATCAATTTAAACAGTTAAAAAAAAAAAGAGACATGCCGGGAATGCTAACTGCACATTGGCTGTGCTCTCTCAGCCAAACTATGAAACCATCCAATGGCTGGTGTCATAACGAATCACATGTGCAGCACCATAACAGTTGAAGATTAAACAGAGGCAAAGATGGCAGCTTCCTTGGCTGAAAACGATAGGGGAGTTTACTTCCACTTTAATTATGCTATTGAAGAAAGAAACGCACATGTACCCTGAAACATGTTGAGTGCAAGAATTACTAGTTTACACTTTGTACTACTATATTATGGTGACAACATTGTAAATATCTTCAAATACACTTTATGTTTTTTATAAATGTTTTGTACATACTATATTTAATAAATATTTCAAATGCGATAAATGCTTTCTCAAAAGCTTTTGTGCCTTTAAAGTCCACCACAAGGGGATCTTGTTCTTTTTCTCTCTGGAGAGGAGACGCTTTAGAGGAGATATGATATCAATGTACAAATGCCGTACTGGTGACCCTAGCATAGGGACAAAAACTTTTCAGTGAAAGGGAATTTTAAAAGACATGTGGCCATTCACTAAAATAGAAGAGAAGCGGTTTAACCTTAAACTGCATAGAGTGTTCTTTACTGTCAGAGCTGTAAGGATGTGGAATTCTCTTCCACAAGCATTGGTATCAGCAGAGAGAATCAATAATTAAAAAAAAATATTAGATGAGCACCTTAAAGACCACAGCATACAGGGATTTACAATGCACCATTAACATAAATGCACACACAGGTGGATGGGCTTGTGCCCTTTTTCAACCTCACCAACTATGTAAACAAAATATAGAAAATTTAAAAAAAAACATGTTTTTTCTTCTTTTTCTCTTATAAAATGTTGCAAATAATTAATCTTTCTTCATAAATTTGGCCAATATGTATTCTCTTAGCCCTTGTACACACGGTCGGAGATTCCGTCGGAATGTGTCTGATCGGAGCGTTTTGTCGGATATTCCGGCTGTGTGTGGTATGCATCGGACTGTTTCCGTCAGAATATCCATCGGACCAAATTTTCCAACTTGCCGGAAATATTTTCCGACAAACTGCTCCGATCGGACATACTCCGATCATGTGTAGAGAATTCCGATCGGACAAAGTGCCACTCATGCTCAGATCAAATTCCTACATCAAAGCTATTGGCTACTAGCCTGAACGTAGTCCCATCGGAACGAAATTACATCATCACGTTCTGAAAGATCAGATTTTCCGACAACTTTGTCCGACCGTGTGTGTATGCAACAGTTTCAGACAAGATCCGTCGGACAAAATCCGACGGATTTGGTTGTCGGAATGCCCGACCGTGTGTACAAGGGCTTAAATGTCTTTGGTAAAGGGTCTACAAACGGTGGTATATGTTTTTGAAACCGGATTCGTCTACTGACTGCTTATCTCATTTCTTGAGGCCCTAAAATGACAGGACACTACAAATACCACCCAAATGACCCATTTTTTGGAAAGTAGACAGTCCAATGTATTTAGTAAGAGGCATGGTGTCAGGACTTGTGTCATTACCTGCGTCACCTGCTGGAAGAGTCGAAGGGCACAGTTCCCTGTGGCCACCAGTGGGTGTCTTCCAGCAACTGGGCTGTGCAAGTAATTGGGCTGTACCTGACCTGGGCTGCTGGAAGGTATACAATCCCACCCTTGACTGAAGTTCACTGCTTCAGTGCTCTTCCTGTGAGCCTTGTCCCTGCCTGATCTTAATCCTTGTTCCTGTACCTGTTACTGTATTTGATTCTGAGACCTCCTCCCTGTACCCTGCTCCCTGCTTCCAGGTCACAGTACATTTCTCCATACTGCTCCCTGTCTCTGTCCTGACCTTGCCCTGCGCAGGTATGCTCCCACCACTTGTACATAGGCAGTTAAGTTGCTATTTGGGTTGCTGCACTTTCAGCTTAATGTGTTATGTATATTATTTATGGTTACTGGTGTCGGTTGGTTGGAATTTAATTATTTATCTTAATAAACTTGGTGAGCTTTTTAAAAAAAAAAAATTTTTCTAAATGTTTGGTAAATGAAGATATTAAATAACAAAAATTTTCACAATTTTATTTTTTGTCACAAGAGCAGTACAGTGTAATCATATGACTGGTGTGGTAGTAATCAGGAATACTGGCTGGTAGCCATATGTAAATGTTAATTAAAAAAGGTTTCAGGTAGGCTGAATGAAAAAGAACTGAACTGATTCCCCCATCTACACATTTGCTGTGTCATTGTATTCTGACAGTAGTGAGACTCCCCCGCCTATTGGCTGCAGTGCTGGTTGAACTGAAATTTTCTAGCAATCCTAGTTGTGAGAAGTCAATCGAAAGATCAACTTCTCATAAAATGGAATGGGGATACATGGATCAAAATTAGGTCGGTTCCTGCTGAACTGGTCAAATTTTGATCCAGGTACAGCCAGCATGTGACTGAATTGAAGTGTGGTAGATGGGAAGCAGACAGGTGGTAGTTACCTTTTTCCTCCAGGGAAGGGGTGCTGCCTGAAAGCCATGCATGGCTTGTATGACTCTTTTAGCTGGTGGGCCTTGTGTGAACTTAAATCAATTTCAAAGCAGAGCTAATGTATATTTCTGTGTTTTGAGATTGTATTCTGTGCTGTTTTTGCTTGGGGTGGCGTTAGTTTGATGCCCCCCCGGAATTATTGAGCCAGCCACCACTAGTTTCAAATAAGTCTTTATTGAACATTAAATGCATATTTTTTGTGCATTAATATAGTATAGATAGAGTGAGAGATTATTGACACTAGCTTTTATTTTGTTCAGATGGCATTTGCATCCAAGGCTCTTTTTTGGTTTACAGGTATTAGTAATTACATTAGATATATTTAATATGGATTTATATTAAAACTAGACTTTTTTTGTGAGTTTCTTTGTGAATGTAATCATTCAGTATACTATATCCTGCCCCCAGAGTGTTTAACAAAAGGAGCAGGGAGGGAAGTGTCCATTACCACTGTGTATGCCCACGTGTGAATCTATACTCATGTTGGCTGCACTGATAGGAAAAAGGAGGAAAGAGCTTAGAAGGGAACTGAAATTGAGTATAATCCGTAGAAGACACCAGCTGGTCCAAACAAGCTCAGCCTGCAGTGTGCAGCACGTAGAAGATGGTAGAGACAGCTGAAGACAGCATCAAACCAGTATATTTCACTGTACACAAAACTAATGCTTTAATGCAGGGATATGCAATAAGCGGACCTTCAGTTGTTGCAAAACTACAAGTCCCATCATGCCTCTGGGTGTCATGCATGTGGCTGTCAGAGTTTTGCTATGCCTCATGGCACTTGTAGTTCTGCAACAGCTGGAGGTCCGCTAATTGCATATCCCCGCTTTAGTGGCTTTGTGAGTATGAAAACTCTGTTATATAATATGTAATGAACGTTTTTCATAGTCTGGTTTTAATGCCACTTTAAAGTTATATTAAAGTCTTGTTTTTTATAAACACAAAACAAAAACAAAAAAAAACAAACAAACTTGTCCATTCACACACCGAGCCACGGCTTGATCATTCCTGCTCTGTCTCCTGATTGGCTTACTGGCTGTGATTGGCTTTTGCCAACAGCGGGAGCCATTGTCAATCAAGAGTGTGTGTCCCCAGAGGGGCAAGGCTTTCCTGGACATCGCTGGATCGAGAAGGGGCTAAGGTAAGTATTGGGGGGTGCTGGGGGGAGGGGAAGGGCTGCTGCACACAGAAGGCTTTTACCTTCATGCATAGAATGCATGAAGGTAAAAAACCTTGTGCCTTTACAACCATTTTAATGTTATAAATGGGTTCCACAGCTTCCTTAGTTTGCATTAATTTGGAATTTACTGTATCAAATCACCCAGGTCTGTAATGAGGTGGATAAACAATTACTGTATTTATTGGCATATAACACACACTTTTTCACCCTGAAAATCAGGTGCAAATAGTGTGTGTGTGTGCCGATACTGCAATTTGGGCTGCCTAGGAGGGATAGAGGAGGGGGGCGGGATGAGTGCCATCAGATTACATACAGTGAGAATCTCCTGTTTACTCAGTGGCCTCTGTAATAGGAAGTCCCATCTTCTGGGCTGGCATTGGACCAGTGTTCTGTCTATCATAGAAGCCGGTCCAGGAGGCGGGACTTTGTATTAAAGAGGCCGTCGAGTAAACAGGAGATTCTTGCTGTATGCAATCTGACATCGCTCATCCCGCCCCCCTCCCTGTCCCCTCTAAGGCAGCAGTAATCTGAGGTGAGGATGCAAATGGGCATTGATCAGGCTGCATTCATGGCAATGGTGAGGCAGCATATGGGCATTCATCAGGCTACAGCTGGGCAATGATCAAGCTGCATTGATGGGCAATTGTGAGGCTGTAGATGGGCATTGATCAAGCTGCACTGATGGCCAATTGTGAGATTGCAGATGGGCATTGCTCAAGTTGCATTGATGGGCAATTGTGAGGCTGCAGATGACATTGATCAGGCTGCAGATGGGCAATGGTGAGGCTGCATTGATGGTCCATGAACAGGGTGGTGAGGAGTTCATGGACGAAGAATTGGTTGCTCCAGAGTGAACAATTCTCGCACATGCCTTTGTTGCGGGAGATCCGTGAGCATAATCCTGATGATTTCAGAAATTATCTCTGGATGACGGACCCCGTTTTTCACTGTTTGTTGGCTTTGCTGTCCCCTTACATTATGAAGCAGGTCACATGCATGCGCCAAGCCATCACTCCTGAACAGAGGCTCATCGCCACCTTGCGGTACTTGGCGATGGAGAGAATTCTGCAGGACATGAAGTTCTTGACAGGAATCTCCCCCAAGACTCTGGGGATAATTATTCCAGAGACCTGTTCTGCCATCATTCAGGTCCTGCAGAAGGACTATATTAGGGTAAGTTTTCTCCTTTAACATCACATTCTCCGTATTTAATGTTTGTTAATGTATTGTATTTCTTTCATCATTCCATAATTACCATGATTGTAATATTCTGTGAATGTCCCCTTTAACTTCATGCATGCTTCAATTTTTTAAAGCTCTTTTTTTGTCCTTCATGCGTATTTGCCTTCACCAACCTCCCCAGCATGCTATCCTGGGCCCATACACACCTAGCCTAGTCACTTAACAAGGTATTTTGTCGCTCCATTGTACGGTTTTACCCTAAACACCCCCTAAAATGTGTACAAATGTTTGTTATGTTATGTTTTGGCCTTAAGTTCAGGCAGAGTGCAAAAGACTTTTTTTGGGGGGGCCCAAATTTATTTCGAACCCCCCCCAACCACTAAGTAAACCAATACCAATACTCTGTCTGCTGACTTTGCCAAAGCCATACACACTATACCTACCTCTTCTGTGGTCATATTTATGGATGAATTTACAAAAGCATGTAGTGAAAGGTCCTGCCTGAATACTTTGAAATGGTACTTTTTAAAGTGTTGTTCTCCTATTATCTTGATAGGTAATTGCAGAATGTAAAATTGTGCTTCAATTTGGACAGTGTGTACACTTCTTACCTGTCCAGTAGGGTGCCAATAGTGTAAGTAAGGAGGGGCTGGCCAAAGTAACACACATTGGGGGTTATTTACTATAGGAAAATCCACTTTGCACTGTGAGTGCACTTGAAAGTACACTTGGAAGTAAAGTCGCTGTAGATCCGATGGGGGACAAGTAAGGAAAATAAAAAACAGCATTTTAGCTTGCACATGATTGGAAGATAAAAATCAGCAGAGCTTCCACTCATTTCAGATCTACCCCTTAGATTTAGAGCGACTGCACTTGAAAGTGCACTTTTAGAGCACTTTCATGTGCACTTGCAGTGCAAAGTGAATTTGCCTTTTGTAAATAACCCCCATTATGTATGCATTCCGCTTTCAATGAAATAGAGAGGGTTACCTGTCCAAAAATCTCCCCTCCCCCTAAAAATTTTAAATGGGCCATCAGAGGGGGTGACGATTCTGATAAGTGGACCTTATATTATTGTCTTTAACTACCCCTTAAAATAAATGTTTTATACTTATGTTTTCCAAGAATGTTTGTGTCTAATCTGCTTGCAATGTTATGTGCAAAAGTACTATTTTTTTCTTGTTTGACTCCATAGTTTCCTTCAATGCCACAAGAATGGCAGACTGTGGCTTCCCAATTTGCCCAGCGGTGGGACCTTCCCAACTGTGGAGGGGTAATTGATGAGAAACACGTCCACATTGTGCCACCCCCCAATTCAGGGTCATACTATTATAATTACAAGGGGTTTAATAGTATTGTGATGTTGGCAGTGGTGTCGGCGACATACGAGTTTCTCTATGTGGACGTGATCAAGAATGGCCGGATGTCGGATGGTGGAGTCATCGCCCAGATCGAGTTCTACGGATGGCTCCAAAGTGGTGGCTTGGGCTTGCCACCTGCAGAAGACAACGTGGCTGGTCTACCATTCGTCTTCCTCACTGATGAAGCATTTGGGCTGGGTGATCACCTGATGCGGCCATTCCCGATGAGGACCCTAACCCCGGAGCAGAGGGTTTTTAACTACTGGCTGGCCAGTGCCAGAAAAGTGGTGGAGAATGCATTCAGGATAATGGCCAGCTGGTTCTGCCTGTTCCTAACGCCAATCAACATGGTGGGATATAAACGAAAACATATAATACTTGCATGCTGCATTATACAAAGCTTTCTACAAACTATGTGGCTCCAGTTGGGCCTGAGGCCGGATTTCCAGAACAAACAACAACCCTGATGGCACTTGAAGCTGGCCGTCCTGGCTTTGCCCCCAAAGTGCCCGCAAGGTCTGTCAAATCTTTACGGGTAGGGGGGCCATTGATATGCCAGCAAATGTTTGATAAGCATTTTTAAAATAAAAATTTTTGTTAAAAAGAAATAATATTTTTTTTTTACTGCTTGTATTTCTTTTAGCTGTCCCCTAGGTTCTCCAATGGGATTTTCTTTTTGGCCATTTTCTTCAATAGTGCAAATGTAATTTAGTTGATACATGATGTGACAATTTCTTCTTCAGCTAACTATTATGTTGTGGGTCTGCTACACACACAATGTTCTTTTGTTAATGTATGTAATGCATTAATGATAAATAAACACATACTTTTCAGCACCATGAATTAATTGTTTTGAGTCCCCAAACTGGCCTGATTGGGGCAAATTTAAGAGCACTGTGGGGGTAATTTACTAAAGGCAAATCCACTTTGCAGTTCAAGTGCACTGCAAGTGCACTTGGAAGTGCACTGAAAATGCACTTGTAGTGCAAAGTGGATTTGCCTTTAGTAAATAACCCCCACCGTCACTCTAAACACCAAATGACTATAAAAACTGGTATTGAGTATTGAAAGAAGAAGCCACACTTTGCTGAGCATTAAACATTTTACTCAAAGCACAAAGTGTGGCTTCTTCTTTCAATACTCAATACCAGTTTTTATAGTCATTTGGTGTTTAGAGTGACGGTGGGGGTTATTTACTAAAGGCAAATCCACTTTGCAATACAAGTGCATTTTCAGTGCTGTTTCAGTGCACTTCCAAGTGCACTTGCAGTGCACTTGAACTGCAAAGTGGATTTGCCTTTAGTAAATAACCCCCATCGTCACTCTAAACACCAAATGACTATAAAAACTGGTATTGAGTATTGAAAGAAGAAGCAACACTTTGCTGAGCAGAAAACATTTTACTCAAAGCACATTCACATGTGCGTTATAAAAGGGTTTTTGAACATATTTATAACATATTTGTTGTAAAATATTTTTGGGTTTGACAATACAAATAGCCTTTTTTGGGATAAACAGGCATGTTTAAACCATAAACATACACAACTCAGGAACTTACAAAGTTAAACTTTGACAAAGTGAAGACAATATCAGACATTAGTATGTCCAAACTGTGTTGATATTGCCTTCATCAGATATGGTGATTTCACCCCTGTGAAAGCCACATTTTGAATATGCACGCAAATTGGGAGTGAAAATGTGTATTTCCCTCCTGATCCAATGTCTAATATCAACATGTGCTAGCTCCCATCATGGGGGATCAATGGATGTGTTTCCGGGGTCCAACCCCTTCCTCTCATCTACTTTAGTTGCGAGGAAGGTGTTGCACCCACAAAACACGTGCCTTGATATCCCGTGACGGCAGATAGCACATGTTGACACACTGTGTGCATCTTCAAAATTAGGCTTTCTAAAAAATATTTAAAATGTGTGAAAATCAGAAAAATACAAACAAACTGGAATAATTTTGCGGTGTTTTAGATTCTGCCTAAAACATCAATGATGTTTTTGAGTCTTTTTTCCACAACATTGCTGTCTTCCTTAATCTTCTGTAAATCACAATTGCACACCATAATCTCCCCTATGAGGACGTCTGCACTTGCACTTGTGAAATGCGTTTTTTTTCCCACAACATCCACATCACCTAGAATAAAAAAACACACCATGTATTATAAATTTGCAGGCATACATCTATTACCTGAAGCTGTGGTCTCAGACACTCACCTGTTGCGGTCACTATTTCACCCACTTCATAAATCTCTCCTTCCTTCACATTATGAGGTTGTGGTGTTGTGAGTTCCCCTTCTTTAGGACGTTGGGGGTCCCTGGTGACCTCAGACGTCCAAGTCTTTTCTCCCCATGTGAATTAAAAAATAGGTTTAATTAGCACACGGATATTTGAGGCCAGAAATAGGAATATGAAACATTGCTTGGAAGCGACGTGCATTTGTCTGTTTTGGAAGAGCTCCAAGCTGAAGACATGATTTTTTTTGCCTTTCTAAAGCTGGAATAATTACCTTTTTTTTTGCAAGTTTCACACATGTAGAGACCCCTAGTATCCACTGGAGCACCTGTGTGATGCACCCTAAAAAGTTTGTTCTGGTGTCCCACACTAGTGCTCCTGCATCCAGATGTGTAAACAGCTGCTGAGTGTCCTCTCTCTACACTGAATCAAGTTTGCATTTCATTCTAGTTACAAACCCATCTAGACAACAATGTAATTTGTATTTTAATACAAATAGGCATGAACAAATGTAGTGAACCTGCATCTGCTAAAAATATTGTATTAGTAGGGGAACAAACGATGTTTACTACAAACGATTACTGTGCCCATGAACCTGAAACTTGCCATTTTAAACTGTACAACAGTAAAGAAAAGCATATGGAGCAGCACAAATGTAATAATAATAATAATAATAGGAATACATGACAAAATACTTACTTTTTTGCAGCACTCTCTTGATTCTTCTGTACTGATCCTGCTCCCTCAATTTGAGGTCTGACCATCGTTTCTTCAGTTGATCCTTATATCGCCGTACTCCAAAATTCTTCTGCAGACTTTTCACAACTTTAGCTATGATCTTGGCCTTTCTCACATTTGGGTTATGGTAAGGTTCATGCTTCCCATTATAGTCGGCCCTCTTCAAGATGCCCACCATCTCTACAATGGACATATTTGAGGCCTTAAATTTCCTGGATCGGGACGTTTGTGGCTCCAGGCTTTCCTTGTCCTCCTCGTTGCTGCTCTCCTCTGCATGCGCCTGCTCTTTCTACACCATGTGCTCTCTCACTGTGCCGAAATAGAATATACTAGAAAGAAGCTCAGGGGCGGGTGGGGTTTCATGCACGCGCAGTGTATATAAAGCATAACACACATGCGTTATACGTACGATCTGTGCACGGAGGACGGAATAGTGTAAGCGCCGTTTGTGATAACGAAAGTACAATTTGAACTTGGGGCATCAGTTGCCTATACTGTTTCTAGATTGAGGCCTATATTGGGACAAGATTAGGAGAGTTTAGCCCGACATTGGGGTTTGTCTTGCAGATAAAATGGATCGATTCAATGATCACGACTTCCTCCCGTAATTCATTGATATGTACAGAGAGCTGCCATGTCTGTGGCAGGTAAAACACCCCTTTTATACTAATAAAAGAAAGAAGCAGGCAGCGCTGGTTCAATTGCTGGAATTTGTGAAGCCGCAGATCCCCACGGCAACCATCAACTATTTAAAGGCCAAAATTGGTGGCCTGAGGAGCACATATAATAGGGAGCGTAAGATAGTCCAGGATTCCATTAGATCCGGAGCAGCAGCAGATGACGTTTATGTCCCCAGGCTCTGGTACTACGACAGACTGCGATTTCCATCAGATCAGACTGAAATCAGGCCATCACTCTCAACCCTTCCTTCCACCCTTCCTTTCCACTCTTCCTTCCACCTCAGATGGGGCTTCAGAAGTCCAACCTGGGCCTTCCACTGAGGAAGAAGATGTGGAATAGCCCAGCTTGAGTCAGGTATAGCATTGTTTAACATATTTCTCAAAATTGTGTTTGATTGATGAACAATAAACTAAAAATATGTTCCGTTTTTATACATAGGAAAGCTTCAGTCAGGAGGTGGCGGGGGAAAGTGGCAGTCAGGAGGTGGCAGGGGAAAGTGGCAGCCTGGAGGTGGCGGAGGAAAGTGGCAGCCAGGAGGTGGCGGAGGAAAGTGGCAGCCAGGAGGTGGGGGAGGAAAGTGGCAGCCAGGAGGTGGCAGGGGAAAGTGACAGCCAGGAGGTGGTCGGGGCCAGTAGCCTGACCGAATCCCAAATTCCTCCCCTCCGACTTCCAACAAAAAGTACCAGGAAGGGGAGGAACATGCAAGAGTCAGCGCTTTCTTTGATTTGGAAGGCTACTGCTGCCCTCAGATCAACCCCCAATCTTCAAGAGGCCTATGCCTGAATGGTAGCCAACAAAATGCAGGAAATGGAAGTGGGTCAACGGCTCTTTTGTGTGGAAGTGATCTATCTGGCCCTTATCATGGGCCAGTTAATGGTCAGACATTAATGGAGGGTGGATTGGGGATAGATGGGGGAGGGTTATGGCAGGTGACAAGAAAGTTCCCATGTTGCAAACAACCATTGGAAATTATACTGCCATTTGTACTACTAAACAAGATATGAAAAACCCCAGAACAAAATGTAATAATGCATTAAAGTGTTTGTTCACCAATGCCAGAAGCCCGCCAAGAAAAATAGGTGAGTTGGAAGCTCTGGTGCATGAGGAGTGCTATGATGTAATCGGTATTGCTGAAATTTGGCTTCATTCCTCACATGACTGGGCTATTAATATTCCTGGCGATGCAGTCTTTCAGAGAGACAGGGTAAAAAGGAAAGATGGCAGGGTCTGTCTCTATGTGAGAAGTGATCTCAAAGCAAGTGTGAAAGAGGACCTGGTTGATGGCGAGTGTGATGTGGCTGAAGCATTATGAGTGGAACTGCATATAGATGTGTATAGTTCAAAGTTAACCATTGACGTTTGTTACATACCACCCAATGTTAATGAGGAGGTGTAGACTCAGCTCTTTGCACAGATGGAAAGGGCTGCAAGGGCTGGGACGGTGATAATAATGGGGATTTTAACTACCCATAAATTGACTGGAGTAATGGCCCTGCTGGGACAGTTAGAGGGCAAAAATGTATAAACCTAATACAGGACAATTTTATGATCCAGTTTATTGAGGCCCCAACTAGGAATGATCCTCTGTTGGAATCTCAAACCATGCAGAGCTTGTTACTAATGTTCATATAAAGGAACATCTTGGTAGCAGTGACCATAGCATGATTTAATTTGATGTTAGCTAAGCAAAAAAGACATATGGGAAAGATAAAAACATAACTTCAAGAGAGCAAAGTTTTCAAGGACGAGGGCTGCTCTCCAGGGCTTGGACTGGGAGGGAACATTGGCATCAATGGGCACAGAACAGAAATGGGAATTCTTCAAAGTGACTGTGAAGTCCCTGCAAAGTATATTCCCATGGGAAATAAGTTTAAAAGGCTAAAAATAAAACCTATGTTTAAAAAAAATAAGCTATAAACAATAAGAAAGGGGCTTCTAAAAAATATAAAAATGAGGGAACACTAGTTTTGTTTAAATGTTACAAAGAATATAACAGAATATTTAAAAAGGAATTCAAGGACGCAAAAACTCAAAACGAATGACAGATTGCAAAAGATAGTAGGACAAACCCCAACAAATTCTTCAAATATATTCATAGTAAAAAGGTCAGGTCTGAGCATGTAGGCCCTTTACAAATAATCTTGAGTGGGTTACTGGGGACAAAGCGAAGGCAAATGTATTAAATACTTTCTTCAGCTCTGTGTATACAAAGGAGCTCATGTCCATATTGGGGGTGATGATGACACAGCCCCAAATGATCCACAATGGCTCAACAGGGATATGGTCCTGAAATATTTTGACAGAATAAAGGTGGACAAAGCACCTGGACCTGATGGCATCCACCCATGGATCCTAAACGAATTGAGCTCTGTAATTTCAAAGCCATTGTATCTAATTTTTAGGGACTCATTAATGACGGGAACAGTACCACTGTATTGGCGTAGGGCCAATGTGGTGCATATATTTAAAAAGGGAACAAAGTCTTTACTAAGTAACTATAGACCTGTTACTTCTATAGTTGGGAAGATACTGGAGAGTTTAATAAAAGATCACATAGAGGAGTTCTTGCTGGAAAAAAGACAGCATGGATTAAAAAAAATGATTTAAGCAACAGACAGCATGGATTCATGAATGTCAAACAAACCTGATTTCTTTTTATGAGGAAATAAGTAAAACCTTGGACAGGGGGGTGGCGGTGGAAGTGCTATACTTGGATTTTGCAAAAGTGTTTGACACAGTTCCCCACACACGGATCATGTATAAGGTAAAGTCTACAGGCTTAGAAATATTAGTTTGTTAATGAATAGAAAACTGGCTAAAAGACAAAATTCAGACAGTAATGGTTAATGATTCTTACTCTGAATGGTCTAAAGTTATCAGTGGTATACCCCAAGGTTCAGTGCTGGGACCCTTACTTTTTAATACCTTTATAAATGGTATTGGGTCTGGGATTAAAAGTAATATTTCTGGAGGTGCATGCGTGGCGGCGTCCAAGATGGCCTCATAGACCAGGAGCTCCGTGCCACTTCGGCCTAAAGACCCCCGCCACAGCCATCTGAGCACTCGTTCTGGCCCCACAAGTACACCTGCCGACTGGGGGGACACTCCAAGCGACAGCCTGATGACCACAGGCACAGCCCGTAGGAATCTAGCCCATGAACTTGAATCAGCAGCAGCGCGGCCTGGCCATCCCAAAATGGTGGCCGCCCCCACACGAGGCACGTCCTGTTTTACAGAGTCCATAGCTGACCAGGACCCGGATGATCTCCCAGCCATTAGAAGCTGCAGTGAGTACTCCATTACAAGGGGCCCCTTCACCCACTTCAACAGAATCCCTGCTAGGGAGAATACTGGGAGGGCAAGCCTTCACTCCACAGCAGGAACTGCTGCACAGTCCGGATCCATGGGATCCAGAAACCAGGGACTCTGCTCTCTCTGGCACAGATTTCCCCTCTGTGATGGCTGCCTTCTCCCAAATGTTGACCAGAGGCCTTTCACACACTGCAGCCCAGTTCACAGCCTCCATACATGCAGACCTGCAGCAGATGTGCACCAGAATTGAGGTGATTGAGCAAAAATCGGACCAAGCAGCTCTGAGAATAAACCAGAATACTGCCAGGATCCAGGAGCTCCAGGACCAACTAGAGACAGCCACCTCCAAAATAGATGACCTCGAGAATAGGTTGAGGCAATAAAATTTCCAAATCAGGGGTCTCCCAGAATCCATTAAGGATATTCACCTGGTGGTACATGACTTCATTAAAAACGTGATCCCTAACATCCCGGTACACCGCATGGAGCTTGACAGAGCCCATAGAGCCTTACAATCACCTCGCTCTGACGGGCTACCAAGGGACATTATAGTGAAATCGCACTTCTATGCTGCCAAAGAAGAAGTGATGACGTTATGCCGATCGACATAAAAACTGACAATAATGGGACCCCAGATCCAAATTTTTGTGGATCTGTCCCCATACACGGTGCAAAAGCGACAGGCACTGAAACCACTAGTCCAAGTCACGGCAGGCAAAGATATCACCTACAGATGGGCCTTCCCGCTCCACTTAAACTTCTCATACCGCAACAAACCATACAGCTTCTCCTTATTTCCTGAGAGTGAACCACTCCTACTACAACTCGGATTTATCTCCCAGGAGCTATCACAACTGTGCACTAACAGAGGAGCACCTTCTTCCAAATGACCATTGCCTACAAGCCCCCTATCCGAAGTGTGGCAGAAACAATATCCTAAAAGATCAAGAGAGTCCTTTCCACCATGAGACTGTGAATGTATTAACAACGCCTCACCACTCTCCTGACTCTCTTTGGAACTGAGTTTGTGGCCTGTTTCCAGTGACTGGTTTGTGCAGCACTAACCCAGTTATCCGGGTTCCCTAGTTTTTGTTACTTACATGCCTTTGAATTTTGATGAACAGCCTTAAATGACAGGCTTTCCAAATTTTTTCTTGATTTTTTTAGTTATCTTTATATGCACAGAAGGTTTATTCACAATCTTTTTTACCAAATCTCTGGCTCCCTGTAGTTTTTGATTTCTGTTTCTTAACCTAGAAAATAAGCAGAGCCCAGGGAACAGTGGAAACTATTTTAGGGGGACATCCCCCCTCCAAATCGGGACATTTGTCTCCTTCCAAGATAGACAGCTCTACAGATACAGGCGGCTCTCTCGCTCTTTCCCATGATAAGCAGCGGGCGTCAACATCACGCATATCACCCCCAACTATTATATTCTGGGACAGTGCGTGTTGCCCAGTGGGGGAGGGTGAGATGGACCTAATGGATTCAAATGTGTTTTAATTTTGTGTCAACAGGGCTCAGACTTCAAGAGTTTTATACTGTCATAGATAACTTCTGAGGTGGGGGTGACTGGAGTGGTCACAGTGCACCTCCCTCTGACCCAGATAGGTGAATTTCACCTCTTCCCCTGTTGGAGCCAGATACACAAGTCCTCTTTGGGACGTTTCAGGTCTCCTATGGGTATAGGGTCAAGCAGGAATGGGTCCCTCCCTGGCCCTTGTGGGAATGGGTTGTTGGTGTATATTGTATTCTCTAACACATCTTCTCCCTTTTTCTCTTGTTTTGTGTCTCTCTAAGCTTTTCCCTCCCTCCCCACCCCTTCCTCCCCTCCTCACCCCTTCCTCTCCCCTCCTCCTTTCTCAGCTACATGGTCTTGCTGGATCTCTTACTTATCGGAACACAGGATAGGCTCGTAATGCAGTCAGGGTCGACTCCTATTTGCCAGGGAAAGCACCAATGACCAGTAAGATTATCTTACACATAGTACACAACTACCAATCACTCCATGACTGACTCCACACAGACAAATCTGAAACTGCGGATCCTCTCTCACACTGTGCAGGGTCTCAACTCCCCTGTGAAAAGACGCAAAATAATGCAACAGCTACACACACTGAAGGCAAACGTATCGCTGCTCCAAGAGGTACATTTCCCTGCTAACTATAATCCCACGTTCCTTCACAAAGGCTTCACTCACTTCCACTTAGCAAATGTGGTCAACAAAACGAGAGGGGTGGCGGTCTGCTTTTCAAACAAAATACACTTTTCACATTCTAAAACCCTTAAGGACCCTGAAGGTTGATACATTTTAGTTATCGGCACAATTAATGGGGGGCATACATGTTTGTTTTGTACTATGCACCAAACACACACCAAGATAAATTATTCGATAATGTCCTTAAGAACTTGAAGACTCATTTTCTGGGCACAGTGGGTCTTGGTGGGTGACTCCAACACTCCACATGATCTCTCCTCAGACAAGTCCAACCCTCTAAAGCCAAAAGACCTCCCAGACGTAGCCTTCATGTAGCGCAGATGATTCAATCACATGGCCTGGTCGACATCTGGAGGGAAATGAACCCCCGAACCAAGGACTATATGCACTCCATTCCTCACAATACTCACTCTATGATAGACCACATCTTTGTCCCATCACAAATAATTATAAGGGTGGAAGCATCCAAAATATACAACACATTTCTATCTGACCACTTCATAATGACACTAACCCTCAGGGGAGAGAGGGGACCCTTTAAATGGCATCTCAATACTCACTGCACATTATTAGAAACAGCTTTAACAAACTACTTCTTGGAAAATGACACAGTCGATCTCGCCATGTACCCTGTGGGCGGCAGTAGTGATGAGGGGGAGACTCATACAGCTTTCATCCCAACTCAGATGGGAAAGTAAGGCAGAAATACTGCAGCTAACGGAAGATTTCCGTTCGCTCAGTAAGCGCCATAAACACAACCCCACCACGGACAGCCTGGCTAAGCTCAACTCGGCTCGAGTTAGACTAAATCTCTCCCTCAGCCCCGCAGCAGAAAAACATCTGAGATGGACAGGAGCACCCTTTTACTATCAAAAGGACAAGATAGGCTCCAAACTGGCAGCTAAACTAAGCCCGCAGGGACGTATCCTGGCCTACCCCAAACATCACTCCAAAAACGGCAACTTTAACACAAAATCCTACAGGAATCATGGACTCTTTCCATGACTTTTACTCACGCTTTTGTGAAAACCTACCTCACGTGCATTCCAAGACCAGGGAGATGTTTCTCCAGGACCTTAATCTACCCCACCTAAAGCAAACACACCAAGAGATGCTAGATAAACCCTTCTCCTCAGATGAAATATTGGAAGTTATTAAATCCTTGAAATTAGCCTCAGCCCCTGGTCCCGTTTTCTCGGTCTGCTTTTATAAGAGATTTGGCTCCCACCTGATGCCTTACATGGCTTGGTTTTTCAACTCTCAAAGGGATGGAGCCCCCTTCCTAGTGACTTGAACTCCACTTTTATATCAGTCATACCCAAACCAGGAAAAGACATGAGCGAGGTCGGTAATTATTGCCCTATCTCGTTGACCTTAAAATTATGCCAAAAATACTAGCAACCTTGATGTCAGGCTTCATAGCTAAGTACATACACAGGGATCAGGTGGGCTTCATCCCGGGGAGACAAGGACCGGACCAAATTTGGAGAGGAATTTCCCTTCTGAAATCCCAGTGGGACAGGGGCCCCATTCAGGAAGGCTACCTGTTGTCACTGGACTTGCAGAAGGCCTTCAACTCTGTGTTGTGGCCCTATCTATTTGATATACTGGAACGCTGGGGGTTTGGAGCCAAATTTCTTAGAATAACACACACCCTTTATTCTTCCCCTAGGACGCAGGTATGTTTAATGGGCCACTACTCTTAGTCCTTTGACATTCACAGAGGAACCAGACAGACATTGATTTTCGTAATAGTGATCAGAACATTGGCCATGGCCATAGCCATAAGAGTGAATACGAACATTTAAGGGATTCAATGTGGCCAAGAGGAACATAATGCCCCGTACACACGAGAGGGATTAAGTCTGACAGACTTCCGACGGAGTTCTAGCGGAGTTCCGCCGGAGTTCTGGCGGACTTTTCGACCGAACGGACTTGACCACACACCATCACACCAAACTCCGACGGAGTCGAACGTGATGACGTACGACTGGATTCGACGTAGGAAGTTCATAGACAGTAGCCAATAGCTGCCCTAGCGTCGGTTTTAGTCCGTCGGAGTAGCACACACACGAGAGGATTTTTCAAAGGGGACCGGGTCCGGCGGAGTTCCGTCGGGAAAATTTAAAGCATGCTTCATTTCTAAAGTCCGTCAGACTTTAGCTTCGCTAAAGTCCGTTGCAGCCCACACACGATCGGATAGTCCGCCGGACTCAGTCCGTCGGAGTTTGGATGTCGAAAAGTCCGCTCGTGTGTACGGGGCATAAGTGTGCCCACTTCGCCGACGACATGTTATTCCTGACCTCTCCACTAATATCCACCCCCAATGTGTTCCAACTATTAAGGGACTTTGGGACAATTTCGGGTCTTCAGGTCAACGTGACTAAATAAATGGCCCTTAACATATCTGTACAAATGAAATGAATAGAGCAATTTAAACAACAGTTCACCTTCACTTGGGCAGGAGACACAATCTTGGAATCAAACTGACTAAATTGGCAACCTATACGCCGCCAACTTTCCCCCCACCATGTTACGGTCACTAGAGGTGGATCTAAGTAAATATTTGAAGGAGGGCTTGTCCTGGCTGGGTAGACTGAACGCAGTTAAAATTACATTATTATCTCTATTTTAAAAACAGAGCAGCAAGGTGAGACTTTGTATGAGGTGCGAGGTGTGTAGAGCCAAGCGCCTCCATCCCTGATAGTTTGAAAAAAAAAATAACGAAGAAAAAAAAAAAAAACAGGTGGGACTTTATAAGAGACATGCACCCCAGGAGATAACACAATAACAATGAATATGGCCAGTGCCCAAAATAATGTAATAGAACCAAAAACGTTGCATAGAAGCATCACATGCATCAATTGGCATTATACTGTATGATTTAATTGTATATAAAATATGACAGAAGTAAAAATAATAACATAATTCATACTATAAATACTGTGGCAGAGCATTGCCCTGCCAGGGTCTAGAAGGAGGATGTGACCCAGAATTAAGGGGCTCCAGGGAGCATGTATCATGAAGAGGAAACTGGCCTTTCAGTTTCCGCAGTGTTTTGTAAAGTCCACTTTGGTACTTGGAGCTCAGGGATTTCTGAGAGATGGTGATGAAATCCCTAGTCCTGGGTCCTGATTTTGAGAACAGCACCATACTGATTGGTCAGGTGTGTGCTGGACTTTTGGTGGTGGCCTGACCATGGTTCTGGGCTCCACCCCAACAGAGAGGAAGTCTGAGTACCAGGAGTCAGGAGGGGTCCATGGGGGAGGCCAGAGCTGCAGTGCTGCAAGTGCATAGTTGCCAACATTGTAAAAAAAACAAATTCGGGACACTTTGTTGGCAGTAGGTGGAGTTGTATTCTAATTAGGGGGCGGGCATGCGGTTATAGGTGTGGCATAGAAAATGTGAAAATGTGGCGCGCAAAGAGGAAAATATGGGCGTGGTTTACGTAAAATAGTGGGCGTGGCTTACATGGGGGTGTGGCTCAACTGGGTGGGGTTAGAGTCTGAGATTAATGCGGGGGGAGAGGGAAAGGGGGGGAGAAGGAAAGGAGAGACAGCAGCCCCCCGATCCTACACCACAATAGCAGAGTTTGACAGCAGATAAAGATACTCCAAATACCTGGTGTTAGCGCTTCAATCATCCCGGCACCATGATTGTTATGGTGTCAGGATGATTGAAGCGCATTATTTCTATTATTACATTGTAATATGAAATGAAATCATTCAACTCACCATAATGCAAAATCAGTGGGAGCCATGAGCGCGTCACTTGCCATGTTGCCTGCCACCAGATTCCATCAGGTGTCCCAAGCGGAGTCTGCCCTTACATTCAGACCGGCCCCCACATCTCCAGACCGTCCCCACATACTGCACAGACTGGCCCCTTCATTTCCAGACTGGCCCCCACATCCTGCACAGACTGGCCCCGACATCCACAGACTGGCCCCCACATCCACAGACTGGCCCCGACATCCACAGACTGGCCCCGACATCCACAGACTGGCCCCGACATCCACAGACTGGCCCCGACATCCACAGACTGGCCCCGACATCCACAGACTGGCCCCGACATCCACAGACTGGCCCCGACATCCACAGACTGGCCCCCACATACTGCACAGGCTGGCCCCCACATACTGCACAGGCTGGCCCCCACATACTGCACAGGCTGGCCCCCACATACTGCACAGGCTGGCCCCCACATACTGCACAGGCTGGCCCCCACATACTGCACAGGCTGGCCCCCACATCTCCAGACTGGCCCCCACATACTGCACGGACTGGCCCGACAGGACATATGATCTCCTGTCCTCCAAGCCGTCGTTGCCGCGCTGACTTTGAACTGTGGCGCCACCCACACTGCACTTCGCAGACACTGGCAGTGGGGGTGGGCGGCGCCGCAGCATTTGAGCTCCATTGAAGACCATATTCTGGTCTTCTTTAAAATGGCGGCCGGCAGAGACATTATCTCCGCCGGCCACGGACCTCTAGAGGTCGTCTGCGAAAAACTGGAAATCTGAATTTCCCGGGACAAAATTAATTCGGGACAATTGTCCTAATCCCGGGAATGTCCCGGGAAATTCGGGACAGTTGGCAACTATGCAAATGAGAGCCAACTAGACTGAATATAGTTTTGTTGATGAAAAGGAATGCTGAAACCCCTGTGAGGGAAACCTATCTTTGTTATTTGGACTTTCTTTTAATAAAAATGGGCAACAAAGCCCTTAAAAAGAACCTGCAAGTGGCAGTATCCTTCAAGCTCTACATTTGATGCTGATCCTTTACATGTGGTGGAGAGAAGTGCTGTGGGCACAATCTGAGATCCCTACAAGCAAGTAAGTTCCTCTGTTATATGAACTGTGTTTTGGTGCATGAGACTGCATAATCTGTGTGTGCAGGTGAGGAGAACCTGCAAGTGAAAGTGTGCTGTTTGCAAGTCTTAAAGACAGTACGCACAATTTTCTGATGTTAAAAGGGAACTGTGTTAAAAAGTGTTGTGTGTCTGACTGCAGAGATGGGGCGGTCAAAACGCAAAAAGGAAGCAATGTTTGCAGAGATGAAAGACAGAACTCTGTGGCTGGAGGGGTTGTTAACGCCTGAGAGAACCCCATATATATCTGAACAGAGTTTGCCAAGGAGAAAGAGGGCTGGTGTTGTCCCTAGCAACACTGGTGCAATGAGTGCACAAGTGACTGCGAGTATGGAGAGTCCACCAAAGTCTGAGTCTGCAGTGGATTGGTGCAAGAGGCACCTGGCAGCACTGGACCAAGTTAAAGGGGAAGTGTATGCTGTTGCCCCTGGCAACGCAGCTGCAACCAGGCCAGCTATCAATGTGCAAAGTCCCAAGCTTATAAGAGAATGCAATTGGGGAGGCACTGTTAAGAACCAAGTGCGCTGTTTGCGGTGCAGTGAGTGGGGGCATACAGTCTCCAAGTGCCCTTTGTCCCAGGTTCCAGTGCAAAGCTACCTAGCAAAGCAATGGTCTGCATCTGTGTTTGAGAAGTCTTCTCTGAGTGCCAGGAGTGAGCACCAGGCTTACCAGAAGTTTGAAAGGAGTTCAGTTGCCCATAGCAACAGCTATGTCAGGTCGGAGGACCGCAAGACAAAGATATTGCCTATAGAGGATATTTACAAGTTTAAAGTGACACCGCTTTATAGAACGAGAGGTCTACATGTTTGGGAGAGCCAGAAAAGTGAAGCTGGGAGAGCACCGTTTAAACTAGGAACCAGAGAAAATGTGCCAATGAGAATGAGGAGCTACAGGGAAGAGGTGCCCCACCATCCTCATAGAGATGCCAGTAAGATTCTGTATGTTGGGAGAGTGCCATCTCCCTTAGCAACAGGAGAAAGTCTCCAAGTAACATGCCAGGAATGTGGTCAACTGGGCTTAACTCTTCACCTGCAAGCCCAGATTCCTGTGTTAAAATGCCTTCAGTCACCCCTGGCAACAAAGAGGAAATTCCTGTTGTGCCTGCTGTAGTTTCATCCCGTGGCCACCAGAGTGAGTCGGCCAGTAGAAGTGCAGTACAAGAAAGTCAACGTACTCAAATGAGCATGGCAAGACCTGTTACTTGGATGGGTAAGACTCTTGCTGTTGAAGTCATGGCAAAGACTGACTGTGGGATTGCTCACACTGAAGTGGAAGTGATCCCAGAAGGGAGATCCACTGTTGGTGCAGAAAAGGACTTGCCTCACTGCAGTGCCCTGTCCAGTGGGGAGGCAAGTGTTAAAATTGAATGTGATGATGTGAAATGTACAAAGGAATATGTTCATACTGGTATTGAGTTAACTAATGCTGATAATGTGATGCTTAATGAGATAGGGGTGATCGCTATGCAGGATATGCTATTCCCCTTAGCAACAGTATATAAGGCTGCAGAGGTGTCCCTAAAAATCTCAATGGAGCTCTGTGATCTGTGTCTTGGAGCCATAGGTTGCCCTGGACAACCGTGGTGCCACTCTGGATAAGAGGGTACTTGACCTTGGTGATAATGTATCAAATAGTAAAACTAAAATGTCTGAAATTACTTGTGGTGATAATGGGTTACTGTGGTCTGTCACTACTGACAGCAAAAGACTTCATGAGTTTAATGAAGCGCTACCCGAGTAAGGTGGTGAAGTTAGGGTATTGCAGCCTGCTGTGTTTAAAACTGTTTTTCCACAGGTTAGTTTAAATAAAAGTGATGTGTGCAATATGCCTGATGTGGAGACACGTTGTCCTGTGTCTCCTTTGGCAGTTGGAGCGGTAATGCATAGTACCTCTGATGGGAGCCCAGAGAAAGTAGACTGGGACAGATGGGCTTTATTGAATGAAATCTCAATGTGTAACAATGGAGTGGACACCATTTCTGCTGTACTAAATGGAGGGACTGCAGAGCAGCTTCTGGACCAGGGCTCACTTGCTGCTGTTGCAGAGGATATTCCTCAGGAGATGGAAGGGCCAAAAGAGATTCAGCACATAGCAGAGGTTGTGTCCGCAACCCATAAAGGAGTTATTGGTGTGGTATACCAAAACTAATGTTGTTCATAGAGAAGACCAGGAACAGATCATTGACACTGAGCCTGAGAGTTTTGTGGTGACTCCCGCACCTGGCTGCGCTCTAGGAGAGTACCAGGTTATTGCGTTGGATACCTCCAGTGGGGAGGAAGCCCCTTTTAAAAAGCACTACCTCTAAGGCATCAGTAAATGAGTTTTTCCACATCCCAAGGAACATTAAAGACCCCAGGAAGGTCTTGAGTGTAGAATCACAGTGCCTTTTTATGACAGATATGCAGAGAGAAATGTTAGAATGTTGGAGTGTACAGCCGGTGTATATCCTGCCGTCCTCATCTGCGTTTGGAGAGCTTGTACCATGGGGTATGCATAAATGGAGCTGGATATTACAAGCTGTACTATTGCAATCGCTGCAATTTTGGAAGCATGTAATGCAATCGTTATTATGGAAAATTGTCTCAGTGTACTGGATTGCATCATATAGAGGTTGTGTATGAGAGGCACTCTGGAGTACTGTTGGACAGGACAGAAATCTGTGCGGAAGTGCCAGAGAGGACACGTACATGTGATGTGTTTGGGGCCATCAATCCAACCTCAGGTTAGACGTTAATTCACTGTATAATCTGGTTGTTAAGCTTTCATCCTACTGTGTTATTTTTGCCCCCTTTTAGGCATACTGACCACGTGACCCCGGCACACTTCAGGTCTATGTTCTTTGTTGCTTTTTGTTCCTTTCCATACTATCCACAGATTGACTCCGAGTACAAATATAAGAGGACATGGGTGTATATCAAGTTGGTGAAGGAATTTCCACTTTCCCTTTTCGTCCAAAAATATGTAAGTTTATCTGGATTTCTGTGTGCGGTTTAATTGGGACAATTTATTCTTTTGCATTGCATTGCACATTTTCCCTGTTTTTTATATAATCAGCACCACGTATTTCTTTTAATTTGTATATATTTATGGCACATTGCACCTTATTTGATATTCACAATGGTTATTGCTTGAGTGTAATTCAATTATTTGTTTGATATCCAATTAATCTGGGCATCCCATGTTTCCTTTTCCGCATCCAAGTTAAATCCCTCAAAACAACAAAAACAAGCTGGTGGACTGTTCATTGTTCAGTGAGGAGTGACTGGAAGTGAATGTCAGGCTGGGCAGGGTGACAGGGGGAACTACTACACTCAGCGACCCCCACGGGGGCACCGCTACATTTGGAGACCACATCGAGATCCATCTCGTTATGGGTAACCTGCTAGTCATTGCCCCTGGAAACGGAGAGAGGGGGACTCTTCTTTGTTCTGCCATCATTGAGGATTCAACCTGGGGTAATTACTCCGTGCTTTAACAAGTGCCATTGTCCATAGCAACCACCAAGGACTATCATTTAGTACTGTTCCTGCTATCCAGTTAACCCAACGGGGACACTTGTACCAATCCTGCAATTCAGTGACACAGGCGCCTGGCCATTGGTAAGCTGGAGGGCAGAGCCACGCCCTGGAAGAAACTAACAAGCAGCAGACATGAGGCAGAGGCGCAAGATGGCAGAGGGTAATCGGCTGATACCCAACTTACAGAGGTTGCCTGAAATGCAGGAGTGGGCGCTGGTGGACACTGGCGTCCGGCTGGAGCTTCACAGAGGGCGTGATAGGTGGAGCGGTGTGACTCTGCCTACTCTGTCCAGAGTGTTGGATTCCAACAGCTGAGGTGACTGCTTGCTCTAAGCCCCTTGCTGTACCTGTCTGGAAGTAGCCATTGCCAGAGGGAGGTGCACCTCCGGGTGAGCTGGATGAGGAAAGCGAAGGCTGGGTCATTGATTACTGACTACTACTGATTACAGACTACTGGTCAAATTTTGGAGAAGCTGACAAAATGGTCATCCCCTAAGGAGAGTTCCAAGGTGAGTTCCAAGGAGGAGGAGTGGGAGACAGGAGGTTCCCATGCCCCAGAGACCCAAACTGAGACAGAAGAGGATAATCAGCCAACAGTAGGGACCCCCGTCTGCAGCAGCCAACTCTTTGTGAACACCCAGAACTACAGGAAGAGGGTGGTAAGATCCCAGGATGCCTGTGTCCTGGGAGGGAGGCCTAAGGAACTGCCCCAGTTCTCTCTCTTCCCAAGGTGAAATACAGCGTAGAGTTGCTCTGGAGTGGGGTCTGGACTATCCATGTGTTCCTCCCCAGATAATGGACGTCCTGGAGAACTCCCAGGGAGAGTGGGAGGATGAGATTGTCTGGGATTTCCTGCATGTTCCCAAGCCCCTGTGGGTGCCAGAGAGTGGAGCTTGGGCCCGATTTGTTGACATTCGCCAAGAATGGAAGCTGGGACGTGCCATCTACAAATATCGGATGCTCATCATGAAGGCAGGTCGGTCTTTGAAGAGTCACTGGGTCTCTATAAGGAAGGAAGGGGGAGTCAGGAAGAGACTACCTGATCCCCACTTTTATGTGTAGAGGGACTGATGGAGTACAGCCACTACTTAAAGTGTTGCATGGGCTGCAGGGAGGAAGCAGCGTGTACCTTTCTTTCCCTGATTGCAGGAACAAACTAAGCCAGAGGGACGGTCTGTTACATGGACACTATAGGTGAAATTGTTCTTGCTTACCCCCATTTGGAGCCTGTTTCTTTGGGGAGGGGCCCCTCCCATCAGGAACAGAAGAGGACTGTTCACCAATTGTATATATATTTTGTAGTTTTTGTTCTGTTAGGTTATAATTCCCTGAACAAAGCAAGCAGAAATGTATGTGTCTGTGTTGCTCATTATTCTTTGTTGGAAGGATACTCCCTTCAAGCAGAGGCTGTGTAGAGTGTAAAGGTGGATGTAAGTGTAGGATGTGATGTGTTTGTTTTCTCTTAGGATCTTCAGGAATGAGGTGGCTGTCCATCTCCCTCGTTCCGGAGGACAAGAATGCCAGCATGCAGAGTATCTTTCTTAAGGGAGAGATTCTCTGGCTCAAAGATTTGTAGGTGTATTTAGCTGCTGGGATTTGTAGTTAGGAGTGTCTTAGCCCCTGTACACACGGTCGGAGATTTCGACAACCAAATCCATCGGATTTTTCGGATGTTTGTTTTTGATCTGAAGGCTGGAAGTGGTTTGAGAGCAGCAGCAGGTGACTGACATATGGCTTCATCTCTCTGGTACCTCCCTCTGTTTTCCAGAATGTTCTGGAAAAGAGGTGGGGAGAGAGGATTGGAGTGGCATGGGGTGTATCTGGGAGCCTTGACCAATCCCAAACTAGGACTGGCAGTGGCAAGCCTCCTATATATACCCAGGGTCAGCCTGCTGGGGGAGGAGTTGTCGGTTGGAAGAACTGAGTGATGGAGTAAAATGCTGTCAGGGCCTTAGAGGGAGCCCCCTATCTGGGGGCTAGAGACCTTGGTTTGGGGGTCAGAGAGCTTGGAAAGAACCCCTCCATACAACCCAAACAAGGGTTGTCCTGAACAGGAGCAGGAGAGGACAGCAGGGAACACTGACGGACAAATCATCAGGAGGGATCCAGGAGGGATCCATCTGTGGTTTCGTTGAGTGACAGGCACAGTCAGAAGATCTGGGAGAGACATGCCAGGAGTGGATGTAGAGCCAGAGAGAGAGACTGATGTTGCTGGCATCAGGGACAGGCTGCTGCAGCCAGGAGGGTTGGCAGAGTATACACAGGACTGAATGGGATCAGTAGTCCACCTAGAACACAGCTAGCACAAAAATACATTATACATGCTATTGGTTGCTACACCAAAGGGGACTGCAGACCCCTGCAAGCAAATGGTGAATCCTTAGCTGTTAGAGTGGAGGTGCTATTAATCTGGGCATTTTATGTTCCCTTTTCCCCATCCAAGTTAAAGCCCTCAATAAGACAACAAAAACAAACACAAGCTGATGGACTGTCCATTGTTCAGTCAGAATCAACTGGAAGTGAATGCCAGGCCAGGCAGGGTGACAGGTGGAACTACTACACATAGAGACCCCACAGGGGAACCGCTACATTAAAGGGTGGCTGGTTTCACTGTGAATCCTGGCAAGTGTGTAATGCAGATGAATGAAACAGAAACCAAGTCAAAAACTTAGACACAATTTAGAGTTGGCCTTGTCCCTGTATGAAAAATTAACTACCTGTGGTGTATACCCAATGTTGCCACCTTGGCTGCCCCTTTGACTGATTTGACCAGGGGTCAGAAGTCAATCATGGTGCAGTGGAAGACAGAAGCAAAAGGAACTAGGCATTTTGCTGTTTCGGGTAATAAATAGCGAAGAACATCCTGTGGTGTACCCCAGCCAAAGGCTAACCCTAGCGAGAAAACATGCTATAGTGTATCAAGTGTGCTTTGCCATAATGTGAACCCTGGCTCCTTAAATACTAACTCTTGGGCCGGAGGTTTTATTTGATTTATGACCATGCCTCATTGTTATGGTTTTTAAGATGCAAGGAGGCCATTTCCAGGGTTACTCACTGGTTCCTTTACTACACACATTTGTGGTAGATAATAGGTCTGGGAAACTGCATCAGAAAACTGGTGCCCTTTGTCGGGTATTATGTCTCACCACTGTTGGGCAATGCGCCCCCTATAAGGCAGCAGCATATTATCCATCAAAAAGGGTATTTGAGTTAGGTGCCAGAAGACCAGGGTGAAGTGTGGTGGAACAAAAGCAAAAGGGTGTGGCTGTCTGAAAGCCATGTGTGACTGTTTCCCCTCTCCTGACCAGGCCTGGTGCAAGGATTTTTGACACCCTAGGTGAAACCTCATATTGCCGCCCCCCTTGGCTCCACCCATGACTCCACCCCTTTTCCATGCCCATGTAAACTCCACCTTTTTAAAGGAAGTGTCCATCAAATGCAGCCTCACCAGCGCCCATCAAATGCAGCCTCCCCAGCGCCCATCAAATGCAGCCTCCCCAGCGCCCATCAAATGCAGCCTCACCAGCACCCATCAAATGCAGCCTCACCAACGCCAATTAATGCAGCCTCACCAACGCCAATTAATGCAGCCTCAACAGCACCCATTAAATGCAGCCTCACCAACGCCAATCAATGCAGCCTCACCAGCACCCATCAAATGCAGCCTCACCAACGCCAATCAATGCAGCCTCACCAGCACCCATCAAATGCAGCCTCACCAGCACCCATCAAATGCAGCCTCACCAACACATATCAAATGCAGCCTCACCAGCACCCATCAAATGCAGCCTCACCAACACATATCAAATGCAGCCTCACCAGCGCCCATCAAACGCAGCCTCACCAAAATCGATGCAGCCTCACCAACACCGATCAATGTAGCCTCACCAGCGCCCATCAAATGCAGCCTCATCAGCGTACATCAAATGCAGCCTCACCAACGCCAATCAAAGCGCCCTCACCAGCACCCATCAAATGCAGCCTCACCAACGCCCATCAAATGCAGCCTCACCAGCACCCATCAAATGCAGCCTCACCAGCGCCTATCAAATACAGCCTGACCAGTGTCCATCAAATGCAGCCTGACCAGCGTCCATCAAATGCAGCCTGACCAGCGTCCATCAAATGCAGCCTGACCAGCGTCCATCAAATGCAGCCTGACCAGCGTCCATCAAATTCAGCCTTACCAGCACCCATCAAATGCAGCCTCACCAGCACCCATCAAATGCAGCCTCACCAGCACCCATCAAATGCAGCCTCACCACTGCCCATCAAATGCAGCCTCACCAATGCCAATCAATACAGCCTCACCAGCACCCATCAAATGCAGCCTCACCAGCGCCCATCAATGAATGTTTGCTTGCTTCCATTCATCCGGGAGTCGGGACACAGACACAGTCCTCCTCCGCCACTGACACTATGTGCGAACGGAGCGGCGACTGCCTGCTGATGCTGAGACTTGGCTGCTTTCTGCAGAGAGAGGAGAGTAGGAACACCAGTGCCCGGGGCGCCCTAGGCAGCAGGCCGCCCTAGGCTGCTGCCTAGTTTGCCTAGTGGTAGCACCGCCCCTGCTCCTGACTGGTGGGCCCTGTGTGGCGAACATTAAGCCTAACCCCAGACAACTAAATAAAGTATCCATTGCAAAGGGGCTGCACCCACACCATGCTATTGTGGTCCAGGATTCTGACATCATCAAATCAAAGCAGGGATATTAACTCTGCATTGGACATGTTGATGCCGGGGGACAGACCACCACCAGCGTGTGAGGGAGCGCCATCTGCTGGAGAAGCAGAGGATCAGGTAAGCTAAAATGTTTCTCCTTGCTCCTAGACAAAATGAGCAATTAACCCTAGCATTGTGGGCATCAAAGTTCATACATTTTTGTGTTTTGAGACTATATTCTGTGATGAGTAGAAGCTGATATGTTTTTTTACTTCTGCTTAAGGAAATCTTTTTATAATCTATACAATCTATTATAAAATAGATTGCAAAGATAAAATAAGACTATACATTTCACTGTACAATACCATTTATTTAGGAAAATAGTTTGTACTAAATATGCATCCTTGAAATTTACTTAATAAAAACATACATACTGTGTATATATAGGGAAGATAAACAAACAAACTTGTATGCAATATGAAATATGTGTTATTATTATTATTATTATTATTATTATGCATTGTTTATTTAGTCTGAGTTTATTCGATTTTTTTCTTCAAAACTTATTTTATAATCCTGTTTGATCCATTTTAACATATTGGTGTTGATAATTACCATATTTATTGGCGTATAACACACACTTTTTTCCCCCTGAAAATTGAGGGAAATCCTGAGTGCATGTTAGCCCTTGTACACACGGTTGGACATTCTGATGGACAATGTCCGATAGGATTGCGTTGTCGGATAATCCGACAGTGTGTGGGTTCCATCTGACTGTTTCCGTCGGAGCATCCGACGGACCAAGTTTTCCAGCTGGGCTATAACATTTTCCGACAACATGATCCAATCTGACTTTGTCCGATTATGTGTAGAGAATTCCGATCGGACAAAGTGCCATGCATGCTCAGATCAAATTCCTAGACCAAAGCTATTGGCTACTAGCCTGAACGTAGTCCCGTCCTAACGAAATAACGTCATCACGTTAAGTACGATCGGATTTTCTGACAACTTTGTCCGACTGTGTGTATGCAACAGTTTCGGACAAAATCCGTCGGACATAGTCTGATGGATTTGGTTGTCGGAATGTCCAACCATGTGTACAAGGGCTTATACGCCGATCTCTGCTACTTGGAGGGGACGAGCCCTGCTGGATTACACAGAGCTGCCATCTCCTGTGTATTCAGCGCTGTCACATTGGACCACTGCTGGGCGGGACTGTGAGACTGCAGGGGGTGCTGCAACTGGGTGGTTCTGTCATGCAAGGGGAATGTACCTGAATGTATGCTATATCACCTGGTGGACATAGAGCGTTAAAGAGGAACTGAACTGTGGTAACTAAACAGGGCAAATGTCACAAAGGTCAAAGAATCTGTCACCAGAAATTCCCACGGTCTCCATGCAGCTTTCTTTCCCCCATTACTGACTGATTCTGCCAAACAAGCTGCTGATAAGACCTGTGCTCCTCCCCTCCAGCACTGGCGTGGCTGCAATCATCTGCAAAGGTGAGTCTGCAGATGTATACCATAGAGGCTGCAATCATGGGCATGTTAGAGGCTGCAGATGGGCATAGAACAGTCTGCATTTATGGGCACTGGTAAGGCTGCAGAGCACTGACCCTTATTTTAATTTTTTTTTCTGGAACTCCCCTCTTAAATTGAAGGCGTGTGTTATATGCCAATTAAATACAGTATTTAACTTTTATTTATATAAAAATTAACTCTTTTTTTTGGGACGTTGATGCAGCTATAATGGGCTGTAATTCAACGTGGTCCCTTTATAAAAGATTTATTAATATATCTGCATAATTGTTCATATATTGCTGTGCAGCTAGAGATTGCATCGCTTATGTATTTTTTTTTTTTTTTTTAGTAACAGGTTTTGTTACTAAAAAAAAAAAACTATCCATTCTGCTGATTAAGATTTTTAGGTCTCTTAATAGTTATAGACACTGACTGAATGTGGTCTTTATGTGTATTTATGGAATTACTGACTGAATGTTCTAATATGACCATCTGTTAATGAATCTTATTATTCATATGTCAGTCGGACTTAATATCACGTAGCCACTGGGCTAACACAAAACATTCAGTAAGAGCAGACATCCTACTAAACCACATTGCATACTAACAAGCAACAGCATAGTCTTTTCAGTTGGGGACTGGACATTCCAAGCCATGTATTTAAAAAAAAAAAAAAATGAGAAAAACAAAGCAGGGATTTTGCCACAGGAATCAGTCTGTGATATTTTACTATGGCGGTTTTTAGAACAAAAGCCGATCCAACACCCTAGAGGGTGTACAATTTGATTTAGTTTTTTTTCATTACAAGATAAGAACTACACAATAACTAAGAATAAATTCAGTAGATCCAAAATGCTTTAATAAATCAACAAGTCATCTCAAAGTTAGCCAGTGATTGTTACCTGTACTTTGTTTTCTGGTGCATCTTTTTGAAGCAGTTGATATCCCAAATTGGAGATTTCCTTCTTGATACTCATCATAATATCAGAATAGTTATCATATTTCTTCATTTGATTGGAAAGGTTTATCACACTCTCCTTCATGAAGTCATTTTCACGAGATAAATTTGTTTTGATGGTCTAGAATGAAATATTACAAAACATAAAATCATACATGCTGTATATTGGGTACAAAAAGTAAAAAAATACGCAATCCTATTCCCATCCAAAAAATACATGTAAAAAGTTCAAAATGTCTTAAAAATCATACAAAGGTTCCACTCAAAGTTTATGTGTGATATAGCAATAAACCACAGTGATCTTTAAAAGATTCTGACAAGAACTATCACCCAAGAAAGTAACTTCAAACATTTGCCTCATAAAGTCAAAACTCATCACATGGAGAGCCCTCTATAACAAGAAGGTCTAAATGATTTTGTTTATAGCAGTATTCAACTTCATCTCTTGATTCATTTACCACCTCCTGATAGCCTCAATAACTTAACTTAAAGTGGTTGTATACCCACATTTTTAACTTTTACCTACAGGAAAGCCTATAATAAGGCTTACCTGTAGGTAAAAAAATATCTCCTAAACCTGTACGGTTTAGGAGATATTCCCCTCGGTATGCGCGGCTGACTGCAGCGGCGCATGCGCACAAGGGGTTTCTCGCCGTCAAAATCCGGCAGCAGCCGAGCGGGCGGACTGAAATCTCCCGCGCGCATGCGCGGGAGTGACGATATCACGGCTCCGGCGCTGTGAGTGGCCGGAGCCGCGATATCGCGGAAGAAATGCCGAGGGAGCATGTCAGCTCCCTCGGCGTGGATCGGGCCAGATGTCGGGGCCTCGTTCTAAGGTAAGTATTTCATAATGAGCTAGTATGCGGTGCATACTAGCTCATTATGCCTTTTGCTTTGCAGGTTTAAAAAATAAAATAAAAAAGGTGCGGGTTTACTACCGCTTTAATCCTCTAACGTATTACTGATTTTATACCTTATTATTTTTTTTGTTTATTTATTATTTGTGACACTTTAACTATATTGTTCATTATTTAGATATGTATTCCATTTACTGATACTGTGTACATTGTAGTCATATATGCATTTTATTGTCAAACCTGAATTATTTACTTAAATAAAGCATATAAAAAAAAAAAATTATCGCCTCAAAAAAAAAAAAAAAAAAATTAATAGAGTAAAATACATTTCCTGACAGACTCCATGGCAGCATACATGCGGGTTAGCCCCGCCTCCATAACTACCCAATAGGATCCTTGTCCCATAAATCTTTGCTCTAGGCTGCTATCCATGTTACTTTTTTGTCCTCCTCCGTAGGACCAGGTGTTGGTTCTCCTACCTGAAGATAACTTCCCTACGATTAAATCAGCTGAGTGCCAAATAAAGTTCCTCCGATAGGCCCTGACTGTTAAGCAGGATATGGAGTGTACAGCAGAGTAGCGCTGAAGAGTGAAAGTGGTTCATCTATGTACGCACGGTCTGTTTGCCTGTTGCTACCAGGCGACCATTATCTGCTACCAGGGGTCAAGTCCTGGGGAAAAAAGTGTGGGAACTCCCACCCAAGATCCACTCCCCCACCAAAAAAAATAAAAAATGATAGGGTTATATGCACGAACACTTCAAAAGTGGTATTTTTCATCCAATTTTCATATTGTGCGTATGAAGCTTAACTGTTAGTACATAAAAAAAAACAATCCTCAATAAACATAAATACGGTAATTCTCTGAATAATCAGCATTCATTCAATTGTGCTTCCATGCAAATGTGAACATCATGTTCTGATCTTTATTGGGGAATGCTATTTTGTATATAGAATGTTTATGTGGTGAGTTTACACTTTTCATTGAACAGAGCTTGGATAACACAGGGTTAAACGGAAAGGTCCTAAATTAACTGCACATTATCTGGACAGAATGCTTGGGGAGATAGTGATGTGTTCCTGCTTAGGAGATGTAGGTTAGCTTGGGGGCTGCAAACTCTGCAGGGCTCCAACACGCACTCGCTGCTATTCCAACCCTTCACATATTTCCACATAAACTTCCCTCCTGGCATTAAACTTTCCATTATTACCATCCCAAACTGATGTTCCTCCCTCAGCTCACCTCTCTCCCTGCATGTCCTGTGAGCAGAATAGCTGTGCTCCTCCTTGGGGGGGGGGGGGGGGGGGTGGATGAGGAGACAGAAAATCAGGAGGGGTCGGCGAGGAGGAGCTCATCACGAGAGGTCTGACTAAATACAATCTCTTAGCAGCAGGAACCTGATCTACCCATCAGCTAGCTGTGATTGACAGGTAGATTGAAGAGGAAGCTGTCATGGGTCCCCCTACTGGCAATGCCTGAATGGTCATTCCATCCCTGGTGTGCGGCACTTACTATTGTGAGCTGTGTCAGCAGCTGCTGGTGTAGCATCTGCCACACAGTTCGCATACTTCAAAGTCTTGCAGGACGTGGCTGCTAACGGGAACTGAGTTCCTGTTGTGGAAAAAGTACAGCAACTCTGTTCCCATGCGTTCCCGCAGGACTTGAGCCCTGTCTGCTACAAAGTCTGGTGTCTGTGGCAGCTTCCTCGGCTCAGGTGATCGTAGGTGGAGTGGTAATTTTTTTTTATATATAGATAGCAGCAGTGTTTGTGTGTTGTTTATACCTTTTTTCTCATTTCTTCACTGCATCACTGGTTTCCTATTTGGCACTGCCTGCGTTCCAGCAGCCGCTCTCTATATTGCTTCCGGTTACCGGGCTGCGCATGTGCAGACCCGATACGAAGATGAGTCTTGGTTCATGCATGCGTGCCAGTGTCTCACATTCAATGACATCATGGGCGTCACTTTTAGAAAGCTTTGGAAGTTTACAGAGCCCCGGGAATGATCGTGGGTGCTACGGCGATTTCCCGGGGCAACTAACTTGACGGTTCAAGGTAAGAAAAGCTCTATTGTCTGGGGTATGAGGTCTTTGTCAGCCAGCTCAATCTGTCAATCTGTCTCTGCAGTTTCCTATTGTGGATTCCTCACTGCCCCCTAGTGGCCAGCCCGCTTGTAACAGGTATGTTTGCAGTTATGCTTTTCTGCCTGTGCAAGCTAAGCAAGTAGGATTTTAGGACATCAACTGATTTCTGTCTCTATCTTTTCTGTTTTCTGTTCTCCCAGCCCTTCTAGGTCTGATCCACAGCGTAGTTCCCATAGAAATGGAAGTGGATCATCAAAATCACACCACCGGCAATCTTCTTCCAAGTCTAGCCATTGTAGGTCTTCTTCGAGATCAGAACAGTGCAGTAAAGATTTTCCTCACCCCCCCCCCCCCCGACTCGCTCTAGCAAGAGACCAGAAAAATCGTGTTGGAGGTGTAGGATGCCTGTTCCGGCAGACAAATCTCTCTGTGATCACTGATTTTCTAAAGCCGCAGATGAGAGGGATGGTGCAGACCAACGTCTAGAATCTATGGTGAGGCGGGTTGTGAAGGAATCTCTACAAGAAAGAGAACCTCAACAACCCCGTGATTCCCCATTAGACCAACTATGCACTCCAGTGGTAGAAGATGTAGTACAGGAGACATGGGAATTTTCCCAGCCAAGTCGCCACTCCGCTCCTAGTGACTTCATCGCTGCTCCGGCGAATCACAGCACCGGAGCAGCGAGACCCACCAAGAAGATGGACGCTCGGAACTACAGGGGGACAGCGGTGACTTTGCTGGCTTCTGTGTCAGGTAAGTGACACATAATGGACTACTATGCGATGCATAGTAGTCCATTATGCTTTACCTTTGCAGGGAATCAAAGAGGAAGTAAACCCATCAGGGTTTACTTCCTCTTTAAAGACCCCTTGGAAAGATTGATAGATTTGGATTTAAAAAGGATTTATCTGACAGCAGGAATATCATGCAAGCCAGTACTTGCGATATCTGCAGTATCCAAGGCCATGGAATCTTAGTCTGACAATGTTGATGAGTTCCTAAGAGGTATCTCCAGTGAAACAGCTAAAGATTCTCCTATCCAGGAGATCAGATTGGCTTCTGCCTTTCTTGGGGAGGCTTCTATTGATGTCACCCGCGTGATGTCCCGGGCTATGTTGGCAGCTGTTTCCGCACGTCAGGCCTTATGGCTCCGTCCATGGTTGGCGGATCCAGCTTCTAAACAAGCTTGGTGTCGAAGTCCTTTTGAAGGAACTTCCCTCTTCAGCAACAAACTTGATAGTGCCATAACCCGGGCCATAGCGGATAAGTCTGGTTTCCTGCCTCAAGATCGACGCCTACATAATCAGAAAACGCTCATTCCCAAGAAGACAAAATTATGATTGCACTAGGGAAGTGTGTAGTTACAGACCTGGTCGGGAGTTCCCAAGGTCCTGGAAATCTAGGCAGTCCTCTTTAAAAAAAAAAAAACACAAAAAGTGGTTCTTCTGGTAACCAGGACTCCACTAAGGCCTTCTGAGATTGGGCCCGCTCAGGCAGGCCAGGTGGCGGCTCGTCTGCTCCGCTTCAGGCATGTCTGGGTGGCCACAATCCATGATTACTGGACCGTCAAGACGGTCTCCTTCGGTCACACGTGGGTCTTCAACAATGCCCCAAGACTCCAATTTGTTCCTACAACTCTTCCAGGTTCAGAAGAGAAAAAGCAAGACCTGTTAACCTACGTGAATTGTTTATTGGATCAAGGCGCAGCCGTCCCTGTTCCAGAAGACAAACAAAGCAAAGGCATGTATTCTCCTCTGTTCATTATTCAAAAGAAAAATGGTACATGGAGACCAGTCATAGATTTAACCCATCTCAATTCCTTTATACGGAAGGAAAAATTCAAAATGGAATGCTTACTTACAATTCAACAGTCAGTACATCCGGGAGACTGGTCGGTTTCGATCTAAAAGATGCCTACTTCCACTTGCCAGTGGCAAAGGACTTTCAACAATTCCTCCGCTTTGCGGTAGACGATCATTATCTACAATTCACGTGTCTACCTTTTGGTCTAACGATGTCACCTTGGGTCTTTTTCAGGATCCCATTATCTGTTGTGGCTCTTCTTCATGACAAAGGGGTTAGTCTCCACCACTATCTAGACTATCTACTTCTCCTAGCTCAGAACAAAGACCAATTTTTGGAGCACAGGAGCTTAGTCATTTCCACCCTGCAAGAATTTGGGTGGCTCCTGAATCTAAAGAAGAGCCATCTAGAGCCAACACAATCCCTTGTGTTTCTAGGGGCTCATTTCAACACAGTAGACGGCACTATCTCCCTTCCAGAAGAGAAGATTGCAGTGATTTGCGACAGAATACATGCAGCCCTCATGTCATCTCACCTCTCCGCTCTCCAATGCCTGAAAGTAATTGGCACAATGACAGCCACCATTCCTATGGTGAAGTGGGCCCAATGGCATACACGGCCCTTGAAAAAAGGGTTTCTTCAACAAAGGGATTCTTCCGGCCAAACCCAGCGCATACTCCTTACTCAAACCATGAGAACGTGCCTCCTTTGGTGGATTCTAGGGAAAAATCTGTGCAAGTGCCATTCAATCATTCCATTCTCTTGGGTCACGATAACATTGGATGCCAGCAATCAGGGATGGCGCTCTCACTGCCTTCCAGAGGTGGCTCAAGGCAGCTGGAGTTCCCCTTCTCGAGGGATTGTCCCCAACATTCTGGAGATGAGGGCAGCCTTTCAGGCACTCCTGTCATTTTGCCATCTAATAATGAATTCATGAGTAATGTTAAGGTTGGACAATACAACCGCGGTGGCTTACATAAAGAAGCAAGGTGGAACTCACAGCTGGTCCCTGATACAGGAAGTGGCGCCAATAATGAGCTGGGCTCAGAAGAACTTGTCCAACATCTCTGCGGTTTACATTCCAGGGATTCAGAATGTACAAGCGGACTTCCTTTCTCATGTTCCAATGGACAACAACGAGTGGTCTCTCCACAGAGGGGTGTTCGAATGGCTTCTGACCCTGGGAGTGTCTCCAGAGGTTGATCTATTTGCTTCCCCATGCAATTATAAAAAATATTATTCAAGTTTCAGAGACCCTGAGGCATATGGGCTCTCTCAGATCAGTGATTTCTGAAGGCCTATGCCTTCCCTCCGGTACCGGTGATTCAATTTTTCAGAACAGAGATGATGGAGATCATTGCAGTTATTCCTTTCTGGCCCAACAGGCCTTGGTTCCCTCTCGTCAGGAACCATGAACCAGACTGAGACAGAAGTACAATTAAATCACACTTGTTTATTAATAAAAAAATAAAAGAGTAAATAGAGTAGTCAAAGCATAGCCAGAGTCCAGTAACTGGATCGAGTAGTCAGCCAGGCCAGAGTTCAGTAGCCAAATCAGGTAATCAGCCAGGCCAGAAGTCAGGGATCCAAGTAAAGGAACAGCCAGCAGGATAAGGAGCCAGAAGGGATGTCAGCAAGTCAGTCTTTCAACAGGAATGCAGGAGATGGTTTCTTGTGATGTGACCAAGGCGAAGGCAGAGATGAAGTGAGCTGGACAGCTTTAAGTAGGCAGGTCAGACGAGCCGGATCAGGAACAGCTGGGTAACTGTGGCGAGAGATGAGAGCTGGCAAATAGCCAAGCAGCCAGCCCAGAGAAGGAAGGGCTAAGCCAGCCCTGACACCTCTGTTATCACTCCTCAGCTATCAAGACCCAGCTCCCCTGCCTCTCAGGCCAGATCTACTGTCTCAAGGCACGACGTTACACCCGTGTCCATCCTGCCTACACCTCAGGGTGTGGTTCTTGAGAGGGGAAGGCTCAAAGCTCTAGGTCAGCCATTCTCAACCAGGGTTCCTTGGAACCCTGGGGTTCCTTCTGAGGTTGCTAGGGGTTCCTTGAGCTGTGAGCTACTGAGTTCAAGGTTCAGCACCACTTAGCATAGCCAGCAGCGTGACACTAAATATCTTTTTAGCGGTCTTTAAGGGTGGCATTCTAAACATCACTTTAAGGGAGACATTCTTCCTATTGACCCCTAATATAAGGAGCATTGTTCCTATTGAGCCTGATTGTTGGTTTTAGTAAGGGATCCTCGAGACATGAAAATTATTTTTGGGGTTCCTCTAGGCTTAAAAGGTTGAGAAAGCCTGCTCTAGGTTGTCCCGAGGAAGCTATTCAGACCCTTCTCAGTGTGCAAAAGGGGAAAATACTGAGCTAAACCTTAAATAAAGTGAAAAAAGCAGCTAACACTCAGTGTAGTGCTCAAACATGTAACCCCATGGATAGGAACATGACAACAAAAGTGAAAATAAGTGAATATGGGGACTTGCACAAACAATATAATGTTCAATTAAGTCCACACAAAATGTTGAAACAACAAAGTAAAAACACAGTGAATGCTATAGGACTCAAAAAAGTGTAAGAGTTCATAAATAAAGACGTGAAAATGTTCTTTGAAGCCTCCTTTCCAGAAGGACTTGACTGGAGTGTAATTCGGACTATATTATGGATATGTTAATCAAAATCTGACAATGGTGTACACACGATAGGGTACTCGAGGGACACACGTACCATATGGTAATGGGTTAGAAAAGCTTGTAATTCTCTTGTTGGTGTCACCTAGGGTGCGTTGATGGGCAGCTCCCAGCTCCTAATCCCAGGACCATGAAAGTCCGCATAGAACCATTAAGCAGCAGCCAAGGATGTCCCGGATGAATCCACGTAGGAATATACAGGCAGGGATCAAAAATGGCAAGACGAAGGATGAAATGGAAAAAGAGGAAAAAGCTCCATATGGTGCAGGTCAACCAATAACCATTTATTGGGCTTAAAAAACTCACAACGGTTTGCAAGATACAGGATAAAATTAATCCAGAATACAATGGAATAAAATATATTTTCACATTTGTTGTCATGTTCCTATCCATGGGGTTACATGTTTGAGCGCTACACATATTTTTTCACACGACCCTTCTCAGTGGCAGAAGGAAAAATACAAATAAGGTATATGATCGCATATGGCCCAGATTCATAGATCATATGTCTTCCAAATCCTTGTAACTCTCCAGCAGTCCAAGACATACTGAGTTTTCTCCATGACGGCTTCTCTTCAAACAAATAGAGTTTCTCTTCGTCCTTCTCCATGGTGAAAACAAAGGAATGCGAGCTTCGGTCAGATCAATTTCCTCCTGGATTGTGCAGACCATTCAAAGGGCATACAAAGGAAAGGGCTTGGCTACTCCTGAGGCAGTGATGGCTAATTCGACCCGGAGTATCTCGACCTCTGGGGCAGCTTCTCCGCATGTCTCATCTGAAATCATTTGTAGAGTGACCTCTTGGTCTTCTATCAACACATGTTTCTCACTATTGTGTTGAACCAGCTGCTTTGTCATCCATTCATTTTGGTTTACAAGTATTGTCGGTTGACAATCTTAAATAAAATTTGGTTTCTTTGCTCAACATTTTGTTCGCCCGAGTGTGTATGGCGAGTTAATTCCCACACTTATGCTGCCATGGAGTCTGTTAGGAAAAAGGAAAATGTATATTAAATACTTACCCTAATATTCCTTTCCTGATAGACTCCATGGCAGCAGGAGTTCCCTCCCAAATGTCTGGAGTAGGCTAGTTACGGAACATGGATAGCAGCCTAGAGCAAAGATTTATGGGAGAGGGGTCCTATTGGGTAGTTATGGAAGCAGGGCTAACCCACACGTATGCTGCCATGGAGTCTATCAGGAAAGGAAAATTATGGTATTTGATATAAATTTTCCGTTCTTATACTATAAGGAATGAAAAATCCCCACAGAGCACTCCCATGAAATGGTGCTATACACAGCACTTTCTATATAAATCACTCCAAAAATTCATAACTCAAAACTTCATAACATCACCACCCGACTTGATGGACTTTATAATGTGCTAAAAGGTGGAAGGATTTATTTATTTATTTTTAAAAATCCTATTCCAAGCATTACCTATTTCATTGGTATAATATCCTAATAATCATTTACCATTTTGCAATGTTTGTTACCTCCAAAGGAAAGAAGCAGCTATGTGAGCAAAAATTACTCCCAGTCTTGCTAATCTTTATACAGTAGAAACTTGGTTAACGAGTAACGCGGTTAACGAGTGTTTTGAAAGAATAGACACTTTTAAAAAAAATTCTGAGCAGAATTCAAGCTAATGTGGTGTACGGTACTGCATTTGGCCAGAGGTGCGGGGGCGCCGGTGACACTCGGAACGGTTCGGAGCCCTTTGGAAACATTCCATTCCTGAGTGTTTCCGAGCCTTTCCGAATTCAGCTGAGCTGTCTTTGAGTTTTTCTGAGGCTCTCCAGCGCCCACCCCACCGCTGGCAACATGCGGTATTGCATGCAATAAAAAGTCAATGCGGAACAAATTCGTTTACATTGACTTCTATGGGGAAAGTGCGTTGGCTTACAAGCATTCTCCTGGAGCGGATTATGCTCATAATCCAAGGTTCCACTGTATGAATATGTGAGAGAAGGATTATGCATTTGGTAGAAAATGACAGATTTGATTTGAAGTGTTATATGAATGATATGTTTTAGTTGAAGATGAAAAGAATAGTTTGGTAAGATTTTTGAAAGGTTTGAATGGAAATAATTATAACATAGAATTGGGAAGTAAATAAGGAAATGCTTTGTCCAATCAGGGCATAGTATAACCTGGTTTTAAAGAGGAACTGCAGTCTGCTCACGTAATTTGTAATTATGTACTTGCCAAATATGCTGCATAAATCTCCCTCCACTAAGTCTGACTGCATCCATTTTAACTGTGGGCAACTTAAGCTGCTGCCTGTTTACTTCCTGGATTTAAACAGACACACACATGCAGCTCTCATTGGCCCTCTTATGACTCATCCCCCCTCCCTTCCAGGCAAACTGTGAGAGAGCTGTGCATGATGTCATAAGCCTAGGCTTTTTACCAGACAAGAAACAGGAAGTGGGCTATATAAAGTATTTACTGGCAGAAAAAAAATGTTTTACTATCCAAGCTACCTCTCATCTATTTTCCCCTGAAAAAGCCTCACGGGCGAAACATGTTGGAATACACTTACTCATCCACAGCAGTGCTTGCGCACAGAATCCCCTTCACATGGGCTTCAGTCTCCACCAGGTACTCCCAGCTCCCCTGACAAGATTCTGTCTTTAAACAGCTCCCAAACCTACCACCTACTGTTATCACCAGCTCATCGTTGTAAGGGCTGTATGCACCTGGGTGCAGACTCTGCTGGTTGTGCACAACACGTAGACACTGAGTTTGGAGATTCAATCCTGCCCAAGACTCAAACTCTACCTTCTCATCTTCTTTTCAGGTCCCTGGGCTTAATCACTTTTTCTGGGTGAACTCTATTTTCTGATCCTTCCTTTCAACTCATTTTTTTGAGGTTGTAGGGAACTTACTTCTTCTAGTGCCCCTGATAAGAAGCCCCTTTTTCCCTCACTAGTACCAGTTTTACCCTTCACCATAGGTCTTTCAGGTTCAAAATCCTTTCTCTGGTTACCCATGACAACTAAATCAATGTTAACAGTACCAATCATTAACAGATCCTGAATTCTGTGGTCACAACTTCAATAACATCATTGCTTTCTTTCTCTGTATTTTTTAGGACCAGAATTGAGGAGGAACCACACAGGCGAGCGACTTTACCACACGGAACCATTGCACCACTCCAACTCACCTGTTGTCCAACATGCCATGAGCAGGTGTACTAAAAAAATCACCCTGACCACTGCTCAGCCACACCTCGGACTGCACCAGCAGGAGTGTTCCTAGTCACCGCATCAGGCAGAGAGACCTTTGATGTTTCCAACAGTTCTCCTGAGTGCCTTCCATACCAATCAGTAACTGGAAGCACTCTCAAAGGGAATCGGAAGATCTTATGCCAAACTCTTAATAAGCATTGGTACCATCAATTCCTTTGTTAATCAAGGTTATTCAGCACACCTGGCTCCACCCATTGGTACTATGCAGTACCACTTGGTCCGACTGTGGTGGAGACACCCAAGTATACAGCCAATGCATCTTTACCAGTTTCAGCATTTCCAACAATGAATTAGACATCTCAGTACATTCCACATCTAAATGCATGACCCTTTTTAGGAAGCGCCTAGAGGCGATTCAGTTCGCATTGTGCGCTATACAAGTATTTCATTCATTCATTCATTCATTATACCCCTTTTGAAGACATGGGAGAACTCATCCACTGCAGCCTGGAAGGTTGTGGATAAGACATCCACCATGCCAGTACCCTGAACTGTTCCTTCAGACTGGAGGGGATCAAACTTTGCAGGGACTAATGCACCCATAACTACATTCAGCGATCCACCATTGGACATAGCAGGTGTTATGTCCACCCTGTTATTACCCACCATAGTCTTGTAATGCGTGGTTACATTGTTTAGTATTGTGAGTGCGTCTCCCATCAACCATCCCAGTCTGTTGTGGTTCTATCATGAGTAGGGATGAGCCGAACACCCCCCTGTTCGGTTCGCACCAGAACCTGCGAACAGACCTAAACTTCGTGTGAACTTTAGAACCCTATTAAAGTCTATGGGACTCGAACGTTCACAATCTAAAGTGCTCATTTTAAAGGGTAATATGCAAGTTACTGTCCTAAAAAGTGTTTTGGGGACCTGGGTCCTGCCCCAGGGGACATGGATCAATGCAAAAAAAAGTTTTAAAAAACGGCAGTTTTTTCAGGAGCAGTGATTTTAATAATGATTAAAGTGAAACAATAAAAGTGTAATATTCCTTTAAATTTCGTAGCTGGGGGGTATCTATAGTATGCCTGTGAAGGGGCGCATGTTTCTGGTGCTTAGAACTGTCCCTGCACAAAGTGTCATTTGTGCAGGAAAAAAAGTCTTTTAAAATCACTTGCGGCTATATTGTCGGGTCCCGTAATACAGAGAACACTCAATGAGTGTTCTCTGTATTAGCCGACAATTCATTCATTCATTGATAAAAAAAAAAAAAAAAAAGCATGGGGGTTCCCCTAAATTCAATTACCAGGCCCTTCAGGTCTGACATGGATATTAAGGGGAACCCCATGTCAAATTGAAAAAAAAAATTGACGTGGGGATCCCCCTAAATATCCATACCAGACCCTTCAGGTCTGATATGGATATTAAGGGGAACCCCGCATCAAATTTAAAAAAAAAATAACGTGGGGGTCCCCCTAAAAATCCATATCAGACCCTTTATCCGAGCACGCAACCTGGCAGGCCGCAGGAAAAGAGGGGGGGGGGACGAGAGAGCGGCCCCCTCCCTTCTGAACCGTACCAGGCCACATACCCTCAACATTGGGTCTGTGACCCCTCAAAGCACCTTGTCCCCATGTTGATGAGGACAAGGGCCTCATCCTCACAACCCTGGCCGATGGTTGTGAGGGTCTGCGGGCGGGGGGCTTAACAGAATCTGGAAGCCCCCTTTAACAAGGGGACCCCCAGATCCCGCCCCCCCCGTTTGAAGGGTTGTGAGGATGAGGCCCTTGTCCTCATCAACATGGGGACAAGGTGCTTTGAGGGGTCACAGACCCCCAAAGCATCCTCCCAATATTGAGGGTATGTGGCCTGGTACGGTTCAGGAGGGAGGGGGAGCCGCTCTCTCGTCCCCCCCTCTTTTCCTGCGGCCTGACAGGTTGCGTGTTCGGATAAAGGGTCTGATATGGATTTTTAGGGGGACCCCCACGTCAATTTTTTTTTTTAATTTGATGCGGGGTTCCCCTTAATATCCATGTCAGACCTGAAGGGCCTGGTAATTGAATTTAGGGGAACCCCCATGCTTTTTTTTTTTTTTTTTTTTTATCAATGAATGAATGAATTGTCGGCTAATACAGAGAACACTCATTGAGTGTTCTCTGTATTACGGGACCCGACAATATAGCCGCAAGTGATTTTAAAATACTTTTTTTCCTGCACAAATGACACTTTGTGCAGGGACAGTTCTAAGCACCAGAAACATGCGCCCCTTCACAGGCATACTATAGATACCCCCAGCTACGAAATTTAAAGGAATATTACACTTTTATTGTTTCACTTTAATCATTATTAAAATCACTGCTCCTGAAAAAACGGCTGTTTTTAAAACTTTTTTTTTGCATTGATCCATGTCCCCTGGGGCAGGACCCAGGTCCCCAAACACTTTTTAGGACAGTAACCTGCATATCACCCTTTAAAAATAGCACTTTAGATTTCTCCCATAGACTTGTATAGGGTGTTCCGGCTTTTCGAATTTGCTGCGAACAGCCCAAATTGGTCACTGTTCGCTGAACAGGCGAACAGGCAATGTTCGAGTCAAACATGAGTTCAACTCGAACTCGAAGCTCATCCCTAATCATGAGTGCTCTACAGCACTGTATCACCTGCTCTGGAAGACCCCACAGGAACCTGGGATTCATTAGCCAAAACAGCACATTTGTAACTTGTAACTTTGTAACTATACGCATCATATAGTGTAAGCACACTTTTAGCTATGCGACATTGGGATGATGCTTCATCAATCAAGGCAGGTTGCAAAATACTATTTTGACCAGGTGGCTCTGGTGGCGCTACTGACACACGCAGCTCTGCACTTTTAGCTTTGACAGGCTAAATGAACCCCTTAGAAGCTGAGTTACACTTAGGATTGTGGGTCTGCACCCAGACACATTCTCACTATGCGATGCAGTCCTCCCTTGTACCACTAGAGCAGCACCAGGGCCTTTGTCACCAACATAAGATCCGTAGAAAGCTGCCAGAGCAGTTTTTGCCACACAAAAGCTATGCTCTGTAGCCCTGCTGTTAGCAGACATACAAACTCTGTGTTTTTTCTGGCCATCTCCATAGTGAAAGAGCCTTGTTCTGTCACACTATTGATCAATCATTCACAAAACACCCACAAAAAATGTAGACATTATTATGGACCACTGTACAACTTAGCAGATGATCCACATACCATTCAACCAACCCCTGAGGCTATACAGGGCTTTCTGAAGAAAGTGTTTCTTCCCCAATTTACCCCAACACAACTACAGCATCTTAATTCTCCCTTCACAAACCAGGAGGTGTCTCATGCTATAGATATGCTACCACTAAACAAGTCCCCAGGTCCTGGTGGATACATAGGAGAATACTACAAAACATTCAAGTACATCCTCACACCCCACCTAACCAATATTTTCAATGCTGCAGCTGCCTCTTCCTCCTTTCCATCAGAAATGTTGAAAGCACTTGTAATGACCCTGCCCAAACCAGGGAATGAGCCATCTCTTCCACAGAATTTCAGGCCGATATTACTACTTAATAACAACCTGAAACTATATACCAAACTGATCACACTGCGACTGATAAACATACTTGCACAGCTAATACATATGGTTAAATCCGGGATTTACAAAAGAACGCCAAACCACTGACGCCACTAGGTGCCTAATTAATATAATCTACTACGTAAATCTGAAGGGAACGCCTTCTCTGCTCCTAGTTTTGGATTAAAACATGGTTCCCCCAAAGCCCCAATACCAGATGGAAAGAATTGGAAAATATACAACTTAAAGGTGGAGATCTTTATCACTTTCTTCTTACTAGCCAACAATACACCCCTAGATACGCATCGCTTTCTCCCACCATCAATTTATGCCTGGAGAGCTTTATTAAACACTCCATCTCAGGACTCCATTACCTCCACGCTATCAATACCTACCTACAGCTTGACACACATCATACCTGACTTAAACATCTCAAGCTGGGTGGGAAAAGGGATAGAAAAAAATGAAGATATGATGATAGGTCCAACTCCAAAAAGCTTTAGGTTCTTACAAACAGAATACAACCTAGCTAACTCAGAATATTACACATACCATAGAATTACACATCTACTACGCTCCAACTTGAAAACAAATATTGAGATGCCATGGAGAGTACTCCAATACTACACAAACCCTACCACCAAGATTAAAAGTATATCGTTGATCTATAATATACTGAAAAATAAGGATTTACCCTTGAAAACAACTCATATGAATGCCTGGGAGAAGGACTTAGATACCCCTTACTCCCTGGAACAATGGCTCCCTCCAGAGGTAGTTCTGGCCAGCTCAGTAGATTGCTTTAAGAAAGGCCTGGATTCATTCCTAAATGTACATAATATACAGTGGGGATCGAAAGTTTGGGCACTCCAGGTAAAAATGTGTATTAATGTGCATAACGAAGCCAAGGAAAGATGGAAAAATCTCCAAATGGCATCAAATTACAGATTAGAAATGCTTATAATATGTCAAAAAAGTTAGATTTTATTTCCATCATTTACACTTTCAAAATTACAGAAAACAAAAAAATGGCATCTGCAAAAGTTTGGGCACCCTGCAGAGTTAATATCTTGTACTGCCCCCTTTGGCAAGTATCACAGCTTGTAAACGCTTTTTGTAGCCAGCCAAGAGTCTTTCAATTCTTGTTTGAGGTATCTTTGCCCATTCTTCCTCACAAAAGTGTTCCAGTTCTTTGAGATTTCTGGGCTGTCTGTCACGCACTGCTCTTTTAAGGTCTATCCATAGATTTTCAATAATGTTGAGGTCAGGAGATTGTGAAGGCCATGGCAAAACCTTCAGTTTACGCCTCTTGATGTAATCCCCCGTGCATTTTGAGGTGTGTTTAGGATCATTATCTATTTGTAGAAGCCATCCTCTCTTTAACTTCAAGGGGTTGTAAAGGTAAATGTTTTTTCACCTTAATGCATTCTATGCATTAAGGTGAAAAAACATCTGACAGTCCCGGCGCCCCCAGCCCCCCGTTTTACTTACCTCACCCCTCGAAAGTCCCGCGCTCGTCCCCCGACGTCCTTTCCACCGTTCAGCCTGGCCACTGATTGGCTGGAGTGGATGGATGGAAAGCAGCGCAGCCATTGGCGGAGTGCCGGGGGGCGGGGCCGAGCAGCTATAGCCGCCGGCTGTATCACGGGAGCGTGCCCGCAGATGCTTCTCACCATGCGAGGGAGCTCTCATGAACGTGAGAAGCACCTGCAGGAGGAAGCCGAGACAGCCGCTGAGGGACCCCAGAAGAGCAGGTTCGGGGCCACTGTGCAAAACGAGCTGCACAGTGGAGGTAAGTATAACATGTCTGTTATTTAAAAAAAAAATTAATAATTCACTTTACAATCCCTTTCAACTTTTTCACAGATGGCATCAAGTTACCATCCAAAATTTGCTGAAATTTTATTTAATCAATTTTTCCTTCTACTCGTGAAATGTTCCCTGTGCCACTGGCTACAATACAACCCCAAAGCATGATTGATCCACCCCCATGCTTAACAGTTGGACAGAGGTTCTTTTCATTAAATTCTGTGCACTTTCTTCTCCAAACGTACCTTTGCTCATTGCGGCCAAAAAGTTCTATTTTAACCTCATCGGTCCACAGAACTTGTTTCCAAAATGCCTCAGGCTTGTCTATATGTTAATTTGCAAAGTTCAAACGCTGATTTTTGTGGTGAGGACGTAGAAGAGGTTTTCTTCTGATGACTCTTCCATGAAGACCATATTTGTACAAGTATCTCTTTATAGTGGAATAGTGTACCACAACTCCAGTGTCTGCCAGATCTTTCTGAAGGGATCGTGCAGTCAAACGTGGGTTTTGAATTGCTTTTCTCACAATCCTGCGAGCTGTTCTGTCTGATATTTTTCTTGGTCTTCCAGATCTTGCTTTCACTTCCACTGTTCATGATGACTGTCATTTCTTAATTACATTCCGAACAGAGGATATTGAAATCTGAAAACGCTTTTCTATCTTCTTATAGCCTTCTCCAGCTTTGTGAGCGTCAACTATTTTCAGTTTCAGTTTTCTAGACAACTGCTTAGAAGAACACATGGTGCTGATTGTTGGGGCAAGATCAGATGAGTCTGGCCATTTAAAACCTTTGAGATTGACATTACCTGGTCTTCCCAGACAATGATTGAGAACAATCCATGACACTGGCAGGTCTCAGCTTTGCAAAGGGGGCAGTGCATGCTATAAATTCTGCAAGGTGCCCAAACTTTTGCAGATGCCATTTTTTTGTTTTCTGTAATTTTGAAAGTGTAAATGATGGAAATAAAATCTAACTTTTTTGGACATATTATAAGAATGTCTACTCTGTAATTTGATGCCATTTGGAGATTTTTTCATCTTTCCTTGGCTTCATTATGCACATTAATACACATTTTTACCTGTGGTTCCCAAACTTTCGATCCCCACTGTAACTGGGTACTAACATTTACAGCAAATTGGATCCTGCTTTTCTGGGGGGGGGGGTTGCCTTCTTCTGGTTCCACTGTGGGATTGTATGATATTTTATATATATATATATATATATATATATATATATATATATATATATATATATATATATATATATATATATATATATATATATTCTCTATTTTTTTTTTATGGTTGAACCAGATGGACTTCAACTATGTAACCTGTCTTGCCATCGGCTGCCTATTTAAGTGTTCATGTACTGTCCTGGTGCTAGCCAATTTCTGAAGTCTATATTTTGAATAAGGGGAAAAGGGGGAAAACACTGTGTTAAACCAAAAATAATTTTTACTTTAAGGATTAGCTGCTACCATTCAAACAAAGTCTAATAAAGATGAACAGAAAATAGTGTAGCGCTAAAGAAATCGGATCATGTTCTCAAACTGTGTTTTAGAAAAGTGGTAATGAAACCAATACTATAAAACACACATATACAATCACGTACGTATGTGAAATACAAATTGATAATAATAAAAATAATAACATGAAACTGTAAAAAACAATAAATAAGTGAAATCAATAATTCACTGCAAATATGGGTGCAATGTGGTATAAATGCACAGGAGTCCCAAGAAGTATCAACAACTATAACATGTGTCCCAATATATGGTCCACATGCATTGAGAGATAGAGCATATCAGTATTGATCTTCCCAGCAGCACAGTGGACACCACACAGATCAACTATGGTAGACGGCTTGTCTGGAGTAATATCAACTATATTACATTATATTTCGAGCCTTTTCTCTTTTTTCTTTTCTGGGAGGAAAGCAATGGCAAACCTAGACAACGTTATAAAAAGCACAGACGTCACCCTTCCAACAAAGTGCTGTATAGTCAAAGCTATGGTATTCCCAGTAGTAACCTATGGCTGTTAAAGTTGGACCATAAGGAAGGCTGAATGCTGAAGAATTTAAGCTTTTGAACTATGGTGTTGGAGAAGACTCCGGAAAGTACCTTGGACGACAAGAAGATGAAACCCGTCAATCTTAAAGGAAATAAACCCTAAATATTCATTGAAAGGACAGATCCTAAAGATAAAACTCAAATACTTTGGCCACCTAATGCGAAGAGAGGACTCATTGGAATAGACCCTATGCTGGGAAACATGGAAGGAAAAGGGAGAAGAGGAAAACAAGATGGATAGATAGCATCATCAAAACAATGAACATGAAGTTAAGCCTCCGGGAGGCAGTGGAAGACAGAAAAGCTTGGTGTGCTATGGTCCATGAGATCACAAACAGTCAGACATGACTAAATGACTGAACAACATCATCAACAATGACAACATTTATTTCTTATGATGCCCCCACTTGCACTATTATATGTCCCACATGATAGTGCCCAGGTCTTAGCCTTCAAATCAGGTAGAATGGATTATAAAGATTTTCTCTCGCGCGCGTGTGAGTGTGTGTGTGTGTGTGTGTATGCATGTATATATTGTAATATTGGGGGTTGTTTAACTCAAGTGTAGCACCCGCTAGCAAGACCAGTCCACACAGAGGATCTCCTTGTCAGCAACCTCAGACTTAGGTCTCTGGCTTACACAGTGCACACCTGCACTCTCTGGCTTCTCCCTTGCAATCCTGGACTCCTCGGGAGGGTGGATCCCAGAACCATGGTCAGGTGTCTAGAAATAGTCCAACACACACCTGACCAGTCAGTGTGCTGGTGAATCCCAAAATCTGGACCCAGGACTGGGGATTTCATCCCACCCAGATCACTATGAAATCCCCGGACTCCAGATCCCAAAACAGATTTTAGTAAATAATGAGGAAATTCAGTTTCCTCCTAATGTTACAAGCTCCCTGGAGCCCCTCAACCCACCTGGTTGAAAATGCTGGGTACATACACTGGTGGGGTACCACACTACCACAATAAATATATATAGATATAGATATAGATATATAGATATAGATATAGATATAGAGAGAGAGAGAGATTATATATATATATATATATATATATATATATATACACTGTATGCATACACTGTATCTATATGTATCTATATTTTAGCACTATGTGACAAATTAAATAAAGTAAAATTGGAATTTATGTTTATACTTTGAGCACATCAAAAGCCGAAACGTGTATGTTACTTGGGGATAGTATAGAATGGTTAAAACCCTCTCTGTTTTTTTTCTGCATCCCATTGGGGAGATTTTCCTTCGCTTTCTCTACTGGAGACACAACATCTCCCAAATGTGAATAGAAATCCCCTGTTGCTGGAAAAGGTTCCTTATGGAAAAATATCCCTTTTGTTTCCTTTATGGTGACAACTGTACCATTTTTAATTTCCCATCACTATTCAGTGACAATCACCACCAGGACAAATAAGGATACTGCATCTCTCTATCAGTGACGCAGATCGCAATAAAAGCTGACGGGTACTTTTTTTTTTTGTTTAAGAGTATGGGACAGATGTTTTAACACTATCCAAAATGAAGAAAGAAGAAGCCTCTGCTTTTTTATATATTTAAGAATGCTGTACAAGCTTTATTAAAGCTTGAACTGCGGGATAAAAAAACAGACTTGCACTGGGATGCCTGCTTTGCAAGGGTATCTTTTTTTTCTGCTGCCTGAACTGGCTCTCTTATTATTTTTAGCCCTTTACAATAAATAAATCACACATTCTAATATTACATCACCTTATAGAGATAGCACAGCAAAACCAGAGGAAAGATTAAATGTTATCATCTCTGAAATTCATCTTCATTCTCTCAAAAATGTAATATAGAGCGTATTAAAAGTACATGTGCAGTTTTTCAAAGTCTTCTATTCTGCAACTACAAAGCACAGCCTAAAGCCTTCCATCTGAAATATGTTCACCACCTGTGCTAACTTTTCTTTTTCAGATTACTTAGCAGAGAGGGTTATGGGTATTCCAGACATGGCTTCTTCTACTTTCACCAACTGGAGAAAATTTGAATTGCCCCAATAATATTATTGCAATTTTCAGGTTACAACCAGTGAAAGCATATCATAAGGGCTGTTGTGCACTGGCACCAATAAAAGCATTGTGTTTCCGGTTTCAGGCATTCATTTTTTTATTGATCTGAATCAGCTCACTGTTTTGAATGGACTCATGAATGCAGCCACATAAATGTCAGTAAACTAGTGTCATGTTCAGATCTGGAAAAGAAAATACATAAATCGAGGGGCGTGGCTTGGCGCATGCGGAGAATGGCTGCCTGAACACAGAGCTCCGGGAGACCCGTGGTCCTTTAGCCTCTTCCTTGGCTTTCTGACAGCCTAAACATGAGCAAATCGGGGCAACACAACACTGGGACACGAACGTGCCGACCCTCAGCCTCATCACACACCCGCAGCATTCAGGACATTTTCGCCAACCCAGACTTGCTCAGGCCGCAGCATGCCGGTTAAAATGGCGCTGGCACGAGGAGAGGAGGAAGAGCTCAGTGACAGCTCTCAGTCAGCGGTGGAGGATATGGTAAGCGGACCGGGACACCCTAATCATCCCCTCACATTGGGAGACATGACCTCCATAGCTACTGACATTAAAAACACCCTCTTTACAGCGATCACAGACCTGAAGGCTGACCTGCTATCGCTGACTGGAAAGATGACTGCCATGGAAAGAGCGGAGGGCAGGAGGGACAGAGCTATAGACAGGCTGGAGGCCACTGCTGCTTCTCACTCTGCTCACTTGATAGAAATCAATTGCCATTTAGAGGACCTCGATAACAGAGGTAGAAGGAGCAACATCAGAGTGCGGGGAGTCCCGGAGTCAGTAGGCCCCGAACAAATCCCTTCTGCCCTACGATCGATTTTTAACAATCTCCTAGAGAATCCAGCTGACACCCCTATAGACTTGGTGCGAGCTCACAGGGCTCTGAGAGCGAAACCCATGGACTCAGCACCACCCAGGGATATCATATGCTGTCTTCAAAGCTTTCCATTAAAGGAGGAGATTTTGAACCAAGCACGGAAAAACGATCATGTTTTCTTTAATGACAGTGAGATCTCCCTATTCCAGGACTTGTCTCCTATCACTATGCGCAATAGGCGGGCAATGCGACCTCTGTTGGATGCACTCAGAGGAAAAGGGATTGTTTACAAGTGGCGCTTTCCCTTTGCATTGCAAGCTACTCCGGATGGGAGACAATTTGTGCTAAGGATGCCAGATGAGCTCTCAGATTTTTGCGCGAACTTAAACATCCCATACACAGATCTACCGGACTGGTATGCTGAGCTTAAGATTCCTCCACTGGACCGTAGCCATGTGGGTACCCCCCAATCATCTCCGGTCAAACCACCACCTAAGAAGAGCAAAATGGGAAAGCTTGGAAACCTAAGCACAGGCCGCTCATCCCTTTCAGCCCGGCCTCCTAGAAACCGTGACCGCACCTGAAGGAGTTACGTGACTTGGAGGGACAGGTCTTGTTTTCTCAAACTATGGGCATAAGGATCCTGTTTTTGTTGTTTTTCTCTTTTGTTGGCCCCCCTTGCTCATTGATCCAATACCGGTTGGGCCGTTAACTGGCTTTCTTCCACCCCGGGTGGTCGTGCCTTTACAAACATGGTCCAAGACGATAGCTGATTGTTGAGACCCAGACTGAGATCCTAACTTTGAATTATATACTTGGCCGAGCTGGTCCCAGGAACCCGCCGGGGCAACAGTGGCTCTTGTTTCTATAGTCAGCCTGGGGAACACCACCTTCTCTGATCCGACTTTTGTTTTGGAAACAGGACAATATGGTGTCATCGTACCCTCTTCCTTTATTTGACATTACCTACACCACTTCTACCCTCCCCTCCCTCTCCTCCCCCCCTAAAAACCCCCTTTTTTCCTTTTTTTTTATCACGGCCTGGTTATACCCTCCTGGTGCTGTGGGATTTTTATTTTTACATTTGCTATTGCTGCTGTGTTTGCTGTTCTGTTTCCTATTTGTTAACTGTTACATGCAACACTTGTGTTTAGTTGTGTCCTTATCATACTGCCAAGGATTTGCATGTGCTTCCTTATGCGAACATTGTTGGGCCACGGGGCCTGCTGATCACAGCTCTCCTATATGGAACTCGGTTTAGATACTTCGGTGCCCATAGTAGATTGCTCACAGTTAAGAAGTGCACTTGCATCCTCTGCTCAGAGTTCCTCCCACCTACCCCGCAGGCAGGCAGAGCCGTGCCGCTGATTGCGACACGGATACTGCCCGCATACTACTAAATAGCTTGCAGTTTTGCTTACTGCAGGCAGCTCCTTGATTTATTTTCCCTGATATACGGCCCGATACTAAGGGCTATACCTCCCCTCCCCACATTTACCCCCTACCCCTTCCTCTTTTCTCTTGATCTTTTCTTCCCCCTTTTCCCTCTTTTCTGTTTCTGTTTCTTATAGGTTACTAGACTGTTTGGAGATAGCGGACAGCCTGAGCCATGGTGTACTCAATGCTAGGCCACGGACCCACTCTGATCTCCCACAACGTCCGTGGACTGAATACACCTGAGAAGCGCTCCTCCCTACTTAGAGAACTTAATAAGGTAAAACCCCTGTTTGTATTCCTGCAGGAAACACATTTCCAATCCACCAAAATTCCTAACCTGAGACACAAAAATTTCCCCAAGGTATATCATGTCACAAACCCCGTGGCCAAGACCAAGGGGGTCACGATTTTACTACATAGAACGGCGGGTTTTTAGGTCACCCAGCAGCTAGCGGACCCCAAGGGCAGGTATCTGTTCTTGAAGGGGAATTGGGGAACGACCCCGTTGACTTTAGCTAACGTATATTTCCCAAACACGGCACACATAACCTTTTGTAGACACCTTATTGAGGAACTCAAAAGCTTTGCCATGGATTGTGTCTTGATTGGGGAGGACTTTAATATACCACTTAACCCTTCTCAGGATACTTCTACAGGTAAATTCAGTGTGGCCTACAGCACTCTGAAACGCATTAAAAGTCTCCTTCATTCTATGACACTGGTGGACTCGTGGCGCACTTTAAACCTGATAGGTAAAGATTTTACATGCTACTCAGCCCCTCACAATAAATATGCGCGCATTGATTACATATTTGTTACGCAGAAAGACCTACCGGTATTGCGTGAGGCACACATTGGAATCCAAACATTCTCTGATCATGCACCTGCTTCCCTCTCTATTGATCGTGCGGATCGCCGGCCTAGGCCGTGCATGTGGCGATTGAATTCCTCCCTGTTAACGGACATTGAACTGTTACCCAAGTTAACTGATGCTCTACGCTACTACTTTTCTGAAAACAGCTCTGGCGATCTTTCCCCTCTAACAATCTGGGAGGCACACAAGTGTGTGATGAGGGGAGAGCTCATCAGAGCGGGGGCCATCCGCAAGAGGGAAGCAGAAAAGCAGATTAAGACCTTATCCGCCAAAATAGCGGGTCTAGAGACCCAACATAAAAAATCCCTGGACTCCCAAAAAGCACAGGAACTTCTGGCGACACGTCAGGAGCTCCGAAATATCTTAGATGCAAAAAGTAAATGTGCTCTCTTCCTCAAACACAAAATTTATTACGAACATGGGGACAAGGGAGGAAAATTCCTGGCTAGGGCGTTAAAGGAGGTCTCCTTAGCCAACACCATTCTGGCGATTAAAACCGCAGATGGCCGATTAACCAATAGGACGGACAAGATAGCGGAGAGTTTCCATCATTTTTATTCAAAACTTTATGACATCCCGCACCAACACAAACCAGGGAAGTTAGTGGGGGACAGGGATCAAATTATTCAGGATTACTTGCGGCATAGATGCCTGCCCACACTCTCCCCGGAAGATGCGGAGTCTCTAGAGAGACCGATTTCCTCGGAGGAGCTATTAAACACAATCAAGAACCTTAAGCCTGGTAAGAGCCCGGGCCCTGATGGGCTGTCGGCTCACTATTATAAGACATTCTCAAATATTCTGGAAACCCCACTCTTGAAAACGCTTAATTTCCTTATGGAACCCTGTCAAATTCCCTCCACGTTCCTGGGGGCACATATTATGGTGCTCCCTAAACTGGGTAAGGACCCTTCTGATTGTGCTAGTTACAGGCCCATTTCCTTTCTCAATTTGGATTTGAAGATTATGGCCAAGATAATAGCGAATCGCTTACGCCCCTTTCTATCCCAAATAATTGGACCAGAGCAGGCTGGGTTCATGTCGGGGAGGGAATCCAGAGATAACGTGACTAAAGCCCTGAACCTGATCCACCATTGTCACAGCTTGGGCCTCGAAGGCCTTTTTCCTGTCAACTAATGCGGAGAAGGCCTTCGACAGGGTCGCGTGGGACTATCTGTTGGCAACCTGCGCATACATAGGTTTGAAACCTCGCATGCTGTCCTGGATCTCCTCCCTGTACAGGAACCCCACGGCGCAGTTAAAAATTAACGGAACCCTATCAGAGCCAGTACTTATTAAAAATGGGACTCGGCAGGGCTGCCCCTTATCGCCCCTTCTATTTATACTCTCCCTGGAACCATTCATACGCGTAGTTAACCAAACCACCGCTATCACAGGCTTCCAATTCGGCTCTAAAACGTATAAAACAGCGGCATACGCTGACGATTTATTATTTTTCCTGACGCATCCCCCCACGTCCATTCCCAACCTATTGAAGGCATTTTCTATCTACGGCTACGTCTCTAATCTTAAGATCAATTATACCAAGTCAGAAGCCATGAACATATCGCTTCCGCTGGAGGCTCAGGCACAGGCACAAACAAACAATTCCTTTAAATGGGTAGTAAGCGCGCTCAAATATTTAGGAATTCAGCTCACTCCTCAGCTTAGCAACGTCTTCTCCCAAAATATTAAACCCATGCTGCAGCGGATCCAATTAGACCTCTCTAAATGGTCCCTTAAGTTTTTCTCTTGGTTTGGGAGGGCGGCCATAATAAAGATGGTTGCACTCCCTAGACTGCTCTATCTTTTTCACACACTACCTGTCGCAATCCCAGCCAGCTTCTTTAAACAGTTACAATCTGTGCTCTGGAAATTTGTATGGGCCGGCAAGAAGCCACGCATTGGCCTCCGTGTATTGATGAGGCCGAAAGCAGTAGGTGGTTTAGGCTTCCCGAATTTCAAGCTTTATTACTACGCCACGCATTTGGCCAGAGTTATAGATTGGCACTGTCACACTGTGATTCTGTGAATAAGGATTGGGTGGCCTTAGAGGAGACTGTCTCTCAAACACCTTTAAAATTCTCCCCATGGATACCCTGGACAAAATGCCCCCCAGAATTGTTGTGGCACCCACTCATTAAAGCCACTTTACAGGTCTTTCACAAGACCACCTCAGATTATCGAAAAGCCACCTCGCCGGGACCCTTAACTCCCTTGTTGAATAACCCGGATTTCCCCCCAGGAATGGGCACAAAAACATTTGCCTTGAGAGGTACATCGCCTCTTCTGGCCCGACACCTGACACGGACCGGACATATCCTCTCACATGATAATCTGCTGGGTGACCTCACACATTGGGAACTCCCTTTCTGGAACTACAGACAAGCATGCCACTACTTACTTGCCCCCATAAGACAGAAGGAGATATTGAGGGACCTTACCCCCTTTGAATCAATATGCTCTGAGGGCAAACCTGTGGAGCAAACAACATCACTTATGTACGCATGTCTCCAGCAGCACGGCTACACGGACCCAGTCCAGTTTAGGGACCAATGGGAAGCATCGCTCCAGACCCATTTTACTGATCTGCAGTGGCAAAACGCATGTATCCTGGCACATAAGTGCTCTATTAGCACTAGGCTACAGGAAAACTCTTACAAACTACTGTCACAATGGTATGCCACTCCAGAGAAAGTAAAGAGATGGTACCCTGCTTCCACAGACCTCTGTTGGAGGTGTGGTGAGACTAAAGGAGACATGCTGCACATCTGCTAGAATTGCCCCCAGATTTTCGTATTTTGGGGAAAAATCTATGACTTAATTCTACGTATTACGAACACAAAACTGCAACTCACACCAGCATGTTGTTTGCTACATATCTCCAATTTCCCCCTTGGTAGATACAAACGATCCTTGTCAAAACACTTCCTCATTGCCGCTAAATCCCTGATTCCTAGATACTGGAAATCGACCTCAACCCCAACAGTTGGTGAATGGCTGAGGGAAGTCAACCACATTTTTGCTATGGAAGAGACTTTGGCTATAGCCAATGAATTATCAGAAAAATTCCACAAAACCTGGTCCCCATGGGTACAGTTTAAGTATTCAGATGCATTTGATAGCTTGTCCACTGGCTGAGGGGCCTCTGGTCCTTAGCGCAACGTCCAATATTGTCTCAGTTGGGTCCCGCATGGTCTTCACTGGGAAGCGAGCGAAAGAATCCCTCAGTGAAGGTTTCCTTGGAATACAGTCTTGATCCTTTTCTATTTCTACTCTATCCTTTTCTACCCTCTCTTTGTGATCCCTTATACCCCCCCCCTCCTATCAATTACTTGACTTTCAGATGTGCTGTGATATTAGTTATTCAGGATACTGCACTGTTTATGAATGCGGTATCACAAACTTATTTCCTTTTTTTGCAAGTGATGTCTTAGCTGGTTTCAGACCTCGAGTTATTGTTTATGTCAATGTAACTGGATTAGACATCAGTATTTGTCACATAATGCCTGTTTATTGAGATTACATATTGTGATTTCTTTTGTCTGTTATGTTATTTTCATTTGAATAAAAAAATTTTTACTGGAAAAAAAAAAAGAAAATACATAAATCAGTCTTTGTGCACACAAATACCACCTCCCTTGGAAATAAAAGCAGCAAAGTGCAAGAAAAAGCACAAAATTTATCTACGTATTTAATATTAGATTGCAATATTTTTTCAATATTTTTATGTAAAATAGTATGCTGGGATCTAAAAGGATTGTATGCGCTTATATGCATACAAACGTTTACGCATCTATACACATGTAAACGCAAACGCTATAAACTTTTACGAACTTTCTGCTATGAAGAGCCAGTGTAAAAACTATTCGTACCATGTAAAATTTAAAATTTTCTACATTTTGTCATGTTACAACCAAAAACTTAAATGTATTTTATTGGGATTTTATATGATAGACCAACACAAAGTGGCACATAATTGTGAAGTGGAAGGAAAATGATAAATGGTTTTCATATTTTTTTACAAAGAAATATCTGAAAAGTGTGGAGTGCATTTGTATTCAGCCCCCTTTACTCTGATACCCCTAACTAAAATCTAGTGGAACCAATTGCCTTTAGAAGTCACCTAATTAGTAAATAGTGTCCACCTGTGTGTAATTTAATCCCAATATAAATACAGCTGTTCTGTGAAGCATTCAGAGCTTTGTTAGAGAACCTTAGAGAACGAACAGCATCGTGAAGGCCAAGGAACACTCCAGACAGGTCAGGGACAAAGTTGTGGAGAAGATTAAAGCAGGGTTGGGTTATAAAAAAAAAATCCCAAGCTATGAACATCTCACGGAGCACTGTTCAACTCATCATCTGAAAATGGAAAGAGTATGGCGCAACTGCAAACCTACAAAGACATGGCCGTCTACCGAAACTGACAGGCCAGGCAATGAGAGCATTAATCAGATAAGCAGCCAAGAGGCCCATGGTAACTCTGGAGGAGCTTTAGAGATCCACAGGTGGGAGAATCTGTCCATAAGGCAACTGAAAGTTTATAGTGGGGGATTCTACACTGACCACCAATGACTCTAATGTAATAGGAGCATTTACACCAACCACCAGTATAGGGAATATACAATGACCTCAATGTAAGAGGAAATTTACACTGAAAACAATTGGAGATTTGTAATAGCCACCGATGTAATGTGACACTTCTACACCCACCACCAATGTTAGGGGGGATTTACAATGACCACCAATATAAAGGGTGATATACACTGACTACCAATGTAAGGGCAATTCTGCACTTACCACCAATGTAAAGGGAAATGTACACTGATCACCAATGTAATGAAGAATTTACACTGACAACCAATGTAATGGGGGGTTTTACATCAACAACCAATAAAAGAGTATTTCTACACTGGTCATCAATGTAAGGGGGGGGATTTACACTCGCCAATTTAAAGGGGGTTTCTACAAGGACCACCAATGTAATGGAGGATTTGAAACTGACCACAAATGCAAGTTTGAATTTTTTTTACTGAATACCAATATATATACTGGCCACCAATGTATTGGGGATTTACACTGACCACAAATGTAATGGGGATTTACACTGACCACCAATGTAAGGGGCAATTTCCCCAGTGGGAAGGATTCAGCAGAAGTGATGGTGGATATGACCTCAGGAGGGCATGATATACATGTAAATGCCTTCTCTATTTACTTAACAATGATGTTGGTCTGTAGCTATTTAAATTATCTCACAAAAGTGAGTACACCCATCACATTTTTGTAAATATTTTATTCTATCTTTTAATGTGACAACACTGAAGAAATGACACTTTGCTACAATGTAAAGTAATGAGTGTAAAGCTTGTATAACAGTGTAAATTTGCTGTCCCCACAAAATAACTCAACACAGCCATTAATGTCTAAACCGCTGATAACTAAAGTGAGTACACCCCTAAATTAAAATGTTTTCCCTCACTGGTGTCATGCGACTCGATAGTATTACAAGATCTCAGATGTAAATGAGGAGCAGGTGTGTTAAATTTAATGTTATTGCTCTCACTCTCTTATACTGGTCACTGGAATTTCAACATGCCACCTCTTGGCAAATAACTCCCTGAGGATTTGAACAAAAAGAATTGTTGCTCTCTATAAAGTTGGCCTAGGCTATAAGAAGATTGCCAAGACCCTGAAACTGAGCTGCAGCATGGTGGCAAGGATCATACAGCTTTTTAAGCAGGACAGGTTCCACTCAAAACAGGCCTCATGTCAGAAACCATGATTCAGACTGAGACAAAAGTACCGTTAAATCACACTTTAATAAAAGTAAATAGAACAAACATAGTCAAAACATAGCTGAAGTTCGGTAACCGGAACGGATAGTCAGACAAGCCGGCGGAAAGTCAGAAAGCCAGGGATCAGCGTAGTGGAACAGCAAACCGGATCTGGGGCCAAAAGGAATCTCAGCCAAGCAAGTATTTAACAGGCACGCAGAAGAGTCTCTGTGATGTTGACCAAGGCAAAGGCAAAGATCATCTGAGCTGGACGGCTTAAGTAGGCAGGACTGATGAGCAGGATATCATCAACAGGTGAGTCACTGTGGAGCGATAGGAGCTGGCAATTAGCTGACAGCTGAGCGGCCAGCTCAGCAAAGGAAGGGCTGAGCCCAGCCCTGACAGTACCCCCTCCTTAATGACCCCTCCCCCTCGGAGGACCACTAGGCTTGAGGGGAAAACGTCTATGGAAATCACAGAGGAGGACAGGGGCATGTACATCTGAGGATGAGACCCAAGCACGTTTCTCCAGACCGTACCCTTTCCAATGCACCAGGTACTGTATGCACCCGGAAACCTATGGGATTCAACACTAGACTGTACTTCATACTCTTCATGGTTCTCAACCTGTATAGGGTAAGGACATGGCACTGTGGTGGTAAAGTGGTTGCAGAGGTTTTAGTAAGGAGACATGAAATACATTTGAGATATGCATATTAGAAGGAAGGTTTAATGCATAAACCACTGGATTAATCCTGCAAAGAATATGGAAAAGCCCAATAAACCGAGGTGCGAACTTCAGGAGAGCCAACACGAAGTCTGAGGTTGCAATATGACAGCCAGACCCTGTCCCCAACCTGGTAGGAAGGCGCAGGCAGGCCACTGTGGTCAGCATGCAGTCTGTACTTATCATTAGCAAGTCGCAAAGCCTCCTGGATTTGTGCCCATGTGGAACGGAGACCATGGAGATGCTCCTCTAACACAGGAATAGTCTGTGGAACAAAACAGTCAGGCAACATGGAAGGATGGAAACCATAGTTCGCCATAAACGGGGACAATCAGGAAGCAGACTTCAAGGCACCATTGTGAGCAAACTTCGCCCATGGTAAGAGGTAGGGATAAGCTTTATGTTCGGGTCAAACATGAGTTGAATTTGAACATTGGGTGTTTGCCCATTCATCGAAAGATGAACATTATGGGGCGTTTGCGTCAAATACGAGCGCTGCGCAATGCCCCTGTGAGAGCACAGTGTATTGCTGTATGATGATTGGCCAAAGCATGCACCATGACCTGCATGCTTTAGCCAATCCCAGAGCCATCAGCTAAGAGGGCAATAACTTGCCTTTGGCCAATCATGGCTCAGGGGGACTAAGTCCATGCCCCACACTATATAAGGCTGCCTGCACATTGGCCCTGTGTAGTAGTGTGTCATTGGCGTGGATGGAGAGAGAGTGTCATTTAGATTGAGCAGGCAGACAGACAGGTTATTCAGTCAACTGCAGTGTATTTAATGTATATATACAGCCAGTCTTTATAGATATATATAAGATATATAAATAGATATAGTATATATATATATATATATATATATATATATATATATATATATATATACTGCAGCCAAGCCTATATCTGACTGTACTTTTTCTAATATTTCAGGGAGGCAGGTTATTCAGTTAGCGGCAGTGTATTTAATATATATATATATTTATGGTGTGGAGCCCTCTGACCGATACGGATAAGGATGACAAACAAGGTTAACATACACTCGCTTACTTGAAATGGACCTGAAAGTGTGCCCTGGTCTGACGTACGGTATACCAAAATAAGGGGGCATACCTTAGATAGAAAGTGGGTGATAAATGAAATGAATATGAATGGAGTGAAATGAGTACTCTCATGAGGAGTATGATGCTTGAGAAATGCCCTGAAAAAGGGGATGGGTGGGTGGGTATCGCGCACCGGAACCGACGAGGAAGATAGGCGAACGGGCTGGTTATATACTCCACCGGGCTCCTCCCATAATTTCAGGCCACCATACTGGCCTTTCTATTTATGGTGTGGAGCCCTCTGACCGATACGGATAAGGATGACAAACAAGGTTAACATACACTCGCTTACTTGAAATGGACCTGAAAGTGTGCCCTGGTCTGACGTACGGTATACCAAAATAAGGGGGCAAAAACATTCAGGTAGGGGTTGCATTTTATTGATCCAAGTTTGTTACTGGGTGAGCTCGACAAAGGCCTGGGTCATCTCCGCTTGCGGATTGGGTATGTAGCGGGCGAAACAGGTGGACCTCCATCTGCCCAACTTCTTGATAATGTGAGTAGGACAGAGGTGAAGGATACCCGGGAGTATCCTGACACGTTCCACCGGGCAGCGTTCAGAGGTTTAGTGAGAAATGGCAGAAGAGGACTAATTCCTGGTTGATCAGCCAAAAGGGTCAACAGGCGCGTGAGAAAGGCGACCGGGTACCAGCGGTTGTTGGACTTATAGAAGTGTATGTCCGAACCCGAGCCAAGCTGCTGCGTCTTGGAGACTGCTAAGTGTAAGACGAAATGGTCTTCGTATCGGACCAGGTAGTGCTCGCACAGCATGCGTGCTGTGAGGCTACAACAAGTAAACTCGCTTGGCCGTAAGAAGCCGTAAAAGGCCAGGTGTATGGCTGCTTGTAAATGACACTAATGTGGAGACCGAAAAGGTGAAGTGGCCAGGATATCTGACATATTTCTAAACGTCCCCTGTGATAGGCAGTCGTTTTGGTGCCGGCCATCGGCTGGCGCTTCTGGATACCGCGCATAACAGCCCGAACGGCGTGGTAAGAAAATAGGAAGGGTACGGTAGGGTCCTGGAGGGACGTGAAATGTTGTACACCGGTCAGGTATAGCCGGATCGTATTAAAGGATAACGCCAACTGCGAGTGGCAGCAGGAAATGAAGGCTATGACTTGCTTGACACGGGACGTCTCAGTACCGTGATACGTGATGAAGTTGGTTAAAGGCCCTCCAGGCTGATTGATAGGCCTTGAGGGTATTGCGGGAAAGGGAGTGATCAAATGAGTTGGGTAGCCGCTAGGAGGTGAGGGGCTAATCCAGGGTCAGTTGAGACCAGTCCGGGATAGCTGCTGATGTTGGTCCGGCTCCGGGTACCTGAACGAAAACGAGACAAGGTTAAAAAGCGGGAGAGGGCGTCCGCTGCCTGATTGAATTTACCGGGGATAAAGGAAGAATGGATGTTGAACTGAAACAACAACAAGAGCTGGACCAGTCGACGTAGGAAGGACATAACCAACAGAGAGGACGCCTTGGTGCAGCCAGGAATTGCCAGTAACTGGGGAGGCCAGGGAGCTGCGAGCCAGAGGTGGCCAAAAAACAGCCGCAAGCCCGTGGAGGCCGCTGCGTTGGTCATCACCTGGGGAGAAAGGGAAGACACGGAGGGAATGAACAGGGAGACGTCATTCCCAGACGATAGGAATTCCTCCCGCATAGCCAGGACTGCTATTGCCGCGGGAACCCGGCTGAGGACTTGCTCTGGATCCTGTGAGAGGGACAGTAAAACCAATAAGTGTGACACAAAGGCGCGACCCAGAGGGATGATGCGCATAGCGAACTCAACATGCCGTGTAGGGACTGTAGGTGTCTTTTGGACGACTAGACTGGAGAATATGCGAGGATATAATATGCCCCTAAAGATGGCAGTTGTGATGGCGAGCGTTTGCCGTTGGCTATGGGCTGATGCCTCTGGATGCCCCGAGGTGGGGATCTTGCTGTATGGGCCGTAACGACAGATGGCTCTCCGTGCACTGTAAGGATAAGAAATGTTGAACGCTGGCTAGAAATAGCCTGGGCGTGCTACAGGAAGAAGCCAGTTGCGTGTGACTACATGATCCTGGTGCGGGACGGAAGCTGAACTCAACTGTCCTAAGGAAGAGACGGATAGACAGACAACAGTGAATGGTTTGTAAGAAAGCCACGGGAGACGAGAGGCCAATTAAGTGCTGCTGAAAATGACGTGTAGCCAGTTTGTGTGCCACTGAGAACGTGCTTGCCAATGAATGATTGCAAGAAGTTATGCTAAGTCATGAGCCTTGGCGTGACTAAAGTTGTGTTTAAACATGTGCTTGCGACAATTGCCCGGGAGTTTGTCACTGGAGATGTATACGTAGTGACTGTGAGCCATTCGTGTTACCGCATGTGCACTGCGAAGACTACAGGAGTTGTGCTTGAATGCATGTTTGGATGCGTGCTTGCGATGATTGCAAGATGTTACCCAGGATGCGTGCTTGCCATGACTGCAAGATGTTATGCTAGGATGCGTGCCTGCAACTAATGCAAGGAGTTGTGCCAGGACTCGTGCCTGCAACGACTGCAAGGAATTATGGTAGGCTTCATGGGTAGCCAGGCCGGAAAAGACAGAAGTCCATCCGGTCCAACCAAATCAAAATAAATAAGGTATCACACAACCCGACACCCAATTCTACGCCCGCAGCTGATCCAGAGGAAGGCAAAAAAACCCCAACAGAGCATAGGCCAATTTGCTACAGCTGGGGAAAATTCCTTCCTGACCCCTCGAGAGGCAATCGGATTTTTCCCTGGATCAACTACACCTATAAATATAAGTACCCCGTAATACAACGTACATTTAGGAAGGTATCCAGGTCTTCCCTAAAGCAATCTATTGAGCAAGCCAGAAGTGCCTGCCAGCAATGATTGCAACAAGTTGTGCCTGGACACCTGCTTGCATCGATTGCAAGAGGTCTATGCTCAAATGCGTGCTTGCCATGATTGCAAGAGAACTATGCTCGAATGCGTGCTTGTAATGAGTGCAAGAGGTCTATGCTCGAATGCGTGCTTGCAATGATCGCCAGAGGTCTATGCTCGAATGCCTGCATGCAACAATTGCAAGAGGTCTATGCTTGAATGCATGCTTGTAATGAGTGTAAGAGGTCTAAGCTCGAATGCGTAATTGTAATGACCGCGAGAGGTCTATGCTCGAATGCGTGCTTGCAGCGATTGCAAGAGGTCTATGCCCGAATGCGTGCTTGTAATGAATGCAAAAAGGTCTATGCTCGAATGCGTGCTTGCAACGATTGCAAGAGGTCTATGCTCGAATGCGTGTTTGTAATGACCGCGAGAGGTCTATGCTCGAATGCGTGCTTGCAGCGATTGCAAGAGGTCTATACCCGAATGCGTGCTTGTAATGAATGCAAAAGGTCTATGCTCAACTGCGTGCTTGCAACGATTGCAAGAGGTCTATGCTCGAATGCGTGCTTGTAATGACCGCGAGAGGTCTATGCTCGAATGCGTGCTTGCAGCGATTGCAAGAGGTCTATGCCCGAATGCGTGCTTGCAACGATTGCAAGAGGTCTATGCTCGAATGCGTGCTAGTAATAAGTGCAAGAGATCTATGCTCGAATGCGTGCTTGTAACGATTGCGAGAAGTCTATGTCTGGATGCGTGCTTGCAACGATTGCAAGAAGTCTACGCTTGGATGTGTGTTTGCAACGATTGCAAGAAGTCTGCGCTTGTATGTGGAGAAAACAGCGAGACACGCCTAAACGAAGCTGTGTTTCCCTTTTGAAGGCAATCTATAATGAAATGAGGCCGAGGAGCAAGGCCCCCCGGCAGGCATCCAAACATTGAAGAATCAACTGGACCCAAGCCGGGAAGCGGTATGTGACAGTGAAATGAGAGAACCTGCCATGACAGAGATCCGGATCGCCATGCCACAACTTGCGACCGAGCACGAAACGGATTCTGGAGCATGTACTGAAATGAGGCCATTCCTGGGGCACGCCGAGACGAATTTGGTACACCGATGTGACTATTCGTACCGGAACGTGATAGGTGAAATGAAATGAAAAACCCATGACAAAGACAAGAATCAGGGGACGAGCCCTTGACCAAACAGATGAATCCTGTCTTTGGAGCATGTACTGAAATGAAGCGTAGCAGCTGGGCACACCAGAACGAATCGGTGCATAAGGAATGCGACAGGATTCGAATTGGTGCGTAATAAGTGACAGAAATGATATGCCATGACAGAGACAAGATTCAACGACTGGACTGATGGTTACAACAAAGAATCCGTCTCTGGAGCATGTACTGAAATGAGGCGTAGCAGCTGGGCACACCGGGACGAATCGGAGCATAAATAAACGCAACAGGATTCGAATCGGAGCGTAATAAGTGACAGAAATGATATCCCATGACAGAGACAAGATTCAACGACTGGACTGATGGTAGCAATAAAGAACCCGTCTCTGGAGCATGTACTGAAATGAGGCGTAGCAGCTGGGCACACCAGAACGAATCGGTGCATAAAAAATGCGACAGGATTTGAATTGGAGTGTAATAAGTGACAGAAATGATGTCCCATGACAGAGACAGGATTCAACGACTGGACTGTAGGTTACAAAGAATCCATCTCTGGAGCATGTACCGAAATGAGGCGTAGCCGCTGGGCACACCAGGACGAATCGGTGCATAGAGGAATGCAACAGGATTCGAATTGGAGCGTAATAAGTGACAGAAATGGTATGCCATGACAGAGATGAGAATCAGGGACCGTGCGTGAACCTGCGAGTGATTCAGTCTCTGGAGCATGTACAGAAATGAGGCCGAACCCTGGGGCACTTCAAAGCGAATCGGTGCACCAGAGGTGCGACAAGATTCGCGCCGGAGCGCGACTAGTGACAGAAATGATTTGAAACGGTAGAAATGACTGGGAGTGAAATGATTTGACATGAGATAAAATAAGATACATAACATAACTGCATGAATGAAGAGACATATATTCGAACTGGAGCAGACAAAGCGAAACGTGTGGACTGCTTGCCTTGTCGTAACAAGCAGTCGGCTGTGAGTCGAATGATTCGACCGATACTAATAGAAATGCTCGGGCAGACGAATGGTTTAGAATGCCGTACCTGCGAATGAATCGCCTGACGTGGCGTAATCGAACGTGTCGAAAAGTGACAACGACTACATCGAAAATAGAAAATAGTGACATGCGTACGAAGGCCACAGTAAAACATTCGATTTAAAAGAAGCGAGCGGGTCGAGAGTACAGGGAATGTTGATGGTACATCGAAAAACATAATTGAAAAGGGGATGCCGAAGCCAAACCTGCGACAGCCGGCCCAACGTGAAACGACAAATTCGATGGGTACGACGACACTCCGACGGCGAAACCCACGGACGCTGATGTACGGGAAGACGAGTTGTCAAGACGGGAACGAATAACGCGGGAACTCACGAACAGGCTCACTGCATCTGGTCTGGATAGTCGGCCCTTGATGTCTGACGTATCAGATATCGCGCACCGGAACCGACGAGGAAGATAGGCGAACGGGCTGGTTATATACTCCACCGGACTCCTCCCATAATTTCAGGCCACCATACTGGCCTTTCTATATATATATATATATATATATATATATATATATATATATATATATATATATATATATATATATATATATATATATATATATATATATATATATTGTAACATTGTGGGTTGTTTTAGCTTAAGGGTAGAGCTTACCAGTGAGCTGAGTCAACGCCAGATATGCAGTTTTAAGGGCTTGTAGGCCCACTTTTATTAAAGAAAGAAAATGTCAGATAACAGAAGAGTTGCCCACACAGGGGTTTCAGCTTTCCACAGCAACAGTGTAAGTAAAACCAAAAATACTAAGCCACCTGGCTCTCTTTAGCAGCACTGCTGCTCAGACTTATGCTTCAGCCCTCTTGGCTCTATAACACAGTTCTTGTACACCCAGTACCTCAGCACTCTTTTCCAACTTCCTTTTCCAGCCTACAGGCTTGGACCCTCTGTCTGGTCTGACAGACAGACCTGTGCAGACATGCACACTTCTCCCTTGCTGGCCTGGACTCCTCGGGAGGATGGAGCCCAGAACCATGGTCAGGTGTCTACAAATAGCCCAGCACACATCTGACCAGTCAGTATGCTGGTGGACCTCAAAACCTGGACCAAGGACTGGGGATTTCATCCCACCTGGATCGCTACGAAATCCCCAGGCTCCAGATCCCAAAACGGATTTTAGTAAACAATGAGGAAACTGGAAAGCCAGTTTCCTCCCAAATAATAAAATAAACTGGAGCCCCTCAACCTGCCTGGTTGAGAATCCTCTGTCCAAACACTGGTGGGGTACCTCACTACTACATATCCCCCCCCATTGTTTCGATCCGGAAGGAAGGAACACCAGCACCCGTCATGGTTGGGACACATCTGTGCTGGCTGTCAGCAACGTAGGCCCAACCTTTTTTTCCAGGTGCACTTCCAGGCACGTCCCACTCTGGATCTTAACGGGTTCCTATATTTTCCCATCCTCAGCCTTCTCCCTCTTCTTTTTGGGTCCCTGAGCTTATAAATTTTTCTTGGGGTAACTCTGCTTTCCCTAATCCTTCCTTTCAACTCACTGACATCAGCTTTAACCTTCACTATAGGTCCTAATACCATTATCTGGTTATCAACGGCAATCACATCATTATTAATAGCACCAATCATTAGCAGATCATAAATTTTGAGATCCCAACTTCCGATAACATCAGTGCTTTTTTCAGAGTTTGTTAGGACCTGTCCTGAGGAGGGACCACACACAGGCAAGCGACTATGCTCCATGGAACTATCACCAAGCTCCATCTCACCTGTTGTCCAATGTTCTATGGGCGCCTGTCCTAACAAATGACACTGACTCAAGCACAACCCATTCCTTACTGCGAAAATACCAATTGGTGTGCACATTACAGTGCTACACCAACCAATACCTTCAGCGCTTTTTCCCACGGTGTCTCCGGGTACCTTAACCTGTATGATTGGCCAAGCATGCACTGTGACCCCAGCGCAGTATACACCTGTAGCTACCTATATTGCTCTTCTCTAATTGAGCCATCTGCAGGAGTTAGTTGGTGTTGTGTGCCTCCAGCGCAGTATACACCTGTAGCTGCCTATATTGCTGTTCTCTAATTGAGCCATCTGCAGGAGTTAGTTGATGTTGTGTGCCTCCAGCACAGCACAGTATACACCGGTATCTACCCTTTATTGCTGGTGTTCTCTAATACAGCCATCTACAGGAGTTAGTGGGTGTTGTGTGCCTCCAGTACAGTATACACCTGTATCTACCCTTTATTGCTGGTGTTCTATAATAAAGGCATCTGCAGGAGTTAGTGGGTGTTGTGTGCCTCCAGCACAGTATACACCTGTATCTACTGTGAGGGGTTAGCTTGGCAGCAGGTGTGTGTGACCCCCTGGATGGGTTCACAACACAAAATCAGGCAAAGCAGACAGCGTTGTAGATGGAAAAAACAAAAGGTGCGGTTTAGGATGGTGAGCAGTGACAGTGCATGCATCAGTGACACTGTACCTCTTGTCTACCTGTTGGAGCATACGCTGCGTGGAATAATGAACAAAAAAAACATGAAAATAAATCCTGGTCAGCTTGACCTCTAATTACACACATAGATTCCCTGTCTAACAACTGAGTGCAGCCTTGTGCTGCACCAGTCCCTGTCTCTGTCTCTGTCTCTGTTGTAGAGGTTTGCCACACAGGCGTTAACTCACCGCACAGAACAGGTGTCACACTTCCCAGTCTATACAAACACAAAACTGGTTCCAGGATGGAGCCTCTCCCTAAGCATGCTGGTTTTTTTTGTAGAGGTCTTAATGAGCCCACTTACTTCAGCTGGGCTCATTAACTCTTCCCCCATAGGACTCCCAGCACTCCCCTCTAGTTGTACAAGTCCGCATAAAGCCTGAATCTAGGGCATACATATTTTCCATCCTGGATACAACCAGGTGATTTTACCTGCCTGCTGCCACTTACCCCCCCCCCCTCTTGTTTCAACCTTGGGGTTGTAACACAAGCAGTCAGACACGCATGTATCCGAGACAAAGCATCCACATTCCCCATTTTAACACCAGGGCGATGCTTAACTGTAAAGTTAAATTCCTGTAGGGCCAGGAACCACCTATTTACCCTTCTATTGGTCTCCTTGTTTTGAGCCATCCACTTTAAAGGAGCGTGATCAGTCACCAGGTCAAAGTGCCTACCTAGCAGATAGTACCGAAGGGAATCTAGAGCCCACTTCACTGCTAAACATTCCTTCTCAATCTTGGTGTAATTTACCTCATGGGACTTCAACTTCCTGCTGAGGTAAATGACTGGGTGCTCTTCCCCGTTCCAGACCTGGGATAACACTGCTCCTAACCCAACGTCTGATGCATCAGTTTGTACAATGAAGTCCTTAGAGAAGTCTGGTGAGTACAACACTGGCTGGTTACATAAGGCTGTTTTTAAGGACTGAAATGCTTCTTCAGCCTCTGAGGACCATTTAACCATGACAGACTCTTTCCCTTTTGTCAGGTTGGTGAGGGGCACCGTCTGAGAAGCAAAATGGGGAATGAATCGTCGATAATAGCCAGCGATTCCCAGAAAGGCTCGTACCTGTTTCTTGCTGTTGAGACGTGGCCAACTTTGTATGGCCTCGACTTTATTGACTTGGGGTTTTATCACCCCCCTCCCAATAGTGTACCCAAGATATTTGGCCTCCTCCTGTCCAATGGTACACTTCTTTGGATTGGCCGTAAACCCAGCTTCCCGGATAGAGTCTAGGACTGCTTGTACTTTTGGCAAATGTGAGACCCAGTCTGTGCTATGGATAATCACATCATCCAGGTAAGCTGCAGCATATTTCTGATGGGGCCTCAGAATCGTATCCATTTTCCGCTGGAATGTTGCCGGTGCATTCTGTAACCCAAACGGCATTCTCTTATATTGGAATGCCCCATTTGGGGTTACAAACGCAGTTTTCTCCTTGGCCGACTCGGCCAGGGGAATTTGCCAATACCCTTTGGTGAGATCAAGAGTTGTCATATATCGGGCTGTTCCCAGCCGGTCAATCAACTCATCTATATGCGGCATGGGGTAGGTGTCAAATTTTGTAACTTTATTTAATTGTCTAAAATCGTTACAAAACCGCCAGCTCCCATCAGGTTTGGGCACTAGTACGATAGGACTGGACCAGTCACTCTGGGACTCCTCTATCACACCCAATTCCAGCATCCTTTGAACCTCCCCACGTATTGCCTCCCGTCGGGCCTCTGGTATTCTATAAGGTTTTAGTTTTACCCTTTCTCCTGGCGGGGTGATAATGTCATGCTCTACGCCAGATGCTTGTCCCGGCAGCTCAGAGAAAATCTCTTTGTTATGAAGTACAAACTCTTTAACCTCCTGTTGTTGGGGTTTCGATAAGGTGACTGCTATTCCAACCTCAGGAACTAAGCAATCAGACTGGGCTTGGGACAAAGTCTCTGCGACTAGGGATTCCCTATCCCTCCAGGCTTTCAGCAGATTGACGTGATAGATCTGTTCCGGCTTTTGCCTTCCTGGCTGTCTAACCCTGTAGTTCACCTCACTAATTTTTTCAATTACTTCGTATGGACCTTGCCATTTGGCTAGAAATTTGCTTTCAACCGTAGGGACTAGCACCAAGACCCTATCCCCCGGGGAAAAAGTACGGGTTTTGGCCCCATGGTTGTACACTCTCTGCTGTGCTAACTGTGCTTGGGTCAAATGTTCCTTTACGATTGGCATTACCTGTGCAATTCTATCTTGCATCAGGGCGACATGCTCAATCACGCTCCTGTGAGGAGAACTCTCATTTTCCCAAGTTTCCTTGGCGATATCCAGCAGCCTTCTTGGGTGTCTCCCATAGAGCAACTCGAAGGGTGAGAAACCCGTAGAGGATTGGGGTACCTCCCTAATGGCAAACATCAGATAGGGTATTAGACAATCCCAATTCTTTCCATCTCTATCCACCACCTTCTTTAACATTTGTTTTAGGGTTTTGTTGAATCTTTCAACCAACCCATCTGTTTGGGGGTGATACACAGATGTAAGCAATTGTGTCACTTTGAACAACTTGCATAGTTCTTTCATAACCCGGGACATAAAGGGTGTACCTTGGTCCGTAAGCAGTTCCTTACAAATACCCACACGGCTAAAAACAAGAGATAGCTCTTTGGCTATGGTTTTGGCCAAGGTATTTCGAAGAGGAATTGCTTCCGCATAACGGGTGGCATAGTCCAATATAACCAAAATGTACTGATGCCCCCTAGCGGACTTCATTATCGGACCTACCAAATCCATTGCGATCCTCTCAAAGGGGACCTCAATGATAGGAAGAGGTACCAGCGGGTTACGGAAATGTGGCACAGGTGCCGACTTCTGACACACAGGGCAGGAAGAACAATAATTTTCTGTTTCCTTCATGACCCCAGGCAAATAGAATCTCTGCAATACCCTCTCTCTGGTTTTCTCGGTCCCCAGATGACCTCCCAGAATGTGCCCATGGGCCAATTCTAACACCAACTTCCTGTAAGGTTTGGGCACCACAAGTTGCTCAATGGTTTCTTCTGCCCTTTGAGCCACTCGATACAGCAGGTCCCTTTCCATAGTGAAGTACGGGTAAGTGCAAGTCTTATCTGGGTTCACTAAGTCGCCATCTACTTTCACCACATTTTCCCGTGCCTTTATTAGGGTGGGGTCTTTTAACTGTTCTGTGGCAAAATTTTCCCTGTGAACCTCAAGATCCGAAAACTCCACAGACGGCATGTTTTCATCTGAGGATGTTAGCTCCTCCCCAGTTTCTCGAGTTTCCCCCGCCAATACCGACAAGGGAAATTCAGGAGAGTCCTCACCACTCCCAGAGGAATTCTGGTCATCTTCCTGGTCTATAGGGGCACCAGTGGGGGGCTCAGGACAATCCCAGAATTCCCAGAACTTTGGAAAATCCCTTCCCACAATAGCATCATGTGGTAAGTGAGACACTAACCCCACCTGATGAGAGAGGTTACCTTTGGGGGTCTCAAAAAACACTGAAGTTACAGGATACTCTTGGGTGTCCCCATGCACACAAATAACAGCCACCTTGTTCTTCCCAGAGACCTCTGTAGTAACTAATTCAGCTTTTATCAATGTTACCAGGCTACCTGAATCCAGCAACACATCAACATTTCTACCATTAATACACATTTTACATAAATGTTTCTCAGGTCCCCGAATGGCAGTGCATGCAATTGTCGCAAACAGCGACTGACGTCTCTCCCTTATAAAGTCACATTGCATAGGCTCATCCACAACTGGGCAATTGGCTGCAATATGTCCCTCTTGCCGGCAGCGGTAGCAAATAATCTTTTTCGCTGCCTCTTGCAGCCTGTGCTTCCCGGGCTGCTCCCGCCAGACCTTAGGTAGAACTCCCACCCTCTCACTCTCTCCACCCTCACCCCTTGGAGTCATCTTACCTGCCACTGGGGATGATCTGGTCTTAGGGTGGAAAGTCTGTGAGTCCCTGGAAGAGGTGGTCAGGTTCTCTGCAGCCAAGTACCTCTCAACCAGATCCACAAGTTTATCTGCATTTTCTGGGTCTCCATGGCTTACCCATTTTTGGATGGCAGTAGGAAGAGCTCTCAGGAAACGATCCATAACAACACGTTCCATAATGTTTGGTGCAGTCAAAGTCTCTGGCTGCAGCCACTTCCTGCTCAGGTGAATGAGATCATACATTTGAGAACTGGGGGGTTTTCCAACCTGAAAAGTCCAATTATGCACACGCTGAGCCCGGACGGCCAGGGTGACACCCAACCGTGCCAATATTTCTGTTTTTAGCACCACATAGTCTTTTGCTTGGTCAGGCTCTAGGTCATAATAAGCTTTCTGCGATTCCCCAGTTAACAGAGGGGCCACCAGTCCAGCCCACTGCTCCTTAGGCCACTTTTCCCTTTCAGCAGTCCTTTCAAATGTGGTCAAACACACCTCCGGATCACCCTCTCCAGTCATTTTTGTCAGTAAACGGCTCACACCAAAGGATGCAGTATTAGTGTAACCACTTGCCTCATTGGTCTGCGGACGTTGCTGTATTAATGTCTCTATTTGCTGTTGAAAACTCTGCTCTTGCTTTTGCAACAGGTCTATGAAGCGGGCTTCAGATTGCTGCTGGGCTTGTTGCTGAGCTTCCAGACTCTGCTGCAAAGTTGCATTTGTCTGCTGCTGGGCTGCAAGGCTCTTTTGTAAACCCGCATTTGTTTGCTGCTGATTTGCATTTGCTAGAGCCAACTGTCTCAGTATCTCCTCCATGCTGGCCTTATAAAAAAAAAAAAAAAAAAAAAAACTGCCCGAATTCTCCACCAACTGTGAGGGGTTAGCTCGGCAGCGGGTGTGTGTGACCCCCTGGATGGGTTCACAACACAAAATCAGGCAAAGCAGACAGCGTTGTAGGTGGAAAAAACAAAAGGTGCGGTTTATTTATGCTACATGCAGTGAAAAATATAACAGCCAAACAAAAAAAACATGAAAATAAGTCCTGGTCAGCTTGACCTCTAATTACACACATAGATTCCCTGTCTAACAACTGAGTGCAGCCTTGTGCTGCACCAGTCCCTGTCTCTGTCTCTGTTGTAAAGGTTTGCCACACAGGCGTTAACTCACCGCACAGAACAGGTGTCACACTTCCCAGTCTATACAAACACAAAACTGGTTCCAGGATGGAGCCTCTCCCTAAGCATGCTGGGGTTTTTTGTAGAGGTCTTAATGAGCCCACTTACTTCAGCTGGGCTCATTAACTCTTCCCCTATAGGACTCCCAGCACTCCCCTCTAGTTGTACAAGTCCGCATAAAGCCTGAATCTAGGGCATACATATTTTCCATCCTGGATACAACCAGGTGATTTTACCTGCCTGCTGCCACACTACCCTTTATTGCTGGTGTTCTATAATAAAGGCATCTGCAAGAGTTCATTTTTTTTTTTCTGGCAGCTGGGAAGGATGCAGGACAAGGTGCAGTAGTGTTGGAGGTTGTTCCACCACCACGCCTCCACCCCCTCCTCTTCTTCCTCCATGGCCTGCTCTGTCCTCAGAACCAGCGGTGCTCAAGGGGTGCTCAAGGGGCTACGCAAGTACGCAGGCAAAACAATGCCATGCCGTGCTTGCGCTGGTTTGTTTGGGGGACAGGAGCCACACTGGGGCAGATATTTTGCCAGCTCTGCAGGGGCAGGCCAAGAGGTGGTTGACGCCACGTGAGCTTAAGCCAGGATTGGTGGTTTGAGACAATGACACCAACCTCCTCTCCGCCCTCCGACAGGGACAACTGACCCATGTGTGGCTCACGTCCTTAACCTGGTGGTGCAGCGGTTCTTGGGCAGGTACCTGGGCTTACAGGATGTCCTGAAGCAGGCCAGAAAAGTCTGTGTGCATTTCCACCGATCATTTAATGCCAGTACACGGCTGGCTGAGCTCCAAAAGGAGTTGAACCTGCCCAAGAATCGCCTTATATGTGACATGCCCACCAGGTAGAACTCAACGTTGGCCATGCTGCAGCGGCTGCACACGCAGCAGAGGGCCATCAATGAGTACCTGGGCGACTACAGCACCAGGACAGGGTCAAGGGAGCTTGGTTTTTTTCTCACCACGCCAGTGGGGCATGATCAGGGATGTATGCACTGTCCTGTCACCGTTTGAGGAGGCCACAAGGATGGTGAGCAGTGACAGTGCATGCATCAGTGACACTGTACCTCTTGTCTACCTGTTGGAGCATACGCTGCGTGGAATAATGGACAGGGCACTTGAGGCAGAACAGAGGCAGGAAGAGGTGGACTTCCTTGCCTCTCAAGGCCCCCTTTATCCAGACAGTGTTCCTGCTGTCCCACCCATCACACAGGAAGAGGAGGAGGAAGAGGAGGAGGATGATTGTGTCAGCATGGAGGTGGAGCCTGGCACTCAGCATCAACAGCAGCAGTCTTGTAGGGATGATTTACAGTCCCAAGAAACCTGTGGACTTGTACGTGGCTGGGAGGAGGTAGCTGTGGATCATGTTGTCCTTAGTGACCCAGAGGACTCTGGACTGAATGCCTCAGCTAACCTACACTGCATGGCCTCCCTGATCCTAAAAAGCCTGCGGAAGGATCCTCGTATTCTTCGGATCAAGGAGAGGGACCATTACTGGCTGGCCACTCTCCTTGATCCACGGTACAAGGGTAAGGTTGCCGACCTTATCTTGCCATGGCAGAGGGAGCAGAGGATGAGACATCTCCGGGAGGCCTTGCAGAAAGGTCTGTGCAAGGCGTTCCCAGAGACTGGGAGGTTACAAACTCCTGGTCCTGGACAACGTGTTGCTGAGGCTTCGGTCAGAAGGAGCCATGGAGAAGGTGGCTGTCTGACCGATGCGTTCAGAGAATTTTTTTAGTGCGCAGCCCCAAGGTATCGGTTCCAGCAACCATCGCCAGCGTCTGATTTACATGGTGCAGGAATACCTAGGGGCAAGGTCAGACTTGGACACCTTTCCCACTGAAAATCCTCTGGCTTACTGGGTCATGAGGATGGATCACTGGCCAGAGCTTGCACAGTATGCAATTGAGCTACTGGCCTGCATCCAGCATTCTTTCGGAACCCACCTTCAAGGCTGCTGGTGGCTTTGTAACCGATCACAGGGTGCGCCTGTCCACCGACTTGGTTGATCGACTGACCTTCATAAAGATGAATCAGTCTTGGATCACCACCAGCTACCAAGCACCCGAAGCTGATGTAACCGAATAATTTTTTTTGAAATATCACATCCCTTCAAGACTGCCTATGCTGATGCTGAGTGACTGTCCTGTTATGTTGACTGTCTATCCTTTTCCTCCTCTGCTGATATCTTGGAAGAACATTTTTGGTTCTGGGTGATGCCACCAGCTCAATTTTTCAGCCCCTGCTTAACAGGGGTGAGTGATTACAATTTTTGATGCAATGCTTTGCAGCAGGGCTAATTCCTGTACTACAAATAGAGTATATGAGAGAGGTTGCAGTGTCGTGGCACCAGCACTAGTGCCTAAGGCCCCATTTTTCAGCCGCTGTTTAACAGGGGCATGTAGTTACAATTTTTGATGCAATGCTTTGCAGCAGGGCTCATTCCTGCAATCCAACTAGAGTATACGGTAGAGGTTGCAGTGTATAGGCCCAATTTTTTAGCCCCTGTTTAACAGGGGCATGTAATAAGATTTTTGATGCAATGCTTTGCAGCAGGGCTCATTCCTGCACTCCAACTAGAGTATCTGGGAGAGGTTGCAGTGTTGTGGCACCAGCAAGCAGTGCCTAAGGCCCAATTTTTCAGCCCCTGTTTAACAGGGGCAGGTAATTACAATTCTTGATATAATATTTCACAGCAGGGCCCGTTCCTGTGCCCACCGAGAGTAACTGTGAGGACTTATAGTGTTCTGGCACCAGCACTACCACCACAACCACCAAAGGCCCAATTTTTCTACCACTGTTCAACAATGGAATGCAATTACAATTCTTGATATAATCGTTCACAGCAGGGCGCTCCAGCGCCCACCAAGAGTCACTTTGAGGGCTTACAGTGTTGTGGCAACACCAACACCTTCTTCCGCCATTTCTGCAGAGCATATAGGGCAGGCCCCTACTTTCAAACATAAAACTTACAAACGTCTCCTACTTGCAAATGGAAGGAGACAACAGGAAGTGAGATAAAAAAACGGACGGCAAAAAAATTATACAGGGGTGATAACCCTTCCCTATGTTTTCCAAAAAGCTTAAAAATAGATTTTTTGACTAGAGCTACACTTTAAAAATGTACCAGTTCAAAATTACAAACAGATTCTACCTAACACAACAAACCTACATAGTCCCTATCTATTTTGCACCGCCTGTATACTCCTGTTCTGAGTGTATAGGGCCTGGGGGCCCCACGCCTTTCCTTTTTTTAATATGGGTACGGGGTTCCCCTTAATATCCGTACAAGACCCAAAGGGGCTGGTAATGGGCAGGGGGGGCTACCTATGCCATTTTTCTCAATAATTTTCATCCATATTGCCGAAACCAGATATTACATTAAAATCGCAAGCAGTTTTAAATGACCTTTTTTCCGTTAAATGTAATTTTGTGCAGGGACAAAAACAAGGGAAACATGTGCCACTTCACAGGCATACTAAAGACACACCCCAGGCACGATATGTAAAGGAATATTTCACTTTTTTTCACTTTAATCGTCATTAAAATCAGTGCTACCAAAAAAACGTCAGTTTTTAAAAACATTTTAGGCATTGCCCCATGTCCCCTGGGGCAGGAGCCAGGTCCCCAAACCCTTTTTAGGACAATATCTTGCATGTTAGCCATTAAAATTAGCACTTTTTATTTCGAACGTTCGAGTTCCGTAGACTTCTAAAGTTCGTACAATTTTTGGTCCGTTTGAAAGTTCTGGTGCGAACCGAACCGGGGGGTGTTCAGCTCATCCCTAATGGAGACACCCAAGTGTACAGTGAGTGTGTTTTTGCCATTTCAAGTAACATTTCCGTTATTTCTAAACATAACATGTCTAAATTTGTGACCTCTTTAGGGACCTTTCCCTCCTCCGAGACATGGAGGGGCTCATCCCCTGTAGTTTGAGAGGTTGAGACCTTGAAAGAGACCTCCACCTCCTTGGAGGTACCCACCATCACTGCCTGTTGCTCCCCTGGAGCACTGTCAGCCACATGTCTCCTCTTCCCCTCCAACTCAACAATGAGCCTCTGCAGGTCAACAATAGTCACATTGTCACCTTGACACATGCTATTATTTAGTTGCTGAGCTGTGGGCAACTCATCTGCCATGCCTGCACCCAGAACCGTTCTTTCAGACTGGAGGGTATCAACCTTTGCAGGAGCTGGTGTACCCTTGAGCCCTCTCTATTCTGTGATCCCTCCATTGGGCATAGCAGGTGTTCTGTCCACACCTTTGTTACACATCATTGCTTCATAATTCCTTGTCACTTGGCCTAGTGCAAGTACTTCCTTGCACCAATCACCCCAGTCCCTTGTGGTTCTATCACCAACAGTCCACAGCACTTCATCAGCTGCTCTAGAAGGCTCCACAGGAACCTGGGAATCCCTAGCCAAAACAGTACACTTGTCACTTCTATCTACCTCACATTGTGACAATATTTTTTTACTCACATCAACCTGAGAGATTGCATCCTCAACCAAGGCAAGGTGCAATACCCCATTTTGGCCACCTTGCTCTGGTGGCGCTAGAGGCACCTCCAGTTTTGCACTCTCAGCTTTTTCAGGCTGAATTAACCCCTTACCAACTGGGTTACACTTAGGGTTGTGGGGCTGTGCCCATACACTCTCACTGTGTAAATTAGTCCCTCCTTGTTCCACCAGCATAGCACCAGAGTCATCCTGGACAGCCTCTGACTCCAACACATGGAGACTCCATGAGACTTCCATGGACAATCCTGTGCCTCTGCCTGTCATGGGAGATCTCCTACTCTCATCATTGGTAGTGAACACATTACCAACCTCACTCTCAGATATGACATTACAAGAAATACACGTTTCAATGTCATTACAATCATCACCTTTACCAATAGTATTACTTTTGTCAATACGATCATTTTCATTGCATGTAGACACGACTGCCATTTTTGTGGGTTGTCTATGAGCCACCATAACCTCTGAGCGACTCTTCACAGCGCTCGCTCTCTGTAAAGGGGCACTCTTACCTATTTGGGCAGCTCCATAGCTGACCTGGGAAACTCTCTGCTCCATCACTGCAAGCTCCTTCGAAGTTTCCCTAGGGCAACCCTGCAGCAGCTGTCACTAGGGAACATGGTACCAGCGCTGTTTTGGTCACCCCTAGCTCAATTTTCCCAGCCATCTGCTGGATTATAGCAGGCACGTGTAGAGTCCCCATGTCCTTTTCAGTCTTTAGCCCTGCGGCTAGTTGGGCTTTACGCTGCGCCTCCCCACTGCTCTGGGTAGCACACTGCAGCAAGTCTATGTCCACTTGTACTGTGGATCTCCCCATTGGACATACTCCCACTTCACTGGGTTCAGCATCAAAAACTGAAACAGTTTTACCAGTTCCTGCAGCTGGTGTCATAGCCTTCATTTGAGTGCGCTGTCTCACAGGTGTGGTGTCTTCACAGGCTGACTCCCCCACGTGGCCATGGAGCACCACTGCAGCCTTTCTGGACCCACTGACGCCCCCTGTAGGTAACACAAGATCCCTGTTGCTAGGGGTAACTGCAGACTTGCACTCCAAATCTGGTTGGCTATACCTCATGCAGGATTCAGGCTGATGTGCTCTCCTTTCTGGGTTGACCACTATCCCTAAGTGGTCATGACAGAAAACCTTATGTTTCTCTGAATTTCCAAAACCTATGTCTTCCGGTGACACTTCTCCCATCCTGGAGCATTGCCGGTGGCACATGATGCGGTGGAACTCTCCTCTAAAAAGGATTTCCTCTTTAAACTTGCGGTAGTCATCCTGGTTCCCGTCCATCAAATTGTAAACCGACCGGAACTCTATCCGTAATAAGGTTTGCAGCAGTTTTGGCCACCAGTCCCTAGGCCATTTTCTCTTTAAGCAACTTTTTCAACTCTTACAAGGAAGTCCCTAACCTCCTCTGTAGGCAGCATGGGTTGCATATAGTGAGAGGCCAAGATCTGAGCCCCTTGCACTGCACCCCACCCTTTGCGATTCCGCTTGAACCATTCATTCACTGTCTCAACCCATCACTGGCAGCTTTTGAATGGCCCTCCAAGGTGGAGACATCTTCTCAGGCCACGCTGACCTCACTTCCCCTTTAACTTGATTTAACATGAACTTCTTGTGTTTTGACTGCCTCATCCTTGCAGTCACATGCACAGCAGCTTGTTACACAGTTCACAGCAGAAAAAAAAACAATTCTCACAGGTGCACTACCTGCACACAATGCAACACAGTCCGTCAATTGAACTCCTGTGCAATGCAGTTTGCCTGGCTGCCACACACAGCTAGCAGCAGTTCCTGAAATGACTCACTACTAGCGCAGAGACCCGGATTTCACTGTCTGTATGCCCGCATTCTCCACCACTTGTAACATCGGGGGTTGTTTTAGCTTAAGGGTAGAGCTCACCAGTGAAATTAGTACATGCCAGATATACCATTTTAAGGGCTTGTAGGCCCACTTTTATTAAAGAAAGAAAATGTCCGATAACAGAAGTGTTGCCCACACAGGGGTTTCAGCTTTCCACAGCAACAATGTAAGTAAAACCAAAAATATCAAGCCACCTGGCTCTGTTTAGCAGCACTGTTGCTCAGACTTATGCTTCAGCCCTCTCGGGACTTGGTCCAATCGTTTGTAGAGAATTCTGATCGGACAAAGTGCCATGCATGCTCAGATCAAATTCCTAGACCAAAGCTATTGGCTACTAGCCTGAATGTAGTCCCGTCATAACGAAATAACGTCATCACGTTACAAACGATCGGATTTTCCGACAACTTTGTCCGACCGTGTGTATGCAACATCAATTTCGGACAGAATCCGTCAGACAAAATCCTACGGATTTTGTTGTCGGATTGTCTGACCATGTGTACAAGGCCTAAGACTTTTGTAATAAAACGAACCTGTCCTACGTTCAGGGCATAGATTAGATAGATAGATTAGCCACAATGAGTTGAGTGTTAAGGTGACTACAGCTCAGGAGCACAAAACGACCATGGGGGTCCTGTCAGGAAGAAAGGATACGTATCGGGAAAGTACGTTTAAGGAGAATTGCCACACCAGCCTTCCCAGAGGGATCAGAGGCTATATAGGCCGAGGGGAAAGTGTTTAGAGGCAAATTTAAAGGATCCACCCAATCTGAAGTGGGTCTCCTGAACCATAATCACCTCCGCATTGGCGGACCTGAACTCCTTCAAAGCTTGCCATCTCTTCCTGATGGAATTCATGCCCTTTACATTACAGGAGTATATTTTAATACTAAATCAAATGTATGTATAGCTAACGCAGGGCTCGACAAAACCCGGGCGCCAGGTTGCATTTGCGACTAGAAATAGCGACCTGGCACCTGGGGCAGCACAGCTGGGGGTATCCTGTCTCCGTGGACCCCCCAGCGTGATCGTGTCGGGCCGTTCCGCCGGCGGCCGGTAATTGAGGCCGCGGCTTTGAGGCCTTCTGCGGTCCTATGATTCCTTCTGGAATCTGGCGCCCTCTTGTGGTGGCCGTTGGTATGACAGCCAGCAATGCTAATGGAGCTTGCTCTGCCTGTTTTTTTATTACCTGCCTATCTACTTCCCTTTATTTAGAACCCCCTAAACATTATATATATTTTTTATTCTAACACCCTAGAGAATAAAATTAATACCCAACATGTCACGCTTCAAAATTGCACCCGCTCATGGAATGGCGACAAACTTTTACCCTTTAAAATCTCCATAGGCGACGTTTAAAAAAATTCTACAGGTTGCATGTTTTGAGTTACAGAGGAGATCTAGGGCTAGAATTATTCTTCTCGCTCTACCGATCACGGCGATACCTCCTATGTGTGGTTTGAACACCGCTTTCATATGCGGGCGGGACAGGGCGCGTTTAAAAATATATATATTTGTTTTTCCTTATTTTAACTTTTTTATTTTTATTTTTTTCACTGTTCTTTTAAAAAAAAAATTTGTGTCACTTTTATTCTTATTACAAGGAATGTAAAAATCCCTTGTAATAGAAAAAGCATGACAGGTCCTCTTAAATATGAGATCGGGGGTCAGAGAGACCTCAGATCTCATATTTACACTAAAATGCAATAAAAAAAAAAAAAAATGTGTCATTTGAAAAAAATAAATAAATAAAATGTCCCTCTAAGAGCTATGGGCAATGACTTGGAGACGGGGGGGGGGGGGGGGGGGGGACGGGGGGGGGCGGAGGCGCTATCTTCCCCTCACTCGTCTCCATGTCAGGCCAGGGACAGGTCCGGATCGCCGTTACCAACCTGGCTCCTAACTTTTTAAGCTGGCTCCTAGATTCCAAGCAAATTTGTTAAGCCCTGAGCAAAACGTAACATAAACTTTAAACGGACAACAATATAACCATGGTGCAACATACATACCTATGTATGTTGCACATAGGAACATGTAAGCAATTAACTTGAAATGATGCCAAAAAAAAGCACTAGTAACCAAAACAGGGTCAAAAAATAGACCCAGAAAATGAGGATGAGATACCAAAAAACAACAAAAGAAAACATAATTGAAAAAATTATTTGAAAATATTTTTGAGAGCCCTGAAGATGAAAAAAACTTCAGGGAACCGAGGCAACAGCCCGGGTTTTTGTGAGGGGCATGGCAGACTACAGGGTCCGACAGTGGGTTCCCATCTTTTCAAAGAAAGCAGTCAACACCGATTAGTGAAGGGTAGTCAGTATAGCAGAAAGGAAGTAATCAACTGTAAGATTAGCAAGGTTGGTAATTGCTCCAGAACAGGAATTAAAAGAGTAACATTGTTAAACATTGTTGTAAAAATAGCGTGACCCAGTTCTGTGGAGCCACTCGCATAACCAGATGAAATTATATGAGACATCATCCAGCCATGGTAGAGGAGAGGGAATATATTGAAGAGGGGGTCATTTCAGGTAGGAAATCTGGTGGGGATAGCTTGTTGAGGAGTAGAGAAGGTCTTCTGTGATCTCCTTTGAACGGAGGTCCAGATCTTGGCTGGTGTCGTGAGAGGCCTGGGGTTCTGAGTAGCGAGCTGAAGATCCTTCAGGGATGGGTGGGAGACCTAGGTTGTGGATAAAGGCTTCACTTTCAGAAAGGTCTCTTAGTGAAAATTGGATGCCATCTTTAGAAACAGATAGACAGAAGGAAAATCCCCAGCGATAAGGCACTTGATGGTTTTGTAAATGGGTGGTGACCGGGCGAAAGCTACGTCTTTTTGCCACAGTAATAGGGGAGAGATCACAGAAAATTTGGATCTTGGCTTGTTTAAAATCAATGCAAGATTTATTGCGAGTTGCTACGGTGAGGGCTTCTTTACTTTCATAATAGTGAAAGCGGACAATAATGTCTCTGGGGTTAGAGCCAGGGGGAGGTTTAGGAGCTAAAGATCGCCAGTCGATGTCCGGAATGTGGGGGACTAGAGTGACAAATAAGCCCAGGAGATATGGGCGCAGCTCCTTGTCGCTGATAGATTCAGGTACCTCTCAGATTCTTAGGTTCTGGCGTCTTTCCCTGTTCTCTAAATCTTCTTGTTGTAGCTGGAGTTGGGAGACTGTGTGTCTCATAGCAGCATTATCTTCCTGCAGGACATGTACATACTGGGTCAGCTTGTCAAATTTGTTCTCCAAGGTGTCCGTACATTCCCTTAAGTTGATCTATTTCCCCTCTAAGTTCATGTACGATTTTACCCACCTCTCTAGCAATGTTGTGGGTCAGGTCCTGGAGTAGCGATTGCAGTTTAAGGTCCAACACGGCTACTGTTACCACGTCTGTAGTATCGGATGCTTGGGATTGCCGGGATCCGTAGTCTGCGGAAGGTGCTTTTGTGGCCATCAGGCGAGATTCATCAGGTTCCGAAGGGCCGGTTGCCGCACTCGAGGCTGGGAACTGCGATATATTCAGGTAACAGTCCATGGTGTGGTTAGGCCGTGGTGACGGTGGCAGGAAGAAACCATGGTAGAATGCTTTCTGGAAGCCAATCTTTCCCATAAGATGTCCTCAACTAGCTGGCAAACGGTGTTGTTGCTCCTGAGTCTAATGAAGCTGTTGGTGCTGTGCAGGAGCTGTGCATATGGAGACAGGAACCAGAGCTCTGCTCTTAAATTTCATCTCTCTTACAAGCCATGCATGTACTCCTCAATTCTAGAGCCTTTGCAGGGGGGTCTAGGCCCAGGGGGATTAGGAAGGCCCTAACAATCCTGCTTCTGGGTGGAGCAAGATGGCCGCTGCATGTGGCTATGGGGGACAGGACCTCGGTCTCCACCTGTGCTATTAGAGGAGAAGGCACCTCTGTATTTCTGCTTTTTATGTTTAGTATAATGTCCTTATTTGTGTGCTGCCGTATGGGTCGGGCCCAGAGGAGAGGAGAAGGCTGCCGATATATGCCGGGGTGTAGCAAGATGGCCACTCACCTGTGTCCCTGGTGCCCTCTCCAGAGATCTTAGGAGCCAGTCTTGCAAGATTTTTAAGCCGCGAATGTTGTGTTGGGCAGCCCTCGGTCCAATTGTGAGGAGGGGACAAGGCCAGGAGGGTCCAGAATGCCTGAATGCGGCGATGGTGTTGCCCCCGGGTGTAGAAAGGTGGCCACTCCCCGTGAGTAGGCCGGAGCCTCGGAATGTCCTTTGGGTGGCCGGAGCACGTTAGTGCTCGGCACTGGCGGCACTCGGCGATCCCCTGACAGGCCAAAGAACACAGGGGACCAGGCAAGGATCCAGGCAGGGCTGCAGGGGGAACAACCCTATCACAGAGGCCTCTGTGCGGCAGGAGCTCTTCTCATATACATCTGCTCAGCTGCCCCCTGAACTCTCCAGTTTTAGTAAATCAACCCTGAATTATCTATATAGTCCTTGCCATTAGCGTAAATGAGGCCTAAGTGCTGCCTAAGGCCTGATTCACACTTTTTTTGTGCTTTTTGCATTTTGCAGATTTGCACTACAGTCCATTTACCATGGTTTCCTACGAAACACGTTCTGTAGTGCAAATCTGCAAAATGCAAAAAGCACTGAAAATGCATAGGTGTGAATCAGGCCTAAGGCCTGATTCACACCTATGCAGGTTTCAGTTTGCATATTGCAGGTTCATTTTGCGTTTTTTCAGTACATGCTTTTCATCCATTGAAGTCTATGGAACCAAAAAACAGGCCCGTTCCATAAAATGCACAGATGTGAACTACATCCATAGGAAACCATGTTAAATAGACTGCAGTGTGTTTCTGCAAAACTGAAAGCATGCTAAAAAATGCATCACAAACACAGCAGGCCTAAGGCCTGATTCACACCTGTGCTTTTTGCATTTTGCAGATTTGCACTACAGAACGTGTTCCATAGAAAACCATGTTAAAGTGGTTGTAAACCCTCCCCCACAACTTTGTCCCATGTAAATCAGCATAAAAAAACCATAATGAACACTGCTTGTAGATATCTCCTTACTTGCTTAGTATTGTTGTAATCCTTGTTGTTCTGTAGAATGAAGTCACTGAGCATGCCCAGATCTCCCCTGATTTAAGGCACACTCTCTATGTCTTATCTATCTCTGCTAATCACTCAGAGCTTCCTCCTACACACCATGTGACCATGTGACCTCACATAGTCTAAATATTGGCCATTACTGCAGTCTTATCAGCTGAAGCTGATAAGTCTGACAAAGGGAAACATTAGACATCGGCACAAGTAAATACTATTAAATAAACAAGTAAGCTATGAACAGGGAAACAGGGTTGCCACAGAAACTTTGGATTGAGAAGGAGGCTTGGTTAACAGTACAGGAAGTGCTCAATGTAAGGGCGGAAATACACTCCACTGTGGACTCAGAAAACAATACTTAAGATGGTGCTGCCTAAGGCTTGGTTCACACAGGGGCGACTTGTCCAGGTGACTTCGCCGCCTGACAAGTCGCGCCCCGTTCTGTACTACGGAACCGTTCTAATAGGAGCGACTCAAGTCGCTCCGACTTAGAAAAAAGGTTCCTGTACTACTTTTGCGGCGACTTCGGGCGACTTGCATTGACTTCTATACATAAGTCGTTTTGCAAGTCGCCGCTGAGGTCGCGGCAGGTCGCGGCGCTGCAAGTCGTACCGCCTACTGTGTGAACCGAGCCTTACCCCTGGAAACAAGTTTTTTTTAAAGTTTCTTTAAACAGAAAGTAATATGCAATTTGGGATGGATTACAGTGGCTATAGTCTGATAATTACTTATTATAATGGACTAAATGAAAAGAAGCGTCAGAGTGGGAGAGTTTACTTCCTCTTTAAATGGGCTGTAGTGCAAATTTGCAAAATGCAAAAATCACAAAAAATGCATAGGTGTGAATCAGGCCTAAGGCTCGATTCACACTAGCGCGTTTTTTGATGCATTTTGCAGAAATGCAAGGAAATTATTTAACATGGGTTCCTATGGAACATGTTCACATCAATGCATTTTTGTGCCTCTGCGTTTTTGGAAAAGGTTCAGGGACTTTTTTTCATGAAAAATGCAGCATTTTTTTACCGCGTTTTGCTGCAATTTTGCCGCAATTTGCTTTTTTTCCCCCAGTGTATATATCTGGTTGCTAAGCAACCACAGTGTAAAAAAAAGAAAAAAGAAAAAAAAACGCAAAATCGCGTGTCCAAAAACGCATCAAGCACCGCAAAAAGCACTGCAAAAACGCTCAAAAGCAACATGCATAGATGTGAATCAAGCCTAAGAGCTGTCAGACATTGGAATTTAGAAACAAGGAGTAAGCAGTAACCTAATGAGCACAACATACTTGTGTAATGACAATGGTAGCTACTTCCATGAATGAATATAGTTAAAATGTATAAATATTACAAAAATAAACACACGCAGCAAACCAGCTCAGTACCCTGTTTATCATCCAACCATTGCTGTAGAGCACCTGTCCCCAGCACTCCTCTTTCCTTGATATTCTGAAAAAAGCATGATTGCTTCTGATGCTGGAATTGGGATATTGCCTTTTACATACCTATAGCCTGATCTAAAGATATAATCCGATACTAAGGTGTTTGAAAACCACCAGTTCTTTAGGCCTGGTTCACACCTATGCAGGTTGCAGTTTGCATATTCCATTTGCATTTTTCAATGAATGTTTTTGATCCAATAAAATCTATGAAAAACAGAAAAAAGTCTCTGGCACGTTGCAAAAATGCACAGATGTGAACTACATTCATTGTAAACCATGTTAAATGGACTGCAGTGTGTTTCTGCAAAACTGAAAAAGCATTAAAAAATGCATAGGTGTGAATCAGGCCTAAGGCTGATTTCACACCTATGCATTTTTAGTGCTTTTTGCAGATTTGCACTACAGAATGTGTCCCATAGGAAACCATGTTAAATGGACTGTCATGCATTCTATGCATGTTGCTTTTGAGCGTTTTTGCAGTGCTTTTTGCGGTGCTTGTCGCATTTTTGGACACGTGTTTTTGCCGTGATTTTGCCACGTTTTGCATCTTTTTTTTTACACTGTGGTTGCTTAGCAACCAGCTATATACAGTGGAAAAAAAAGAAAAAAATGCAAATCGCGTCAGAAAACGCGGTAAAAACGCGGTACTTGCGTTTTTGATGCAGGTCCATTGACTTCTATTACATGCAAAACGCTGCATTTTGCATGAAAAAAACTCCCAGACCCTTTCCAAAAACGCAGAGCACAAAAATGTATTGATGTGAACATGTTCCATAGGAACCCATGTTAAAAAATTTCCCTGCATTTCTGCAAAATGCAAAATGCATCAAAAATGAGTTAGTGTGAATCAAGCCTAAGTAACAGTAATTTAGAGAAATTTTAACTCTGCTGCAGTATTTACTTAACATCATTAAGAAATCACTGAATGCTTGCACTTGTTTGATTGTTTCTACATCTTTATTTAACCACTTTCAGACCGGACCAATTTGCTGGTCAAAGACCAGACCACTTTTTGCGATTCGGCACTGCGTCGCTTTAACTGACAATTGCGCGGTCGTGCGACGTGGCTCCCAAACAAAATTAACGTCCTTTTTTTCCCACAAATAGAGCTTTCTTTTGGTGGTATTTGATCACCCCTGCGGTTTTTATTTTTTGCGCTATAAACAAAAATAGAGCGATAATTTTGAAAAAAACGCATTATTTTTTACTTTTTGTAATAATAAATATCCCCCAAAAATATATAAAAAAACATTTTTTTCCCTCAGTTTAGGCCGATACGTATTCTTCTACATATTTTTGGTAAAAAAAATCGCAATAAGCGATTATTGATTGGTTTGCGCAAAAGTTATAGCGTTTACAAAATAGGGATAGTTTTATAGCATTTTTATTAATAATTTTTTATTATTATTTTTTTTACTAGTAATGGCGGCGATCTGCGATTTTTATTGTGACTGCGACATTGTGGGGGACCCATCGGACATTTTTGACACATTTTTGGGACCATTGTCATTTATACAGTAATCACTGCTATATAAATGCAGTGATTCCTGTGTAAATGACACTGGCAGTGAAAGGGTTAACCAGTGGGTGGCAGTGTAGGGGTTAAGTGTTCCTAGGGGTGTGTTACTAACTGTGGGGGGGTTGGGCTTTCATTTAGTGTACACTGATCTCTGCTCCAATCACATGGAGCAGAGATCAGTGTCACTAGTTGCTAGGCAGAATGGAAAAATGTTGTTTATACAGCATTTCCTCCATTCGGCCGCTACGTGAGACGATCGCGGGGATGCCCGCGGTGATCGAGTCCGCGGGTCCCGCGACCGGACTCACGGGGGTCCCGACCAGCGCGGGAGCACGCCGCCGGCGGCGCGCTCCCGATGGCACGGCGGCAACGAATATTGGACGTACATGTACGCCAATATGCCTGCCCGTGCCATTCTGTCGACGTACATCGTCGTGCGCTGGTCGGGAAGTGGTTAAAAATTTATATTAAAATAAAGCTAATCTAATTCACACATCTTTCTAAAAACAAATACACATAAGCCTACATACCTAACTAAGGCCCCTTTCACACAGGCGGTGTGCCCGGGGACTCAGTTTTGCTCAGCAGGGGATCGATTCGCTGAACCCCACTGAGCAGGCGGATGACAGGTCCGCCCCCATTCACTGTGCTGAGAAGGACCTGTCAGAGCCCAACTGTCCTCTATGGGGAGATCTGATAAAAAAAATGGACCACCTGTCTGTTTTCATCCGATCTGCCAGACAGATGGAAAATAGGGTCAACATCTGTCTGGATTTCAAGGACAGGATCTTATCGGATAGCAGTGGGTGTCAGCGAACATGTCACCGCTGACATCCACTGCCCCATAACAGTGAATGGAGGCTCTGATCAGGTCAGCCTGAAAAACTGACAGACTTGATCAGAAAGCCTGTGTGACAGGGGCCTAAAAGAATACATTGAACCATAATGGAATTGGTTTCCTTGGCTTTAAATGGTTACAAAAGGGTAACAAGTAGAACAGCCCTGAAAACATATTTGCGTCAACATAATGTTATCAGTAAACTCTGTATACTTGACAAGCAAGTAGCAATTTCCTGGGGGCTATTTTGTATGTTAGTGGTTATTCTTGGGAAACCTGGCACACACATTTTGCAGTTTTTGCTTATACTGGTTCAAGTGTGCTCAGTTCAGGGGCAAACATTTACAGATGACTTAGAAGATGTCTGCAAACTAAGCATACTTGCAGTGATAATTGCTCCTACCTCTTCCAGAGTGTTCATCTGTGACATAACTTTGTTGATGTAGGAATGTACTTTCATCAGATCCATGCTGTACAAAGTTCCTTCCAATAAGTCTACCATAGACTGGAGCTAAAATAAAATAAAAAGTACAAATTAATATATTCATAAACATAGGCTATTCTACAAAGACAACTTATTTGCTAGTTCTTTTTCCTGATTAACACAATATAAAGTGACCAGTAACATTTTATACGTTATAGCAAAAATGTACTGTATCTGTATAAAGCATGGTTACTATATGTATCTCTGGTTCAATACTAATGTTTAAAAATACATAGCTTGCTCCAGATAACACATTTTCTCTACTGTAAAAGCATTATCGTTTATGGTATTATTTAAAACCCAGCAACAGAGTATTTATACTCAGTGATAGCATTGCACAGTTCATATGCTATCCTATATAATATAATGCAGCACACAGACTGGATCTTTTCTCAGTGAGAGCCCACCTCCAGCATGCACACATTACTCTTCTTTTCACTTTTTTATTCCCTTCCAAAGACTCCTCTATAATAAGGCCTCATGCACACAGGCAGGTTAAAGGCTGAAAATATGTAGGGCATAAAATTCCGGGTGTTTTACAGCATCTGGGGTGCTGCAGGGGCCCCATAGAGCCTGTTAGCATTAGCAGGTGTACACTTTCCATCTTCTGCATGCACAGGAACCAAAATGTAATCAGGAAAGACTCCAGCAATTTAGATTACTTACATTCTCCTAGCCTGAGTCCCAGCAGTGACAAAAGCATGATAACAGTTCCAAACAATACGATCACTTCCAACATCGGGAACTTGCTACCGTGTAGATTCAACATTAACATAATATAGACATCCAACACTCCCATCCTCCTCACTACAGGTCCCTCAAAGGTGGGTTCCCCAATACAGTCTGTTGTGGGCCAACCCCGAAGGGTCAACTTCCTCAGGCTACAGGCGTACATCTTAGTATACCAAAGATAGCCATTTCCAATCAGACGCTGCTCCAGGCTCTTCCAATTGTGGAACATATAAGGCTGAACTTTATTAAGACTTAAGACTAAAAGGATACAAACCCCCACTTACAAACCTGCCAAACAAGTTATGCCTGCATGCGGCTGTACTCTTGTAAACGCTGACGCTTTTGTGCGCATCTGATGTATTTTCAAAACAAGGACGTTTTGTCACAATTGAGGGGCCACCCCCCCTCCGTCCGTCATACCAGTGAGTAGTTGTACACAGCACGTACAGCCTCCTATGAACAGGAAAATGTTTGTAATTTTATGCTTCCAATATTTTCAGTCTCTTTCTTTCTCCCATGTGCTTGAGACCTAACACACATTGGATGTTGAACAATGTTCCTGTCCTCCCAATAAAAAATGTTCATGGAGTCTGGACACATAGGAGGACATATATCAAGTAGTGTTGGGAGAGTGGTTAGGCCTGAGCATACGTTTTTGGCTTCTTCATTCAACACCCAAATTTGTAGATTACAAAAAAAAAATTGAAAAGAAACCCACGATAACATTTAGAAAAAAAATGGCGAGTGGGGTCGGGAGGGGGGCCCCCTACTAAACCATACCAGGCCATATGCCTTCAACATGGGTGGGTGCTTTGAGGCAGGGGGGGCTCTGATCCACCTCCTCAAAGTACTTTGTCCCTGTGTTGATGGGGACAAGGGTATCTTCCCCACAACCCTGGGCTGTGGTTTTGTGGGTATACGGGCAGGGGGCTTATCAGAATCTGGAAGCTCCCTTTAATAAGCCTCCCCCTTCATGAATGGTCTTTTTTTTTTCTTTTTTGGGTGCGGTGGGCCGCGTTATTGACGATTTACATCAGGGGGAAACAGTTTTTTTTTTTTTAAATAAAGGAACTGTCAAAAACTGTCTGTCTTTTTATTACTTTTTAACACTTTTTTGGTGAACGAGTAGGGGTACTATGTACCCCATACTCATTACATGGGGGGCGGGATCTAGGGGCCCCCTTGTGACAAGTTTTTTTTATATATATTTGCAAGCCTTCAATCCTGGGTAGGGATGATCCGAACACCATAACATGAATAATCAAAAGTGCCAATTTTAAAGGCTTATATGCAAGTTATTGTCATAAAAAGTGTTTGGGGACCCGGGTCCTGCCCCAGGGGACATGTATCAATGCAAAAAAAGTTTAAAAAAATGGCTGTTTTTTCGGGAGCAGTGATTTTAATAATGCTTAAAGTGAAATGATAAAAGTGTAATATTCCTTAAAATTTCGTACCTGGTGGGTGTCTATAGTATGCCTGTAAAGAGGCGCATGTTTCCAGTGTTTACAACAGTCTGAGAGCAAAATGAAATTTCTAAAGGAAAAAAGTCATTTAAAACTATCAGCGGCTATAGTGAATTGTCGGTCCTGGTAATATACATAAAAGTCATTTTAAAAAAATGGCATGGGATTCTCCCACAGGGGAAACCCCAAACCAAAATTTGAAAAAAAAAAATGTGGGGGCCCCCCTCAAAATCCATACCAGACCTGAAGGGGTGACCCCCCCCCTCTGACACCACGGGGAAAGCCATAGGGAAGTCCCCGTGCGTCAGAAGGGGAGCAGGGTCACCGGGTGGCCCCACCCTCCTTTATATAAGAGCTGTCACAAGAACAGAAGCGTCACACAGCAGGAGACTCACATTGAGGCGGATCATTCGGAGGATGATGCGGGGAAGAAAAAGCCAGAGGAAGATGCCAGGCAAGAAGACCAGAGGAAGAAACAGAGGAAAATAGAGGAAGAAGCGGGAGAAGAACAAGATGGAGGAAGAAGAAGAAAACCGAAGGAAGACCAGAAGAAGATGGAAGAAGAAGCGGGGAAAAAAGAAGACATTAATAAAGGAATTGTTAAAAACCGGCTATTGTCTTTTTTAACATTTGTGACACTTTTTGTGAAATGGTAGGGGTATATTTGTACCCCATTACCAATTCACACGGAGGAGCGGGATCTGGGGATCCCCTTGTTAAAGGGGGCTTCCAGATTCCGATAAGCCCCCCACCCACAGACGACCCCCACAACCACCGCGCAAGAGTTGTGAGGATGAGGCCCTTCCCCCTAATCAACATTGGGCAGCGCAGTGGTGTAGTGGTTAGCACCTTCGCCTAGCAGTAAAAAGGGTCGCTGATTTGAATCCCAACCATGACACTACCTGCCTGGAGTTTGCATGTTCTCCCTGTGCCTGCGTGGGTTTCCTCCGGGTACGCTGGTTTCCTCTCACACTCCAAAGACATGCAGGTAGGTTAATTGGCTTCTGTCCAAAATTGGCCCTAGTATATGAATAGGGACCCTGGATTGTGGGCTCCTTGAGGGTAGGCCGGTTTTTTCAATGACTTTTATGTATTTTGCCGGGACCGACAATTCATTATCAAGTAGTTTTAAATGACTTTTTTCCTTTAGAAATGTCATTTTGCTCTTAGATTGTTCTAAACACGGGAAACATGCACCCTTTTACAGGCATACTATAGACACCCCCCCAGGTACGAAATTTAAAGGAATATTACACTTTTATTTAAACGGCTTTCATTGATACATGTCCCCTGGGGCAGGACCCAGGTCCCCAAACACTTTTTATGACAATAACTTGCATAATAATCTTTAAAATTAGCACTTTTGATTTCTCCCATAGACTTTTAAAAGGTGTTCCGCGGCTTTCGAATTTGCCGCGAACACCCAAAATTGTTCGCTATTCGGCGAACGGGCGAACAGCCAATGTTCAAACCAAACTCATGTTCGACCCGAGCATAAAGCCCATCCCTAATCCTGAGCAGCCAATGAAAACAGTTTAGTACAGGTCTATAACAGTTAACACTAGCGATATGTCACATAGAGGGAGATTTATGAAAACTGGAGCACATAGAATCTGGTGCAACTGTGCATGGTAGCCAATCAGCTTCTAACTTCAGTTTGTTCAATTAAAGTCTCTTTTTTTTTTTTTGGTTTAAAAATAACAAACATGTTATACTTACTTGCTCTGTGTAGTGGTTTTGTAGGGACGCCAAGATCCTCCTTGCTGGTGTTCCTGGCCCCTCCCTCCTGTGAGTGCCCTCACAGCAAGCAGCTTACTATGGGGGCACCCAATGCAAGCCACTGCTCTGTGTGTCCATTTAGATGTGGCTCGGCTCCCCTGCCCCCTCTTTTCTCATTGGCTCACTGACTGATTGACAGCAGCTGGAAATCAATGGCGCCTGCTGCTGTGTCTCAGACAATCACAACCATATTTTCAACAAGATGAGACAAAATGAGACAGAATTACACTGAAACACAATTAGAAGGTGGTCAGGGACATGTTTTATTCTATTGCAGAGCTACTTTAGAGTAGCTAAATGAGAACTGTAGCATCAAGCTGCAATACTACAATAAATCAGTGTAAAAATCTGTCTTGTTTCTCTTGTAGCATTGCCTTGCTGTGCGATAAAATTGATCCATATCCCCAACAGTTTGGAAGTTTAGCACTCAAAATGAAACTCACTTCAGCAGCAGTCTCTACCCCTCTGCAGAAGTAAGGCCTCATGCACATGGGGCGCTGGAGCCATTTGATGTAAACTCTAGTCATACTTCCCCACCAGGGAGCCACAGGTGCTGTCTATATCTGCCTATAAAAATCAATGACTGTACACAGTTGTACGCCGATACTTGCATAAACCCGCAAAAACCTGGACAAGTATTGGCATACACCCCTAGACACACTCTGTCATGTGTGTGTTTATGCAAGTGTCAGGGTATACCCACGTACAGCCATAGATTTCTATTAGCGGTTGTATACAACACCTGTGCATCTGACTTTTACATCATACAGTCCCAGGTGCCCATGTGCATATGAGGCCTAAACGTTTTCATTGCTTTCTCATGAATTGTGCTGGGTGTGTGCATTTGTGTGTGTTAGGACATGCATTTGTCTCTCTTATGTAACCTGGCCCCGGTATACACAATTCACTTACCAGTATAGACACCACCAGTAAGGTGACCACTTCAGTACCCAGGGTTTTTTAGCCAGTTTTAAGCTCCAAAGAGAAATTAACCACTAGGTGACAATTATGCAATGGGTGTGTGTGTGCACATGAAACCCTCTGTGAACTGTACAAATTTCTCAGCTCATATGTTATAACTCCTCAACACTCAGTGGAAAGTCCACAGCTCATGTTCATTTGCCCTCAGCAGCCAGTCCTAGAGCCTAGTGCATCCCTCCCCTGCACATACTACCCATTGTCATATGCTCAGCATTACTCTCCTACACATACTACCCACTGTCATATCCTCACCATTCCTCTTCTACACATACTAGCCACTGTCCTATTCTCAGCATTACTCTCCTTTACTCACTAGCCACTGTTATATCCTCAGCATTCCTCTCCTACACATACTACCCATTGCCATACCCTATATTATCCTCCCCTGCACATACTGCCCATTCTCAACCCTCTGCCCTTCTCTCCTGCATATAATGTCTGCTATCATACCCTCTGTGCTCCTCTAATACACATACTACCCACTGTCATATCCTCAGCAATCATCCACTGCACATACTGCAAACTATTCACTGAGACTATGTGGCAGCACAGTAGCTAATTGGTTAGCACTTCCACCTGACAGCACCAGGTTTGTCGGGTTGAATCCCAACCGCAGCATCTTTTGCATGAAGTTTGCATGTTCTCACTATGACTGTGTGGGTTTCCTCCTTCACTACAAAGACATGCTGATAGGTTAATTGGCTTCTGTCTAAGTTGGCCTTAGCATGTCTCTAAATTAGGGACATTAGATTGTAAGCTCCTTAAAGTGGTTGTAAACCCTTACAACACACTTTGACCTACAGGTAAGCCTAGATTAAGGCTTACCTGTAGGTCCAAGAAATATCTCCTAAACCTACACGATTTAGGAGATATTTGCCAAAAGACAGGCACCGCTGTCTACGGCACATGCGCTGTAGACAGCGGCGCGCAGGCGCACTGAGCGCGGCGCTGTCAACGGCGAATATGCCGCGCGTGGCGGCTCCCGTGCGCTTGCGCGGGAGTGACGTCATTGCGGCTTCGCCGAATGACCGGCGGAGCGGCGAGACCCAACGAGAAGATGGATGCGCCAGACTACAGGGGACAGCGGTGACATCACTGGCTCCTGAAAAGAGGAAAGAGGAAGTAAACCCATCAGGGTTTACTTCCTCTTTAAGGGCACATACTGATGTGAATGTCCAATATATATCCAGTGGCATCACTAGGGTTGGTGTCACCTGGTGTGGAAAAAATGTATGTCACCCCCCCCCCCCTCCACCAACTATAGTCCTCCCTCAGTACAGACCCCTTTCCACTAACTACAGACCCCCCCCCCCCCCCGCAGTATAGATCCCCCTCCCTCAGTATAAAACTCCCTCACTAAGTACAGACCCCCTCCATCAATATAGACCTCCCACTCAGTATAGCCCTCCCCAATCAGTACAGACCCCCTCACTAAATACAGACCCCTCCCTCAGTGTAGACCCTTCCCATCAATACAGACACCCCCCTCAGTGTAGATCCCCCCATTAATATAGATACCCCCCTCAGTGCAGACCCCCCATCAGTATAGACACCCCCTCTTCAATGCAGACCTCCCAATCAGTATATAATCCCTCCCTCTTAGTGCAGACCACCCATCAGTATAAAAGTCCCCCTTAGTACAGACCCCCATTAGTATAGAATTCCCCTTAGTTCAGACCCCCCATCAGTATAGAATCCCCCCTCTTAGTGCAGACCCCAACATCAGTATAGAATCCCCCCCCTCAGTGCAGACCCCCCATCAGTATAGAATCTCCACCCCTCAGTACAGAACCCCCCCATCAGTATAGACACCCCTCTCCTCTCCCATAACGACCCCCCCCCACACATGTCCATCTACATATAATAGTTTACAGACCTCAGAACAGGGTGGGTGGATACACACATTGGGGTGTGTTCCGCAGACTCCTCCTCTTTGAATGTAAACAGAGAAGAGGTGGCTATGGTCCGCTCTGCTGAGGGACACAGCCTCAAGGTCAGAGAGGAGCAGGGCAGCGGGTGGTGATAGTGGTGCCGCTACCCATGGGTGAAATCCCCTCTACCCCTCTGGCGGGTGTCACACGGGTGCGTCCCGCACCCCACCCCCCCCCCCCCCCCCCGTGACGCTGTGTAAATTGTTGATGGTGCTATATAAGTACCTGTAATAAATAAGACATTCTTTAGCAATTATTTTTATATTTCCAACATGGCCTGTTTTGGAATGGGCTCATGTACAGTACATATAAAAGCTGCCATGCCTGCTCTCCTTCTTGAAAATGCTAGCTGCCTGTCTGTTTCGCTAACTATAAGTTCAATGGGGGCGTGGTCAAGATGGTGACCCAGGCAGACGTGTGTGGCTGGAGCTCCGCACTTGGATGGCGTTAATTATCTGGCTGGCAAGGACCTATATTACTGTTAACCTTCTGCAGTGGAGCTGTTTACCTCTGGGCATGAGAAGGGGGAACTCCGGGTTCTGAATGCTAGCTGCAATGGGCTCAGAAAACCCCACCCTCTCCCTGGGACCCACGTGTGTCATACCTTTCCAATATGGCATCCCAAACTGGACAGCCGGAGCCATCTCCTATGGGGAATGAACAGTTTTCTGCCCTTATGTAGGCCATCACGGTCTGCCAGATCACACTAATGACAAAGATAGAACAGATGCAGATGGAGATGGGTCTGATTAGATGTGACATGGATAAATACAGTGACAGACGCTCTGAGGCAGAGCAGAGGGTAAGAGACACGGAAGACACGATCCAGGCACATGGCGATTCCCTCTGCACCCTACAAGTAAAAATGAAAGCAATGGACCAGGAAAACAGAAATCGGAGAAATAACCTTCGCCTGGTGGGTCTCCCGGAGTGGGTTGAGGGCCAAGATCCAGCAACCTATACCAAACAACTGCTGTGCACACTCTTGCCATAAGCTGCCTTCTCCCCCTACTTCGCAATCGAATGAGCGCACAATATGCCATCAGTCGGGGGTCCGCCTGGGGAACCCCAGAGAACATTAATTTTCCGATTGTTAAACTTCTGTGACCGAGATTTTGTCCTAAGGGAGGCGAGGAAGACGGGAGAGCTACGCCATGAGAATGCTAAAACAATGTTGTTCCCAGATTACTCAATGGAAATACAGCGGCTCCGGCACACTTTTTACCAGGTTAAGGCCCAGCTCCGCACCAAAGGTCTGAAATACAATATGAGGTTTCCAGCTCATCTGCGGATAGTGTATGAGGAGACTACTAAGTTCTTTGCATCCCGCTGGATTGAATCCCTTCCCCGGGACTGCTAACATGGCTGCCTGAGGTCAGTACTGCTTCTCTTCCACTTCCAACCACTTTACTTTCCCCGATTAGGGGACCCGATACCCCCTCATGTTTTTCCCTATGGTACCACGGTTCTCCCCTCCAGTTTATTCCCATTTTGGTGAATCTGGCACCTTTACAAGCACCTGACAATACTTATTAATCCTAGAGCCCTGGGATGTTTGCCACCTGACCATGCCTGCCTGGCTCACTGATCTGATGGGTCCTCCTGTGCACACTGCCGGCTGGAGCTGCCTTTTGATTAGTGATGTAAACTGTGTGTGGATGCCTTAAAAGACAATGCAACCAAGTTGGAGCCCTTAGTGAAAAGAAAGTTACTGCTCACCATGTGGCGTTAGATTTTAGATTACTCAAGTTGTGATCCCTTACTTTTGTGATGCCTCCAGAAAAAGCGCTATGCAGAGCCTCCTGCTCCCCCACCCCCCTTGGTAGAAAGTGTGCCCCTGGTGTGCTATCTGTGATGCACTGCCCCCATAGGAGACCTTCCTATCTGGGTTGTTTGATTTCTTGTTTAGTTTGGTTTGGGTACTTAGACACCCAGTGCTATGTTCAGCAGGGTGAGGGGAGGGATGGGATGGGTGGTAATTTTTTTTTTTTTGTGTTAATCTCTTTTATATCAGACAGATATGTGGTAGTGAATGTACACTGCAAATGTGGTTGCCTGAGGCATTGCTGCTAAATAGTTTTTGTGCGTGGTGGGCCTGTACTGACAGTACACCAGTGGCTGTGCCGCTCTCTCAGGGTCCAGCTCATTCTGAATTATCCATTAGCTATTCCTACCCCTCCAAACCATGGCCTCACTAAAGGTCCTTTCCTGGAATGGGCCTTAATAATATAATTAAACCTTCCCTAGTATTTGCATTCCTTAAAAAATACAACCCCCACATATGTATCCTACAGGAGACACAAATAGTGGGAAGTAAAGTTCTAAGCCTTAGACGTCCCTGGGTAGGGCGGCATTTCCATGCTACCTACTCGGGATGCTCCCATGGAGTTAGTATCTTGATCCACAAGGCCCTTAATTTTGAGCTACTAGATGTTAAGTTGGACCCTGGGGGAAGGTATGTCCTGATTCATGCATGTATAGAAATGGTTGAAATGGTATTATCCCCCTACTGGCCCAATACCCCACAGATAATGTCCTTCTGGCGGGGCACTTTAATATTGCTCTGAACCCTTCCTTGGACAGACTCACCCCAGACCCTGCTACGGACTCGACCCTCTCTAGATGGGCGGGACTGTTTGGCTTGGAAGATGTGTGGAGATAGAAATACCCCGCAGAGAGCTCCTACACCTGCCACTCCCACTCACACAACACCATTGTCTCGCATTGACCTCATCTATGCTAGTGTCAGCATGCTGCACAAGATTAGGGAAATTAGGGTCCTTCCCAGGGGCATATCTGACCACTCACCACCGATCTGTAATATACAAACGATGACGCCTACAACCGACAGAATATGGCCACCTCACCGGGATGTTCCCAACTTTTACCCCGGGTGCAAGGGAAACCCTGGATAGCCCAATCACGCTAGAGGAGGTACAGTTAGCATTGGGCTCCCTACAACCAGGTAAGACTCCAGGTACGGATGGGTTTCCACCTGAGTTTTATAAACAGTACATGGAGGATGTAGCACCTAGATTACATAATATGTTCCCAAAGACACTAAAGGCGGATGCCCTCCCCCCATCCATGGCACAAGCCTTAATTGTGGTGCTACATGGGAAGGACGCCCAACAATGCTTGACTTATAAGCCTATTTCCCTTTTAAATTCGGATGCCAAAATATTGACAAAAATTCTCGCTAGATGCCTTAATGAAGTAATACTTTAATCCATGAAGATCAACCGGGCTTCATGCTGGGCAAGGGAACAGATATTAATCTTCGGAGACTGTATGCGGTCTTGACCTGGAGATGGGCTGGAGATGTTGATAATGTGGTAGAAGCCTCCCTGGATGCAGAAAAAGCTTTTGATTCAGTGGAATGGAACTATCTATGGGAGGACATCCGCAGATTTGGCTTTGGGCCCATCTTCATCTCCTGGGTTGAGGCTGTGTACAGATCTCCAACAGCCAGGGTGCGTACTGGAACTGTTCTCTCCTTACCTTTCCCGCTGAGAAGGGGAACAAAACAGGGCTGCCCTCTGTCACCAGGGCTTTTTGCACTGGCAATAGAACCCATGGCTATCCTTATCAGATCTGCCCCCCAAATACAAGGTATAGAAATAGGTCCCTTTCAAGAAAAAGTGTCACTATACGCAGATGACACCCTAATGTACCTCAGAGATGACGGAATTTCCCTAAAACAGGCACTCTGGGTTATAGACCGATGTGGGCAATATTGCTGAATATGCATAAACTGGAGAAAATCTGTCTTGTTTCCACTCCACTCTGGAACTGTCTACACTCAGACGGGCAGCTCAAACGGGTGTCCCAGTTCAGATACCTGGGAGTAGAGATACATAGGGACCTCCGCCAGTTTATTGTCCTCAATCTAACCCCGTGGTATTTCAGGTAATCCACTGGTGCACAACATGGAGGTCCCTCCCCCTTACTCCAGTAGGACGAGTGAATTGAATTGAGATGTCAATCCTCCCTAGATTCAATTATCTCTTTAGACAGACTCCAGTTCCCATACCTATTTCCTTTTTTAATAAGCTGGACATTATCATCATCTCTTTTATCTGGAATGGGAAGGTCCGTAGGATAGCGAAAACAACTTTACAACTCCCAGTCACACTAGGAGTTTTGGCACTTCCATGTTTATTAACCCCCCTGGCGGTATTCCCGAGTCTGGCTTGGGGTGAAAATTTAGTACCATTAGCGGTAACCCCCGAGCCAGACTTGGGACCGCATCGCTGGATCTAGGATGAGCTTACTTACCTTGTCCCCTGGATCCAGCGATGTCCCCCCGCTGTACAAGCGAGCCGTCCTCCGCTCGATCTATCACATCGCCGGGCTCCTTTCCCTGCGAGCGTTGCGACGCATGGGGACAGAGAACGGCGCCAAATTCAAAAAGTAAAACTTACAGATTACATTGCTGTATGTAATAATTTCACATCTCCTTTGTCCCTAGTGTTCTGTCCAGTGCTCTGCATGTAGTTTTATATTATAAAAACTTTTCTTTATGCCTGGAAACTGGAGATTGTCCATAGCAACCAAAACTGTCCCTTTACATCAAAAATGGTTTTAGACCAGCTAGAAAACAGCGATAATAAATTAGAATCACTCGCAGACTTGATCAATAGCAATTTGTGGGGAGATCCGATCATCAAATACTGAAAAGTAATGACAGCGACAATTCTGCAACTGAGCAAATTTCAGTGTTTTTGATTTGATTATATTATTGAATATTTTTTATTATTGTTATGTTATTATTTGGTATAATTATTTATAGTTATTTATTATATTATAATTTATGATTTCATTTTTCAAAATTTATCATACCCGTGATGTCTACTAGACTCTGGTTTAAGACAGATTTAAGTGAGTTATTCCTAAGAATTACAGGACTACAATATAGAACGCCAAATTTTCATGCAAAATAATTGTACCTCTTTCAGCACCTAAAATCTGAAATAATCATACCGCCAGGGAGTTTAAAATACTACTGGGCTGTGGTCCTAGTGACGCTTAAAGCGGGGTTCCACCCTAAAGTGGAAGTTCCACTCATCGGAACCCTCCCCCCCTCCGGTGTCACAGTTGGCACCTTTCAGGGGGGAGTGGGGTGCAGATACCTGTCTAAGCCCTTGTACACACGGTCGGACATTACAACAACAAAATCCATCAGATTTTGTCAGATGCATTTTGTCCGAAACTGGTGTTGCATACACATGGTCGGACAAAGTTGTTGGAAAATCCAATCGTTCGGAACGTGATGACGTTCGTTCGCTACGACGGGACTATGTTCAGGCTAGTAGCCAATAGCTTTGGTCTAGGAATTTGATCTGAGCATGCGTGGCACTTTGTCCGATCGGAATTCTCTACAGACAATCAAAGTTCGATTGGATCATGTTGTCGGAAAATTTTTATATCCAGCTCTCAAACTTTGTTGGTCGGACATTCTGGCGGAAAAAGTCAGATATAGCCCACACACGGTCGGATTATCCATCAACACGGTCCGATCGGACATTTTCCGTCGGAATGTCCGACCATGTGTACAAGGGCTAAGACAAGTATTTGCACCCACTTCCGGGCATAGACACTCACGGGAGTCTATGCTGTTTCCTGTCTCGGCGTGCTGTCTGCTGGGACACACAGGTCCCAGAGGCAGCGCGGACCATTCCCAATGTGCTGCGCAACTCGCGCATGCGCAGTAGGGAACCGGGAAGTGAAGCCGCAAAGCTTCACTTCCTGATTCCCTCACCGAGAATGCCGGCGGCAGCAGCCGAGAGTCGAGCGATCAATCGGTCTCAGGCTGCCGACGTCGTCGGGCCCTGGGACAGGTGAGTGTCTATTTATTAAACGTCAGCAGCTGTAGTATTTATAGCTGCTGGCTTTTAATATTTTTTTGTAGGTGGAATCCCTCTTTAAGTGGTGGCTGGCGGAGGAACCTGCTAACCCAGCATCCACTGTGGAGGCTGCACTGATAGGTTCCTATTCTGAATTGAGAAATCTCATACACAGAGTCCCCCGATCTAATCCAAAGGTGAATCCTCCTATGAAGACGACTCTTAGCCCTTGTACACATGGTCGGACATTCCGACCACAAAATCCGTCTGATTTTTTCCGACGGATTTTGTCAGAAACTGGTGTTATATACACACGTTCTGACAAAATTGTTGGAAAATCCGATCGTTCGGAATGTGATGACGTTCGTTCGTTACGATGGGACTACGTTCAGGCTAGTAGTCAATAGCTGTGGTCTCATAATTTGATCTGAGAATGCGTGGCACTTTGTCCGATCGGAATTCTCTACAAACAATCGGACAAAGTCTGATCGGATCATGTTGTCAGAAAATTTTATATCCAGCTATCAAACTTTGTTGGTCCAATGGAAAAGGGCAGATGGAGCCCACACACGGTGGGATCATCTGACAACGCGGTCCAATCGGACATTTTCCATCGGAATTTCCAACCATGTGTACAAGGGCTCAGAGTTCGGGATGCTGTCAGTCTGAAATTTTTGAAACAAAATACATGGTCTCCTGAGGCAATCTGAAACTCTCCCATTTTCACACTATCCCAGGCCCAATTGTGTGAGCTAGATACGGGATCATAACCTTAGGAGATATAGTGTCCCAGGGACAGTTGACATCATTTGACACCCTGAAGAGCCTCAGAGGTCTCCCAAACCAAATGTTCTTTAGATATCTCCAAATACGCCACGCTTTCTGCTCCCAGTTCCCCAACTCATTTACCCTACAGATGTCAGACTTGGAAAGGGAGCTCCGATCCCCTGAACGTAGCAAAACGCTCTCAACTATTTATAACATGCTTGCACTGTTGGACACATCTAAGGTTTCCCAATTGTTTACGTGTTGGCAGCGTGACATCCCTGAATTGGCTGATGATGACTGGGAGGAGGGGATACAACAGTAACTGACTTTGACCATCTGGTCCAGAGATAGATTTACCCAACTGAAATTTTTACATCGCTCCCACTACTCCCGCACGCTTAGCAAAAATATATCCAGACAGATCAGCAGTGTGTCCCAAGTGCAGATCGGATAACGCAGATTTCTTCCATATAGTGTGGGCCTGTCCAAGGATAGGGAGTTTCTGGATGGTGGTCCTGGACGATATTAATTCCATAGGAAAGCTGAATGTCTCAAACAGTCCTATTCCCCTTCTTTTGGGCGTATGTGACTTCCTTGAAGCCCCCCAGAGGAAAAAATAGTTTGTCTTTTACACTGCATTATATGCTAGGAAGGAGATACTCCTCCACTGGAACCAGGCTCAACCCCTAAACAACTTTGGCTTTCACTCATTAATGCAGCGTTACCTCTCTATAAGCTAACTTATTTAGGGAGTAATTGCCCAAAGAAATTTGATAAAATCTGCACGGACTGGGTAGAAGCTAGACACCTGACCCTTGAGTATAAATCATAAGACCTCCCCATGTATCTGCCCCCTCAATCCCAAGTGTCTATCTCTTCCATAACCTCTGATCCCTCACCTACGGCAGGTCTGACCATTAAGAAGACATGTTCTGGATGGTGAAGTGGGCCCTGACCCCCCCCCCCCCCCCCCATGGTTTCCCCTTTGGTTTTATATATGCTTCATTCAATGCTTAATACACTCAATGCTCAATGGACACAACCTCAATGTATTTCACTATTACTATACTCACTTGACTCAATACTGTATACCCTATTAATGCACAACACCTGTCTAAATGTACTATAATTTGACTTATATTTTGTTTGTTTGTTAAAGTTAAATAAACTTTATGTTAAAAAAAAAATATATATATATATATATATAAGTTCAATACCAAAGGAAGGCAAACTCCCTAAATTGCAACAAAAGCCGTTAGACTCCGTGAAAGGGCATCTGTACATAGTAAACCTTTGTGCATGTACAGTAATGGCGGAAAATATTTGAAAAAAAAAGCAAACATGAATAATATCCTAATTAATCATATAGTTCTATATGTTAGCGCTAACTAACAGTCCCCACTGAACAGTCTACCCCCTTTCTTTTCAGTGCATCAAAAGTTCCAACACAGTCACTGATGTGGCTATGTGAAGAAGAAAAGATCTTCTCTTATGTATTTTTCCAGCTCACAACATTTAGTGAGAGCCTGTGACATTTACCACACTTTGATTTCAAAGGCTTCTTTGTGGAGACCAAACATTAGTCAGTTATTACTATGTAGAGGAATTCATCAATGTGCTAAGTATAACTGGATGTCATAGTCATAATTTTGTCTGTTTTAGAGTTAGTACATTGAGGCTAGTGATGAAGAACTCTTGGCATAATACGGTAAATAAACCCATGTTTTGTTACTTACAGATAAGTTGATAAATCCAAACAGGTACAATTGTATTCCTTAGGTTTCTGGTGATGTACTCTCCCTCCTATTATTTTTTAACACATAGTGTAGCGCGTAAAATGATAGTGACATATATATCATGTGCAAGATATATCATAAAATGCATGTGCTAAATTAAAGTGCCGGGTGCAAAAGTGCAAAGTTCACTAGACAACCAGATAGAGAAGTGAAATCACTGGATAGTAAATAAAGTTTTTATAAAGATGTATTGATGCCGCAATATGCTGGAGTAGTCCACGCTGGGAGAAGGGCTCTGAGGTATAGTCCAATACAGAGGCAAAGGTATATGGGATAACTAAACACCACAATTGGGTCACTAGTTATAGTGCGTCCTTCACCCGATATAAGGGGTAAACACTCTTACTGGATGGTGTGGACTCACATGCCAGCGGCAGTGGGTCAATCAAGCAGGCAGAACAGAGAAGAGGAACTCCAATGTTGGACACTGGACCTCTCACACAAAGGATTGGAGCTGGAACTCAAGTCATCCAAAGTGTGAATAGTGTAGACGGGCATGTACACCCAATGAAAAGTATGAGAATCATGGAAAGAAAAATGCCTCCATATGGTGTAGATCAAACAGGTAGGTTTATTAAAAAAGTACAAACATCGGATAGGATGTGTATATATATTACATATAATATACATATACTGGTGATCACAGATTAAAAGTAAGATTAAAAGTAATGTGAGGAGCTGAGCTAGCAAATCTGACTTGTTTTGTCCCACTGGAGTTGAAGCCAAGTGGGATGAAATGCGTCAGTATTTATCCCTGATTATCGTGGTCAGTTTACAGGGTGGAGGGTATAGCCAGGCAGGATCAGCCAGGTATTACAGGTGTTACATGGGGTCAAATTACACAACACAAGCACTGTGCAGTATAACATTATTTAAAGGATATTTTTTTTTTTTTTGGGTTAACAAACACTTTAATGGCCGAGTTGTGTTCCTATAACTAGGTCTTTAGGTGAATTGGTCACTAAGTGTGCTCTTCGGTCCTATACCAACATTTCAAACATGCTGGACTGGTAGAGGGTTTGTGCCAACAATATTTATCTTTATCAGTGTGCCTCCCTGATCATCATTGCTCCAGTCACAGTGTCCCTGATCACTGCCACACCAGTTTTGGTGCCCCTCAGTGGCATAGCCAAAGGGGTTGTAGGGGTCCCTCACACAGTGAAGACACCTAGCAAAGTGAAAACAAAGGAGGGAGCGGTGTCCTGGGGTCTTCCCAAGTCCTGTGCTCTCTGCCTCCCCCTCAGTTCAGTACCTGGCTGATTGAAGGTACTATACTGTTCATTTTTTGAAAGGCCCAACTTTCTGAGATGGGAATGAGAGACACCTATTAGCAAAAGTATGTTGCAGCTGAAAACAAGTCCTGGGTATCGCTATACACTGGAGGAATAGTACAATGTGTTTTGGGATATAATTCTAAGTACGCCTATGCTGTGTCAGAAATATCTTATTAAAGTGAGCTTTATGTAAACAAATACATTTTCATTTTCTTTTCCCATTTTTTAAAAACGTGGCAGCAAAAAAAATTCTTAAGAAATATTACAGGGTATTTACTCTCCAAAATGTGGTAATTGTGTGGGTATTTCTACTTCCCTGGTGCTCCAGGGCCTACAAATATGTGATAGTTATTCAGAAAACTAGATGTGTCGTTTTTTGTAGGAAAAAAAATTCTTACTTTTCCAAAAAATTGTGCCAAAAAATAATTTTTTTTAGAGAACTCACCATTACTCCTTTTAAAATACCTTTTAATGTCTACTTTCCAAAAAAGGGTAATTTGTTAGGTATTTTTACTGTCCTGACATTTTAGGGCTTCAAGAAATGAGATGGGCAGTCAGTACATCAGGACTGATCAGTTTTCGAATATACTATATATAAACGATAGTTTGTAGACTATAACTTTTACACGGACTAATACACAGGCCATTGCATGCTTGGTTGGTGATGCCACCAGGTGACATCACCAGGTGGCCCTGCCCTTACCTATATAATAACTGTCAAATGGCAAGTCAGACATTCAGCGGTTTGCCTTAATGGATGGCGGTGCGGTGGGACCAACGATGGATTTACATCAGGGGACAATAAAGGAATTGTCAAAAACTGTCTGTTTTTAATATTTTTTGACACTTTTTTGGTGACTGGGCAGGGATACTATGTACGCCATACTCCTTCACATAAGGGATAGTTGGATCTGTGGGCCCCCCTTGTTAAAGGGGTCTTCCAGATTCTGATAAGCCCCCTGACTGCAGACCCCCACAACCAATGGCCAGGGTTGTGGGGTTGAGGCCCTTGTCCCGATCAACATGGCTCTGGTGCCCCCATAGCAAACTGCTTGCTGTGGGGGCACTCAACAGGAGGGGCCAGGAGTGGCAAAATGTGGGATATGAGAAAAGGAGGATCTGGGCTGCTCTGTGTAAAACCATTTCACAGAGCAGGTAAGTATAAAAAAAAAAAAAAATAACAGAGAACGAGACTTTAGTATCACTTTAACAGTGATCAATAATACATATAGCACAGCTCTCAAGTGACTGTGTAGGGGCCTCTTGCACAGTGCTGCCTAAAAACATTCAGTTTTCAGGCATACAGCATTTTGTATACCATATCTAAAATGCAGCCCATTGATTTATTTGTGCCTGTGCACACAGGCATGTAAACAAGTGCTGTGTATTTATCAGTAAATAAAAATAGAAAAATCTGTGTTGGCAGTTAGTAAATACGTACAAATACATGCAAATTCATTTAAATATGCATGAATACACACAAATAACTGCTAATGCGTGTGTGCAAATACACCCAACATAAATGCCTGAAATCACATCCAGAAATAGTGATGTTTAAACATCAGTACGGTGTGCAAGAGGCCTAAATGTGTAAAACTGGCCATAGATGAATCGTGTTTTTCATTCAGCCTCCTTAAAATGAACTGATTCCTCCATCCACACAAGCAAGGTGGTAGGTGGCAAGGCATTGTTTTCTGAAAGAGGGACTCCCTGTCAAAATACACTGATCAGCAACTGCAGCAGATTGGCTGCAGCAGCTGATCGACAGAAGTTTTCCAACATTTCCTATTCAACAGAAGTCCCTGCTGAACAGGCTGAATTTCAATCCATCTATGGTCAGCTTAACTAGAGAGATGCTTCTATTATTGGCAGATGGAATATCATAAAGTTTTAGTAGAATTTCGAATTTTAGAGCTAATAGGTCAAATATATGATTTTTCTGACTACTATTAATGCTACTACTTCTTGTAGATTGTCCTTGCTGGATCCACTGATTATAAATACATATCAAGATTATAACATGTATTCCTTCTTATGGAATCTGCCATAACTTGCCAATATAAAATTGTACAGTTTGTGCTACATGGCTGTCATGCCATCTACCATACAAGCAAATTAGATGTCGCCATTTCTAAAACAAATGCATTTTTAGTTGCCATTTACAACCATCCAATGTTAAGTTGCAGTATATGTCCACCTTTACTGAAAAACAATCCTTTCCTAGTCAGTTATATATGTTGCAAGGATTGTATTGAATCCCACAGATAGATTAGGCAGGGATGTTCACCTCCTACTTACAAAATATTAAGTGGGTTGCCCTTCCTGTCATTAGATACTTGATGAGTCCCCGTGTTGCAATAAAAGTAAAACTGCCAAGGACTGCAGTGAACCAATTATATAAGCAGTACATGATGACATTTCTGGAGGCGTTTTGGTACAACATCAGTATACAAAACATTTTTGTACAAGATTTTCGGAAATCATAACTGGCTGCAGATTGCACTAGATAGATACTTTCTATTAACACTAAATTACAACCTTATTTAATAAAAGAGTTACTCTAATTTAAACTCAAGTTTTTTTTGTTTTGTTTTTTAAACTTTAGAATAGAGCGATGAAGGTATTTTGTGGTCTGTGTTTCTGTTGAAGAGATTCAAAGCAGTAATAGAAGAGAAATCTCTGCACTAACCCTTCCCCAATTTATCAGAAAAAAAAAACAACCTTTGGTTTTACATATAAGCCTAATTAAACATTCAGTTTAAATTGCTAAATACATGTAGCACTGATTCCTGAAGAGCATGCGCTGTGTTTTTGAAAGTTAATGTTACACCTGAACTGTAGTTTGGTTTGGGTACAATTGTTCTAAATTTGGACCTCAGCATCAGTCTGACTAGACTACAGGATGTTCAGCCTGCCCACAAGGGGCACGGTCTCTTCTGGCAGGCATGGAACCACAGTCTAGTTGGGTGCTTTAAATTTACTCTCTCTCGGAGCCCGCCCAGTGGGATTGTCACTCTTGCTGTGCTTTCTGGGAGAAGATACTTAAGGTGCGGATGTCACGTGGTTCGGGGTTTCCGGTCCAGAAGTACGTTCTGGCTCCATGGTCCTTGTCCTCCTGACCAGCCCCCAGGAAGGCTATGGCCTGGGGTGCAGATGCACCCAACTTGTTATCTCGGGGCTGGCTAGCTCGAGGCAAGGAAACTAAAGAAGGATTCCGAGGTGGTCTGGTGCCGTCTCCGGTAGTTGGAGAGGCCCAGTAACTTCGTAGCCATCAGGGGAGGACTCTTCAGAAGAAGGCCACATACGGGTTAGCTTCTTAGCAAGAGCCTGGAGGGGCTGAAGTACCTAAGTGAATTCTGTTTTGTGGGTATCGCCAAGCTGGCTGAAACATCCAGGTATCACACAAGTGCTCCACAAGTTTTAGTTTCCTGAAGTTCTACAACATCGTCTGTGGCAAAGACATATTCCTGTAAGTTCTACAACAACGTCTGTGGCAGAGACTTGTTTCTGTGTAAAGCACCTTGTTGGCTGCTAGGCCTTGTGAGAGAGGGACTATCCAACCTGACTGAACATCCAGTTGTGAATGGCTATTCTCTGGATCTATTTGAAGTAAGCAAGTCTTTTATTATTGACTTTGACACTAAGAGTATCTGAACTTCCTTCCTAACCCTCTGATCCTATTTTAAAGAGACTGTTCGTTTTTGCAATAAAAATCCCTTCATGCGGATCTGTCGTCAGTCTCTAGAGTTACTGGGTATCTACCACGGAAAACCCCTAGACACAAATCGAGGAGAAGAAGATAACGGTAAGCCCAATCAAACCAGCAGCTCCTTCGGGGGTCAATGCTACATACATTTCATGTGTATCAAGGTAAAAGGTATGCAAAGTCTTACAGTTGTGCTTCTTAAAAAAAAAAAGAAAACAAATGCATAAAAAATCCTGTCCCTTGTCAATATGCTGTAGCGTGGAGCACTTGCTTTCTTTGAGGAAGTAGTGATCTCTTTGCAGAGGTCCAACATGTCCCAAGCTAGGTCAGAGCTCTGCAATCAGCAGTAAAGCATGAGTTTGGCTGATTGCAGAGCTACAGGTCTGATTAAGTATGGGGTATGTCATACTCAGTATGCCAAACTTTTGCAGAGCAACCACTACTTACCTTACAGAGGACAAAGGAAGTATTCCACAGCATGCTGGCAGGGGCCAGGGTTTTTCAGCTTCTTATTTGTATAACATTTTAAAGCAATAAGACAAATATGCAAATTTGCAAGTTTTTGCTGCCAATAGTTTCTCCACTAAATTCCGCTATGTCTTGATTCAAGTCTACCTTGACTTCCACTTTAAAAGTACTGTCTATTGTGTTTCACTGTCGGGGCAATACGGATGTGGAACTCTCTTCCACAATTGGTGGTGTCAGTGGGAAGTATTGATAGTTTTTAAAGACTCTTAGACATGCATCTTAGTGAACACAACATACAGGGATATGCCAAATGATTGTCAACATTGACACACACATGCACCTACACATGTTGAACTGGATGGACTAGTGTCTTTTTCAACCTTACTAACTCCAAAACTATATTCACTCACACTGACCACAAGATATTTATCCAAAGCAAGAAATAATTTTAAGTAATGGACTTTTAATTTAAACAATAAGGAAATACTACCAAACAAGCACAACTATCTATAAATGAAATATACGTAAAGAGAAATATAATTAATCAATATAGCAGGAGCAAATTAGTTATAACTCATGGGAAAACCTCCTTGGGATTGTTTTACAGTCTACAGTAATTAAACAAGGGAAGGCAATGTTTAAATTCCTGGCTGGGTGTTCTGAGAGACAAAATAAGGGAAGCCCCAGGGAGTTTTGATAAAAAAATAGAAAATCTTCAGTTGTATGGGATAAACGAGACCATCCCAAAGTACAGACATTTTCCCATGACTTCCCATGATAGGGATAAAATTAGCTGGTAAAAATATACACTCATACAACAGTTTTTTTCCAGAGACAACGCCTGAAGCTGATATCAATTAGTATTTTCCACACTATATAAATATTAGAGATTAACATAGCAGATAAAACCATTCTAACAGTGCAATTTTACAGAAACTCATTTAATCATATTACAGCATTAATACAGAAGTGGCTTTTTAATTTAGAATGATTAATGATGTGAGAAAATCCATACAGCAAACACCATTTGTAATAAATGAGCCCCAGCTTTGCCATTGTAGCCCCAATAGGAGCAGCCAGAGTGTTGTCCAGATATTCCCCACTTCTGTACTGATAGCCAGGCACAAGTTTTTTCCACAGCCAGGTGTACACACACTTCAGCTTGTTGGAGACAAAGACCAGTCTAGAGGTGTTGTTTTGTATTTTTTTTGAGAAACTTGGATAGGGTAAGGGGATTGCAATAGGATATTTCCAAACAAAACTATTCACAACTTGAAGACTCGTTGATCTAAGATGGAGCCTTGAGTGAAGTCCCTTGCTGGGAGCAAAGTGGCAGACTTCTCCTGGTTTATCAGTGTAGAATTAAAGTGGTAGTAAACCCATCGATTTAAACAGTTTCAAAAAATGGCATGCCAGGAATGCTAACTGCACATTGGCTGGGCTCTCAACCAAACTGTCAAACCACCCAATGGCTGGTGTCATAACGGATCACATGTGCAGCACCGTGGCAGCTGAAGATTAAACAGAGGCAAAGATGGCAGCTTCCGTGGATGAAAACGATAGGGGAGTTTACTTCCACTTTAAAGAAGCTTGAGCAAAGCCCCTTGCAGTAAGTGGCAGGTAGAAAGAGCTCTTCAAATCACTAGCCAGTGATCTCTTTAGCTGGGTCCTTTAGCTGACTAGATAACAGCAGAGGAGGGGTTAAAAGCACCAGTCCCCTAGATTCCACAGGTGCCTGCACTCACAAGCTATTGTAGAGCAACCGGCAGCCTCTCTTAGTGGTACTGTATGGATTCTCAGCAAACTTCCCCCTCAGTCAGCTTAGAAGGGCCAGGGCAACACTTCAGTTCCAGTTTCAGGCCCCCGGGTCACCCACCTGAGGTTTCTTGGCAGCAGGTGCTAGGGAGGCAGCAGCCTCTCCTTCAGCTGGTGCAATCCTCTATGGGAAGGACACCAAGCTCATGTGTCCTTTGCATTCCCTTGTCCTTGCATTCATATTCATGCTGCTCATTTGCCTATCTCCCATCTATGTTCTGGAAAGCTCTAGTAGTTTCCAGAAGGCAGGAGGAGCCCAGGCAAACTTAACAGCACCAGAACATCATGCTCAGTCCTGACTAGTAAATTGCATCAGTCTGTTAGGCAGCATGCTAGAAGATAGAGAGCGCCCTGCCCTCCTTTATATAAGAGCTGGCACCTGAACAGAAGCGTCACACAGTGGGAGACTCCCATTGAGACGGATCATCTGGAGGATGAAGTCCAGAAGAACAAGCCGGAGGAAGATGCTGGACGAGGAGACTGGAGGGAGAAGCGGAGGAAGATAGAAGAAGAAGCGGGGGAAGAACAAGATGGAGGAAGAAGAAGAACACTGAAGGAAGACCAGAAGAAGATGGAAGAAGAAGCAGGGAAAGAAGAAGACATTAATAAAGGAATTGTCAAAAACCGTCTATTGTCTTTTTTTAAACAATTTTTACACTTTTTTGTGAAATGGTAGGGGTACATTTGTACCCCATTCACACAAGGGGGGGCTGAGATCTGGGGGTCCCCTTGTTAAAGTGGGCTTTCATATTACGATAAGCCCCCCGCCCGCAGACCCCCACCAGGCAAGGGTTGTGGGGATGAGGCCCTTCTCCCCATCAACATGGGGACAAGGTGCTTTGGGGGTCTACCCCAAAGCACCCTCCCAATGTTGAGGGCATGTGGCCTGGTACGGCACAGGAGGGGGGAGGCCGCTCTCTTGTCCCCCCCTCTTTCTGTGGCCTGTGGCCTGCCAGGTTGCGTGCTCGGATAAGGGTCTGGAATGTATTTTTGGGGAGGGCCCACACCATTTTTTTTTTTACATTTTGGCACGGGGTTCCCCTTAAAATTTATACCAGACCTGAAGAATTTTGAGGGGGACCCCCCCACACCATTTTTTTTTCCAATTTTGGCACGGGGTTCCCCGACTATTTAAAAAAAAAAATCTTGGTGATGAAGGGGAGGCCACCGATTCATGGCCACCCCCTCGCGATCGCTCCTGACGAATGAGAATCTTCCTCTGCTGCTGTAATGTAAGTGATGTGATGTCATCTCTCCTCGTGTCGGTCTTTCCGTTCCTGCGCCGAGGAGAGAAGACATCAATGTGAGTCGCACCAACATTACACTAACAGTAGAACACGCAGGCACACATTTCCCCCCCCAATCACCCCTCGATCATCCCCCTGCACCCCCTGTCACAGTGACACCAATAGCAGTTTTTTTTTTTTTACTGATTATTGTATTGGTGTCATTTGTGACTGCAATAAGTGTTAGGGCAGTTAGTGGTAGACCCTTTTAGGTCTAGGGTACCCCCCTAACCCCCCCAATAAAGGTTTAACCCCTTGATCACACCCCGTCGCCAGTGTCATTAAGCGATTGTTTTTCTGGTCACTGTATTAGTGTCACAGGTGACGCTAGTTAGGCAGGTAAATATTTAGGTTCATTGTCAGCTTTTTATATCATCCCCCATATACTACCTAATAAAGGTTTTAACACCCTGATTGCCCCCTAGTTAACCCTTTCACCAGTGACCAACTGTTACGGGTGACGCTGGTTAGTTAGTTATTTTTTTTATAGTGTCAGGGCACCTAATATTACCTAATAAAAGTTTAACCCCCTGATTGCCCGGCGGGTGATATCAGTTAGGTTTTAGGGTCACATAGGGTCTGCGTCACCCCAGGCAGAGTCAGTTAGTGCCAGTTAGGTTTTAGGGTCACATAGGGTCTGCGTCACCCCAGGCAGCGTCAGTTAGTGCCAGTACTGCTAACACCCACTCACGCAGCTTACACCTCCCTTAGTGGTATAGTATCTGAACGGATCGATATCTGATATAATCAGATCTACATTAGCGTTCCCAGCAGTTTAGGGTTCCCAAAAACACAGTGTTAGCGGGATCAGCCCAGATACCTGCTAGCACCTGCGTTTTGCCCCTCCGCCCAGCCCAGCCCACCGCGGTGCAGTATTGATTGATCACTGTCACTTACAAAACACAACACACATAACTGCAGCGTTCTCAGAGTCAGGCCTGATCCCTATGATCGCTAACATTTTTTTGGTAGCGTTTGTTACATTTGCTGACAGTCAGGAGCTTTTTTACCTGTGAGTCTCACTAGTGTACCACTAAATTTAGAGCCCAAAATGGCAAATCGAAGGTACACTAGTGAAGAGGCCTACACGTTTCTGAGCATGACAGATAGTGAAGAGGAAGTCACTCATATGTCAGATTCAGGCTCAGAATACGATCCTGTAGACGACATCGGCTCCATGACAGATAGCTCTGACGATGGAGTTGTGGTCCCTGCCAAGGTCAGGCGTACCAGACCCCAATCTTCTTTTTCTGTTGTTGAGGTGCAAGAACCACAGGGCTCTTGTATGGAGCAGAGAAGTACTAGTGCCGCTATATCTTCAGGTGAACTGGCAAGCACCAGCGGCCTAGTACACCCTGGTCGTACATGCAGCACTGCAGTAACACGTGGTGAAGTGGCGAGTCACATAAGTGCAGTTTTGCAGACATGTTTACTCCCCATAAAGTTATCTGCGTTGACGAGTCTCTGATTAATTTTTCTGGCCGTTTGTCATTCAAACAGTACCTTCCCAGCAAGCGTGCCAGATACGGGGTCAAGATGTATAAGCTCTGTGACAGGGCCACAGGCTATACATGTAGTTTTATGGTTTACGAGGGAAAATATCGTCACGTAGAGCCGATAAACTGCCCTGACTACATAAGAAGCGCTGGCAAGATTGTGTGGGACTTGGTGTCACCCTTATTCAGAAAGGGGTACCACTTGTATGTGGACAATTATTACATGAGTATGCTACTTTTTAGTCACTTGTTTGATCATCAGATTGGAGCATGTGGCACTGTGCGACCTAATCACCGGGGCTTTTCCCAGCGGCTTGTAGATTCTGACTGGCTGGGGGAGAGAGCCTGCTTGAAGTGTAATAACTTGCTCGCTATGAAGTGGAGGGATAATAAGAATGTTTTTGTTCTTACCTCCCTTCATGCAGACACGACGGTCCAAATTACTACGGCGACTGGTGTTGTGGAGAAACCCCTCTGTGTCCACGAATACTACCAAAATATGGGAGGGGTGGACCTCAACGACCAGTATCCAGTACGCCGCACCCAGACGCTGGTACAAAAAATGTCTGTTTATTTATTTCAATTGGCTTTGTTGAACACTCGTGTGCTATACAGAGCTTCAGGGCAGACTGAATCCTTCCTTAAATTTCAGGAAGAGATCGTCAGAGCCCTTCTGTTTCCAGACAGTGCTCCACCTCACCTTCCCCAACCAAATGCGGTAAACCGGCTGCATAAGAGGCATTTTCCTTATATCCTCCCGAGTACCCCTACCCAACGAGCCCCCAAAGAAAATGTTGTGTCTGTAGAAAGCGCAGATATAGGTGTGACACCCATTATTATTGTCGCTGCTGTCCTGACAATCCTGGTCTTTGCATTGGTGAATGTTTTGAGCGCTACTATACACCAGTTGAGTTTTAGTGTAGAGTACAGCATTGCACAGACTAGGCACAGTTTCACAGGGTCTCCCAAGATGCCATCGCATTTTGACCCAAACCACTGGAACCATTACAACCGTTACAACCGTTATAGTTACAAAAAAAAGTGTAAAAAAAAAAAGAAAAAATACACAAAAAATATAAAATAAAATAAACAAAAATAGTTGTCGTTTTATTGTTCTCTGTCTCTCTTTATTCTCTCTATTGTTCTGCTCTTTTTTACCATATTCTATTCTGAAATGTTTTATTGTTATTATGTTTTATCATGTTTGCTTTTCAGGTATGTAATTTTTTTTATACCTTACTGTTTACTGTTATTTATTGTTAACCATTTCTTTGTTTTCAGGTATGCTATTCAGCTGCAGCGCGGATTTATTTATCTTGACAGCAACAGCGTTTGCTCCCTCGATAGATAAAGCCGGGACTCACACGCTGTAGGAGGTGATTTCACCACCAGTTAAAAAAAAAAAAAAGCTTATATGCCGAAGCATGGGGGCAGCAGGAGTAGAGGAGTGATTTGCTCCTGACTTTTGCAGGCGGATGCCCCCATGCTTCGGCATATATATATTTTAGGCACAGATTGTGTTAAAAAATGTTTTATTTTTTACTATGTTTTTTTTTGTATTTGCTTTGCAGGTATGGTAAGTCTTGCTGTTATACTGTAATGTTACTTTGTTTTATTGTTAACCATCATTTGCTTAGCAGGTACAACAATCAGTTGCAGAGTGGATTTATTTATCTTGGCAGCAACAGCAATTGCTCCCACAATACATAAAGCCGTAGAGCCGTGACTCAAGCGCTGTAGGAGGTGATTTCACCACCACAGTTAAAAAAAAGAGCATATATGCTGAAGCATGGGGGCAGCAGGGGTGGAGGAGCGATTTGCTCCTAACTTTTGCGGGAGGATGCCCCCATGCTTCGGCATATATAAATGGTGCATTTATGCCCATCATTAGAAGTGGGTGGATGAAGGGAGGTATTCTAATGGTGGGCATACACACAGATCAACGTGACTAGCATAGACAGGAGGAATTCACCCTGGGGTAGGCCTTTCATCTGACCCTTGCTTGGTGTCCAACAAGGAGGGAAACATGGAGAACGTGAGGACCACCCCATCACCCTACCTATACATTTATATTGTGTTCCGCGACAAAGTGTTCTAAAAGTATGTCAAATATCATGTCAGATGTCATGTAAATCTTTGTGAAGTCACAGTAAAGTGTAGAAAATTTATTTTATATATGGACATTCCTTTATTCTTAAAGTGTAATTTCACCTTTATAGAAAATCTGTAAAGTGAACTTACACTGGACCCCCTCCCCAACGCACCCAGTCCCGCAGTACCTGAGGCCAACGATCTCCCATATTGACACGTTGTATAGCCACTTTACCGATTCAGGGATTTGAAATTCCTGTGGCTTTCTCTCTTCTCCAGAACTGACAGGATGGGCTACGTGGGTTCTGATTGGTCGTGCCATCCATGTGATGGCACCGACCAATCAGAATGCTTCCTAGTTGTACCTTTACAAGGTACGTTTAGCAGATTAAGCCGTGGAGGATTTCTGAACCCCGGACTGGTAAAGCAGCTTTACAATGTGTGAATGCAGGAGATCACCAGCTTCAGGTACAGCAGGATCGGATGTAACGGGGAGGGGGTCCAGTATAAGTTCACCTTACAGATTTTTCTGTGAAAGGAGAACTTACCTTATAAATATTAAGACCTACAGTCAGGGAAGTCAAGAGAGGGCCCCTGGCCAGGAGTATGACTCAATATAGCAGAGGGTTCCATCAACAACTGGTGGGTAGTTGTCCTATCCAGGAATAAATAAGGCAGGGACATGTGCAATTTTGCGTCAACATCTTGCCAATCTTAGCCTCCCTAAAAGCAGCTCGGACACATAGAACACAATTTTCTGCTTTGTTTACTAGCGGTGACCTTCTACCGTGTAGAAAAACACCAGTCGCCACACAAGTGTGAATTGGCCTTTAAACTATTTAAAAAGATACAGAATACAAATATTGACATGTTAACGGTCAGCAGACCAGCTGTAGGTGTATTTAACCACTGACAATATAGACAAAGAAAGAATTTTTTCTTGCGCTCGTGAAGGCATCGTTGATATAAAATGGTAGTACTTTCGAAGGAAGAGATAATTTAAAAGATGATCATGCGAGTCCCGCTGCCTAAACTGACCAGGGGTGGTCCGAAGTAAGCCAAGTGTAAGAAAGAGATGGTGTGCATTGATCAAGATGTTACAGTTTATTCATGAAAAAGGGGAGGGGGATGAATCCATACAAAAATTATTTACGTATTAATTACACATTAAATTAACAAAATATACAAGCCCATGCAAGGGCAAGTGCTAAAATTTTGCCGATATGTTTTGAGGAAAAAACCCTCTTCATCAGAGCCTTGTAGAATGACCAGAGAGGTCTGTATAGTGTTGTGGATCAATATACAGGGGAGTGGCTAGTTGGGAGGAGTGACACCTGTTAAGTGATGAGTTCTCCTACGCGCCAAGTTTGTCCACATCCCACCGCTCTAGATGGAATAAATACCAAAGACATATATAATACAGAGCTTATATATAAAAAACGATGATGAAAATGTATGCCATACAATACAGACCAAGAGAGACGTGTAAAAGACAATAATAATAATAATTAAATTGAAATTAAATATGAAATGTTTGAATTATAAACATATTTAAAAACAGCGCGGGTTTGTTTAAGAACAGTCAGTGGGCAGGTCTGTGGGACGGGCTTGTAGCCCCTGGTATCAGACAGCAAGTGGGTGGATCTTCTCAGTGGAACACACGCCATCATGTTTGTGGGCATGGTCTTGCGTTCCAGAGGCTCAAACTCACGTGGTCAGTGATCAGCCTATACTGAAAGGAGGCTGATCTAGCCTGTCTGTGCATGGCAGGGAACCAGGTCACTGAACGACGCTCAGACCGTGCATGTGGGCGGTACTGTGCGGTGGTCATGTGACCAGAGTGTGGAGGAGTTAGCATGTAATCTTTCAGAACCTAACTAGAGACAGTGACTCAGGCCATTCTGCCTAGCAACAAGTGACACTGATCTCTGCTACATGTGATTGGAGCAGAGATCAGCGTTCACTAACACAAAGCCCTACACTGCCACCCCCTGGTTAACCCCTTCACTGCCAGTGTCATTTACACAGTATATGCTGTATAAATGACAATGGTCCCAAAAATGTGTCAAAAATTTCGGATGTGTCCCCCATAATGTCGCAGTCACAATAAAAATCGCTGATCGCCGCCATTACTAGTTAAAAAAAAATATTAATAAAAATGCCCTAAAACTATCTCCTATTTTGTAAACGCTATAACGTTTGCGCAAACCAATCAATAATTGCTTATGTAGAAGAATACGTATCGGCCTAAACTGAGGGAAAAAAACGTTTTTTTTATATATTTTTGGTGGATATTTATTATAACAAAAAGGTAAAAAATAATGCGTTTTTTTCAAAATTGTAGCTCTATCTTTGTTTATAGAGCAAAAAATAAAAACCGCAGGGGTGATCAAATACCACCAAAAGAAAGCTCTATTTGTGGGAAAAAAAATGTCAACTTTGTTTGGGAGCCACGTCGCGCGACCGCGCAATTGTCAGTTAAAGCGACGCAGTGCCGAATCGCAAAAAGTGGCCTGGTTCGTAAGCCAGCAAAATGGTCCAGCCTGAAAGTGGTTAATATTCAATTTACAAGTCATGAGCTAAAAATTGTGTGTGATTGATGAAGCAAAAATGAAAACGATATCCCTTTTTTATACACAGGATGAGTTCAGCCAGGGGGAGGGTCTGGAAAGTGGCAGCCAGGAGAAGGCCGTGCCCAGTGTCAGCCAGGAGGTGGGAAGGCCCAGTGTCAGCCATGAGGTGGGAAGGCCCAGTGTCAGCCATGAGGTGGGAAGGCCCAGTGTCAGCCAGGAGGTGGGAAGGCCCAGTGTCAGCCATGAGGTGGGAAGGCCCAGTGTCAGCCAGGAGGTGGCTGGGCCCAGTAGGAGCCTCACCCAATCCCAGGTACCTACCCTCCGCCTTACAACAAAAAGGCCCAGGAAGGGGCGATGATGGAGGAAGCAACACTATCTACATTTCGAACGCTAGTTTTACCACACCGAGTGCTTCCATATTGTACTTGTTTCAGAGCATTTGGTACGTTGGAACAGCACACAGACGAGCGGTTTTCCAGATAGGAATTGGTTCCGTCGGAAAAATATAGAACATGTTCTCTTTCTAGGTCCGTCAGAATTTTTCAACGTAAAAAGTCCGATGGAGTATACACACGGTCGGAATATATGATGAAAAGCTCCCATCTGACTTTTTCTGAAGGACATTCCACTCATGTGTACGTGGCATCAGGCCTCATGTACACTGCTGCTGGTAAACGGACATTCAGAGGCAGTTGGATGCTTTTTTCAGCTGCCCCTGAACTCATCCAATGTTATCTTATGTGTACATGTACACAGAATTTGTTCTTCTGATAAGGAATTGGATCATGTTTCCAATAAGTTGAGAGAGTCAACTGCGAGTCAAGTGGCATGCCTGTTAAAACTCTGCATGCTGAGTCAAACATGCCATGTCTGCAAAGCAAAGCATTGTGCAGTGTACAGCCCTGTCAGACTGTAAGATTAGAATTTGTTTGGGTGGCCCAGGGTGCAGTAAAGTCACGGCTCAGCCACATGTTTTTACCACCCCCAAGCTGCCCATGTGACAGAACCCTTATTGAGTGCCTAATTTAAAAGTACTTAGTATGGTATCTATTACTGTCATAAAAATTCTGCAAAAGTCCAATTATTTGTAAATGTGTTGTTGGTATCAATTTAATAACAAGGTACAGTAAATCCTTTAAACTTCTATAAACTCAAACACCTAACTTAGAGTACATTTAATTTATGACACCGTTATGGAGGGAAAAAATTAGCAGCGATGGCCTGTGAAAAAGGCAGGTTTGCTGTCATGAAGAACTCCCAGTGCAGATGCTATTCCACATTACCATGTGTGTACGATAGCCTGTCCACTGGCTTACAGCTGTGGTTCCTCCTGCCAAACTCTACATTACTACTGTGACCTTTACATCTCTACTGTGCCCTGCAGTAAATAAGGGTCATCCGGGCGAACAGCAGCCAATGAGAGGACATGCCAGGAGGTGTCAGATAGTATCAGCAGCAGGAGCTGTTTAATGCCCCGTACACACGAGAGGGATTAAGTCTGACAGACCTCCAAAGGAGTTCCGCCGGAGTTCCGCCGGAGTTCCGACGGAGTTCTGGCGGACTTTTCGACCGAACGGACTTGACCACACACCATCACACCAAACTCCGACGGAGTCGAACGTGATGACGTACGACTGGATTCGACGTAGGAAGTTCCTAGACAGTAGCCAATAGCTGCCCTAGCGTCGGTTTTAGTCCGTCGGAGTAGCACACACACGAGCGGATTTTTCAAAGGGGACCGGGTCCGGCGGAGTTCCGTCGGGAAAATTTAAAGCATGCTTCATTTCTAAAGTCCGTCAGACTTTAGCTTCGCTAAAGTCCGTTGCAGCCCACACACGATCGGATAGTCCGCCGGACTCAGTCCGTCGGAGTTTGGATGTCGAAAAGTCCGCTCGTGTGTACGGGGCATAAGAGGCAGATGTTTCAGCTTACTACTATCTACTACTACTCTCTCAAACTTTTTACACTGACAGGGCAGAACATAATATTAATAAAAGGAAACAATCTTTAAGCTACTATGCATGTACTTGACGTTTAAGTTGTAGCAAAACTGGCCATATTAATAAAAAAAAGTATCTCATTTAGACCAATTCTAGAGAATGCTAGTGGAAATTAGCAAATAAATGAAACAACTGATTACATGTATTGGGTATTTCCCTCTAGCATTCTTAAGAATTGTTACAATGTACAGTATCTCTTGTTATACAACAAATGTAAAGTTTACTACTGTCCATAATATAATAAATTGCTCAGGAGAGAAAATAGCCTAAAGAGACCATGCACACAAAAATCGCTGCTTCTTGTAATACTGGCCAGCTTGACAATGAGGTCAACTGTTTCTGTGTAGTTAGCATCATCATGCGTTTGATACAGTTCCCAAAACACAGCTAACGTGTAAGGTAAAGTCTACAGGCTTAGAAAAAATTGTTTGTAAATGGATTGAAAACGGGTTAAAAGACTGTATTCAGAGAGTAATGGTTAATGATTAAAGTGGTTGTAAACCCTTACAAACCACTTTGACCTACAGGTAAGCCTAGATTAAGGCTTACCTGTAGGTCCAAGAAATATCTCCTAAACCTATACGGTTTAGGAGATATTTGCCCGAAGACAGGCACCGCTGTCTACGGCGCATGCGCCGTAGACAGCGGCGCGCAGGCGCACTGAGCGCGGCATTTCCAACAATGGAGCTGCCGCGCGTGTCGGCTCCCGTGTGCATGCGCGGGAGTGACGTCATCGCGGCTCCGCCGAATGACAGCGGCGGAGCTGCGAGACCCCATCAAAAAGATGGATGCGCCGGACTACAGGGGACAGCGGTGACATCGCTGGCTTCTGTGTCAGGTAAGTGACACATAATGGGCTACTATGCGATGCATAGTAGTCCATTATGCTTTGCCTTTGCAGCGAATGAAAGAGTTTAAGACTCTGAATGGTCTAAGGTTTGGTAGTGTACTCCAAGTTTAAGTGTTGGTACCCTTGTTTTTTAATATATTCAGGGCTTTTTTTCAGCCAGAACGCACTGGAACGGTGTTCCAGCACCTTTGACAGCCCTCTCTTATCCTCTCCAGCCTGCCATTTAATACTGAAGCCAGTAAAAGAAGTTTTCTGCACAGCGCACTTCCACCACTGGCTTATCTGTTCTAACACTGGGTACTCAGGGCTGCTGCCCCCGATCACCGGTGAATGCTTCAGGTCCCCACCTTCAGCTGCTGCAGTGATTGGGGAGGAAGCTTCCACCCCTTCCTGTGTGCCACCGCTACTCAGACTTTGTAGCACAGAGCCGAGGAGCCCTGAAACACCTCCTCGGCTCTGTGCTACAAGAGGGGGAGCTCTCCGGTCCATTGTACTGTGCTGGAAAAAAAAGCCGGCACATACCATGGAGAGCAGAAGAGGCGAGGGATCTGTCACTGTGAAAATGAGGGAGAAAGTCTGCAGAGAGTTCATTCAGAGAGGAGTGCACTGTGAAAGTGTGTGGGGGAGGGGGGGATAAGTACAAAGAGTGAAAGCTTGTGTGTGTTTAGCAGAGGGGAGAACGTTGAACACAGAGGAGAGCTTGGGGGAATTCTTGCAGAGAGGAAACCTGGGAAAGTATGTGTGTGTGGGGGGTAGGGTTGCCACATCATCCCTTTAATCCAGGACACACATTAAATACACAGGTTCTGTGGCTGATTAAGGTGGTAATTAAACTTACTTGGTGCCTTATCTGCATGACCCGTGTAATTCATATGTGTCCTGGATTAAATGGGATGATGTGGCAACCCTAGTGGTAGGGGGGGGGGTGGTCAGCAGAGACAAGAGCTGGGGGGATATGTGATGAGTGGAGAGCTGGGGGGGATTTGTGATGAGAGAAGTACTGGGGGATTTGTACAGAGAGGGGAGCTGGGGGTTTTGTACAGAGAGGAGAGCTGGGGGGAGTTGTACAGAGAGGAGAGCTGGGGAAGTTGTACAGAGAGGAGAGCTGGGGAAGTTGTACAGAGAGGAGAGCTGGGGGGCGGGGTTGTACAGAGAGGAGAGCTGGTGGAGTTGTACAGAGAGGAGAGCTGGGGGAGTTGTACAGAGAGGAGAGCTGGGGGAAGTTGTATAGAGAGAAGAGCTGGGGGAGTTGTACAGAGAGGAGAGCTGGGGGGAGTTGCACAGAGATGAGAGCTGGGAGGAGTTGTCCATAGAGGAGAGCTGGTGGAGTTGTACAGAAAGGAGAGCTGGGGGAGTTGTACAGAGAGGAAAGCTGGGGGGATTTGGATTTGTGATAAGAGGAGAGCTGGGGAGATTTGTGATGAAAGGAGAACTGGGGGGATTTGTGATGAGAGGGGAGCTGGGTGGATTTGTTATGAGAGGAGAACTGGGGGGATTTTTGATGAGAGGAGAGCTGGGGGGGGGGGGGTTTGCCTTATGTGATACACAGTTCTAAGCCTTAACTCATTACAATTTTTTGGCACCGCTGTAGTTCTCTCCCCTAAGCCCTTGTACATACGGTCGGAGATTCCGACGGAATGTGTCCGATCGGACCGTTTTGTCGGATATACCAACTGTGTGTGGTCTACATCGGACTGTTTCCAACTTGTTGGTAAAAATTTTCTGACAAAATGCTCCGATCGGACATACTCCGATCATGTGTAGAGAATTCCGATCGGACAAAGTGCCACGCATGCTCAGATCAAATTCCTACACCAAAGCTATTGGCTACTAGCGTGAACGTAGTTGTAACAAAATAACGCCATCACGTCGGATTTTCCGACAACTTTGTCCGACCGTGTGTATGCAACAGTTTCTGACAAAATCCGACGGATTTGGTTGTCGGAATCTCCGACCGTGTGTACAAGGGCTAAGGAAGGTATGGCTGGGGATGGGGGTTTGAGCGTGGTTGGGGCGGATAGTTGGACAGAGAGGGTGAGTTCCTGCACCTTTTCTCTGAGAAAAAAAGCCCTGAATATATTTATAAATTATATTGGTTCTGGGATTAAAAGTACTTTTTCTGTGTTTGCAGATGACACCAAGCTTTGCAGTGGAATAACATCCTAACAGGATGTCTCCAACTTACAAGCCAACCTCAATGCACTGTTTTGCAATGTTTAATTGGGAAACTATGTGGCAAATGAGGTTTAATGTTGATAAATGTAAAGTTATGCACTTGAGGGCTAAAAACATACATGCATCTTACATACTAGGGGGAGATCAACTGGGGGGAATCAATGTTGGAGAAGGATCTGGGTGTTCTGGTAGACCATAAGCATAATAGTGTGACGGGAGTCACTTTAGGCAGGGGAGGGGGCTTGCGGAACCCAGCTTACCTTGGAGAGGTCTGGAAGCTCCTTGTCCAGCTTCCCTGGCCCCTCCTATGTGTAAGTCACCTTGGGTCTATTAGGGGCATCTGGTTGGAAGAAGCACTGTGTTCAGTGTGAAACGCATCACCTCCTGGGTCCTGTAACCTTATCCTTGAGGCAGTCAAGTGTCAGGTTTTGGAAATAAATATGTTGGATTATTTATTTGGTGTGCAGCCATTTTCTTCAGTTCAGGGGCACAGGGGAACCAAGAACTTCTAACTTACCATACAACCACACCAGACAGAGTATTTCCTTTTGACACTGTTGTCTGGATTCTGTGTATGTGGTTTGTGCTGAAGAAGTGAAGGGGCTCTTTTCACTTGAGACATTAATGTTTGTGAGCAATATCCTTCAACTTTGAGAATGCTAGACTCTTGTGCGAGTATTTCACAGACCATTGCTAGATAGTTGGAGGTGGGATGGGGTTGTTATGTGTTTGTCAAGTATCCCATTGTGCAATTTCTTGTGTCTGTCTTAGGAGCCACCTATTATGGGATGTATGTCTATGTTGATTAGCTGTAAAAGGGGAGAGGGAGATTTCTCAAGTAGCCCCTCCCAAAGATAGTCTACTGATCAGAAGTTTGAATCCACCTGTGTCATGCTACTGGTGGAGGGGGGGGATTCCTCCAACAGCCTCCCTGCTGATAAGGTGGTCTATTGTTGAAATGTGGAATACCTGTATGTCCCTTATTGCTGATTTGACAGTTTACCCCACCCTTAATCAGGGAGGGGTGATTGTCCCTTGAGTGTATATCTGTTACATGTGTTTGAACAAACAGTCTGATGTTTTACCTTACACGGATGCTTCGACAAAGTGAAATATGCAGTTCAGTTTGAGCATCAGTGCTCAAAAAGGATATTGGGGAACTAGAGAAAGTGCAGAGAAGAGCAATCAAACTGATAAGAGGCATTGAGGAGCTCAGCTGTGAGGAAAGATTAGAGGAGATTAGGGGGGATGTGATCAACATGTATAAATACATAAGTCAATATAGTGAGTTTGATGTTGAGTTATTCACGTTCAGATAATTACAGATGACAAGGGGGCACTCTTTACTTGTTGGGGAGGTCATTTAAGCTGGTCACCGACCATGCTCCCCTAAAGTGGATGTGTGACAACAGGGGAAAAATGGCCACGTGACAAGATGGTTCCTGGCTTTACAGCCCTTTAAAGGGGTTGTAAAGGTAAACATTTTTTCACCTTAATGCATTCTATGCATTAAGGTGAAAAAAAATCTGACAGTGACGCCCCCCCCCAGCCCCCCCATTTTACTTACCTGACCCCTCGAAAGTCCCGCTCTCGCCTCCGACATCCTCTTTGCCTCTCAGCCTGGCTGCTGATTGGCTAGAGTGGGTGGATTGAAAGCAGTGCAGCCATTGGCTCGGGCTGCTGTCAATCACATCCAATGACGTGGCGCGCCGGGGGTGGGGCCAAGTGATACAGTGAGTGGCTATAGCCACCGGCTGTATCACGGGAGCGTGCCCGCAAATACTTCTCACCATGTGAGGGAGCTCGCATGAACGTGAGAAGTACTTGCAGGGGGGGGAGCTGAGACAGCCGCCGAGGGACCCCAGAGGAGCAAGTTCGGGGCCACTCTGTGCAAAACGAGCTACATAGTGGAGTTAAGTATAACATGTTTGTTATTTAAAAAAAAAAATTCCCTTTACAACCACTTTAAGTTTACAGTAGAGCATAGGCAAGCTCCAACAATGTGGATGCCCTCTCCCGCATGTACTGTATACTTAGGGGCAATTGCTTAGCCACCCTAATGCAACACCTATGGTTCATGGTGATACTTAAGAGTATTCCAGGGCAAACTTTGAGTTTTGGTGCTGCACTGGGCAGCTCACACACTTGGTGGTCTCACAAGATGTTATACAACTACCACATGACATTATTGCGAGGGCTTTCCCTCAGTTTGGAAGTTTCTGGGACTTCATGAAGCTTTTGGTAAAACACTACCTCCTCCAGGGTTGGTGAGCTTGAAGAGCCTTCATTAGATGCAAATTCAAAAGGCTGTGTTGAAAGAATATTCTTACTGTTCTTGTAAGAGAGTTGGATGAAGCTGGAACTGTACATTCCCTGGAGTCAAGTGAGTGTACAGTTAAACTTCCCCTGATACTGAAGATCCACTGGAATTTCCAGACCTGAATGTTTACAAAGGAATCTTTGATGGGAAACCTGGGACTGGCTTGCATTTCCATATTTTGTTATGAATGGGGATCTACTGTATCAATTATCTAAAAAGACTAAAGCGGTAATTTAGCAAAGAGGAGGTTCCAACCCATTCAGAGAACAGTATTTGAACTTGATCATGGGCATCCACGGGTTGGGCAAAAAACTGAGAAAACCAACAGGATAGTGTTGCAGAAGTTTAATCACCAAGAAGTTGCAGAGATAGATATGTATTGTCCTGTCCTATTTGGCAGATTCCTGCTCCCATGCTTGCTCTAAGACCCTTTAGTGTAATTATCCATCATTGACATTCCATTTTAGCTTTTTGAGTCTGCTTGAGGGCATCGGCATATTCTGGTCATAATGGACAATACCATTGTGCAAAATCACAGCTAAGACGATTGTGAGGGTAATATTTTAGGAGGAGGTCCGTACAAATCAGGAAACTGCCTTCATGATAAGGATCGCTAAAGAATTATTCAAATTGTTTAAGGTGTTGCTTTACTGCTAGGTGTATCAGCCTCAGGCAGATGAGCTGGCAGAAAAAAAATATGCTCAAAAAGGTAGAAAAAGATGGGAAAATCTGGCACTATTTACTCTCTTACTCAATGTTTGCCATTAGAACAGTACCTCAGTTTTCCAGAGATTTCTTTCAGTTTAAGCTATTTGATAAGACTATAGGAGACTTTTGACAAGGAGACCTGAGAGAGAAAGCGAACCCCAAATGGAAATGTAATTGAACATATTGTACAAATGCAGGACAGAATGGCCGTAGCAATGTTCTTTGTCAAAAAACATTTGGCATATTCTCAGGTAGCCTAACAAAGAATATATACCCTTAATATGTAAAACTTTTTCATCTGGCGACTGGGCAGTGGTGTTGGTCTCCAACAACAGCAATTGCCTCCTGCGCATAAGTATGAAGCACAGATGGATAATCTCCTGACGCCTTGTTTGCCGTCTAGAACTGGGGATGTCCTATGACCACTGAAGCAACACATAAACAAAAGAGGGAGCATAATCCTGCAAATTGAAATAAAAATATATGATAAAAAAGAACTACTCACAAAATTTTTACTTAAAAGCACTTATCAAGCCACACCTACATGGCTTAGTAGTACCAGACCGAACTGTCTCCAATATGGGGTGGACCTCACCAGGGTCCCTGCAGGCTGACACATTTGGAAGAATTTCCTTCTTCCTCAGAGCCGCTTCTTTTGTGGTGGCTCTAATTTGTGGGAAAATGCACTAGGGCTGTGCATCCTGTTGTTTATTTTTATTGGTTTTAGTCCCCACAGTCAAGAGCACATTTCTGGCTAAATGGCAAAATCTCTACTAGGTGATGGAAAAATAGAAGTGAATTATAAAATGCATCAATCAGGATAAAGAAAAAAAGAACAAATTTATCATGTTCATTTGCCAAAGCACTATAACATAAGGGAGTAACTAATTGCAGAGATAATTTCGGTAATCCTGCAGACAACCCCATTGATTTCCTTAGCAAAGAACACTGACACTTTATCGAGTGTACAAAAACAAGACGCCTGAGACTTTTTGCTCTGAAATATAATTTTTTTGTCCAGACCAGACAATTGCTTTTACACATGACATAGTCAAGAAACCTGGAAAATGGGTAAAGTTGAAAAAAGAAAAATTTGACACTTCTCTCATGATGGATACAAACAGGTAACCAAGGCACTAGATCAAAATGAACAAAGTTTATTAAAAGTAGAACAGGCAGCAACAACACTGACCAGAGAACACAATAATCTGGATGGTGGTGAGCCAGACCCAAGAGTGTAGATAAAGGGGGGAGCAGGGAGGTCAAAACCCCCCCAGAGCATTTATCAATGGCGCAGCAGCTAGGCTAGTAGAGCTGTGGGACTGCCAGCTTCAGGAGCCACACAGCCTGTCTCCTATCACAGCCACAACCTGTCTCCTACACTTGCGTAAGAAAATGAACATACCGCCGCCCACTGTGCATCGGGGTATCTCAAGAGGGAGGGCTTTTGAGGAAGCTTCAGCAACCTATTGGCTGAAGAGGTAGCAGTGGGCTGTGCAGCCTGTAGCCTATAGGCTGCACCACCTCCTGCTGCCTTCTCATCCAAAGGGTATGCAAAGTGCACTGTCCCTCACTGCAAGCAAAACCCAAGGCTTCCTGTAGTTCAGATGCGGGATGGAGCAAGTCTGAGCGGCAGCTCTGATGAGGAGGGGAAAATGCACTCAAAAACCTGAACTGCCTGTTGTGAAGGTCCTCTACTGATGAAGGTGAGAGAGGAGAGAAGTGTTTTCTCCAGTAGAAATTAAGGAAACACAGAGAGCTTTAAGAAATATTCCCTCCCCCTTAACAACAACCAATGTAATGATCCACAGTGGATCGCTTTTCAGAGTGCGGCTATGTTGCCGCTGTCAGGGGTGATCCTCTCGCCCCCCGAATGCCTGTTTTTTCTCAATGGCAGTTTATAATGGTGCTAATACTAATACTTAGTCTAAGTCTATTTGAGTTAGGAATTTTGGAATTACAAGCCACGTGTTTGGCTTGCAGTTGTGGCACAGTCCCATTGACTTGGGTGGTTTAATCAACTCAACATGCCGTGTTAAATTTTTTGCAGCTGTGATGGAAAGTGTTGCAGCCATGGCATGTGATTAGCACTCCTCAAGCTGTATTTTAGATGTTAGGTGGGTGGCCAGGGAGTAATAAACCTGGGCCCCAGCCACCTGTTTTTACTGCCCCATGACAGTCCACTCATGCTCAGCTCACTCTGTGCGTTACATACTTCTAAACCCAGCACTCTGGAAATAGGCTTCCGTTTTCAGCCCCTCACACTATTAACACAATTTTGCCGCACCCAAATAATGCCTCATCATTCACCTCTGGGTCCCTGCCAGGTAGTCTATGTAGGGCCTCATAATTTCTAATGGCATCCCTGCTGATAGAACACTGCAGAGAAGAACTCTGATTGGCTGCATTGGTAGTCTGGTTTGGCCCCGTCCACTGGCAAGAAGAAAGGTCTGGGGAGTCTGAGAAAGTAGAGGTCATAGATGGGGCCTACAGGAGATAGAAAATGCTGGTGGGAGCCATGAGAAGTTGTGAGTAGAGAGAGGACTGCAGTAGAGAGTACTTTGTACAAAGCCGGGTGATGCATGAGGAAGGTGAGCCAGGGGAGAGAGCAGCTGTGTAGGTAAAACACAGACCACCTGGAAGCAGCAACAGACCCCAGGGACACACAGAGGCAAAGCAGCTCTGTCTGTAAACAGGTTGGACACCCCAATTTGTCAGCAGCCTTTAGCTTAGCCCAAAGTATAAACAAGAGCTTACTTCATGTTTACTATGTTTACTTTACAGATGTGCCTGCTGGGGGCGCTGTATAAACTGATAAGCTGTATGTGGCATGGGCTACATACAGCATACAGTGCTATATTCTGGCAGTGGAATGGGGACTTCCTGTCCCACTCCTGAAACAAAATCAAGATGGAAAGAAAACTGCTCAGCCATTCATAGGAAGTCTTGAAGAACTCCATCTCAGCCAGAGAAAGACTTTTCAAAATTGTTATATTTTACAAACCAGTTTGCTGAGGTCTGAACATGTCTGTCAGACTCCTGCTTGTAACACAGTAATTAAAGCATATATTTTTGGTACAAGGGATTGATATATGCTAATGTATACACAGTGAGTAAGTACCAAGCCTCTCCCACGGTTAGCACTCTCGCCACGTGGTAGGTACAATAATTATTCTCCCCTGGGTACCCAAGGCTGTATCCAACTCCCAGGAAAAAAAAAATTATCTCAGGCCCTAGCCAGACTTGAAAATGAAGGGGCAAACCATCTGTCAGCCGATACAACCAGTGATCCGCCCTGTTCTAAGGGACCCAGGCCACAGCAATGATGGGCTACACATGCCAGCAACCAAACACCAAAGGATCCAGAGCAACAGAGGCACTAAAGATCCTGTCTACCCACAACAACCAGGCAGGCGCCCCAGATGTTTAAACCGCCAAGAGAGCAATACTCAAACCACGGCTGCGTTATGCTGCTACTCTCTATGGATCCTCTGGGTGGCAGGAACACATCTAGATAAAACACAAAAGAGCAAAACCACCCTAGTGTAACGCGGCTTTAATATGGTAAAGTTAAAAACACTACAAATGGTCAAACTCACATTGTGTAAAGATAGATACAGCATAAGGATTCCACTGTGGCCGCACTCCTACAGTATAACCACCTCAAGATCCCGACAGGGGAAGGGGGGCTGTGGATGTTCAACCTAGCTGCCTGGATCCTGGCAGCACATCCGAGGCTATCTACCACCACGCCCGACATGCAGAAGCCTAATGCACATGTGCCGGGTCAAGCCGGCACTGCTCTTAGAGGACACATGAACTCACAAAAGCAGGATACAGAGGGGAACAAAAGTACTAGGGCAGCTTTGCTCTCTTTTTGTGTTTTGTCACCCCACTGCAGGTGAAACCCAGACTTATCACAAGGTGGAATAAACTTAAAAAATTGGAAAATTACAGCTGCATGGCATATTTTGAAAGCAGATTTAAAAGGTGCATAAAAAAAGAAAAAAAATTATTATGAGAATTTAAAAAATTCTAAAAAACAGAATTCCTCCTCCAGAGAAATACAATGTCAATATGGTGAAATTACACTGCTCTGTTATTTTTTAAATTATAAAAAATATTCTACAAAATATCTGGGAAGGCTCTCTGTCATGGTCGGTTCCGAGTTCCAGCAGCCCATGGAAGACTTACCCACAGTGTTGGTCCGTTGAGCGCTAATAGGTCTTCCCGGGCGCGCGTTAGCGCGAACGGACGCACGCGGGTGCGAGCAGGAACGATCGGGCGCACGCGGGTGCGCAAGGTTGCGAACGTGCGCACGCGGGTGCGCGGGGTCACGGACGGTTGCACGGTTTCACGTGGGCGCGAACGGGCACGCCGTGCGACCGTTCTTGGCGCCCAGAGGGCTTCTTAAGTGATTCATTCTAGTGGCCCGTTGCTGTCCTGTCTACAGCGTTCCTGAGAGTTGCCTCTGATTACCTGATTGTTCCTGTCTCTGATCTACTCGGCTTGTTCCTGATTATCCTGCTTGCTGCCAGCCCTGACCCTCGGACTTCCTGACTATTCTTCTGCCTCCTCCTTCGGTACTTCTGCTGCCAGCCTGTTGACGACCTGGCTTGTGTTTGACCCCGCTTCTGCCTGCTGTTCCAGTCCATGTTCTGTGACCGCTGCTGCCTGCCTGCCAGCCGTTCCTGTGTACTCACCTGCTTGCTGCCAGCTGCTGACTTCCAGCCACTCCAGAACCACCTGCCTTTATCCACTGCTGTCTGACGCCAGTTCCTGGACCAAGGCCCACCTACACGGACTTGGCACTTGTGCCCTCTGCCCTCCAGAAACCCTGTTCCCACTCTCAGGGGATCTCGAGCCAGAGGCTTACGAGAGGCCGCTCCCTGCACTCCGGGCTCCTTCCACCAGGTACGTGACAGTACAGGACAGCCATGTCCGAGCCCACGCAGGGAGCCTCTCCAATGGACGAACTTTGCCGCCATCTCGCAGGCCTCACTCAAGCAGTGAAGAGTTTACAGGAGGGTTGCAGTCAACTGGAGGAACGGGTCCAGGCCCTGTCCACCTCCTCTCCTGCTACTTCCGGAAATTCTGCTACTCCTGCTGTAGTGATGCTGCCACCCGAACCCAGGGTGCCTACACCCGAGAGATTTTCCGGAGATCGAGGGAAATTCCGGGCTTTTCGGAACTCATGTGAACTGTTCTTTGCTCTACAGCCGAGGACCTTCTCCCTCGAGGCTACCAAGGTGGGCTATGTGATCTCTCTGCTAACCGGTGAACCTCAGTCTTGGGCCCACCGTCTACTAGAAAAGAAGGATCTCTCCCTTGAAACCTTGGACATCTTCTTCCAGGCCATGTCGCGGTTGTATGAAGATCCACAACTAACCGCCACCGCTGAAGCAGCCCTGCATTCGCTGCAGCAAGGTCGCCGACCTGTAGAGGACTACGTGTCGGAGTTCCGACGCTGGAGCTCCGACACAGACTGGAATAACGCGGCATTACGCTATCAGTTCCGTATGGGCCTATCGGAACCGTTGAAGGACGAGCTCGCCCGAGTGGGCATTCCAGAGACTCTAGAAGCCTTGGTGGAACTGGCGATCCAAATAGACAGGCGGCTGAGAGAACGCCGCCTGGAGCGGTCTTCAACCACTTCTCATCCGGTATGGATGCTCCCTCGGGTCCCCAGCTCTCCTCATCTCACCCCTCCTGTTGTCACCACGACAAGTCAAGACCTCCCTGAGCCCATGCAGCTGGGCTTACTCCGGCCTTCCTTAACGCCTGAAGAACGCCAACGCCGCCGGGAAGGAAATCTCTGCCTCTACTGTGGAGGGTCTGGACACTTCGTGCGCAATTGCCCTGCTAAGCTCCGTAAGTCCCTCTCCGTATCTCCTGCCCTTACGTTAGACTGTCCTAGTGCTGCCTCCCATTTGACTGTGTCCATTTCCTTGTAGCTACCAGGAGGGAACGTCCAGACCAACGCCATTATTGACTCGGGAGCTTGCAGTGGCTTTATGGACCTAACCTTCGCCTCTAAACATAACATCCCTCTTCGGCCCAGGGCAAGGGGACTTTCTATACATCTGGCCGATGGTTCCACCCTCAAGTCCGGACCTGTAACCCAGCAGACTCAGCCCCTGTTAACCACTATTGCCGGGACCCATCAAGAATTACTCTGTCTGGACATTATTACTTCTCCCCTCTTTCCTATCATTCTCGGCATGCCCTGGCTGAGGGCACATAACCCCCTTGTTGACTGGACCTCCGGGGAGTTAAGATTCCCCTCACCTTACTGCCTCCAGCACTGTTTGTCGGGAACCGACCAGGCCTCTTCTTCTTTGCTCTGCCTGGAAGTTGACGCAGAAACCCGCCAAATTGTACCATCTGCCTACCATGATTACCTGGACGTGTTTAGCAAAAAGGGTGCAGAGACCTTACCCCCTCACAGGCCATACGACTGTCCCATTGAATTACTTCCCGGGGCAGAAATTCCTTTTGGGAAAATCTTTCCGCTATCAGAGACTGAGTTGGTGACCTTGAAGTCCTACCTGGACGATAATCTCAGGAAGGGATTTATACGTCCCTCTACTTCACCGGCGGGAGCAGGGATCTTTTTCGTGGAAAAGAAAGACCAGACCCTGCGCCCCTGCGTTGACTACCGGGCCCTTAATAAAATAACTATTAAGAATCGTTATCCCCTACCACTTGTGCCAGAGCTTTTCCAGAGACTGGGGTCAGCGGCAGTATTTTCGAAACTAGATCTCCGGGGGGCCTACAATCTGGTCCGCATCCGTGATGGCGACGAGTGGAAAACTGCCTTTCGTACTCGCTTCGGGCACTTCAAGTACCTGGTCATGCCCTTCGGTTTATGCAACGCTCCCGCCACATTCCAGCACTTTATCAATGATATTTTCAGGGATTACCTAGACCTGTTCGTCATTACCTATTTGGACGACATCCTGATCTTCTCCTCCTCTCTGGCAGAACACCGGGAGCATGTCAGGAAAGTACTATCCCGACTTCGTCTGCACGGGCTATATGCCAAGCCGGAGAAATGTACCTTTGAGCAATCAAGTATTCAATTCCTGGGGCTGGTAATTTCTGTAGATGGCATCGAGATGGACCCTCAGAAAGTCTCCGCTATCCGTGATTGGCCCGCTCCCACTGACAGAAAAGGGGTCCAGCGTTTCATGGGATTCGCAAATTTCTATAGGAAATTTATTAAGGGGTTTTCCACTATTATAGCCCCCATCACCAGACTGACCAGGCAGGGTCTGAAGTTTCAATGGTCCCCAGAGGCTCAGGAAGCCTTCTCTACCCTGAAGGACTTATTTGTGTCGGCTTCCATCCTCAAACATCCTGATCCGACCCGGCCATATATCTTAGAGGTTGATGCCTCTGAGATTGCGGTTGGGGCGATTCTCTCCCAGAGACATGGGCCTAGGGCCCGCTTGCACCCAGTAGCGTTCTTCTCCCGCAAGCTAACCGAAGCAGAGGCAAATTATGATGTCGGGGATCGAGAGCTATTGGCCATTAAAGTGGCCCTTGAGGAATGGCGCTATCTGCTGGAGGGGGCTACGCATCCAATCCTCATTTACACGGATCACAGAAACCTGGAATACTTGAAGCCTGCCAAGAGGTTGAAGCCACGCCAGGCCAGATGGGCTCTTTTCTTTTCCCGGTTTTTGTTCCACATAACTTATCGCCCGGGTTCCAAGAATACCAAACCGGACGCCCTGTCCCGAATGTTCAACGAGCCAGAGACCTCTCCACATCCGGATACCATTCTGACCTCAGGGAACTTTCTTCTTCTTCAAGCTGATTTGTTGTCCCTGATTAAGCAAGTCTCCGTTGGTGCCACTCCTCCACCTAACGTCACACTTCTGGCCCAAGATGAACTTCTCTGGCATGAAGGCAAAATTTTTGTCCCCCAGGAGGCTCGGGTGCCAGTCCTCAGTGCATGCCATGACCACCCGTTGGCCGGCCATTTCGGCGCCCTCAAGACCACCGAGTTGGTCCAGCGCACCTTTTGGTGGCCCCAGTTGAGATCCGACTGTAAAAGATACGTGGAGGCTTGTGCCATTTGCATCCGTAATAAAAGCAGCAAGTCCAGGGCCTGGGGCCTGATGAAACCATTACCTGTTCCAGAGAGGCCTTGGCGGATGATTTCGATGGATTTCATCGTAGAGCTTCCCCCATCAGAAGGCTACTCCACAATCTTCGTGGTAGTAGATAGGCTAACCAAGATGGCCCACTTCTTGCCGATGAAGGGCACCCCTTCCGCTGCAGAGACCGCTGAGGTTTTTATTAAAGAGATCGTGAGGCTGCATGGTGTCCCCGCAAACATTATCTCGGATCGGGGTGTGCAGTTCACGTCCAAGTTCTGGAGAGCACTCTGCAGGGCCTTGAAAATTGATCTCTGTCTCTCGTCTGCCTACCACCCACAGACCAATGGGCAAACAGAACGGACGAACCAGACGCTGGAGCAGTACCTACGCTGCTTCTCGTCCTTTTCTCAGGACAACTGGGCTTCCTTGCTCCCGTTAGCGGAGTTCGCTTATAACAACTCCATCCACTCTGCCACAAGTCAGTCTCCGTTCTTCGCCAATTTCGGCTTCCACCCCTCATTCTTGTCCCAAGACCTGCCTGAAAGCCCGGTACCAGCAGTCCAGGAGAATATCGACTTCTTCAGTGCCAACAACAAACTTCTGCAGGAGACCATGGCAAAGACCCAAAGACATAATAAAGAAGTCTTTGACAGGAGGAGAAGGGGGGAGCTTGAACTCAAGGTTGGGGACCAGGTGTGGCTCTCCACGTTGAATCTGAAGATGGCCTGCCCTACTAAGAAGTTGGGACTAAGGTTTGTGGGTCCCTTCCCAATTGTAAAGAAAATAAACGATGTAGCATTTGAGCTGAAACTGCCAGAGTCGTTCCGGGTTCACCCCGTATTCCATGTGGCGTTACTCAAGCTAGCCGTCCCGGACCCCTTTGTCAGTCGGAGGATTGTCCCACCTGAACCTGTGATCGTCGACGGTGAAGTCGAGTACGAGGTGGAGTCTATCTTGGACTGCAGGCGTAGACAGAATCAAGTTCAATTCCTGGTAAAGTGGAAAGGGTACGGACCTGAAGAGAATTCTTGGGAACCTGAATCCAACATTCATGCCAGGAGGCTGATTCTCGCCTTCAGAAGGGCCCATCCTAGTAAAATGGCCCAATTGGGCATCCGGAGGCTGCCCCTTGGGGGGGGCAATGTCATGGTCGGTTCCGAGTTCCAGCAGCCCATGGAAGACTTACCCACAGTGTTGGTCCGTTGAGCGCTAATAGGTCTTCCCGGGCGCGCGTTAGCGCGAACGGACGCACGCGGGTGCGAGCAGGAACGATCGGGCGCACGCGGGTGCGCAAGGTTGCGAACGTGCGCACGCGGGTGCGCGGGGTCACGGACGGTTGCACGGTTTCACGTGGGCGCGAACGGGCACGCCGTGCGACCGTTCTTGGCGCCCAGAGGGCTTCTTAAGTGATTCATTCTAGTGGTCCGTTGCTGTCCTGTCTACAGCGTTCCTGAGAGTTGCCTCTGATTACCTGATTGTTCCTGTCTCTGATCTACTCGGCTTGTTCCTGATTATCCTGCTTGCTGCCAGCCCTGACCCTCGGACTTCCTGACTATTCTTCTGCCTCCTCCTTCGGTACTTCTGCTGCCAGCCCGTTGACGACCCGGCTTGTGTTTGACCCCGCTTCTGCCTGCTGTTCCAGTCCGTGTTCTGTGACCGCTGCTGCCTGCCTGCCAGCCGTTCCTGTGTACTCACCTGCTTGCTGCCAGCTGCTGACTTCCAGCCACTCCAGAACCACCTGCCTTTATCCACTGCTGTCTGACGCCAGTTCCTGGACCAAGGCCCACCTACACAGACTTGGCACTTGTGCCCTGTGCCCTCCAGAAACCCTGTTCCCACTCTCAGGGGATCTCGAGCCAGAGGCTTACGAGAGGCCGCTCCCTGCACTCCGGGCTCCTTCCACCAGGTACGTGACACTCTCTCTAGGAGGTTGAGGTATTTTCCCAGTATTTTAATAACAATATAACAGGACTGAGCACCAGTACAAAGAAGGGCAACAAAGCTAATAGTCTGGAGGATATTAGTATTATTAGTTATGAAGAAAGGTTGCAAGCACTGAACTTAATCCCTCTAGGATTTCAATTTACAAATACCATACTGGTTACCCCATAATAGGGATAAAACTTTTTTGCGGAAGGGAGTTTAGTAAGACATGTGGCCACTCACTAAAATTAGAAGAAAATAGGTTTATTACTGTATGAGCGGCAAGGATGCGGAGTTCCATTCTACAAGTGGTGGTTTCAGCGGGCATCGATAGTTTAAAAAAACTATTAGATAAGTACCTGAACAACTGCAACATACAGGGATATACAATGAAATACTAACATATAATCACACCCATAGGTTGGACTTGATGGACTTGTGTCTTTTTTCAAACCCTCTACTATGTAACTATGTAGTATGGACATTTTAATTCAACATCTTTTGTGCGCATTTGAGCGTCTTGAGTGTCTTATGGCACTTTTGTTTTTGTTGTTACGCTCATGATAAATAAATGAGCTTATAAAACTTTTGGGTACAGCCCAATACATTATGATCTCAGATCTGACAACCCATAAGTAATTCGCTATTTAAAAAAACATTATAATATCCCTATTATGGCTCTCCAACTAAACTGCCAATTATGATTGAAGTTTGGCCAGCTGAGTTACCCACTGCTTTTTGTTTATTTCTAGTTTCTATGTCTTGTTTCTTGCTATCAGATTTCCCAAAGCATACACTATACTACATTATATGGAATGTGATTGTCCCTGTACCATGTGATCACTGTTGCAATCACAGTGATCACAGTCAGCAACAGTAACAATGTATTTCATACATGAGGCCATTGTTTACTACTTTGATCTCTCTGATCTGGTCAAAGTGATCACATGGTAAAAGTTAAATCACAGCGGGCCTGTACCAAATGATAGCCGCGGCCATTCACAGCAATCACAGTAGGGAACATCATGAATAATGTCAAAGACCATTAAAGACAGATTGCCTATACAGATGTTGTGGATCCATGAATGGAACCTAGAGAGTCTAGATTAGGCACTCTTAGGCCGCGTACACACGGGCGGACTGTTCGCCCAACCTTGTCCGCTCCAGGAGAAGAAGAAGAACAAGAACGGAAGGCGGCGGCGGCGGCGACAGAAGACCGGGCCACCGCCTGTAAAAGAGCTACAAGAAGGCGCGGTGGCCCGGCAGAAGAACCGAAGGCGGCGACAGAAGAACGGAAGACGGCGACAGAAGACCGGGCCACCGGACCAGGCGCGGTGGCCCGGCAGAAGAACCGAAGAGGGGGACAAGACCCCCGAAGTCGGGAGAAGAGGCCGGCGGCGGGGAGGAAGAAAGCCGGACTCCTCCGCTAGCAAAAGAGCTACACACACATAGCGGAGGAGTCCGGCGAGAAGACCCCCGAAGACGGAAGACCCCCGGAGCTGTGCAATAAAATATTTTTTCTCTGTGTTGTGTTTTTTATTGTACTTTAGTTCACAGGTGAATGGGTAGGGGTACATTGTACCCCATACTCATTCACATAGGGTGGGGGGCCGGTATCCGGGGGCCCCCTTCTTAAAGGGGGCTCCCGGATTCCGATAAGCCCCCCGCCCGCAGACCCCGACAACCAACGGCCAGGGTTGTCGGGAAGAGGCCCTTGTCCTCATCAACATGGGGACAAGGTGCTTTGGGGTGGGGGGGCCGCGCGGCCCCCCCTTCCCCAAGGCACCCCCCATGTTGAGGGCACGCGGCCTGGTACGGCTCAGGAGGGGGGGCGCGCTCGCTCGCCCCCCTTTCCTGGCCGGCCGGGTAGCGTGCTCGGACAAGGGTCTGGTGTGGACTTTTTCGGCGTTGGGGCGTTGGGGTTCCCCTTTAAGCCCATTACAGGCGGCGGAGCCCGCGACGTCTCCTTCGCGGGCCCCGCCTACCTGTACACGCGCTCGAAATGGGCGGATTTGCCTCCGCCTTACGTGGGCGAGTCCGTTCATTTCAAAAGTTGAGCGAACTGTTTGCCCAACCTTGTTCGTCAAACAGTCCGCTCGTGTGTGGGCAAGTCCGCTCATGCAAATTTTGAGCGGACTGTTTGATGAAACTGTTTGCCGAACAAGGTTGGGCGAACAGTCCGCCCGTGTGTACGCGGCCTTAAGCCTCATACACATGATCGGACTTTGTACAAACTTTCCTGTGGATTTTTGTACAAAGGGTTGTCGGCCGAGAACTTGTATTGCATACACACGACAGGACTTTTTCAGCCAACTACACACGGTCGGACGTTGCTCCAAAACAGCTCATTTGCAGGTTTTTTGTAAAAAAGTCTGATCGTGTGTACGGGCCTTTAGAGCGACTGCAATTCCACGTGCACTTTCGTAAATAACCCCCAATGTGTTTTAGTTGTTACAGTTATAACAAAATATATCACAAAATGACTTTAAATATGACAAATTTTCTTACTTTGTTGCTAATTAATCATTAGATCATTTTGTAAACTTGAACAACCTGTATTGTTTACCTCTCAGAACAGCCCTCTCGGGTTGATTGGGAGGACCAGCTACCAGCATTGTCAACCATCTATAAACTACCTGTGTTACCTTGTTAAAATATTTGTCCTCTTCTCTATTATTGAGAGACCTTACCTCCCATATGTTAAGTTAAATGATTTATTACTACTGTTTTGATATGACTCTTCTTTGTAACACCATTTCTGTATAATTCAATAAAATACTTGGAAAAGATGATAAAAGATTATAAAAAAAAATGCTTACATTTTTTTTTTTTTTACATACTGCCACCAGAGCAAGCACAGTTTCACTATGGTGGCATTGTACTGCTATAATGGTGATCAATGGCTGCCTGCTCTGATGTCACTGTATATCAGTGCTGCTAGGAATTGCCTTTGATTTCTACCATAGCAGTACAATGTCACCAAACCAGTACTACTGGTCTATATCCCTAATCACCGCTGCACCAGTCCGTGTCCCTAATCACCGATGCCCAATCACAGTGTCCCTAATCAATGCCACAGCAGTCACTGTCCCCAATCAGTGCCATACCAGTAATATTGTCCTTAATCACCGCGACACTAGTCATATTGTCCCTGATCACTGCCACACCAGTCCCAGTGTCCCTGATCACCATCACACCAGTTCTAGTGTCCCTGAAAAAAAATGAAAAATAACTGGGTCTGGAATGGCGTGAAACAGTCTGAACTTGAAGTGGTTAAACAGTTTTTTTTGTTTGTTTTGTTTTTTTGCAGCACTACAAAAAGACTGTTAGGCATATAGGGTTAAACTCAATGCTGGCCAGGATGACCAGAAACTGTGAGGGCAAAGAATCTACACTACGGACAAATTCTCTTTACTGCATAATCTGCATCTGGGACTCTGTGACTAGCGTCAACAATTCTAAAGTCTCTTCTTGTATTGATTTGATGTCAGCTTTTCTTGACTAGAAATGTTACATTACCTCTATAAGCCGTAATAATACAATGATAGATATGCATTATCTTCACATGCATACAGATTTTCTATGTTTAAAATGTTTCAACATCCCCAACAGGTTTACAATAAATTCATATAGTTGTGATGGCCAGGCGTCTACAAACTTCTGGCTACATATTAGAACTGGCAGCATATCCAACAATTCTACATTTGACCAAAACAAAATTATCAGTTATTTTTAGGTGTACTGATAATTTTCATTTTAGATGAAGGTTATTTTTTGGGATAATATACCTTGAATAACTCAGGGGCCTGTTTCTTTATTTTCTCCATTTTCCATTCATTTTCACAAGGGTTGAGAGATGTGGGGGGTGCAGTACAGGAACACTTGCAGTCTGATCCTGAACTCACTGTCTCGACTGCATAATAATCTTCCACTTGCATTTTTCCATCTTTAATACGGGCGCAAGCCTCTTTGCTCAAGGGCCTCATGATACATTTGCATCGACAGTCTGAGCCTTCTGAAACCATCTGCACATGGTCTGTATCTCCGAATATCTGAAATATGGATTTAATTATAATCAGCAAACATGGACAATTTATATGAAAGAAGTACAAATTCTGCAGCCATAACTACTCAAACAGATGTCATCAGATCGAGTGATGATGGAACTTTGTGCCATAGCTCATCATCTTGCCTGCCTGTTCCTAAAATCCTGAAATGACAGTAACTGCAGTAATACATAAACCTGACTGTGATGTCATCAAAACTACTTTGCATAAATAAAGCACAAATAGAATGTACATGTTTAATAGTCCACTTTCACGAAATGTAAAGATCAATAATTCTTTGAGGTTAATAATTAATGATAACATTCAGTATATACATTTTTCCCATACCTATATTTATATATATGATATGAACTTAGAGGAAATTTGGTTACACTGCTGCATACAAGAGGATTTGGACACTGGTAGACAAAAAAAAAGAAAAAAAAAAGTGACCAGCCTGGTATAACCCCTCCAACTCCCGGAATGCTTCAGTTTTTTGCTAGTGTATTAGATAGATGTTATTGTTGGTAAGGTTGAATAATTGAGACATCAGTCCATCCAGTTCAACCTAAGTATGTGTGTGTGTGTGTTTAGGTTAATTCCATTTTTCATATCCCTACACATTTCTTTCACTAAGAAACACATCTAAAAACATTTTTTATTTTATCCACACTCCACTGCTGAGAAAAGTTTTACCATTTTTACTGGACATCTGTTTTTTCAAGATTTTTATTTTCTTCAACAAAGACTTCATCTACACTATGCTTGCTTAACGTGGCTGCAAAGGCTCAAGGATTTTTACCTTCATGCATTTTAGGGGAGGCTGCTGTGTGCAGCAGCCTCCCCTAACAATAATATATAATAATAATAGATGATAGACTTAGAGTTAATTGCAAATTTCTGACACATACTGTATATTATAGAATATAAAGTTTGTGTCAGGAATTTTAGTATACATTGGTACCTAAAGTCCCACCACAAAAATGTAGTTCCTATATATTGTTATTAATTGGGATGTTGGCATGAGTTCCACCATGTCTTTTTATATTGTGTTGCCTATAGCAGTTTACAACAAATTCCTCCCCAATACCCACCACTGATGGATCAGCTCCATTTGAAGGTGTGATTCTACAGAAGAGGATGAAGATTATCAATATAAGCAGATCCTCCACTTCCACCTACATCCTATTTTACTCCCATAATTGGGCCCCAAAATACACTTTTGTTATTCTAGACATGACATTAAAGACATTATATTCTTTTAGTCTCTGTAAGCCTGGAGGATGGGGTAAATGGTTTAATCTCTGTAATTGCAGTCGAAACTAAACTAAGCAGGGCAATAACTTCTCTGCAGTATGTGGAAACCTTGCAAGGAGATCTGAACAAATGAATGGGGTGGACAACTACATGGCAAATGAAGTTCAATGTAGAAAAAGGTAAACGAATGCATTTGGGAAAAATATGAATGCAATCTACTCACTAGGGGGTGAAACTCTGGGGTAATCTAGGTTGGAAAATGACCTGGGGGTCCTAGTAGACGATAGGCTAAGCAATGGCATGCAATGCCAAGCTGCTGCTAACAAAGCAAACAGAATATTGTCATGCATTAAGAAGGAGATTAACTCCAGGCATAAAGCGATAATTCTCCCGCTCTACAAGACTCTGGTCCGGCCTCACCTGGAATATGCTGTCCAGTTCTTGGCACCAGTCCTCAGGAAGTATGTACTGGAAATGGAGCGAGTACAAAGAAGGGCAACAAAGCTAATAAAGGGTCTGGAGGATATTAGTTATGAAGAAAGGTTGCAAGCACTGAACTTATTCTCTCTGGAGAAGAGACACTTGAGAGGGGATATGATTTCAATTTACAAATACCTTACTGGTGACTACACAATAAAACTTTTTTGTGGAAGGGAGTTCAATAAGACACGTGGCCACTCATTAAAAATTAGAAGAAAAGAGGTTTAAAGTTAAACTGTGTAGAGTGATCTTTACTGTAAGAGCAACAGGATGTGGAATTCCCTTCTACAGGCGGTGGTATCAGCGGGGAGCATTGATAGTTTAAAAAAACTATTAGATAAGCACCTGAACGACCACAACATACAGGGGTATACAATGTAGTACTGACATATAATCACACACATAGGTTGGACTTGATGGACTTGTGTCTTTTTTTCAATCTCACCTACTATGTAACTATGTAAGCCTCTGATCATTGGCTTTTCGTAAATTATTTTTCAAAGTGTATAAACTAAAAATATATTTTTACTAACACATGATTACTACTTCAAATCCCGTGTGATATTTATTTAGTCATAATCTGGCATTAAGAAAATAATCCTTTGTCAAGTTTGTCTATTTCTTTACTGCATGCTTTTGGATGATTTCTCCCAGATCATTTTGTCACTCAGAAGTAAAAAATTAACATGAATGTTGCAAGAGTTTCTAAGCTTCTATAAAGGTTTCTGAATGTGTATTATAGCCTAGTTTATGACATGCTCATAACATGAGCTTCACTTTATGTTAGTGTTTTTATGAATGGCTTATTCCACATTATTCAGGGGTCAAGTCCTGGGAAAAAAGTGTGGGAACTCACCCAAGATGCCCCCCCCCCCTCAAAAATAAAAAAGTGTGTGTGTGTGTGTGTGTGTGTGTGTGTGTGTATATATATATATATATATATATAAAAATTTACATACAATAAACAAATATAGAACAGATGTAACAACAAAATTATTTAACCTGTATGCTATACTAACAAAAAAAACACTACAATGTGTGATGATGGTTCCCTCGCAGGGAATTTCTAACCCAAGTTGCAATGACTGGGGGCCAGGGCTGGACTGGGACAAAAATTTGGCCCTGGACTTCGTCCAGACCGGCCCACTTTAATTTTGCAAACACACACAAAAACAGTATATAAATTATACGCAATTGCGCAAAAAAAATACCGTTACCGATACCAGTGACCAGTGGCAGTAAATTCATTCATCATTTACCATGACCAGTAGCATTAAATTATTCATCATTTACTGTGAAAAGTGGCATTAAATTATTCATCATTTACCGTGACCAGTGGCAGTAAATTCATTCATCATTTACCATGACCAGTAGCATTAAATTATTCATCATTTACTGTGAAAAGTGGCATTAAATTATTCATCATTTACTGTGAAAAGTGGCATTAAATTATTCATCATTTACTGTGACCAGTGGCATTAAATTATCAATCAGTTGCCATGACCAGTGGCATTAAATTATTCATCATTTACCGTGACCAGTGGCATTAAATTATTCATCAGTCACCGTGACCAGTGACATTAAATTCATTCATCAGTTAACGTGGCCAGTGGCAGTAAATTCATTCATCAGTTACCGTGGCCAGTGGCAGTAAATTCATTCATCAGTTACCGTGGCCAGTGGCAGTAAATTCATTAATCAGTTAACGTGGCCAATGGCAGTAAATTCATTCATCAGTTACTGTGACCAGTGGCAGTAAATTCATTCATCAGGTACCATGACCAGTGGCATTAAATTATTCATCAGTTACCATGACAAGTAGCAGTAAATTATTCATCAGCTACCGTGACCAGTGGCAGTAAATTCATTCATTAGGTACCATGACCAGTGGCAGTAAATTCATTCATTAGGTACCATGACCAGTGGCACCATGATAAATTCATTCATCAGGTACCATGGCCAGTGGCATTAAATTATTCATCAGTTACCGTGACCAGTGGCAGTAAATTCATTCATTAGGTACCATGACCAGTGGCAGTAAATTCATTCATTAGGTACCATGACCAGTGGCACCATGATAAATTCATTCATCAGGTACCATGGCCAGTGGCATTAAATTATTCATCAGTTACCGTGACCAGTGGCAGTAAATTCATTCATCAGGTACCATGACCAGTGGCAGTAAATTTACCCCTACCCCTTCCCCCCGCCATGCTGCATATTACAGAAATCACAGACACTGACAGTAACAGACTCAGCTTATTATTAATCATGCTGCCATACAGCCTGCATCCCATTTAGCATCCAATTAGCTTATTTAGTGCTTATTTGTTACTTGATTCCCTCTGATCGACTTGTCTTTCTCCCTGTCTGTGCTGCTGTCTGGACAAGCAAGGAATTTTCTGGCTCCTCCTCGGTGGCGCTGGCTCCTCTTGGTTGTATTTACAGGCAGCTGAGCTTGGGCAGCAGCTCGCTACGCTCCTCCCATGTCCCAGGGCCGCCTCCGCCCTCCGGCTGTGAGTGACGTCATGGCACCGGGACAAGGAGGCTGTAATGTTAGGGGGAGTGAGTGGCAGCATCAAGAGGGGATGGTGCTGCAGCTTGTGTGCCGGGTGCAATAGCGGAGCCGCCGCCGGCGTTATTGTAACACACAATACAAACACGGAGAGAGAAGTGTAGTGAGTCAGTGACACTGACACACTGTCTGACAACCGGCCCACTGAGCCAATCGGTAGTCCCGATGGCCAGTACAGGCCTGCTGGGGGCCCCTCACGCACCATGTTTCTAAGCAGGCTCTGATATGTGAGGACCTTCCTGCCCCAAGGTGTCTGCATACATGTGTTAGTCTGTGCAGAAAAGTGAGGCCGGGAGGGCTCAGTGTGCCAGCCTGGGGCCCCTCTCAGGTTGCTTGTATTGATTGTGCAAAGTGGGGCCTGGGTTGCTCACTCCTCAGTGCCTATCAAATGCAGCCTGATCAGTGCCCATCAAATGCAACCTTAAACCTTACCAGTGCCCATCAAATGCAGCCTTACCAGTGCCCATCAAATGCAGCCTTACCTGTGCCCATTAAATGCAGTCTCATCAGTGCCCAGCAATGCAGCCTGACCAGTGCCCATCGGCCACTGTAACAAGGTCCAGCTTTCTATAATACACATCACACTGATTACATTTGCTGGCATTGTTCCACCTATCACTGGAGTCTAGCAACTGAAGGAGGATGGGCGTGCTGGGATGATGCCTCCAATGTGTGGCCCCGGGGCTGACCGCTTGCCGTTGGCATGGACGCCCTCCCCTTCCCGCACACCCACACTGCCTGCCACAGCTCGCAGTCCTACAGGAAAGGAGTTCCTGCTGTGAAAAAAGCACAGGAATACTGTTCCCATGCGTTCCCGCAAGACTCAAGCCCTGTATCTATTGCCTCTTTGGATAGGGTGTGGAACACCTCTGTTTTTTGTTTTGTTTTTCTGCCGATTGAATGACCATGCAATGCTGTACCCAAACTAAATTTATATAATCTTTTTCACACAAATAGAATTGGTCATAATTAATCATTACTGTTTTTTTTTTTTTTGTTTTTTTAGATAAACGAAAAAAGACTGAACATTTTGAAAAATACGATATTTTTTACTTTCTGCTATAAAACATATCCAATTAAAAAAAACAAATATATTCATAAATTTGGCCAAAATACATTCTGCTACATGTTTTTGATAAAAAATCCCAATAAGTATATATTGTTTGGTTTGCGTGAAAGTTAAAGCGCTTACAAACTATGGTATATATACACTGTTTATTTTTTATATACTAGTAATGGTGGCGATCAATGACTTATAATGCCTCATACGATCGGATTTCTCGTCGGAAAAAGATATGATGGGATTCCGCTCAAGGTCACGCAAAAGTTCTCTGAAACTACGACTGTCAACGCGGTCATGTACAACACTAGAACGAGCCGAGATAATGAAGTTCAATGCTTCCGAGCATGTGTCAAATTGTTTCCGAGCATGCATAGGAATTTTGCACGTCGGAATTGCCACAGACGATCACATTTTTGGATAGGAACTTTTCCCGACCGAAAAATTGAGACCATGCTCTCAATCTTTTGCTGGCTGGAATTCGGCTACCAAAAGACTGATGGAGCATACACACGGTCGCATTTTCCAACTAAAAACTCTCATCGGTCATTTGCGGGCCGAAATTCCAATCATGTGTATGCAGCATAATGGGACTGCAATATTGTGCCAAGAAATCTGACACTAACTGATGCTAGGGGGAATTGACTAACTGCCACTGACATCACCAGTGACATTAATACAGTGATCAGTGATAATACTATACAGTGTCACTGTATTAATGACACTGGTTGGGAAGGAATTAACATCTAGGGCGATCAAGGGGTTAAATATTTGCCTAATGACGATCCCTGCTTTTCATGGGTGAGAAACTGACAGATTGCTTCCTTTGCAGAGAGCTCTGTGTTTACCAACGTAAGAGCTCTAGGCTGTGATTGCATTATTCCCAATGCACACGTTTCTGTAGAAATCACTGTATAAGTGGGCGCTGAAGCAACCACCAGCTGGAACCATAAATAGTCAGAGAGAAAAAATGTCACCAGCACACCATGGATCTCTAGATTCGGTCCAAAGCTTTATTCAGTTCGGCCGGCTTCTGTAGGACGAGCATGCTGGAAAACCAGCATCTGACTGACTCCCGATCAACGCTCTCAGCCAATGGCAGAAGGTTTTTTATCTTAAGATAAAAAAAATCTTCTGTGTGCAGCAGCCCCCTCCGCCCACGCACACACGGTCGGAGATTTTGCCAACCAAATCCGTCGGATTTTGCCCGTCGGATTTTGCCCGTCGAATTTAGTCCGACGGATTGTGTCCGAAACTGTTGCATACACACGGTCGGGCCAAGTTGGCGAAAAATCCGATCTTTCAGAACGTGATGACGTAATTTCGTTACGATGGGACTACATTCAGGCTAGTAGCCAATAGCTTTGATGTAGGAATTTGATCTGAGCATGCGTGGCACTTGGTCCGATGAAAATGCTCTACACATGATCGGATTAGGTCCGTCCGGCCCAGTTGGTCAGGAAATATTTCCAACATGTTGGAAAATTGGGTCGGACGGAGATTCGGACGGAATCAGTCCGATGCATATCACACACAGTCGGATTATCTGACGACACGGTCCGATAATACTCATTCCGACAGATTCTCCGACCGTGTGTACAAGGGCTAATACTTACCTGAGCCCATCTCGATCCATCAATGTTGCGTGAGAGACTCAGCTGTCCGGGACTCTCCCTTCTCATTGGCTGAGACAGCAGCAAAGCACCATTCGCTCACACTCCTGACAAAGTCAGTCAGCCAATGAAGAGAGAAAGGGGGACAGGGCCGAGCCACGTCTCTGTGTCTGAATGGATACAGGGAGATGCGGCTCAGTGCCTCCATAGCAACTTGCGTTTGCTGCGGGGGCACCCAATAGGAAGGAGGGGCCAGAAGCACTGAAGAGGGACCCGTGAAGAGGAGGATCTGGGCTTTTATTCAAAACCACTGCACAGAGCAGATAAATATGACAGGTTTGTTTATTTTAACAAAAAACAAATAAAAAAATAGACTTTACTATTACTTTAAAGCTAGTAATAAATTGAGGTGGATGCAATTTTTGTTTAGCTTACTGCAATTGTCATTGGGAAACGGTGGACACGTTCAGTTGCCATTGTGCTTTTGGCCTGTTCCCTTGAAGGAAGAATGGGCTATCTCCCGGCATAACTGTCAAAGGATGGCCAGCAGGTGTATTCTATTTTCGCACATGATGCTAAAGCTGGCATGAGTTCAGCCATCTCATGGTCTGAGCCAGGAGAGTTGCCAGCAGTGCTGGCCTGGTGTGGCTCTCGTCTCCCAGGCATACAAGCTGCATCACAGCATGGTAGTGTTTTGCCAGGGATTTTGCCTACACTCTAGGGTGCCTCAGCATCCTATTGGTCCTGATTATGACAAGGGCTCTATCCCAATCTCCCAAAACATGAGGGAGCACCACTAGCTCTAGCCGAATGACTCATCATGCATCCTTTCCAGCCTCCAGAAGTTTCAATCAGTGTGCCGTTAATGATCTATAGCATTTCTGCCCATGATTACTTGACCACATGCTTGTAAAATGAAAAAAAAAACACACACACACACACACACAAAGAAAAGTCTGCAAGGGGTACCCAGAAGCTAAACAGAAATAACAGTTCCTGACAAGAAAAAGGGTAGACGTACATGGCGAGTATACATGCATATCCCAGCACACTGCAAACCACACTATATTAGCACAGTATTGCATTATATAATTCTCTGTACAGATATTTCACCTCTCCCTAACCAGCTGCAATGCACATTGAAAATAGCAATGGGGCTGGCACAATCAAAACCCCCTGCTGGTCTACATTCAAAGGAAATGCATTATGGATGCTAAAAATGTGATCCTGAGAATTTCTAAATACATTTGCTAGTATTACATATTTAGAACATGCTGGATTTACCACAAATGCACAGTAGAAGCAAATCATAACATGATTCCTATACAAGACAAATAGAGATGGTGAATCAACCCAGTAGGAATAAAGACCCATATTTCCTACTCAATTGAAACCAAAGGTTTGGTTAGAGATAAAGTTTATTAAAATAATACAAATTCATAACCATAGGTGTGCGCAGCCTATCGCACCCCAAAGCTAAAAAACACATGTGTGTGTGTTTGTGTGGAAATATATATATATATATATATATATATATATATATATATTTATTTATTTATTTATTTATATACACACCCACAATATATATAAAACAGTTTTCTATGCTTCAGATATGTATGAACACTGTGGGGGTCATTTCCTATAGTGCCGCACGCTAATTTGCACTCAAATTACCGCGATTGCGGTAATTAGCACCCGAACGGAATTCACAATGTCGCTGGGGCAAAAATACTCCCAAAACCAAATTTACTATAGCTCCCAGACAACAAATAGTGCCCAAACCCTAAGGGCTTTTTCACTGACCTGTCAGAGCGCCGCTCTCCCCTATGGGAGATCGGGTGACAACGGACCACAGTGTCCGTGATCACCTGATCCGATGACGGATGGAAAAGTAGGTTTTTCCTCCGTCACACTTTTTCGGATCGGAGCGAATCGGATGTCAGCTGACATCCGACGCTCCATAGACCTCTATGGAGCATCCGAAAAACTGAAAAACTGACAGGCGGACCTGAACGGATCAGCCATGTGAAAGAGGCCTTACTCTGATATAACCTGGAGTATTGCACATGGAAATAATGTTTAGAGCATGATATAATCGCATAAATGGTACTTAAATATAGATAATCTGCTTTTAAAATACTTGAAAACATGTTATATACAATGAAATATCATTAAAAGTCTGAGAAGAGATACATTTCCCGTCTCTTTACAGCTAGATGCAAGCAAAACTGAGCATGCTCAGACATACAAACTACTCTCATTTCAACTCCCATGCTTTTTTTTACCAAGAGTTATAGTAAAGTACCAAAGTGAGCACTGGGCTAAAAGTTGTTTTTTAAGAGAGTGAAAATGAGTTATGTAACCCAAATCAAGTTTTAGCCATTGATTCTAATGGTACAATTGTAACTTCCCCAAATAAAAACTTTTCACGGTGAGATGAAATGTATCTTTCTCTCAATGAAATTGTCCTTGCAACACTGTTGCTTCTTCATCCATTATGTTTTTAAGAATGCTAGAATGTATAATGTTTTCATGTTTTGGTAAAATATATTTTTCTCTGTCTCTCTCATGTGTTGCTGTCCATCTCACAAAAAGCTTTACCCAAACTCACACAGGTGCCTTTACAAACCACAAACAATACCATTGCTGATGCAAATTTTAAATGAGTCACAATTGTGTGTGTTTATCATTTCCAAATGATCATAATTTGAGCCCAAAAAATGTGATATGTATATCAACATCAGAAATCAAAATGTCATTCCCAAAAATCAGAGGGTAACATCACTATTCTACACTCACACACCAAGAACCACCAAATATCACAGAATAAATCAAGAAGAATAACTCCTGACTAACGTAATTCCACCACCTATATGTCCAAAGAAATGCAGTATTTATGTGTAGGAGAGTTTCACATGTGGCAGCATAGGGGCTAACGGTTAGCACTGTATAAAAAAATATGTTTAAAAATTCTTTCAAACATTAGTAGTGCTTCATAGTTCATATGTAAATAAAGATAAAAGGTTCAACTTGTGTTTTAATTATACAAAGCAGGATGTGGGATAGTGGCTTCGTACAAAATGTTGAACACCAAATCTCTGCAGATCAAAATCCCAGATAAATCTTTCACCACATTGCTTCTATGGGAATCCCCTGTACCGTATTTATCGGCGTATAACACGCACTTTTTTCCCATTAAAATCAGGGGGAAATCGTGGGTGCGTGTTATACGCTGATCCCCCACTGATTGGGAGCGGAGGTGCGAGCGCCGCTGATAGCTATACATAGCCGAGTGTACTCTGCTATTCTCGGCTATATCCGCTCAGTCACGCCCAGTCCCACCCTATGATGGACATAACACAGGGACTGGGCGTGACTGTGACCGGGGCTATATGAGCCGAGTACACTCGGCTATGTATGTATATGGGCTCCGCTCGGCTCCGCTCACAGTGATGCCCAGTCCCTGTGATATGTCCATCATAGGGCAGGACTGGGCGTGACTGAGCAGAATTAGTCGAGGATAGCCGAGCACACTCGGCAATGTATAGCTATCAGCGGCACTCGCTCCTCCGCTCTGCTACGAGAGGAGCCGAGAAACACAGGACCGGCTCTGTGTATCTCAGCGGCGCCATTTTCAAACTGCTGTGAAACTGACATGTCATTGCAGTTTAACTGCAGCTTGGGCAAGGCTGCAAATGACACCGAGGAGGCTGCAGATGGATGCTGTAAGGCTGCAAATTACACTGAGAAGGCTGCAAGGCTGCAAATGACACTGACAAGGATGCAAGGCTGCAAATGACACTGAGAAGGCTGCAAGGCTGCAAATGACACTGAGAAGGCTGCAAATGACACTGACAAGCTTGCAGATGGACGCTGTGCAAGGCTGCAGATGGACACTGATAAGGCTGCATTGATGGGCATTTAAATGTAAGTTTTTTTCCTTAAAAAGTTTTTTTCCTTAACCACTTGCTTATTGGGCACTTAAACCCCCCTCAGTCCCAGACCAATTTTCAGCTTTCAGCGCTGATGCACTTTGAATGACAATTGCGCGGGCATACAACACTGTACCCAAATGAAATTTTTATCATTTTTTTCCCACAAATAGAGCTTTCTTTTGGTGGTATTTAGTTACAGCTCGGAGTTTTATTTTTTGCTAAACAAACAAAAAAAGATGCAAAAAAAAATCATGTTTTAATAGTTTGTTATAAAATTTTGCAAACGGGTAATTTTTCTCCTTCATTGAAGTGCGCTGATTAGGCGGCACTGATAGGCTGCATTGGTGGGCACTGATGGGCTGCATTGGTGGGCACTGATAGGCTGCACTGGTGGGCACTGATAGGCATAGTTAAGGCGGCACTAATAGGCACAGATAAGGCGGCACCGATGGGCACAGATAAGGCGGCACTGATGGGCAAAGATGGGCACAGATAAGATGGCACGGATGGGTGGCACGGATAAGTGGCACGGATGGGTGGCACGGATGGGCACTGATAGGTACCACTGATAGATGGGACTGATGGGCACTGATAGGTGGCACTGATAGGTGGCTCTGATAGGTGGCACTGCTGGGCACTGATGGGCGGCACTGCTGGGCACTGATAGTCGGCACTGGGGTGCAGCACCTTTGAGGAAGATTGTGGGCACTGTGGGTGGCACTGTGGGTGGCACTGTGGGCACTATGGGCACTGCTGGGTGGCACTGACGGGGGCACTTACTTTTATTCAGGATGGCACTGCAGGGGGCAGGTGGGCACTGGCAGGGGGCAGGTGGTCGCTTGTATTGCTGGCCGTGATCGGGACTGATGTCCCGATCACGGCCGCCGGTGATCGGCTTTTTTTTTTTCTCCTCGCGCTGTCAGCGCGAGGAGGAATAATAGCCGATTACCGGCTCCGTTCTATCACATGATCAGCTGTCATTGGCTGACAGCTGATCACGTGATAAGGGGTCGGGACCGACCCCTTGCACGGATCGGTGATCAGGCGAGTCTCATGGACTCGCCGTTCACAGAGCACGCCGCGCGCGCCCCTCAGGGGGCGCGCAGGCCGCTCGTGCACGGGACGACGTCAATAGACGTAGTCCCGGAAAAGTAGGTCCGCGCTAATGCCGTCATTTGGCAATAGCGCGGATCCCAAGTGGTTAAAATGTCCTCCTAAACTTGGGGTGTGTGTTATAACACGGCGCGTGTTATATGCCGATAAATACGGTAATTCACTTAATAGAAGGTAATGGGTTAACAGCGTGCCTTTCACTGGTTTGGTATCAGTGGACTCTGTTTAATTCACTCAAATAGGGCTGGATCTGTGGATGGATGTTTGGATAGTTGACAGCGCACTCTGCATGCTTCCATCTAGATTTAGCTCATGCCAACGAAGAAACAGAAGTACCTATAGCATAATCCAGTAAATTTAAATAATTTTAGTTAAAAAAACACCAAAGTGATCCCATATAGATGTACACTTACAATGTATCAAAAATAGTGTAAGCATGTATCATATCTCCGTACTAAATTGTTGAGTCCAGATATACCTTATTCCCGCTGAAAGCGGTATTCCCAGGTAAGGTATCACAGAAAATCAACGGCGTGGGTTCTATATGGGATCACTTTGGTGTTTTTTAAAATAAAATTATTTTAATTTACTGGATTACGCTATGGGCACTTCTGTTTCGTCATGAGCTAAATTTGGAATGTTAAATGTTCACAAAATATTCAGCTATCTGGCTATATCTTTTCAGTTTGCTATCTTTTACAGTTTTTGTGAAAAAGCTGTTTAAGATTAGTGATCATTTCATAAAATTTCATTAAATGTAGGGCATCCAGGCTTTTGTTGTCTGTTTTGTTTCCATGGTTACCAAAGCTTCTTATATACAGTGATGGGCGGTGGAGGAGAGCACAGACACACCATGTACTGATTTATAATAGAGGAATATGATGGGCAGTTTTGATGGGGGGCAATATGATGGGACAGTTTTGATGCTATTCAGCATTCCCACGCATTTTCTCCAGGAAATGCATTTTCTATTTTTCTGATATTTTACATGTGTATGTATGCCCTTTGTAACAATATACAATGATTACATTGACTGGTTTGTTCAACTTAGTAGTGTGCTTCATATAAAGTCCCACAACCCCTTTTTTTTTTCAAACATACCAGGGTTGGAGTTATATGAACTATCATAGTCATTGCCTCATATAAAGTCCCAATCTCTTTTCTTGTTCTCATAAAATCAGAGATTGTGGGGGGACGGGTAGGCACTCATTGTGGGTCAACGCCACGCTAGCATGCCGAGCGGGTGACGTCATTCATGACACTGAGCACTGACATGTTTGTCCATCTGCGTATACCACGAGGGAGGTTTGAGCTCGGAACACCAAGCGCAAATTGTTGCTCAGGCATTGGTGCCGCCTCTCCTTTCATTGCGCTGCGCAACCTTGGTGGTCGCCTGTGGTTCACGGCTGGTACTAATACCACACTTGAACTGTGCTAACACCTTGTTTTGCTTCACTTGTGAGACACATTGTATTATTCCTCCAATCTACCTCTTAGGTACTTTATGGTTTATCATACGTACTCACCTATCTTTAAACTGCTACCTTCATCTCACGCTATGTCTCTTGATGCTAAACACTATTTCTTTTTCATTCACTTGGTTTACTCTACTGTTAATTTATACATTTTTACAGCTATTCCTGGGAATTATTTACAGTACCAACTATATATAGTACTAAATATATACACCATAGCTGATAACTGGAGATCCTATCTCATTGTTTATTCATTGGTTGCTGGTGCTGCCATCATGCCACCAGTGTTACCGCCTCAGCTCCTGGGGATGACGTCTTCTATAGTATCTCTATAAGGGAATACTTATTAAGGTTGCCAAAAGATATACGGTACTAGGTTAAAGGTCTAAGATAATATGCTTAGGCGTGCATTTCACTAAGTTCAGAATTAAGATGCAAGATGTTGACATATTAGGATGCATCTGTCTGCGGTAAGAGGTACAAAGCTAAGATAGGACTGGTTACGCAAGAATATGGTCAGTCAGCAGATGTTGAAATGACGAGATAACTATCAGAAGACTGTATTTCACCTTTGACTTAGATAATGTCATGAGTTTAAGAAAAATGTCGATGTATGTATGAATTACCTGATTGGTTAAACCACAGGGCTGTCCTTCTGTTCAAACTAAATAAAATTGTTGTGTGTGCTTCAATAGGCACATTCATTATTCACGTACAATAGCGTGTATGTGTAATGTTTTGTCCACCGGTGAAAGGGACCTCCGCCCTTCAATCCTAGCCTAGGCTACCAGGGGTTACTTACAGAAGACGAGCAACCTAACAGTTTTGGTACCAGCAAAGTGGGGTTCGTCTCGTCTTGCGACAGGTAAGTCACTTTACTCTTTTTTACCTGATTGGTGAATGGTGTAAACACTTACTCTGTCCGGGCGGCCGCTACGAACTTAGTTTAAAATTAAAAGAAGTAACTGTGCCTTCGCGATGGACTAGGCTGGTCACTCGGGAGGTGAAAAGGGCTCGCAAGGAATTTATAGGTTTAGGGGAGTCCGACTAGGTTGGTCTGACTTAAAACTATTGGTGATAGTATTTTTAACACGGGAAGTAGTAGATTACGCCCGTGACAAAGGGATTGGTGGAGTGGACGCCCATTTGAAAAAAATTTTTTTTTTAAAAAAAGTGCACTATAAATTGATAAATGTATTGCAATACGGTTATGTCATGTCTTAAAGTATATTAAGAATATGTCTGTTTCTCTCTAGGTACACGTGTAAGTATATAGAGTATAAGTTTTAATATAGAGTATAAGGAAAATAATTGTTGTTGTTTAAATGAGTGCAGAATATGAGGAGCCCTCTTGTAGTGACATAGCATCCGCCTGCCCCCATTGCACGTTAGGTCTACTCTTCCTAAGAATAGATGACAAGTGGATTTTACTGACCACCAGACCAGGGGGGTTCTCTTGCAAACTTGGTGTAAGAGGGGTATATCCCGCCACCAGGAAAGATTTACCCTTCATCGTATATTAAGGGTAAATCTTCATAGTTTTATATAAGTCCATCTGCCCCAAAAAAAGATCAGGGATCCTACTCCCAGACCAGAGACCGGATTGTTGGACAAACCGGGTGTTATCACCTGTGTCCTGCCACTAGACACACACTGCCCAGACTACTAGATGGGGAATTCTGCAGCAACCCAAGCCATGGCCACCCCATCACCCTATGAATTTGTTAGTAATATGATCCCTGGCCCCCAGGTAGAACCATTTTGGACACAAGTCCGGGAAAGGTGTCAGCAATTGGGAATCCATGACCCAGGACCCCAAGGTCCTTGTTCAGAGGAAGACTGGCAAGAAGTCAGTAAAATTTGTCAGGTACATAAGCATTCTTATCCTCCCTGCAAAGGGGCTGACCCACAATACATGAAGGATTGTTTCTGTGCATGGAACAAATGCCTTGGAAAATATAGGCAATTGTGGACAGCAAGGACATTGGAAATCCCAGTGCCCTTATAGGACTGGACAGATTAGAGCAAGAGGCAGAGGCAGGGGATTTAACCCCCAGACCCGCCCACAGTATCCCCGTTATCTGCCATACCAGAACCCTCGTCAACCACTACCCCAATATCCTACACAGCCACAAATAATGCACCGAGGGAAACTCTGTTGGTATTAATGGGACACCTGTCACCCATCCCATCACTCCACCACTGACTGTAGCCACTCCAGAAGGACAGAAATTATGTACCCAAACTTTTGCCGTCTTGTCCTCATGCCCTGTGCCCCTTATGGGACGGGACCTCTTGGCACAACTGTGTATTACCATTAAGTTTAATAAAGAAGGTTCCCTTACCGCTAGTTCACCATTATGTGACTTACATGGCCCTAAGCGACATGCACACAGAGGGTTCCCAAAAAGACATGCACACAGGAGTTTCTTTCTAATGATACCTTCCTCCCTTGACCATCACACAATTTGGGCAGAAAACAAAGGTAGTGTGGGCTTTATTAATTGCACACCATATGCACCCCAAATGCGGTCAGATGCAGGGATACAATATCAAAAACAGTATCCCCTACCCCCAGAGAAAGTCAAAGGCATCTCCCCTCAAATTAATGATTACATATCAAAAGGTATCCTGAGACCAATCATCAGTCCCTGGAACACACCCATTTACCCTGTAAAGAAGGCCAGTGGCGAGTGGAGACTCGTCCAAGACCTCAGAGCAGTAAACAAACAAGTGATTCCCCTCCCACCCCTAGTCTCAGACATCACTTTTATTTTCTCATGCATACCGGCAGACTCTCTATGCTACACAGTAATTGATTTAGCGAATGCTTTCTTTAGCATTCCCATTGCAGAGGAAGCCCAACCTATGTTTGCTTTCTCCTGGGCCGGGGGCCAACTAACCTGGCAAGGGTATGTAGACAGTCCAGCCGCCTTCTCTATGGTACTCAACGAGACTGTCAAGTCTTGGACATCTGAGCGAGGGTCGGTACTGATACAGTATGTGGACGACTTGCTCCTGTGCAGTCGAACTGCTGAAGAATGTGCGGTCGATTCAACATCACTGTTACAACACCTAGCTCACGCCGGGCATCTAGCCTCAAGGAAGAAAATACAATGGTGCCAGCCACAGGTAGAATACCTAGGGTGCATTCTAAAGGAAGGGACAAGGCTAGTGTCCCCCAAACGTGCCGCAGCCCTTCGAGCTCTCAGTCCCCCAAAAGACAAGGCCGCCCTACTCTCATTTTTGGGTGCAATTGTATATTGCCGCCAATGGATCCCTGACTGTTCTCATTGTGATAGTATCCTAAGAGAGGCTACTGGCTCGACAGCCCCTAAATTAATAGATTGGACTGAAGACAGACTACAAGCTTTTCAAGCTCTATTAAACAGTCTGTCAAATGCTCCCGCCCTAGGGTTGGTAGACTATGGTAAAGCTTTTCAACTATACTGTGTAGTCTCGGGGACCTCTTTTGCCGCCGTGCTAACACAACAGCATGGAACAGGCTACCGCCCTGTCTCCTACCTATCTAAAAAAAACTCCCCATCCAAGTACAGGGAATGCCATTCTGTCTCCAAAATCTTGCTGCCTGTGCAATGGCTGTACAAGATGCAAACAAATTAGTGCTAGGTCACCCATTGACTCTCTATACCACTCATTCAGTCACGCATCTTATTCAGAACATGAATACCCAACATATGACCTCGCAAAGACTTAGTGGTTATGAGATAACACTGATGAACACTGATAACCTCACACTCAAATATGTGCCTGCCAGCAACCCCGCTGTGCGCCTTTTGCATTCCATGTTGCGTTTACCACATGACCCAGACATTATACATGACTGTTCGGAAAAGGTTGCTGCTATTACCAGTCCCAGACCGGATCTCACTGACACCCCTATCTCAGGTGCAGAGGATGTTTTCGTTGACGGTAGCTGCTCACGTCCCTCTGACTCCACCTTTTTAACCGGTTATGCAGTTGTTCAACTACCAGACATCGTACTGGAGGCAAAATCATTACCTCCTTCTTCAGCCCAGGTAGCAGAGTTAGAAGCCCTCACTAGGGCCTGCATTCTATTCACCGGTAAAGAGGTGAACGTCTACACAGACAGTAGATATGCTTTTGGAGTGGTGCATGATTTTGGTGTGATATGGGCCAATAGAGGTTTTAAAACAGCAGACAACAAAATAATTGCCAACTCCACACAGATTAGTGCTCTCCTCCAAGCCATTCTTCTTCCAAAAAAGGTAGCCATAATTAAAGTAAAGGCACACTCCTCTGACAGCAGTCGTGTTTCAAAAGGGAATGCTCTTGCTGACAGAGAAGCTAAAAGAGCTGCTGCCTTTTCCCCTAACCCACCTGCCCCCACAACAATGTTTTTCAAGGAACACTTCGCAGCACCTAACTTTAAAACTGTTATAGCACAGATGCAATCAATGGCCACAGAAGATGATGTCCATTTTTGGACAAAGGAAGGATTGACCAAAGACCCTGAAGGTCTTTGGTCAAAAGAGGGGAAGAGACATATAGGGGCTGCACTCTCATATCTCCATGGTCCAGGACATATAGGGGCTGCCCCTTTGATCAATATATATATATGAAATCCTTTATCACCCACAAAGTGCAGGAGTAGTGGAAAGAATGAATAGGAATATCAAAGATAAACTAAAAAAGGCCACAGGAGGCACGTTGAAAGGATGGCTTGACCATCTGCCTGCTGTATTGTTCCAAATTAGGACCACACCACATGCAAGAACAAAACTATCACCCTTTGAGGTCCTCATGGGAATCCCCGCAAACATAGAATTACCCCCATTAGACCAAGACACTGATATTGACATTTATTCCCAACAGGAAATGTACGTGAAAAACCTGGTAAGTATGCTCCACGAAATAAACGAACAAGTTTCTGTCACCTTTTTTCCCTCTTCCCACAGAACCAACGCATCCCTTCATCCCTGGGGATAAAGTGCTGATCAAACAATTAGCACAAAGAAAGAGTATCGGACCGGCTTTCTCAGGACCATGGAAGGTGGAAAAGGTATCCAGGACCGCAGTGTTAACAGACCTAGGAAACACCTGGATCCACGCCAGCCGTCTTAAAAAGTGTCCCCAGCTTCCCTCGACTCCAGAGCCCCTGGCAGTGACAGAGAGCAGCAACTCCCAAGAACAAGATCTACAAGAAGTTCAGAGAGGCATAGAACAAATTTCCCTGGAAGATCCCACACCCCCTCAAAAGGACAAAACAGAGCCAACAACTGCCGGGATGAGAAACGAAGAAGAAGAACAGAACTCTTAGATAACAAATAATCAGAACTTTAAAAAAAGATGCTTTCTCCATCAGTGTCAGGGAAGGCTGTATGCCTTTGGGGTAGTCTGGTACTATTTGTATTCCTGCCCACATGGTTGATAGCTAACTGTATATATCATCCAGAAGATTTAGGTTTATTAAAAGGGATATGTGGACCACCTAAGATGAATAATACCCCCGGCCAAAGACATAGTAGAAGTATTGTACCCGTTAATGAGTCACCTAAGGGACTGACTAACAAGATGTTACTACTAAAATTCAAATATAGCTATGCTCAAAAATCTGGTTTTGAGAAATGCTGGATTTGCAGCAAGCTACATCCCAGTACAGCTAGAATCCCTCTCATGGCAGTCCCCTTGAATTTTACCCCCCTCCTTAATGTAACACCCCCTATCGTCCTAACGAATGTTACTAGGACCCGTCCAAATAAAACCCTCACTTTCCAAATTATAGGTAGAAGCCACTTCCCAGACTGGTGTTTCCAACTGGGAAACACCACAGATGGAGCCGAGGTTTGCAAACAAGCAAAACTTAACATTTCAATGACATCATTTAACAGTCCTTCTTTCTTCCATACTTCAGATCCCACCCTAAATGCCACCTTTTTAGACTTTCTTAGCTCCAGTACCAAGACTACAATACACCAATTAATGTCAATTCTGGTGCTCTCTGGCCTTTCTGATACTCTTAGGAACGTGTTCCATAAACGACCCCTAGCTCTAGGAAATACCATATATATATGCTGCGGCAAACTCTGTCACCCCTGGATCCCAACCAAACCCCAGGGGTGGTGTTACCTTGCAGCCCTGGTTCCTATCATGGGGGTATTAGGGGATAACAAGGGAAGTCACCTCCTTGAAGCCAGCATGCATCCTAGATATCCCCTTAGACACCGTAATAAACGAGAATTGTTTTTAGAAAAAGATATGGCCTGGGCATGGTTCCCTTCCTGGACAGGGTGGGGAATTGACCTAATGAAAAGATTAAATAATTACACTGGCATAATTGATGAGATTCTGGAGGAAAATTCTGATGACATAACCAAACTAAATCTAGAAACTAGGGCAATTAGGAAGCAACTAGAACTACATGAGTTGGCTATAGAAAGTATGAGTGCAGCCCTTACTGGCCTCTGTGAGACTACTGAGGATTATGAGTGCTGTACCTGGATTCATAATACCAGCATCGAAGTCCCAGACTACTATGACGTTATTGCCCAACACAGGGAAGAGGTAAATAAACTACAGAAAGAGGCAAGGAACATAGGAAAAAACTGGGATCCCTTCTCGAGCAGTTTTAGTTTTGGGGGATTAATATCTTGGCTCCGAAATGCTGCCATGACAATTGTCACTGTGATTCTCTTCATTCTATTTTTATATGCCTGTTATAAGATAATCAAATGTTTATGTAAAAAGGGAAACACGGTCGCTCCGAAGGATCTGAAACTCACTTCCATTGTTAAGGATCCAACGGTATGGTATAGAAACCAAGAGCACAAGGGTTCGGAGTATGAAGCCTGTGCTATTAAATTAGAAAAGGAATGATCATTATGTAAATCACAGAATGATCAAAGGAAGGATTATAAGGGAATACTTATTAAGGTTGCCAAAAGATATACGGTACTAGGTTAAAGGTCTAAGATAATATGCTTAGGCGTGCATTTCACTAAGTTCAGAATTAAGATGCAAGATGTTGACATATTAGGATGCATCTGTCTGCGGTAAGAGGTACAAAGCTAAGATAGGACTGGTTACGCAAGAATATGGTCAGTCAGCAGATGTTGAAATGACGAGATAACTATCAGAAGACTGTATTTCACCTTTGACTTAGATAATGTCATGAGTTTAAGAAAAATGTCGATGTATGTATGAATTACCTGATTGGTTAAACCACAGGGCTGTCCTTCTGTTCAAACTAAATAAAATTGTTGTGTGTGCTTCAATAGGCACATTCATTATTCACGTACAATAGCGTGTATGTGTAATGTTTTGTCCACCGGTGAAAGGGACCTCCGCCCTTCAATCCTAGCCTAGGCTACCAGGGGTTACTTACAGAAGACGAGCAACCTAACAATCTCCCACTATAGATATCATCAACACTGTTACCCATATACTACAGCAAGGTGAGAGTGTTCTAGATCTTTTATGTTCTCCCTCTTTCTTCCTTGTTTCATACTCTCCTTTTTACCATCATATAATTTTGGCATTTCTACTCTGATATAGGTACTCCCAAATCTGCATCTGCTCCTGATGAGTAGAATTTTAACCATGAAATGTGTAGAGCTTTCCTATGATGCTACTTCACAGTGTCCACATGCAATATCTGTATTTTTATAATTTATTTGAATGAACCAATTTCACCATTGTTATCATGCCTATATGTTACCGTTACAACTTTGGTCTACATACCCAAGGTTCATTGCCATGTATATCATGTTGGAATAATTCTGTATAATCATGAATTGTTTAGATGATATCTATCATGACCTATTACTATTTTTTATTTTTCTACAATTTTACATTTGTATCTATGCCCTTTGTAACAATAAACAATGATTGATTGGTTTGTTCAACTTAGTAGTATGCTTCATTATTGAAGCATTATTATGCTTCACTATAAGTCCCACAACCCCTCTCTGTATTCAAACATACCAGGGAAAGAGGTAAATGAACTATCATAGTCATTGCCTCATATAAAGTCCCAATCTCTTTTCATTTTCTCAGTAATCAGTCATAGATGGCATATGCCAGAAGCAGGTTGTTCAGTGTCTTTCTGGCCTTCCACAGAACATTTGCATATATTAACTTCTTGCACCCCTGGGACATAGCACAGTTTGACACCACAGAGATGAAGCCTACAAACAGGTTAGCATGTCTGCCTAGCAGCACTGAGGTTCTTGGTTTGAATCCCAATACTGCTCCCTGGCTAGAGGTTTCTATGTTCTTCCTCTGTTGTGCTGTAAAAGTTTTTCATCATTGATGAGATTTTTGATGGGTTTCAAATAACGGAACCCCAAAAAATCACATTATAAATCAAGCAAGTGTGGGTTTGCACCAAATCTAGAACTGGTGTGTTTTGGCCCAGATACGGATGTATAAGTCTGGTGTGATCTTGCACACATTTTAATGTTGTATGCTGATGATGAATGATGAATACGCCAATTGTCACCAATTTGTGTGAAGCAGCCCTCACGAAGTTGTCATTTCCTGTTTTGGACCCTCTACATGCCCAATAATGTACAAGTTTGATTTGGAGATTTTTGGGATCACTGATCATGGTCAGAGCCTTGGACATTTGTTATTTTGAAATTACCCTGCACAGAGATCTATGCTGATTTGTAAATAGTGTGTATTCCTAATGAACAGGTGTGAGCACTTGAAGCTTACATGAAGAGACAAAATCAATTACACTGGTGGGTGTGTCCAGGGGGTTGTGTTAGCAATCCTAACTAGGTTATTTAAAGGCCTACATTTGTGGTGGGTGTTTGGTCTAAGAACAGACCTGAATCTCTCTTTGCATTGTGTGTATTCATGTACAAATAGATATGCTTAGATATGCATAATTCCTGACCTACACCACACTAAGGCTGTTTGATGATTGCTTCTAAATCCCACATGTAAGGCTGATCATACATGGTCGAATTTCAAAAGAATTTTCTTTTGAAAATCAGAAATTGTGCGTTTTGTGATCCGATGGTGCCACCATTCATTTTGAATTCCGGCCGACCAAGCCTTCAATTTCACCTCACACTGCTACAGAAAAGAATTTTAGTGGCTGGCATTCTTAGTTACATAGTAGGTGAGGTTGAAAAAAGACACAAGTCCATCAAGTCCAACCTATGTGTGTGAATATATGTCAGTATTACATTGTATATCTCTGTATGTTGCGGTCATTCAGGTGCTTATCTAATAGTTTTTTGAAACTATCGATGCTCCCCGCTGAGACCACTGCCTGTGGAAGGGAATTTCACATCCTTGCCGCTCTTACAGTAAAGAACCCTCTACGTAGTTTAAAGAAGAAGTAAAGCCAAAAAATAAATAAAAAAATACACCCTGCATGGCAAAAGCATAATGAGCTAGTATGCATAGCATACTATCCAGTAAATTCCAGTTACTGGATTAAGGAGCAACCGGAAGTGACACATAGAGACATTTGTAACACCGCACATTGTTTGATCTGCCTGCCGTTTTCAGCATTGTTATAAGCAGCCATTTTTTAAACATAAATAAACCTATTTGAGACATATTACGCTATGAGATCTTCCTGCTTCTTCCCCGCTTTCATTTGCCATGGCTGAACGGGCAAACTAACCAACTGGGAGCCATTATTGCAATACAGCACTCTTAAGGACATCATCTCTGGTTACCATACTCAGGAGGGCCCATCATTAGAAATATCTGAGTGCCATTTCTTACCCATTTAGAGGTAAGCGCCTAGAGAGCACTGAGTGGAGCACATGATGCGTACACAGTGGATGTCACCTGAAGAGTTTGCCTGTCACATTGCTGCAAACCAGCACTTTTTGCACTAATTTGCACGTTTACTGTTTATGGATGAACTTTTATGGGTATCACTACTCAATATAAATAGGAATGTATTGGTACACCTACACACTTAAAGGTGTACACAAAGGATCATTTGATACTTGCCACTTTATGATCATTTTGCACCATTTTGCACTATTTAGTGTTCGTTCAGTTATTATTTAATATTTAGCACCTGATGATGATTTTCACAATTTTGCACTATATTAATTGTTTGTTTTAATAATCTGCACAGCAGCAACTATTTTATTTACTTTATAAATTTATGGTAATGTGTTGCGCATTTTTGAAAATAATTTATTTGCGTAGTTTACACAGCAGCTAAATAATTGCATGCACAGCAAATAAATTATTTGCACAGTTTGCATAGTAGCAGTTTGCACAGCAGCTAAATAATTGCATGCACAGCAGCAATTTGCACTAGGACTCACCATTAGTATTGATATAATTATTGATTTATTGCACTTTATCTATGAGGTAGAATACATATCAAACAAGGATATTCCATATATATATATATACCATAATATATGGTATATAGTTTGTGCTGATCACCTTTTTTATTTATTTTTGTTCAAGTGCATGGTATACACTTTAGGTCTAGCAGCAATCTAACAGACATACCACATTCAGATATTTTTCACTTTGATAGCACGAGGGAACCCCATTTTTTTCTAAGTCCCTTATCATACCCTGCAAGAGCTTGCATACTATTGATGTTAGGCTAACTGGTCTGTAATTCCCAGGGATGTATTTTGGGCCCTTTTTCAAAATTGGTGATACATTCTGTCATCTGTTAACCATGGAGGTGCTTCCTGTGATGTGTCATAAGGATAAACACTGGAGTTTTGGTTACTGAAGCCCCCTAATTCCCTCATGAAGAAGAATAAATTCAATACCTTCGCCATCTGCCCATCCTTTGTAACCAGATGTCTTTCCGTATTCTTTATGGGGCCAATATGGTCTGTCCTTCCTTTTTTACTGTTTACATACTTAAAGAATTTCTTTTCTTTTTTCGTGTTCTATCTTAGCCACCCTTACATTTCTTGTTGTATTCTTTATAAAGTGAATGCTGATGATGATCCCTCAACCTTGTATTTTTTTAAGGCCTTCGTTGCTTTTATATGCATTTTACATTGGAGTTAAGCCAGGACTTTTGTTCGCGCTTTTAAATGTATTAACCAATGGGATGCATTGGCTAATGCCCTTATTTAATATGCTCTTAAAGCAAACCCATCCCTCCTCTGTTTTCTTTGTTTCTAAGATTTTATCCCAATTCATGCCTTCTAACAAGGGTCGTAGTTTAGGGAAGTTGGCTCTTTTGAAATTCAGTGTCTTTGTATTCCCCTTATGTTTCTTATTTGTGTTATTTATACTAAAGCCAATTGACCTGCGATTGCTGTTTCCTAATTTCCCCATATTTCCACATCTGTGATCAGGTCTATATAGTTGGTAATCAGTAGATCCAGTAATGCTTTATTTCTAATTAGTGCGTTCACCATCTGAACCATGAAATTGTCCTGCAAGACATTTAGGAACTGGCAAGCCTTAGACAAATGCATGGTTCCCTCCGCCCAATCTATGTCTGGATAATTAAAATCCTCCATTATGATAACACTTCCCATCCTTGCTGCTAATCCAACTTGTGATAGGAGATCCATCTCCCTCTCTTCCCTCAGGTTAGGGGGGCCAAAGCATACTCCCATTAATATTGTCCCCTTAGCTTCATCCCTTTGGAGCTCTACCCATAAGGATTCCACCTCCTCCCTAGCTCGCTTAGTGATGTCATCTCTCACATTCACTTGTACATTATTCTTAATATATAGGCATACCCCTCCCAATTTTTTACCCTCTCTATCCCTGCGATAAAGGGTATACCCTTGAATGGTTGCCAGCCAATCATGAGAGCTGTTGAACCAGGTCTCTGAAATTCCCACAAAATCCAAATCCTTCTTGCATCCATCTTCTTTTCTTTCCGGGAATCTTTTCTTGCACATGCGCATTTCTTTTTCAACTACATTTCTCGCACGATTCTCCCATCATTGTTTAGAAAATTGTTTGTTTTTCAAAGAATTTTCAACATGCCCGATTACTTAAATTTGATGGCAGCACGAAAATCAGCTGTTGCTGCAGCCCACTAATGGTGCGAAATTCGAACGGAAATTCTTAGTTAAGATTTTGAAATTCGACCCATGTATGGCATGCCTTAGACTTACAACTGTTATGTAATGGTTTAGATGAAAAGGAAGGTTCCTGTTATTCCAATTCTTTTTGGCTTTTGTATTAATTACGTCTGTATGATAATCCTGCCATTTAACTTTTTAGGGGTTTGGGGCGAGGACTTCTGATCCTCACAAAGGTTTTTCATGGTTGTTATTAGCTTGATTTGTATCCCTGCTTTTCTAATGTGATTTGTTTAATGTGTCTAATATTTGGTGACCTACGCTTGTTGATTGTAAGCCCTTTTGAACATGGCCCTTCTAGTAAATTAATGTTTATACTAATGTTGAAATAAAAAGTTGATTGTTTTTTGCTTTGTTTGACTTTTTTACGTTTTTTTTTTTAAATTGTTTTTTGCTTTATGTTTTACTTTTGCAGACGCAAAATACATATTTTATAAGTGCAAACAATTCATACCCCTTCAAACCTGTATTAGATCTAGGTGCATACAAAAGTATTTGGTTGTGCACACAGGCTTGTCCTTGATGAGAAAGTGTAATGGGGGGGAGGGGGAAGAAACCCTCCCCCCAAAAAAATCTGTGCTCCAAAGCTGAATTTCATGGCTCTACCAATTATTTTGTGGACTAGGCAGGGCTCAAGTCCTGCGGGAACACATGGGAACGGAGTTCCTGTACTTTTTCCACAGGGAACTCAGTTTGCGTTAGCAGCCGTGTCCTGCAAGACTTTGAAGTATGCAAGCTGTGTGGCAGGTGTTACACCAGCAGCTGCCGACACAGCTCACAATAGTAAGTGCCGCACACTTGACCATTCAGGCATTGCCAGTAGGGGGCCCCATGGCAGCTTCTGCTTCGATCTACCTGTCAATCACAGCTAGCTAATGGCTAGATCAGGTCCCTACTGCTAAGAGATTGTATTTAGTCAGGCCTCTCGCGATGCGCTCCTCCCCGCCAGCCCCTCCTGATTTTCTGTCTCCTCATCTCCCCCCCCCCCAGTCTCCTGCATACTTGCTCTGTGTGTCCTGCTGAATCCCCCCCTCCTCTATCTTCAGTACCATATGATAAGAGAACCTAGAGGAGGAGCACAGCTATTCTGCTCACAGGACATGTAGGGAGAGAGGTGAGCTCACGGAGGAACATCAGTTTGGGGTGGTAAGCTGAGCACAATACCTGGCAAAGTGTAATGCCAGGAGGGAAGTTTATGTGGAAATATATGAAGGTTTGGAATAGCAGCGAGTGTGTGTTGGAGCCCCTGCAGAGTTTGCAGACCCAACGCTAACATACATCTCCTAAGCAGGAACACATCACTATCTCCCCAAGCATTCTGTCCAGATAATGTTCAGTTAATTTATGACCTTTTGTTTAACCCTGTATTATCCAAACTCTGTTCAATGAAAAGTGTAAATTCACCACATAAACACTCTATATACAAAAAAAAATTCCCAAATAAAGATCAGAACATGATGTTCACATTTGCATGGAAGCACGATTGAATGAATGCTGATTATTCAAAGAATTAACATATTTATGTTTATTGAGGATTTTTTTTTAATGTAATAACAGTTAAGCTTCATACACGCAATACAAAAATTGGATGAAAAATTTGGTGGGTGAGTGGATCTTGGGTGGAAGTTCCCACATTTTTTTCCCCAGGACTTGACCCCTGGGACTAGGTAAGCCATCAAATATGTAAACTAAATGTGCATTCCCTCTAAGCACCAAATTACGGAAAACATACCACAAAAACAAAAGTTTAAGCAAAACCTGGCGTGCCCCCCCCCCCCCCAACGGTACTATGGCCTTTACGTCTGGTATGGCTTTTAAGAGGAACTCAATGCCAAAATCGTCACCCCCAAAATCCAGGTCAGGAAAAAGAGAGGACAAACGAGCGCCCATCCCCCTCCTGAACCATACCAGGCCACATGGCCTCAACATGTGGGGGAGCCAATTGATGGGCACAAGCGCCTCTTCCTTATCAGAATCTGGAAGCCCCTTTAACAAGGGGCACCCTTAGCTCCCGATGCCCCTCTATGTGAATGTGTATGGTTTGGTGTACCCCTACCCATTCACCATGAAAGTAGTGTAGTGTGACAAAAGACAATAGCCAGTTTTTGACAAATCCTATTAAAAATGTCTTCTTCTTTCCCCACTTCTTCCTCCGGTCTTCTCTTTCCCCCTCTTCATCCTCCACCACTGCTGCCGTCACTGACCCACTGAAGATACAAAAACAACCCTCCTCCGACACTGCAGCCCACCAATCTGTCCTCTTCCATGTCGCACATTTCATATATAACTATGGGGCGTGACAACCGGATAGCATCATCCAGAGACTCCGGACCCATCATGCCCCGGCAGTGAAGTCACAAGAGGCGGGGTCTTTGAATGATGTGATCCACCCCATCACAGCATCGGAGGAGGTTCTTTTAAATTTTCAGTGGGTAGGCGGTGGCATAGGAAGAAGAAGCTGGGGGGATAAGAAGCCGAGGGGAAGAAGAAGCCGGGGGGAAGAAGGAGAAGACATTTTTAATAAAGGACTTGTCAAAAACTGGCTATTCTCTTATCACACTACACTACTTTTTTTTTTGGTGAATGGTGTACTCATTCACATGGGGGAGTTGAGATAGGGTTGCCACCTTTTCTCCAGGCCAAACCCAAACATTTTAGCAAGGCACAGGATTTTTTTTCAATAGTATACAATATAAGATTGTAAAAGATCTGGGACACCTTTGGGTATCCCAAGGAGAGTAGTAATATGGCGCACACAGCGTGCCACACTGAAGAGTGGGTGTGGCCAAATTATAACAGTGGAAGGGGCATTGTTAAAGAAAACACGTTCTTGTGTCCCTAAAATAAACGTACTTTGCTGTGCCACAAGTAAGTGTCTCACAGGCATGTATAAACCTCTGCATAATTATAAAAATAAAAAATAAATTCTTCTAGTACATATGATTTTTTGTAAATTGAAAATAATCAGAGAGCTAACTTTCATCTGACTTTAATTAACAACTTCCTGCCTGGCCTATAGCAGAATGACAGCAGGGTGGTCGTTCTGTTACCCTGACTGGACATCATATGACGTCCAGCAGTACAACATGCCGGTGCGCAGTGCAGCAATCATAAGTGTGGCGTCTCAGTCTGACACACCGCATCTCCGATCATAGTAAGGAGCATCTGACAGAGGTGTCTCACCACGGGATCAGCTGTGACCAATCACAGCAGAATATTGCATGAACCAGGAAATGCCTGTAAAGGGCTTTCCCTGGTTCTCACTGACAGGGAGAGACGATCAGCAGCTCTCACTGTCAGAGGGATGGGGCCTGTACTGATAATCAACACACTGATTATCAGCACAGTCTCATCAGATGTGTCACTTCAACTGCCAAAAAGGAACCCATCAGCTGCCAGTCAGTGCCCCATCAGAAACGGCTGTAGGTGCCCATCAGTGCCAATCAGTGCCCACCAGAGTGTCAATCAGTGCCCTACAGTGACACCTGTCAGTACCTCATCAGTAACTTGTCATCAGTGCTGCCCATCAAATCCGCCTGTCAGTGCCCATCACAGCCGACTGACAGTGCTCATCAGTGTCAAGTCATTAGTGAAGGAGAAAACTAAATTTTATAACCAAAACAATGAAAAACTTTTTTTTTTAGCTTGTTTAGGAAAAAATAAAAACCCCAGTGGTGATTAAATACCCCCAAAAGAAAGCTCTATTTGTGGGGAGAAAACTGTATTGGGTGGGAAGGGGGTGAAAGGGCCTGGTATTGAAGTGGTTAAAATAGTCAGGGACTGCTTAGCAACCAGCTGCTGTTAAGACAATGGTCTGAGTGAGTGTATGTAATTTTTAATATAGTGCAATGTGGCATAGTGTATAGCATTAGCAATGCCGTACAATGAATTGGTGTGAGTGCTATATGGCACAGCACAATGTATGGATGTAAATATTGTATGATACCGTACAATGCTTAGGTATGAGTACAATGTGAAGCGACATGCTGTACTGTCAGAATTTACACAGATGCGATGCAATGTGTTGTAAGCGTGCTTGCGCTGCATGGAGTGGCTGACTGCAGAAATACACTGCACTACCACACATAGCTGTCATATTACTTGTGAACTCCTATAGAGAACTTGCAATAAAAGGCAGAAGATGAGTAAACTTCATAGAATAATCCATGCAGAGATCTGGGCTACGAACTTATACAGCCCCCCCATATGACAGGTCACAGCTCAAACTATACTAAGGACAAGTCAGGGGAAGTGTGGGCAGAGGAGACCTGGACAGTGACAGCAGAGGACAGAGACCCCCCACCCAGCAGGACACATGTCTGTGCTACTCCAGAGAGGCACGGAACTAAGCCAGAGGCTGGGAGGAGGGCCGGACATGACGAAGGCTGAGGGGAAGAGCGGAAAGGGTTAAGGTAAGGAGGTGAGGTAAGGGGGGTGGGGCCAGAGAAAAAAGAATGGAAGGGGGGCGGAGTGTTATTTAAAGGAAGGGGAGGAGCTGACACGGCAGCGCGGCGCAGAAGAGGAAAAGAGTTGCAGAGTGAGGACCGGCTCCGTGATCAGGTGCTAGTGCGGAGGCGCGAAGCGGCAAAGGGTGGGTGGGTACTCGGTGGACTGTCCGGTACGGCGGGTGGGTTTTTGTGCCACGAGGCGGGGGAGGAATCCAGGTCGGGATGGAGGGTTTGGACGCTATATTCGATCGGCTGCGGGCCGCAGCGGCATCACGTGGGACAGATTGGCTGCAGAGTCAGGTGGCGGCCATCACGGATTCGGCGGTGGGGGGGCCGGGAGCAGGGGGGGAGACTACTCCACGCGCTCGGCGGTCTCGGCCGCCGGAACGCTTTTCCCCTGGCCCCTCTACTAGAGCCCAGCGCCACCCTAGGAGCCCGGTGACGGACCCGCCGGCCCCCCCGGCGAAACGTTTGGGCACCTCAAGGCCAGGGGGGTCCGGGCGGAATCCTCCTCATTGGCGGGGCTCGGGGAGTCGGGCTGGAGGGTCGGAAGTGGCCAGCTCCCCGCCAGCGAGGGCAGTGCAGGAGGGGACGGCGGTCCCTCAAGGAAGCGTGGCGCCTTCGCCACATGGGGGGACTCAGCGGAGGAGGAGCAGCGTAACGCCTGTGCGCCAGCTACCAGACGCTGCGGGCAGGTCCGGACGGTCGGTTGGGAGAAGAGTGGCGGAGGATGTGCGGGGGAGGGATGTCGGACCGGTGAGGAGACCGATGGCGGCGGCGGCCACGCGGAGCGGAGCCAGGGGGAGGACCGATGACGGCGAGCGGGCTACGACGAGCAGTGGTCGATCTGCGGCCGCTGGGGTGGAGCCGCCCAGCGGGCTGACGGCGCCTCTGCTACCCACGGCAGGTGAGCGATCCGAAGGTGAGCTGTCGGGCTCAGAGGAGGAGATCCGGGACGGCGTTGCGGCGGCTGGAGCATCCGGGGAGGCGGCTGACGGGAGCAGACCCAGGCAGCCAGGTAAGGCTTTCACTCTCTCTCCTATGACTGTTAATGCTGATTTGTGTGGGATTGATGGGGGAGATGTGCGGGTTTCTGGGGGTGGCGTTGCGCGGGACACAGTGGGCCCGTTGGGGACGGGCTGTAGGCCCGACGCCGGCGGGTCACAGGATCCACTGCACTCCTTATTGGGGGGGCTGCAGGTGCTGCTTCAACGGTTTGCGGCCGGGGCCGCGGGGGTTCACCCGGGGGCGGCTCCGTGGGTTGGGGGCCCGGGGGGGCACTTGGGGCTGGGGTCACTGACACCGGGGGGCGGTTTGGGAAGTCCCGGGCTGAGTGGGGTGCTGGGGTCCCCAGGGGGACTGGAGGCCCCGGGGGGGCAGGGTGCGCGGCAAGAAGCGCCGCGAACAGTGGGAACTCCGCTGGAGGAAGGCTCCACGCCCGTTACAACGGCCCCGCCGGTGGTAGTGCCGGTGGCGGTATCGACGACGGGGGACGCTGCGGTAAGTACGGCTGGGGCAGAAAAGAAGGGGGAGGCAGCGGCGCCCAGGGTTGATGTGGTCAGGATAGCGGACGCTGCGAAGTGCGAGGTGTATGTGTGCTATGAAGGGCCACTGGGCGCGCATCTGAAACAGGAAGTGCGGGATAAGATCGTCAAGGGTGAGTATGTGGAGATATTTTCCTTGCTTCCCCTCGAAAAGTTTAATTTGGATAGGGTGAAGCCGGACGACTCTAAGAAGGACGACGAGGAGAAGAGGCGGTATAGGCTTATACCGCGGACGTTCGCAAACTGGCTGCAGGCGTTCGCCATCATGGCCAGCGTTATAGGGGAAAAATCTCCGGAACACTGCTCGGCTCTCTTCTGCTACATGGACGCCATTGGGGAGGCACATAGGGTATACGGGGGCTCGGCGTGGCTGCGGTACGACGAGCAATTTAGGCAGAGGAGGGCGGTTCGGCCGGATATCAGGTGGGATCACAAGGATATCAGCCTGTGGATGCGGTTGATGTCGTCGGCACGGGCTCCGTCGCAGTTTTTTCAGGGGGGGGGCGGGGGTACCCCCGCCTCTGGACAGCAAGCCGGTAAGAAGTTTGGAGTGTGCTGGCAATTCAACGAAGGGTCTTGCAAGTTTGGCGGGTCCTGTCGTTTCCGGCATGAATGTTCCGGCTGTGGCGGGAGCCACGCCCTGTCCCGGTGCTTTAAACGGGGTAAGCGCGGGGCTGACGCTGCATTTAAGAGGGACAACGCCGGTGAGGGTGGAAAGGATGCAACCTTTCCTAAATAGGTACCCGAATAGGGAGGCGGCGAGAGTGTTGGGGGAGGGGTTTTCTGTGGGTTTCAAAATTCCGTGCTCCATGGCTGGGGTGCCGCCGATGGCGCGGAACTTGCGTTCCGCGCTGTTGCATCCGGGGGTAGTTTCCGCGAAATTGGATAAGGAGGTTGCGCTGGGGAGGATGAGTGGCCCTTTCCTAGATCGCCCGTTGGCGGATCTGGTGGTGTCCCCGTTGGGGGTGGTGCCTAAGAAGGAACCCAACAAGTTTCGGCTTATTCACCACCTTTCGTTCCCGAAAGGCGGCTCCGTGAATGACGCGATTGACCCGGAGGCTTGCACGGTGTCCTATACTTCCTTTGACGCGGCGGTGGGTTGGGTGCGCCATTTTGGGAGGGGGGCGCTCATGGCCAAATCGGACATTGAGTCAGCCTTTCGGTTGTTGCCGGTGCATCCGGATTGTTTCCGTTTGCTGGGGTGCTGTTGGCGGGATCGTTTTTACGTGGATAGATGCCTGCCCATGGGATGCTCCATTTCCTGTGCCCTGTTTGAGCTTTTTAGCTCTTTCCTGGAATGGGTAGTGCGGGATTTATCCGGGTGGGGTTCAGTTATCCATTATTTGGATGACTTCCTGGTGGTGGGTCCTCCGGCTTCCAATGTGTGTGCGATCCTTTTGGCCACGTTGCAGCACGTTGCGGAGAAGTTCGGGGTCCCGCTTGCACCGGACAAGACGGAAGGGCCGGTGACGGTGTTGAGTTTTTTGGGCATCGAGCTGGATACGGTCGCCATGGAGTGCCGGCTACCGAGGGACAAGGTGGAGGGACTCCGGCTAGAGGTTAGGGAGCTGCTGGGGGTGCGTAAAGTGCAGCTCCGGAGGCTGCAGTCGGTTTTGGGCAAGCTCAATTTCGCTTGCCGCATCATCCCCATGGGGAGGGTTTTTTGCCGACGGCTGTCGGCGGCCACGGCGGGAGTCTCAAGTCCGACTCACTTCGTGCGGTTGACGGGGGAACATAGGGAGGATTTGCGGGTCTGGCACACGTTTTTGGAGGACTACAATGGACGTTCCGTGTGGATGGATGGGCCGGTGAGTAATTTCGACCTGGAGCTGGTGACGGATGCGGCGGGGTCGACGGGCTATGGGGCGTATTTTCAGGGTCAGTGGAGTGCCACGGCCTGGCCACAGACTTGGGTTGAGGAAGGGTTGACTAAGAACCTGGTGCTGCTGGAACTGTTTCCGGTGGTAGTGGCATTAGAATTGTGGGGTGGGTCCTGCCGGAATCTGAAGATTCGGTTGAATTGTGACAATATGGGAGTCGTGCAGGTGGTTAATCGGATGTCGGGTTCTTCTCCTCCGGTGATTAGGTTGCTGCGTCATCTGGTGCTGCGGTGCCTGCAGATGAACATATTGTTGTATGCCGTGCACGTCCCGGGGGTGGATAATAACCTGGCCGATGCCTTGTCTCGCTTTCAGTGGCAGAGGTTTCGGGACTTGGCGCCGGGAGCGGCAGAAGAGGGGGTCCCCTGCCCGGAGCGGCTTTGGACCATTGCTTCGGGATCGCCGCGGGATGGATCAGGAGGTCGGTGAGCGACTCGACTTGGGCAGCATATAGTCGAGTTTGGGGTGAGTGGCTGGAATTTTCACGGCTGGCGGATGCCGAGCTGGGGGACGTGGGGGCGGACAGTGGTTTGTTAGTTTTGTACTTTGTGGTCAGACAGATGGAAGGGTTGGGGTCAGTTTCTGGGATTGAACGGAAGCTGGCGGCTCTGGCTTTCTGGTTTAAGTTGCGGGGCGAAATGGATGCGACAAAAGGTTTTTGGGTGCGTCAGGCGCTGAAGGGGTACCGGAAGGGTAATCAGAAGAAGGACGGGCGGAGGCCGGTGACTTTTGCGATTTTGGGCGTGATTAGCCGGCAGTTGGGGGGTCTGTGTACGTCAGGTTATGAAGCGCACCTGTTTCGTACGGCTTTTTCATTGGCCTTTTTCGGGGCCTTCCGGGTGGGTGAGTTGGTCAGCCCGGCAAAAAATGTTGGGGGGGGTTTGTTGGGACAGGATGTTACAGTGGGGGATGGTTACCTGTGTTTGAAACTACGCCGGTCTAAAACGGATCAGTCGGGTAAGGGGGTGGACGTTTGGTTATATGCATTGCCGGGTTCGGAGATCTGTCCGGTGGCGGCGGTGACGGAGTTCGTAAAAATGCGACCGCAAGGGGAGGGCCCGCTGCTGGTGCATCGGGACGGGAGTTTTCTGTCCAAATTTCAATTTATTACGGTGTTTCGCAAATGTTTGAAGGCAGGGGGGTTTGACGGGGCGCAGTTTGCTTCGCACTCCTTCCGCATCGGGGCAGCCACAGAGGCTGCCAGATGCGGGTTGGACGAGACTGTGGTAAAACGGATAGGGCGATGGGAGTCCAAACGTTTTAGGTCCTATGTGCGGCCGCACTTGGTGTAGGCTGTTTCTTATGGGTCGGGGTGGGCTTCAGGCTGGTGTGATGGGGTGTTGATTTTTGTCTGTGTCTTTTCAGATGGAGGTTTACCACGCCTCGTCTGGATTCTCGGACACTCTTATGTTTTTTGGGGGGCTCGGCGCGCAGATGTCAGACCGGAAGGAAGACAGCTGGGGATCCCACGTAGAGAAGCTTGCATCAGGTGGTTGGGTATCCCGGGGATGAAGTGGGGTAGGGTCATTCCTGAAGTTCACAGGTACGCGAGGCTTGATAGGCCCCCGGATGTGCTGGTAATCCATGCTGGGGGGAATGATTTGGGGCTTAGGTCTACCCGGGATATCATAGCGGATGTGAAGTGCGATTTTTTGACACTTCGGAGGGATTTCCCTGACATGGTCATAGTCTGGTCGGACATTGTAGCGCGTACGGCATGGCGGATGGCACGGTCTGTAGTCAGACTCAATAAGGCCAGAATAAAAGTTAACAAGGTGTTGGGGAGGTTTGTAACACGGAATGGGGGTTTAGTGGCGCGCCACATGGAGTTGGAGGTTAATGTTGGGATGTACCTTCGTGGGGATGGGGTCCATTTGACGGCAGTGGGCATTGATCTATGGGCGTTGGGATTGCAAGATGGGATTGAACGGGCCCTGCGGGTGTGGAGGTGCCCTTAAGGATAAGGGGGGTCATCCTTGCGGGCTGTGGCGGTGTCTCTTGGTCTTTGATGGGGCAAAAAAGGAAGCAGATGATGGAAATGTGGGGGGGGAGCTCATAGGGATATGGCCCCTCCCCTTTTTTGGTGTATCACAGCGGAAGGGTAGGCTGGATACGGGATTTGGTGGCATTGCGGGTAGGTGGTTGTCTCCAGGCTTATAAACGGCCGGAGGCCTAGTATGGTTAAAAGGTGGTCCCGCAGTGTAATGGTAAAAGGTTATGTTTAAAAGGTGGAGCGTGGTACCGTCAAAGACCAACTGACTGGGAGTTCGTTAAAATTGCCGTTACCAAAAAGTGTTATATATATATATATAGATATTTAATAAAGTTATTTAAGTTATTGGTTTGAAGAGTGTTAATAAAAGGCTGCTATGGCCAGTTATACTCCAAACTCCTGTGTGGCATGTTTATTGGGATAAGGGAAAATGTATAGAATAACGGTTATTGGGATTATGTAAAGTAAAAGAAGGTTAATTACCTGGGGTAGAAAGTATGGAGAGATATGTCCCTAATGCATTGGTCAAGAGAGGCACGGAACTAAGCCAGAGGCTGGGAGGAGGGCCGGACATGACGAAGGCTGAGGGGAAGAGCGGAAAGGGTTAAGGTAAGGAGGTGAGGTAAGGGGGGTGGGGCCAGAGAAAAAAGAATGGAAGGGGGGCGGAGTGTTATTTAAAGGAAGGGGAGGAGCTGACACGGCAGCGCGGCGCAGAAGAGGAAAAGAGTTGCCCACCCACCCGTCCCATAATTAAAAAAAAAAAAAAAAAAAAAAAAAGTGATGAGGTGTCATTGGTGTTGTGGTCGTTCTGTTGTTTGTGTTTTCTTTCTTGCAGGTTCGGTGCTGAAGGTCGTCATAGCAGCTGTAGCGGCGGTGTCTCTTGGTCTTTGATGGGGCAAAAAAGGAAGCAGATGATGGAAATGTGGGGGGGAGCTCATAGGGATATGGCCCCTCCCCTTTTTTGGTGTATCACAGCGGAAGGGTAGGCTGGATACGGGATTTGGTGGCATTGCGGGTAGGTGGTTGTCTCCAGGCTTATAAACGGCCGGAGGCCTAGTATGGTTAAAAGGTGGTCCCGCAGTGTAATGGTAAAAGGTTATGTTTAAAAGGTGGAGCGTGGTACCGTCAAAGACCAACTGACTGGGAGTTCGTTAAAATTGCCGTTACCAAAAAGTGTTATATATATATATATAGATATTTAATAAAGTTATTTAAGTTATTGGTTTGAAGAGTGTTAATAAAAGGCTGCTATGGCCAGTTATACTCCAAACTCCTGTGTGGCATGTTTATTGGGATAAGGGAAAATGTATAGAATAACGGTTATTGGGATTATGTAAAGTAAAAGAAGGTTAATTACCTGGGGTAGAAAGTATGGAGAGATATGTCCCTAATGCATTGGTCATGACACCTGGAGAACATTGAATAATGAAGAGCCACTCCTCCACCCCTGGGACACTACACACTGTCTGACTAATAGACACACGGAGCTATACACTATGGAGATACACTATCAGATGATCTCTCCCCTACCTCCAGAGCTGAGCCAGCATGACCACCTGTGTTATTGAGAAAGAAGAGTGTAACCTGAGTTGGCCAGTGGTGTCCTCCGTGATCACACTCGGTCCTTACTGTGTTTTCAGAGACACAGCCTTGCCTCAGCTCTCCACTGGGGGGCACTACATCCTCTCCTCATTAGGCAGCAATGGAGAAAGCCATAATCTGGTTTTAATGATTTGTCCGGTTTTGAGATGAAGTCAAAATCGGACACAGGATTCAAATCCCGTACTGTCCGGGTCAAATCCGGACAGGTGGCAACCCTAGGCTGAGATCTGTGGGTCCCCTTGTTAGGTCCCGACAACCACCGGCCACGGTTGTCGGAAAGAGGCTCTTGTCCTCATCAACATGGGGGCCCCAAAGCACCCTCCACATGTTGAGGGCATGTGGCCTGGCACAGTTCAGGAGGGGGGGCGCACTCACTTGTCCCCCTTTTCCTGACCTCCAGGCTGCATGCTCGGATAAGGGTCTGGTATCGATTTTGGGGGTGGTCCCACTCCAATTTTTTTTTTATTATTTGGCGTGGGGTTTCCCTTTAAAATTCATACCAGACCTGAAGGGCTGGTATATAGTGGGGGGGGGGGCACTGCATGCTGTATTTTACATCTATATTGCTGTGAGCCGGCAATACATTACAGCCGCAAGCAAGTTTGAATTACATTTCTTCCTTTAGAAATGTCATTATTGCTGCAGCATTTTATATACATCACACAGATGTGCCACTTTACAGGCAGACTAAGTCTATAAATGTCAATGGTTCCAAAAATGTGTCAAAAGTGTCCGATCTGTCTTTCACAATACTGTTAAAAATCGCTGATCACCGCCATTACTAGTTAAAAAAAATAATAAAAATGCCATAAATATTTCCTATAGTTTGTAGACGATATAATGTTTGCGCAAACCAATTAATATAAGTTTATTGCAATTTTTTTTACCAAAAATGTGTAGAATGCATATTGGCCTAAACTGATGAAGAAATTAGTTTTTTAAAAACATTTTTGGGGATATTTATTATAGCAAAAAGTAAAAAATATTGTTTTTTCTTCAAAATTGTCACTCTTTTTTTGTTTATAGAGCAAAAAATAAAAACCGCAGAGGTGATCAAATACCACCAAAAGAAAGCTCTATTTGTGGGAAAAAGAGAACGCAAATTTAATTTGGTACAGCATTGCATGACCGAGCAACTGTCAGTTAAGACAACGCAGTGCCAAATTGTAAAAAGTGCTCTGGTCAGGAAGGGAGTAAAATCTTCCGGGGCTGAAGTGGTTAATTGACTTTAACTGGGTGTTATTAAATGTAGAGCACTCAGTACTTCCTGGGAATCTTATTAAATCAGCCCCAGTGTGCTCATTCACAAAAGGAAGAGGCCAGCAAATCTGTGCTACATTGGGTGTTTAGGGTGTGCCCAAGCACACCCTGTGTGCATGCCTATGTTCATAAAATCATTAACCTTGTTGTTTGAAACTAAAATTATTTTCTTTTTTGATTGGAATTGTACGTTTATGATCATATTTGGTACGAAGAGTACCACAAAGTAAAATCAGATGACAAGCCAACTAACTGGATCGAAAATTTTAGGCTGCCATTACTATTTTAATTGCAGAGATAGACCAGCTATAAGTGTGAATGGATTTATCACAGTATGCAAGAATTTTTAGTGGTATCATGCATTAAACTCCTTATACATTTGTGGACCGTCAACAACCATAAACTTTGTGAACAAACAGATTGGAGTTTTTCAAACAATCTTTTTTTAACCTCAGTGGACATACTGACAAATTAACTATCTCTAATGACACGATCGGACTATCTGTCGGACGTGGTCCGGCGGACCAGATTCCGGCAGACAATCCGCCCATGTGTGGGCTCCGGCTGACTTTTTTTTCCCAAAAGTCCGGTGGACTTAGAAAAAAGTTGTGACTCAAAATCATCCGGCCATCTGTGTGCTAGTCCGCCAGACTTTTGAAATGAACGGACTTGCCCACACATGGAGAAAAGTCCGTTAATTTTGAACGAGGCTCCAGGCAGACGGGACTAGCGAAGGAGGTCAATGTCGCTGCCTCCATCGGCAAGATTGACACCTCGCTGGTCCCGTCACATGGTATGGACTTAAAGGGGAAGCCCTATGCCATAAAAACGGCGTGGGGGTCCCCCCCAAGATCCATATCATACCCTTATCCGAGCACGCAGCCCGGCCGGTCAGGAAAGGGGGTGGGGGCGAGCGAGCGCCCCACCTCCTGAGCCATACCAGGCCCGCGTGCCCTCAACATGGGGGGGTGCTTTGGGGAAGGGGGGCCCTGCGGCCCCTCCACCCCAAAGCACCTTGTCCCCATGTTGATGAGAACAAGGGCCTCTTCCCGACAACCCTGGCCGTTGATTGTCGGGGTCTGCGGGCGGGGGGCTTATCGGAATCCGGGAGCCCCTTTAATAAGGGGGCCCCCAGATACTGGCCCCCCACCCCATGTGAATAAATATAGGGTACAATGTACCCCTACCCATTCACCTGGTGAAAACAATTTAAATAAAACACAACACAAGGTTTTAAAATAATTTATTGCACAGCTCCGGGGTCTTCTTCCGTCTTGGGGGGTCTTCTCGCTGGACTCCTCCGCTATCTTCTGCTAGCTCTTTTACTAGCGGAGGAGCCCGTATTTCTTCTTTGTCGCCGCCCGGGGGTCTTATTCCGACTTCGGGGTCTTGTCCCCCTCTTCGGGGGTCTTGTCCCCCCCCAGTCCCAGCATCCCCCGGGACTGTGACATCATAAGGGGGATGCTGGGACATCACAGTCCCAGGGGATGCTGGGACATCATAAGGGGACATCATAAGGGGGCGGGGTCACCATGTGACATCACCTGGTGACCCCGCCCATTGTCCCTATATAAGTCGCCGCACAACGCGCCCCTGTCATTGCGGCCAGAGACAGCGTAGAGTCAACATCTCAAGGAAGAAGAAGAGAAGAGAAGGCGGCGGCGGCAACGACAGAAGACCGGGCCACCGCTAGTAAAAGAGCTGGAAGAAGGATGCGGAGGCCCGGCAAGAAGAACCGAAGAGGGGGACAAGACCCCCGAAGTCGGATGAAGAGGCGGCGGCGGCGACAGAAGACTGGGCCACCGCTAGTAAAAGAGCTGGGAGAAGAAAGTGGAGGCCCAGCAAGAAGAACCAAAGAGGGAGACAAGACCCCCGAAGAGGGGGACAAGACCCCCGAAGTCAGAAGAAGACCCCGGGCGGCAATGAAGAAGAAAGCCGGGCTCCTCCGCTATTAAAAGATCTAGCAGAAGATAGTGGAGGAGTCCGGCGAGAAGATCCCCCAAGAAGGAAAAAGACCCCCAGAGCTGTGCAATAAATTATTTTAAAACCTTGTGTTGTGTTTTATTTAAAATCTTTTCACCAGGTGAATGAGTAGAGGTATATTGTACCCCATACTCATTCACATAGGGTGGGGGGCCGGTATCTGGGTGCCCCCTTATTAAAGGGAGCTCCCATATTCCGATAAGCCCCCCGCCCGAAGACCCCAACAACCAATGGCCAAGGTTGTCGGGCAGAGGTCCTTGTCCTCATCAACATGGGGACAAGGTGCTTTGGGGTGGGGGGTCGCAGGGCCCCCCTTCCCCAAAGCACCCCTCATGTTGAGGGCACGCTGCCTGGTACGGCTCGGGGGCGCTCGCTCGTCCCCACCCCCTTTCCTGACCGGTCGGGCTGCGGGCTCGGTTAAGGGTCTGATATGGACCTTGAGGGGACCCCCACGCCGTTTTTTTCGGCGTAAGGCTTCCCCTTTAAGTCCATACCAGGTGACAGGGCTAGCGAGGTGTCAATCTCAACAGCGAAGGCGGCGACATTGACTTCCTTCGCTAGTCCCGTCAACCTGGAACCACATTCAAATATGTTTGTCCGTTGCACCTAGTCTGCCGGAAAAGTCCAGTCGTGTGTGGGCAGGTCCGCTCGTTTGGCAAGTCCGGCGGGCCTCCGCTTCAAAGTCTAGAGGTTTGTCTGCCGGACTAAGTCCACCGGACAGTCCGATCGTGTGTTCGCGGCATAAGGGCTTGTTCACACCAGGACTGCACTGTGCAGCCGGAGAGGTGCAATGTGTGATGGGCAGTTTGATGCACCGTTTACCATGTTTGTTCTAACTGCCCAATTTGTCTTACCTTTATTAAGATGTCACAAATTACATTTTATTCATTTCTATTCACCACGGTGTGTTGTGATGAGGGGTACATTGTTGCATCGTACCAAAAAAAAAAGGACTGCATGCAGTTGTTCTTCAGCAGAAATCTGCACAACATGGTGCCCATTGCAATCCCAATGCATCTGGTGTGAACAGGTGGCAATGTAGAGGTTTTACATTCAGTGAATCTTGAATATTGTTCAGAGGAAATCAGCTTGTCCAAGAAAAGTTTCCCCTATGTATGACCTATTCTCCTGGCATAGTCAAATGTTGTCCATATGGTTTTGCAAATTTTAGCTTTTTTTAATGCATTTATTAGGCCACGTGTTTAAAAAGACAAGTGATAAAAAAAATAGTTATAGCAAATCAGCATCAATTAAAATATTAAAAATATTTTCCAGCATTTAATGGATTTTTATACAAAGCATCTTTGCCAAAAATCACTAGCCAAAGTATTATAATGTCGAGGAACACAATTTATAGAAATAGTGGGTGGTGGTCAGATGTTTTGTCATAGCTGATGTCTGCGTGTATTCGACATTAGATCATAGTTTGTGTACTATATGTACACTGTTTGACATCCTCTTGTTTATCCTGATTGTTGCTGCTCCTATAATTTCTTACTCATTTCACTGTTTGAGGCCCGACATTTTAATTACTCGAGTGCTGAGAACAAATATAGAAGTGGGTGGGTTAGGGGTGAGGTGCACACAAAATTCCACAACCAAATCCCACTCAATATTCCACTGCCACATGAGACACTGCGACTGCAGGTTTTAACAAGTCATAGCATTGACAAATATTAGCTTTTAATATTGAGACTTTTCTTTTGCGGTATGTGGAATGCATTCTGCTGCATTAGGTAATCAAAATCACACAATCAGTTTACGTAACAGAAAGATAGTAGTTACTCCCTGTGGAACGAGTGTGATAAAAACCACTGGAATCAAGGAACACACAAAAATGCGAGGAACGATGTTTGTCCTATTCTATTATTATTATTATATTCACATCTCAAAGTTTATTTTGTTATCATCACAGGTTTGACTCAGAAAAAAATACTAGCTAAAACAGAAGGGATTCTCTAGGGGCCATTCACACCAGAAATCAATGGGCACCAGTCACCTACAAGTCGGATTGAAGTAGTACAGGAACCTTTTCTGAAGTCGGAGCGACTTCAGTAGTGTGCATTAAGACGGCTCGCATTCACTTACATTGATTTTTACATGTAGCGTGACTTAAGGCGACTAAGGGTGACCTGAAGTCGGATCTGAGTCGCCCCTGTGTGAACCGGCTCTTAGGGGTATCAGAGTAAAGGGGACTGAATACAAATACACACCACACTTTTCAGATATTTATGTAAAACATTTTGAAAACCACTTATCATTTTTCTTCCACTTCACAATTATGTGCCACTTTGTGTTGGTCTATCACATATCACACGTCCCAATAAAATACATTGACATTTTTGGCTGTAACATAAGAAAATGTGGAAAATTTCAAAGAGTATGAATACTTTTTCAAGGTACTGTAACTTAACCCAGTGACTATCGCTCTCAGGCTGCTGGCACCTAGATTGTGGTCTTATGAGCAGGAAGGTTTTTGACAAGTTCTTTATTAAAAATGAAAAAGGTCCCCTGACGTAGCTCTTATGTGTTTTCTATCTCTGGCACCAATGTTATCTTCCTCTGGTAGTTTCTTCTCCCTCCGATACTGTCCTGTCACACTTACCTGCTAAAAACAAAAAAAAAGATCTTCTAACGCTGTCTTCCTCTGTTGTGTTATTTCCCGTTGTCTGCCATTTCTTATAGCCATGTGACATCACCAGTGGTGGTTCTCCAGGTGACGTCATTAGATGGCCAAGCTCCATGTCTATACAAGAAAAAGCAGACAGCGGGAGACAATACAATGGGGAAGACAGCGTTAGAAGAAGATTGGCTTTTTTTTTTTTATTGTTTTTATTGAGTTTTCATTGGCATACAAATTTGCCCACGCAGGGGCCAAACATTTCCCACACAGGGGCAAACCTCCAAATGTGGCAACCGGCCACAAAAGGACACATTCACATTATACACAGGCTTTTTTTTGTTTTTAGTGGGTAAGCAGCAGCGAGGAAGAAGACAGCACAACGCAAAGACAGCTCAAGGAGAAAACAGCACAAAGAGAAGACAACTCAAGGAGTAGACAGGACCAGGTGGAGAAGGCTGCATCAGAGGAAGAAGACATTGGTACCGGAGAAAGAAGACATGTTGGAGCTACAACGGGAGGACATTTTTAGTTTTTAATAAAGGACTTGTCAAAAACCGTCTCTTGTTTTTTTTAACACTTCACTGATTTTTGAGGTGAATGGGTAGGGGTACAATGTATCCCATACTCATTCACATGGGGGGCTGGGGACTCCCTTTCTTACTGGTGGTTTCCAGATTCTGATAAGCACCCTGCCCACAGACTCCCACAACCATAGGCCAGGATTGTTGGGAAGAAGCTTTTGTCCTTATCAACATGGGGGCAAGCTTCTTTGGGAAGAGCCCCCTCACCCCAAAGCACCCATTCCCCCATGCTGAGAGCACACGGCCTGATATGGGTCAAGAGGGGGTGCGATTGCTTATCCCCTCCCTTTCTTGACCTGCCGGGCTGCATGCTCAGATAAGGGTCTGAAACCATACTAGACCCGAAGGGCCCGGTGCTTTTTTTCACAATTTTCTTTTTTGACGGCAATTTATTCATTTTTTATTCAGCTGTCAGCGAGGTTCCTGATGTCTCATCGGTTATTAAGGATGCCGCGGACGATATTGTGGCTCACTTCTTAGGAACCAGCGATTTACAGTGTACAGTTTACATTGTGTTTTATGGGAAAAAAAACAAAAACACAAAACGCAAAATGCATGAAAAATGCATACAAAAACGAGGGTTTAAAAATGAAAAACACACTGCAAAATGTGCCTGAAAAACGCATCAAGCACAGCCGCATAGATTTTAACATAGAGTTAGGGCTGGCTCTGAGAAGGGTGGTTTGTGCGCCAGGACAAGGCGCAAACTGGAAGGCACACTACAGCCAGGTCAAATTGACAGTGGAGAGCTGGCAAACAACAAGATCTCCATCAGAAAATCTCTACCAGATTGGGCAGGAGCACACCGTTCCACTATCCTTTGTGACAGTGCGAGGCTCTGTGTCTATAGAAATGCTCCGAAAAAGGGCACAGGGTTTGTACCTTTGCAGAGTGCATGACTACAGAGTGTTAATTTTGAGTAGAGTTTTTGCAGATTTTTGCTGATTTTTTGCTGAGTTTTTGCTTTTGCTGATTTCTGAATGGGGCTCTGTAGTTTGGAGATTTTGTGGACAACCAGCAGGGTATGTGCCCAGGTGCACACAGCCCATATAATGATGGCCTGCTGAGAGTTGTGGGTGAAGGTGGAAAGGGGAGTTGGAGCAGTTGCTGCTGTTTAAAGACAGAGCCCTGTAAGAAGAGCTAGGGTTCCTGTTGGAGACTGCAACCCTTTTGAAGGGGGATTACTTGCCCAAGGACTGAGAAAGTCTGGCCAGCTACAAGAGTCAGGGAGACCATGTGAGGGTCTGGGAGACTGAGGAAGCTGAGGAGGCCAATGGGTCCAGGGGGGCTGGAGGAATTCAGAAGCCTCTGGATGAAGCAAGCTTGAGGTACTGAAAAAAACCCTGTCAAGAGGCAACGTGGTGCCTCAATAGCAAGGTGTTGTCACCTAGGCTGAGAAAGCCTGAATAGTTAGTGGTCTGGGGGACCAAAATAGAGCAGAGGTACTGTTGTGGTATTTTGCCAGAGAAGATCCCCTGCATGGTAAACTGTATGTTGGACTTTTGTTTTGTCTTCTGCCGTTTAATAAAAGTGGGCTACCAGGTCTTTAAACACAGATTTACCTGACATGGACTTCACTAAACAGTGCATCTACCACTGAGCTAATGATTCCTCAGTACACACTTTCCTTTAACCACTCCACAGTCTACAGTCTCTGCAATCAACGACAACCTGACCTAAAAGATAGCAGAATGATCACATCTGACAAAAAGTTAAAAATATAAATACAAATACTTGATCCAGTTATTGTCATGGGAAATCTGACCATAAATCTTTCAGTCCTTTAAAGTGAGTGAACTAATGTCGCACTTTTTGTCAACTCCTGTAGGAATTGTAATCCCAGAATGTGTTTTTAGAAAGGTGCTCATTACGCATACCATCCTTGAATTAAATTTAACCCGTGGAATAATCTGAAAAGTATAGGAAAGGTCACCCTTATGCTATGTAAAATTTTTAATATTTGAGGAGGTATAGAGATTATTAGAATCAGAAAAGCGCGCCTCCTTCCTTTACTTTGAAACCCCAAATTTTTATTTGTGCTTCATACTATGAAACCTACCTCTACCTATCCGCTGAAGATTTTCCTAATGCATATGTTTATTGGTTTTAAATACTGGTTAATCCTAGTTTTTCCATGGACCTCCCTCTCCTCAGTGGCAAAGCAATAGCAGGAAATCTTCTAGTTGTTGTGTTGCCACTGACAATTTTTATATGCAGAAAAAAAGGACTTTTGTTATGCATTTTTTTTTCAAATGTCTATTCTTTATAAAATACATGCATGTATCTGCTGCAAAATGAATGAATGAATCAGTCAATAAATTTGAGGTCCTAACACAAAAGGAATTTCGTGTCATAATTTAATGTGTAAAGCCAAAGCTTTTTTGGTTTTAGATTGAGTAAGGATGGGTTAAATTCCCTGTACTGGTATTTATTGGCAGGTACGCAACAGGATGAGAAGAAAAATTTGGGATTTCACCCTTTTAGACAGCTGTCCCTGGAACAAGTGTCCTCATTGAAAGATTTTCCCTCATCTCTTGCTCTAGGGACAAGTCTAAAATTTAGGATTTCCCCTCAGTTTCTGTTTTAGTGACAATGACCACCAGTATAGATAGAGGGGTTAATTTCCCCAATAGGAGCTTGCAATGAAAAAAATTGACACAAGGTCCAACCACGCTTCACTTTACAGTTCAACAAATGTAAGTGTGACAAATATAACTCAAAATTTGTAACAGAACACTGCGCTATTCTTTATCAAAAAGTGAGTAAAAAACCACAAGGAAGAGCTGCTAACACATCACCGGGGTATCAAGTGTAAAATAAACAATAATGTAAAAAAGTGTAGCGCTTCTCATAACATCAATCAATAAATCTCATAGATCCCACATATGAATGTAAGAAAAATAGTGCTCAAAATATATAGATTTTTGACATAAATTATATATATAAGTGACTCAAAAAATGTCCAAGTCATTAAAGTGGAAAAAAATCAAAGTGAAAAAAATCAACCAATGGAAGAACAGAGTCTCAAAACACAAAGTCTTTAGTGTATGATGTCTTGGTATGATCCACAAACATGAAATAAATTGCACCTCCTTTCAAAGATTCATATATTATTCGTGTAAAATTCCCATCACCAAGCGAATTGGAGGCTTACCGGAGATGTTGGATCCTCACAAATTGACATTTGGGGGATCATACAAGCTTTTGCAACTATATGCAAATCCTCACAGCAGTAGTTAACCAGGAGTACCCCAAGTATGGATGATCTCTTCATGGGTTACAAGGCATTTTAACTCCAACCAGATATATCCAAAAACGGTTTAGGAACATAAATCTGATGACGTCTTATACGACGAAACGCGTCGGGACTCTGCTGCAACCTTGTTTTATCTTGTTAAGCGCACAAACCATTTTATACATGTGAGTTTTGTACTTTTATTTTTTATCTATTTCTATAAAAACGGAATTACGCTATGTTTGGTCCCTGCTTCTTTTTCTTATGTTCCTAAACCGTTTTTGGATATATCTGGTTGGAGTTAAAATGCCTTGTAACCCATGAAGAGATCATCCATACTTGGGGTACTCCTGGTTAACTACTGCTGTGAGGATTTGCATATAGTTGCAAAAGCTTGTATGATCCCCCAAATGTAAATTTGTGAGGATCCAACATCTCCGGTAAGCCTCCAATTCGCTTGGTGATGGGCATTTTACACGAATAATATATGAATCTTTGAAAGGAGGTGCAATTTATTTCATGTTTGTGGATCATACCAAGACATCATACACTAAAGACTTTGTGTTTTGGGACTCTGTTCTTCCATTGGTTGATTTTTTTCACTTTGATTTTTTTCCACTTTAATTACTTGGACATTTTTTGAGTCACTTATATATATAATTTATGTCAAAAATCTATATATTTTGAGCACTATTTTTCTTACATTCATATGTGGGATCTATGAGATTTATTGATTGATGTTATGAGAAGCACTACACTTTTTTACATTATTGACAAATATAACTCAGCATACCACATTTGGCAAGGGATGGCGGTTGCCAAATACACCCATTGAAGTTAACAAGACCATGCTGTAACCACTTACCTCACTCTACCTAAAGCATGGTAACCTGGACAATAGGGGTAGAGGTTGGTAGAGCAGTTGCTCTACCAACCTCTACCCTTTTTGTCTAGGCTACCATGGTTTGCCCCTATTACCTGAAGTGTACTCTTTTTTTTCACTGTCCACAGTAGCTTCACTTGCAGATCTCTCCCCAACCGTTCATGTCTGCACCTGTTTACACTGCCCTCTATACCAATCTTTTTCCACAGTACCATCTGATACATTTAAATTCACACACTTTATGGCATTCTACACTCCTCATTGTTCTCCATGCTATCGTTTTAGTGGTACTGTATGCTGTCAAAGACAGTTACAAGAAAAGATCCTCTAGCACCCAACACAAAGATCTAAAAGTAATTTTTGCCTCCATTTGGTTCATAGAAACCTGAATGGGATGTGTATACAGAAAATCATTTCCATTAGGAAGAATACTTGGCACAGAATTGGGCTAATCAAAACCATCATGAAGATTGTACTATGAATTCTAGCAGAGTCAAGAGGTACTTAGCTTGGATTGCAAAATGGCCTTTCATTATGCAATGCATCAGCCCAGTCAAGTGAAAACAGCACACTATATCTCTACTATTACACTAATGGATCATTATAATTATTTCCAATGTGGTTTCTACCGGATAACGGGAACATAATTAAAAAAAAACAAGCTGTGACTCAGAGCACACTGTAGCAATATTTGTTATAGTTTGATGGAAGTGTTTCCAGCAACCAAAGGTTTCAGAGACAGCATGGGCTGTTTACAGAATCAATGTTGGGATGAAAACCTGTCACAGTCCACTGTCTTTCTAAATAAATGAGCTTAATGGCTTTCTTAAATGGACCAGTAGGTATTAATGGATAGAACTATGATGGAAATGCATAGGGAAATGTACTAAACGAAAGAATAAAGATATCACCAAAATGAAACTGTCGTTCTCTGTCATCAGTTGCAGCCCCATTGTTGGCAATCTCGTTCCTTTTCTTGTGATTGTAAAACACATTGCTAAACTAAATTACATGTAGCACCCTCTAGTGTGCTAGAGTAGGTAGTGATAGGTTTTTGTTAGTGTAAGTAAAATGTTTTGGCTTGTCTGGCAGCCAAGTCTGTGTTTTATTCTGGGTCAGGTGAGTGATCCAGGGAGGGCTGGTGTAACTCAGCAGGCAGCATCTCTGGTGCCTCCCCCTACTTCTAGAACTTGCTGGAGACTTCCAGAAGAATGGGAGGGAGGGTAGGAGAAGCTGCCTGGAGTATTCATTAGGGCCCTGACCAAGCCCCAATAGATGGGTTGGCAGGGGGCAGACCCCTCAAATACTCAGGATCAGCCCACCTGGGCATGAGAGTTTTCGGTGTAAGTTGGAGATGGAGTGCTAGGCGGCTGCTGGTGGGCCCTAGAGTATAGCACCCTATTCTGGGGGGGGCCACCTCAGGCCTGGGAGCTTGGGTTCAGGAGGGATCATCTGATATCCCAAGGTGGAATCCTGGCCATTGACACGGAAGCAGGTGTGAGGACAGCAGGAGCCAGTGAGCATGTATGGGAGATCTCCAAGGAGAAGGCAGCCAGGTGGGATGGTGAGTGATACAGTCAGGGAGGACTGAGATGCAGCCTGAGAGGACTGGGTGAGAGCAGTCTGAGATGGATGCAGTCAGTCTGGGAGGACTGTGGAAGCTTAGCCAGGAGGGCTAGAGAAATGGGCAGCTGCGACCAGGTGAGCAGACAGTGCCTGAAGAGGTGGTACTGAGATCAGTAGCCACAGAAGGACAGCTGGGCAGTAGGAATTTGCTACAAACCAAGGGGCCCGCTGTCTCTGCCTGTAAAGGGCATTTGCTAAAATATGACTGAGACCCATTGTCAGATCACCTAACAGTGTGCCGACTGGTCCTGGGAGTTTTTGTGCTACAAGCAAATGTTTTTCTGGAGGAGATGAGAAGCATGTAAATATTTTGTAAACAGTTTGTAGAGTGGCAGCAGGGTGCCAGATGTGGAAACATTCTCTAAGTTCCAGCACCTGCACTAAATACCTATAACGCTGTGAGGTGGAGTGATATGCTCTCAACAGTACAGGTATAGTGCCATTGGATGGTAAAGATTGAGTGAACAGTATTGGATCATAAATGACCGCCTATGCAACAGGCAGGGGAAGTTAATTGCAATCATGAGCAATGCAAAGAGGTGGGGGAGGGGGAATAAAAGCACTGACCAGAAATAAAAGGGATGGAACTTAGATGTAACTGAAGGATAAAATTAGGAACTTTCTTACAGTACTAGTAGCTTGCAGCTGGTCCAGCGATACCGTAAGAATGCGGATTTATTTGGTGTCCTTTCAGCTTAGCTTCCAGGCTCTTACCGAGCAGCCAGCCTCGTGCATGACCCTCTTCTGAAGAGTCCTCCCCTGGTTGCGTTTTGAGTTGCTGGGCCTCTCCATACCCGAGACAGCACCGGACCACCCTGAAATCCTCCTTCCAGTTACTGTGCCTCGGACTAGCCAGTCCCGAGACTCGGAAACGGATGGATCAGCACCTCAGGCCATGAGGGCCTCTGGGGGCTGGTCAGGAAGACCAGGACCATGGAGTCAGAACATGTTTCTGGACCAGAAACCCAGAACCACGTGACCTCAGCACCTTAAGTACCCTCTTCCGGAATACACAGCGAGACAACACACCCACTGACTGGCTCAGAGAGAGAGATTGGTACCCAATGCGTCCAACCAGACTGCGTTTCAATGCCTGTCAAAGGTGACACCTACACCTATGATCAGGCAGAAGATAGTACAGCCCAGCCAAACTGATGCCAAGACCACAATTTAGTCAATTTAAACCTAAGACCCAACTATGGTCTTAGGAAAAAACTAAATTTACAACACATAGTGTGTGCTCTTCAGGAGCCGGCGCTACTTGTATGAAAGGCAAGTCTGAAATGTCACCCTGATTCGTTAAGAGGGGTTGTGAAAAAAAAATGAGAGAGCGAATGAGGAAGCTGATTGCCGTCAGAGCATATCTGATCCAGCGGTGTGGGTTGACGTAATCTACGATGGTCCACCTACAGTGACCGCAGGTAAGTGGACAGTTGTAGCCGTTGAAAGAAATCAAGCTCAGTTTGAAAATGTGCCTCAATATCCCTGCTGGACATAAGCTGACGATTTACCGATTTACCGCAGTCGAAAACCGGTTCAGTCTCCGAAGTGTCCTGAATTTTAAGTCTTTTAAGAACAGTAAAAAAGCATGGTTCCCCAAAACCAGAGTAAGAGGGCTGGGTAAGGGGGAAAGCACCAGTGTTGACCAGAAGAGAAGTCTGGTTACCCGAAAAGTCACCACAACCATGAGGTGTTGGGTAATTGTCGGTGGACAAGACCACCGAGGAATTCATGGAAGTCCAGCTAAAGCTGGATCTACTGTCTCTTGTTCAAGGTCTACAATTTGGGCTCCATCGTCACACACCACTCATGTCGTGTCTGGGCGGATAACTCAATACCCATGGCTTCTGATTTGCTGAAATAAATTTTATAATTGGACAGTTGGCCAAATCTATTGAGTTCTGAAAGAAGAGATGGAAGAGAGACAATTGTCGATGTGGTGAAGAATATTAAATCGTCTGCATATGCAGCCAATTTATGTTCACAGGTCTTAGTCTTGATACCCTTAATAAGAAAAAAAAAAGTTAGAAGTGGCTTAAGTGTCAAACATTTGAAATCAGAAGTGCTAATTTTAAAGGATAATATGCAAGCTATGCAACAGACAACAACAGCTATAAAGGGTAGCTACAGGTGTATACTGAGCTGGAGGCACATAACACCCACTAACTCCTGCAGATGGCTGTATTAGAGAACAACAGCAATAAAGGGTAGATACAGGTGTATACTGCGCTGGAGGCACACACTACCCACTAACGCCTGCAGTTGGCTTTGTTAGAGAGCAACAGCAATAAAGGGTAGATACAGGTGTATACTGCGCTGCAGGCACACAACACCCACTAACTCCTGCAGATGGCTGAGAAAAGAACACACTGTCCCCTATCTAGCTCTTTCCCTGCACGCCAACACACTACACAAGGTTGCCACGCTGGCAGCCTTATATAGTGTGGGGCGTGTACTAAACCCCCTGAGCTATAATTGGCCACAGGCATCATGCCTGTGGCCAATTATGGCTCTCCTCGCTGCCGGCACTGTGATTGGTCAAGCGTGTGGGGTCACAGTGCATGCTTGGCAAATCATGAGCCAGCAATGTACTGCGATGGTGTAGTGCATTGTGGGCCGTTCGTGCCACACGAATTTGGTGCGAACGGTCCACAAAGTTCTGAATTCACCTAACAGACGAACAGCCGATGTTCGAGCCGAACATGCGTTTGAATCGAACAAGAGCTCATCCCTAGTTGTCACGGCCTTCTCTAGCTGGACTAAAACCCGATTGGTCTGCATGGATTAAAGAGGGGATATGTGGGAGCAATCTATTCACCAGTAATTTAGTGAAAATTTTCAGATCTACATTAAGGAGTGATATAGGGCGCTAACTGGCACATTGAGTCAGATCATTCCCCTCCTTAGGGATCACTGTAATATGCGCTTGCAGAGTCAGGTCAGAGATAGTATGATCGTCTCGTAAAGAGTTGAATGCAGACACAAAATGTGGGGCTAGTATGTTTGAAAATGTCTCATAATAAGACAAAGTATACCCGTCTGGGCCAGGGGCCTTACCCATTTTCATGGTTTTCAGAGCAGCCAGGAATTCGTCCGTGGAAATCGGATTATCGAGTTCCAGAGCAACAAAGTATTGTTGAGTCAACACTCGTGTGGCAGCTGTAGAAGCAGTCGGCTCTTGTGCAGACAAATTGTACAAGGTCGTGTAATATTTCCAGAAGGTCTGGGCAATCTCTAGTGAACTTCTCACCAGAGTATCCTATTTCATCTTAATATGTGCAATATAAGCTTTTGCCCTAGTAGCCAGCAAGGCATTCGCCTGCTGGGTTTATTATCAAATTCATATAAAAACTCACCTGCATCTTGCCAGTTTAGCTTCAGCTTTCTCAGAAAACAAGGAATTCAGTTTATCTCAAATCTGAGAGTTTGTCTTCTACTGGTTGTGCAAGCGCGACTTTATTAACCCGTTCGGGTTTATGAATGTCTGTGAGAAGTGCGTCAATCTTTTCTGTGAGTAGCTTTTTACACCGTGTCCCTAACTTCATGAAAGTCCCCCGCATAATGCATTTATGAGCATCCCACAAATTGAAAAGAGAAGTATCCTGATTGTCATTGATGGAAAAGTAAGACGTTAAATCTCTGGAAGTTGACCTTTATATAAAGGATCATAAAGGAGCATTTTGTTTATTATTTCCAGTGTCATTCACGTGATTCACCTCTGCCAAGTTCAAGGGAACAGTGGGTGGGGGCATGGTCTCAGATAGTGAACGAGACTATCGCAGTCGAGGCGAGAAGTGGGAGAGCTAACTGTGATATTAAAATATAGTCCAGTCTGGTATAAGTTTTGTGAAGTGGGGAAAAAAAATTAGTCCTTATCCTGGGGATTGAGGGCCCTCCAGCTATCAGTTAATCGTCATGTAGGATGGATCTAAACATACAGGATGGATCTTCTTACTCAGTTTTGAGTAAGACAAATAAGGCAAATAAGACGCCCCATGAGAGGCAACTAACGTCAGGGTATAAGACTACATTTAAATCACCAACCAACAGTACTATACCCTCCTTGTACTGGTCTAATAGAGTTAAATACTGGATCAGAGCTGAAAGTTGATTCTCATTTGGAAGGTACTAGCAAGCCAAGGTCTTAGGGTTGGGCTCAGCCCTTCCTTCTCTGAGCTGGCCGCTAATTGCCAGGTCTTATCTCTCCACTCAGCTGTTGATGATATCCAGCTCGTCCGTGCTGCCTACTTAAAGCGGAGTTCCGCCCAAAAATGGAACTTCTGCTTTAAGCACTCCTCACCCCCTTACATGCCACATTTGGCATGTAATTTTTTGGGGGGTGGAGTGGGGGCTTCGTTAGGAGGGGGACTGCCTGTCCCACTTCCTCCTTCCACCCAGGGATCTGTCCGGCGTTTACCCAGTATCTATGATGTTCCCAGCCGAGATCATAATATATAAAGTCACCCCTGAACAAATACAGAATAACCTTAAGCCATATGAGCTTGGGTTTCGTTTCCCAAATAGGCATATTTCCTGGTCTGTGAGCCACAGGGTGCCCGCCCCAGAGCCCTTCCCACCAAAATCCAATCCTGGATCTCCAGCCAGGGGAGAAGACCTCTCTAAGAATGAGGTCCGTGCCATGCTCTCACCTTCTAAGGAGGACAGAAGGACAATCCCTGGGCCCCCCATGACCGCTTCGCCCCTGGGGAGGCACAGTGTATATAGGGCTCTCGGATAAGTCACCCCCTCAGCCCACAGACCAGTGTCTCATATCCAGGACTTTAGCAGACTAATAGCAATACATAGCATCTGTACCCAGCCCCAAAAAAATGAAACATGTCAAGGGTGGCCACCCAAGGTAGTGCAAATTATAGACACATGAACATAATGATAAAAAAAAGAACAGCAAAAACCTGAGTCTCGAGCCCGGTTAGAACCATCTTCATGAAAATCGGAGAGGATAAACCACCCTCCACCCCCAGAAAGGTGAATTAAATAGCAGCCATTGCCCCAACTTCCCACAACCCCTGAAATGGGCAAATCTCCCCCACCTTGGCCTACCGCAGCAATCAGGGATTTACCATTGGAAAGGTATTGCCGATGAGGGGGTGCCGTGAACAAGAAATAAAGACAAAAAGTGTCCCCAAGTGATAGCTGTGATGGCAAGCAGTTACCTTTCTGAAGATGTCTGAAACTTAACTGAAACAGGACTCTTGTATGTTACATGAGTAGTTCCAAAATCGAATATTCATACAGCAGAAGAGTTGTTGTAGCTGGGATGGATTGTATAAGGCAAATAACCGGTTATCCTTTTTAACCAACGGGGGATCAGGTACCTCCACTCGACTGAGTTCCAGGAGTGGTTTCAGCAGATTCCGGTGGTATAAGATATGTCTACAGAGATCAGAAAAAAACTGTATTTGAGCTCCATCAAAGTCCAGTGGGCCACTCTGCCAAGCTGCCTGCATGATGTTTTCTTTCACAGTGAAAAAAGTGGACTCGACATAACACATCTCGGGGAATTTCCTAAGACATATCTCTGGAAGCTGGTACTCTGTGGACCCTGTCAGTCCAGTGGGCCACTCTGCCAAGCTGCCCGCATGATGTTTTCTTTCACAGTGAAAAAAGTGGACTCGGCATAACACATCTCGGGGAATCTCCTAAGACATATCTCTGGAAGCTGGTACTCTGTGGACCCTGTCAATCTTGATCGCAGTAGATGGCGGTCCCCTAACATTTGATTAAAAATAGCAGTAACTGATACATGGAGGTCAGACCCTGCAGTGTCTTCAGGGATACCCCTCATCTGATATTACTGCGTCTACTACGATTCTCTGCATCTTCCATCTGTAGTTGAATGGTAGCGAATCGTTGTTGATGGGAAATAAGCTGCTGCTTCAGCACATCAATGTGACAATCTGTAGTGGTATGCTGTTCCTCCAGAGCCTGGGCAGTATACCGCAGCTCCTTAATATCTTCCTTCAGAGCCTCTGTCCAATATCATAGCATTTTCTGGATATCAGCCTTTGTGGGTAGTGCTTGGAGCAGTTGTCTCAAGTCTGTGTCTGCCAAGTGGACAGAGCTGACAGGGCTGTGTGAATCCCCAGGTGTCTCTGCCGGACTCATCTGCAGGAGAGTAGGGACTGTGACACCATAATGGGCAGGGACATCACCCGGTGACCCCGCCCATTGTCCCTATATAAGTCGCCACGCACCGCATCCCTGTCATTGCAGCCAGAGAGAGCGTCGAGTCAACATCTCAAGGAACAAGAAGAAGAACAAGAAGAACAAGAAGAAGAGAAGGTGGTGGCGACAGAAGACCGGACCACCTCTAGTAAAAGAGCTGGAAGAAGGAGCGGAGGCCCGACAAGAAGAACCGAAGAGGGGGACAAGACCCCTGAAGTTGGAAGAAGAGGCGGCGGTGACAGAAGACCGGGCAACCGCTAGTAAAAGAGCTAAAGGAAGAAAGCGGAGGAGTGTGGCGAGAAGACCCCCAAGACAGAAGAAGACCCCCGGAGCTGTGCAATAAATTATTTTAAATCCTTGTGTGGTGTTTTTTTTTTTTTTACTTTCTTTTCACCAGGTGAATGGGTAGGGGTACAGTGTACCCCATACTCATTAACATAGGGTGGGGGGCCGGTATCTGGGGGCCCCCTTAATAAAGGGGGCTCCCGGATTCCAATAAGCCCCCCACCAGCAGACGCCGACAACCAACAACCAGGGTTGTCGGGAAGAGACCCTTGTCCTCATCAACATAGGAAAAAGGTGCTTTGGAGTGGGGGGGTCACAGGGACCCCCTTCCCCAAAGTACCCCATGTTGAGGGCATGCGGCCTGGTATGGCTCAGGAGGGGGGGCGATCGCTCGTCCCCACCCCCTTTGCTGACCGGCCGGATTGCATGCTCGGATAAGGATCTATATGGACCTTGGGGGGGACTAGTTTTTTCAGAGTAGGGCTTCCCCTTTAAGTCCATACCAGGTAACGGGGCCACGCCGTGTCAATCTCGTCGCCGAACTCGCCGAACATTGTAAACATCCCTTGTGATGCAAGGGTATGGATATAAATCTTCGGAGGTTATACACGGTTCTGGGATCTGATGCCCACATGGCCCCGACGGATGCAGTGGCCTCCCTGGATGCTGAAAAAGCATTCGACTCTGTTGAGTGGGAGTATCTTTGGGGGGTCCTGCTCCGCTTTGGCCCCAGATTTGTTTCCTGGGTGAAGGCTATCTACGGTGCCCCTAGGGCATGAGTGCGCACTGGTTCGGTAATTTCCCCCCCTTTTCTCCTCCGCAGGGGTACTCGACAGGGATGCCCGCTCTCTCTGGCGCTTTTTGCGCTAGCTATAGAACCAATGGCCATGTTGATCAGATCCGCTTCGGCGATCCGTGGCATCCCCTTGGGCCCTGTGGAGCAGAAAATCTATCTTTATGCCGATGACACCCTTTTATGCCTCCGGGAGGTGTCCACGTCACTGGAGGAGGCCCTCTCCCTTATCAATAACTTTGGCAGGTACTCAGGGGTCCGAGTAAACTGGGACAAGTCGGTCCTGTTTGCTCTTCACCCCTAGGATGCTGGGCTCCCGGTTAATGCCCCACTTCAGCTGGTCACCCAGTTTAAATATTTGGGGGTAATAATCCACAGAGACCTGACACGATTCATACCTCTTAATCTTGACCCGGTTTTGTCTTCACTGACGCGACAGTGCTCAGGTTGGAGGACTTTGCCTCTTTCGCCAGAGGGCAGAGTTAACTTGATCAAGATGACGGTCCTTCCCAAGTTCACCTATTTGTTTCGGCAAACCCCAGTGCATATTCCCCAGGCTTTCTTTTGGAAGTTAAATAGTTTGATTATTTCCTTTATCTGGAATGGCGGCACCCCGAGGATAGCGCAGAGCACGCTTCAGCTCCCGCTCTCTTTAGGGGGTCTGGCTTTACCGTGCTTTGTGAAATACTACTGGGCCGCAGTCTTGAACCGACAAACCTTGCGGCTACCCTTGAGGCGGCACTCCTGGGCTCATATTCCGAACTCCGGAATTTGGTCCACAGAGGCCCTAGGTCCAATCCCGGGGTTACTCCCTCGATGTGGACCACGCTGAGGGTATGGGATGCAGTCAGGGCCATGATAGGGAAACCGCACAGTTGGTCCCCTGATACTCCGCTGTGGGGGAACCCGCGGCTGCCCCACTTTCGAACCATTCCGGACCCGATGTTGTGGGCTCGGAGTGGTATCAAAACTTTGGCGCATGTCTCCTCCCCGCAGGGGCTGCTTTCCATTGTTATGTAAGATCTGAGGCTGCTGCCCCTTTATTCCTCTCTCCCCCTTTCCCTCTCCATCCCTCATTCATCTCAGAATCTAACCACATCCCCTTTGAGCCACGCGCAAGTAAGCTATACCCACAATTTCACGCAAACCACGCCCATTTTCTGCCTGTTTTCTTTTTTCCCTATGGCACGCCTACAAACGCATGCCCCCTGCCCCATAATTATAATCCATCCCTGCCTACAGCCAAAAAAGTGTCCTGGAATTTTTTTCTGCAATGTTGGCAACTATGCAGGCATCACCCAAGTACAACCCCTTCAAGCCAAGGCTGCATATTTGCGTACTGTCAGCGTGAAGGGGTTAAAATGTCCGTGGGTCGGGAGCACAGAAATTCATCACGTGCATACATGAGCTGGACATTTAGCGGTGATGGGCCATGTGTGTCTCGCAGGCTGTAGGTTGTTGACCCCTGCAATAATGACTATAGAATATAGACTATAGCACTACGGCTGCATTCACACCTGAGCGTAGCGTTTTCAAGCGTTTTTTTGCGGCGTTTTTTACCGCGATTCATGGTGGTTTTTACTGCATTTTTTTACCGCGATTTGCCACGATTTTGTGCAGGGCAAAAGGTCACCAATGTTAAAAGAAGAAAAACGCCCAAATCTGCTCAATTCGAGCGACCAAAAAGGGTCTGGAACTTGTTTGAGCTTCAGGCGTTCAGCTTCAGGCGACATGTAGTGGAGATGTGAACCATCTCCATTGAGAATAATAGGCTTCAAGCTACAAAACGCTCAGGTGTGAATGGGGTCTAACAGGCTAGGTTTTATGCATTACCTTGGGGAGATGCAGACTATAATACTGCAATCACTGAGCAGGAAATTATATCACCTGTGATGTTTTTCAGTTATCTTGCAAACCTGGCCTGTTAGTGGGCCCTCTGAGGATGGGGCTGATAACCACTGGTGTATAGAGTGCAGGAGTATGTAATATTCAATATAGTGTATAGAGTGCAGGAGTCTCTTCAGCTGGTCCATAGACAGTTTGTTTTTTCTTCTTCAGTGAGCAGGTTCCTCCAGAGCCGATCCTAGGGTTATAGACGCCTGGGTGCAGAAATATTTCTGGCGCCCCCACATGGGCGTGGTCATCTTACTAACACCCCCTTTCTATGGCTACAACTCAAAACACAGAGATGCTCCCTTAATGCCGCATACACACGACCGGAATTTTCGAGGGACTAGGTCCGACAGACTTTCGACGGAGTTCTGACAGAGTTCTGACGGACTTTCCGAATGAACGGACTTGGCCACACACAATCACACCAAAGTCCGACGGATTCGAACGTGATGACGTACGACTGGACTAGAATAAGGAAGTTCATAGCCAGTAGCCAATAGCTGCCCTCGCGTCAGGGTTTTTGTCCGTCGGACTAGCATACACACAAGCGGATTTCTCAGTAGGAACTGGGTCCGGCGGAGTTCTGGCAGAAAAATTTGAAACATGTTCCATTCCTAAAGTCTGTCAGACTTTTGCAAATCAAAAGTCCGCTGCAGCCCACACACGATCGAATGGTCTGCCGGAATCATTCCGCCTGACTTTTGATGTTGAAAAGTCCGGTCGTGTGTATGCGGGATAAGAAGTCTTTATTACTCTGGGACTTCCCATGATCTTTTGACAATAAAGAAAATGAGTACATTAATGGGACCTGGAGGGGGGTTTCTCTAATGCACACAGAGAGGGCTTCCGTTAGAAAGTCTGTTAGAAAGAGCCCCCAGACAAACTGCAGACATGATACAGGAGATGGTCAGAGACTGCAGACATACTACAAGAGATGGTCAGAGACTGCAGACATGATACAAGAGATGGTCAGAGACTGCAGACATGATACAACAGATGGTCAGAGACTGCAGATATGATACAACAGATGGTCAGAGACTGCAGACATACTACAGGAGATGGTCAGAGACTGCAGACATACTACAGGAGATGGTCAGAGACTGAAGACATAACACAGGAGATGGTCAGAGACTGCAGACATACTACAGGAGATGATCAGAGACTGCAGACACTACAGGAGATGATCAGAGACTGCAGTTCCTAAGGATGGAAGTAGATAATGGCCGACGAGCCCTCTCACCAGACCTGGCGATACAGCAGCATTAGCTCTTCTGATCAGGAGTCTGCTCACTCTGGGTTGCTCGTGGCGACTCCGCTGGGTGGTGCTCAGATCAGGGGATGGAGCTAGGCTGTGCGGCTTTCCCTCTCGTGGCACAGGGCAGCGGGGTTCTCTTTCTGATGGCGTCCCCTCAGCACTGTCCTCTCCCTGGAGTCCTGGGTGCACTTCCCCAAAAGCTTTCCTGGGCTCCTGGCTCTCTCTCTCTCTCTCTCTTTCTCTCCCCCCTCTCTTATTCAGCTGAGCATGCTGTGTGGGTTGCATTTTCCGGGTCACAATGGGGCCACCAGTCCTCAGGACTACATGTCCCACAATCTTCTTCTCTGCTCCCTTTTTATTGTATTTCTTCCCTGGCCAATATGAAGGAGGGAGAAGAAACATAGCGGGCAGCTGACCTGGCAAGTGCCGCTCACTAGTACAGCAATGCGAGGAGGAGAGGGGGGGCTTTTAGAGCCCACAGCTGCTCTCTCTCCACTCAGACACGGGCGCTCCAATCTCCGGCTGCTTTGCTCTCCTCCTGTGACAGGAGGAGGGAGGAAGATGGACAGTAAACACAGAGAGCCCTCTTCCCGTTGATAACAGGGACGGTGGTGGCACAGTCTCTCCTCCCCTGATCCGCGCCTGCATACCTCCCAACTTTTGAGAATGAGGGACATTCTGGGGAGAGAGTGACCTGCGGCATGCGCAGTTAATATCAAAGTGCCCATAAGAGCCCCCCCACAGGTGTCCCCCATCAGAGCCCCCCATAGCAGGTGTCCCCCATCAGAGCCCCCCACAGCAGGTGTCCCCCATCAGAGCCCCCCCACAGCAGGTGTCCCCCATCAGAGCCCCCCCACACAGCAGGTGTCCCCCATCAGAGCCCCCCCACAGCAGGTGTCCCCCATCAGAGCCCCCCCACAGCAGGTGTCCCCATCAGAGCCCCCCTCCACAGCAGGTGTCCCCCATCAGAGCCCCCAACAGCAGATGTCCCCCATCAGAGCCCCCTCCACAGCAGGTGTCCCCCATCAGAGCCCCCCCCCACAGCAGGTGTCCCCATCAGAGCCCCTCCACAGCAGGTGTCCCCATAGATCAGTACCTGTCCAATAGATCCCTGTAGCTTGGGCGCGCTGGGAGCAGAAGCACCGTGCACGTTGCAGGGGGGCGGGGCATCTGTGGCATCTTTGGTTACTAGGAGGACGGCACTTGAACAGCATTTCTGGGAGTGCCCTGGATGATTGGCAGCAGTTCCGGCCAACCCAGAAGCGAAGAGCCAACACACGCAGAGGGGGTGGGGCAGACAGGAGACTGCTCCATGTGCAACAGACAAAAAGATTAGTGAAGTATAGTAGTGGAATGTGTTCCGGTACTAGACTCCCCAGCGGTACTCAAACAGCACGGATTCCGGGGACAGCGGGAGCGGTATGTGCTCGTCAGTTGCCGGCGGGATGGGGAACCACAGCAGCCGCTACATGCGCTCCACCTCCGCCTCTGGACACAGACGAGGAGGGGGGAGGGGTGCAGGACTCTGGAGCTTCGGTGCCCCCACCTCTGCAGCGCCCGGGTGCAGAGCACCCTGCGCACCCGCGCACCCTGCCTAGCATCGGTTCCTCCATCCACACAAGTTAGATAAATACAGGAATCCAATCCCCCCTTCCCCTTCACATGTCTGTCTGTCCCCCAGTATACTCCCCCAGGTCAATCTCTTCCCCAGTATAATGCTCACAGGTCAGTCTCTCGCCAGTACAATCCCTGAAATAGTTGCTTTTATAGGCCTTAGGTTCCTTTCACACGGGGCGGATCAGTTCTGATCCGCCCCGTGGATATCCGTTTGCTCAGCGGGGATCACTCCGTCGATCCCCGCTGAGCAGGGAGATGACAGGTCCGTCTCTCCACACTGCGCAGGGACAGACCTGTCACAGCGCCGCTCTCCCCTATGGGAGATCGGATGACGACGGACCGCAGTGCCCGTCGTCACCCGATCCGATCCGCAGACGGATGGAAAAATAGCTTTTTCCTCTGTTACACTTTTTCGGATCGGAGCGGGTCGAATGTCAGCGGACATGTCACCGCTGACATCCGACGCTCCATAGAGCTCTATGGAGCACCCGTTCAGGTCCGCCTGAAAAACTGACAGGCGGGCCTGAACGGGACGTCAGTGTGAAAGGGGCCTTACAAAAGTTCTGCAAATGTTTATAAAATCACTGTTGTCACTAAAAATAAACTAAAATAATTATTAGCACACATAAACATAACTCTGTGCAGGCAGTCCCATTCATGTCAATTGGGATGCAGTGACTGCATGAACATTGCTGCTCCCAATCTGACGTCCATTTGGTTGCGGGTGTATGACTCTGAACATAGACATTGTGACTTTGGGGATACCCAAACAAATGGCAAATTGAGAGCAGCAGTTGTGTCTATGCAGCTTCTGCATCCCAATTGACATCAATGGGACTGCCAGCACAGGGATGCATAGAACACTTGTAAATCCCCATAAAAACAACATTGCATGAGTGTACACTGTAGTATGCCCCATTTTTTTACTTTTTTGGGGGGCTGGGGGGGCTTTGGTCAGACTTCAGGGGTATAATAAGACCACTAATGTATCTTTTATGAGACAGAGAAAGGGACATATAGTACTCATTCCCTTTCCCTACAACCTGAGATGAATGAATAGACTTATATTCATTCAAAAACAAAAGCATAGTAAACACTATATGCTTCATAGTAAACACTGTTTATTATGCTTCAGTGATAAATGAATGCAGGAGCAATCTGTACCGATCCCTTACTGTGTTTATTCAAAAAGGGGCTGGTAAACTTGACATATCATGTTTACCATCTCCCTCCCCTCCATCTCCCAAAGTTCCTGAGCTACTGACATTTACAACCAGAGCTGTCAGCAGAGACCTGCCAGCATGAGAACAGCTGCATCGGCTAAAAGGAACAGTTGGCTTTACTAAAATCTCCCCTGCTGGCTGGGATTGATAGTTCAAATGCAAATTCAGCAGGGCACTGTGGGGGACAGGATCAGTTTCGCCTCATCTTCACCCCTCACAGGTACAATGTATCCTTCAGACCATGCTGAACATTCACAGATCTCCTGCCCCAGCTGCAGCCAATAGGAGGGGGAAGCCGGCCAGAAGCATTGGGAAGCTTTGGAAGGAAGGGTGGGGTCAGTGTGCTAAGGGGGAGTATGTTTGTAGACTTTTATTATACCTGTGGCTCCCCTGCAGCTCCCCAACCAGCTGAAGAGGAGGAGAAAAAGCAGCCACAGTCACAGGCAAACGGTATTGTGTGGTATTTTGTGGGAAGGGGAACACATAAAAGCGGAGGGAGGGGGGGCATGCAGCTTCTCCATGCGTGCAGATGTGTGGGGACACAGTCAGCCCCACTCACCCTCAGGGCCTGTGTACATTGCACATATTGCACATGTAGCGTCATCCCTGTGAGGACTGCTTCATGATGAAGAACCACAAAAGGTTGCCCTCACCCACTAATGTCTCCCGATACCTCTGACACCTTGGGTTTGGACATATTTCAATATGGCAATACAATTACACAGACACCAGACTGCGACATAGTAATCCTGCAAATGGACGGAGCAAAGAATACTGGCTTAGGCAAATATCATGTAACTATTAAACTCTTAATCTTACCATAAACAGGTCAATTAGGCATATAGAATTTCAGTAGAATGAATGGTAGCAACTGATAACTTGGGTAGAACCTATGACCACAAGTAAGGAAAAGGGAAGGAGAATGTCCGTCTTTATGTCAGACTACTCCCTTTAGCCCCTGACACCACAAGCCCAAAACAAACTCTGAAACACAACTGTATTCCAACAGATTGCCCAAATTATAACATTTCAGTCACTGTAAAGATGGGCAAGTATTGTACTCAAAGTCCTTTAAATGGGGATGGGGAGGGGGTGGATGAGTCCTTGTGTTGTAAATCTTTGTGTCTTCAGCTAGCTTAACAAGGGCCCAGGGGAATTCCTGTAAAGTGGCATCCAATATTGCAAATAGCATGTGCAAAGTGTCTCCTTGTTAGAACTTTAATGAAGAGAAATAGGGTAAAGGTATCTGCATGCAGTATCTCTTAGGGTGTAAAGAGGGTGATCTTCTGCCCATTCACCAATCCAGATGACAATGGGCTCAAGGGAATAGTGAGGGGATCCCAAAAAATCTTCAGACACAGAGATGGGGGTCTATGTCCAGTTTTCTAGTACTAATATAACTGAGAGGTTCCAAAAAGGGATCAGGGGAGTCTGCCTCAAGGAAGATAAGATCTGCAACTTCAGTATTAGTGTTGGTGAAGGTTTGGCCTCCACAAAGTTCCACTTCCGATAACGGGATTTTAGCTTCGGGGGAAGAGTCTAGTCCAAGTTGCAGTATACCTTCATAGTTGAAACTGATTAGCTCTCCAACACCCCCTTTGGTGGACAGGCTAATGTTCTTGATCTTGACTTCACCAACCCTTTCAGGTAGAGACAGAATCTCCTTCAGGACTAAAAGAGCTCTCTCTCTCCTTCTGCTGTATGGGGCCCAGAGTTGGTGTCTTGGGTTAAGGACCATAACCAGTGAGGCTCTCCTCATCTTCGCTGTCTTCATCTTCCACAATCAGAGGTGGACTTGAACCCCACAGCATAGCTGGGTTTGGGGGATGGCGATTCATTATTCAGGTGAGTAGGTGTCTGGGGCACTCGGATGGCACTGGAAAGTGGAAGCAGATGGTTTTGATACCACATTTTCATAGGGCCTGTTTTTCCTTCAGTATGAATTTGGTACACCAATAACCCAGGAAGTTGCTTGCAGATAATATAAGGTTGGGGTCGCCAGTAATCTGCTAACTTGTGCTTTCCAGGCACCCCTAAGTTCTTCAGCATCATACAATCCCCTGGCTGAAGATCTTGCACTTTCTGCTTCTAGTCAAAATTTATTTTATTCTTTATACTTTCTTTAGTGGTCTGGTCCTTAGTGGGGTTACCTTGGGCGTATTGGGTGAAATGATCGGTCACTACCAAAACATTACTTCTCCCACCAGCATCAGGTTCCAGGCACAGAAAGTCAATGCAAACTATCTCCCTGAGCCCTTCACTTGGTAGATGTCCCATAGGTGCAGCTTTGACTGGCAAGGTCTTTCTTTGGATGCAGGGTAAACAGGAGTGACAGTAACTTTCTACTTTGGTTCTCATGTTAGGCCAATGGAATCTCTCTGACTAATGTCTGACTAACCTAAAAGTGCTATCTGGGCCTAAGTGTACATGTTCATCATGAAGTGCAGCCAGCACGGTCTGTCAGTGTTTCTCCAAGAGGAATAGCTGACACTTTTTTTCTGACGGGCCTATCCTGTATAACAGTCCATCTATCATCTGTAACCAGTTCCATTCCTGATGCACTATTTTGGATTCTATGACAGCACTCTTCAACAGTAAACCAGGGTATTGTTTGGTCAGTGCTTCCATAGCAAAATGGCATAGCAAGTCCTTGCTCTAATACATTTTCAAATCTTTCTTGGAAAGCTGAGCCAGCCATCTATGTCCAGTGGTGTCCAGCTTTGCTGAGGACAAGTACATACCTCAAGGGATTGTTATCCATCCTCACCACAAAAGCAACCCCGTACAGATAATATCTCAGCTTGTCTACTACAGCCCACTTTAGAGGCAGAAACTCGAGCTTGCGCACAGGATAGTTCTTCTCAAACTTCAGCTAACATAGGCTATGGGCCTAAGCCCACCATGCTGTTCCTTGTACAAAACTACACCCAATCCCTCTCAGCTGGCATCGACATGAAGTTCAGGTGGAATGGCCGCTTCTGCATAAGGCAGTACTGGTGCTTTAGTGAGACTTCTCTTGAGATGCTGAAAAGCTTCTTCATATTGAGAATGCCATTGTTCTTGTACTGACCCCCTTGATTTCCAAGCCCCATGTCTCACTTAGCTTGACTTAAAACCTTCACCCTCCACCTCCGTTCAAAGCAACTCGTTGAGTGGCTGGACGATCTTAGAAAAGAGCCTAAGTAGGTGACAGAAGTCTGATAGAACTGCCACTTTGCTAATGGCAACTTCAGCCCCTCTTCATGAAGTCTCTCAAAGACTTTATCAAGCCTTGCTTCATGCTCTTCTAAGGTCCTTCCAAAAACAATGTCATCCAAGTACACCTGGACCTCAGTCAAGTTCATGTCTCCATTAGTGCGCTCCATCAACCGGTGAAACATGGCCGGGGCTCCCAACAATCCCTAAGGCATCCTGTTGAACTCGTAAAACCAAAGTGGGCAAATAAATACCATCTTCTCTCTATCGTCAGGGTGCATTGGGATCTAGTAATACCCGCTTGTCAAATTCAACACACTAAACCTGCTCTCCCCAGACAGACACTGAAGGGCATCTTCAATACAAGGGGTAGTGTATTGATAAGGAATAGTCCTCCTATTCAAGGTTCAGTAATCAATGCACATCTGCAGAGTCCCATTCTTCCTCACCACCATGATAGGGGAAGCATAAGTACTTCTGGACTCAGATCACTGAGTGGTACTTATCTTGCTCTCTCTCTAAACGGTTTATATTCCTGCAACCAAATCCAGTGCTGAGCACTCTTAGTGCATCCCACATCAACGTCATTCCTAGAGAACATCTTCTCCCACCTGGACAGCTAATCTTGGACTCTTTCCTGCCACTCAGGAGGTAAACTTTTGGAGGAAGAAAAAAGCTATCCTCTCAGTTTACTGCTATCTTCCCTCTCAACCATCTTTGCCGGGGTCACTGGAGTGACTGAACTCACTTGCCCAATTAGCATGCAGACCCCTAGTGTAACTGGGTGATCCGTGATGGATCTGAGATAAAGACTGACTGGCACCTTCCCTCCATTCTGAGACATGGCTTTGGTGGGGCCTATCTCTCTGACCAATTCCATTTCAGCTTCACTTGGTTGCGTGCAAATCAACGTGACAGTAACCTTTCATACAGACTTCCTCACTCGGTGAAATACCTCCTCTCTGCCAGGGCTGGCTCAGCCCTTCCTTCTATGAGCTGGCCGCTCATCTGTCAGCTAATTGCCAGCTCTCATCTCTCTCCACAGTTAATCAGCTTTTGTGGATCTGCTCGTCAGTCCTGCCTACTTAAAGATCTCAATCTCACTTCATTCCTGCCTTCACCTTGGTCACATCACAAGAAACCATCTCTGCGTTCCTGTTTAAAGACTGGCTTTGCTGACATCCCTTCTGGCTCCTTATCCTGCTTGCTGTTCCTTTACCTGGATCCCTGACTTCCGGCCTGGCGGATTACCAAATTTGGTTACTGAACTCTGGCATGGCTGATTACCCGATCTGGCTACTGAACTTTGGCTTGGCTGACTACCTGATCTGGTTACTGGCTATGCTTTGACTACTCTTACTCTATTTACCTTTTTATTTTTATTAATAAACAAGTGTGATTTTACTGTACTTCTGTTTCAGTCTGGTCCATGGTTTCTGACACTCTCTGACCCCCAGTTTCCATAGTCTTCTCACCCCTTCAACTGGGGGGCTCTGTTCTTGAATCACTCGCTTGAAGGCCTGATGAAGTTGGGAGTGTATTCTTCTAAGCACCAAGTATTTATTCTTAGCCAATGGGACCAATAGCCTTCTCACCAGGTCAGTATTGGTTCCAACACAGTGTCCCAATTAGCAGAGTTCTGTTCAGACACTGGGGGCCTAAGACAAATGACAGCTAAGGTGTTGAATATTAACGTCTTCCGGGCCACAGATGGCCCAAAAGAGATCTTAATTAGGACGTATCCATCATAACACAATTTCTCTCTCTATGCTCGTTTCCCAATTTAGATTGATTGCTGTCCGGCTCGAGTGAGGGTACAGCTACATGCCCCAAGACCTTCTCCCTTCACCTCGATCTGACTCAGCTGGCTCCTTCACTGAGACCCCTTGAAGTTTTCCACCGTCTCAGCAAAGAAGAATTTCTGTAAGTCTTTCAGCACTTCGGCCATAAGATTTGGATCGACCTTCCTCTGAGGTGGGCTTTGAAATGCTCTGGTTCCCCAAAGCACTTCCTTAGATCTGGTTTCACCATCTACATATTTGCCTAAGCTTCCATTGCTTGTAGCAAGGTTTGTTGCATCTTATCCTGATTCTGAACAACTTGAGTAACTCAACAGGGGCTGCCTCACTGACAAACTTGACAATGGGAGGGCGGAAGTATTCCTCTGCCTCTGTCTCTTGGTCGCTGCAAGAGCACTCTTTTCCGCCTGTGTCATCCAAGCTTATACCTTCTTCACCTTGGAGCTAGATCTTGACAGTTCCTTAAACCCTTGATTCTTTTCATATAACAAGGCCTCTTCTTCCTTCACAGTTCTTTCACAAGCTTAGGGTAGGTAGGTACCGCTTGCGTTACCATAATTAGCAGTCTCAGTACAATTGGGTGGGTGGGTCTAGCACCTTTTGTTGTAGAAATTGTTCTATGCAAACTTTCACAGCATCATGGGGATCAATGCCCTTCTTTAAAATGATATGATGTAGGATCCAATCCACTCTGGCAACATAATCAGATAGCCTCTCACCCTTGCACTGGTAGGTGTGCTCAAATTTGTACATTAGGTCAGGAAGTTTTTCCACTCTGCCATACACAGCCCACAGGGCTTTAATGTAATCCATCGCTACCCAGTCTGGGTTTCCCCCCTCTCAGACTACAGATCATGCCTGCCAAAGGTCTTCTAAGACTTTCACTTATCCTCTGTCTGTTCACCACCTCTGGAACACTCCACTCCCCACTACTTGCATAGCTTGATCCATCCAGCTCTCGAGTTGGTCCTCTCCAATAGGGTCTGAGAAGAACTGAAGTATCCAGTATCCTTGATGGGCTGAAGCTGTACTTCACTAAACTCTCCAGCAGCATGCTCATGTCGGTATAAAAGGAGGCAGGCAGCAAACCAGCTGCGGGTACATCAGTTTCCTCTGACACATGGCTTATTGACCCAAACTGTGAGCGGTTCTCTTCCAGGTGTGATAGTGTGTATGGGGCTTTACTCTTAGCACGCATAGACAATTGAACTAGACATATAAAATTTCAGTAGAATGAATAGTAGCAACCAGTAACTTAGGTAGGACCTATGACCACAGGAAAGAAAAAGGGAAGGAGAATGTCCGTCTTTATGTCAGATTACTCCCTTTAGCCCCTGACACCACAGGCCCAAAACAAATTCTGAAATACAAGAGTATTCCAACAAATTACCCAAACTATAAGTGGGAGGGGGGGGGGTGGAGGAGTCCTTGTGTTGTAAATGTTCTGCTAACTTAACAAGGGCCATGGGGAATTCCTGTAAAGTGGCAGCCAATATTGCAAATAGCAAGTGTCAAGTGCCTCCTTGTTAGAACTTTAGTGAAGAGAAACAGGGTAAAGGTGTATGCATGCAGTGTCTCTTGGGGTGTAAAGAGAGTGGGCTTCTGCCCGCTCACCAATCCAGAGGACCCCAGGCTCAAGGGAAAAGTGAGGAAATACTGAAGAATCTGTAACCAAAGCAATGTACCTGACCGCACACACTGCAGCATTGGGATTCAACAGGATCTCTGCTGATGATGATGAGGGTGACCCCCTGACTGTCATCGGACCAACAGAAAGCTGGCGATGATGGATGTGTCCACACACACCCACCACAGACTCTCCCCACTGCCTAGGCCACAGCACTGGCTCGCATTCCTCCAAACGTGAAACAGAGAGCAATATGTATCCTTTGTTTGTGATTGCATAATACTGGAGCCATGCATAGAGAGGAGTCACTGAGCAGTATCCTTAGAGTGGAAGAAGGAGAAAACAGTGGAGATCTATGCAGGAGAGATTACTATTTCAATTCATTGGAAACACCTGGGAGGTTGCCAAATTGAGAGAGCTGAGGCTGAGCAGCTGATCTGATGTGGAGGAGAGAGATCGTAGTGGAGTGAAAGTAAAACATATCATTCAGAGTTTATTTGACTCAATGTTGAGGTGAGTAGGTATAACGGCTGGTGACGTTGTGCACAATTAAGCCCCTGTACACACGGTCGGAGATTCTGCCAACCAAATCCGTCTGATTTTGTCCGTCGGATTTAGTCCGACGGATTGTGTCCGAAACTGTTGCATACACACGGTCGGACTAAGTTGTCGAAAAATCCGATCTTTCAGAACGTGATGACGTAATTTCGTTACGATGGGACTACATTCAGGCTAGTAGCCAATAGCTTTGATGTAGGAATTTGATCTGAGCATGCGTGGCACTTGGTCCGATCAAAATTCGCTACACATGATCGGAGTATGTCCGATCGAACCAGTTGGTCAGGAAATATTTCCAACATGTTGGAAAATTGGGTCCGACGGATATTCGGACAGAATCAGTCCGATGCATACCACACACAGTCGGATTATCCGACGACACGGTCCGATAGGACACATTCCGACGGATTCTCCGACCGTGTGTACAAGGGCTAAGTATTGTCTATAGAGAATGAGAGGAGCACTGTGGTGAAAGATATATGAACTGGCGTTTACAGCAATCAAGAATTCTCACATATATATTCACATATGAACTTTATTTAACAGGAGACTTTTATTATTGTTTATACACTGACTGGTTTGATGTATTTTTGCACATATTAATATTGGTATTAATATTAATTTAGTATAATTCACGTATTAGCAGCTCTGTACTATATATATATATATATATATATATATATATATATATATATATATATATAAAATTTTGTTATGTGGTGAGGCGGATTCACTGACAGTGTACAGCAGCTGCGGATAATTAGTAACATTTTGCACAAGATTGTTTATATTTTGCACTTAGCACTTTAATAACAGTTAGGGGTGGTGCTGATTGTTACATACGCTTTTATATATCATCTCTCGCAGCATTTTGTTATTTTCCTCCAGCCGACTGGAACGTGTAGTGCAAAACGGTCCATCCCCAGTTTAAACTTGGCTCTTCGGACTACATGACCTAGGATTCTTTGTTCTTCTCTCGGATCTCACCCACTCTGCATTCAGGATGTGACACTACAGCTGAGCACTAGAGGGACCAACAGCCTCACTGTGGCTAATGTTGTAGAGTGTCCCCCCAGCACCTGGCTACATACACATGAATGATATGCCACTGCCACTACCATTGCTGTGGCTATTATTGCATACACCAGCACTTGAGGTTATTATTGAGATTATTGACACCAATGAGGGTTCATTTTGCTGCCACTGATGCCAATGTTTGAGGTTATTATTATTGTCATGAACTCCAATGCTGATTGGGTATTATTGTGGCCTCTGACACATTACAAGGGTTACTATAATGGTTATTATTGTGGCTTCTGACACTAATGCTGGTGGTTATTATTGCAGCCAATGACACCAATGCTTGGGGTTATATTTGTGTCTGACACCAATGATAAGGGGTGACTTTACTCCAATTCTCTATTCAGTGTGTGTTCCAGTACATTGAAAAATATATAGCAGACCTAAAATATTTGGTGACACAGCCCATTAAGTTTAACCGGGCTGCCTAAATTGATGCAGTGCACCTCAATTTGTGAAAACATAAATTATTACGAGACCCTCTGGGAATGTCAGCGGTCACACTAGAGGCCCTCTATAGATTTATTGTTGACCACTACTGCCCTAGAACAGCTGTCTTGGGCTTATTGAACTGTCTGAAGGTGTCTAGAGACTATGATGACCAGTGCTGGGATTCAGCAGAACAGTCAATTAGCATGTATGCTTTACTAAGTCAAAGATAGTAATTTTCTACAAGAAACTGACCGTATTCACATAATTTGTGAAATAATGCAAAATATATTATGCACATACCTAGTTATAGTAATTCATACAATTAGTGTTTTAATACTGTTGAACAGCAGATGATATGATTTGTGTAAACATATCATTGGTTCTTTAGGACCTGTTCAACATTATACCTAAACAATGTTAAAGTGGTTTTCTCATTTCTAAATGGGCTCTTTCCTTTTAATATAAACATTGGCAAGACCTTTTAGCATGAAGCCTAGCAATAAAGTATAACCATTTTATGCAAAATTTGAGTGGTTTGCCTTGTTATTGGACTGACACTAGTTTGGTTCAATGACTTGATGTGCGGAATTTCTAATGCAAAAATGCTATTTAGATCGGATCATCCCACCAAAAGAAAAAACAGCTGGCCATGGTTTATATTATAAGCAACTAAGTTTTCATATACTGTATGTTAATTTAGTGTGACCTTCTAAGCTCACACTGGTCTCCTGAGACAGGGCAGAGCCCACTGACATAATAAACATAACAAAATCATTACCCAGCACTTAACTCCCAAATGGGCTGTACATTACATTTTAGTTATGAGTTGTAGATTGCATACATATGAAATAAGGAATATTCTGTAAAGAATTTCTCTGTATAGTTTGATAGATTTACGTAAACCACCAGGCTAATTTTCTCCTGTCTTGTTTTACTCAAAAATACATTCATATTATGACACTTCTGTATGTAGATCCCTTGTCAGATCCTGTCTATGGCCCCTCTGGAGAAATGTACTTCTTCCTGGTGATCATTGTTTACCGTATAGAAAATGTACGGATAAAAATCTTTTAGCATAGTCAATGGAGCAGAAGATGGGAAAAAAAAGAACCCCAATGGGGGCACCTGTACTGCTGTCTAAAAAATAATTTCTCATCGCTTTGCAGAAATTCCACATTATGTCCCTGGCACAGGAAGTGGCAGAAAAAAAAACAGGTATCTATTAACCATTCCTCCCAACATCCCAAACAAAGAAAAAATAAACACTTTTGGCTAAACTTAGACTAATGCCGTGTACACACGATTGGACTTTTCGACGGAATAGGTCCGAAGGTCTTTCCAACGGACTTTCGGCGGAGTTCCGACTGACTTTCCGAATGAACGGACTTGGTCACACACAATCACACCAAAGTCCGACGGATTCGAACGTGATGACGTACGACCGGACTAGAATAAGGAAGTTCATAGCCAGTAGCCAATAGCTGCCCTAGCGTAGTTTTTTGTCTGTCGGACTAGCATACACACAAGCGGATTTCTCAATAGGAACGGGGTCTGGCGAAAAAATTTGAAACATGTTCTATTTCTAAAGTCCATCAGATTTTTGGACAGCAAAGGTCCGATGGAGCCCACACACGATCGAATTGTCTGCCGGATTCGTTCCGTCGGATCTTTGCTGTCAAAAAGTCCGGTCGTGTGTATGCGGCATAACACTACTTCCTGCAGGTGAGATTTTCACACCGTCTCGCACCATAAAAAAAGCCCTGTTTGGCTTGTCTTTCTCACCACAGAGGTAGGTGGGCTGCTTGGGTCTAGCACATTATGGATTATACAGTGGTTAATAATTTAAATTTAATTTCAGAACTAGCATGGTAATGTAGATAGTCAACCTTAAAGTCATGATCCACAAGTCAATATATTTATATTTATTATAAAGTTACTGTATATAAAGATTTTTTGGAAGACGTTAGAATGTATCAGACATAAAAGAAAATTGTTACTAATGATCAAGGTTTGTGCTTTGACGATGTGTATCTACAATTTTTCTACAAAATCTATAAATAGCAACATTTAAAAGACAGGGAATCTGCATTCAACAATTAACCACATAGTTAAAGTGTTTTTTATTTTAAAGCATAAATTGAACTACCATATAAAACAGCAAATGTACACATTATGTTACCATACATTAAAGTTAGCTTCACAATGTGCCTGACGTTTATCCTTTAAATTTGTCCATATTAAAAGACAAAAAGAGAGCACAACAGCCTTGTGCGCCACCAAATTATTTTTATTATTAAAATAACTAATCCGTTCAACAACCTGCTGTCACCATCACAATAGTACAAAATAACTGACAAAATTTGAGGGACAAGCCATCTTCTTCAGAGCTCAGGTGGTCATCCATATTTTCCAAAGACTTGAGGTGAGCCATGCCAGAATGGATGCTGTATTTTATATTCACCTTTTTTGAGTAGCTTTGCAAGTATTTTAAGTGATTTCATTAATAAAAATACATTGATGGGGGGTGCACAAGGAAATTGCGCTCTCCTTTTGTCTTTTAGTGTTTGAGGATTTCCAAAGAAATGCAGGGCATAGAACACTAACTTTCAATTTCATTTTACTTTCAATTTTATTGGAACATGCAGTTGTACTTTGGACAATTACCAACCAACCATCTGAATAGTTATCCTTTGATACTCTAGAACTGTGTGTGAAAAAGTTTGTACGTGTTTTACATTTTCCATGTCTACTTCCCTGTCACCACCCTCCTGACTGGGGAAAACATTACACATAACAAGGGCTGCAGAACCAACAAGAACAGAAGCTGCTGCACATCCTAATTTCTGTTCAGTACAAAAAAAACTAGGATTGCATGTAGCATAACAGCCAAGACAAACAAAATTAGTTTGTTTCTTACAGACAATTATTCTCCAAAAAAGGAGAATATAAAATCTTCCCTTTCAAACACAATGCAAACAACATACGCAATGAAAAGTTCCAGCCTCCTGGCCATGAGTTTCAAAACATCTTGGACTCCCACAGGAACACAGTTTGGCATAGCATCGTTCTCTTTTGCAGGCTCCAGCAGCACTCCACATGTTTGGAAGACCCACCTTTATACAGGCATCTGGGCTCCTCTCAGGCTGCTGCCAAAACCCAAGTGTCTCTAACCTCAGGAGAGACCACAGGCTGGTCATTATGAAATCCCTGTCCAGGACTAAACCTAGCATCAATATAATTTGTCACAAGACAAGCCAAACAAATACTGCAAGTATTTATAGCTCATGCTTAATAAGATGTTTAACTTAGTATACAGCAAATCACTGTATTATCCCCACCCTAGATACAGTGGGAGCCCTGATCTAAGATTCTGTGCGAGCGGCTTCCGCTCTGCACAATGACCACAGGGAGTTGCTTACTCAGCACCTCCATCATTCATAAAACTCTGTATTTCTTTCAGCTGTAGAGTGGATTTATTTATCTTGACAGCAACAGCGTTTGCTTCCACGATACATAAAGCCATGACTCCAGCGCTGTTGGAGGTGTTTGCACCACCACAGTTAAAAAAAAGAGCATATATGCCAAAGCATGGGGGCAGCAGGGGTGGAGGAGCGATTTGCTTCTATCTTTTGAGGGAGGATGCCCCCATGCTTCGGCATATATATATTTCTTGATCATACATCACGGGACACAGGAGCTTCATTACATTTATATGAATTATATAGGCACCTCTGGTGATTGGACACTGGTTAACCCCCAATTAAGGAGAATTCCTCCCCTATATAACCCCTACCATATGGGAGGCACCTCCGTTTTTTCGCCAGTGTCTAAGGGGGTTGGTCACGTAAAACATGTGCTATGAAGAAAGCTCTATGCAGGTCCCCATGGGGCTATGATAACCGGATCCAACCGGATCCATATCTCGGGCCGATATCTGACTCCCAAGATGATATGGTACCCGGGCCTCGTCATCCGAAGAAACAAGGTTTTGCCTGTAAGTCCTCTCCTTTTGCAAGACTGGGCTCTGGGAAAACCAGACTTGGTGTACTATTTACATAGTGGCACGAAAGTTTCTGGCAGAGTCTTTTACAAGGTCAAGGTAAGAGGCTCCTCTGAGAAGGAACCCAAAAAATCCTGAAGGGTGGCACAACTCTGCCCACCGTGATGGGTGAAGGCTGGAATCTGTCTGTTTTCAGCAGTTCCTGCGGCGTGGACAGGCAAGAGAAGTTAATCCTATATAAATCATATATTATGGATTTCTCCATGTGAGTAGTTGAATGTCTTACCTGGTTTCCGCCACTAGAGGGAGTAAGAGCAGCCTGATGCATACTTACATGCCTTTCAAGTATACATGCTCAGTGAAGCCAGTCTTCGGATGGCTCTGTCAGGAAAGGTTCCCTCCGCTGGTATTATCAATCATTTGGCATGCAGTACTGCGATCCACCAGCAGGTGTCTCCTGCTGGAATTATGTCATCTTTGGTCCGCAGTACTGGTGTCCACCAGCGGAGGGATCCTGGCAGTATGGAGCAGGTATTGCCCTCTGCAGTCAGGCGTCACATGACTGACAGCAGCCATTATAAATACCCGGCAAGTTCATATACACTTCGCCTTGGTATTGTCCTTGATCCCTGTTACCTGATCCCTGTTACCTGATCCCTGTTACCTGATCCCTGTTACCTGATCCCTGTTACCTGATCCCTGTTACCTGATCCCTGTTACCTGATCCCTGTTACCTGATCCCTGTTACCTGATCCCTGATCCCTGATCCCTGTTACCTGATCCCTGTTACCTGATCCCTGCATCCTGCCTCCTGTACCTGTTCCCTTTCTCCTTGTCCCCCTATTCTGCTACCTCCTATTTATGACCCCGGCCTGGCTTGACTACGATTCTGGTACTCCCTTTGTTACATTATACTGGTTTATTTGCTTATCTGCACTGTTTAGTTGTTAGTTTGTTCACTTAGTTTGTATTGGTGGTGTGTTCACATTTGTATGCGTTTGCTTAATAAATTTACCTTCACTTATTTGTGTCTGGTTCACTTGTCGCAGTCACACAGTTCTGGTCACATCTGGTTCATGACAGAATACCAAGGCCATTCCTGACCAGAAGTGGCTGCACAGGGGAACCATTTGCTTCAGTTTGGTTGCAAACATGAATGCTGATGAGATCATTTATCTTTCTCTGCTGGCATCTGAGAGTGGTGATTATTGCCGCCAGGCTTTGAAAGGATGGTCTAGTGACCAGTTGTTTGCAGCTATGCGTTTGGCTCACTCCCTGGTTGATCAGGGTTATATATTGTTTGGGGAGGTGCAGCCTTTGATAAAGATCTGTACTGAGCTAGCCCTGCCCTGTATCCCAGATGGCCGTGATGATTTCACTCCTCCTTTTGATATGAATCAGGTTGTATCTTTAGTATGGCTTTTTGAAGATGATCCTTCTGATTTTTGTGAACACTACTCAGCCTGTTCCCCACAGGTGATTGCTGAGTGCATTGTATCTGCTCAGTCTTTTGTTAGACAGGGAGGCTTAAAACTTCAGTTTGTACAACCCATACTTTCAGCATGGTCTGACATGGTGCAATCAGCCCCAGCCAAACAATCCACCTCTGCCATCAGATATGAGCCTACCCAAAAGTATGTTTCCCCATCAGCCATGTCAACCTCAGTTGCAGCCCAGTACACGCTGCTCCCAACCAAATACTCCTATCCAGTCTCTGTTCCCTGTACTTACCCTGCATTCAACCCACCTGCCTCCTCTCCGCTGTCTACAAACCCACAAGTTCTTTCCCCAGCTACTGGTACCTCTTCTCTGCCATATCACAATCCTCCTTTCCAGTCTGCTGCACCCCTTATTTACAGTCCTGCAGTCACCTACAGAGCTTCAGTAGCTAAGCCAAAGAAAAAGCAAAAGTTTTTCCCAACCAAAATGATCTTACCATTAACCCAACCTGCCTCCACACCTACCAATCTGTCCCAGCCCAGAGTGCCAGAGCCGGAGTTCCAGCCTGATGTTCCGGCCTTCCAGCCTGACGCCTTCCAGCCTGATGTCCCGGCCTTCCAGCCAGACGCCTTCCAGCCTGATGTCCCGGCCTTCCAGCCAGACGCCTTCCAGCCTGATGTCCCGGCCTTCCAGCCAGAGGCCTTCCAGCCTGATGTCCCGGCCTTCCAGCCAGAGGCCTTCCAGCCTGATGTCCCGGCCTTCCAGCCAGACGCCTTCCAGCCTGATGTCCCGGCCTTCCAGCCAGACGCCTTCCAGCCTGATGTCCCGGCCTTCCAGCCAGACGCCTTCCAGCCTGATGTCCCGGCCTTCCAGCCAGACGCCTTCCAGCCTGATGTCCCGGCCTTCCAGCCAGACGCCTTCCAGCCTGATGTCCCGGCCTTCCAGCCAGACGCCTTCCAGCCTGATGTCCCGGCCTTCCAGCCAGACGCCTTCCAGCCTGATGTCCCGGCCTTCCAGCCAGACGCCTTCCAGCCTGATGTCCCGGCCTTCCAGCCAGACGCCTTCCAGCCTGATGTCCCGGCCTTCCAGCCAGACGCCTTCCAGCCTGATGTCCCGGCCTTCCAGCCAGACGCCTTCCAGCCTGATGTCCCGGCCTTCCAGCCAGACGCCTTCCAGCCTGATGCCTTGCAGTCTGATGTCCCGGCCTTCCAGCCAGACGCCTTCCAGCCTGATGCCTTGCAGTCTGATGTCCCGGCCTTCCAGTCTGATGCCCCGGCCTTCCAGTCTGACGCCTTCCAGTCTGATGCCCCGGCCTTCCAGTCCGATGCCTTCCAGTCTGATGCCCCGGCCTTCCAGCCTGATGCCTTCCAGTCTGATGCCCCGGCCTTCCAGTCTGATGCCTTCCAGTCTGATGCCCCGGCCTTCCAGTCTGATGCCTTCCAGTCTGATGCCCCGGCCTTCCAGTCTGATGCCTTCCAGTCTGATGCCCCGGCCTTCCAGTCTGATGCCCCGGCCTTCCAGTCTGATGCCCCGGCCTTCCAGTCTGATGTCCCGGCCTTCCAGTCTGATGCCTTCCAGTCTGATGTCCCGGCCTTCCAGTCTGATGCCTTCCAGTCTGATGTTCCGGCCTTGCAGTCTGATGCCTTCCAGTCTGATGTTCCGGCCTTGCAGTCTGATGCCTTCCAGTCTGATGTTCCGGCCTTGCAGTCTGATGCCTTCCAGTCTGATGTTCCGGCCTTGCAGTCTGATGCCTTCCAGTCTGATGTTCCGGCCTTGCAGTCTGATGCCTTCCAGTCTGATGTTCCGGCCTTGCAGTCTGATGCCTTCCAGTCTGATGTTCCGGCCTTGCAGTCTGATGCCTTCCAGTCTGATGTTCCGGCCTTGCAGTCTGATGCCTTCCAGTCTGATGTTCCGGCCTTGCAGTCTGATGCCTTCCAGTCTGATGTTCCGGCCTTGCAGTCTGATGCCTTCCAGTCTGATGTTCCGGCCTTGCAGTCTGATGCCTTCCAGTCTGATGCCCCGGCCTTCCAGTCTGATGCCTTCCAGTCTGATGCCCCGGCCTTCCAGTCTGATGCCTTCCAGTCTGATGCCCCGGCCTTCCAGTCTGATGCCTTCCAGTCTGATGCCCCGGCCTTCCAGTCTGATGCCTTCCAGTCTGATGCCCCGGCCTTCCAGTCTGATGCCTTCCAGTCTGATGCCCCGGCCTTCCAGTCTGATGCCTTCCAGTCTGATGCCCCGGCCTTCCAGTCTGATGCCCCGGCCTTCCAGTCTGATGCCCCGGCCTTCCAGTCTGATGTCCCGGCCTTCCAGTCTGATGCCTTCCAGTCTGATGTCCCGGCCTTCCAGTCTGATGCCTTCCAGTCTGATGTTCCGGCCTTGCAGTCTGATGCCTTCCAGTCTGATGTTCCGGCCTTGCAGTCTGATGCCTTCCAGTCTGATGTTCCGGCCTTGCAGTCTGATGCCTTCCAGTCTGATGTTCCGGCCTTGCAGTCCGATGCCTTCCAGTCTGATGTTCCGGCCTTGCAGTCCGATGCCTTCCAGTCTGATGTTCCGGCCTTGCAGTCCGATGCCTTCCAGTCTGATGTTCCGGCCTTGCAGTCCGATGCCTTCCAGTCTGATGTTCCGGCCTTGCAGTCCGATGCCTTCCAGTCTGATGTTCCGGCCTTGCAGTCCGATGCCTTCCAGTCTGATGTTCCGGCCTTGCAGTCCGATGCCTCGCAGTCTGATGTCCCGGCCTCGCAGTCTGATTCCTTCCAGTCTGATGTCCCGGCCTTCCAGTCTGATGCCTTCCAGTCTGATGCCTTCCAGTCTGATGTCCCGGCCTCGCAGTCTGATGTCCCGGCCTCGCAGTCTGATGCCTTCCAGTCTGATGTCCCGGCCTCGCAGTCTGATGCCTTCCAGTCTGATGTCCCGGCCTCGCAGTCTGATGCCTTCCAGTCTGATGTCCCGGCCTCGCAGTCTGATGCCTTCCAGTCTGATGTCCCGGCCTCGCAGTCTGATGCCTTCCAGTCTGATGTCCCGGCCTCGCAGTCTGATGCCTTCCAGTCTGATGTCCCGGCCTCGCAGTCTGATGCCTTCCAGTCTGATGTCCCGGCCTCGCAGTCTGATGCCTTCCAGTCTGATGTCCCGGCCTCGCAGTCCGACGCCTTCCAGTCTGATGTCCCGGCCTCGCAGTCCGACGCCTTCCAGTCTGATGTCCCGGCCTCGCAGTCCGACGCCTTCCAGTCTGATGTCCCGGCCTCGCAGTCCGACGCCTTCCAGTCTGATGTCCCGGCCTCGCAGTCCGACGCCTTCCAGTCTGATGTCCCGGCCTCGCAGTCCGACGCCTTCCAGTCTGATGTCCCGGCCTCGCAGTCCGACGCCTTCCAGTCTGATGTCCCGGCCTCGCAGTCCGACGCCTTCCAGTCTGATGTCCCGGCATTGCAGTCCGATGCCTTCCAGCCTGATGTGCCTGCTGTCCAGCCTGATGTGCCTGCTGTCCAGCCTGATGTGCCTGCCTTCCAGCCTGACGTGCCGCTGCCCGCCTTCCAGCCTGACGTGCCGCTGCCCGCCTTCCAGCTTGACGTTCCAGCTTCCCGGCCCGATGTGGTTCTGTCTGCTGCTCTGCTTGAAGTGTCTGTTACCCAACCTAATGTGACTTTGCCCATAGCCCAGCTTGACGCAGTGGACTTTCCCCAGCAACTGCTAGTTGGAGCGTCCGGAGGTCCGGCACTGTCAGGAAAGGTTCCCTCCGCTGGTATTATCAATCATTTGGCATGCAGTACTGCGATCCACCAGCAGGTGTCTCCTGCTGGAATTATGTCATCTTTGGTCCGCAGTACTGGTGTCCACCAGCGGAGGGATCCTGGCAGTATGGAGCAGGTATTGCCCTCTGCAGTCAGGCGTCACATGACTGACAGCAGCCATTATAAATACCCGGCAAGTTCATATACACTTCGCCTTGGTATTGTCCTTGAGCCCTGACCTGCAGCCTGTTTGATACCTGATCCCTGTTACCTGATCCCTGCATCCCTGATCCCTGCATCCTGCCTCCTGTACCTGTTCCCTTTCTCCTTGTCCCCCTATTCTGCTACCTCCTATTTATGACCCCGGCCTGGCTTGACTACGATTCTGGTACTCCCTTTGTTACATTATACTGGTTTATTTGCTTATCTGCACTGTTTGGTTGTTAGTTTGTTCACTTAGTTTGTATTGGTGGTGTGTTCACATTTGTATGCGTTTGCTTAATAAATTTACCTTCACTTATTTGTGTCTGGTTCACTTGTCGCAGTCACACAGTTCTGGTCACATCTGGTTCATGACAGGCTCACATCTTCCGCTGCAGACTCTGCCACAATAAGGTAAAGAGAGGTCCCACGCAGTCTGGGGGTCCCGCGCGGCTCTATAGGTGGTCCTCTCCCCCCCCCCTCGGACGCTGGCAGTCCACGTGCGCGCGCGCGCACGTACACGCGCACTGGGCGCTCCCATACTAATGGAAGGGGGGTGTTGTTGCAGGCCGTGCACACCAGCGTGCACGGCGCTTTACTGCGCAGGCGCCAAAGCGGCAATTTTAAAAAACCCAGAACGCCAGGGGGCTGTAAGTGGAGGACACAGAGCTGTGGGCAGTAAGCATCCTAAGGGGTTGGATCCAGGCAAACCTAAGACACCTACTCAGCATCAGGTTGTGCAGTTTAACATATATGTTTATTGTGAGACTTGTAGCACAACAGTGATTGCACTTTTGTACTAGTACCTCTGCTTTGTAGCTTAGGACTAGGTCTTCTCGTAAGAGGGGCTCAGGGGGAGGTAACAAGGGCACTGGTAAATCACTGCCTAGGTCTAGGGGTCCTAAAGATGCCTGTAGATTACCATCCCCCCCTGCAAGACTGGAGCCAGCTTCACAGGATGAGTCAGTGCCCCTGTCAGGTTTTGCAGCCTCTCCTAATGTTTCAGCCCCAGCATATGTCACTGAAGACTCCCTTAAGGCTACATTGGAGGGTTTTGAAGGGAGAATCATGAATTTTATTTCAGCTTCCATGAAAAATAACGGAAAAAGGGGTAGATCCCCTCCCTCTGCTGAAATTCCTCTTTCAGATGACACCTCTGACAATGAGGAGAGATCCCTATCATGGGATAGGGATCAAGAGCAGTCGGATGAATCAGAGGAAGAGGAGAGAGTTCCCTCCTCCCAGGCACTTAGAAAGCAGGTTCAATATTATACTGAGTTGGCGCGTACCACTTTCAGAATGCCTGCTGCTGAGGCCGCTACATCCTCTGTTTCTTCCCTGGGGGTCAGGAAAATCCCACAGACTGCCTTTTCCTTTTCAATTCATCCCTTAATGGATACATTGTTGTATGAGGATTGGGGACATCCCGATAAACTGTGTGCTCCTCCTAAAAGGTTTTCTATGCTTTATCTTCTGGAGGAAAGTTTCACCAAGAAATGGGGGGTCCCATCTGTCGATGCGGCTGTTTCTTGGATAATGCTCAGGTATTTAAGGATTCAACTGATAAGAAGCTGGAAACGTTATTGAAAGCTTCCTTTTCCATGGCTGGCGCTGTAGTGCAGCCTACAGTGGCAAATGTGGGGTTGTGTCAGTTCCTCAAGGTACAGGTTAAGCAAATGCTTGGCCTACTTCCCAGTGAGGAAGTGGAGAATTATGCAGAAATACCTCAAATTCTGTGTTTTATGATTGATACGATTTTGAATTCTTTCCAACAAGCATCTCATTTGTCTCTCCTGTTGGTACACATGTGAAAGGCCCTATGGCTAAAAAATTGGGCAGCTGATCTGTCGTGTAAAAAATATTTGACTGGGTTCCCGTTTAAAGGGGAACACTTATTTGGGGAGGAATTGGATAAATTCATCCAAAAGATTACAGGGGGTAAATCTACTCTCCTACCAATCAAAAAGAACAAACGTCCATCATTTAGGCGTTCTTTTTCTCCCGGAGCATCTAGCTCTAAGCAGTGGCGATGGCCTTCCCAACCTCCCTCGAGAGGAAAGGCCCAAGGTCATGCCCAGGGGCAGAAAAAGACTTGGGGGCGAAAGCCTGCCAAGCAGAGCCCAAAAGCTTCCTTGTGAAGGGGCGCCCCCACTCGGCCGAGTGGGGGGAAGGCTCCTGCAGTTTGCAGAAGCCTAGCGGGAAGAGATTTGGGACAAGTGGGTAACCTCCTCAATATCTCTGGGCTACAAGCTAGAGTTCCAGGAGATTCCACCTTCTCGCTTCCTAAGGTCAAGGATCCCCAGGATCCAGTAAAACAAAAACCGCTACTTCTGGCCTTAAATCACTTGCCATCCCAGGGGGTGATAGTGGAAGTGGACCCAAAAGAACAGGGTTCAGGATTTTACTCAAATCTCTTCACTGTTCCAAAGCCAAATGGAGATGTCAGACCTATCCTGGATCTAAAGGATCTGAATCAGTTTTGGCCCATTCGGTCTTTCCGAATGCAGTCAATACGCTCTGTGGTCTCTTCCCTGCAAGGGGGAGAGTTTATGGCATCAATAGATATCAAGGATGCATATCTTCATGTGCCAATTTTTCCCGCACACCAAAAGTATCTTAGGTTCACGGTAGATCAGCGCCATTTTCAATTTGTGGCCCTGTCGTTCGGTCTCGCTACAGCTCCTCAAGTCTTCACAAAGATTCTAGACCCTCTCTTGGCAAACCTAAGAGCTCAGGGTATAACCGTGTTGGCTTATCTAGACGATTTGCTACTCATAGAGCAAACAGTAGTGCTCTTGAACCACAGTGTTACCAAGACATTAGAACACCTGAAACATCTAGGTTGGATTATAAACCTAGAAAAGTCGTCCCTGCAGCCTGCTACCAGGTTGGAGTATCTGGGCATGGTCATCAACACCGCTCAGGGCAGGGTGTTTCTACCAAGGTCAAAGGCCATGGCTATAGGGGTTCTGGTGCACCTAATTCTCAGCAGAGGGACTTCCCCCATTCGGCTGTATATGAGACTGTTAGAGAAAATGGTCACCTCCTTCGAGGCCGTTCCATTCGCCATGTTTCACTCAAGGCCTTTGCAAAGATGCATCCTTGCGGCTTGGAACAAGAAGCCCCAGGCCTTGGACCTTCCTATGTGTCTATCCCCAGGGACACGCAAGAGTCTTGTTTGGTGGTTACAGACCAAGAATCTGCTGAAAGGCAAAACTTTTCTTCCCCTTCCATGGAAGATTGTAACTACAGATGCCAGCCTGACAGGCTGGGGAGCAGTGTTGGAGGAAGTATGCACACAGGGGAAATGGTCTGAAAAGCTACTGCCCATAAATATTCTGGAAATTTGGGCAGTTTATATAGCCCTCAAGAACTGCCACACAGCTGTGGCCTATATCAATCACCAGGGTGGCACCAGGAGTCTGGTTGCACAAAGAGAGGTGAATCGCATACTTGCTTGGGCAGAGAGGCATGTTCCATGCCTTTCTGCAGTCTTCATTCCAGGGGGGGAAAATTGGCAAGCGGACTTTCTAAGCTGCCAACAGTTATGCCAACAGTTATGCCCAGGAGAATTGGCTCTACACCCGGACATATTTCAGACCATATGTCACAAGTGGGGCACTCCAGACGTAGATCTGTTTGCGTCCAGATTCAACAGGAAACTGGAAACATTTGTGTCAAGGACAAGAGATGTACTTGCTCAGGGGTCAGATGCTCTGACAGTTCCCTGGGATCGGTACAATCTAATTTATGCCTTCCCACCATACCCGCTTCTGTCGCGGTTCCTGGGAAGAGTCAAGAGGGAAACAAAGTCAGTTCTTTTGGTAGCCCCGGCTTGGCCCAGGCAACATTGGTACGCAGAGATCATGAAATTGGCAGTAGGCAGGCCTTGGATCCTTCCTCTCCGGCCAGATCTGCTCTCGCAGGGTCCAATTTACCATCCTGCTTTAAACAGTCTGAATTTAATGGTTTGGCTGCTGAGACCCACATTCTGAGAGATCGTGGACTCTCAGAGCCAGTCCTTTCTACTCTGGTCAATGCCAGAAAGCCGGCCTCCAGGCTTATTTACCATAAAATCTGGAAGGCATATGTTTCCTGGTGTGAACCCAGGGGATGGAATCCTAGAAAGCATGTCGTTAGCAGGATCTTGGCTTTCCTCCAGCCAGGTCTAGAAATACATTTGGCCGTAAGCACTATCAAGGTGCAGATTTCAGCCTTGTCAGTTTTTTTCCAGAAGCCACTTGCATCACATTCTCTTGTGCGGGCTTTCATCCAGGGGGCCATCCGGTTAAGGCCGCCAGTCAAACCTCCGGTATGCCCATGGGATCTGAATTTGGTTCTCTCGGCTTTGCAGGGACAACCATTTGAAACATTGCATCAGGCTTCATTAGTTCTTTTGACTAAAAAATTGGTTTTCTTGATAGCCAAATCCTCGGCTAGAAGAGTGTCAGAGCTGGCAGCTCTCTCGAGCAAGGAACCTTATCTAATTATTCATAAGGACCAGGTAGTGATGCGTCCTAATAGGTCCTTTCTGCCTAAGGTGGTTTCAGGATTCCATTTGAATCAAGATGTAATCCTACCATCCTTTTTTCCAGATCCACAGTCCGCAGAAGAAGAGTCTTTGCACACTCTAGATGTAGTAAGAGCAATCAGTATTTATCTCCAAGCAACTGCTCAGATAAGAAAAACTAATTGCTTATTTATTTTGCCGGAAGGCCCTAAGAGGGGCCAAGCGGCATCAAAATCCACTCTCTCAAGATGGATTAGACAGGTTATTTCTCAGGCCTATAGGGTAAAAGGGAAGATTCCTCCTTTTCAAGTGAACGCGTACTCAACTAGGGCTGTAAGTGCTTCTTGGGCAGTGCATGACCAGGCCTCCCTGGCTCAGATCTGTAAGGCTGCAACTTGGTCATCAGTCCACACATTCACCGGATTTTATCAGGTGGATGTCAGAGGATACCGCCTTTGGGCGCAGTGTACTGCAGGCTGCGGTTTAGATCCTCTGGTCCATGGCGGTCTATATTTCTGATCTGTGTCTCCCTCCCCTCAAACTGAGCATAGCTTTGGGACATCCCACTATGTAATGAAGCTCCTGTGTCCCATGATGTATGATCAAGAAAATAGGATTTTTATATACAGCTTACCTGTAAAATCCTTTTCTTGAGAGTACATCACGGGACACAGAGCTCCCGCCCTTCTTGGGTTTTACGTGGTTTCTTATTGCTTTGCTACAAAACTGAGGTGCCTCCCATATGGCAGGGGTTATATAGGGTAGGAATTCTCCTTAATTGGGAGTTAGCCAGTGTCCAATCAACAGAGGTGCCTATATAACCCACTATGTAATGAAGCTCCTGTGTACTCTCAAGAAAAGGATTTTACAGGTAAGCTGTATATAAAAATCCTATTTTTAGGCACAGGTTGCGTTAAATTTTTTATTTTTTGCAATTTTTTTTTTTGTATTTGCTTTGCAGGTATGGTAAGTCCTATTGTTATACTCTAATGTTACTTTGTTTTATTGTTAACCATCATTTGCTTAGCAGGTACGCCGTTCAGCTGCAGCGCTGATTTATTTAGCTTGACAGCAACAGCATTTACTCCCACGATACATAAAGCCGTGACTCCAGCACTGTCGGAGGTGATTTCACCACCACAGTTAAAAAAAAGAGCATATATGCCGAAGCATGGGGGCAGCAGGGGTGGAGGAGCAATTTGCTCCTACCTTTTGGGGGAGGATGCCCCCATGCTTCGGCATATATATATTTTAGGCACAGGTTGCATTAAATGTTTTATTTTTTGCTATTTTTTTTTGTATTTGCTTTGCAGGTATGGTAAGTCCTACTGTTATACTGTAATGTTACTTTGTTTTATTGTTAACCATCATTTGCTTAGCAGGTACGCCATTCAGCTGCAGCTTGGATTTATTTATCTTGACAGCAACAGCGTTTGCTCCCACGGTACATAAAGCCTTGACTCCAGCACTGTCAGAGGTGATTTCACCACCACAGTTAAAAAAAGAGCATATATGCCGAAGCATGGGGGCAGCAGGGGTGGAGGAGCGATTTGCTCCTAACTTTTGCGGGAGGATGCCCCCATGCTTCGGCATATATAAATGGTGCATGTATGCCCACCATTAGAAGTGGATGGATGAAGGGAGGTATTCTAATGGTGGGCATACCCGCCGATCAATATCTTTTTTTCGTTCAGCCCACAGGCTGCATGAAAAAAAAATTACAATATATGCCCAACCAGTTCCAGCAACGTACTGGTATGACCCTAATTTTTTCAAAAAAAGTGTACCTGTCACTACCTATTGCAATCATAGTGGATATTTACATTCCCTGAGATAACAATAAAAATGATAAAAAAAAAATATATAAATGAAAGGAACAGTTTAAAAATAAAATAAAAAAGCTAAATAAATAATAAAAAAATAAAAACACACCCCTGTCCCCCCCTGCTAAGGCGCAACGTCGAACGCAAGCGTCGGTCTGGTGTCATATGTAAACAGCAATTGCACCATGCATGTGAGGTATCACCACGAAGGTCAGATCGAGGGTACTAATTTCAGCAGTAGACCTCCTCCGTAAATCTAAAGTGGTCACCTGTAAAGGCGTTTAAAGGCTTTTAAAAATGTATGTAGTTTGTCGCTGCTGCACGTTTCTGCGCAATTTTAAAGCATGTCGTGTTTGGTATCCATGTACTCGGCCTAAGATCATCTTTTTTTATTTCATCAAACATTTTGGCAATATAGTGATTTTTAGTGCATTAAAATTTTAAAAAGTGTGTTTCTTCCCAAAAAATGCGTTTGAAAAATCGCTGCACAAATACTGTGTGAAAAAAAATGAAACACCCATCATTTTAATCTGTAGGGCCTTTGCTTTAAAAAAAATACTTAATGTTTGGGGGTTCAAAGTAATTTTCTTGCAAAAAAAATATTTTTTCATGTAAACAAAAAGTGTCAGAGCTTTGTCTTAAAGTGGTTAGAAGAGTGGGTGATGTGTGACATAAGCTTCTAAATGTTGTGCATAAAATGCCAGGACAGTTCAAAACCCTCCCAAATGACCCCATTTTAGAAAGTAGACACTACAAGCTATTTGCTGAGAGGCATGTCGAGTCCATGGAATATTTTATATTTTGACACAAGTTGCGGAAAAAAGACATTATTACTTTATTTTTATTTTTATTTTTTTTGCACAAAGTTGTCATTAAAGTGGTTGTAAACCCTTACAACACACTTTGACCTACAGGTAAGCCTAGATTAAGGCTTACCTGTAGGTCAAAGAAATATATACTAAACCTACACGGTTTAGGAGATATTTGCCGAAAGACAGCGCCGTAGACAGCGGTGCGCAGTAGTCCATTATGCTTTACCTTTGAAGGGAATGAAAGAGGAAGTAAACTCATCAGGGTTTACTTTCTCTTTAAATGATATATTGCTCAAACATGCCATTGTTATATGTGAAATTACACCCCAAAATACATTCTGTTGCTTCTCCTGAGTACGGGGATATCACAAGTGTGAGACCTTTTGGGAGCCTAGCCGCGCATGGTACCCCAAAATCCAAGCACCACCTTCAGGCTTTCTAAGGGTGTAAATTTTTGATTTCATTCCTCACTGCCTATCACAGTTTCGGAGACCATAGAATGCCCAGATAGCACAAAATCCCCCCAAGTGACCCCATTTTGGAAAGGAAACACCCCAAGCTATTTGCTGAGAGGTATGGTGAGTATTTTGTAGACCTTGATTTTTGTCACAAAGTTTTGAAATTTTAAAAAAAATATACATTTTTCTTTTTTTTCTTCATTTTCAAAAACAAATGAGAGCTGAAAAATACTCACCATGCCTCTCGGCAAATAGCTTGGGGTGTCTACTTTTCAAAATAGGGTCATTTGGGGGGGGGGGGGGTTGTGCCATCTTGGCATTTTATGGCCTTCAAAACTGTAATAGGTAGTGAGGAGTGAAATCAAAAATTTACGCCCTTAGAAATCCTGAAGGTGGTGCTTGGATTTCGGGGCCCTGTACGCGGCTAGGCTCCCAAAAAGTCCCACACATGTGGTATCCCCGTACTCAGGAGAAGCAGCAGAATTTATTTTCGGGTGCAATTACACATATGCCCATGGCATGTTTGAGCAATATATCATTTAGTGACAACTTTGGGCAAAAAAAAAAAGTTTGTCATATTCCCGCAACTTGTGGCAAAATATAAAATATTCCATGGACTCAACCTGCCTCTCAGAAAATAGCTTAGGGTGTCTACTTTCCAAAATGGGGTCATTGGGGGGGTTGCCATCTTGGCATTTTATGGCCTTCAAAACTGTGATAGGTAGTGAGGAGTGAAATCAAAAATTTACACCCTTAGAAATCCTGAAGGCGGTGCTTGGCTTTCGGGGCCCCGTACGAGGCTAGGCTCCCAAAAAGTCGACCACATGTGGTATCTCCGTACTCAGGAAAAACAGCAGAATGTATTTTGGGGTACAATTCCACATATAACCATGGCATGTGTGAGCAATATATCATTTAGTGACAACTTTTTGTCATTATTCAATCGCTTGGGGCAAAAAAATAAAATAGTTAATGGGGTCACCATGCCTTTCAGCAATTTCCTTAGGGTGTCTACTTTCCAAAATGGGGTCATTTGGAGGGGGTTTGTACTGCCCTGCCATTTTAGCATCTCAAGAAATGAGATAGGCAGTCATAAACTAAAAGCTGCGTAAATTCCAGAAAATGTACCTTAGTTTGTAGACGTGACAACTTTTGTGCAAACCAATAAATATACACTTATTGAATTTTTTTTTACCAAAGACATGTGGCTGAATACATTTTGGCCTAAATGTATGACTAAAATTGAGTTTATTGGATTTTTCTAATAACAAAAAGTAGAAAATATAATTTTTTTTCCAATTTTTCGGTCTTTTTACATTTATATCGCAAAAAATAAAAATCGCAGAGGCAATCAAATACCATCAAAAGAAAGCTCTATTTGTGGGAAGAAAAGGACGCAAATTTCGTTTGGGTACAACATTGCATGACCGCGCAATTACCAGTTAAAGCAGCGCAGTGCCAAATGTAAGTCCTCTGGTCATTGACCAGCAAAATGGTCTGGGGCTGAAGTGGTTAAGGTTAAACCTCTTTTCTTCTAATTTTAATGAGTGGCCACGAGCCTTGTTAAACTCCCTGAAAAAGTTTTATCCCTATTGTGGGGTCACCGGTACAGTATGAGTTCATTGAAATCATATACCCTCTCAAGCGTCTCTTCTCCAGAGAGAATAAGTTCAGTGCTCGGAAACCTTTCCTCATAACTAATATCCTCCAGACCCTTTATTAGCTTTGTTGCCCTTATTTGTACTCGCTCCATTTCCAGTACATCCTTTCTGAAAACTGGTGCCCAGAACTGGACAGCATACTAGGTGTGGCCGGACCAGAGTCTTGTAGAACGGGCAAATTATCGTTTTATCTCTGGAATTAATCCCCTTTTAATGCATGCCAATATTCTGTTTGCTTTGTTAGCAGCAGCTTGGCATTGCATGCCATTGCTGAGCCTATCATCTACTAGGACCCTAAGGTCCCTTTCCATCTAGATTCCCCCAATCTTACACAGATTTTTACAGGAGATGGGTAGGAATGACTTTTGGCACATCAAGCATCCCCGGGAGAAATAATACTCCTGCTTTTCTAAATCATATATATCCCTGTCCCGGATAGATCTCTGTCTGGATACCCCCTCTCTGCTACCTTTCCTTACCGATATTATGTACATCCCCAGAGGGGTATCGCACCATTGGTACCTTAAAAAAAAATGACATGGGGACCCCCCCAAAATCCAGACCCTTATCTAAACAAGCAGCCTGACAGGCCAGGAAAGGGGGGGGCAAGTGAGTGCTCCCCCATCCTGAACCATACCAGGCCACATGCCCTCAACATTTGGGGGTGCTTTGGGACACTGCCAAAGACAAATTATACCGCAGATGGGGAGCAAGGTGTGGCCAGTGCTTAACCCCATTGATACACCCCATTGACAGCTGACAGGGGCTATTTGTTACATACTTCCCCCCCTCTGTTTGAACCAGCTATGAAATAGTGGGTTCTAAACAGGGCATCCGCACAGTCGCTAGCCATCCAGTTCAAGGGAGCATGGTCTGTTATAGGTTGGAAGTGGCACCCCAACAAGTAACACTCTCACTCCACAATACTATAATTTCTTTCTCCCGGGGTCAGCTTCCGACTCAAATAGACTACTGGGTGTTCTTCTCCACCTACCACTTGTGACAAGACAGCCCCCAGACCTATACTTGAGGCATTGTTGTGGACCACACAATCTTTGCTGTCTGGCGCTACCGACACAGGCTGTTTACAAAGGGCCTTCTTTCACACTTTGGAAAGCTTCTTCAGCCTCGAGATTCCACTTAATCATACAGAGGAGATTTTGCCCTTGGTGGGGTCAGTTAAGGGTGCTGCTATTGTGGCAAAGTTGGGATGAACATGAATATCAGCGCTGTGGGCACTACACACCCAGCCCACAGCGCTGCAGCACTCGATTATGACACCGGTTTACATGTGAGCGCTCTGTGGCTCTGGAACGATCACGTGGTAAACGCCCACTTTCAGCAGCCATTTACCATGATCCGTGATGCGCCGGGTCCTCTGGATACAATACAATAGAAAATCTGTGGTCAGACCTAAAGATTGTTGTTCACGAGCGCAAACCATCCAACTTGAAGTAGCTGGAGCAGTTTTGCAAGGAGGAATGGGCAAAAATCTCAGTGGTAAGATGTGGCAAACTCATAGAGACTTATCCAAAGTGACTTGGAGCTGTGATAGCTGCAAAAGTTGGCTCTACAATGTATTGACTTTAGGGGGATGAATAGTTATGCACATTGACATTTTCTGTTTTGTCCTATTTTTTGTTTGCTTCACAATAAAAAAAAATCTTCAACGTTGTGGGCATGTTCTGTAAATTAAATTATGCAAATCCTCAAACAATGCATGTTAATTCCAGGTTGTGGGGCAACAAAACGCCAAGGGGGTGAATACTTTTGCAAGGCACTGTATATAACAAAAAACAGTCCGAGAAGGGACTGTTGGGTCTTTTGCCCTGTACACACAGTCGGACATTCCGACCTCAAAATCCGTCTGATTTTTTCAGAGGGATTTTGTCCAAAACTTGTGTTGCATACACACGGTCGCATAAAGTTGTCCGAAAATCCGATCATTCTGAACGAGGTGACATCAAACACGTAGGTTGGGACTATAAATGGGCCAGTAGCCAATAGCGTTTGTCTCTTAGTTTATTCTGAGCATGCGTGGCACTTTGTCCGTCAGAACTGTCTACACGCAATCGGAATTTATGCGATCGGATTTTGTTGTCGGAAAATTTTAGATCCTGCTCTCAAACTGTGCATTAGAAAATCCGACAGAAAAAGTCCGATAGTGTCCACACACGATCAGATTTTCCGACAACATAATCCGATCAGACTTTTTCCATCGGAATTTCCGACTGTGTGTACAGGGCATTTGAGTTTTCAATTTTTTTCCCATTATTGGATTTTAGGGGCAATGGCTAAGCAGTACATAATGGGTTGTTCCTAATTTTGGGCACAAACTTATCAGGTGTTACAGACTGAGGTGCTTTCTAGTTTAAAATAAAAACTCTAAAGCATATTATACTGACTGAATGGGGGAAAAAAAAGATCCATCCATCGCCAGCCATAAAGTGTTTGTTACCCTAAAACAAAAACAAAAAAATGGATCCTGTTCCCTTAAAGCATGAATACATGCTGTGAAATTTGATCCCCTGTATAAACTAAAATACCTGGCTGATCCTGCCTGGCTATGCCCTTCCCTCTGTAAACTGACCATTGTTTATCATGGCTGCTGAGCCCTGACACCATGGTCAGTTTACGCTCCTCCATTATGCGCAACTCTCCTCTCTGCTTTCCCCCATCCCCCCCCTTCCCTGCCTGTCAGCTCTGTCCACTCCCGCCCCCCCCCCCCCCCTCCTGCTGCTATCATAAGTAGAGTATAACCATACAATTCCCTCTGTAAAATAACGTTATGTGTCCCAGTGTCTGTGTTATATTAAAAGGTTGAAGATTTCTACCTTATATCAGAACGTCTCCCAGCGCTCATGTTATTCCTCTGCTTTCTCTCCTCTCTTCTCCCCTCCTCCCCAGGTGATTTCAGTGGGAGTTTTTGGCCCCTCCCACTAAAGCTGTCAGCCGGAGAGAGGAGAGAGTCAAGGAGTCACGTGAGCGCCGGGAGACACTTTGATATACGGTAGAAATGTGCATCTTTTTTATATAACACATACACTGGGACACATTATGTTATTTTACAGAGGGGGTTGTATGGTTATACTATAATGGGTTAACAGCCACTTTAAGCTATTCACTACATCCTTTGATATCCTTATATTTTATTTGAATTACTGAAGCTACAGTTATTCTTTCTAGCCATTACAACATTTGTCTTTATTTGAAAAAGGTTAAATATTTAATACCTCCTCGGCCTTCCTAGTGGCGTAGTGTTTAAACAGCTGTGTGCCCCACTGTGAAAGTAAATATGACAGTCTTATAACAATAATTCTAAACTTGGCATCACACAAAAGAGAAGAAAGATATTATCAGGAACATTACATTGCCAAGAGAACCTGCTTCGACAGTATATACAACAAGTAAGCAAAGTATATGAGCCTCGGACATTCAATGTGTATTGATGGCTTGAATACAAAAAAACTATAGCCTGTGCTTGTTTTACGCTCACAGTTTGTTACTCATTTGTATGTTGCTTTCTAAGCAGAGTTCAGCCACCATTTCTAGGAGGGTTCAATAAAATAATACCGAACACACACTGTTTAACCACTTGCTTACTGGGCACCTAAACCCCCCTCCTGCCCAGACCAATTTTCAGCTTTTAGCGCTGTCACTCTTTGAATGACAATTGCGCGGTCATGCAACACTGTACCCAAATGACATTTTTATACTTTTTCTCCCACAAATAGAAATTTCTTGAGGTGGCATGTTAAAAAAAAAAATACAGAATTGATTTAACAAAAATACAAAACCATTTTATATTTTGTTAATAAATTTTGCAAACAGGTATTTTTTTCTCCTTCATTTATGTATGCCGATTACTGATGAGGCTACACTGATGGGCACTAATAGGCTGCATTGATGGGCACTGATAAGGCAACACTGATGGGCACTGATAAGGCAGCACTGATGGGCACTAATAGGCAGCACTGGTGGGCACTGATAGGTGGAATTGGTGGGCACTGATGGGCGGCACTGAAGGGCACTGATAGGTGACACTGAAGGGCAGTAATATGTGGCACTGATAGGTGGCAGTGATGGGCACTGATGGTGACACTGATAGGCAGCACTGCTAGGTGTCAATGATGAGGCACTGATTGGCATAATTGGTGGGCATTGATAAGTGGCACTTGTGGGCACAGATAGGTGACACTGATTGCTGGCACTTAGGTAACGTGGGCACTGTGGGTACTGATTGGTGGGCACTGTAGGCACTGATTTTTTTTTTTTGATTTTTGGAACTGATTTGTGGCACTGGCAGGTGGTACTGGTGGGCACATTACATGCTGTTCCTCTTCAGGACTGATGTCCCTGCAAACAGAAGCCGGTGATTTTTTTTTTTTTTTTTTAAATCTGTTTATTGAGAAAATCAAAACATACAGCAGAAGCAGTAGGTACACGACATTTGTTACAAACAAGCCATAGCAATACTAATTTCTATCAAAACAAAACAAGGAATTGTTAAAGAGGCTATAGCATATTTCTTCTCTCTCGAAGTACAAAAATTTCAATATCTAACTCCGTTGAACCTGTATACGGATATAAGAAGTTAGCGACTGGAGTATTCCCTTCAGCTTAAGGCGAGTGAGTTGGTAGAATGCCTCTACAACTCCACCAATCGTACGCTCCAATTAGAGTGTGAGCTATAGTATATATCTATAATTCTAATACATGATGACCAGCATCATTATATAGGGGGGGGGCAGGAAGGGAAAGGGGAGGGTAGGTACAAGTTTACGTGCTAAGAACAGTACCTGGCTTGATCATGGCATGGGGTGTCCTCTAAAACATCAGATGGGAACGACCCTCAGACTAAACCTTTAGTCGATCATGTACCGCTTATATTCTTCTGTTGTTTGGAAGTGTTTCCAACATGCCCAGGTGTTAGTGAATTTGGGTGAGGTGTCAAGGATTCGATGCGTGAGTTCTTCCATTTCCATTATTCTGTTTACTCTACGTAGCCAATCCTTGACACAGGGAGTCGTAGTAGATTTCCAATAAACCGGAATGCACATTTTGGCTGCATTAACTAAGTGTATTACAACTGATTTTCTGTATTGGAATTGAGTCAGGGTCGTGTGGTGAAGTAAATACTGGGCTGGCGTGAAGTCTAGTGTAAAGGTCGTTATGGTAGAGATGAGTTGGTGGATTGTCTGCCAGTACGTGCGAAGTGCTGGACAATCCCACCAGATGTGCAAGATAGTTCCTACAGCTTCATCACATCTCCAGGATACCGAGGGTACCGTCGAGTAGTAAGTGTGTAAGATATCCGGGGTCCTATACCATCGGGAGTAGAGCTTAAAGTCACTTTCTTGTACGGAAACATTCCTAGAACCCTTGTGAATATTTATCATTATTCTTTCCCAGTCTTCTTGTGTCAGGTCCAGGCCTGTGTCCGTCGCCCATTTTGCGCGCAGCGAGTTTACTGAGTCGTTTGTAGTAGAAAAGAGGGTAGTGTAGAGTTCAGAAATAAGATGCCTCTGTGGGGTTTTCCTGGTACAAAGTTGTTCAAACGGAGTCAATTCCCTGCACCACGTATTAGCTGGGAACTTATGGAGTAAAAAATGTCTGATTTGAAGGAAATTAAAGAAGGGTATCTTTCTGTCTGGAAATTTAGTCAGTAGAGATTGGAATGTAAGCATTCTACCCTTATCGAAGAAGGACCCTGCTCGAACGTAGTCTCTGGGAACGTCGTCAGTGGTAAATGGCGCTTGAATACCAGGGGTGAATTCCAAATTGTACTCTAATGAGGTGAGCGGGCCATGTGTGGAGGAAATTTTGGTGTAACGGCAAACAGTTTTCCATGTATTAAGTGTGGTGCTTATCAAAGGGTGCGATGAGATCGTTGTCGGGATGGAGTCAGTGCCTGTCCAAGGGAGTAGATGTATCGGTGCGTGCACGAATGCCTCTTCAATCGCTACCCAAGCTTTGTTCTGTCTGTGGATGTGCCAGTCTACGATTCTGGTCAGTTGGCATGCCCAATGATATTTTCGTAGGTCCGGGATTCCCAGACCCCCTTGTAGTTTGGGAAGAGTCAGGGTCTCCCACTTTATACAAGCTTTTTTGTTAGCCCATACGAATTGGGAACAGAGAGTTTTGAATGTTGCGAAAAACGTGGAGGGAAGGGTGATTGGAATCGTTTGTAAGAGGTATAAGAACCTGGGGAGGATATTCATTTTTAGAATCGCTGCTCTCCCAAACCACGAGATAGTAGGTATTTTCCAGTTTAGCAAATCTGTCCTAACGGAGTTAAGTAGTGGTAAATAATTGCGGGGATACAGGTCTGTTAACTTAGTCGGTAGTTGGATTCCCAAGTACGTGATGGCATGTTTTTCCCAACTAAAGGGGAAGTTTGTCTGGCATTGTGTTAGTACTTCGTCGCCGGTGATTGTTTTTTTTCTCCTCACGCTGTTAGCGTGAGAAAAAAGAAAAGATTACCGATCCTCTGTTTACATCACGTGATCAGCTGTCATTGGCTGACAGCTGATCACGTGGTAAGGAACCGGCCCCTTATTCAAATCTGTGATCACCCGAGTCAAGGAGGTGTGTTGCGAGCCTGCAAAGGGGAGCACGTCAATAGATGTACTCCCGGCAAAGCAGATCCGTACTGTAGCCATCATTTGGCTATAGCGTGGATCTGAAGGAGTTAATTTACATTGTCCCTTCTATTTCTGGATGTGGATAATGCCACTGTAATTATTTTAATAAAAAAAAAACATCTAAGTATCTTTTTCCTAATCGATATACATCTGCTACATAACCCAGATCTTTCCCAGCCTGTCCCAGCCCCAGTCCTCTGCTGTTGGTCACATGCTCAAAAGGAAAAAAAACAGCCTTTTGAGTACAGAGCAAAAATAAATCATTAATATCAATAAATTGTCATACAAGTTTTGTCAATAACATGGTGTGGGTGGATTTCTGCCAGTCACAGGCTGTGTCATGCCCCTGCAGCATGTGTCTAAGGCCGCGTACACACGGGCGGACTGTTCGCCCAACTTTGTCCGCTGAACAGTGTTTGGGCGGACAGTCCGCTCGTGTGTGGGCTTTCAGCGGACAGTTTCAGCGGACAGTTGGACGGACAAGGTTTTTCGGAAATTCCGAAAAACTGTCCGCTGAAACCTTGTTTGAGCGAACAGTCCGCCCGTGTGTAGGCTAGTTCGGCAAACAAAGTTGCGCGCATGCTCAGAAAGGATTTTCACGCCGAAAGCTATAATGCAGTGTATAGGACGTCGTATTTTTCGTCCCGTCGTACGTGCCGTTCACGTCATCGCGCACGGTTTCAGCAAACTGTTCGTCCGTCGTGTGTGGCCATGTCCGTCCATGCTAAGTTTGAGCGGACTGTTTGCCGAAACTGTTGGACGGACAAAGTTGGGCGAACAGTCCGCGCGTGTGTACGCGGCCTTAGAATAAGAGGTAGATGAAGCCTCCATTAATCTACATGTAATATCCCACCCTCATTGTGTTTAGCTGGTTAGTGGGCATGGAGGAGGAGGGAGGGCGTGGGCTGTCATTTACCATTGTGTATACCCCACATGTGTGACTCTATAGCCACATGGGCAGCTCAAATGTGATAAGGAGGAATTGCTCAGCATAGAAACTCACTGAAAACTGAGCATGTGCACAGTTGCCACCACTGCTACAAAATCCCTAGCTGAATTGGGGACATTAACAGAAGGTGGCGATAGAGAACAGCAGGATCAAACCTTTTCTTTGCAGAATACAGAAAACAAATCTCATAGTGACCGAGTGAACATGAACAGCATGTAGTACAGCATGTATTGATATTTTTTATGATATGGGTTTAGTGACACTTTAAATATAGACCATACAATGGACACAAGTCTAATACCTCAGTTTGAAGGTTATCCGCTACTACTTCACAGTGCTTTACTTTACACCACGGAATCTCTGTTCTCAAATAAGTGAATATAATTCAGTAGAAAACAAAAATATATCACCGATGCTTCCAGGTGGATTTGCACATAAAAAAACTGAGCAATGTGGATGCAGGGATTTCCCCTGACATGCTAGTGTGTTCTGACAGTGGGGGTTCCCCCTCCCCTCATCTAATACACAGATCAGTGATGCAGCCATTGGCAGCATGTACTGCTCAAATACTGGTTTTATGTTCAACAGAAACCAGTTGAACAGAAACTAGCCTCTGTTGAACAGAAAGAGGTACAGTTCTTCCTAAACAAGCCGAATTTCGGTACATGTTTACCCAGCTTTACTCACAAAGTGAGTGGGAGATTTCAGTTTGAGATGGGTGCAGAACCAGAAGAGAGGACTGTGGGCAGTGCAGATGGAGAGAGGTCATTTTAGTCAAGCTGGCTGGCAGGGCCTGAAGAAAGCTATCTGTGATTGGTAGTTGAATAGAGGACAATTAGCACCTGAACTATTTCTACACCACTGAGGCCTGGCTGAATTAGTGTCAAACCTAACCATACTGGGCTGCGCCCTGAGTATTTACGGAGGCCTGCCCCCTGCCAATCCAATTTGGGGATTGGCCTGGGCAGCTCATTAGGTTTTCCTTTTCCGGGCAGGGCACAGACATCAGGGGACCTCTTCACCCACTGAATATAAGTGGGCCTTCTGGTCTGGGTGGCAGAGAGTCTTCAGACAAATAGTTGTCTGCTGCAGATAGAATTTCCTGTAGCTCTTCCAGGTTCCCCAGTAAAATATGGCTCCTCTCCTGCCCTCAGATGGCACCTCCAGGACCTGCGAACCACTTGTCTCCCATTCCTCCTCTGAGCAGCTGTCAGGAGATGACCAGTATGCTAGCTTCTCTAGGGACCCAAACTCCGCTATCAGTCTGGGGGATCCTCAGTCTATGGCTTTGCCCCCCGTAATCCCCTTCCAGTTCAACTGTGGGCAGACTCCCCTCCAACGCTGGCTCCTTCCAGTCATGGGTAGCAAGGGACATAGATGCAGCAGGCGTCCCCGACCAGGACGCAAGCCATAGCAGATTTTCTCCTATGTCGCTTTTCTTCGCAGGGGAATCACCAGGCTCAGACTCGACCCCGCCTTTCTGTGATGACTCCAGGCCCACTCTGGCATGTCCATGGCTGCAATGTGCAAAGTCTTGAATGCAGGTCCACTTGGTAGTATTGTTAACCCTGCTGGCTGGATGCAAACCGGGTGAGTGGTTCTTCAAAATGACCAGAACAGATCCAAGCACTGCCCACTGCGGTTGGTACCCAACACTCCGGGCACAGCTGCTCCATCCTCTCAATAATCTCCAGGGTGAATCCCCCTCAATGCTCCAATCGGACACCGTATCAACCAGAATACACTCCTGTAGTTCAGGCAACCAGTACACAGGAGATCCGGCTCTGCCTATTTCAGCAAGGCTGCAGATGGACACTGATCAGGCCTCACTGAGTAGCAATGCTGCAGATGGGCACTAATCAGGCCGCAGTGAGGAGAAATGCTGCAGATAGGCACTAATCAGACTGCAGTGAGGAGCAAGGCTGCAGATAGGCACTGATTAGGCTGCAGGTGGGCACGGATTCGACTTCAGTGAGGAGCAAGGCTGCAGATGGGCACTGATTAGGCTGCAGATGGGCACTGATCAGGCTGCAGTGAGGAGCAAGGCTTCAGATTGGCACTGATTAGGCTGCAGTGAGGAGCATGGCTGCAGATGGGCACTGATTAGACTGCAGATGGGCACTAATCAGGCTGCAGTGAGGAGCAAGGCTGCAGATGGGCACTGATTAGACTGCAGTGAGAAGCAAGTCTGCAGGTGGGCACTGATTAGGCTGCAGTGAGGAGCAAGGTTGCAGATGGGCACAGGTCAGGCTACAGATGGGCACAGATCAGGCTGCACTGAAGCTGCAGATGGGCACAGCTCAGACTGCATTGAGGCTGCAGATGGGCAAAAATCAGGCTGCAGTGATGCTCACTGACAATTATTTTTCTTTAAAGTGGTTTATTTTAAAAACATGTTTTTTTCCTGAAACTTCCCTCTTAAATTGGGGTGCGTGTTATATGCCAATAAATATGGTAAATAAGAGAACTGATGATCCTTGCTTTGGTTCAATGTGGATTGACTTTTTAAAAGTGTGTACATAAAAAATGGACACGAACTTGTAAAGAAAGCTGTGCTTTAATTGCTTGACTTATAACCTCCATTTTTTCAGCATCTTTTGCCTGGCCTTGTGCCCAAATCTAAATAAAAATAAACTCCATCTGTTTTATATGCACAAAAAGTCTCCCGTGGAAGAACATTTTATAAATACACATCCATATCGTATACTTCTGTTTGTGTCAATAGCAAAGATGTGAAGTGTTAATGTCATCTGACCCCACCAAATATGTCTAATGTGAAAACCCCCTTACATAGGAGGCAAAGAACCACCTACACCCAGGAGAATTCTACTGGAACATTTATCACCATCCCACCTCTTTTATGGGTGGATGAAAACAGCAAGACCTCTTTCTCCATTACACTTATGAACAGATGATGCAAATTGATTCTCTAGCACACATACAAAAGGGCCAGCAGTAGGCTTTACATAGAGGAACGTAACCTTCCTTGTTGGGTATACACAAATTATAGCTCAATATGACAACTTAAAATAAAAAAAACTACACTGGTTGTGGATGTCCCAGTGGGATGGGCACTGTGTAAAAAATACATTACATTAAGAATTATTCTATTAGTAGTAAAATGGGATAAACTCTAACCCTTTCTCTAGCATAATCTGCCCTGGCAACTATTTTTGCATGTAAAATGAAGATCATGGTCACGTGTGTAGTGTGTGCAGGGGAGTCACCAGAACCTGTGTTTTGTTAGCTGGCACTGAGCCCTGTTTCAATCCCATTACTGTTAGGTAAAGCCATTTGGGATTTGTTCACGTCATAATACGCATAACAATACACACTAGGGATGGTCCCAATGTTTGAGTCGAACATCAGTTTGACTCGAACATCGGGTGTTCTCGGCAAATTCGAAAGCCATGGAACACCCTTTACAAGTCTATGGGAGAAATCAGAAATGCTAATTTTAAAGGCTTATATGCATAGTATTGTCATAAAAAGTGTTTGAGGACCTGGGTCCTGCCCCAGGGGACATGTATCAATGCAAAAAAAAGTTTTAAAAACTGCACTTTTTTCGGGAGCAGCGATTTTAATAATGCTTAAAGTGAAATATTCCTTTAATTTTTTTACCTTGGGCGTGCCTATAGTATGCCTGTAAAGTGTAAATGTTTCCCATGTTTAGAACAGTGACAGCAAAATGACATTTCTAAAGGAAAAAAGGTCATTTAAAACTACTCGCGGCTATAATGAATTGTCGGTCCGGCCCTTCAGGTCTGGTATGGATTTTAAGGGGAACCCTGCGCCAAATTAAAAAAAATGGCGTGGGTTCCCCCAAAAATTCATTCCAAACCCTTATCCGGGCACGCAACCTGGCAGGCCACAGGAAAAGAGGGGGGGATGAGAGAGCGCCTTCCCTACTGAACCGTACCAGGCCACATGCCCTCGACATTGCGAGGGTGCTTTGGGTAGCTTCCCCCCCAAAGCACCCTTGTCCCCATGTTGATGGGGAGAAGGGCCTCATCCCCACAGTGGGGGTCTGCGGACGGGGGCATATCGGAATCTGGAAGCCCCCTTTAACAAGGGGACCCCCAGATCCCGGCCCCATCTGTGTGAAATGATAACCCTACCATTTCACAAAAAAATTGTGAAAATGATAAAAAAAAGACACTACACGCCTTGGCACAAGTCCTTTATTAAAAAAATAAAACCGTCCCACGGAGTCTTCTTCTTCTTTTCGCTCCGACGGACCGAAAAAGAAAAAAAAAAAAGACGCAAGCTGCCTACGATCTGCCTCAATGGGAGGCACCCACCGTAATGATGGGCCTGTCAGGTGACAGTTCCTTTATAACTGAGGGGGCCACACAATGACATCGCCGGGTGACCCCACCCCCCTCTGAAGCACGGGGACATCCCTATGGCTTTCCCGTAGCGTCAGAGGGGTCGGGGTCACTGCATTCTTTTTTTATTTTATTTTTTTTAAATTTTGCTGTGGGGTTCCCCTTAAAATCCATACCAGACATGAAGGGTCTGGTATGGATTTTGAAGGGGACCCCCACAGCATTTTTTTTTAAATTGGCGTGGGGTTCCCCTTAATATCCATACCAGACCTAAAAGGCCTGGTATGGAATTTGGGGGGACCCCCATGCATTTTTTAAAAAATTTTGGTTCAAGGTTCCCCTGTGGGGGAATCCCATGCCGTTTTTATCAATTAACTCTTATGTGTATTGCCGGAGCGACAATTCATTATAGCCGCAAGTAGTTTTAAATCACGTTTTTTTCCTTTAGAAATGTCATTTTTCGGTCAGACTGTTCCAAACATGGGAAACATGAGCCCCTTTAGAGGCATACTTTAGAGGCATACTATAGACACCCCCCAGGTACACAATTTAAAGGAATATTACACTTTTATTGTTTCACTTTAAGCATTATTAAAATCACTGCTCCAGACGTCATATAACGTCCAGTCAGGATAACTGAACCCCCGGGAAGTGGTTAAAGAAGGACATATTGTCAGTGACCTATATAGGAAACCGACTGACCATAATCAATTATTAAAATTTTGTAGTTTTCATCCTCACTGGGTTTTATATCCACCCCCCAGAGTCAATTGAAACGGGTAGCAAGGATCACTAGCAATCCTGACACTCGGGAAATTAGACTAAATGAAATTGAAAACCGGCTGCGACAGCGAGGATATCCTAGAGATATGGTGCACAAAGAACGGATCAGTTTATATAACAATACAAAAATCCATGCTTCAGGTTGCAGAATGCCTTTCATTTCTCAATTTCCCCCATTTTCTAACCAAATAAATAACACTGGTCTATTCTAAACAACAGTTACCCTTTTTTCCCAGAATTTCACCATCCCCCTCTACCGTCGTACCGTCAAGGGAAGACCATTTATGATAGACTAGTCCAGGGATATGCAATTAGCGGACCTCCAGCTGTTGCAAAACTACAAGTCCCATCATGCCTCTGCCTCTGGGTGTCATGCTTGTGGCTGTCAGAGTCTTGCTATGCCTCATGGGAATTGTAGTTCTGCAACAGCTGGAGGTCTGCTAATTGCATATCCCTGGACTAGTCAAATCTGACTAGTACTCTGCACCTGTGACCTTTTTAGGTTCCAAAAACAATGGTCTTTGTTGTATACAATGCACCAGTGTGATCAAGGGAAAAAGTTTTTCATATCCCCAAAAGGGTTATGATATATCAATAAAAGATTAATATACCTGCCAATCCTCCTATGTCATCTACATCATCAAATGCCCGTGTGGTCTCCTATGTGGGGGAGACCACACAGAAAATAAAAGCTTGCATTGTGCGATATAAATATTACATTAGGGATAAATTGGACAAATTACCACTATTCTCTAAAATAGTACATGCTTATGTTTTTCTTACTTTTCTCATGTTTTTTGTATTTTTTTTGTATGTTTTTCTGATATTTGATATGTATCATATGGGTACTTACATTATGAATTTGGTTCATAGATTATACTTTATTCACATTTATATCTATATATATTTATTTGGTGCATATAAATTTAGTGCATGTAGATTTTTCTATTTAATTTCATTTTATTGAATTGTATTAATTGTTATTCTTTTGGTGGTATATATGAAATCTTTTCTGATTATTTGATTGTTTAATAGATGATTGATGAGCTCTCTATATATATCGTACCATGTATGTGGTTTTATATATATATATATATATATATATATATATATATATATATATATATATATATATATATACTGTTTTACTTCATCCATCAGCTCATCCCCCCACAGCTATTACCTTTTGTATCAATTGACCCTTCCTTTTTAAATTGTAAGCTCTAACGAGCTGGGCCCTCCGATTCCTCTTGTACCAAATTGTAATGTAACTGTAATGTCTCCCCTCATGTAAAGCGCTGACTAAACTGTTGACGCTATATAAAACCTGTATTATAATAATAATTATATATATATATATAATAGATAGGGCTGAAACAACTAAGCGATTATGAAATTAATCGATTACTATATTCATAATCGATTAATCAGCCACTAACATAATGGGGTTAAAAAAAACGAAAATGAGCCCTTTATAATACAAAAAGAGCAAATCGCTACTGTAAATATTACTTTCACCGTCCCACAGTAAAAAATGAACCCCTTACAGTAGCGATTATTTGCTCTTTTTGTACTAATTTTAGTTTTTTTAACCCCATTATGTTACTAAACATCTCAGGCCTGGGTCACACCTCTGTGTTTTTTGGTGCTTTTGGCAGAAACACACTACAGTTCATTTACATGGTTTCCTATGGGACACGTTCACATCCATGATTTTTTCAGCTGCTGTGTATTTGGAAAAGACAAGGAGGTTTTTTTTACCGCAAATACCGGTGCTATTTTGTTTATTTGGTTCAATATACTTCAATGGAGAAGCTGCAGAAAAGCATGTAATAACGCATTTTTGCGGCAATTTGTGTTTTTTAATCTGCCCAACAACAAATTGGCCAAAAAAAATATGTAAAAATGCAAATCGCAGCAAAATTAATTTTAAGGTTATTAACCGATTAATCGAAAACAATAATCGGCCAACTAATCAATTATGAAAATAATCATTAGTTGCAGCCCTATATATAGATATATAGATATACACAGTATTTATTAAATAAAATCTAAAATAATGCAACCCATCTCAGCATACGAAAATGTGTGCTTTACAGCGCACTGTGTCATTGCGTGACTGCGCCTTCAACAGCAGCATGAACATTGTTCAGCCCAGTAAAACTTTTCAGGCCTGATGATTAGGGGCACTTGGCAGGATGTTGAAAAGGCCTGCCAAGTGCCCTGAATGAGGTCAAAACCCCATATTACATACTTTAAAACTACCCAATCCACACATTTTCTAGTAGGCAAGACTCGTTAGAAAGATTAATTCTAGATTTATAATCATTTGCAATTGTGACACAAAAAAAAATGCACATATGTGATTAATAGTGACCTGAAATGTTACAATTAGAAGTACAATAAAATGATGACCATTTTTTTTTTTTTTATCATTTCTATCTTGTACCTTGATACCATATATGTATATATTTTAAAACGTGTTCTTTTTTCCTTTTTCCATTCTATTTACTTTTTCATATTTAACTAATTTAGGTAACCTTTTTTTTTTGTTTTTTATTCCTTTTTTTTTTGTTTTTTGGAGGGGGGGGGGGGGGGGGGGTGTTTGTTGTCACAAGATGGAAAATGTTAAACAGCAATAGATTAATGGTTCATGCACACAAATTAGGTCATATGAAATAGTAAAATATGCTGTCTGAACAAATGGATATGAATATATTCAGGGATACACAGCTCTGGCTGTAAACATACTGTCTGTGACCAGGGGCGTATGCTGGTTTATAGTTTAAGTATCGTCGTATACCCATGCCACTGATCTACAAAGGTTTTCCAATTTGTTATTTCGATAGCCACACTTTTGATTAACCACTTGGTTCCCACACTACGTCATGGGGTTTCGGTGGTTATATCTGAGTGATGCCTGAGGCCACAGACATCATTCAGATATTGCCGTTTTCAGCTGGCGATTCCCTACACCATAAGAATGATCATAGCGGCTGTTCCGCCGCTTGATAGTTCTTACGGGCGACGGGAGGGGATGCTTCTACCGACTCACCATTTCCATCGGTGAGTAGGTCACAGGATCCGCCGGCCCCAGCAAGTAATCATAGAGATTTTCAGCGGACTAGATTGTCCCCGGAGTCTCTATGATCGTTCGGAGGCTGTCATGTTATGACGTCACACCCGGCCTCGGTATTCAAATTAACGGTGCCGATCTGGCTAGGAAGCCCGGATCGTTTTTTTTTTTTTTTCTTCCCAACCTAGAGGTGAGATATGGGGTCTTATTGACCCCATATTTCACTGTAAATAGGTCCGATCGTGCCATATTCCTATTACAAGGGATGTTTACATTCCTTGTAATAGGAATAAAAGTCATCAATTTTTTTTTTTTTTAAGTGTAAAACTAAAAAAATAAAAATAAAATTAACAATAAAAAAATTTTTTTAAAAGCGCCCCTGTCCCCGTGAGCTCGCACACAGAAGCGAACACATACGTAGGTCCCGTCCACATATGAAAACGGTGTTCAAACCACACATGTGAGGTATCGCCGCGAACGTTAGAGCGAGAGCAATAATTCTAGCCCTAGACCTCCTCTGTAACCCAAAATATGTAACCAGTAAAAAAATTTAAAGCGTCGCCTATGGGGATTTTTAAATACCAAAGTTTTGCCCCATTCCACGAGCGCGTGCAATTTTGAAGCAGGACATGTTGGGTATCTATTTACTCGGCGTATCCTCCTCTTTCACATTATGCAAAAAAATTGGGCTAACTTTTCTGATTTTTTTTTTAAGCATGAAATAGTTTTTTTTCTGAAAAAAACACGTTCGAAAAATTGCTGCGCAAATACCATGCGAGATAAAAAGTTTCAATGTATTCTCTAGGGTCTTTTCTAAAAAAACATATATAAATGTTTGGGGGTTCTATGTAATTTTCTAGCAAAAAAATTAGGAATTTTACATGTAGGAGAGAAATGTCAGAATTGGCCTGGGTGCGAAGTGGTTAAAAAATGAATCCAGTCCCTGCTGAACTGAACAAATTTCAATCCATTGATGGCCACCTTAAAGCTTGCTTCACACCTATGCATTTTTAGTGCCTTTTGCATTTTGCAAATCTGCTCTACAGAACCTGTTCCATAGGAAACCATGTTAAATGGGCTGTAGTGCAAATCTGCAAAATGCAAAAAGCACTAAAAATGCATAGGTGTGACTCAAGCATTAGTCATGTTACCTTTTGTCAAGTGCAGCATTTGCTGTTTTTCTAACCATTTGTTTTTCTAGGGTAAAATTCCCTTTTCTACCTTTACATTCTAAAACGCTGTGTAAACTGTTGATGCTATATAAATTCTGAATAGTAAAATAATATAATAATTCATCAGAATTATTATTTTCTGATGACTTATCTGAATGAATGAATTGTGATATTCTCATGAATTATGAATTAGCAAGAGTCTTCAAATCATAAAACCAGTGTCTCCACTTATTAAAGTGGAAACACTGGTTTTATGATCTGAAGACTATTTTTTTGAAGGAGGCTCACAATAACAAAAACAAACAAAATTGATAACACAACTAAGACACTCAAACAGCAATGTACTAAGGGTCTATTCCAGCCTTCAACCATTTAAACATGAAGGAACCCTTGAAATAACTTTTAGGACTAGAAAACTATGGCAATTACTATCTCCATGGCTTCTTACATTGGTGCTCAGTGGGAAGAATTTTTCCTTTACAGAAAGCTCAAAAGATGAATGGTGTCAGTGGTTACATATCTGAGACTGAGAGTCTGAAATGGCTCATTGCTCATGGAACCCCTAGCAGCCTCTGGAGGAACCCAATGAGGGTTCACATGCACTAAAAATAAATAAGCTAATACAACGTGTTAATGAATGTCAAGCCATGTTGCATTACGGCCTATTGGGGTTGATTTACTAAAACTGGAGACTGAAAAATCTGGTGCAGCTGCGCAGAGTAGCAAATCAGCTTTTAGTTTCAGCTTGTTCAATTAAGCTTTGACAAAAAAAACACTGAAAGCTGATTTGTTCCTATGCAGGGCTGCACCAGATTTTAAACTTTCCAGCTTTAGCATATCAACCTCATACCAATCAACCCCAACAGCATATTGACACATTGTGACAGACTTACCTGGCTAGTGATCTCCTCCAGCAATGTGCTGGGCTGCAATGATGTCACTCCTGCACATCATCATGGTTTAATCCTGCTATGTTGTTGAACTAGTGAAACTCACTGAAGACCCAGAATATATCTGGACCAGTGGGGGCCAGTTCATAAGGGGTGCAGGGGCGCCACCCCCCCCCCCCCTCCAATGTTCCCAAAGTTAGAGTGCTAAAGAATTAAGCTACTCTAACATGTTAAAGTGGTTAAAAACCCTTACAAACCACTTTGACTACAGGTAAGCCTAGATTAAGGCTTACCTGTAGGTCCAAGAAATATCTCCTAAACCTACATGTGTCAGGTAAGTGACACATAATGGACTACTATGCGATGCATAGTAGTCCATTATGCTTTACCTTTGCAGGGAATCAAAGAGGAAGTAAACCCATCAGGGTTTACATCCTCTTTAAGAACGTGTTAAAAACTGTTAGTCATATTATAATTTATTAAAAAGTAAATTGTTCATGTGTGTGGACTGTGTGGCGCGCCAGACTAATGGGTGTCTATTAGGTCCATAAATGTTTGAAAAGCATGTGAATTGAGTCTCAGGCTCTAATTGGCTTGTTTCAGCTTGTCCTCGAAACCCTTCCACTTTTGATTTTAGCGAATCAATATTCATCATTCGAGTTTGATTTTCTGGCTTCTCATCCTGTGGAACGCAAGGAGTCCTCCGGGTAAATGCAGACCCGGAGGGGTTTGTTTGTGCCCCCCCCCCCAAACATTTTTAGCACCAGCCACCACTGATCTGGACTACACTCTAGAAGAAGATACATTTTGAACCCACTGATTTATACCTCTTCCACCTCCTCCTCAATAATATTAGAATTATACCTTCTCACTGAGGATCCTGTGGTGGTGAAATACTGTATATCAGCAATAGACAAATGTAATTTAACTGTACTTCTGTCTTAGCCTGATTTCATGGTTTCTGACAGTAGGCGAAGGCCATGAATTCAGAAGATGCAGTCAATCCACTTGTTGGTAATATTTTTTCCAGATTGGATGAACTGGATCACCGCATGGCATTACAAATGCACCTAAGATGCACAGCTTACCTGGAATCTCCTACTGTGGCCGCTCCAGTACAACCTATGTTGCAGACCAACCCCCTGCTGCTGCTCCAGTCTCTGTGCAGGCACCCGCTCAAGTATTACCTCTATAAGAGGCATGTCTGGTTCCGCTTCCCCAGCAATTTGGGGGTAATCCAGTCCAATGCAGAGGGTTTCTCAACCAGGTTGGGATATACTTTGAGATGCTGCCCAAGAGTTTCCCACGGACAGAAGCAAAGTCAGTTTTGTGATATCTTTGCTTTCTGAGACAGCCTTGGCCTGGGAAAACCCTCTATGGGAGATGCAAAAACCTGTTGTCTTGAGCTACCCTGAGTTTGTGGCTTAATTTAACCACCAAGCGCCCATGCTATAGCCAAAAGACAGCTACAGCACGGACGCCAATTGCAGAGAGGCCGTCCCTGGACATCCTCCTGTTTACTTCCACGATGCATGCTCCCACAAGCACGCATCGGGGAAATTCTGTGCTGCCCGTGTTCCTTGGACATAGCCAGTCACAGATCGCTGTAAATGGCGAATCACAGCGGCCTTTACAGCATGGTCTGAGTGTTCAATGAGAGATGATATTATATGTAAACATATGAGATCATCTCTCATCGCCGGCTCTCCCTCCTCACACAGAGACAGCGTGTGAGGAGGGAGAGACCAACGACTGCAGCATGAGTGAAAAAAAAAAAAAAAGAAAGTGCCCACAGTACATGTCACTGCCATCTGTCCCCACTGCCACCTGTCCCCAGTGCCACCTGTCAGTGCTACCTGTCCCCAGTGCCACCTGTCAGTACCATCTGTCCCCAGTGCCACGTATAAGTGCTATCTGTCATCAGTGCCACATCAGTGCCACATCAGTTTCATGTGTCATCAGTGCTACATATTAGTGCCATCTGTTATCAGTGCCACGTATCAGTGCTATCTGTCATTAGTGCCATCTGTTATCAGTGTCACGTGTCATCAGTGCCACGTATCAGTGCCATCTGTCATCAGTGTTGCGTGTCATCAGTGCCAAGTGTCATCAGTGCCATCTGTCATCAGTGTCACATCAGTGTCACGTGTCATTGTCCTGGTGCTCCAGGGCCTTCAAAAGTGTAATAGGTAGTCAACAAGTTAGATGGGTAATTTATACTCCTAGAACACGTGATGATGCTCTCTGCATGTTTGGCCTGTCTAAGAGGCTAGACCTTGTAAAAGTCCCACACATGTAGTATCGTAATACTCAGGAGGAGTAGCGGAATGTATTTTGGGGTGTAATTTGGTGGTATACACATGCCATGTGAGAGAAATAACCTATTAAAATGGCAATTTTTTGGAAAAAAATCTTCATTTTGCAAAGAATTGTGGGAAAAAATTACAACATCAAAAAGCTCAGCATGCATCTTACTAAATACCTTGGAATGTCTACTTTCAAAAAAGGGGTCATTTGGGGGGTATTTGTACTTTCCTGGCTTGTTCGGGTCACAAGAAATGAGAAAGGCCACTAGTACATCAGGTGTGATCTATATTTTATGATTTGCACCACAATGATTTGACCAAATAATATCCACTAATTTAGGTTATTTTTAACAAATATATTTATCAGTATAAATTGTGGCCAAAAATTCTGATTAAAAATTTATAATTTGCTAAATTTTATCACAGAAACTAAGAAAAATTTGTTTTTTTTTCAAAATTTTCAGTCTTTTTTCATTTATCGCCCAAAAAATAAAAAATCCAGAGGTGATCAAATACCACCAAAAGAAAGCTCTATTTGTATAAAAAAAAGGACAAAAAATTAATTTGGGTACAATATTACATGACTGAGTAATTGTCATTCAAAGTGTCAGAGCACTGAAAGCTGAAAATTGGTCTGGTCACAAGGAGGGTTTAAGTGCCCAGTTGTCAAGTGGTTAAAAGGGTAGTTGATGTTGCGGCATGCTCCACTTGTGCAGCCAAGTGCCCCATGTCCATTGACCAGAGTACGAGAACTGTTGCAGACTACGCCATTGAATTCCGTACTCTGGCAGCAGAGGTTGCGTAGAACAATGAGGCCCTCGTGGCTGCTTTTTCTCATGGTCTCTCGGATACCATCAAGCATGAGATAGCAGCCCGAGATATACCCAGCTGGAGAAGTTGATCACATTTGCCATCCTCATTGACTCCAGACCCAGAGAAAGACTCTCTTTTAAGGTGCGCTTGCAGAAGTTCTGCTATTGGCCAGCCAATCTTCTGGGACCTGTGTTGTGTCCCAGAATATCGCTGGAAGAGAAGGATCACCTAGGGCAAGAGGAGGAGTCACCTAGGCAGCCAAAAAGAGGAAGGAGGAAGTGGGACAGGAAGTCCCACTAAATATAAGGTACACCCCCCCAAAAATGACATGCCAAATTTGGCATATCAGGGGAAGCGTGGAGTATTTAAAGCGGAAGTTCCACTTTTGGGTGGAACTCTGCTTTAAATAAAATGATTTGATTCAAACCGTTGTTTTAAGAGGTTAAGCTGTCTATGGTACCTTGGATGATAGATTTTATACTAAAGTCTATCATTGAGTCCATGAAATTATGACTGCATTGGTGGCCCTATGGTCACTATGGAATTTATTATTATCATCATTCTTTGGTATGAATGTTATTAATGTTATTTTTTATTTATTTATTTGCAGGGGGTGACACTGCTACACAGACTGAATGGAAGTATACATTTTTCCTGAGGTAGCAGATCCTAGTGAGATTGAGTGTGTGGGCCTGGCTTTTTTTCTCCCCTTCTACTCTTGTTGCCATTCTTGTTGTTTGAGTATATGCATAGTATCTGACTAATTACCATTTTATTACTGTGTACCAGCATTTTTATTTTTTCTCAAATTTTCTTAAGATGCAGCAGAGAGGGGCTGGCTGGTCCTTGGTGGGGTGCAACAGTGTGTTCCCCATCTCTGCCTCCCCTGCGCCCACAGGGGTCTTGGTTGCCTGCTTCCTTTTACTTGCATGCATGCACTGCATCTCCTGTTGGCCTCTGACTCTCGGTTGCGGTAGGTGGGGCGGATTTGTAGTAAGTACACTTCCATGTTTTCCTACCACCACTGAGTATGCGCATTTTGGCTTGACCATGCATGCATGTTGAAATGTTTATGTCACCAATGTGGGATGGGGGCAGACCTTTAGAGATTAGACTCATGTATAAGACACTGGCAATGGAATATTTTGTTTTCTTCTCAGATGGGGAGTTATGCTATTGCTGCTGTTGAGCAAGAGATGTCATTTTAACTTAAATCCTGTTGCCTTTTGGGATTTGGTGCTTGGCAGGACCTCTTAGGCGTTTTCAATAGTTTTCCTTCTCTTCTTTTTATATAGCATTTGAAGTTGTCCCTTGCCTTCTGTTTTGGTATTTGTGAGGCATAAAATACCCTTTTTTTCCCAGCGCTATGTCTCCTCCCCTCGATCTCTCTCTTTAAGCATATTAACATACTTTGTGAGTAATCTCCTTTCTAATGGGCATCAGATACTTTAAGTGTTATATATGATGACTGCATATAAAGATTATAATGATGTACATTGCTTTATCACCAGCACCTCAAAAGTTCCTGAAGAAGTGCAATCTGCAAACCTCATTGAGACACAGTTGTGCCTAGTTTCCATCATCTTACTTGCTATTATGTATAACATATAATATATGTCCATATGGCCATTTAGCTATCTACTGTATGTATTATTGCATTATGTCATATGTAATAAAACATATGTATTGTAAACTCTGTAGTGTTGTGTGTCCTTCCTGTGGTTGTAAACACCTTAAAGTCCCATATATTTTCTGTATATATTATTATTTTTACAATATTTGTATATTATTTATCTCAAGCCACAATTCTAGCTCTCTCGCTACTGCGGCTACTATCCATTCCTTGTGAGCATTCTTACTTTAATTAATTTTAAGTAGAATTTTTTTTTCCAGGAAGTACACTCCTCAATGCTAAGTAGATATACATCCCCTGAGATAACTGTATGTCCTGTGTTCTGTGGGCGGAGAAGTACAGTGTAATGTAGATTTAGACTTGATCTATTATAAAACAGTTTTACAGTCTATATCTGGTATATCAAATTTAAATACTGTAGAATGGTGCTTTAGATTAACCACTTCAATAGCAGGCATTTTCTCCCCCTTCCTGCCTAAGCCAATTTTCAGCTTTCAGCGCTGTCACTTTTTAAATGACAATTGCGTGGTCATGCTACACTGTACCCAAACAAAATTTTTATAATTTTGTTCCCACAAATGAAGCTTTCTTTTGATGGTATTTGCTCACATCTGTGGTTTTTATTTTGTGCTAAACAAATAAAAAAAATCCCTATAATTTTGGAAAAAAAAGTTTTCTTTGTTTCTGCTTAATGTGATTGTAGCCGTATTAGTAAAAAAAATAAATAAAAAAAGTATCACGGACAGTACTCAATTTTCTTTGTTTCTGCTATAACATTTTGTAAATAAGTACGTTTTCTCCTTCACTGATGGGCACTGATGAGGCTGCACTGACAGGCACTGATAAGGCTGCACCGATGAGGTGGCATTATTGAGGTGGCATTGATGGGCACCAATAGGCAGCACTAGCAGGTGGCATTGATGTGCAGCACTGATGGATTTTCATAGGTGGTAATGATGGGCATTCATAGGTGGCACTGGTTGGCACTTATGGGCACTGAAAGGCTGCACTGATGAGTACTTTTGAGTGGCACTGATGGCCACTGATAGGTGGCACTGATAGATGGGACTGATGGCACTGGCAGGCATTGCTAATGGGCACTAATTGGCCTCTGCCCTGGCACTGATTGGCATCTGTCTTGGCACATCCCTGGTGGTCCAGGGTGGCATACCTGGATACCTGATGGGTGTCCTTTATGGGCATTCCTGGTGGTCCTTGTGGAATCCCTGGTGATCCTGGGCGGCATCCGCGGGGGCGGGGGCTGCACTGATAAACAATCAACAGACCCCCCCTGTCAGGAGAGCAGCCGATCAGCTCTCCTCTACTCACGTCTGTCAAACTCGAGTGAGGAAAAGCCGTTAAAATGCCTTTCATCTTACAGTAATCTTAAAGCACTTTGGAACCTAACATCAAAGTAACGACTACAGCATTCAACATTTTAGCCCAAAGAAAGGAACCCTAAAATATTTCCTGAAGTGCTGATCGTGAATATTACATAATGAGGTGCAAGGAACTGGAGAACAGCTAGGGCCTAATCCACTTAATATCTTAAACCATTAAAAGAAAGGAATGGCTTCATGTGGCAGTAAAAACACCAGTTTTGACATGCCTGATCAAAATCATCTCAGTTATTATGGACACTTTATACATTGTGTGTACAGGCTTAAAGCTATATTAAAGGCAATTAAAAATAAATAAATTAATAAACATGTCATACTTACCTGCTCTGTGCAGCAATTTTGCACAGAGCACCCCCGATTGTCCTCTTCTCGGGTCTCTCGCTGGTGCTTATGGCCCCTCCCTCCTGCCAAGTGCCTCCAGAGTAAGCAGCGTGCAATGGGGGCACCCAAGCAGGCTTGCTCCTGAACCGTGGCTCTGCATGTCCATTCACGCACAGATCCACAACTTGGCACCGCCCTCTCTCCTCATGGACTAACTGTATATACTAAAAGGTGTTTATGACTGTTCTTGTATCTGATTATGCTGGATTACCAAAGTGCCACAATAATGAAGGTATTGTACTTCAATTATACCACATGTACCCTAGGGGTGCATCATCACACCATCCTGGGCTCACTGCAGCAGCGATGCTACAGTAAGGACCACCTGCAGAAAGATGAAAGAACTAAAATGTCACAAAAAAAAAAAAAAGAGAGAGAAATTTCCACTAAATGGACTTTAAAAGCACATAGTAGTATCTAATGGAGGAGTATACAGAGTATTTGTAGTAGAAAAAGATTTTATGAATGATTAAACAACACATATAGAAATGAAACAGTGATTGTCTAAACAATGTCAACTATTGTCACTGTGCTAGAAAGCATATAGAATATCCTCCTTACACCCAACGCATTTTGGAGTACAATTTTTGACCTTCTGTCAGGGCTGGCTTAGTCCTTTCTTCTCTGGGCTGGCTGCTCAGCTGTCAGCTAATTGCCAGCTCTCATCTCTCTCCACAATTATCAGCTGTTCCTGATCATGCTCGTCTGACCTGCCTACTTAAAGCTGTCCAGCTCACTTCACCTCTGCCTTCACCTTGGTCACATCACAAGAAACCATCTCCTGTGGTTCTGTTTAAAGACTGGCTTGCTGACATCGCTTCTGGCTACTTATCCTGCTTGCTGTTGCTCCACTTGGATCCCTGACTTCTGGCCTGGCTAATTACCCGATCTGGTTATTGAATTCTGGACTGGCTGATTACCCGATCTGGTTATTGAACTCTGGACTGGCTGACTACTCGACCCGGTTATTGGACTCTGGCTATGCTCTGACTACTCTCTCTCTATTTACATTTTTATTTTTATTAATAAACAAGTGTGATTTAATTGTACTTCGGTCTCGGTCTGATTCATGGTTTCTGACAGTAGGCGAAGGCCATGAATTCAGAAGATACAGTCAATCCACTTGTTGCTAATATTTTTTCCAGATTGGATGAGCAAGATCACCGCATGGAGTTTGCCATGGTGTTACAAATGCTCCTGAGTTACACGACTCACCTGGAATCCCCCGTGGTGGCTGCTCCGGTACAACCCGAGTTGCAGGACGTCCCTGCTGCTGCGCCAGTCTCTGTGCAGGCACCCACCTCGAGTATTAGCTCTATAAGAGGTATGTCTGGTTCTGCTCCGCTTCCCCAGCGATTTGAGGGTGAACCAGTTCAATGCAGAGGGTTTCTCAATCAGGTTGAGATATACTTTGAGATGCTGCTCCAGGCGTTTCCCACGGACAGAAGCAAAGTAGGTTTCCTGATATCTTTGCTTTCTGAGAGAGCCTTGGCTAACCCTCTATGAGAGATGCAAAAACCTGTTGTCTTGAGTTACCCTCATTTGTGGCCTCCTTAAAAAGGGTTTTTGACGTTCCCGCATGCTCTGCTTCTGCTGCCAAGTGCCTCATGTCCCTCAAACAGAATACGAGAAGTGTTGCCAACTACTCCATTGAATTCCGTACTCTGGCAGCAGAGGTTGCTTGCAACAATGAGGCCCTCGTGCCTGCTTTTTCTCATGGCCTCTCGGATTCCATCATATACCCACGTCCCCAGTTATCCAGAAGGATAAGCCCCTGATTTCGGTCACCCTTTCTTGGGCTAAGGCTCTAATCAACTCTGGGGCTGCAGGCCTGTTCATTGATGCTGCATTTGTTTCGCAGCACTCGATTCCGCTGCAGCTGCGTGACACTCCACTTGCCATTGAAGCTCTTGACGGGAGACCTTTACAGCCTGCCCGTGTGACTCATTCCAAGTTATTTCCTCACCCAGGTTTCCGCTGGTTATTGGTTATCCTGGGTTACAGAGGCACAACCCCTCTTTTGATTGGCTCCACGCTGAGGTTCTCTCCTGGTCACCACAATGCAGTGAGACATGTTTCCTGAAGGTATCCAAGGTACTGTGCACCTCTTCACTCCCTTCCCTGCCAGAGGAGTACCGCAATTTTAGTGATGTCTTTGATATAGGTCAAGCCGGTGGTTTGCTTCCACACCAGTCTTGGAGGATAAGGCCATGGAGGAGTATGTTGCTGCCGCATTTTCTCAAGGTTTCATCTGCAAATCCTCGTCTCCTGCTGGTGCTGGTTTCTTCTTTGTGAAAAAGAAGAGCGGTGAACTGAGACCTTGTATAGATTGTAGGGGTCTCAATTGTGTCATGATTAAGAATGTCTACCCGATTCCACTGATTACAGAGTTAGTTGACCGCCTCAAGGGAGCAACGGTTTTCAGGAAGCTTGACTTGAGAGGGGCATACAATCTCGTGCGCATTAAGGAGGGCGACAAGTGGAAAACTGCGTTTAATACCAGAACATGCCATTAGGAATACCTGGTAATGCCATTTGGCCTCTTGGTGGCTTTCACCTCTGCTCACAGGGTGTCGAAAAGGGTGGCGTTATCTTCTCGTTCACCTTACCCAGGTGTAGGCAGTGCTTTGCCCTTTTCTAAAGTCCACTTAGGGGAAATTTCTCTCTTTTTTCTTTAATATTGGATATGGCACTATACCAGCATAATATTACCATTCGCTTTCCTCTCCGAACTAAAATGTCACTAGACATTAAAGCCTTGCACACATTACTAGTTTATTTTTTCTCCCACTGGGTTGAACAAAAAAGAAAACGTGACCGTTTAGCTCAGAGCTGCTGTACTGGCAATCCGATGTTAGCACAGCGATAGTATAAGTATAGTATAAGCTCAATAATAGCTAATAATAAGCAGTGGTTCCAAAAGCGAGCAAAGTCCTTTCTTGTATTAAGAGAGGTGTGGACTCCAGAGAGAGAGATATCATTTTTCCCCTGTACAAATAATAGTAAGACCTCATCTGGAATATGCAGTTCAGTTTTGGGCACCAGTTCTCAAAAAGTATATTCTGGAACTGGAGAAAGTGCAGAAAAGGGCAACCAAATTGATAAGAGGCATGGATGATCTCAGCTGTGAGGAAAGATTAGAGGAACTGAATTTATTCACTCTTGAGAAGAGGAGGTTAAGGGGGGATATGATCAACATGTACATAAAAATACATAAGTGGTCCATATAGTGAACTTCGTGTTGAGTTATTTACTTTAAAGTCATCACAGAGGACAAGGGGGCACTCTTTACGTCTAGAGGAAAAAAAGATTTAATCTCCAAATATAAGAAAGGTTTCTTTTTTATAAAAGTTCTGGATTCTTTCCTAAATGTACATAATATAACTGAGTACTAACATTTATAGGTAAAGTTGATCCGGGGAAAATCCGATTGCCTCTCAGGAGATCAATAAGGATTTTTTTCCCCTGCTGTTGTAAATTGGATCATGCTCTGCTGGGGTTTTTCGCCTTCCTCTGGATCAACTGTGGGTGGAGGATTGTGTATATGGGATTGTATTATTATTTTTTTGGTTGAACTAGATGGACTTTTTTCCACCTGACAAACTATGTAAGTATGATCTTGTCTGCTGTGCTATTGTGCTCTGACATTTTACGTTTAAAAATGCATTTAAATGTCTTCTGTTTTAAAAAAACATAACGAAGTCAAATGTAAAAAAACAAAAAAAAAAAAAAGTTTTCTTATGGGTGGGGGGAGGGGGGATTGGAGGCTAGCAATAGAAGCAGACCTTCCATTTTCAGGCAAAGCCCACTTCAACTTTATCAAAGCATATTTATAAAAATATGAATCAAATGTTAATTAAGTTCCAGAGCTTTTACACTGGAGTGCTGCGCTGGCAGGACTTTTGAAAAAGTCCTGCAAGCAGCATCTTTGGGGCAGTGGCGGAGCGGTGTATAAACCGCCCCTGCACATTGAAATTAATGGGCACCGATGCCAAAGCGCCTGCAAAGCATTTAACCCTTTCTTCGGCCGCTAGCGGGGGTTAAAAGCGCCCCACTAGCGTCTGAATAGCACTGCTAAAACAACGGTAAAGCGCCGCTAAAACTAACGGCGCTTTAGTGGTAACGCAGCCCGCAACTTAATGTGAAAGGGCTCTAATATCTGTGTGTCTTTTCAAGCATTAAAAAACCTAAATGCAATGTTATGAACTGGTCCACTCCATATAAATAAATTGGTCCATATCTATGGCTTAAAGCAGGGTTCCACCCTAAAGTGGAACCTCCGCTGATCGGAACCCTCCCCCCCTCCGGTGTCACAATGGGCACCTTTCAGGGGGGAGGGGGGTGGAGATACCTGTCAAAGACAGGTATTTACACCCACTTCCGGGCATAGACTCCCGTGGGAGTCTATGTCATTTCCTGCCCTGCCGCGCTGTCTGCTGGGACACACACGGGTCTCAGAGACAGCGCAGAGAATTCCTATTGCGCTGCACGACTCACGCATGCGCAGTAGGGAACCGGGAAGTGAAGCCGATCCGCTTCACTTCCTGATTCCCTCACCTAGAATGGTGGCGGCAGCAGCCGAGAGCCGAGCGATCGATCGGCCTCGGCTGCCGGCATCGCTGGAACCCGGGACAGGTGAGTGTCCATTTATTAAAAGTCAGCAGCTGTAGTATTTATAGCTGCTGGCTTTTAATATTTTTTATTTTTTGGTGTAATCCCTCTTTAATTAATGAAAATTAGCATAAACTAATTTAGCATGTTCTCAAACATCATCCTACAGGACTCCAGTAAGAGTCCAAAACTATGAAAATATGGCCAGATAACTACCTCCCTGGTGAATCTCTGACAAGTAAAACATTTATATTTATTTAGGACCTATGGCTCCTAGAAATTATGTATTGTCATATCTTCCATCTTTAAAAGCTGAGAAAGGGAGACACTTGAAAGTAATATTAAACCCAAAAGCAAACATTTATCATATTGCAGCTTACCAACCCTTAGAAGTGATGGCTGCATTTGTTTTCTTTTGTAGGCATTCTTTCCTCTTTTTTGGTCTGCTAATCCAGCCAGTATTTTGTAAATGTCATTCACGCATAGTCAAAGTGAAATACAAGATCTGGGATGCTGCAGCTTACTGGTATATTATCCCATGTACTTAACCCTTCTGATAAACGCTGTGCTTTTTATAAATGTGCACCGTGTTTTATTAACAAAAATAAAAATAAAGTGCTAGTGTGTTAATAGAATCAAACATTTATGCAACAAAATACTCATAAGTGCATACATATAATACAGTCAAATGAAAAGCTTGAAAATATAAAAATTTTAAAAAA